>NC_142028.1:58548139-59800139 GCF_982192425.1 Myodes glareolus
CAGGGGTAGTGCCTGTTTCTTTATTACGAAAATCTTTTTAATTAAACATTTTAAATGCCACATTTTGCAGATCTCTGAGCATTTGAGGACTGTCTGTCTATTAGGTATATCTGAGTAGATAAACTTTGCTTCTAAGTTGCTTGTTGTAAGCTTAACTCTGAAAGCATATAGGGGACCAGGCATTTTATTGTAAACATGTCCCATAGTTGAGGTCAGAAAGGAACCTGGTACCATGTAACTGCTTCAGGCGGCAGAAGCTGGGCGAGGCTGTGGGTGCCTTACAGGGTGAAAACACGTGAGGCTGAAACAGGCAGGCCGGTGGCTCGCCCTGGAAGCTCTCAGGCCCTCTGTGGCAAGCTCCCTGTCTCAGTCACCCCCTGGAGGCTGAGCCGCACAGGGGTGGCATTGAAGCAGCCGTGGATTGGGGGACCTGCCATTGAAAATAGTCAGAAGCATAGCACCTTAGCCATGGTGGGAGTCATCAGAAGATCAGTGTAGCAGTGGGCGGTCGCAGTGGGCGGGAGAGAGAATACCAGCGTAGCCAGGTCACAGGTCAGGAACAAGAGGCAGACAGACAGGCAAAGGGAACAGGGAGAAATAACAGAGAAAGCTTGGGGCAATAAGTTACCCCTTCCAACTACTGAATCACTGGCAGAATGTTGTAAAGGCCCTGTAAAAAACCGGGATATGGGGTGCCAGTAAGCGGCCATATAGATTGATAACTGTTGGGTATTGGGGCAAAGGCGGGTAAATTTAGACATATTTTCCATGAGTGAGGTAGAGAAATAAGGTTCAAAGGCTCTACTCTAGTACCCCAGAAATTCAGCAAGGATCCCTGAGGCAGCACAGGTTGGCCTTGGATCACCAACACAAAGTCCAAGGGCTCTGAGGAATGGATACTCACTGTACCCTACATCACCAGAAAGGAACAGAGGCTGAGAGGGGCTCTGAGTATGAGACACACATGGTTGACTGGGTATCCGGGGCTTGGTGGCAGAACCAAAAGGCAAGAAACTACAGTTGAGAGAGAAATCCTCACTCATGGGAACTGGCCAGAGGTGGAGAAGGAGGGGCTCGCCAATCATGTCAGTGTTGGATGAAGAAGGAGAGCCTCATCAATCATATTTGTGTTGGACAGACAATCATGTAGGTGTTGGATGGAGAAGGAGGGGCTTGACAATCATGTTGGTGTTGGATGGAGGGGCCCAGTGATCTCTGAGTCAGAAGTGCGACTCAATTGAAGGTTTCGGGGTCCCAGTGCACCTCAAGGCAGGCACCAGGAGGGGGCCTGTCATTGAGTCTCAGCACCAATGTTATGATACCATGTGAGAGGGAACTTGGTGGATTGTAGCCAAGGAGCATCCATGGTGGGTAAGAGACAGACAGGCCATGCAGACCCCACTCATGTGGAGGGGTTTTTATTGGGAGAGAGGGAATGAAAACTGGGGGGTGGGGAGACCAGTCTCTGGAGACAGGAGCTGTACAAGAGAAGAGGGGGCGGGGGGGAGGCAAAAAGACACAAAGAGACAGACAGAGACAGAAAGAAATGCAAGGGCCTGCCTCTTCAGAGAAGCAGCCAGAAAGAGACAGGGAACAGGAAGAGTTTATCGCTTAAAGGGGGCCTTTTGTGCATGCATATAGAGCCTTATGCAGCCATGCAGCGCATGTACTTAGATTACATAGTGACGTCTAGCCATAGGATCCTGGGATGACTAAGTATTTACCTGAATACTGAGAAGTGCATCCTGCCAGGTGATGGGGCGGCAGTATAGTGCCTGAATGCTAACAGGGACCCCAGTGTAGAGGAAAAAAAATGGTTGACATGTGAATTTGGTGCAAGACAGTGGCTTTTACAGTCTTTGATCGTGATAAATCACCACCTTCTTTTCCTCTCATGCTGGTACTCCAGAGAGATACAGTCTTCTAGCATAGATGCCTTCCCAAATTCCCCATCCTATTGACTCATGATACAAACGCTTTCTAACGAATGCCCTGGTGCTTTTCTGATGGGGTTCAGTCATGTGGCAGACAGCCTACAACTTTCCACCTCTCAGAGTTCTGAGATAAGCAGGCGGCAGCCGCCATCTGGGGAAGATTAGTGGGGGTGGGGGAACCTCAAATGTGATTCTTTGATGAACTCTGAGTGTGCCTCATGCTGAAAACAGACCTAGAACTTTGTATGGCTGATTGTTTTTTACCCCTTCCCAAGAAGTCACCCTTTAACCCATGACCTTGTTTGATGCACATGTGTGCATGTGTCTGTCTGTACATAAAAGTGTATTCTCTGCCTCCCACATGCGATGTAAACTACTCTTAAAAAGGCCCTTATCACAGTCACTCATTTCCACACTCCAAAACTTGCAACAAAACTTGGCCTTGATTAATATTTGCTGAGCATGTAAATAAGCGTAACCAGAATTATTTTCCTAGACAGCTTACACTGAGACTATTGATCCAAAGACATAACTCTCACCTCAAAGAAAATAAAAGATAGTTTATTCTGAAGCCAGATATCCATGACTATGGCGGTCCAGGAACATAATTTAAGTTACCTCAAATGCCATGTTCTAATAACAATTTCTCTAAGTTTTTATAGTAACAAAACAAAAAATAAAATAAAATATCAAGACTAAACAAAACAAAAACTTGGTGGGACCATCAGGTAGGTGGGTCAAAGCAAAGTAAAACGACATAGGACAACTCTTAACCTCTGTGTTGGTGGAGTCTAGGGTCTGTTTGCACTTTCCTAAAAGAATTAGGTCAGACACAGAGGTAGGAAATGAGTGGCTGTTAAGGAGAGTAGAGAAAGCCCGAGATCATTTGGCTCCAGACCTATAACATGTCAGCGCTCTGAAACCAGAGGTTGCAATCAGTTAATTCCTCTTTCCTCTCTTTGCTTTTTCCCCCCCTCCAGACAGGGTTTCTCTGTGTAACAGTCCTGGCTGTCCTGGAACTCATTCTGCAGACCAGTCTGGCCTTGAATTCACTGCGTTTCACCTGTCTCTGCCTCCTGAGTGCTGGGATTAAAGACGTGCACCACCATCACCCAGCAGTTAATCCCTCTTTTAGAATCTTTAACATAAATGTAGTTTTTTTGTTTGTTGTTCGTGGTAGAGAGGGAGGCTTCTCCAAGTGTCCAGCTAGGCACTTGTTAGGCACTTAGAAGCTCCTGATGCTTACCAAACAGGAACTTCATTTAACAAGCCTTCATGTGGTTCATATGCATTTCATTTATATTGCAGTTTATTATGCTATTTTTAAATGTATTTACTTTTACCTTTGTTTTTAAGTTAATATAAAAAGTAATAAATTTCTTCATGCACGTTCATTAGTTTTGAATGATTAATCTCCCACTTCATCCCCCTGATGTCTACACTCCCACCTCTCTCCCACTCCCACTCCACCCACCCCCACCCCACCCTCTTCCCACTCACACTGGATCCTTCATCCCCATTAATGCCCCTTTTAATTTCATGTCACACATGTTCTCTTGCCCAACTCATCCTCCTCCCTTTACCCCCCTTTTCTCCAACTCCTAGGCCTCTTTCTAGTTTCCTGGCCTCACCTGCATTTGGCTGGCCCTGTAGATACCTAAAGGCTACAAGTGGGAGAGAACATGCATTATTTATTTGTCTTTCTGGGTTGAGGTTTCCTCAGGTTTTTCTTTGTTTTGTTTTTGTTCTTTCTAGTTATATCCATTTCCTAAAAATTTAGCAATTTTGTTTTTACAACGGAATAAAATTCCATTGTGTATATGCTACATTATTATGCTCCACCTCTCTGCTGATGGACGTCTAGCACAATTCCATTTCCCCCACATGCATTTTAAAATTGGAGAAGAGCTCATCTGAACCTTTTCCTTCTTCTCCCTCCACCCTTCACCACCCCTAGCCTCCACCCTTTCCTCTCCACCCTCAACCCTTCCCCCTCCACCCTTCCCCCTCCACTGCCAGTCTGGACCCAGCCAATGTCATTGTTAAGCTTCAGGGCCCGTCCCAGGAAGCAGCTTTGGCGGCTCTTGGAGTATTTATCTGTTCAGTTCTTCCCTGCAGATTTGAGCTGTTTATAAACATTGAAATTGACTTGTAAACTAGGCTGGCACTCATCTGCAGAGGCCCCATGTTTCCTGGCTAGTCTGTCCCCTTGCACTTGAGCTCTCTGGGGACAGCTTTGTTCCCACTTCAAGAATGCAGGCTTTCCCCTTCATCTTGACTGACAAGCAGTTGGTCCTGGTGTTTACTTTCAAACATGAAGGATTTGCTGTGGTCCTCAGCCGTGGATTTAAGACACAGATCATCACAACTGGTGCATTTGTGGAGCTGAAGGTACTAAGACTGTCCCCAAAGCCTCATGTAGGACTTGGGATCCTTCCCTCTTGTTCCTTTGCTTCAATCTGCTTCCGAAGCTACACACACACACACACACACACACACACACACACACACACACACTGAGGACCAGGGATGGTCAAGAGCAAAGCTTCTTTTACCTCCACTCAGCAGAATTTTCCTGAGCATCTATTATGTTGCATTGATGGGAGCCATTCTCATGTAGTACAGAGTCCAGTGTAAAAGGGACAAACAAGCGTGTGGGATCCTCAGTGGCTTTGGTTACAGAAAAGCCATCACTGAAGTATGTAGACAACACTAAAGTCTTTATTACTTTGTTGTTGTTTGATTGGGTTTTGGTTTTTTGCTGTTGTTGTTTGGCTTTTTAAGGCAGGATTTCTCTGTGTAGCCCTGACTGTCCTGGAACTTTCTCTCTGCAGACCAGACTAGTCTTGAACTCATAGAGATCCACCTGCCTTTGCCTCCTGAGTGCTGGGATCAAAGGCGAGCAGATTTATTAATGTCTCCTGTTTAAGAAACAGCGAGGCTAAGCCAGGAAGTGTGGTGGTACAAGCCTTCAACCAGAGACTGAGGATTTGGAAATCTGAGTTTGAGGCCAGCCTGGTCTACAGAGTGAGTTCCAGGACAACCAGGCCTACACAGAGAAACCCTGTCAGACAGTGCCGGCCTTTCATTGGAGGGGGAGGTGTTCAGTGAAAAGTTTTGCAGCCTAATAAACCTCTCCGCTGAGACAATAATCCAAATCAGACCAAATCAAACCAAATTTTAAAAAGCCCAGGTTTAATGGATACTAACATCTCCTCAGCGAAGAGATGAGGAAGGAAGACTGGGAAACCATGTTTGTTCTGGGGGCAGTTTACACACCCTGTGGGAGTGGTCTGGAGCATCTCCGGGGAGGGGTCATTGCTTGACGGGCTTTCTCGGAAGTGGAGTCTGGACCGAGGCAAATCCCAAGGGAGGGGGCTTGGGATGGGACTTTCACCCAAATATTCCAGGCATTTTGGAAATATAGATGCCAGGGGCTGAGGTGAAGCCTAATCCAAACATTCCAGACTCTTTGGGTATTTGGATGCCAGGGACTGGGGTGAAGCCTTAACCCAAACATTCCAGACTCTTTGGGTGTATAGATGTCAGTGGTTAGGTTGACACGTTCAACCAAACATTCAGGGCAGAGGGTTCCTGGTAAGAATCAGAGCACTGCACCTGTCACCTGCTTACAAGGTAGGGACCTTATGGGGCAGAGGGAGCTAATGGGGTACTGAACAGCGAGAGAAAGAACAGGACTCACCAGCGCATCTCTCAGGGGCAGTCCCCACTGGAGAGTCACAAGGGGGTAGGGGAGGGGCAGTCATCATTGGAGAGTCACAAGAGGGTAGGGGTGGTGCAGTTATCATTGGAGAGTCACAAGGGGTGGGGTGGGGCAGTTGTCATTGGAGAGTCACAAGGGGGTAAGGGTGGGGCAGTTATCATTGGAGAGTCACAAGTGTTATTACTTTGGGTCACTTTAAGAACTAACCACGCCCACCCCAGCCACTTTGGACCTCCCCCGCAGCCATCTTCTCTCTCGTGTGTGTGTCTGCGTATGTGTGTGTGTGTTTGTTTCGTGTCGTATGTACGTGTGTCTTTGTTTTCTTTATATTTGTCTATATCTCCCTTTCTTTAAGTAATAAATGTCTAGCTTTATGTATAGCCTTATGTCCATTTACTCTGCCGTCCACTGCATCCAGCCACCTGACTCTGCCACTCGCCCGGGGACCCTGTACTGCTCTGGCGGCAACCTCTGCCTGGCTCGCAGGCCGCCCGGGCCCTCCCAACATCATATTATTTTTAAAAAGAACAATATTGGTGCCGGGACTAGAAAGATTCACCCGCCAAGGGCCAGAGTTCTAGCTTCACCTTTCATCCGGGACTCTGAGCTCCAGTTTCTGGGACTGAATCGGAATCAAGGACTTCTCAACCCCGCCAACTGCCTGGATTCCTTCCCACAAACAACACCGGCTTCTAATTGTAAGTTTCCTCACTCCAGCCAGCTTATCTGAGCCTTTTTAACCCGGGATTGACTGGTCCTCCCGGTGTTTCTGGGCTCGGGGGGTACTTCTCCGCCCCGTCGCTGGCATCCATTACGGCTTGCATCCTGTTAAGCCCGTACATTCCCTCATCTGGAGGCCTGGGGCTTCCAGTCTCCTTCTTCCTCTTTATTTCATTCTGTTCTTCTTTCTCATCTTTCTCATGGAAAAGGTTGATCCGGTTCAGCCTATACCCCCCACACGTGGATTGAGGACGCTCACCCATGTGTCCTGGGTGGTTGATTACTATTTGCATCTCACCTAAACGGGGAGCCGTTCCCCATAGGCTCAAGATGCCACATTTTTTGAGGGATTTTCACGGTCTTAACCTGGAAAAGCAAGTCGTACCAGCCTTAAATTGTCTGTTTATGCGGATTTTTCACGATTCAACAACCAGGCGGCCCCCGGCTTTTAAAATTCCCGCGGCTTTCCATTCAAGCCACAACACGTCGCCGCCGCCATGTTCATTGGGGTCAGGTGACTTTATCACTAGATTCACTGAGAGCCAGATCACGTGACCAACCTTTCTCATTCTTATGTATGTCCTGCCTTTCCCCTCCCCATCCTCAGTGTTCACTGAAATCCTCTCCTTAGCTGTGATTACAGGTGTTTTGCATACTGACATGCTTTCTGATAGGGCCCATCAGAGAGCATGCATTCTGCCTAATTCCTGTTCAGTCTTTCTCTGTGTATAATGATTGTTCATTTCATCTCGTTTCAGACTACAAAATTATAAACTGGTATGTGCTTTTAAGCTGTTTTCTACCATTGTCAGTTCTGCCACTAATCTTAATGTTACAAACAGGTTTTTTTCTTTCTGTCTGTCTTTTTACAAATGTGGATCTTACCTATTAAGAGTCAATACAGTCAAACTCAAACCCAATCTTCCAGACAGATTCTATACTGCAGCTACACCTAATAATCAGCCCTCAACTGCTCAGAGATCTGGGGAATGCGATATTTAAATGTTTAATTATTTAAAAAAACTTTTCATAACAAAAAGAGACAGGTTGGATCCTAGCAAGCGCTCTGTTTCCTCCGAGAAGACAGAAGACCAACATCCATCTGCAGTTTGCTTCGACTGCCAAGCGCTGACCATTGGGCAAAAACTGCCTATCACCTAAACTGGAGACCTCCAAATATGGACAGGATCACTGGAATCGATAGCCTAGCTGCCCAGGGTCAAGGTAGGCCTGTCTTCTAAAACTTCTGTTTTTCTTATAAGTTCCAGGGAGCCGAATTAAAAAACCCATCATAAACAGGTCAGATACAAACCCCTCAATTCCCTGATCCTAAAAATTTTTCTCAATTTAACTTTGTCCTCTGTTCTGCCAATACCCTAACCAGGTCCAAGGGACACCAGACATTTCCATGCCACAGACACCTGTCAGGAACAGAGACCAGCTATGCCAGGATGTGACCAGCATCCAGCTTCTCCCGGATCTCCCTCTCCCCCCACCAAAGACGACGCCCACAAATCAGCCGGAAGCAGTCTTGAGAATTCGCCGCCCCAATTCCTTCAACCTGTAATGTCTAACCTTCTACTTTTTATTATAAAAAGGATCCGGGAATGTTATTACTTTGGGTCACTTTAAGAACTACCCACGCCCACCCCAGCCACTTTGGACCTCCCCCACAGCCATCTTCTCTCTCTCGTGTGCGCGCGCGTGTGCGTATGTGTGTGTGTGTTTGTTTCGTGTCGTATGTACGTGTGTCTTTGTTTTCTTTATGTTTGTCTATATCTCCCTTTCTTTTAGTAATAAATGTCTAGCTTTATGTATAGCCTTATGTCCATTTACTCTTCCGTCCACTGCATCCAGCCGCCTGACTCTGCCGCTCGCCCGGGAACCCTGTATTGCTCTGGCGGCAACCTCTGCCTGGCTCGCAGGCCGCCCGGGCCCTCCCAACATCATATTATTTTTAAAAAGAACAATAACAAGGGATGGAGTGGGGCAGTTATCATTGGGGAGTCACAAGGGTGGGGCAGAACCGAGGCTTTATCTGTAATGGCCAGATATTATGTGGGGGTCAGTGTGGCAGGAATCTGGGCTTTAGTGTTGGAATGCTAATGACTGTGCTTCGAGGGAAATTTGTCACTGTTTAGCAAAACTGGAAGAACCAACAGAGATTTTAAAGCCACATTTTAAAATTTTCTGTTCAGTTTTATTTTTAGTAGCTCATTTGTGTTATTGATAAACCTTTCTAGGTGTTTAATCTTTATAAATCTACTAAATTAATCTAATTGGCACAGTGATCCTTAAAGTGTCTTAAATACTCTAACTTAATTAGATTTCAAATTAAAATTCTGAATCAAGATCAGTTATTACTCAATCACACATCTTAAGTGGATTCTACTGGGCTTGCCCATTCATTCTCATAGAATTATTAAATATAAACATATAAAATATATTTTCACATAAGCCATTTAACATGTATTGCTATGAATTTGATCACTTTGGCATTTTTATAAATTTTTAAAAAATAAATGCTACTTCGTAAACTTCCACAGTGTTGGAACGACGGTGTTGGTCCCTTCAGATCTGAGAGGCCTCCTTTCAGGTTTGTGTAGCTTGATGGTTTATGTGGCTCTACCGCTCCAACTCTCTAAAGATGCCTAAAGAAAGGTTTGGGGATGGGATCAGTCCTTCTGCTCCACAAAAGCATCAGATTTGGGGATCAGGAGACTCATGACATGGTGGTCCATATCTTAAATCCATGTGTGGGAAACAGAAAACAACATCCTTTGTGCTTTGAAACTAAATACCAATATCGTATCTTCCTGCTCAGGGACCATACACTGGCTGCTCCTTCTTTTTCTGTGCACAATTAACTCCATTCATTCCTCTTTGCCTAAAAGGTACATGAACTTAACCAGAACCTGACTTTTTAAAAAACAAGTTGACAGCCACAGAACAATTACAGATGTGTGGCCGAATTGTGACTGTGTTTCTGGAAGATATGGAATTTTAAAGTCTAATGTCCAAGACCTTCCTCCCAAGAAGATGTAGGAACTGAAGATTAATCAGAGCAAGGGATTGTGGCTGATGTGAAGACCGCCATTTTATAAGTAATTAGGGTTAGCCATGGGATGGCAGGCTGAGGATGGAGTGGACAGGGCCATGACGACTGCCTTGCTTGAGAGGTAGGGTTCAAGGTAGAGGACTTGCTTGGCATTTTTGAAGGAACATAAGCAGAAACGCAAATGAGGGGACTATGTTGGGGCGGTGGGGGGTGGTGAATAGAGCAGAGGGCGTTTATGCATTGCTATAGAAATCAGGTCTTTTTCAAGTAAGTTAGAAGACATTTATTGAACTTCAACTGTAAGGAGCATCTTCTCTCTATTAAAGAACAGGAGTCCAGGGACAAGACAGAGATAGAGGAAAGGTAGGAAGAACTTCCTGAAATACACCAGGCCAGAAAACACGTGGTCTGTGGTTGCCATGGAAACGGTGCAGTGTCTAGCTCGTAGACCTGTTTTCATAGCCCCGCTGTGATTAGCAAGCAGAGGGAACTGGGAGAACCACACACCTGGAAGCATAAAGTGTATTGTTTGGAAGCCTGAGACTGGTCAGCAGGGAGGCACACTGGGGAGACGACACTAAGGAACACGGGGAGACACCGAGAAAGACGCAGGCCTGTGGAGCTAGACCTGGGGTGGAGGCAGAATCCATGGCCGGCATCCGTTCTCATCCACTCTGAGCTCTAGGCTGGTGCCCAGCTGCACTTTGGTGCCTCCACTGCGTGTCTAAAGAACATCTGTGTCTGCAGCAGGAAGCAGTGACTCTCCATGAGCACTGTCTGCCGCCGTGGGTGTTTGGAGGGAAGAGGCCTAGGGAAAGGACCTGGTCTTTTTTTACTAAGATAAGTAAACGGTGCCCTCTGGATGGGTTTCTAGAATTCCTAGTTACTTTTGTAGTGGGATTTTAAGGCTAACCTGTGCTCAGTCCAGTCAGGCTGAGCCAATTGGATGCCATGCCTTGAGTATGTAGCAGGCTAAAGACTCAGTATGAAATCCTACTATGAACCCATGTACCCACGAACTTCTGACATTATGGGGATGCTTCTCACGTGCTGGGGTATTTTGCAGGGATGCTTAGGAAATGTCAACACTTTCTCCCATACACACGGAGGCCACAGGCCAGAAACAAGATGTAAGCAGAGCCATTCTCCCTGGGAGGTTCAAAGAGAGACCCTTTGGCCACTGGGGATGGTGGTAACGGTTGGCATTCCTGCGGCTTCAGATTTTCAGTCTTGGCCTCCAAATTCAAAGTCATCTGCTCTTCCTGTCTCCAACTCTCATGAGAATACCTCTCATTGTATTTAGGTCCCACCCAAGTGACACAGAATGGTTGCATCCCAGATCTATAAATTAATTGTATCTCCATAGACCTCTTTTCCAAATGAAGTCATCTTCACAAGTCTGGGAAGCCGGAATGTTGAATTCATCATATCCAGCAGGTGCTCAAATGGAGAAAAGGGTACTACCATTTCCATATTCCTTTACCAGTGAAGTCTTCAAAGAACTATTCTTTGGGCATATGCTTTACTAGTGAATCCATATTGACCCCTGCAGATGCTGAGTCAATGATCACTGGTGAAAGCCTACTAGGCTTCCCAGCCTTAGGGAGCAACATAAAAACACTGGACCCTCCCAACTGCTCATTGCTTTCTCATGTCTGTAACTCTGTTTAGTCCTCTCAGTTAGGGAGAGGACCTCTCAGATATGGAGGTACCTATCCAGGCTTGCATCTACCAGTGTAAAGCAACTCGCACAGAGTGACAGTCACTAATATGGTCAGGTTTGGAACTCAAGTCGTCTCTGCCACAGCTCGCTCTGGCTCCATCAACTTTGCTGTCCCCCAGAACACTCTGCTCTCATCAGGCCTGACTGACCTCTGTGGCCCAAAGCTCAAAATGAGAGGAGGCAGTTTTGAAGTGGATGTCTATGTAGCTAGACGGAGTAACATATGCCTGGAGTCTTCAGGTCAATTCTTCAGGCAAAATACTCTTGCTGATTTTATATTCTAAAAATCTATAGGTCTTGGCTTAGCCTACACTGAGAAGCTTCAGAGGCCTCCATCCTATTAATAATCCAAGAATGATTTAAAAAGGCATCCTTGCCTCAGTAGCGAAGGATTTGGGTTGTGTCTGAAATTGAGATCCTCAAATCTATTACATCCCCAAACCAATACTCCTTATATTGATTATAATGAGAGCCAATGCAGAGTCCCCACCTGGAGAAGCATGCCTGTATGCAGAGCAGGTAAAGATGACCTTTGTTTAGTTTTACTTTCTAGAAAGAAGTAAGATAATAGGGAAGCCATTTTTAAAATTTTTTTATTTCCCACAGTGTAGCTTCCAAAGCTCTGGCCAGGTCCCAGGAGCCCTGCAGTCCTCCCAGTGATGCAATTCTCAGCCCCTGAGGGACAGAGGTTGTGCTGCTACAACCCGAGCCTCAGATTCCTGTTTCCACAGTCCCCAGCCCCCTCTGACTCTGTAATGTTACAACCACTTAGTGCTAATTCCATTAGCTAGGATGTGTTCCTATGGTTAGACACGGTTCACATTTTTTAATAAAACAGATGGATGAGGTTAATAAGAATAGTTAATTTTAAAAGATATTGAATTCTGAATAGACATTCTGCTATGAATTAAATTATGGGGAGGGATAATTACGTCACTCTAAGACTTGAAATTTGTCCACTTGCTGCACTCACCAAGCGAGGGGCAGTTTCTTTACTGTCAGCTCTACCGCACTGCCTGGGAACAAGGAGCGCACACTTCCTACATGTATGACAAGTTCAGGGGTACTGTTGTGTGGCATCATGGGTCTCTGTTAATTTAGCACACCCGCAATGAGTAAGAAATGTCTGTTATAAAAATGTCCCCCAATGCGTGCTCTAACTACACAGTTGCCCTTAGACTGTACAGACTCTTCCTTGCAAACTGGCACACTCTACCCATTTAGGAAATATTGCAATGAGGAAGGCCCACTTGTTTGTCCCGGGCCGCCCGGCTAGCTTAGCCATGATATAACCACATAGAAACTGTATTAATTAAAACATTGGACCATTAGTTCTAACTTCTTATTGGCTAATTCTTTCATCTTAATTTAACCCATTTTTATTCATCTGTGTATCGCCACGTGGCAGTGGCTTACTGGGTAAAATTCCTAGCGTCTGTCTCTGGTGGATCCATGGCGTCTCTCTTACTCTGTTTTCTTCCTTCCAGAATTCAGTTTTGTTTTCTCCGCCTACCTAAGTTCTGCCCTATCAGACCAAAGCAGTTTCTTTATTCATTAACCAATACAAGCAACACACAGAGGGGAACCCCATATCAAGGAAACACCACTCGGCAAACAACTCAGCCCAGAGGCTCTGAACTAGGGTGTGACTGGACAGTAGAACTGGGATTAGTTACGGTACATACTTGTCCCCTTGGCAATGAACATTCTGTCCCACAAGATGGAGCAATCCTGTCTGTCTCAACCACTTAAATCCCCCACTCCATCCAGGATTATCTTTTCTTTGAAACCCCCCTGCAATAGCTTTGTTGGAAGTTGCACACAGAGGATCTTGGGGGTGGGAGAGAGAATGACGTCTTGGAGGAATGGAGAAAGAGCCTATGGCTGAAACTACCCAACACGGGTGAGGAGGCTGGGCTTTAAACAGGTCTGGCAGATCTCTGGAAGATGTGAAGGAAACCTTATTCAGAGGCAACACAAAACAAAACAACTGAGACTTGGACAAAGATGATGCTGATTAAAAAGGGGGAGGGTGCATGGATAATAAATTTTGAAGCTAAATTTTCTCCTAGTGATAATGGATTGTTTGGAGGAAGAAAGGGAGGTAACCACAGCTAACATAACACTGTGATGAACACTAAACATGTATTTGTTCATTTCCTCCGTGTAGTGACATGACCATGGCTTTCTCCACTTTGCTAGGGGCACTGTAGGCCCAGAGAAATTGAGAAACTTGGACAATAGCTGAATAGAGGAGGTAAGATGTGAGCCACAGAATCAGGGGTGTGTGTAATTCCTTGTTCTGTAACAGGGATCCTCAGCTGCAGAGGGATTGGCTCCCGGGGACAGTTGACAATGTTTGGACATTTCTAGCTGCTGGAGATCTGATGTGAGGTTGTGAACAGTCCTGTGTGGTAGGGAGCTATAGAGGACTATGGGGTGATACCACTGGAGGTCACTGAGTGTCCACTTCCCCTTTTTTCCAATAAAATCCTCAACATATGTGGGGACAAGCTTAGAAGTCTAGTACACCCAAAACTCTGGATTCAGTCCT
Organism: Myodes glareolus; assembly: GCF_982192425.1. Taxonomy (NCBI): domain Eukaryota; kingdom Metazoa; phylum Chordata; class Mammalia; order Rodentia; family Cricetidae; genus Myodes; species Myodes glareolus. Next base: position 58,561,853 of record NC_142028.1, read on the forward strand.
AGCTTGTTGCGTTCCTATAATCCGACATCTGAGATGTAGAGACAGGAAGGTTCCGAGATCAAGGTCATCCTTGGCTAGGTGATGAGGTCACAGGATACAGGGGACCCTGTCTCAAATAAACAGACACCTCAGATAACCAAACAATAACAGCAAAACTCCAACCAACAAAACATCACCACCACCACCACCAACAACAACCAAACAAACAAATACCCCTATAATTTAACAATAGGGACAATAGTATGCAATCAAGAATCATTCCTATCTCTTGGGAACAGTGAAGTTTGGAGATAATTACTTCATCTTTCAAGGTCTCAGTTTCTGTGAAATAGTGTCAATAGTTATAAGATTATTACAAAGATTAAATAAGAATTTATGTCATGTTGGAAGACAATCTGGATATTATATATTTATAATTTATAATAACTAAGTATTATAGTATCTATAATATATAATTGTGTGAGCTTTTTATTGCAAATGTCTCCAAAGTCTCTACCATTGAAAGACTAGAGCTGACATTATAGCCGTCTATTGACTAATTTATTTTCCTGGCATTTCTATAAGCTAGAACAATTCCTATAAAATAATTAATGTTCAATAAGGGTTCACCTGGGTAATGAGATTTTGAAAAATCTGGAATTGAACTCGAGGTCCAAATTTTTGAACCCCACCATCTTCCCCTTCTCCAAAATTTGACTTAGGAAAATAAACTTTCATCCTCATCCTCCCTGCCTGCTCTTCTTTTCCTGTAGCCTTCTCTTGAGGACCTCAGACAACTAAACTTTTCTGTACTATGAGCTTAAGGACTCCTCTCCTATGGCCAGTTGCCTTTGAAATCATCTCTATAATTTTGGAAACTAGTAATAGCATAGGAATCTGCATCCGGGTAAAGAACTCATCACAGACTCAGGAAATGAGGTAGAGACTGTTAGCTGTCAGAAACCTAGACCATGAGACTACATTTCCCAGCTTCCCTTGCTAAGTGTAGCCATGAGCTGTGGATCTGACACAGCCTGTTGGAGAGAAGTTGTACCCTGCTGCTAGGTTTGATCCATCACAACTCCCCTTCCTCTTTCCCTTACAGGAGGTCACCTGTTACAGACAGAGGACCCCTAAGAGGAAGGTGCCTGTGTCTTTGAAGATGCCCAAAGAGATGCCCCAGCCTGCAGATCACTTATTGAAGAGGTCAAAATTTTTATGTTAAGGCTCTGAGTTTGGGAAGGTGGATATTTACCATTCATATCACCCAGTGTTACCTCAGCTATCACAGCAATGAAGTGGCCCCACAAAAGAAACCCGAATGAGATACAGTCAACGCTCAGCTGTGGATTCAATAAGCCATCTATCAAGAACAGAGTTAGGCCTGTCACTGTTGTATCCGTGCTAAACATTCCATGTTCTAATTAGTGCCATTCTTTCGTAAATAACACAATACAAGAAATGACTGCAGAGCACTGATTTTGAATTAGGTAATCGGGGCAATGCAGAGATGATTAAAGCTATCTGGGAAGAGCGACAGAAAGTAAGTGCGAACTCTACACTTGGATTTTAGTTTTTATCAAAGGGACTAGATTACTGGATGCCAGGAGGTTGCTGAGGCAGGGGGCTGCACTCTGATGCTGTACTATGACTCCAGTACAGGCTGGGCAGGATGTGTTCTGGTCCTACCTCTACCCGTCCCTGTCTGTGCTGTTCCTCCGAAGGCTCTGAGCAAACCTTTAAAAAATACTAAGCGTTCAGCTGCCCATCACTGCATCACCATTCTCTTCTGAAGTGAATTCACTGAGCTGGAGAGCAAGGCAAGGGTTTTTTGATTTTGGCTCCATTTGATATTTCTGCCTTAGTTAAGAATGTAGAATTTTAAATCTCCATGGGAAGAGTTTTCATCTCTGGGCTTTGCCTATTTCTTTCTCTGTGTGGTGGCGGGCATGGGAGTAACTAGCCAAGGTTCATGACCAACGCTGTCTCTCCAGGAGTGTGGCCTCAGCCAAGTTTCTTAGCCTTTCTTGATCTCTGCAGAAGATACCACCACCTACTTTTCCAGGCCCTCATGTGGATTAGAGACACACTGTTAAGCAATAACAACACAATAAGCCCTTGCATCTGATGTCACATCTTCTGGTCCTGTCTCCGCTAAGTCCTTCATTTTGCAGCCATTTATTGAGTACCAGGTAGTGATCAAAATGAAGCCCCTGCCTTCAGAAGCCTTGAAATCTAACACATTAGCAAATCTGTTCTATGTTAACAGATTTGTAAAAGAATTACAAAATGTAATAAATGCTATAAAGGAAATAAATAGGTTGGTGAGAAAAAGAATATTGAGAAAGAAAAGAGAGGAGGCGTATGTTAAATATGGCAGTCGGGGAATGTTTCCCAAAGGATGTGACATTTTATGAGGCCCATAGACTAAATGGTAGCCAGACAGAAAAACTATAGGTGAATCCATCTGGCAGAGATAGGAACTGGTGCAAAGATCTCTAGCAACAGGCAGGAGGCGAGGGACTGAAGCAGAGGAAGTGAGAAACTGGAAGATGAGCTGGATCCTACACTGCCCAGCAGACGATGTGGGACAGAATGTGGATTTTTAAGGTTTTGTTTTTATATTTATTTATTGTGGTGTTGGGGATGGAACCCAGAACTTCATATGTTCTAGGCAGCTGCTATACCACTGAACCACAGGTTTGGCTACCACCCTGTGCTTTGACCATCATGGTTTTAGTGTGGTCCTCAGGTCAGCGGTAGCGCTTGGGGGTTTGTAAGAAATGGAAGTTCTCATGACTACTAAATCAGAAGCCATGGGCGAACCTCAGTGGCCTGAGGTTTCCAGGGCTTCTGGTCTGGTCTGAACATCAAGCGATTTTCTATTCATCTGTACAGAAGAATAATCTAGCCGTTTAAGGAGCCATGCATGTTGGGACTCCTTCCTCTGAGCTCCATCTTCAAGACTTCCTTAGTCGGGGATTAGTTACCTTAGCTCTGGAACAGTTTCCAGGGCGAGGGCTACGGAAGCTGGAACCATGGCTCCACTGCCTTCTGAAGACAACCGTCCCGTGAAGTCGGTGATGGCGGCTGGTATTAAGATGATGTCGCACAACAGGGAAGGGCATGGATGGCTTTAAACACATTTTGATGAAAGATTAAACATATCTTTTAGGTTGATGGAGGCAGAAAGAAGATTCGGTAAATGCTATCTTGTGCGACGGTAGCCACCACCTAGACACCGTGGGACCATGGTTATTAGGACCTTATGGAGAGTAGGGACCAAAGCACTCCACCTTCTCACTCTGCCTGGCAGTGAAGGCTCTGGCGAGTGTAACAAGGTTAGAAAAATCCAATTTTTTCCTGAGGCTTCAAGGTGCCAGCCTCTCTCTTCTTTCCTCCCTCCGCTGACCTCTTTCTCCCTTAAGCCACTCCTCTGTGTTCTTTATCAAAGGATGAAAGTAGGAGAATGGTCAGCAGGGGGCGAGCAAGACTCAGAAATATGCTTTCAGGGCGCAAGGCAGGTCTTGATTTTGCAGTCGATCAGAATCACGTTTGTGTACTTTACTGAGCAACTTCTGTGTGTGAGAAACTGTGCAAGCGTGTTGGGTGCTTCTCATTGAATCCTCCTTAGGTGTCCTCACGTCACACACACTCAAGAGTCAGAAGTGACGTGGCCAGTGTCACCCAAGCAGAGGCACAACTGAACTTGCGTGCTAATCTGACTCTTGTCTGCAGCAAATGCAGGCTCCCAGCAGCTCCTTGCCAGTGGTAGGGCTTTGTTTCTCTCAAAGAGATGGCAATGGAAGGCCGCTTAGCTAGCTTAGTCACCAGATTAAAGACATGGAGTCAGGCTTCCTTGACTTTTACCAAACACTTGCTGTGTGATGGTGAAAGAGGGACTTAGCCTTTCTGAAGTTTACACACGTCTAGAATGAGCTCACATATGAGGTAATAAGCCTGTGGTTAGATGATCCTATGGAGAGGACCGAGACCCTCGACTGGACCAGAGGACGGGCTCAATGACAAGCCACTCTTCTGGCCTGAGTGATGGCACAGTGGGCAGGTAACAATTTTGAGACCCCCAGGACTGTGTTTTCCAGAAGCACATAATGTAGAGAATGCTCTCTGTGCGCTGTCCAATAGACAAGCCCTGGCCACGCGTGACTCTAGAATCTTTGGTACTTAGGTGGTGAGGCTGAACTGAATTTAAAATTTCAAATGCAATGAACTTAATTCTCGATTCCCATGTTTGACTAGTAGCCATGCTGTTAATAGCACAGGTCTGAAATGTAGCTAAGTGTAAAAATCTACATATCCCTGAGAACTCATTGGGAGTGAAATAAAATAAACTATGCTCACCACTTGTAGCCTGGTTTACAGCAAGGGTTCGATGTATTTGAGTTTGGAAGAAAGAAATATAAAAGGAAGGACAATTTACAAGCAGTGTTACGTTTTGTGCTTGGCAGGTTTTGTGAATGAGGGGGGTAGACTTTCCTAAGGGAACCCTCCCCCTCGCCCCAGGAAAGCTCAGCACCTGGAGGGGGCTAGATGCTATGGGTCGTTATATTTGTTCCCCTCTCAAGCAGAGTTCTTTAAATATTGCTCCACCTTGCTTTTGATGAGACAAAACCAATCCGCAGTGTGTGTTCAATGCAAATTCCCCTCACGCATTTGCTGACTAAGGAAGTCTTCCTGCTTGGAGTCCCTCGCTTCAGTTTGCTTTTACAGTTTCATAGACAGACAACCCCACAGGAAATCCTTAAAGGTTTCAAGCGTGAATAGTAAAATAATTGGGCCCTCTGAACAGTGCAGGTCTCGGTTTCGGAGCTGTCTCCGTAGGTACTCGGCCTGTAGGTAATGGCAGTGGCCATTGGTGGTATCTGCAGGAATCTACTGGCAGAAAACCACCCTACAAAGGTCAGTCTGCCCTGGGGACATTGTTATTGATGTCTCCCTGAGGGGTACTCCTCTGACATGCTCAGGGTCAGTTCGCCTCCAGTCGTAGAAGGCTGAATTAACAGGCACAATGTTTCCAGCATATTCAAGAACATGAGCCGTGTTCCTTGCAGACAGACAGCCTGAGCTGCTCGCTTGCCCCTCCTCTGACCCTGGCCTAATACCTACACAGCCACTGTCTTCCTCTTCCAGAGGCTTTCCTGCTTTCTCACCAGGTCCTGCTTTCCTGGGTGGCCCCTTAGCCCCCTTGTGTCATTCCTCACCTCTCCGGGGATTTGCATTCTCTGTGGGTGCCCTGGCTGCCAGGCATAACCCTAAACACAGAAACTGGAGCAAGAATGACGGCTCTGGTGGTGAGCAGCCAAGGGAGGAGCTGGATTTGCTTCCTGTGTTCTGTTTCTTTTTGCTGCTTTGTTTTTCCTCATTGTACAAAGATGGAGACCCCTCTGTCCAAAAGACCTGTCCTTCTGTCTTTTTAGACTTTTTCTTGGCACAGCACTTTGCCAGTTTTGCCACTGAGGTCCTTTTGACTATATAGGGCCTGGAAGAAAATAGAGCGCTTGCCTATCTGACTTCACCATAACAGAAGCAAAGGCATCCACAGATGGACGCCCCACCTCTTCCCTCACCTTAGTGCGCCCTCCTCGTTCCCAGATTGTGTGTCTTTGTCCCTAGAATTGTAGCGACCAAGCAGCTATGACTTTCCCACAAGGTGTGTGTAACTGTTGTCAATGAGAGAGTCCTCACAGAACTTCGAGGCTCTGTCGGACAAGAACCTTCTGCCAGGCTTAGCTGGCTCCTTCTTAAATGACCTGGTGGCTGGGTGGGTTTTCATGTTACATTCTTGCTCCTCAACATCAGAATCCTTGCCTCTGGAGCCCTTAGGAACTGGTCTGCTTCAACCCTGTTTCAAGGGAGAGGGGAAAGCGGCTACCTTCATATTCTTGCCTTGATATCTTGGAATTTTCCACTGTAGGCCCCCTCCCCTGCTCATAGTGACTGATCATTGGCCATAGCCCTTTGTTGTTGAATTGGGCTCAGCCAATGCAGAATCAAGGGACTTGGGGAAGAATAGCAAGAAGGTGGGGATTCCTTGAGGCTCACCCTTGAGATTCCCCTCTGCCAGGCAGGGTCAGCAGTCTATGATCTTGGCTGATCTCAGATGGCCCCTGTCACACTTCTCTCATGGGTACCAAGCACCACTTTCTTCCTTTGCTCCTCATCCTTGAAGCGTGCAGAGCCCTCTGTTGCCTCTGACCCTGCATTCTCGCTTCTCCCAGTGCCCGTTGGTTTCCGGACACATGGACCTTCTAAGTGCTCATTTGACCTCCAGTTAGCCTAGCCTGAGCAGCTCACCGGGCCCTCTCAGGTCCCCCCTCATCGATAGGCCCTGCTCTGGCGTATTGGTACATTTCATGCCTTTGCTGTATCTCTGCTCTTGGTTGGTCCATGAAGCTTCCTATTGACATTTCCTTTTCCTATTTTGCGTTGAGTCATTTGCTGAATCTTCCACCATCTTGAATGTCCCAGTCTTAGTCTCTTTACAAAAAAGTCAATCTGTCCTCCTTCCTCTTCCTTCTTGTGTCCTGTCCTTCCTTCTGTCTTCTCTGCTGCCCTTCCTCCTGACCAGTTGTGCATAAAAACAGTGGGATTAGACTGCCTTAACTTAATTCTCAGGTGATCTACTTACTGATGTTGCGATATGGACTCTTGTATTTAAATTTTCCTATTTGGCAGATAGGGCTAGTGGTGTGGGTAGTCACAAAAACTAGGCAACATCTCAAGATGCCATTTTCACCTTCCAGGGTCTTAACTCAGTTTTCCAAAGACTCACTTGTTTGCCTTTCTACTTGATCTCTGTCCTCCTCTGTCTGTCCATATTACCCAGAGTCCTGAAGCAACCTTGTGAGTCCTAATCATTAAAGAAATCCTTATCTCCTAATCCACAAGGAAATCCTGGCATGCCTAATATAAGCAGAGAACAAACTCTTACCTACTTCCTATACTTCAGGTTGCCTATCACCCATAGCTACTGGTGGAGGGGAACAGAAGGAAGTTTTAAATTGGATTATTATTTTTAGGATCTCCTATCTAGATATTCACAGTGCCACGGAAGGAAGCATCAAGAGACACACATGGCTCTTTTCTTGCCAGAACTGGGCACAGCAAGAGGGACACCTGACACCAATTCTAGCAGGCTTAAGAAGGAGGAAAGAACGGCATGGGAGAAGAGTGAGTGCTTGTGGCTTTGCACAGGACTTCATCCAGATTGTAGAAGAGTCTCTACCGGCAGTCACACTTACCTCGACCATTTGGGAAGAAATGCTCCAGTCCACAGCTGGAGCACTGACAGCTTATGGAGGGCTGACAGGATGATCTGTTATTTCTAAGCATCTGAGGGCTTTAGGAAAGGAATCGGGAAGGTGGTGTGTGTGTGTGCGTGTGTGTGTGTGCGTGTGTGTGTGTTCACACAAATCACTGACAGAGTTGAAGATGCAGTTAGAATACACCCACAGCTGAGCTAATTTTCCTGATGCTCCATTTATTTTATATTTTTATTTTCTTAACAGTTTCCCAAAATAGCAATCTGTGCACATTTGTCTTCTCATCTAATTTTGCCTTAATAACAGTTGGGAAAACACAGCCAGATGCTTTCTTTAAAAAAAAAAAAAGAAAGAAAGAAAAAAGATGTCTTCGTGTTGGTATCAATGTAAAAATTAACCCTCAGGCTCCAGGAAGGTACTCTTTCAATTAATTATATTTCAATAATTTCAATTATAATTCAATTAATTTCAATTAATAATTCAGTTAATAATGCTGTTAGCACACTTACCTCAATTTCTGGGATGGCACAGTTGGGGTCTAAACCTAGATCTAACGTCAGTAAAGTCAGCTAGCTAATTTTCTTCTTCTCGGGCCTTTCTGGAGAATCATGGGCACATAGGTAGGCTTCTCTGTTTAACAATTACTTACCTAAGTAGGAGGTGAAAATATTATATATTTAGGGTCTACTTTTCCAGACTTTTTAATTGGAATTTTACACACACACACACACACACACACACACACACACACACACACACATGTATAGTAAACAGCATGTGTTTTTCTCCCGGCCCACTTTTCCCATCAGTTTCTTACAGTCTTGTTTTCTCTGGCTACATGCAGATTCCTAAGACCAGAGAGACCTGACGAGCATGTTGTTTATTTTCACTTGGGAGTAGGAAATTGCCAGAACATACAGCGAACAATTGAAAATGACATAAAGTGGGGACTATAGAATGGCTTAGTAAAGTGTTGTTGCGCAGGCGTGGGAAGCTGAGCTTGGATTCCCAGCACCAAGGGGGGAGTAAGCTCTGTAATTCCAGCTCTCCAGAGGCAACAGGAAGAACCTGACAGGAGGAACCCGGGGCTTGGGGTTATGGGCTGGCTAGTTAGTGTAGCCAAATCAGTGAGCTCTAGGTTCGGTGAGGTATTCTGTCTCAAAAAGCAAAGTGGAGAGTGATGGACACTCAATGTAAACCTGTGGCACACACACGTGTATATATGTGTACATGCACATACATGAACATGTGCATACATCTATACTACATATACACTCTCAGAAAGGGGAAAAATCTCACTTTTACTTCCAGTCCAGTGATGCTTAATAGAAAATTAAGAAAAACTTTCCCACTAAGAATGTAGTCATAGAGTTTAAATGAGGAAGATTTCATATAGTGCACATTTTACACACCAAAAAACACACTTGCAAAAGGAAATGGTGCAGCCAAAAAGACACGCTAACAAATCAATGGCAGTAGATGGAGCCTAGTGTCCCCCACTCCTGCCATCTCCATTCCCTCCTATTGTACCCCTCTTCCTTCTTTCTCCTAATTCAGCAGAGTTCACTTGCTACTTACTTGACACATATGGGAGCTTGGGGAGCCTTGTGCTGCTTCAAGGTCATTCAGCTAAACCTCCCCCGCACCAGGAACTTTCAAGTCGCCTGACTAGAGTTCCTTCTGGTCTCTTGCATCCCCACTGGGCCACATCAGTGCTTAAGTCATCTGATGATGGACTGGGCCCTGGCGCTGTACCTCTCTTCTGTGTACTTTTCAGTGTCTAAAGCAAATCCTGTGGCCACATGTGCCAAGTGGACAGGGACTATGGATGCAGCCCTCCCCTTCCTAGAGCAGCAGGAAGAACTAGCATCTTGATTTCTGCTTGCTCTTTGCTTCTTGAGGAAAGGCCTCAACGTGCACTCCAGGCTGGCCTTCAGCTCATCATCCTCCTGCCTGGGCCCCCATCGCTTGGGTTACAGGTGTGTGTCATTATTCCCAGTTCTAAAATCTCACCTTAAAAACCTATCATTTTACTATTTTTTTTTTTTGCCAGTATAATAAAAACTTGGTGGTGGCAGGGTAGTATTCAGCAGTGGTTTTATTTAACTTCCCCTTTGATCTAAGCCAGACTCTTACAGTTGTATCCTCAGTGACAAACTCATCTAGTCACCCCATTTGTGAACTTTCTGCTTTGAATTTCTTAGTATCCCAAGCTGGCGACTTAATGCTGACAGAGGCTGTACTAAAAAGGATTATAGGGTGCTTTTACACATCTACCCTCACAGGATACCACAGGGGGCTGGTGCCACTGTTAGCCCCACAGGGGAAGACTAGAGACTATGCATACATGGCCACGGTACTCTCGCAGCACACAGCAAAGTTGGGATCAAATTCTATTTGCTTCTCTCCTCCGAGGCTTGCCCTCTTGGCTGCATCCTGTGCTACCATGTATTCAGTATCTTTTCAGAACAAACAAGAAGGCATTGGAAACGGGAGAGGCAGATTAGACACACTGGGTAGGCTGGCACACTGCCCTCGAGGCAGCGGGAACTCCGTGCTTGGTAACGACTAATTGAGATGTGACCTGGGCAAGACACCTGCAATCGTATTTGGTACATCCTGAAATCTAAACGGGTAGTAGGTATTGCTAATTTGCAGGGCCAATTATGTTAGCATTTACACCATTCAAATCCTCAGAAGATCAAGCTTCCCTTGTCCTCACCATGGGCCTCAAAGGCACTAGGAGATAATGGTGTGGTGTAGGCACTTGGTAAATATTTATTTCTTATTAGTGGATATTTCACAGACTGAGGATTATCCTCTCTGTGAATTAGAATTGCACTTACTTTTGACGAGTGACAGAAGCTGTAAGGGCACGGATAGCAGTCAACGGCTGGCGCTTCCCAAGTTACTAATTCTAGATATGGTTCAAGAGCTAAAACTACCTGTAATAGAGAAGCGGTCATTTGATTGGCTCATATAATCTGTACACAGGGTTCACTCCTGATTGCTATTCTTTTTTCTGCCCTCGCTCCACGACTCTTCAGACCATTGTGTAAACTCCAATGATCCATTTGAACCAGTACGGAGCTGGAGCTGGAGGCAGTGCTTCCCCACCCCCCGCAGAGCAGAGTTTCGCACTCTGTGTCACCATGGTCATTTCACACGAGCTCCAGACACCTCGTTCACCCTGGCTTCTTGGTCATGTGTGAAGGTCCCGATTGCTTCCCTGTGGTCTACGGACGCCGGACTTTTAAAGAGATGCTGTAATGTCTTTTAACTCTCTCCCCCAGAGTTCCCAACGAGTTGGAATAAGTTCAGATTCCAAGGACTTTTCCTTCCTTTAGCCTTCCCCCACCCCCTTTAGGGCAAACCGGGCCACCTTTTTCTAGCCAGGTCTCTGTTATCAACTAATGTATTATTTATTCAGTTAATAAGTATGATTTATTCATTGGAAAATGTTTTAAAATTATTTTTGGCATTGACCATATGTCATACATTAGGCTAAGTCTGGGAGACACTAGAAAATGTAGTTGACAGTGTATATCAACTTGGAACCTAGAGTCTCCTGGGGATGACAGATATCCTTTAGAGGTACCCAGGGAACAATAAGACGGTGCATGCCAGATACTGTGGAAAAACTCACCAGGGACAGTGAGGGCACAAAACAAAGGGTTGAGAGCATCAAGAGAGGGAAAATTACCTTGAAGTTAAGCACTCTGTGTGATTTGCTGTGTGGTGTGAAGGGAAGATGGTCCAGGGAAAAGCACATCATGGGGCCTTGGACAGGAGGATGGGCCTAATATCCCAGGGACCACATCCTGGAGGCTCCGGAAACCTGGAGAACAAATCACGCACCAAACTGCTGCCTTTCAAAAAACAAATGCTCCTCTGTTGGAACCAAAATAACTGGCTGGTGGGTGAGAAACCCACGATCAAAACAAGTGGCCCAGTTGTCACTGAATTGGAAAGCACTTTATTGACGTCAAGATGTTTAAAAATATGAGTGGCAAGTCTAAAATAGTCCCTTCCTGCTTTTCCCGGATCTGTTCCTTCTCTGATGATCAGAACTTCAGACCTTCAGGGACCTCCTGGGAAGGAAGAGTCAGTGAGCCCTGGTCTGCTTTTGACCTCAGTCTGTTGGCGGAGCCAATGATCCTCAAGGCCTGAAGGGCAAGTGTAGAGGAAGAGAAGCAGATTTGGAAGCCCACTCCGAGGATTCTTTCCGGACGTGAGACCTTACTGTTGTCCATGGTTTGTGCATCTGCATCTTGACCATTGTCATCTTCAGCTCAGCAGTCAGGCACCAACGCAACAGGCGTTACCTCCTATCAGGCGAGGCCCAAAAGCGCTAAATGCCTTCTCGCTGAATCTCTGAAGAGCTCCACAAGGCGAGCAGTTAGACAGGAGGATGTTAGTTGTCGATATCTGACACCTTTATACAGAAGGTTCGTTACATAAAGTGAAGCTAATGATATTCTTTTCTCCAGGGGACATAGGGCTTATGACACGGGTCCCCCAATTCATGACTAGGGAGATGCTGAGCTGAGATTCCTACCAGCTTTTTTTTTTAAAAAAAAAATTTATTTATTTATTATGTGTACAATATTCTGTCTGTGTGTATGTCTGCAGGCCAGAAGAGGGCACCAGACCTCATTAAAGATGGTTGTGAGCCACCATGTGGTTGCTGGGAATTGAACTCAGGACTTTTGGAAGAGCAGGCAATGCTCTTAACCACTGAGCCATCTCTCCAGCCCTCCTACCAGCTTTTTTAGGACCAGAGTTACAGTCTTCCCAAGAGAGGAGAGAAATAAAGAGGGATGGAGGGAGGAAGTAATTACCATGAAGGTTCTCTCTCTCTCTCTCTCTCTCTCTCGTCCCATCCCTTACTTTCTCCCTCCCTCTCCTGTCCTTTGATGACCAGTCTCTGTGACTAGTGGGTTCAGATGAGGGAAGAGCGGGAAGAATCGGGCTTGGAAAGACTGCATGCACTACTCTGCTAAGCCATTCCCACCCTCGCCCCATTGAAACCCATCTGCCATCCAGAGGGGATCTGTGCTAAAGTCCTGAAAAGTCTGGACTCATCCCGGCAGACTCAGGCTCTCAAACAGTACTGAGAAAGACTCTCTGTCTAGATTTATCAGATTGTCTTTCTACATGTTGGTGCAGGCTCACAGCCCACAACCTACAGCCCACAGCCCACAATACACACCCCACCGGGGAAGGGAAGGGAGAAAGGTAGAGGACAGGGAGAGGATATGAGGAGCTTCCAAAGCAGTTACCGTAGGCCTCCATCAAGGCTTGAACAGGGATGCTACCTTCCCTCAATCCCTGGGAATGTACCAAATGCTTTTCCTTTTCTGCATTTGATAATTTTATTAAAAATAGAAGAATAAGAATAGACAACCTCTCCATCTTGACATTTTCCCCAAACCTACAGCTAACAAGATACATCATGGTGATAGATTGCTTTCTTCTTTAAAATTTTTTAAATAAATTTTAAGAATCTTATATGATATATCTTGATCATATTTATGCTCCATCCTCCCCTCAGGTACTCCCAGAACCACCTTTGCTCCCCTCACCCAACTTCCACTCTCTGTCCTTAAAAAAAGGAAGAAAGAAAAAGGAAAAGAAACTTACCTTGAAGTAGACTTTTCTGGTCCTCTGGCTCTTCCAGTCTTTGCCCACCCCTTTCAACAATGTCCCCTGAGCCTCAGGTGTAGGAGTTGTTTTTTATTTATGGGGAGCAGGCACCCTATGGTCAGTTGATCTCTGCAGATTGACCAGCAGCTTTCTTTACCGATCTCTGCTGAAAAACAAACAAACAAACAAACAAACAAAGGCTTTGTTTTTAGCCTCTGGAGAATTCTCCACAGGGGTTTCCATGGTGGTTGCCCCAGTGTGCAGTCCTACCACCAGTGAAGCACAATCCCCCTTCTCACTTCTGCACCAGCATTTATTGTTAGTTGTTTTCTTGACCCTTGCTGTTCTGACTGCAGCAAGGTGAAATCTCAAAGTGGTTTTAATTTGCATAACCCTAATTACTAAGGATACTGGGCATTTTTAAGATATTTCTTAGTCATTTTTTGTTTCTGGTTTGGAAAAAAAATCTCTGTTCAGATTTATAACCACTTTTTAACTGGGTTACCTTTTGGTGACTCTTTGTGTTTTGAGTTCTTTATATATTACAATATTAATCCTCTTTCAGGAGTTTTGGGGAGATGGTTCTGTGTCTACTCATCTTACTATTTTAAAAAGTATTGGTGGTAGATCTTGGAAAATCTGGTAGAATTCTGTTGTGTATCCATCTCTGCCTAGGCTTCGTAGTTGGAAGGCTTTTTAATCACTGTTTGGACCACATCGTTATGTGTTTAAGTTGTCAATCTCTTCTTGACTTAATTTTGGTGGTTTGGATGAATCTAGAAATTTACCCATTCTTTTCAGAGTTTTCTAACTTAATGCAGTGTAGCTTTTAAAATACTGCCCTGTAATATTCTGACTTTATTTTTTGTTTGTTTGTTTGTTTGTTTGGTATCTATTAAAAGTTTACCTGTTCATTTCAGTTTACCTGTTTGGGTCCTCTTTTTCTTTTGGCTTTCTAGGCAAAAGGTCTCTTGATCTTGCTATCTTCTCAAAGAACCAGCTCTGAGATTCATTGATCTTTTGTATTGTTTTCATTTATTCTAGTTCATTAATTTCTGTTCTGCTTTTTAATATTTCTTGCCAATTGATTTTAGATTCGGTTTGTTCTTATTTCTCCAAAATCCTGGAGATACATCATTAAGTTGTTTATTTGTACTCCTTCTGAGTTGTATGTGCACTTAGAGCTATGGGACTTATGTATCCTATAGGGCATGTAGGGACTTATGTACACTATCAGGTTTGTAGGGTCTTATGTACAGTATACGGCATGTAGGGCCTTATGTACACTATAGGGCATGTAGGGTCTCATGTATGCTATAGGGTGTTTAGTGCCTTATGTACAGTATAGGATGTATAGGGCATTATGTACATTATAGGACGTGTAAATATTTATGTACACTATATGGCATGTAGGGACTTATGTACACTATAGGCTGTGTAGGGCCTCATGTATACTATAGGAGTGTAAGGACTTACGTACAGTATAGGGCATGTAAGACCGTATGCACACAATAGGGTGTATAGGGATTTATGCACACTATAGGGCGTGTAGGGTCTTATGTACACTATAGGACATTACGGCCTTATGTACACTATAGGGCATATAGGGACTTATGTACACTATAGGGTGTGTATGGCCTTATATACACTATAGGGCGTGTAGGGCCCTATGTACACTATAGGTTGTGTAGGGCCTATGTATACTATAGGGCATGTAGGGGCCTTTAAAGTGCCCCAAAGGTTTTGTTGTAATGAGTTTTCACTGTCATTTCATTCCAGGAAATCTTTCATTTCTTTCTTGGTTTCTTCTTTGACCCATTCATTGTTCAGCAATGTGTTTGTCTAATCTCTGAGTTTGTTCTTACTAGAGATTCTTTGGCTATTGGCTGCACAAATTGGTTATGCTTTATCACATTGTGGCCAAATGTTCCTGATGTTTATTGTTCTTCATTGTTCTCCTCAACAGCTCTACAAGTTAAGAGCTCTCATTATTAGTGCATTTCACAGAGACAGAGAGTAGACTACAGCAGGAATGGTCAGGGAAGTCATGGTAGGATGGAGAGCTAGTAGACTCGAGGTACGCTGCCTGCCTTTCTAAGGACTTGGAACACACTGGTTGGTAGCCACGGCTATGTCTGGGATGAGGAGCTGGATGAAGGATTAGCTCTGTGGAATTAGTAGTATGACTGATAGTATGAGACTCTTTTCCCCAGGGAAAAACATAGTTCCTCCCTGGAGAAGTGGGTGTGGGTACCATACAAGTGCGTTCCACAATGAGACTACTGAAAATTTTTGTTGTTGTTGTTTTTCTGTTTGTTAATACAGAGGATATTTTTCTCTGCAGTCTGAGGATGTGCTCCAATTTTAAATAGCTGAGGCTATCTGTCAAAAGTTCAGAGGAAGGAAGTGCTATTTAAAATGTCCCCACTGGTTCTAGGGTCAGAAAAACCGTAGCATTATACATTAGAGAGACACATAGCCTATCGCTTACTGCCAGGAGTTGGAGGCAGGATAGCCAGGAGTTCATCCCAAGAGCAACAGAGAGATAGGTCTTCTCCAACTCCTTTTTTTCTCCATTTACAAAATGAAGATAAAATCAGGTCGTATATTGATAGAATTAGATAATTTAATACAAGGCAAATCTTGGGCCCAGTGCTTGGCATACGCTGAGAATACTGTGTATTCTTAGTCCATGATAACGTCTGTTGGAGATGTCTAAAGCTGTTCAGATAGCAAAAGCCTCACCATTCTTCCTCACAGGTCCCTCTTAATGCTTCTGTTCTTTTTGCAGGATCACAAGATCAAGGGCTTCTCCCAATATCTATGATTCCAGAGCTCCCTTGGCATTTTCCCAGGACGTATGGTTTGAGTTGGGGCTAGACAATGTGGCTGCCATCCACATGTGTCGTTCTGGTGTTTTCCACCTTCTTCTGTCAGATGTGTGGTCAGGAGAATACCAGTGACACACCATGGTGCCATTATTCCCTCTCATTGCATGGTTTCCTAAGGGCATCCTGGTCAAACTCTGTACTCCACCATCCTTGGCTAGTTCTGGCAGCCTTGCAGGGCTCAGTCTCAGAACCCGCTTTTCTGCCCTGCCATCTATTTGAACTCTGCCAGGGTGCTGTGCACTTGACACTGTAGATTTTGCCTTACTTCTTGATTGATGGATCTGGTTTCTCTTTGTAGCAAATGACAGAAACCCAGTTGAGGTGAACTTAACAACAATGTAATTGTAAAGTCAAGACACAGTAGAATCTAAAGATTCGGACAATATTGTCCGGCTCTGTCTCTACTGTTCACCTCTGTTGGCTTTATTTGGGTGGTTTCCCAATTAGGTGATAACAGGGCTACCAGTAAAGGTAGCTTGCATTAGTTGGCTGCATGACTGAGCTCAACTGTCACCCTTTCTGTGTGCTGGTTCTCTCTGCCTATGACGTTGCAGTCTCTTTCACCAGAGGTAGAGCACATTTGGCATCTTCCCCATATTGTAGGGAACCTTGATCTAGTTGAGCCAAAGGAATATACTTGTAAATCACAAGGTGCTAGTTCTGAGCCTGGGTCTTAAGAGAAATCTCCTGTTTCCATTTGTTGCTTCCTTGTATGTTTGAAATTGTCCCGAGCAGATGCCACACACAGCCTGCTAGTTCAGTAGAAGCCAAAGACTGAGAGGAGAGCTCCCCCACATAACCACAAACGTACACCCAGAAGCAGAGATGCCCTGGATACCTAGAGAGGTGTGGATGTGATAACAAATACTGCCATGTGACACTGAGTTATGGGAAGACAAGTTCTATGTCATTATTAGATCGCAGTTGATAAATGTACAAACCATATGCTAACAGCCATGATCCAAAGAGATTTTCCTGTGGACAGTCCAGTTTCCATTGGGTGGACTCAGACCCACCGCTAACACCCAGATGGTAAACAAAGACAAGTATCCCATACAAAACCACAGAATCAGAAGTGAAGACGGAATCATGGTGCTGGTGATAAAAGAAGCATAAGGGATGCTGAGCGGAAAAAATGACTTATTCTCGTTCATCATCCCAGAATGGATTGTAGACCGTGGAGTCCATGGTAAACCAGGACTCAGGCATCTTTTTGCTCTACATGACTACATAGGGCAGAAATAAATCCAGGAGCTAATCACCAGAAGGCCATATAGTGAGTCCAGTCCGAATTTGCAGCCAATCCAAATCAACAATTCTGTACCTATACTGCTCTCCCTTGCAGGGTGGGTTTGGTAGCTAATGGGCTCCACTTGGCAACACAACATCTTTCCCCAAAGTATAGTTCAACCCAGAGGAGAAAAGTAATGACTAGCTGCGGAGTCCGTGCTTGGCTCTGAATTAGCCCAGATCTTTCTTGGCCAGCCCTGAGATCTGAGTGTACACAGGGGTCTTTATTCTCCAGTACAGCAACAGTGCTCCATGTTTGCCTATTATAGAGAGCAGACCTGAATTGGAAGCATGACAAGAGATAAATGTAACTCTGTGCCCTGCTTCACGGGGCCATTGTACCTTCTGCTGGATATAATGTAAAACTAAGAGAGACAAAAGCTGCAGGGGCCGTGTTTTCCTTTCTCCCTCCAAATTCCACTTTTCTATTCCCATCTTTCCCTTCTTGATTTAGCAGCTGATGTCTCTAAGGAGCACTGCTTTGTTTGAAGATAAGGTGGGCATTATCGTTATCATTTTATTTTTGTGCAGGGCGGGTGGGATGGGGTTGCACATGGAGGCTAAAGGTTGGCGTCTGGTACCCTGCTCCATCATTCTCTGGCTTGTTTCTTGAGACAGGGTCTCTCTCACTGAATCCGGAGCTCATCAGTTCAGTTCGACTGGTTGGCCAGCACGCCCCAGGACCCTCTCCCCTCCAGCTCTCTCTAGCACTGGAATTACAAGCAAATACTGTCTTATCTGACTGTTTACATGGGTGCTGGGGATCCGACCTCAAGTGCTCATGCTTCTATAGGAAGCAGTTCACCAACGGAAACTTCTCAGCCCCATCATGGGGCCTTTTTGATGGCTGCTATGTTGAGAGGCAGCTATCTCATGTCTCATTCTGACAGCATTTATCTCAGTGCCACAAGGCAGCTTGTATTTCCTCCAGGGCATTTGTCACTTGGAAATATTTACAGTTAATAAAAAAGGCTTTACTTTCTTTACTCTCTGGAATCACCCAACACTTTTGCTACACGCCCCCCACCCCCATGCTTTCTTTAAATGCCAAATCTCCCTCTGGAGATGGGAGGAAATGTTGGGAGAAAGCCCGGTGGGGAAAACAAACAGTGGCCAGTGTGTTCCCTCTGATTAGGCCACAAGTGCCAGACAATAGCTGCTGTGAGCCCAAGCAAGCCGAGTTCAATGCATCTTTCTTCCCTTCTCAATACAACTCTGATCCAGCCATGGCTACCCAGGAGGAATGGTGATCTAACTGGGGCAGCTCAACCTGGGAATCATGCTCCATCCTCTCGGGCTATCTCCTCATGTGATCTGGGAAACACATGAGACCAAACAAAGTGTTTGCCAAACATGAACCACATCCAAACCAGCAGAGCCCCTTACAAAAAGCCTAACCTTTTTTCCTTTTTTTAAATTGATTTTTATTGAGTTCTACATTTTTCTCTGCCCCCCTCCCTGCCTCCCCCCTCCCCTTCAACCCTCTGCCATGGTTCCCATGCTCCCAATTTACTCAGGAGATCTTGTCTTTTTCTACTTCCTATGTAGATTAGACTCATGTATGTCTCTCTTAGGGTCCTCATTGTTGTCTAGGTTCTCTGGGATTGTGATTTGTGGGCTGCCATTCTTTGCTTTATGTCTAAAAAACACTTATGAGTGAGTCCATGTGATAATTGTCTTTCTGGGTCTGGGTTACCTCACTCAAAATGATGTTTTCTAGCTCCATCCATTTGCCTGCAAAATTCAAGGTGTCGTTATTTTTTTCTGCTGTGCAGTACTCTATTGTATAAATGTACCACATTTTCCTTATCCATTCTTTGGTTGAAGGGCATTTAGGTTGTTTTCAGGTTCTGGATATGACAAACAATGCTACTATGAACATAGTTGAGCACATGTCCTTGTGGCACGGTTGAGCATCCTTTGGATATATACCCAAAAGTGGTATTACTGGGTCTTGAGGAAGGTTGTTTTCTAATTTTCTGAGAAATCACCACACTGACGCCAAAGGGGCTGTACCAGCTTGCATTCCCACCAGCAATGCAGAAGTGTTCCCTTTATCCCACAACCTCTCCAGCATAAGTTGTCATCAGTGTTTTTGATCTTGGCCATTCTTACAGGTGTAACATGGAATCTCAGAGTTGTTTTGATTTGCATTTCTCTGATGACTAAAGATGTTGAACATTTTCTTAAGTGTCTTTCAGCCATTTTAGATTCCTCTGTGGAGAGTTCTTTGTTTAGGTCTATATTCCATTCTTTTTTATTGGATTATGTGTTCTTTTGGTGGTCAATTTCTTGAGTTCTTTGTATATTTTGGAGATCAGCCCTCTGTTTGACGTGGGGTTAGTGAAGATCTTTTCTCATTCTGTAGGCTGTCGTTTTGTCTTGTTGACTGTGTCCTTTGCTTTACAGAAGCTTCTCAGTTTCAGGAGGTCCCATTTATTAATTGTTTCTCTCAGTGTCTGTGCTACTGTTGTTATATTTAGGAAGTGGTTCCCTGTGCCAATGTGTTCAAGTGTACTTCCAACTTTCTCTTCTATGAGGTTCAAACCCAGGATAACCAAAACAATCCTGTACAATAAAAGAACTTCTGGAGGCATCACAATCCCTGACTTAAAACTCTACTACAGAGCTTCAGTACTGAAAACAGCCTGGTATTGGCATAAGAACAGACAGGAGGACCAATGGAAACAAATTGAAGACCTGAATATTAGTCCACACACTTTTGAACACCTGATCTTTGACAAAGAAGCAAAAAATATCAAATGGGGAAAAAAAAAGCGTATTTAACAAATGGTGCTGGCATAACTGGATATCATCATGTAAAAAGTCTAACTTTTGTTATCACACAAATCTATTGTAGGTAGGATAACTAGCTAGACAGCAGGCTGCGATCTCTCAGACCCAAATCTACTGGCGTTTTGTGAGGCGGTACTTACCATTTCGCCTCTCTGGTGCCGTATTAGACTTCGCCACTAGGCGGCATCAGAGGATGATTGCAAAGCTCTGGCGGGGGGAGGGGGCGGGAGGCTTGTGCCTACTAATTCTTATCAACTTCATCCTGCCAGTAGCTTTTGTTTTATTTCTAGCTTTCTCAACACTATTAGCACCAGCCTCTTACTCATTTTTCTGTCCCATGATTAAATCTACAAAATTTACAAAATTTCTCCTACTTTTTTAAAAGACGCTCTTCCGGTTTTTAAACACAATTCCAGCTCTCTGTATACATTTTTGCTCGAAACACAGACGAGAAACATGAACAGCTGTTTCCGTGGAGAGAAAGGTCCCTCGTGCTTAAAGATCCAATTTCCTCCTGGGTGGTGGATAAAGCTAAGGAGATAAAAAATGACCTTTCACCTCCAGGCACAGTAATGTAAGATTAATCTGAGGCTTTGAAACTAATGAGTTGGCTCATCTCTGCAGAGCAGCCCATGAATAGCATGCCGTGTGTGGAGCCAGCAACCTGGCAGCTTCGGTTCATCATATGGAGCTTGGGAGGGAGGAGCGCCGGGAAAGAAATTCATTTTTAAAAATAATCCTCAGAGGATGCTATCTGCGAGCTCCCCACGAAGCTGGTATTAGAGGAGGAAGTGGGGGGCGGGGGATTGTGAGCCTTTAATGAGTTTGGCTTTTCACCTCAGAATAACAGAAGGACTCTGACAGGCAGGAGTATTGTGAGGTGGTTAAGGCCATGAACTTGGAGTTAGCCCTCTTGGTGTCCAAGGCCTGATCTGTGGATTTCTCCTTGTGTAATCATGGGTGTGTTTCTTAACTTATGCCTTGGGAGGTTTGGATTAGATAGTTCACGGAAAGTACTACATGCTAGCCAAGAGTCTGGTTAGTTTTGCATTTTTACTAGTGATTGAAGGAGGCAGGAACAATTTGAGGGTGATTTATCCAGGGGGGTAGAAAGTCTAAGGTTTCTTCTCTGACAAGAGGAAATGTCTAACAGCAGAATACAAAAGTAAATCACAGAAACACTGGTCTCAGAATCGCCCGAGAAGGAGTGAATAGTCCCAGCACCCCAGGAAGGCTGGGCAGCCATGGGGAGGGCTGTCTAAACAGACACTGTGAACACCATCTCAGCCGGCACCCACGCAAGTGGAAACCTCTACTCCAGGAAATGATGAGTGAAGTTATTTGTAAGGATTCTTACCCTGCTAAAAGTCTGCCTCTCCTTGTTATACCAAGGGCTCCTAGAGTCATTGAGTCTCTCGGAGGCTGGTGTGCTTTGTCTGTGAATTAAGCTGATAGAGTTATTGATCTCCCTCTTAGGATCATGTTGCCTTTGTCTGTTAATTCCTCCGACAAACTAGCGCTCATGAAGCATAGGCACTGTGCTAGGAACTGGGACACTAATAGGAGTGGGAGGATATATAGACATTGATTTGGCAAAAATGCAAACGTTTAGTGAGGGGGACAGAAAAAAAAAAAAACCAGATAATTATCAAGCAAATTTGCAGGCACACCGATAGACAGCCATTGATTGTTCTGGGCACACAGAGCAGAGACACCTAACACGATAGGATAATAGGAAAGGAGCCGGGAAATGCTTTACCGTTGGATGTTGCTGAACCGATTGCACAGAGAAGCATCTGAAGCAGAGGAGGCTGTAAACAGATACCTAGAGACAGGACACAGCAAAGAACACAGAGAATTATAGGAAAGGTAGCGCCATAAGGTTGCAAAGTGGGAGGCAGGAGTGAGCGACCTGACATGAAGCTTAAGAGGTGGCAGAGGCTTAGGAATGTGAGTCCAAACCCTGTATATCACCATCATCAGTAGCTGATCTTATGTAGTAGAGTGACGTGTCCAGGTTTCAGGTCAGAATGACCACTCTTGGAGACAGGTCATTGGGAAGATGAAATAGGAAGCGACCAAGCCAGGCCAGCAACTGACAGACTATTGAAGTCAGCGAGCCATCTAAGCCAGTAGTAAAGATGCCAGGGACAAAGCTTTGTACGGAATGGAAGGAGCAATCTGATGACAGGCTGTCCTTGGAAGCCCAGAGCAGCAGGCCTTTTCTTATATGCAGAGGATCAGTATAATTAGAGTCACTCTGTAAAAGCTGGATTGGGGGCCCATTATAAATCTGGGCCCCCTATCTGAGCTATATTTGGCTTAAAAGCTGCTTTCCTGAGGACAACCTTTTGTGATGCCTGAAGGTGCCATGTAGGCTTCCAAGGGAGGGAAGACACCAGCAGGTATACCTCGCTGCAATGCCTATGAGCTAAAACAATGACTAGCATGGCATGATATCCCTAAGGATGCATTCGTGGCACACATACCTTGGTGGTAACCAACAGCTCTCTAGCTGAATGTAAGGCTTACTCAACAGAAGGGAAATCATGCCTGTCCTGGAGCTCACTTTGTAGACCAGACTGACCTCGAACTCACTGAGATCCAGCTACCTGTGCCTCTCGAGTGCTGGGATCAAAGGCATGTGCCACCATCACCCAGCTAAGTATAGGTTTTATTGGACATCTAATAAACATCTTGAAACAGATATAGACCATCACAGAGAACCACAACCAACCAAAATACAGAGAGAAGTGACCCTGTGGTACCCAGCCCTAGCTGATACAGCTACAATACAATTCTTGTGCCCAAGGTCCAGGGATTGTAGTGGAAGAAGGGACAGGAAGACTGTAAAAGCCAGAGGAACATGAAGCTTGCTGTGAGATTTCACGTCCTAGAAATGTCAGAGAAGCTATACCCTTTTAGTCTCACTGACATAGTTGCTTAAACAAGCCCTGAACAAGGATGTCACCAATAGACACACTCACGTGGAAAGGAAATAAGTGGAGCCCCAGCACTAGACAAAGACTACAGGCAACTAAGGAATATGAGTAGGAAAGTTAGTCTTACCCAGGGACCGTCACAACTAAGGAATCTGAGTAGGAAAGTTAGTCTTATCCAGGGACCGTCACACCAGTTCATTATGAAACAGCAAGTGGTCAGTGCTGAAATCATATACGAGTAATATTATTCAAATGAGTAGATTGTTTGTGTACACAATTAAAGAAATAGCATGAATAATTCAAGAGAGAACAAGGGGTCATGGGTAGAGGGGAAGGGCAGAAGGTAGGAAAGAGAAGGGAGAAAACGATGTACTTGGCCTTCTCATAACTTTACCTAAGCAGGGAAAATAAAAGTGCACACATATAGTCTATAGTAATATTAATGGTGCTTATCCCTAACAAAAGCTTTTAAGATGATAATGAAACCATTGACTTGAGAAATAATTTTGAAGATGTTTCCATAATAATAATAATAATAATAATAGACTGAATTTTGTTGCTAATGGAAGAACGAGGCAGAGAAACACAATATTAGATTTCCCGCAGGCAAAGTAAAAGAGGATACTCTCAAATGTGCTGAACTGCTTTTGCAGACAGCTGTAAATTCTCCAGCATAATCTTTTGTTACCAGCATATTTTTGATCTTTGGAGAAGTGCCCTGGAATACCCCACCTCGGGAAAACAGAGGGGAGCGTCTCAGTGCAAGTGTGGTGTCTGCTTCCAGTGCTGTTTATGGCAGAGTCGAAAACTGTCTTCGAAATTAACAATAGATGTGCATAAATCTTCCTCAGTTACCTAGCAACTGATCTAAGACAAGGCTGAGGTTCACCAGGCTGGGTGGAGGTAGGACTTGTTTCAGGAATGCCTGAGGGTGGTCTAATAATACTTAGAGACTGCAAAAGGGAAAGAAAGAAAATTAACGAACGTGATAATTAGATGTTCAAGTTTATTCTTGTTGTTTTGTTTTTAGTAGAAGTGATACAATAATCAAAAACCTTTTGCTAATCTCAGATGTCTAACAATAGTGAGGTTTTAGAATGACTAGGATTGTCTTTTTTTTTCTCTCTTTTTCTTTTTTTTTTCTTTTTTTTTCTTTTTGAAGGGAAGTGGGACAAGGTGCCACTATGCAGCCCTGACTGGCTTGGAATTCACCATGTAGACCATGATGGGCTTGACCTCACAGGAATTTTTCACCTGCTTCTGTCTCCCAAGGATTGGGATTAACGGCATGCACCTCCACATCTGGCTTATATTAGGTGGCTTCTGATGTACGTTTCCTAAACTAAATTTGAGACCATTAATTAGTTGTATGATCTCGTGTGTAAAATAAGAAGTCACATTAAGAAGATTGTAGTTTTAACCTCATTTCTAGGATTTATGGGACCCCAGGGTGCTTGGGTTGATTTTGTTGAACATGACACCAAAGGCATGTGTGCAAGGTTAAGATTAATTTTGTGAAAAGAAACAGTGTTGAAATCATGATACCATAGGTGGCTTAAGAAACACACACATATGGCATGCTTTTTCCATTCTCCCCCGCCCCCCCCCCGTGTGTGTGTGTGTGTGTGTGTGTGTGTGTGTGTGTGCATACATGCACAAGCAAAGCGTCCATACAAATGTTTATATTATTCATGTTGTTTTAGTTACATGAATCAGAGCATACATTAAACTTTAAGTTAGATATTCTACATGTTAGATATGCTCCATGCCCAGGCTGATGGATGAGGAAGTCTTGAGTGCAGAGACATACAGTGAGTCAGAGAACTAGAGCCCAGCACTACCAGATCTTTGACTTTTTTTTAAAAGACCCAAATCCAGAATCTATGTAGGTTGTCCTGTTATTAAAACATTAACAACTAATTTGAAATTTTTAAAAAAAAAAATAAAACAAGTAGTATGTGGGCTAAGCAAAGTAAATCTACCTTAAGGAAAAAGTTCTGAATGAGCAACTGTTTTGTAAAGAAGTGATGTTGTTGATGAAGATTCATTGAAAGGATGTTAACTTACACAGACTAGTGGCTAACAAGATTACCAAGTCCCTTTAAAAATTAAAAATTTAAAGATATTTGAACAAACAGAGAGAAAGCCAATAATAACAATCTCTATAGTCTGTGCTTCAGTCTGTGTTCCAGGTTTCTACCT
The DNA here is from genome assembly GCF_982192425.1 of Myodes glareolus. Classification (NCBI taxonomy): domain Eukaryota; kingdom Metazoa; phylum Chordata; class Mammalia; order Rodentia; family Cricetidae; genus Myodes; species Myodes glareolus. Next base: position 58,586,882 of record NC_142028.1, read on the forward strand.
TGAGGTCCTGTCTTAGCTTCCCTCAGTGATGGAATATAAGCTGTAAGATGAATTAGACTGTTTCCATCAACAGTTGCTTTTGGTTACTGTGTTTACAACAGCAACAAGAAACCAAAGCAGGACACCACATGTTCAGTAACCGCCTATTGGGATGTTAAGGAAAGTAAGCAAGAGGTGTGTGGGAAGAGTTCTTTGAGGACAGAATCCTAACCCTTTAGTCTTGTTATGCTCAGGAGCCCTGAGTTTTACTTGAGTCTGCAGGGGAAGTCAACTGACGTTTTATGAACCCCGTCACTGTGTCTCGATATCTTCACAGAAAGATGCCAGTCCTAGTGGATTAGGGTCACCCCAAGACTTCATTCTAGCTTACCTCTTCAGATATCTTATTATCAAATACAAATTCATTAGTTACTTTCTTATGCAGCCATACGAAATACTCAACAGAGGCAAGAAAGATTCATCTGGGCTCATGGTTTGAAGGTGTAGCCTATTATAGCGGGTAAGGCATGGTAATTAAGTGCAGCCCATAGCGATGCGTAAGGCATGGCCACTGGACACAGCCTATTGTTATGGCTGCTGGGTGCAGACTGTCATCGTAGGTAAGGCATGGCTGCTGGGTCTCCTCGTGGATGTGGTGACAGGAGTGTGTGGTTGTTCAAAACTGCAGATCAGGAAACAGAGAAGGAGCCCTCTCCACTGGGAAACAGGGCCAACTTATAAGCCATAAGACCAACCAGCACCCCACTTCCTCCAGTGAGGCCCCACTTTCTAAAAGTCCTACAACCTCTCAAAATAACCCAAACAACTGGGGACCAAATATTCAGGCACATGAGCCCACACAGAACATGTTCCACTCAAACCATAACGTTCTGAGATACTATGACGAGGACTTTAAGGTAGGAACTGGGAGACACAATTCAGCTCACAACAGAAGCCATCCATTTTCTTTTCCAGGGATGTCATTTTAATATCACTGTGAGTGTCGGCGTGGCTGAGAGACGCCTTTTGCACTCTGAAGCCAGAGTATGTGGCAGGATATTGGAGGACCCGAGGGCATGTCTTTATCTCCTGACTCCCATAAAGGCTGACCCAGCTTTCAGCAACCACAGCCCTTCCCAAGGAGGAATGCTGCATCTTCACACTCTGTGCCTTGGTCTGACACTGTAGAATGCAAGAAATGGGAGAGTACAGTTAGCAATGCCAGGGCTTTTGTTTGTTTTGGTTTTAAGCATTGTTGCTTCTAGCCACCTGCTTTGATAACATGGATGTAAACAAGTAGCATTATTTATCACATCTGAGATTGGAAATAATCTCAAGGGCCAGCGAGAGGTTGTTTGGTGTAATATGATTTTATGTATGCTTTGGAAAGTGCTGTAGACAAATTGGTGATGTGTGAAAATACACATGATGGATGAAGTGAAAACAAAAGCTCTTTACAAAGAAATATCTGGTGTTTTGTCTTGAGCTTTTAGAAATTTTATTTTATGTGCATTTATCTTTATACTTACGTTTTCGTCTAAATAATATACTCCCAAAGTATCTTAAGTTACTGATTTCTCAATAAAGCTACATACTTTAGATTTTTCTTCTGTTGTTCTAATATTTTCTGTCCTCTAACTCCTGCAATAAAGGAAAAAATTAAAATAAAAACCTGGGCACACAGTCTGTAAAGAATGTCCTTTTCTTTACTACCTGTCACAAGGAACTGCTTTACTCTCCTGGGGATTGGTGGGGAAACTCTGTTAACCAATCACAGTGAATTGGGGTGTAGCGACCTGGTCCCCAGGGAAGAAAACCTGGAGATCCAGGTGTGCTTGCTCTCTGTGCCCAGGACTCGCATGACCCGTTTGGACTTCGGACCTTCTCCGGTATCGTGAGTTTCCCGTTTTTCAATTATTAAATTATATTTGTTGTTTTGAGCTGGTCTGGTTATTTTAGCGTACCTATCAAATACGCCTTCACTTACAGGGGATGGCGATTGTAAAATTCCATCTGGACTAGGGAGATGGGAAGACTGTTTGCCAAAGCCTGAAGACCTGAGTTCGAGTACCGTGAGCACATGTGCCCTAGTCACTGTTACCATGACCAAGGCAACTTATAAAAGAAGAGATTTAATTGGGGCCTTGCTTACAATTTCGGAGGCTTAGTCCATGGAAATCGTGGCAGGAAGCATGGCAGCAGGCAGGCAGACTTGGTGCTGGCATAGCAGTTGAGAATTCACACCTGCTCTGTAATGTGGAGGCAGAAAGAACGAAACTGGGCCTGGCATGAGCTTTTGAAACCTCAAAGTCCACCCTCAGTGACACACCTCCTCCAACAAGGCCACACCCCCTCCAACAAAAACACACCTCCTAATCCTTCTTAAAGGGTCCACCAACTGGGAACCAAACATTCAAATATATGAGCTTATGAGGCTCATATAGACAACCACAGCTTGTAAAGCCAGACACAATCGCATGTGTGTGTAATGCTAGCACTTCTCCAGTGAGATCAAAGACCAAGACAAGAGAGTCTCTTGAAGTCTGTAGGCCAGTTAGCCTAGCATGCACATTGGTGAGACCCTGTCTCAAGTGTGATGGACGGCAAAGACCGACTCATGAGGTTGACCACCCACATGTTTTCAGTGACATACACACACACACACACACACACACACACACACACACAATTTTTTAAAAGGTTTAACTTACCATGTTTCCCAGTATAATTCCTAGCACCACTACCTGTATTCTAGAAGTTTTTTTGTGTGGTAGGTCTGAGAAGCTCTTCTCTCCTTTATATTTTCCTATGGTTCTCAGGTCCCATCGAAAGGGTTATGGAGTGAACTTGGAGAAAAGATAGTATCCCACAGATCTGCAAAAAGAGTAATAAAAATAAACAAATGGACTAGTTTAGTGTGTCCAAAATATCATCCAAGCTGACCCAAAAAGAGGCAGGATATTGCTTTTCTTTCTCTTTGTCTGAGGCCTCTTTTAGACACAGATCTTTGTAGAGCAGGCTTTGATTGGTTAAATGACTCTACAATGCGTTATCCTACAAGGCAGGCTCACGGGAGTGTGTTGTCGGGGCTTGTAGAGGGCCAGCTCCAGGCATCCTTGGTTCATCAAATCTCAACGTTCCCTGCAGAGCTATTGTGAAGGTGAGGGCTCCACAGCATCACAGACTAGAAGGGGCCTGGGTTGGGATCCTGAATATGAAGAACTCTTTCCAGACGGTTCATGCCCTTTCCCCTAATGTCCCCATAGGCAGTGACTGACTACAAGTTGTCCTCGTTTGGTTTTCTGTTGCTGTGATAAGCACTATAACCAAAAGCCACTCTTGGCAGGAGGGGTTTATTTTTGTTTTTTAGTTCATACTCGGGGAGGGAAGCTGAGGTGGGAGCTCAAGGTAGGAACCTGGAGTTGAAACTGAAGCAGAGACCACGGAAGAGTGGTACTTATTGGCTTTCTCCGGTTTTCTCAGAGCTACCTTAAGGTTTATTTTGTTTAGTTTCTTTATGTGTGTATGTGTGTGCCTAAATGTATGTGAGCAGGAGTCCATGGGAACCCCAAGAGGGCATCAGATCCCCAGGAACTAAAGTCCCAAGAGGCTATAAGTTGCCTAGTATGGGTGCTGGGAACCCGGGTCCTCTGCACTAGCAAGCACTAGTTAACTGTTAACTGCTGGCCCATCTCTCCTGTCCATGGTTCTTTCAATCTAAGTTTTGTTTGAAAATTTCATACATGAGTACTGTATGTACCTCATTCTCCCTTCTCTCCCTCTGCCAACACTCCCATGTCCCCCCTTAGTCTCTCTCAAATTCATATCTTCTTAATACATATATAACCTATTATAAGCATCAACATTATACATATAAACACACACATCCCGTTGAGTCCATTTAGTGTTCTTCCTATATAGATGTGCTTGACCACTTGGGATTGAATAATCTCTCAGACATATTGATCCTGAAGGAAATTGACCCTCCCTCTTTCAGTAGCCGCTTATTGCCAATAGCTCTTCATCTAAGGGTGTGACCTTGTAGGATTTCCTCCATCCACACCGGTACAACAACTGGTGGTATCATTATACGTTAAAGACTATAGTTTAGACAACTATATTGTTGAGATTTTCTGGGTGCAGAATCCTTATTATATCTAGATACTTGCCATCTAACATGTGGTCCTGGTCCTTTGACTTTTAGAATCTTTCTGTACCCTCTGTACCAAAACTTCCTCTGAGTCTTAGGTGTAGAAGTTGGGTTATAGATGTAGCAACTGTGGTTGGACACCCGACAGTCATGTGGTCTCTGCATTTGACCAGTTGTTGATCTCTGTAGTAGTTCCTTTCTGCTGAAAAACAACAACAACAACAACAACAACAAAACATTTTCTTTGATAAGGGGTGAGATCTCCACTTATCCATGGACATAAGGAGAAGTACTTAAAATGCACTTAGAAATTACTTCAATTTTGGAAAGTGACAGCAATAGGGTCTCCCCCCGAGTTTGTGGCCTTTCTTGCTAGGGGTGCCTGGCTAGATCTATGCAGTTCTAGGAATGGACTTTCTCCTGTCGAGGCAGTCTTTGGTTCATTTAGACAGCTGTTGGCTACTCTCAAGAGAAAAATGCCACGATTGTACCAAGGGGCCCATCTTGCCAGGCCAGTCAGTGCTGGGGTTCGGAGGTTTTGCAACTGGGTAGGGGTACCTTAGCAGCTTGCATAAGACCTCATCAAGCAGGAGACTTCCAGGTCAGTGCCAGCTTGATTTCTCCAGATCCTATGTCTGATGTGTGTGGTGTCTCAGCAATAGGGTCTTGCCTTCAGTTTCTGTGAGGAAACCAGGGCAACAGCAAGAGGCTACATTGTTTTAGGAGTCAGTTAGAACTCTCTAGTCAACAACCCCAAGGGAAGTTTTCCAGGTCTGGCACTGGCATGTTTACTAGATAGTCTTTGGCTGTTGAGGGAAGCATTATCTCTGCATGTAGGATAACTTCATTAAAAATTATATATCATTATTTATATATTATATATTAATATATATATTAAAAATCATATATAATTAAAAATATGTATATGGCCAATGTCCACCTGCTCAAGGATGGTACCATCCTATATTAATTAGCAATTAAGAAAATGTTTCATAGACATGACCATGGGTCAATCTGATCTAGACAATTTTCACATGGGATTCCCTCTTTGAAGCACAATTAATAAAAACTCAGGGTCAGAAATTGGGGTTCAACCCAAAGATCAGAAAAGCAAAACAACCAGCTACTGCCTCTTACCTCAACCAGTCCAAAATGGTGATCCTGCCTCAAGGACTCTCAGAATCAGACTGTGTCTGGGGGCTGACCCCACCCAGTTCTATCCCCCACCCAGTCTCTCTAGAGATGGGATTAAAGGCATGCACCACTTGATTTCTATGGCAGCTAGTGTGGCTACTGGGATTAAAAGTGCATGTCATTGTGGCTAATGGGGGTAAAGGTGTGTACCATAACCTGTAAGGCTGACTAGTGGGACTGTTTTACTCTCGATCTTCAGGCAGTCTTTATTGAAACACAATTGAAATGCCACTTCACCTCTTCCCAGGTGACTCTTTGTTTGTATCAAATTGACAGCTGATGCTATTTCACCTGTATAGACATGGAACATGTCCTATCTCATGAGCTAACCTGTTTAATTGTTAGAAAGCAATGACTATTGCGATTCTTTTTTTGCATATAATTTGGATTCCTTCACAAGTTGAAATGGGATCACTCTGCTAGTGTAACCCAAGTCAATCCCAAGGCTCAGCATGGTCAAATGTCTGAATTGAGTCAAAACAATTGCAATGGAAACTGGACAGACAGCTTCGGAAGGATGACATGCAGCCTCTAGCTTGTAACCTTCATAGACTTTCTCAAGACCATTTTACTTTTCCTTCCTGAGCCTTTCAGAGCATCTCACCCACTGCCCTCACCCTGGATCTCTCTGAGAACAGCCCACGGGGCTTTTGATTTCATTAACTCTCACCTGCGTTCACGCTCAGCAACACAGTGGATCCATTATTTTCTTTTTCCTCTTACTGCTTGTTCTTCATTCTGGCTCTTCTTCACCTTCCCTGCTACTCACACTTTCTACAACAAAGGAAAGCCCACGAAATGCTTAACAAACAAAATCTTGCCCCCCTCCCCCGCCTCTTCTACCCTAACAGGGCTTGTTTCTCTAGATGCAACATCCTGGTTTTGTGATATTTTTTAAAAGATGGAAACTTAGGAGAAGTGAAATTGGTGTCAAAGTCAAATTTCCCTTTATCAAGTAAGATTACGGTGGTTTAAAAGTGGCTGCCTGCCTAATTAATAAGCCTTGTGCTCATTCCAGTATTGACTTCTCCACTTGCTCCCATAGCCCACAGGCCCTTCCATAGAGTATGTCCTTCTCAGGTGATTTTAACAGACAGGTATTTCAAACAAAACCCATCGACTCCCAGCTACTGTCAATATACTTTTTTATTCAGCCTCTGCTCTTGTTTCCACCCTCCGGGAATATCTCCAGCTGAGTTACTGGGGAATATTAAACAATACAGTTTTGTGTACTGGTGGGTTAGAGTGAAATATATCCACTACACTCTAGATCCTGGTCCGTTCACGAACGAACACTGGCTTTTGATCGCAGTTCTTTCTGCCCTGCGACACCGAGCCACTCAACCTCACCTCAGCTTCCCCCTTCTGTAAGTGGAGAACCATAGAGTCAAACTCCGAGTGTCATGAGATTAAGTTTAATTAGCTCGAGTAGAGTGCTTTTCCCCAGTGAAAAAACTAATTCTATACATACCACCAGTATTTCCATTTTTATTTTTACTACTTTTTCCTGTCGGGAATCAGAAGATAAGGGTGATTTAGCCAGGAAAGTGTACCAGTCAGGGTTCTCTAGAGAAACAGAACCAATACTAATATTTAAAATATTTTTTGTACATGTGTATAGGTGGTTACTAGATTGAATTGCATGATTGAATGCCAGAGAGTCCTGTTACAATGGTATGTGCACACAGGAAAGGCGGGGAACCCAGCAATTGCTTAGTCGAGGGTGAAAGTCTCAGAAAAAAAGGGGACCAGTGGTGTGGTCCCAGTGCAAGGCTGAGAGTCAGGGTGTCCATGGAGACCTTCTGGAATGCATCCCCATGGAAAGGATACAGGACCACAGGGTATGGCAGCTGCCAGAGGTGTTCTCTGGAGAAGCAGATCTCGCAGGCTGACTTTCTCTCCGTCTGCTTTACTCTGCTCAGGTCACCACTGTAATGGACAGTGTGCTGCCCGTGGTCCAGGGAGGCTTTTCCCCTCAGCTGCTGTTCCAGATGTCCATTTCTTTCTAGGATGCCCTCACAGACAGGCAGGAGAGCCCTTCACTAATCCCCTAGATATCTCTTAACCCAGTCAAGTTGATAACCAAGATGAATCATCACAGACAGGAAGGAGATCTGGGAAACAACTTAAAGCAGTTGTGCCCAAGAGCCAAATTCAACCCACCACCTGTTTCTGTAAAGTTTCAATGGAACCTACCCACACTTACTCAGGGATGGCTGCCTTTGCAGAGAGGAGTCGTGATTTAAAAAAAAAAAAAAGAAACTATATGACCCACAGAGACTAACATATTTCTTCATCTGGCCCTTTACAGAAAGGTCTCGTCATTGCTTGGCTTAGAATATAAAAACAAAATAACCTTTCTATATGACCCACAATGATGTGGGGTCTAATCTCATTTTTCTATCAATTAAAGTTGTTGGCCATTGTTTAGGCATTCTTGGGCCTAATGGCTAACCTCCGTTGATTTTTCAAGTCTTTGTTTTTCTAGCAAGAGGCAGCATCCATGAGGCTCGATCGAGAACGAGGGCTTGGGGTGTGGCTAGTGGTACAACACTTGACCTGCATAGCCTGTGCAAGGCTCTGTGGTCAGTACCCAGCAGTACGTGCAATAGCGCATCCCAGGATGCATTGCTGTCCCTTAGAAGCTTGGCTGGTGCTAGTAGGCATGTGGCAGGTGGAGTCTAAAACAGCATTGCTCCCCTGCTCAGGCCACTGTGGTGGTGATGCTAAGCCTGTGCTTATGTTACCTAAGTACAGAAGGGACGTTTCTCCTCCTGCAATGCACGTCCTGACTCAAGGTTCTGAAAGTGACTTGAATGGTGAAGTGAGCCTGACACTCTGTGCTAACCCTCTCTTGTCTCCTCTTCCCTGTCTGTAGGCTAGGTTCATACCATCCAGTGGAGAACTCTAGTGTTTAAAACAAGCAATCTAACAGAACTTTCTGGAATAGTGGAAAGTTTCCATTCTGCATTGTGCTGTCTAGTACCGTCTAGCTACATGTAGCTAATATGATTGAAGAAGTGGATTTTTACTTTTAGTTCACGTAACTGAATAGCCACAAGTGACCAGTGATTACTATAATTGGACAGTGGAGTCTTGCGTGATGCACCCGTAGCTGCTAGTCATAGACCTGAATATCTGGGTAGAGCCGAGCACTACCTCCCACCTGCCCGTGTCCTCCCACTCTCTCCACCCCTTCCCACCCTCTCCACCCCCTCCCACCCTCTCCACAACCTCCCTCCCTCTCCACCACCTCCCTCCCTCTCTACCACCTCCACCCTCTCCACCACCTCCCTCCCTCTCCACCACCTCCCACCCTCTCTATCACCTCCCTCCCTCTCCACCACCTCCACCCTCTCCACTACCTCCCACCTTCTCCACCACCTCCCTCCCTCTCCACCACCTCCCTCCCTCTCCACCACCTCCCTCCCTCTCCACTACCTCCCACCTTCTCCACCACCTCCCTCCCTCTCCACCACCTCCCTCCCTCTCCACTACCTCCCACCTTCTCCACCACCTCCCTCCCTCTCCACCACCTCCCTCCCTCTCCACCACCTCCCACCCTCTCTACCACCTCCCCCCCTCTCCACCACCTCCCCCCCTCTTCACCACCTCCTACCCTCTCTACCTGCTTCATTGTTATAGGCGTAAAAACGCACCGTTCTTCTGGTAGTTCTTTGGAATTTAGTTTTCTTGGAATAGCCAGAAGCCTGCCCTGACTAATACAGACCCAAACCCCACCAATCAGGTTACAACTCATCTATCTTACAAGCTCAAAGAATGCCAGAAGCCATTGTTTGGGTCTCGTTTCCAGCTTAGATCAAGGCACTGATTATCTTGATTAAAAGGCAAAGAGGACACTGGGCAATTGTCCTACTGACCCCGACTGTGAGCTCTGAATGAAGGTTTTGTTTCTTCCAAAATCAAGTTCGGTGATTTTTTTTTTAAACAACCACTCTAAATTGTACATGCCCCATACATGATCAAGAGAGAACCATCTGGTCTGTTGATTTATGTATGGTGTGCAAGAAGAGCACATGAAAAACAAAAGCAGAGGTTTCATACCCAGGAGCGGAAATGAGTTCATGTCCAGGAGGCACTGAGAGGCCAGGCAGCCCTCTCTTGGGGCAGTTCCCACAGGGCCATGAACATTAGCATAACATTTTTCTTGGTTCTTTCCAAAGTGTAACGTTTAACTTGCCACTGGAGCAAGCTCTCCGGAGGCGCCTTCTGATTCCTGCCTCCTCCCCTCTCTCATAGTAACCCAGAAAAGTCCTTCAAGTTTCTGTGGTGCTTTTTCTTTAACAAAGAAAGCTTGCCTAAGTATCAGACTGCAGAGCTAGCTGCACTCGTTAGTCATGGAGCTCCAGCAGTGGTGGTACACACCTTTCATCCCAGCACTCAGGAGACAGAGGCAGACAGAGCTCTGTGAGTTCAAGGTCAACCCGGGCTACAGAGATTGAATCAATCTAAAAGAGAAGTAGAGCCAAGTGGTGGTGGCTCATACTTTTATTCCCAGCCCCAGTGAGGTGAAGACAGGAAGGGACATGGCTGGATGGAGAGAGGAATATAAGGCAGGAGGAGACAGGGTCTCAGGGCATTCAGTTTGAGGATTCCTAGAGATAGGATCGCCCATTCGGTCTAAGGATTCAGTAGACATAAGGACTAGTCGCTGGCTGCTCTGCTTCTCTGATCTTTCAGCTTTTACTCCCTAATATCTGACTCGGGGTTTTTATTGTTAAGACCAACTAGAATTCATGCTACAAGTTTCTGTCCAAAGCAACAAGAGTTGGGATCACACCAGCTGCTTACCTACTGTGTGCATCGACCTGCTTCTGGGCAAAGCGACCCAGTGGATGATTGCTCATTGAAAAAAAAAAAAAAAAGGGCAAAGCCAGCCCTTCCTCCCAACTTTGGAATCAAAGAGATCTCCATCAAATCCTGAATCTGTCACTAACAAGGACAAAGTCACTTTGCTTTTTCCCAGCCTTACTTTCTTCCAATAGAGAATAATAACAAACCTACCTCACAAAATCCTAAGGACGCAGAAACAGGTGAGCAGACTGAGAGTGATGGTATGCAACTTAATCTCAGCACTTGAGAGGTAGAGGAAGGCAGATCTCTGTGAGTTGGAGGCCAGCCTTGTTTACATAGAGAATTTCAGGACAGCCAATGATACAGTGAGACCCTGTCTCAACAACAACAAGACCCCAAATACAGGTGTGTGTGTGTGTGTGTGTGTGTGTGTGTGGTGATAATAAAGATACACACTAAAGCAGCATTTTGTAGAGTCCCTATCTTGGGAAAACTAAGTGATTGCACCATGTAGATCCAGGCCCCATGAATCAAGGAGGTGCTTCTGGGTGTCCCTGCATTGAAGCTGTGGGCTTGCACCTTCAATAGAACAATCCTTCTCAAACTGTAACATGTCTTCCTATTGCGGGGAGATCCTATTCCAGGAAGCTTCTGAGTGATTGGACTGAACAAGGTCAGGGAGCACACGGGTGACTGCAAGGCTGCTGGTCTTTGATATCACAGCTGGGGGCAAGGAATTAAAACCTTATTTGATCTGCCTCTGTCTTCTGTCAGCTACATAAAGGGAAGAGAAGCCTACTGTGAGTACTGAGGGTGAAGGGACTTGTCAAAAGGGTAACACAGAACGCCATAGTACATAGAAGCAATGTCTGGGCAGGTGAGCAGAACGCCTGAGAGAAAGAAAGATTCTCAAGCACTCTAGACTTTAACTCACCTGGAGAACATTAAAAATGAACATCATCTGGTCCCAACTCGGGATGCTCTTTTAAGTCATTTGGATGGGACCATCTGTGATATAAGAAATAAAACAGCTCCCCAGCTAATTCTAGTGTGTAGCTGGGTCTAAGAACTGCTGGGCTAAAGAGGCAACTTTCCAGCTGGAAAGAATCAGGGAAGGGTCCGGTCACTATGTCAAAGTTGTTTGGGTTTTTGTTTGTTGTTTGCTTTGCTTTGTTTTATTGGTTTTTGATTTTTTTTTAGGGGCTGGGGGAGTTATTAGTTACATAAGAAAAAAATCACAGTAATTTCAGGTAAGACAAACCAGTTGGTTGAAATCTTAAACAATCAGATTCTTTTGATCACAAGATTTTTAGAAAAACATTAAATCACCAATTCACCCAAAATCATAGAAATTTAGCCTTAAACCTTTAAACTGATTTGTCTGTTGAGAAGCCAAGTGTGAATAAGAGAAATGAAATCTATGAAATTTATTAAAATAGGACTTGCTTCTCTCATTTGGTTGCGGATTTGGCTATACTCTGTGCTTGCTGAAACTGGGGAACTGATTTTAATTAGGACATGTAAGCTACACTATTTTGGGAATCTTTGGGGGCATTTGCCACAGGGGCAGTGAATATTAGCATGACATGTCTCTCAGTCCCTTCAAAAGTAAGACGTTTAGCTTGTCACTTGTCACCTCTGGAGGCTTCTGCTTTCCCTTTCCCTCTCACGGTAACTCAGGAAAAGCTCCTCAGGTTTCAGTCCGAAGCAAGACAAGTAGATGTCAAGCTTACTGCTTACCTACTGTGTGCATGGCGACCTGCTTCTGGCTAAAGTGATTCAACGTCTGAGTTCTCATAAAGGAAACCAACACTGGAACCAAACAGATCTCCATCCAAATCCTGAATCTGTCGCGTACTAGCATGGACAAAATCACTTTATTTTTCTCAGACTTACATCCTTTGATAAGGAGTAACAATAAAACTACCTCACAGAAACGACAGCAAGGATGCAGAAATACTTCAAGCAGTATTTTGTAGAGTCCAACCTGCAGGAAACAGAGGGTTTGAGCTGTGCTCTTCCAGGGCCAGCGAATTGCGGAGTCTTAGCTCCCAAACAGATCAGCACAGGTGTTCCAACAAATTACAACCAAGGAACATCATGATTTTGCTCTAAGTGAGGTTTATGTTCTTGAAGTCCAGGAGTAGACTGCCTCCTTGTTATCAGAAGCCAGCCCAACACTGGCCTTTCCCAACCCAGGTACTCAGCTCTGGACCCTTCTAGGGTGTTCTAAGATCTTGACATGGTAAACATCCGCAAATTTTGTATTTATATGCTAGAATGGGGTTGGCTGAGGAACCAAACACTGATTTGAACAATTCCCGCTAGATACATCTCCCCTTGAACCACTATCCACATAGCCAATGTGCTGTCTAGTTTTATGTCAACCTAACATAAGCTAGAGTCATGGAGGGAGGGGATTCTCAAATGAGAAAAAAGTATGTCTTCATAAGATTCAGCAGTAGAGCATTTTCTTAATTAGAGATCAATGGCAGGACCCAGTTCGTTGTAGATGGTGCTACCCCTGGGCTAATGGTCCTGGGTTCTATAAGAAAGCAGCCTGAGAAAGTCATGGGAAGCAAGCCATTAAGCAGCATTGCTCCATGGCCTCTGCATCAGCTCCTAGCCTGATTTGAGTCCCTGCTCTCAATGCTTTTGGTGATGAACTGTCCCGTATGGAACTGAATAAAATAATTCCTCTGCTCCTCAAGTTGCCTTTGGTTCTAGAGTCTCATTGCATCAATAGTAACACTAATGAAGACAGTGGGTTAATAAAATCTTCTTTCTCATGGCCCCTGTAGCACTCACCCATCTCTCTACACCTTTTCTAAGCATTGCTAACTTGCCTGTCCCTTTCTGAAATGTCCTCCAGAGGCTTGTGTTTTGAATGCTTGTTTCTTACCAGTGACACTATTTTAGCAGGTACATATGGGTCTTTGGGAGGTGGAACCTAGCTGGCAAACACAGATCACAGATCCAGGTGCCCAGCTTTCTCTGCTTTGGTCTTCTTTCCGGGGCACAGTCTCTTCCATATGTTCCTACAGCCACAGACTGAGCCACTCAACCATGCTTTCTTACTATGATGGACTAAGACTCTCTGGAACTGTGAGCCAAAATAATCCCTCCTTCCCTCAAGTTGTTTATTTCAGCTATTTTGGTTATAGAGATACAAACATCACTTATTCACAGAGTATATCCAAGTATGCCAAACACAAAGTCTTGCAGAGACCAGATCTTGCCTCCTTAGATACCATGGTAACCGTCACTGGGTTTATTGACCAGGTCATTCTGATGGGGATAGAACTGGACACAGTTTCTTAGATACTGACCGCAGCGACAGCAGCTGCCTAGGGGAGGATTTGTTATAACGTAGGCAGAGTTACCTGGGGAGTTCTTTTTTATAATTCTTATATATTTTTTTTGATTCTGTCAATTTTGTCATTTTCCTCTTCCCTTTCCTACCCCCAAAACCTTACCTGGGAAATTCTTAAAATGTGTATGACTGGGTCATGACTTCAACCCAGATTCAGATTTAATTGATAGTATTCTAACTGAGTTGCTTAGGTGTCCTGGTCAGAGGGAAAAGAGACCCACAGTTGATATCTGTCTTAGGTTCTATTGCTGTGAAGAGATGCCATGACCATGGCGAGTCTTATAAAGGAAAAATATTTAATTGGGGGTGACTTACAGTTTCAGAGGTTTAGTGCATTATCATCATGGTGAGAAGCATGACTGTGTGCAGGCAGACATGGTGCTGGGGAAGGAGCCTAGAATTTTGCATCTTGATCCACAGGAAGCAGAAGGAGTCTGTGAGCCACAGGCAGGCTTGAGCTTCTGAAACCTCCAAGCATGAGCCCACAGTGACACACTTCCTCCAACACCCACTCCAACAAGGCCACACCTCCTAATAGTGTCACTCCCTATGGGCCAAGCATTCAAACACATGAGTCTATGGGGACCATTCCTATTCAAACAATCAGTCTACTTGGGTAGATTTAGAATCACCATGGAAATACACCTCTGAGGGTGTCTGTGAGAATGTTTCCAGAAAGACTTACAGAGCAGAGAGGACCTACCCTGAATGTGAATGGAACCATCCATGGGCTGGAGTACTGAACTAAATAAAAAGGAGAAAGGGAACCTGACAGTGATGCACACCTTTAATCCCAGCCTGCGTGCTGTCAAGCTTCTTGCCATGGTGATAACAGACTAAACCTCTGAACCTGTAAGTCAGCCCCAATTAAATATTTTCTTTTGCAAGAATGGCTGTGGTTATGGTGTCCCTTCACAGCTAACTAAGACATAGAATGTGAAGATTAATAATCATAACAGCAAACTATTCAATCACTTGAAAGTCAAACTGTCTTAATTAGTAATATTTTTTATTGTTATTTCTGGAATTTTCTTTCTGTTATTTATTTATTTACAAATGCTGTGTTTTATCTTTTAATACAGTAGTTTACCCAGATCTTTGATATGTGTGTTTTAATTACTATTTTGTAAACTGCTTTCCAAATTGATTAATATTCAGAAAAAAAACTGTGCCATATTCTCCAACATTCTCAATGAAAGAAGAGAGTCATTCAAAGGACAAGATGCCGTATGCTTGGTTATTTAGTAGTTTCTGCTGTTTAGTAAGCCTTCTGAGCTTAGCTGTTCAGATAACTGGTGACTCTCTCGTCTCAGAAACAACACTCTTTTAGCCACATATGTGTACTTGTTTGCCTTGACCATTTAGGACGAGCTGGGCCAATGTCTCTACAAAGTGCTAAGGCTTTTCAAAGGGAAGTATGCACATTGGTTAGTTCTTTTTTTATCTTCTAAAAAAAGTTTGTTTGAAATGCATTAGAATATAAGTTCCAGATGATTTAATGTTTTGTGAAGCACTCAGCCTAAGTACTCTATTTCCATTCTTTCTTTTCTAATTTGCTTAATGAATATATATCCACATATATAAAATGGTCCATGTACATAATGATGTATATATATATGTATATCTGTCCATCTATATGTAAAATGATCCGTGTGTGTGTGTGTGTGTGTGTGTGTGTGTGTGCTATGCTCAAATATAAAAATTTGTCGAGTATAAAAAATGACTGATTGGGAAGAAAGAGAAAAATCTGTGTATTCTATCAGTCGGAGAGAATCCTCTCTGTGTCTCCCTGGCCCTTAATGTCCCCAGCACTCTAAGTCTAAAAACCTCTTTTGCAGAATGCCACTTGTAGACTCCTGATTCCCAAGGACATCCTGATGGTACTTGTAAGTGCAAGCTGCGTTCAGGGTTATTTTACCCCTTTTACCGCATCCCCATTTGTTTCTAGCACACACCACAAATAAACGTGCCCCTGGTGAGGCTGCACTTCCACACTCTGTTCTTCGTTCCCGTTATAGGGAGCTCTTTATGAACACATCTTTGAGGTGTTCTGCGGGCATGCTGGCACAGCAGGAGAGAAGCTTCACTTGACTAAAAGGAAAAAAACCACAGATTTATATAAGAGAAAAATAGAAAGCCAAACTAAATAGGTACCTTTACATAGGTTAAGGTGAGGGGAGACACATAGAGTTTGCTATACCTGGTCCAGATTTGATGTTAAAATAAACCTTCAAGCATCAAGGGCATATCTCTTCATTTTAGATACTTTTATTTTTCTGATTATAGAATGAACATATGTTCATTGCAGGAAATATATTGCAGAAGCAGAAAGGTGAAAAACGTTATAACATCACATCAATCTGTTCTAAGGTGTGGTGCGTGTCTCTCCTAACCAATGCTACTCTGACTTGGCTTTCGTTTTCCACTTTATGTGTCTGCAAATATCCCCATGCTAGCAAATACGTATGAAGATTGCTTCATGTTCCCTTAAGAATCACATTGCCTGAAGAGATGAGGGAACATGGATCTAAGACTACAAAACCAAAGATGCAGCAAAACGAAGTTTCCTGATGTTTGCATCAGCTGATGGGAAGGGTCTTACTTTCTTCCATTTCTAAACTTCATCTTCCTAAACAATAGAAAGTGACTGGTTAGTAGATGGGGACGATCTTACAAGCCTCAGGATGTTTGCACTTGCCTGGTAGAAATGCCTCAGTAGGGACCATGTCCATAAGAAGGAACTCTTACAAAAATAGGCCTGGAGAAAGCACTTCTGCAACCTAATTTGTGGGGTGGCTAGGGCCTGGTACCAGTGTGTTGTGAGCTACTATTCCTGGGGAGATATGAACAAATGTCTACTTACCCCAGATTGGGAACTAATGACAGACTGAAGTGTGGATATCACCAAAGAGCAATTTGGTGAACAAGTGAGTTCTACTGGGTTTACTTAGAGGAATATGGGTAAGGGGTTACATCTGAAACAGAAATGACTCAACTACAGCTACATCACCAAAGCTCACCCACCACTGGTGACAGCTCATGAATCTTAGAAATCTGGAGCTTACTCATAGCTTGCAGGCAGCTGTACAGGCTTTAGAGTATCCTTCCTAGGTCTGAGTCTCTCTCAGGCAGCTCAGCTTGTCTAAGTGTATACCCCCAGCTGTCTTTACTGTTTATATATGCCCAGGAAGGGAGGAACCTAGTGAAGCTGCTCAGTTTCGGGGACTTCCTAAAGTCTTTGAGTTGTTTACTTCCTTAGCTTCCCTGCAAGATAGAGTATGTCATCTCCATTTAGAAAGGCCTGTGTTTCACCTCCTTTCTAACATCTTAATATTAATTCTCTCTAAGCAGGAAGGTTTTAATCTCAAAGAAACTACTTTGTGTCCCCTATATACTACTCAGAGGTGGTAGGCCATCCACTGGATCCTGGTAGACGTACCAAAAAACACACCCTTAAAGAAAATTGACTTTCTCTCCCCGAGAAGTCATCAAATGCCAGTAGCTCCCCAGAAAGGAATGGGAGATCATGCAGCCCTCCCTTTTCCACACCGGTTGGAATGTTGATTGGCTTGATCTTGTGTCAGTTTCCCTCCAGATGCTACGGCTTACTCTCCACAGCTGCCACCAAATATGATAGTGAATGACCACCACTCAGATGGATGAAATAGAAGATAATCATTCCTCTCTGTCTGAAATCCAGAACATTGTTCGTGTACGTGTGTGTGCATGTTCAAGTGTGCACAGATGCTCCGCTGTCTTCTCTCAGACGTTATCCTCTCTGTTTTTTGAGACAGGGTCTTTTGTTGGTCTGGAGCTCACCAAACAGGCTACGCTGGCTGGACACTGAACCCTGAATCTCTTCCTGTCTCCATATCCCCAGCTGAGTTTACATGTGTGTTCCACCCTGCCTAGCTTTGGTCTTATTGTAGATTTTAAATGTGGCTTCTGAGGATTGAACTCAGGCCTTATCCTTGTACAGCAAGCACTCCACCAGCCCAGCTCCCCCTGTGGCCCTCTGAGTTTCAAGAACAGTTTTATCAGGGCCAGGAGGAGGGTGAGGTAAGTGAGGCAGGGCAAGATAAAACAGGATTCTGTAGATATTTTTTGATATTGATTTTAATTCTTTGGTTATGGTACAGAAATATTTGTCTAAATTACTGAATTTGTCCTCTGTAAATTTTGCTCCCAAGGCAAAGACGTTACATGCCTTCCCTTAGTTATGGCCCAGGAACCAAACTAAATTTTAACTGTCTTGTTGGAGAAGATGGATGGGTAGTTCTCATGGAGGAGGGTGTCTGAGTTGTGTCCTGCTATTTTTTTACTTTGATGGATAGGTACACTGGTGCTGTAAAATATTATTTTAAGATGTGTTACATTTGTTTATGCTGTGAAATATTTGTTTCATGATGCAAAGATATCTTGCCTTCTTTTAGGTTGCATTTTTTTAAAACTCTTTGACGCTGTGCTACTTTGTCTGTCTAAAACATCTGAATTGTCTAACAAAGAGCTGAATGACCAATCACAAGACAGAAGAAAAGATAGACAGGGCTGGCAGGCAAAAAGAATAAGTAGGAGGAGAAACCTGGAAAGAAGAGATTGAGGAAGAAGACAAGGAAAAGGAGAGGACATCGGGGGTCAGTCGCCCAGCTCCACGGCAAGCCACATGTTATCCCAGGCTGAGATGGCTTTTTTCTTCCCATATATAAAATGCTGAGCCAGACAATCATCTCTTTTTCAAAAATGACAAGATGTCTTCTTTGAACTTGCAGGAGTCTCTAGAGTGTGCAAGCACTGTGTAAGTGCTAAAGCAAAGAAGACGATGATGACCCTTCTGTCGTCTTGGTTTTGTTGAGAACAGATCCCTTCAGTGCATACTGTGTATGGCATGAATGTGTAAGAGATGGAACAGTAGGAGTGGAGCAAGTTCAAAGAAAATGCTCTTTGAGCTGAAACATCATGACGAGTGGACACCATAGCCTGTGCCTCTTAGGACGACATCCTTGTTATTGATCCCTAATCGCCAATGAACCCTGTTTGTGCCTGTCACAACAACTCACATGTCCAGACCCATTCCTCATCCATGCTACCGGATAAAAATTTCTGTCACATCTTTATAAGAAGTATTGCTAGAAGGGTAAAACAAGACTTTAATCCTATTACTCATGTCTTAGGGTTTCTGTTGCTGTGAAGAGACACCATGACGATGGCACCTCTTATAAAGGAAACATTTAATTGGGGTGGCTACAGTTTCAGAAGCTTAGTCCACAGTTATCACGACAGGACATGGTGACATGCAGGCAGATATGGTGCTGGAGAAGGAGCTGAGAGTCCTACATTTTGGTCCACAGGCAACAGGAAGTGCACTGAGACACTGAGCATATCTTGAGCACAGAAGACCTCAAAGCCTGTCCCCACAGTGACACACTTCATCCAACAAGGCCACACCTTCTCCAACAAAGCCATGCGTCCTAACAGTGCCACTCCCAATGAGCTTATGGAGGTCAACTATAACTCAGGAGGCAGAGGCAGACCAATACCTGTGACTTCAAGACCAGTGTCTTCTACATAGGCTAGCCAGGGCTACATAACGATACTTATATGTGTGTGTGTATACATATATATGCATTTATATTAGACACCCATATTGATTAGACATACAAGTTTAACAAATGTTGAGAGGTCACTAATACACAGTGGAAGAAAAGGTGGAATGAAGTATGTGGTGTCTTACTCTACATAATACAATTAACGTGCATTCAATGAACACTTACTGTATTCCAGACTCTGTACATTTAGGGGCATCTTCTGTCCAACTCTTCTTTTCTCTAAGTCATCTACCAACCTTAATGAATGTTAATTCGATTTCAAGGAAAGCTTTAAGGGGTCATGAGGCTATTCTGTATCATGATTGTGGTGATGGTTGCCTGCGTGTTAGGAATTTGTCAAAAAGGCCAGAGCTATGCACTAAATAGATTAACTTTACTCCATGTCACTTAAATCTTAAAGTAAAAAAAAAAAAATTAAAAAAAAAATCACTCATCTCTGCAGCTCCACCCGACATCTGTGAAGTGCCCCTGCCCCCTAACTTCGGGGACCAGGGTGAGCGGAAGAGCTTTTAGGGGCTAGGCCAGCCAAAGAGTTCTCCCCAGAGGGCAAGGAAGCAGGAGAAAGGAGAAAGTGGCCTCAGCTGGTGCCAGAGAGGATGGGACTGGCTGGGGGAGGGCGGGGAACACGCGGAGAGGGGAGGGACCAGCAGGCCGGGAGCGAGCTGCAGAGGGAAGGGAGGAGGGGAGACGTGCTCTCCCGAACCAGCCGGGACAGCTAGGCGGAGACCGCCCGGCTGACGACCGCGCCGGCACAGGCCACCCTCCCTCCCGGTGGCTGCGGCACGGACACATCCAACCGGCAGCGCTGCGTGCGGGAAGCGCCCGGCCATGTTCAGCCGGAGCTCACGGAAGAGACTGTCCCACCGCTCGGTGAGTGTCCTCCACCCGAGCGGGGCCGCCCGCCCGGTCCCCACCGCCGGCAGCCAGCGCCCGGGCCCAGCCCCTCTCCGCCCCGCGGCCGCGCACCTGTGGCCCCAGGTAAGCTGGTCCCGCGGGCGCGCGAGGGGCTGGGTCCTACTCCAGGCCAGGCAACAGTGCCACCAGGGACCTGGACCCTAAATGCCATAGTTCGGGGGCGCCGGAGGTGAACCTTCTTCTTTATCCTGTCTCTTAAGGAAAATGGGAACCCCAGCGCCCAGACCGGACCTGGGACTGGCTTTTGGATGTCCCCACTACCGGCTTCCTAGGAGCCCCAGCTTAGTCCAGGGCAGCCACCAGGTGGTCCCCGCAACTCCAGGGAACAGAAAGGTCTTGCTTTTGTTTCTTAGAAACCAGTGACCAAGGTGTCTGGGGGAGACAAAGCCCCAGCCAAGCCATTTCTTGATGATTCTGTGCCTGTGCGCTAGAGACAGCCCACCTGGGACCACACGCCCTTCTCCAGGTGGGAGAATCTGTTCCCAAGTCCCCAACATCAGAAAACAGTTGAGACCAATCTCAGAGGCAGGGTGGGAGGGGCAGGCCTCCCCGCCTAGGATACAAGTGGGGCTTTGAAGGAAGCCCTGGTGGTGGACATGCTTGTGTTGTCTTTTTGTTTTGAAGTTGACCGGACTGGGTCGGATTGAGAGAGGCCAGCCATGTAACGCCTGTGGTGACCAGTGCCCTGGGTTCGCCTTGCATCAATGGAGGTAGGATGGTCTTAAGTGCACCACACTCTAAGGAGGAAAAGAAATACACGTTCCCCCCCCCCCCCCTTTTTAAGTCTATCCTGTAAGTCACATGGAAAGAATGCAAACACTGTTCCTTTAAGAGCCCAGCTACATCTGCTACAAATATTGAAGGTGGAAGTGGTGGCCAGACACCAGAGGATGCAGGAGATGCATTTTCCTGATGCCAGAGCTTTACGTGGGAAGTGTCTAGGTAACTCAGCCCCAAACAATTCAAACCTGGAGTCTTAACGGTGTTGCCAGGCACCATGGTACAGCGAGTGGAGGATTGCCTAAACTAACTGGTGTTTTCCAATTGTGCTTTCAGCTGAGCCCTTGTAACTCTGGGTCCCAACCACAAATCCACCACTGCCTGCCTGTGCTGTGTCAACCCTCTTCCCGGGGCCAGATGTTTCTTATTAATGTGCCTTGAATGTTGATTTTCAGGCAGCCTCAGCTGGCTTGCAATGATTTTGTTTGGGAGTGGAGGGATTTGGGTACCCTCCCACCGCATCGGATGGGTAGGGCAGTGGTTGGGAAAAGTTGGGGTGTGGTGTTTACAGACTCTGCTTGGTGATCGAAAGCTGAGTCCTCTTCCCTGGCATCTCCATGGAAAGGAAAAAGTGAGGACAGCAGATAGTTGACTGGTGTCGTTGCTGGATAAAGCGACCCCCTACCACTCACAGTTCCTTTGAAGAAGATGGTTTAGCACACAAAGGAGGAAGGTTATCTCTGCCCCTTGCCACCTTTGCACATCTCTGGTTTCCTACAACCATGGCATCTGCTGGGCACCCGACGTTAAGGAAATCCCCAGCTGGTTTCTTCAGAGATGAAGTGCTTTTGTTCCCACCTCGGATGAGTCTGGCAAGCTCTCTGCCTTTGTTTCAGGACACTGAGCACAGACTTGGGGCTTTCAAGCATTTAACGACCAGTGTGGCAGAGTCAAGCAGCGACCTTATAAATATGTAGGTTGGGGACATAGGGGTCTATCAGCAGCACCAGTGCTGTCTTCAGGTAGGTGTGGCATCTGTGGGCAGACCCTGTGGATAGACCCTGGGGTATCTCAGGTAATGAAAGTGGGTTGCACATGCGCTGGGTACTGAAACCTCGTTTCACAAAATTCAGCGTGAGCGAGAATAGCTTGTGGCTTCTCTTGATCCACTGGCAATGTAATGGAAGTGATGAACAGGGCAGGTGGTTTGCAGCTTCCCTGTCTTCCTTTGCCGACAGGTTGCTTTCTGACCAGAGGCCAGGTGGCCAATGGCTCTGTGAGGGTGTATGACTTACCTTGTTCTCAAGCCATGTGACCTCTGAACGTTTGATCCCTAGGGGTCCATAGTTCCCCGTTTCTCTACTTGTTAAGATGGGGGTGACAAGGATGCTTATCTGGGGATTATATGAGATGTTGAAAAGTATTGTTTGTTTATTCCCAGGCCCAGAGGAAATATACCCCGATTTCGTTGTTCCCAGCTTCCTGCCATGGGCTGCTCAGGGGGAGATGTAGCTCATTTGTTTGAGGATGCTGGATGACCGGGGTCACTTTGACCTTCATGATCATGGTTCTTAGAACGTTACAGTTGATTTTGTGATGGGAAAACAAGGGGTTTATTTTCAGCCCGTGAAGGAAAAGAGACCTTTTCATCAAACTGAGGGATTTTTCACATGGAAGCAATTTCCCCCCTAGCACCAGCAAAAAGACATCCCTTTGTGCCCTGAATAGGGTTTTATGGTGTTTCCTCCTGTCCTGGACAGGAAGCTGCTTGGCTGACCTTTTGCCTGATCGTTTTTGGGTTCTAGTAATCTTTGTAGTCTTCCTTAAACGACCTTGTTACCGTCGTTTACTGGGAAGCCCTAAGTCGATGGTGGACACTGATGCCCATGTAGGAAGGAGGGCTGGAGTGTCAGGCACTGGGAGTTTGTTTTTGTCCTGACCCAAGGAGAACGCACATCCCTTTCCCCAGATTCCAGGTCTTATTGCTGTGACAAACTGTATGGCAAAAGTAACTTAAGGAAGGGACAGGGTTCTTTGGTTTTTTGGCTGTAACCTGAAGGCAGTCGCTGGTGATGGAAAGAACACAAGGGTAGAAGCTTGAGTCGCCTAGTCACATCGTCGCCACAATCAGGAAGCAGAGAAAGCTGACTGCTGGCACTCTGGCCTGTGGGATGGTGTCTCCCATATTCAGCATGGGTCTCTCCTCCTCGGTTATACTTCTCTGGAAAGAGTCTCGTAGATATACTTAGAGATGCATTTCCTAGGTGACTCTAAGTCCAGCCAACTTGACAATGAAGACTAGCCATTACAGCAGCAGCAGCAACAACAACAACCCTAAGACCTTCTCATGTGACTTCAACACTTTCCTGGTCTGTGTGCATCCAGCTTGATCCTCCTCCTTCCCTCTGCCCACCTGGGCAGCTCTTTGGAATAATGTAGCATGAAGATACCGCCTCCCAGTCTAAAGAGCCGTGAGATCTAGGAAGGAAGCACAATGGAAACAAACTGCCTTCTTCTGGCATTGTGCTCAGACCTGGAGCTTTGAAGTACACCCAAAACTTAGCTGGCATTTGTTCTGTGACTAGCTCTGTGACCTTGGACTCTCTTTCCTGTCCCGCTGGAAGACTCTACAGAGCAAGTATTTGGATGGCTGTCATACGCCAGGTGCTCTGGTGGTGGTGGGCCACTCAACAAGAGACAGACCATCAGGAAGGCATAAAGAATTAAATCCTAGATAGGGCGGTTCATGCAACGACATTTGGGTGGAGAGATTGGAACTGGTAAGAAAACTGTCATTCCAGCTCCTGGAAGCTAGTTAGGAATGTACAGTCTGGATCCCATCCCCGGATGACCCACTGAGTCTATCTTGAGCGGGAGGAGCCTGGTACTGGCTGACTTGCATGTCCATTTACATCAAGAGGCACCCGGTGAATGGCAACATTGTTCCCCTCACTTTGGGTCTTGCCATGAAGCAGGGAAAGATGTCTGTGAAAGACTGTGGGTCTTGTCAAAGCTATTGGATTGTGTTACATGGACTTTGCTGAGGGATGGGACACTCCCATTTTTATTGTTCCGTTTTCCTTTAGGCAGACAATGTGGATATTTTCTAAATTTCTATTAAAGATAGGGGTTATGTGGGTCTTTGGGAAACAGGACCCACAATCCTCGCACTTTGTATGGAACAGCTGGAAGCAGGTAACCTAGTGAGGAGAAAGCATCGTCTCATGGTAGCTTAGTGAACACTGTCACAGCTTTCAGGCGGCAGAGAAGATGATTCTTAGGGGGAGAGTGGAGGAAGGTAGCTTCATGCACTGTGGCTGGGTGCTTAGTACTCTGCTGCAGGTGGGCTACTGGGAGCCAGTTATGCTTGCAGGTTTGCAACTAGTCTTTGGGTAGGGCATGGGGATTTGCACATGAAAGTTTAGTCTCTGCACTTTCATATCCTAGTGGATAATGGTAACAGCAGTGGCTGATCTCCATCATGGAAGACCTGCAATAATAACAAGATAGGCTGATTGGTGGGTCTCAGGCTCCCGGGTACAGCACATTGTTTTAGCCAAGCTTGCCAAACCTTGTGAGGTAGGTGTTATTTTGTTGGTAAGGAAATCCAAACTCCCAGCTGCTACATCACTTAGCCATGACCCCTGGGCTACCAAGGATTATGCTCATCCCCTGTGACTTGTGTGCCTCTTGCCTTAGTCTAAAGCAGTGGCCACAACCCAAAGGCTCAAATCACTCAGCAGTTACTGGGTTCTGTTTGCTGAGCTTGGCATATTAAACAAGTAACCCCCCCCCCAATTACATTCTGGCCAGCTTTTCTACTTGACACAAACCAGTGACTCTTGATTGGTTTCCCTTTAGATGGGACTGACTCTGATTTACCTTAGTCTCCAGCATTCCAGTTAGTTCTAGGACCTCTTTGGAGTTACCCATTCAGTACTGGAAATCCCAAGCCACCACTCTCGTCTTTGCAAATAAGGACTGGGGAGAAAAAGCAATCTTCTCTATTACTAGCCACCCTGTGGAAAACAGTGGCATAACCAGACAAGGGTTCTGCGTCCCTTCTCCCAGGCTTGACAACTCTTGAATGTGGGTGTGACTACTCACTCCTTTAGTGGGAGGGAAACTGAGTCTCAGAGGTGTAGCAGGTGATCCTCCAAACCTGACTATAAATGTCTTCTGGAGCATGACATCTCAGATTTTATCTGCCTATAAAGGATTTTTATTGAAACTCAGGTTCTGGTTCTCTTGGTTTAAGGTAGGACCTGAGAGTTAGTGCTTCTGAGAAGTTCCATACTGCTGCTGCCCCCACGCCAGGGCCCATGCTGTGAGTTGCAAATATCTAGGCCATGACCAGAAAACTCTGACCTCTTGACCAATTCTAAGCCTCGGGTCTTTGGCATGATCGTAAATCAAAACTGGATTGTACAATTTTAAAGAGCAGAGGGAGTATTAAGAGAATAACCATCTACAATTTAGGGAAATAATCTGAAATTCAAATTTCTATATGTTTATATATGAATTTACTGAACAATGCCTAGCTCATCTGTCGATATCCCATCTTTTTTGTTTTGTGGGGTTGAGTAGCTGGGGATGAGACCATAGCCCTCATAGCCCAAACTGTTTAGTAGCTGACATTTTTTTTTCTTAACAGAAAACCAGTGCTGGCCTCTAGTCTGGATTACTGTTTAGAGTGCATGCATGCCTAGTTTAGAAAGAAGTAATCTGAGAGTCTTTGGAGTCAGGGTCATAAAGGCATTTCCCTCCTAGCCAGCTGAGAAGAGAGGTAAAGTAAAAGCAGTCAGAGAAGCAGGGCACAGACTACAGCTCTTCCTAAAGGGCCGTGGTAGACAGGGTTTGCAAGGTCAGATCGATGACCCTCCAGGGGCTTCTAAGCCCCTTGTAATCTCTTTAACATTGCAACTTTATGTATACATGTAGGTTCAATTTGAACAGGAAGAGGTGGACTTTTACAACAGCCTCCTGGAGTCCCATTTTCATGAGCAGCTGACAGGGGCAGCCCACAGCAGGGCTGGTCTGGCGAGGCTATTATAATTATGTAGAACAGTTAGTCTCTGGATAAGGGAGGCTTTTTCAGGCGCGTGCTTTGGCTGGACCATGGTTACTCCAGAGGCACTGGCCTTGTTGGGGGCAGGCAGCCATGCCCGTGCCTTGAAAAGCATCCTTTCTTAGTTGCCTTGGCGACTCTGGGCTGTTAACTGCGGCCATAATTTGGGGTAAAGCTGGCCGGGTTTCCTTTAATGGATTGTGATTTGGCTACAGAGTAGTTTTCCACCTATTGTGCTGTCTCAGTCAATGAGTTTGCCAAGAAAAGGGAGAATGTGTCTGCGTATGAGCTAGACAGACCGATAGACAGACAGACAGACTGGCTTAGACACTTATACCTGGGATCATCTTCTAGGCAGGACTAAGAAAGTTGCCAATTATATGATTTGCATTTGATAAAATATATGATAGAATTTGAGTCCTTTAGTAGGGGTTTCTCAAGAAAAAAACTCAGTCCATTTCAATATATTTGACATCTCTTATTTGGAAATAGATATTGGTGTTATGAAAGGAATTAAAATCTCTCTTTCACAAACATACATATGTGCAGCAGGCCACTGAAGAGGAAAGCTGCTGCTGTGGGTCAGAGCCTGCTACCTGTTTTGTGCCTACTAGCAAGGATGGTTTTCATAGTTTTGAATGCTTGTATTTTTAAATGATTTTTTAAAAATCAAAAGATGACATACATTTTATGGCACATGAAATTATTTGGAAGTTCTATTTTGGAAGCCTGTAAATCAAGTTTATTGGCAGCCAGCCCCACCCATTCTTTTGATGACATTGAAGGCTGATAGTGATTTACATCAAGACAGGCCTTATGTCCTGTAGATTGAAAGTGCTTACCTCCTGGACCTGTTCAGAGCCAGTTTCTCAACTGCTAAGCTAGAACTATGTATTAATTATGGTTTAGTATCTATTTCTCAAATTCAGTCATGTCATTTTTATTAACATTTATATGGAAAATATACATTCTTTGTACTATTTAGTGCTTGCTTTTTTTCATGCTTAGAAGTAATCTGTGGATATTTTCCACATTCGTCTATACAGGGTGCAAAGATCTAATACGTTCCTTGCTCTCCAGCCTTCATTGTATACAGAGCATCCAGAGTCCGAGATTTCATGGTCATGTTGTTTGTTTCCACTGCTTCACATGGAGGTCACACCGTCACTGTCCCCATGCCCGTGCTTTTCCACTTCTATATTTCTGTCACATAACTGGCACTGCTGGGTCAGAGGATATGGATGTGAAGAATTTTAAAAAACACTCGTCAACTTCTCCTGACAACTGCCATCCTAACTCTTTTAAAAGCCCAAGAGTGTTCGCATGCTCGCCGTGCTGAGACATCTCAGCTTGTACAGCAACCTGATAATTAATCCTTGCTTAATTGCCCCAAGTGACAGTGTGTGCCTGACGCACAGTGAGAAAACACAGGCCATCAGTGTCAGCCATCTACTTTCCACAACATATTTTAATTTGTCTTTAATCTGGCATGCGATGCCCACACTCTGTTGAGCGGCTTTGCTCACCCCAGGGCCTCTGTGGTTTACGTTGGCAGGAGGAAGGAGAACCGAATACATTTGCTATCTTACTGTCTTTTAAAGGCTCAAAGGTTAGCCTTTAACCTTGCCAGGAATGAGTACCTCAGAGGGATTCCCCTGTGGAGAGAGGGAACATAGCCTACTGGGAATCATTCCCACCTCCCTCAGCTTCTTGAGATCAAAGGTTTTCTATCTCGCCGCATATGGGACAGTAATAGGTGTAGTCTCTGGCGGCAAATGTGTGGTTCTAGCCACTGCGTTTCTTGGAGGCTTGTAAAGACTTACCTTGGAGTGTTAAAGTGGAGTGGCTAAAGGGGCAGACTTAGCTGGTTGTCGGCATGCTGTCTTCGTGTGTACGCATGTGTGTGGAGGCCACCGCTTTATTTTTTGAGACAATCTGTCACTCACTGGGGCCTGGGTGTGAGTCTCAGGGGACCCCCCCCTCCAGCTCCCACCTCCCCAGAGCAGACTACAGATGTGTGTGCCGTCACACCCAGCTTTTTCTTGGGTTCTGTGGATGTCATTTAGTTTCTCATGCTTTTGTAGCAAGCACTACCCAGTCCCTAAACAGTCACCTTGGCTCTGCTTTTGAGGCTACACTGCCCTGAGCAAGGGACATAACCTTTCTGTACCCAGCTTTCTCAGTGAAATGGAGGTGTTATGGTTTGTCTGGTGGGCGGTTGTAGGATTAATGGGATGAAACATAGATGCTTCCCCCGTGCCTTCGCTGAAGCCTGGGTTGCATGAATGCATTGGCTTCAATAACAGTCAATGGAAACAGGGCTATTTGAGGAGCTAAAAGTTCTGGGTTCAAGGCCCGAGAAACTGTAGGTTATAAGACAGATTTAAAAATAGCTACTCGCCCAGGGACTGAAGCCTGTCAGTCTCAGTGGGAATGATGATTCTCCTCTTAGAGTCAGAGAAATAATATAGTGCTCTCTCTTACCTTAGCTGATATTAACAGAATGAGATCTCACGGGAGGGTGGGTGGAGTTAGATCCTTACACTATGTGGACTCTCAATGACAGGTTTGTACACACCATGTGGAAACAAACGTTTTTTGTTAGAATTATACCCTCATAATCTCCAACCGAGAACAGGGTGTTTAAGGTGTTCATAAAAAGTTTGCAAAGTCCAAGAGGAAGGTAACTTTCAAACTCGGCCTCTAGGGGCCTCTTGTAAGCATCCTGCCTCACCAGCTACACTATGAAAACTGAGGTTCACAGTCTGTTTCTCCTTGGCCCACCTGATAATAGTCACTGAGTCTGTGGCCTCCTGCCTTGCTAAGAGTTTCCATTTACATGAGCACTAGTCTTTAATCCAAAGATCCCTCTTATATGGCAGAACATCTAAGGAGAACATTTATTCAATATCTGAACCTGAGAGCATGTCTTGGAACCTCTTAAAGCACGATCTGTGTTTGTATCTTGTTAGCATTATACAGGGTTTAACTCTTGAATTGGTTGACATTTGATAATGGGGGCAAACATGATTTTTTTGCCATCTTGAGATAACTGAAACTATTTGCCAACTCTTGTCTTACAGTTCTTTTAGATGGAGCATGCATGTCCAGTGGGCACAGTTGCTACCCTTTGTCGTATTCTCATACTTGCTTGTTCATACTGACGGCTAGTCTCAGTACACAACTGCTTTGTAGCTACAGATTTGAAAGAAACCATGGCCAGAAGGATGGCAGGAATGTTAAGTCACTGCTTGGCAGGAACAGCCAT
Source organism: Myodes glareolus (assembly GCF_982192425.1). Classification (NCBI taxonomy): domain Eukaryota; kingdom Metazoa; phylum Chordata; class Mammalia; order Rodentia; family Cricetidae; genus Myodes; species Myodes glareolus. The sequence goes on from NC_142028.1 coordinate 58,615,970, forward strand.
GCAAAACAAGACATCTAGGCAACAAAATCCTCCATGTCTGGGGGATGCTGTGGGCATAGAACTAACATGATGGAGACCTTATGTGTGCCTGGTGTCTGACATGCATCACTTTCAAGTCATTCTTCAAACGGTATTTTGAGATGTGTCTTTGGCCCTCCATTTTTCAAATGTAAGCGAGCAGGGAGACGATGTAACCAGATAGCAAAGTCTCGCTCACACGGACGGCAAGTCACAGGTCTTTGGGGCTCAAGGTACCAAGTTGTTCAAGACGTGTTTAGTTATAATGTTTTGATTTTCAGTGTCAATATGAAACAGCGCCGTGGCGTAACTAGTCTTCCACATTCGATGGCTTGGGGATGGAATCTGCTTCATGTCTGTAAATGAACGCAGTATCTGAAGAACTCTGGATTAGCTGCCGTATGTGAGACTTGGGCCATTCACGTGAAACGCCTATCAAATTGAAGGGGATGGTGATTGTTAGAAAGGGTTTCTGAAGGCTGCCTCCTAGAGTCCCAGCTCTGTGGAAGGAGGGATTATAGCTTGACCAGATCTGTGAGTATTAAAGGGCGCTTCATTCAAGTTGTTGATAGCTTGGGTTTTGGTTGAGCAGACTGGAGGGGTTGAGGAGGAAATGTCTTTAAGAAGATCATCATAAGGGCCTGGGGAGCTGGGTCAGTGAATAAAGGACTTGCCTGCCATACAGGTGTGAGGATCCCTTGAAACCGCGGAGAAGCTGGAGGATACCTTCAGCTAGGACCCATAATGTCAGCCCACTTACGGTGAGATAAGAGAGACAAGAATTTCTAGCCCAGCTGTGAATAATGAGAGACCCTGGCCAAGACCAGATGAAAGACAGGGACTAGTACCATAGGTTGTTCCTTTGACTGCTACATGCATGTGTGGCGCGTGCTCACCACTCTGACACATGAACATACACATATACATACTACGGAAACCACATACAGAAAAATCAACAAAGCTTGTGATCATTTGCATGTTTCCTGAAGGAAATTCCCCCACCAAAGGGACCAGCCAACAGAGAACTCATAGTATGCCTTCGACGACCAGCTTGAAGCTAGCATAACAGCATGTCATGGGACCATTTTTCATTCTTTAGACTTGGGTTTTTGAATGTGTGGCTTGACACTTTAGAGACCCAGGTGTCTCCGTGGCAAAATGAATGCAATGGTGAACAGTGAAAGGCTTGAATGTGGGCATTATGAGATTTTATGTTTATTAAAGGATGAGGTGATACAGAATTGGCCTAGGCATTGACTCATTATGTGCATGTATAACATGGGAACGCATTCTCCAGCTTCAAATGCTAAGGAGCCAGGCCTCAGGGGGAACTTATTAAAAGAATGCAAGTGTTTTCTCTTTTTCAGTGGCTCCACAACATTGTCTCGATGACATAATTTTCCAAGCCTTTTGCTTTACAGTCGGGCACCCAGGATTTTCTTTCTCATTTGTATCTTTGATGACTTGGGTTTTGAAGCTTTCCCAGCAACTTCTAGAGTTGTTTTCAAATCTCTGTGCCTGGCTCCTTTTAATATTTCTGAATCCCAAGATTAGAGGCAGTGGATGAACTGGAGAATGCCCATGCATGCTTTCTCTTGGGCTTGGAATTGATAGTCCTATAAAGGACACAGTGGTTTTCTTGTGTTCTAGAGATGGAAGAACAATAGCTATGTCCTGGGATCTGGGGTTATTTTTACAGTTCATGTGAAAACATTTCCCGCAGACTCATGTGTCTAAATGAGCCTATCTCAGGTACTAACTACTTGGGGAAGTTGTAGAATGCTGGGATATAAGGTCCAGACATGATCTTGAGAAACATCAGTCCTGTTTTTGTTTTTTGTTTTTCGTTTTTGTTTGTTTTTGGTCCTGTATAATTCTTAATCTGTCAAGTTGTGAACACACCATAGGCACCACTATGAGTGTCCACTGTCACACACAGAACAGACCCTTCTCCACCATGACAGACGCCCCCTGTAAACTACAAACTCCTCTCTTTTAATTGCTTTTGTGGGATGGTTTGTCACAATGTCAAGAAAAGTAACTACTATGGAATTTAATTTTTAACATAGTAGATAACAACATTTAAAGGTAGAGTCATCTCTTAATTTAATTGTGGCTGAATTGCCAGATAGCTTGTGTGTAGTCCAGACAATTTTGAAAATTCAACAAATTAATTTATGAATCAAAGAAAAGAATGAGTATAACTCTACCACCTAGAAATGTGTGGTTCTAGCATGAAGGTGTGATTTTCTTCTAGTCTGTTACCTTTGCATCCAGCTTCCCATAGCTGTAAGACTTCCCTAGAGCTTCTGAAACACATTCCGAAATGACTTCCTGAAGGCAACAGAAGCCTCCGTGTCTTCTGAAGTTAGAGAACTCCAGAATCAAAGTGTCAGTGGAGTGTGTCCTCCCTGGAGACTATGACAAATCTGGTCCATGCCCCTCATTGTGCCTGGTTTGTGGGTCCACCACTCCATTACCCCTCCATCATCATCATGACTTTCTTCCTGCTTGATGTGTCCACTAAGGATTTATCTGGTGCAGGAGAATTGTCTGTATTCTGTCAATCATGTATTTTAATAAAATGCTGAATGGCCAGGCAGGAAGTATAGGCGGGTCAACCAGACAGGAAGTAGAGGCGGGGTGATGAGAATAGGAATATTCTGGGAAGCAGGAAGCTCCCTCTGCCATTGCTGCCCACACCACCAAAGAAGCAACATGTGAGCTGACAGCTAAAAAAGGTACAAAGCCATATGGCTAACATAGATCAGAATAATAGGTTAATGTAAACTATAAGAGCTAATAAGTAGCCAGAGCTAAGGGCCAATCAGTTTATAATCCTATGGAGTCCTGTGTGATTTTCCTTGGGAGTTGCCGACTCTGGGGTACCGGGTGGGACAGAAACCCCAACAAGCCAGCCCCCATGTTACATTTATCTTTGGATTGAGAACCACCTTAATCCAGAATGATCTCATCTCAATTCTCAATTACATCTGCAAAGATTGTATTCTTTTAGAGTAAAGGAAACCCGTCAAGTTCATCCTGACAGGTGTATCTTTTGAGGGTCTCTGTATTGAGGCCAATATAATAGTCGTGGAAAAAATTTTGTGATACCTTTTTTAATATACAAATTTTTAATAAACTACTTAAGTAAATTTAGGAGTATAATTGCCTAGAAGTAATAAAAGTGATAAAACAATTTTCAGCACTGTTGTATTATTTTCTCTCATATATTGTATCCTGGCAACTGCAGTTTCTCTTCCGCCTATTCCTCTAAATCCCTCCTCCCACTTCTTTGCTCAGATCAACTCCTCTGTTTTTCATACAAAAAAAAAAAGAGCAGACCTCCCAGGGGTATCCACCTACCATGACCTAACAAATTGCAATAAGATGAGACACAAACCCTCATACCAAGGCTGGAAGAGGCAATCCAATAGGAGGAAAAGGGTCCCAAGCACAGGCAAAAGAGTAAGAGACTCCGCCACACACAACGCCTACTTTTGGAATCCCATAAGAACATCAAACTGTACAACCATAGGTATATGCAGAGTACTAGGTCAGACCCATGCAGGTCCCCTGATTGTGGCTTCAGTCTCTGTGAGCCCCTATGAACTGTGCTTAATTGATTCTGTGGGCTGTGTTCTCATGGTATCTTTGATCCCTCTAACTCATACAATCCATCCTCCTCCTCTTCTGTGGGGTTTCCCTGGCTCCTAATATTTGACTGTGGGTCTCTGCATCTGTTCCCATCAGTTGCTGAAAGATGCCTCTCTGATGACAGTTGGGCTAGGCAACAATCTATGAGTATTACAGAGTATCGTTAGGAATCATTTAATTGACTTTTTTTTTGCCAGTTGTGTTTGGCTCTATCCTGCGTCTCTGGGGTGTCCTGCCACTGGTTCCTGGCCATCCAGGAAGTGTCAGGGGCGGGCTCCTTCTCATGATGTGGGCTTCATGTTGGATCAGTCATTGGTTGGCCACTCCCATAAGTTTTGCACCACCATTACCCCAGCCCATCTTGCAGGCAGGACAGATTATAGGTTGAAGATTTTGTGTCTGGGTTGATGTCCCAGTCCCACTGCTAGGGCTTTGCCTGGTTATAGAAAATGGCTCTATATCACCCATTATTAGGAGACCTCAGTGACATCAGTCTGGGCTCTGTACCCATCATTACCAGGAGACTTTAGTGATTACCTTCTCTTTTTTATTTTTTCAAAGAAGGAAATAAACTATCTTTTTATTTTACATACCAATTCCAGTTCCCACTCCCTCTCCTCCTCCTATTCCCCAGTGATTACCTTCTTATATATCCTGCCCAATATTGACTTTCTTAAAAAAAAAAAGAGGGAGAGATTTATTTTACATATATGCGTCTTTCCTTGCATGTGTGTATACGTACCACATATGTGCCTAATGCCATTGTGATGGTTTGAAAGAAAATTGCCCCCAAAGGTAATGGCACTATTAGGAGATGTGGCCTTGTTGTAGTAGGTATGGCCTTGTTGGAGGAAGTCTGTCACTGTGTAGGTGGGCTTTGAGGTCTCATATATGCTCAAGCCATACCCAGTGAGACAGTTCACTTCCTATTGTCTGTGCAAGATGTAAAACTCTCAGTAACCACATCTGCCTGCATGCCACCATGCCCCACCATTATAATGCACTGAGCCTCTGAAACTGTAAGCCACCCAATTAGATGTTTTCCTTTATAAGAGTTGCTGTGGTCATGGTGTCTCTACATAGCAGTAGAAACCCTAACTAAAATAGCCATGGAACCAGAAGTTAGTGTTGGAGCCCCTGGAAGTGGAGTTAAGGACAGTTATGAGCCACCATGTGGATGCTGTGTGCCAGACCCAGGCTCTCTGTAAACGTAACCAGTACTCTTAACCATCGAATCCTCTCTCTGGCCTCCAGTAATGACTTTCTAACTGTGTCGTTTGTAATACCACGTGGCTGCATGTAATAGCTGGGCCTTGACTTTGGAGCAATTTTGTGAGGAACCCACTTGACCTTTTTAAAGGCACAATTGAGGGCTTGCAGCAAGAAAGGATTGTTGAAGCTGCTATCAGTGGATGGAATTCTGCAGTGAAATTTGCAGCTCATATTGATGAGGTCTGAATCATTTTATACACACACACACACACACACACACACACACACACACACGGTCACCCTACAGAGTTCTTGCATCCATGCGTCTTCTTTTAGTTTTCTTTTGAGCCTTGCCAGGAAAACATGTAGGAAATGAACTAGTAGTGTGTGGGGAGTTATTTGTGAAAAGAGCATCTGACCTTTTGATCTTTTAAGGAAGGTCATATAATGAATTCACTTTCAAAGGAGAGAAAATAGTCTGTCTTAGAAAAGGAAATGTTTAATAATCCTGGATATGAATACCATTCCTCCCAATCCTGCTGGAGCCGGATTAGTCCCCACAAACTCCACTTGGTAAAGAGAACCAGGAGAAGTAGAACATTGATGCTCCCTCCCAGGTGTCCCATTTCAACCCTGTGAAGGGATCTAGGTTTACTAGAGTAACTCATCTAAGGGAAAATGAAAGCAAACAGTGGTTTTTTTTTCTATGTTGTGTTCATTAGCTTATAGCTATCATTAATTGAACATTTACAATATGCCAGGAGTACTATAGGAAGCATATTCCTTGCTTATTTGGAAGCATATTCCAAATAAGAGAAGTCTCTTATTTGGTAATAATAACTATTTTTTTAATATTTATTTATTTGTTTATTATGTATACAGTATTCTGTCTGTAGGCCAGAAGAGGACACCAGGCTTCATTACAGATGGTTGTGAGCCACCATGTGGTTGCTGGGAATTGAACTCAGGACCTTTGGAAGAGCAGGCAATGCTCTTAACTGCTGAGCCATCTCTCCAGCCCCAATAACTATTATTTTTATTTGAGACAGGGTCTCCCTTGTAGCTTAGGCTGGCCTTGACCTCGAAGCCTTCTCAGTAGCTTCCCAAGTGCTGAGATCAGAGGTGTCACCACCAAACCCAGTCTCTTCAGTCAGGCTTCAAACCACTTACAAGGCAGATAGCATTGCCTTTGCTTCCCACGGAAACTGAGCTGCTCTGCTGCAGGTCTTGGCCTTAGAGCAAGTGTTACCAACATTGATATTATATGTCTTTTGGCTCTTATTGAAGTCTGGACCCTTAATCTGTATGCACCCCTCAGGCTCTGGAGGGCTGGTGTAGACTTTAAAACACTAGAATATTCTGGGGCTTGCACATCAACCTCACGGTGTCCATTTATTTCGTTTTACTTGGGACTTATAATTGGAAAGTTCTCAGGAACTGGTAGTCTGGGAATGTGGTTGGAAACTTGTGAGGCTCAAATGTAGCCCAGTCTTCCAGGATTTGATAACCATGTCAAGAACACCAGAAGAACATACAAACACATGTGCGTGGCTTAAATAATTTAAACATCAGTTTAGTCCAGCTGCCCAATACCTTGCATTATTCACAGACTTCTACTGCCTGTTAAAGGAATTAGGGTGGGGGCTAGCAAGGAGATTGAATTAGAGGGAGTCATTCCCTCCCTCTCTTTGTTCCTCCCTCCCTCTTACCCCCATCCCAACCTTGGACAGGCTCTCCCTGTGTAGTCTATCTGGCCGTTTGAGTGCAGGGATAACAGACATGTACCAAACCTGGCCCTGGGTTTTCGTTTCTCACCATCTCCTTTCCTATCATTTGCAGTTTGTGGACTTAGTGGTCTAAATCATGGGTCGGATGCAGACTTGCACAAGCCACGGTTATCATATCTCCATGAAAATGATCAAATATAAATGAGACAGCCTACGGCAGTGGCTTATAACCTGTGGCTCATGGCCTCTTTGGGGGTTGAACTAAGACCTTCAGAAAATGCAGGTATTATCGTTATGAATCACAACAGTAGCAAAATTACAGTGATGAAGTAATAATGAAAATAACTTTATGGTTGGGGATCACCACACAGAAGGAACTGTATTAAAGGATCACAGCATTAGGAAGGTTGAGAACCACTGGTCTACTGGGTAGTAAAATGAACATCCTTAGAAATCCAAATATTATAGACCTGGACAGAAACAGATCCCTGTGACAGAGCCGAACACCTTGAAAACTAGACCCAAGCCTCTGGGAACTGTAGAAGTCGGGTGGTTTTTCAAAAGCAGTGATCAATTGATTTGATCGATGTTACTAGGAAAAACACTCAGTTTTCCCTCTGGCTTGGCATAAAAGAGATAAATCTAAAACTTAAAAAAAAAAAAAACCACAGGGCTGGAGAGATGGTACGGCGGTTAAGAGCACTGGCTGCTCTTCCGAGGTCCTGAGTTTAATTCCCAGCAACCACATGGTGGCTCACAGCCATCTCTAGTGGGATCTGACGCCCTCTTCTGACATAAAGGTGAACATGCAGATAGAGCACTCATATACATAAAATAAATAAATAAATCTTAAAATAAAAGCCTCATTTTTATCAAGGTCAGCTCTTACAGACTTGGGAGGAAAGGGCATATCTAAACATAGACATTTAGCTTCCTTCCTTCCCTCCCTGCCCTGGAGCCACACAGACAAAGCAGTAGGTGCTTTCTAGCCTCGGGCGTTGGCACATACTGGGGGCACCGCCTGGGTGTGCTTCTGTGGCTTGATCCTCTCTTACCCACCAGACCAGTCTGTTTGTTTCTTCTCTAGAATCGTTTTCCCAACTGATCTAAAATGAAACTCCAGTCCCTAAGCCCCCTTTCTCTTTCATGTTTTCATACTGTGTGCCCCACCTGAAATTAGATGTGAATGAATTATGTGCTTTTTGTTTGTCCCCGGGAATAGTTTAGCTTATGTAAGCATGCCAGTGCCACATGGTTATTATATTGCTTGCTGCTTTTGTTCAGTCCCCGACTCCTGGAGCAGTACCTGGTGCTTAGCAAAAATCCACTTCAGGTACATTGACTGACTGAATAAACAGGAGGGGGGCATGAAACTCAGCAGTCATAAAGGAAGGCATATTATTTTGTCATTAATAATTTAAAAAATACAGAAAAAGATTTACAGGCAGGAGAAAATTTGAACAAATTATTTGATTACTTGTACTATGCAGAGACAGTCTTTTTTTAATAAAAAAAAACCATTTCTTGCTAATGACAGAAATAAGCATGAGACAGTTTATTCTGAAACAAACAAACTCATTCTGGACAAGGGTCTCAGTGGGTGAATGTGAGAAAACCTTATTTGTTGTCTCGAGGGGAATGCGGCTGTTTCTCTTGTTTCTGTTAATTTGCACATCCAATACAAGCAGACTGTATCTGTCTCACGGTGAAGTCTGTCTCCAGTGAGCTCTGCCACCTCTTCTTGTAGAAATTGCTAAAATAGTAGATATCATGTAATGTGCTCAAGGTTAAGCTTGACTCATTTCTGTCAAGAGTTTAAGACCTCTTCTGGTACTGAAGGATTTGGAATTGCCCATAAGTATAACAAGATTGATAATTAGGATTCTGTGATCTAAGGGGTAGTAAGAAAGTAATGACAGAACTACCTTTCCAGTCCTCAAAACATCACCTTTGCATTTAGAGATCCATGGATTTGGGCACCCATGTGTGTGTGTGCGCGCGCGCGCGCGTGTGTGTGTGTGTGTTTATTTTTCTGTTTTTTTCCTTATCATGAGAAGTAGGAATGGGGCACCTGGCGTTTAGTAGGCTGAAACCAGTGGTACATTAAGCATCATGGAGTCCATGAGAAAATACCACGGAGGTGGAGGTGGTCCTGTTCCCAGTGATGAAGGGTGGGACGGAGTTGGAAGAAGCAGGTGCCCATGAATGAATACATGTTACCCATGTTTCTGAGGCTAGTAGATCTGGTAACCTCTCTGGGCCATGATCTTCTGCATTTACAACTAGGAAGAGGTGGTTGAATCAGAACAGTTCTGTCACCATGAACACTCTGTAAAGCACGTTCAGAAGTCTCTCTCCAGAGCTGTCTTTGGAATCTTCCCGTTGTGTACTGCACGAGTGGGTCTTCCTCCAGCCAAGTGTGCTTGGGCTGTTTGCTGCTGTGTTCCCAGTCACCTGTAGAAACCCAGGAAGCATGGGCACAAAACTAGCTATTCCTGGGGAAACTGAGTGGAGTGCTTGGGTATAACTAAAAAAGAATGTTAAAACCAGTGACATTAACATGTTGGAAACATAAAAGATTAGTAATAAAACAGACCGTGAAAGGATTTTTTTTGACAATGTCTTTAAATTCAGACACTACTCTTTAGAAAGAACAAAGTAAATCCTGAACTGAAATTTAAAAGATTTTTTATTATAGGTATGTTTTATTCAAGAAATAGAAGCTATTTGAATCTGTAAAAGCTATATTTAAAGTCCTTTACATGATTAGAATAAGTCTATAGTTATATATTTCAAGAAAAAGATCAAGATTGAAGATTTATATCCATGTGGGTTTTTTTTTTCTGTGTGTGTATTCCTTAATGTGATAATTATTGCTAGCTATCCCTAAATTCATAATTCCATCCTTTGGATTACATCCTTCCAAAAGAAAAACAAACAAAAGCAAAGAAGCATAACCCCTAGTGACTGTGTGTCATGTGACCCAAGAACAAAGATCGTGTTTCTAGTCCTCATCTCTCCTAGGACTTGCCCTTCAGTTAGGTTCTCGCCGGAGGGGAAGAAGAGAAAGCTGAGGATGTGCAGATATAGTTCCTGCGATGTGTGTATTATGGAAAGCAAGTGACCCTTTCTTTCCCAGCTCCCACCCGTCAGAACTTGGGTGAGACAGTTGAAGCTTATGTATCTGCAAAGAGGTGGAAACTCGATGTTGAGAAAGGCAGACAAAGTGTGTTTGTGACAACCAGAAAGATGCCGTACTAGCCTTGGGCTGCATAATTCTAGTCTACATTTACTTGGGGGAGAAATGAATTTCCATTTTGTTGAAGTCACTATGATTTTTGGTTTTACTTGTTTACAGCTAAATTTCATTCCAGCTGGATTCTTAAAACTTAACAAACCAACTGCAGATGCTGATTCTGCTAGACAAAGGCTTCCTTATAGCAGATACTGCCCCGGGGTTAAGAATTAAATTCAACTGCTCAGCAGAGTTGCCATACTGTCTTTTCTTTTGAAACAAAATATTTACCTTTCTTTTCAGTGTATGAGTTTTTTGCCTGCATGTATGTTTCTGATCTATATGTATGCAATGCCCATAGAGGTCAGAAGGAGGCATCGGATCTTCTTGAAACTGAAATTACAGAGAGTTGCTAGCTGCCATGTGGTTACTGGGAATTGAACCCAGGTCCACCGAAGAGCAGTGAGTGCTCTAAACCACTGAGCCATCTCTGTAGCCCAGAACTGTCTTTTCTAACTATATCTTCTGGGTTTTTAGTGCTTGGAAATCTAAAACCAACCTTTTATTTTATTTTTAGACATTCAAAAATATATTTTAATTAAAATGGAATTCCTTTTCTTCCTTCTTCCCCTCCCAGATAATCACCTTATAACCCCTTCCATACCACTAACTCAAGCTGATAGTACTTTTTCTTTGGTTATTATAGTAACATGTGTGTGTGTGTGTGTGTGTGTGTGTGTGTGTGTGTGTGTGTTTGCATGTAATACATGCATAAATATGTAATTTTGAAGCCTCGGCTAAGGACAAATGTCCTCTTGCAGATTATGGCATTGTCAGAACCCTTGGTTTTCATAAGTTGCTAGAGTAAATTTAATAAATTTGGATGTAGTAGGTATTAAGAGATGGCTTATTTTCATACTCAGTTTCTCTGGGACTGTGTGCTCTTATCTATCACGGACTAACCTGAACCATCTTAGGAATACCATCCTGTAACACAGGCTTCCATCATCTGAGGAAGTGCATCTGTTGCTGTAGACTGCATTTGGGAATGCTTACTTTAGGATTAGAGGGTATAGGATGAGTGAGCCCTGTGAATCCCTCTGATAGCCCCTATCGAGTTACCAGCCAGCTAAGCAGAGGGATCAAGTTCAGGTTACGTCTTTGGAGAGGAATGCCTGAGAGCTACAGTGTGAGTGTGTGTGAGGGATGAAACCCTACCGCCTTGTGTGTGTGTGTGTGTGTGTGTGTGTGTGTGTGTGTGTGTGTGTGCACCAGGGTGTGTGCCTTTTAACCTCCTAATTCAATAATCACCACCCAGAAGATGTTCTTGCTGGGAAGTCGGCTTTACTGCTTGTGACCTAAGATGATGTTGTGTGAAGTCTTTAAGCTTTATCTTTCTGGTGGTCCTTACCAGCTGGCTTCCTCCAAGAAGAGCATCAAATTGGTAATAAAGGCTTGAGAAAACGGGACTGGAGAGATGGCTCAAGACAAAAGCTCTCTCTCCGATTGAGTGCCAGCACCCACATGGCTGTCAAACTGTTTGTAGCTCCAGTTCCCAGGGGTCCAGCACATTCTTCTGACCTCAGAGGGTACTACGTATATACATGGTACACAGACATATATGCAATCAAAACACCCATACATGTAAAATAAAAAATTAAAAGTTTAAAACCAGAATATTGACTTACACGAAACTTGGTTAAAGAAATTTCTTGTGTGCTGCCCCTAGCCTCATATTCAATGAAATATGATTTAAAAGGTATAAGTTTCTATGTTTAAATGTAGTTGCATATTTTTTCTTAATGTACGTAGTTACACATATATATTCATACTAAGGTCAATGAGATTGTGTGTGTCTATGTTTATGTAGTGTTTGTGTCCGTGTCTATGTATGCATATATGCTTCTTAAAAATACAAATAATGTTAAACCATAGACTATTTATTTAGCAGTAGGTCATATAGTCATTTTGACTTCTGTAAACATAAAAATATTAAAATTTCTAAAAGACTGTATAATATCATTACACCATGTAGCTACACTGTATTTTTTTTTAACCAGTTCTCCGCTGATGGTCATTGTGAATGTCTACTTATTCTGAATGCTGTCTCAGCAATCATTTGGCTCTGTGTATCAATCTTCCTCTGAGGAGCGAAAAATGTCAACAGGATAAATTCCTACAAGGAAGGTGTTGGTTCAAGGAGGACATAACATTTTCCCTGAGTGGCTATTACTAAAAAGGGAAAAAATACCATTATTCCAAACATATGTAGACCTGTCAAATTGTATGAGGGAGAATGCTAGGTAATTCTAGATGTCTAAAAAGAACCTGACTTCGGTAAACTTTGAAATTCCATTAAAAAAAAACTTACTAACATTGTTCCTGTTGAATGTTATCCTGATAGTCTCCATGAGAACACAGCTTCTGCCCTAATGAAGACATGGATCCATGTGTGGACAGTCATCTGTTGCTAATATGTGTGATTATAGAACGCAGGCAGGTCAGAAGAGTCACTTGTTTCCTCACAGCATTTGGGGGAGGGAAGCGCATGACTAGAATTTGAGTCTATTCTGCCCCCCCCTTTTAATCCCTTTTCTCACTGGATCTGGATTTACACATTTGTGAAAGGCAAGGGGCTACATGGTTTAGGGAATAAGACATTTTTCCTTCATCCTTTCAGCCACACCTTCTAGAGCTATTTCTTCACAGTAAAGCTTGAACCTAGTTTGAAAAGTCACAGGTTCAACACCAAGTCTGGTAGTGCACCCCTTTAATTCCAGAACTCAGTACACAGAGGCAGGATGAAGGTCATTCTGAGGTCAGCCTGATCTATACAGTGAGCTTCATGTCAACCAGGACTATGTAGTAGGACTCTGCCTCAAACACACAAACAAACACAACCCCCTTCCAAATAACAGCAAAAACAAAGAAACCCACACACTCATCCCAAACAAAAGACAATCATGGGTTCTTGTGTCTGGAAACACCTCCTTTCCAGCCCTCAGTGTATCAATACCTGCGTCCAAACAAGCATGGATTCTTGGCTGAGTACTTTTGTTCACCTTGTATCTGCCCTTCCCACTTCTCCTTTCTCCCTTTAATCCATCTTCCACATGATAGTCAAATACAAAGAGAGAGTTCTATAAAATATTGAGCAGATGCAAAAATATCGATAAAATATGTATAACACACAGACAGTGGGCGTAAGTGAGCCTCCCGCTTGACTTTAGGAAAATGAGCCTTGTCATCCTATTTTCTGTTTACATTATTGCCTCCCCATCATGATACCACTCTCTTCAATTATGTTCTTATGATCTTTGCTTAATGCTTTTGTCAGAAACATGTTTCTCTGATAGTTGGCTTCTTTGTTTGTTCTTTAAAGGCACAGACAAGAGAGTGGCTCTGGCATATGGAGCCAGCAGCGGGTCTGCAGAGCCGTGGTGTATGAGTCTGTAGCTTTGCTAGATAAAGAAGCATTCTTTTCCAAAGACATTTGTTCATTTGTGCTCCCATTTGCAGAGAAGATCCTATTTGCTCCTTACCTTTCTCCTTGTTTAATCTTGTCACATCTCTACGCCCTCTTTTTACATGTCGTTTTCTCCTTCTCAAATATCCTTCCCCTACCTTTTCTATGTGAGCTTCTCATCTTACCCTCCAGGTTTGGGGCTAAACATCCCCTCAGAACCCCTTTTATATGCTGTGCTCTCCTTGCCCCAAGGCTCGAAGCTCCAGGGAGGTCTGTGCCCATGTCCCCTTGGTTCCCCACTCTAGTCTCCCGGTACACTACACCTAGACATGGTCAATGCTTAGAATCTAGTTGGCAAAATGAGTAAGTGGCTGTGAGTGAAGTTCTTTCTAGTCAGCAGTTCTAAGTTCAGTGATTATGAATTGGATAAAGATGTAAGAAAGTTAATGGAGTCCATTGCAATGCTCCTGACTGAGAAACTCTTAAGCAATCTGACTGGATTCATCATATGCATAAGGACATGAGATTTTAAGTCAATGACACAAGGATAGTGTGGGTCCTTTGCAGTGTTTTGTTACTGACTAAGCAAATATAGTGACCAAGCACTGAAAATCTCCTCCTACTCTGGGATTAGACGGTGCTCAACATAGTTCAGGAGATCTGGGGCTGGCTGGTTGTATGACTGCAGCAAGGGAGAGATGACACTGTAGAAGAAATCCGCTGCTGTCTAAATTGTTAGGGAGCGTGGGAGGGTAATGGGTTCTAGAAGCTTCTTTGTTGGTGGGCATTGGCTCCTAACTAGTGTTAAATTTTGGGGCATTCTGGAGGAATTGCCACATTACTGGGGAAATCATCAGAGTCTCCTCTTACTGTTTGGTTGCTGTGAAGAGACACCATGACCAAGGCAATTTATCAAAGTTAATTGATAATCACAGTTATCACAGTTAATTAGGGGCTTGCTTACCATCATCATCAAAGGGCTAGTCTATGACCATCATGGAGGAAAATGAAGTAACAGGCAGGCAGGCATGGTGCTGGAGCGGTAGCTAAGTGCTCGCATCTGATCGGTAAATTGTAGGCAGAGAAGGAGAATGGGCTGGCCTGAGATTTTTAAACTCTGAGTGGCATACCCACTCCAACAAGGCTACACCCCTCCAACAAGGCCACACCTCTTCATCATTTCTAAACACTTCATGACCTGGGAACAAAATATTCAAATATATGAGCATATGAGGACTATTCTCATTCAGACCACCACAGGTTCTTAATCTCATTAATAAAATAAGAAAGACTCCAATGACGCTTGAGGACGATTTTCTTAGTGCTTTGAAGAAAAACCCAAGGGTGGCAAGCTGCAAATCTTAGCAGCTGCTTAGAGGAGGAAGATGGAGAAGAAAAAGAGAACAAGCCTTTCCATTTGAGTTAGGCTGGCATGGACAACAGCCACATGGTCGATGAGCCCACATGGCAGGGAGGGGAGCTATCGAATCAGAAAAACCATATGTGGGCTCTGTCCAGCATCAGAAGGACAGAAGAGAAGAAAAAGGAGAAGTTGGCCTTTCAGAGTCAGGACTTTCCCCTCAACTCTCCTTCCAGGCACCGGCCAAGGCTTTCTTTTCTCTCTTCACCTGCTGTTAAGCAAACGGAGCCATCTATACACTTTTATGGCCATTAAGTAATCCCATGGGAGGGTATTCCCAGTGCTACACGTGACAGCTCCACTAGGTCTCAGAAAGACAGGCAGAACCAATAGAGCCTCCAGATAGTGCAGTAGCAACTACACATAGGGCAGGAATTCTGGGAAGGAGAAAAGGATCTCATTAAAGGGATAATGATTCCTCTTGTTTCTAGAGCATGACATAAGGCAGCTATACTTTCCTGCGGGGTGGCTCCTGACCAATCTGGATTAACTTTTAAGGACAGAGGCAATGGCATATCTCTATCCAGGCGTAGATTCCATTTTTTTTCAAAGTTTATTAAATTATGAAAGTTTCCATTTCCGCCCCTCCTCCCAACACCCTCCCACTCCCCCCTCCCCCTCCTCATCCCTCTCCATCCCTAAGAGCAGTCAGGGCTTCCAGCCCTGTGGGAAGTTCAAGTTCTTCCCCCCTCCCTCCAGGTTCAGGAAGGTGAGTATCCAAACAGACTGGATCCCAAAAATCCAGTATATGCAGAGGAAACAAGTCCCAGTGTCATTGTCAATGGCTTTTCAGAAAGGCTCCGAGCCAGCCACATTCAGAGAATCCGGCCACATTCAGAAAATCTGGTTGGATCACGTGCTCGTTCGGTCCCAGTCCAACTGGCCTTGGTGAACTTCTCATTAGATCAGTCCCCTTGTATCAGTGGGTGATCGCACCCCTCGCGGTCCTGAGTTTTTTTTTTTTTTCATGTTCTTCCTCCTTCTGCTCCTCATTTGGACCATGGGGGGCTCAGTCCGGTGCTCCAATGTGGGTCTCCATCTGTATCGCCATCCATCGTCGGATAAAGGATCTATGGTGATAAGCAAAATCTTCATCAGTATGGTTATAGGCCAAAGCCGGTTCAGGCACCCTCTCCTCTGTCCAGAGAACAATCTGGGGGATCTCTCCTTGGACCTGGGATCCCATTTAGTCATAAATAGCATAGGATATCTTGGGATAACTCTGACCAAGGAAGTGAAAGACCTATTTGACAAGAACTTTAAGTCTTTGAAGAAAGAAATAGAGGAGGATACCAGAAATTGGAAAGATCTCCCTTGCTCTTGGATTGGGAGGATCAACATAGTAAAAATGGCAATTCTACCAAAAGCAATCTATAGATTCAATGCAATCCCCATCAAAATCCCATCAAACTTCTTCACAGACTTTGAGAGAACAATAATCAAGTTTATATGGAAAAACAAAAAACCCAGGATAGCCAAAACAATCTTATATAATAAAGGAACTTCTGGGGGTATAACCATCCCTGACTTCAAACTCTATTACATAGATTCCATTTTTTTACTGCTATCGTTTCCCCCTCTGAACAGATAACTCTAAAGTCATTTAGAAAATGGGCTGAAATTAGGCAATAGATATTACCCATTTTACCATAAAAATCTAGAGATTCAGTCTCAAAACTCTTCACCTAAAGAGGGGCTCTCTGGAAGTCAGTCTCATTCTCATGTACAGACTTAGGCAGGGTGTTCGTTTAGGAGGAGATAAGAAACCTCTGGCACTCCTGGAAGAACTATGGGTGTTTCCGGAGGTGCTGCTTTGGGGCCTCTGCACTTGACTACCTGCCTAGTTTCTGTCTCCTGTTCTCATCGTCCCCAATTACCAAAGAAACTTCTCTTCAGGGGATTGATCTTTCTCTTGGCTTTGAGATGAGTGGGGTTGTCAGGTGCAGCAGTTGGGGGTACCCCTCTAATGTTATCTAGGGGCTCCCAAAAGTGTATCAAGTGATTCTTATTTAACAGTCACGTGTAAGGAGGAAAGGAAGTCTTTGTCTGGTGCACGAGAGCAGACTTGAGGGAGGGTAAACGCAGCAGATCCTGGCATTACAAGCCCTTGGCAAAGAACCTGGAGCAGGCAGAACAAAGGACAGTGTTTAGATGTCTGAGCTCAAGTCCCTTAGATGGCTTCCCAGAAGCGTCTGACCACTGACATCTTTCTCTGGTTTTGTTGTTGTTTCTTTTCATCTCCAAAGCTGAACTCAGGGTTCACTTTCAGAGACTTTGATAGATTTTAACCAGGCAAGAATCAGGGCTGGAGAGATGGCTCAGTAGTTAAGAGCACTGACTGCTCTTACAGAGGACCAAGTTTCAATTTCCAGCATCCACATGGTGACTCACAACCACCTGTAACTCCAGTTCCAGAGAATCTGATGTCCTCATCTGACCTCCACAGGTACCAGGCACGTACGTGACAAACAGATATATATCCAGACAAAACATTCATACACAAAAAATAATTTTAATAAAATTTAAAGTGTTAGAATCCCAGTATGAGGTTTCTCTTGGCTTCTAGAGAGAGAAAGGGGGAAGAAATTTAATCATTGTATGATATTCAGATTAGAACGATATTGGGCTTGTGCTCTACAATGTAGGTCCTTTGTAGGTGCACTAGTGCTGCTAAAATGGAGTCAAGTCTCATAAGTTGACAATATTTTTTCTTAGTATTAAAATCATTAGTTATCTGGATAAAAAAAATCAATAATTGTCTGGATAACACTTCATGAGTTTCAGCCAAATGTCCAGAGAGTGGGATCCATTGGGAGTGTTTTCTAGAAAGCATACCAATATTAACCATTTGTTATACTTTTCCTATTGATTGTTTAAGGCCATCCAGGCAGCCAAATTCACAATTTTCCCTTTTATTTTCAGGACCAGTTGAGGATCTGATTCTCTGGTTATTTGGGCTGGGGGAGGTGACTCCTTTAGCTTTTTGTTTTTTTGCTTTGTTTTGTTTTTTGTTTTTTGTTTTTTTTAGCTAGTTTTTCCTTCTGTTTAAGAGTTGGAGGTCTGACTGGAGTGTAGCCTCACTTGGCTGCTGTGGAAACTCCTTCAGCCAATAGCCTTTAAGATACTGGCACACTTTGGGTGTGGTCAAATGTATATACAGATGTAAAAATATGCACGGTCTCTTGGCTGTTGGATTTAGTTCCTATTCCCTGCTCATGCAGAGGACTGCTGATCTGTGAGTCTACCCCTAAATAACGAAACCTTTATTATACTCCGTTCTGAACTAATGTGGGACTATTTTATTATAATTGACAACACTTGGCAGTACTGAAGAGATTTTTCTCTTTGCTGACTTTCCTCTCTGCAGAATGTACACTAGTTAGAGTCAGCCTGGTGGGGTCTCCATGTCTCTCTGACCAAGAGGACATGTGACTTGCCAGAGATGTAGACCATTTTGAGAGATGCCTCATAGTTCCCTGGAACCTGGTTGATCTTAGAAGAAAAGGGTCAAACTAGGATCACTTTGAGTCCCTCTTATTACATTAGTATAGGTATTGAACACCCTGAAATTCATTTACAGCCTGGTACTAGTAACTTTTGTGTATAATTAGTGTAGACATGAATAAGAGCCAAACAGTTTTTTTAATTGATTTTTATTGAGCTCTACATTTTTCTCTGCTCCCCTCCCTGCCTCTCTCCTCTCCCCTTCAAACCTCCCCCAAGGTCCCCATGCTCCTAATTTACTCAGGAGATCTTGCCTTTTTCTACTTTCTACTTCCCATGTAGATTATATCTATGTAAGTCTCTCTTAGTATCCTTATTGTTGACTAAGTTCTCTGGGATTGTGGTTTGTAAGCTGGTTTTCTTTGCTTTATGTTTAAAAACCACCTATGAGTGAGTACATGTGATAATTGTCTTTCTGTGTCTGGGTTACCTCACTCAAAATAATGTTTCCTAGCTTCATCCATTTTCCTGCAAAATTCAAGATGTCGCTATTTTTTCTGCTGTGTAGTACTCCATTGTGTAAATGTGCCACATTTTCCTTATCCATTTTTCGGTTGAAGGGCATTTAAGTGGTTTCCAGGTTCTGGCTTATGACAAACAATGCTGCTAAGAACATAGTTGAGCACATGTCCTTGTGGCATGGTTGAGCATCCTTTGTATATATACCCAAAAGTGGTATTACTGGGTCTTGAGGAAGGTTGTTTTCTAATTTTCTGAAAAATCATCACACTGACATCCAAAGGAGCTATAACAGCTTGCATTCCCACCAGCAATGCAGAAGTGTTCCCTTTATCCCACAACCTCTCCAGCATAAGTTGTCATCAGTGTTTTTGATCTTGGCCATTCTTACAGGTGTAATATGGAATTTCAGAGTTGTTTTGATTTGCATTTCTCTGATGACGAAGGATGTTGAGCATTTCTTTAAGTGTCTTTCAGCCATTTTAGATTCCTCTGTGGAGAGTTCTTTGTTTAGGTATGTACTCCATTTTTTTTTATTGAATTATGTGTTCTTTTGGTGGCCAATTTCTTGAGTTCTTTGTATATTTTGGAGATCAGACCTCTGTCTGATGTGGGGTTAGTGAAGATCTTTTCCAATTCTGTAGGCTGTCATTTTGCCATGTTGACCATGTCCTTTGCTTTATAGCTTTTAAAGCTTTATAGAAGCTTTTTAATTTCAGGAGGTCCAATTTATTAATTGTTTCTCTCAGTATCTGTGCTGCTGGGGTTGTATTTAGGAAGTGGTCTCCTGTGCCAATGTGTTCAAGTGTACTTCCCATTTTCTCTTCTGTAAGGTTCAGTGTGAGCCAAACAGTTTTAACTAAACCTTGACTGGTCCTACAGTTTAGATTTTTCAAGTCACCACTTGTAAGTGCGACTAAGAGTAGCCTGGTGATGGCAGTGGAGACCTGGGCTGACCAACTCAGGTACCACCTAGACCCAGATCCAGGCTCTTGACTCCGCCCACCCAAACATCTGCCCCACCTATAAGCTGGAGCACATAAAGGGGCCAGTCAGTCCTGAGCTGGAGCACATAAAAGGGCCAGTCCTGTGGAACGATAGCCGCACGATCTCCATGACTTGGGACAACAATAAGATATCTAAGAGAAGTATCCATGAGTGCCCAGTATTGATGGTGTAGCTTGAAATTGACCAATGATTCATTGCAATGGACATTTGCAAGTAAAGCTATTTGGGCAAAGGGGTAGGGTGTATGGCACTCCACAGCTTCCAGTGCCACTCCAGTGAGTGAAGATGTGGTGGGGAGCTGGGGAAGACGGAGGCTTGGCGTGGCACAAGCATGGCGGAGCTGGAGCTATGACTGCTGTGAGACAAGGCTGCGAGTGGGAGGGAACAGGTCATTGCTCAATGGAGTCAGCAAGATGGTTTTTGTTTGTTTGGTTGGTTTTGTTTATTTTTATTTTATTTTTTTTTCTTTTGAGAGAGTTTACAAGGGTGGAGGGTGGATATGGAAGAACTGGGAAATGAGAGGAATTGCACTGCATGATGTGAAATTCCCAAGGAATCAATAAAAAATTTGGGTTTAAAAATGTTGAACTATATTTTTTATTGTGATACTAATATAAGAGCTGGATGAACAAGGACAGAACAGTTATAATTTAATTGTGATGTGTTTGTGTGTCAAGTTGACCAGGAGTCAGTTGTTCTGGTTGGGTTTTTTGGTCATCTTGACACAAGCTAGAGTCATCTGGAAAGAGGGACCCTCAACTGAGAAAATGCCTCCTTCAGATTGGCCTATAAGCAAGTCTGTGGGAGCATTTTCTTGATCAGTAAGGGAGAACCCAGACCACTGTGCGTAGTGCCATCCCTGGGCAGGTAGTCCTGGTTTGTATAAAAAAGCAAGCCAAATACGGCATGGAGAGTAAGGCAATAAGCAACATTCCTCCATGGCCTCTGCTTCAGTTCTTGCTTGCAGGTTCCTACCTCAAGCTCCTGTCTTGGCTTTCCTCAATGATGTGGAAGTAAATAAACCCTTTCTATCTCACATTGTTTTGGGTCAGAGTGTTTATCACAGCAAGAGAGAAATGGTACCACAGCAGTGACATAACTATATTAAATGTTGACCTCTGAAAGTTTAATACCATTTGTTGATAATTTACTGTCTTCTTCAGTTTTGCAGAGGAACATATGCCTTTTGTGTATGATCAGGTTGGCAAACTGCCATGTCCTGTTTGAGCTCACGGAGAAACTGGCTCTGAGGATGGGATTTGACCTTCCCACTTTAGACTCAAGCATGTTTTTCTCAAAGTGTCTTTCAAAGTCATCTCGCCTGGGTCAGTCTGGCTCCTAGACTATGAAAGAGAGAAAGGAGAAGAGCAAAACAGCCTGCGAGCACACACATTGTAACCTTCCACAGGCCTAATGTTCAGGAACAGTTGACCAACCTATAATGGACTCCATAGTTTGTGGGTGCTTTTATTTGGTTACAGTTTGGGGGGTGTGTGTGGCGGGGGGTATTTTGTTTTATTTGTTTTGTTGTTGTATTGGGTTTTTGTTTTTTTTTGAGATAGAATTTCAAGTTGGGTGGGTAGGGAGGGAAAGAGGAAGGATCTGGAAGGACTTGGAGGAGGGCAGGAATACAGTCAGATATATTTAAATATAAAAATTGTTTTAAATAATAAAAAAATATATTTTAAAAAAGGGCAGCTAAGGGGTAAACTGCTCCCAACAGGGATCACTATTTATAAAGATGCTTTAGTAGAGATAGCTAATAAAATCTACGAAGAGGACTCTGCCTAGAAGCCCTCAATCTGTAACTCCAGCATTACAGTTTTAACAGGGTGACCCTAGTTGATTTCTCCTAATTATATAAAGAACATCAACATGATAATGTTTTGCTATTTGTCAGCAGCATTTTTGTGTCTTCAACTTACACTCGATTAAAAGCACAGCTATGGCAGCCCATTCTCTGACTGCACAGAGCACATAGAAAACTTTTGACTGTCTTAGGTTTCTATAAGATTTTCCCAAAAACTTATAAAGCCTAATAGTTTTATAGTGTATCTGTAAGTCACATTAATTTATTTCATTATCTGTATATGTTGTGTGGATTCTGCTATCTTTTAAAACGATAGTAATTTTATTTGCTAGTGGTACAACGCCTTATGGTATTAAACATGAGATAAAATAAAAAGCCATTGAGTAGGAGAGAGAAATGTCGAAAGGATGTAAACATAAAATTTTGTAGTAACGAAATATTTCTGCGTGATAAGACATTGTCCTGTGATGGCTGAATATTTCCAAAATGTAAAGGGTAAAAAATAAAACTGGAAGGCCTAAATGCCATTAAAATACTGAGTGAATTACATAAGGTGTGTGAAAGATATACATATATATATACATATATGATATACACACATAAATGCTATTAAGTTTTTAACAGTCTCAATGCATTCTTAGTTACTATGAAGTAAAGCCGGAAGAACTAAAACTGAGCAGCGGGGGACGTAGGCTGGAGTAGGAATGGCTTTGGAGATTTATTAAAATGAAGCAGAAGTGAAAGGCTGATATGAAGAACTTCAGGCCCTCACTGTCTCTGGATGACAGGGAAGGGGAGCGCCTTGGGGGTTGCTCTGTGGCCCTTGCTTGCTAATGAGTGTAGGCTTCTTTTAAGACTGCGTTTGAGAGGCAGTACCTTTGTCAAAAGTCGCAGTGTGAGGAGAACTGGCAGGCTGGTGTGATAACTAGCCAGGCTGTGAGCCTGAAATATGCCCTCCAACGTGGCATGCACCTACTAGCCTCTAGTTCTTTTTCAGCCCTGAGATTTCTGGACATATTTTTTTTTCCAGAATACTTACTAACTACAATCCCACTCCTAGATTTCAGAATACTCCCGAAACTTGGGTGGGAAAGGTTTGTCTTTACTCCTAGTAAACCCTATTTGATCTCTGGCATTTCCCTCAGTTAAGTATTAATCATAGTCATTAGGAATACCTTTGACTTTGTTGTCAATAAAATTCCAGATGTTTTCATATCGTCAAACAGTTGTGGCAGTCATATTGAAGTATGGCTGGCTTATGTTCATCCCTGCCTGGAAATGACAGTAACCATTAGTCTTGTTGCTAAACTTTGTGTGTCATTTTAATAAACACATTAATACTACATATACTAAATTATATGAGACACATGTATGGTGTTGTACAAGGTATATTGTGTATGTGTTTCATGTATGTATCTACATGACAGATATATGTGCTGTCTACCTAATAAATACTTTAAACTGTTATAAAATATGCAATACATCTTATGTCTATTTACATATGTTCTGTATATTAACCTATGAGAGAAATGTAAACTATGCCACTAAAGCTTAAAAACATTTTCATAACAGTTCTCATGTAATTTCTTTACGTTATGACACATTTTGTTTTGTCCACTTTTTGTTGATAGGGAGTGCATTAATGTCCCCGGAGACTGTCAGGGTGTGTGAGACACAGAGAGTTATAGCCCTGGGCCTGCTGTGAGGGGCAGGAAGTGTTTGCTCTAAGAGAAGTATTTGTACCCAGCTGTTCTATGAGGTGTCCTGTCCTCTGTGCCACTTAGGATAGAGACATGGAGAATATTCAGTTATTGGAGCTATTTGAAGGCCTTGGTGGCCCTGCCTTTCCATCCCAAGTCTTCTCTTCATGGTCACTGACATCACACAGAGCATGCCATTACTTCCTCTCTCTTCAGTGGGTGCTGAACCCTTTCCCCCTCCATCGACCAGCCTGAGCTTGGAGAGGGAGGACAAACTACATTTGCTAAGGTCCACTGGCAAAGGAACAAGGCCTAGCAGCCTGATTTTTTCCTCCAGGGTACTGTGACCTGCTTTTCCTCTGCTCCTGTCCATGACTCTTGTCACATCTAAGGACTCTCCCTGTTGCTGAGAGATTCTTCTGTGTCATGGTTCTGTTTGAGAGCCCTCACATGTGAGCATGTGCCTGACTCCGACATGTGTTAAACTTCATAGGACTCCGTGACCATTTCCTTGTCTGTAATCTGTGACTGGAATAGTGCTTCCTTAGGCTCTTGCTGTGAGGGTAAAGTGTGTCACCACATGGAGTGCTGAGAGCAACAAGTGACATAATAATGGCCACTTCAGCACCAGCTATCGAAATTAGCGATTTATAACTTAATGTTTTCCTTAAAATTGTCTTATAAAAATCAACATGGTATCATTTGGACAGGAAATGAGTGAAGAAGAGAATAGAGTGTGTGTATAAAGGAAGAACTTTGTTTTGGGGAGAGAAGGTGGACTTCTTGAGTGAGACAGCACAGGCTTGGGAGAGCAAGGGGGAGTGGGCATAGCATGGGCCTGGGGCAGCAATGGGAGATGGGCACAGCACAGACCTGAAAGTGGAGGGAGGTATGGGCACAGCACAGACCTGAAAGTGGAGGGAGGTATGGGCACAGCACAGGCTTCAGGGAGCAAGATGGTGGTGGATTCAGCATAGGCTTGGGGGAACAAGTAAGGTGAGGGATACAGAGTGGGCGTGGGGGAGGACAAAGGTAGTGAATACAGCATAGGCTTGGGGAAACAAGTCAGGTGAGGGACACAGAATGGAAATGGGGAACAAGAGAGGTGGTGAGTACAGCAGAAGGCAGGCAGCTGGCATGGGCATCTGACTGCTCATCCAGATTTGAGATAATGCAAGAGGCAGAGCATCTGAACTAGGGCCTGTTGCTAGGGTGAAGGGTCATGAGATGTGTGAGCCCATGACAGGAAGGAGAAGGGCCAATATGGAGTGCAAGGCCAGCCTGACGGACAAGAGCTAGAGCGGTAGGAGGTGGGAAGGGGCAGGAACAGAAACTAAGGGGGCCTGTGGTATAAGAAACGGTATTGGGATTGGGATCTGGGTGTCCAGAGGTTTGTGTTAATCTTTCCAGAGATGTGCAAGCATAGGATGCTTTGTTCTAAAGCGCCATGTTGAATCAGCACACATATAGATTGACACAGATCTTAAGTATGCCTCCTGAACTTGCCCCCAGACGGAACAGGGGTATCTACAGTAAGAAACAACATGAGCCGGATGGAGAGATGTTCGACTCGGTAAAGTGTTTGCCTCACAAGTGTGGAAACCTGACTGTTTCTCCAGAACCCTCAGAATAAAGCTGTGTAGTAGTGTAGTTTGTAGTAGCAGGCAGATCTCTGTGAGTTCAAGGACAGACAGGGCTGTTACACAGAGAAAAACAAGATAACTGTGTTTGCTAGGTTCCTACTTGAAAATGATGACACCATTCTCAAAATAATTTTGATTGGGTTTAGCCTAGGGGAGGATTTTGTGAACTTCATGGTTTTGTGAGGATTAAATGAGCTAATATATTAATGTTTTTATAAGTGCCTGATATATATTAAATTCTTTCTCAACTATGAATTACTATAGTGATCCAATAGAGGTATTTAATAAGTGTTACCTTCGACTGTTGTCAAGCCTGCTTGCAGTGTTTATTCAATCTCATTATTGAACATGTGTCGTTAATGTTAGCCGGTAATGGCTAGTCCTTGGGGCTAGAGCATCTAATCACAGAGAGATTCCCCTTAATAGTGATGCCTAATGGGACCCAAGCCTCTTAGCCATTGACTCCTTCCCTAAGGAAGCATTCAATTTCAATTTTTGTTTTTTCCACGGTGGATACAGGCTCTGTGAAGAGGTCTGTGTATTCTCTTTCTTAAAGGATGAAGATTTATTTTCTCGCCTTGGTCTTGACACCAGTCCTCGCGATTAACAATTAAAAGAAAAAAGAATGAGATCTTTGAGAAAACCACTTCAGCTTCATCTCCTTAGGAAGAGGAGGGAGATTTTGTGGTAGGGTATCCATTTTCAAATATCATGAAAGATTGCTTCTGGAAAGCAAAAGGTGTTTGTGTGAAAAGTTTAAGACATAGAACACTCATCCGGCTCTGAAATAGCAGTGGAGATTTCTAATTCAATCTTTCTTTCTTTTTTTTTCTTCCTCAAACTTCCCAGGGTGGAAAATATCAGAATAGTTTGTGAAGAAAACTGATACAGGTTTTATTTTCTTATTTTGTAATCATATTCCTTTTTTTAAAAAAAACTTTATCTCTTCTCAAGTACCAATATTCTAAAAATAACCTTGTGTTGCTTTGTGAGCTTCCTCAGTCTGGCCCAGGATAATATTTTTTTTTAAGAGATGTTATCGTGGCATTTGGTTTCAACTGATAATTTACATGGCCACAGAATTCCCCAAGCAAACCCCTGTAAGGTCATCCAGGGCAAATGTTTAACATTTTGCCAAATTGTCTCTGTGTTTGTTTAGCATTTCTTAGCTTTTGAAGCTGCCCATAAATAGTTATGAAGTTATCACAGAGGAGATCAGCGCCGATGGATTGGTGTTATTCCCAGATGCATGTCTAGTACCAGAAGCTGGCTGGTATTTCTAGAAAGTGGCCGTGGGAACACTATTAACTGTCTCGTGGAAAGCTGTTCATTGTTGCCTCGCTGTAAGCGGCACTGTTTGTGGTCCTCTGTGAGACCAACCCTGCCAGACTTTGGAATTTTTACTTCATCCTAATGGGATGTGAGTATAAGAATTAGGAACTAGAAAATCTATATTCCTCAACCATAGCTTGATGAATGTTTCCATTTGGGAGGAAACATGAGGTAACCCCCAAATACTGCCCCCAGCACAAATACACTGTTAAATCTGCCATCAAGTATTTGGAAAGCCCAGAATAGAAACATATACCAAAATAGATAACTGTGGTTATCTATTGACCTGAGTAATTGGACTAATGACCTTTTCTGTTGGGTTGTGGAAGCCTTTTGTTGAGAAGCATGGCAGACATCTTATGCTGTTTGAAAGTCCTGCCTGAGATACCAGCTCCAGAATATGATGACCTCAGAGCTCTCGGTGAAACGCAGAGTAGCACCTTTGCCAGGACCTGGGTACCTGCCAACCCGATGCAAGAACTTAATTTCCATTGTTGCATTGGCTCTTCCCCTGCCACCTTCCCAGGCTGGCACTGTTAGCACCATTTTACAAGGGGGACAGTCGAGGCCCAGGAGGATGAAGTTGCTTGCCAGGTGCTACAAAGCTAATGGAGTCATTCTGTTGTCTGCACTGACCATTTGAACGCAGTCTTCTGTTTTCTGTGCAGTCTCCAGTCCTTTGTTACATCATTCTCTTGTTACACTACTTTCTGAGTAAGATCGGTTCCTCCCCATTTGTGGTAAAGTACTGCTTCTTTATTTAATATAAAAATTAGCCTAGCATTTACATTCCTAAGAATTTGCATTAGGGGGTATTTTCTTTTGTTTGTGCTTTGGTGGTGGTGGTGGTAGTAGTGGTGGTGGTGTATGTGTGTTGTTTTTTGGCAGTACTAGGGAAGGGATTGAATCAAGGGCATCACACATGGGAGTTACATCCCCAGTACAGGAATTTGAATTATAACAGGTTCGTCTCATTTTATTATTTTTTTAAATTTTGAGATTATAATTTAATTGTAATATTTTTCTCATCCTTTTACTGCCTCCAAACCTTCCCATTTCCCCCTCCCTGCTGTCCTTCAAACTTATGGCCTCTTTCTGCACCAATTAACAGGTTCATTTTCTATGAGAAATGACATATCCACACTGTTACATCTGTAATAATGGAAGTGGGAAGCTTTTGAGGTAGAAGGAGAAGTTGGCTGTGAGAAAGTTGGTCTTGTTGATAGCATCATGGTGGGGTTCTCTCGAAAGCTGTAGTGAAAGAAGTAAGTGGACACTGAGGGCTGCCCTGCTCGAGGAATCTATCCCCAGTGCATCTTACACAGTGAGTTGTTTGTTTGCTTTTCCTTAGCTTTGAGGCAAGATCTCAGGATGCTCAGACCAGCCCCATATTGTAGCCACACCACCATACTCACTTTGGTTGATTACCTTGGTTATCTTATCCTTCTGCCTCCACATCCCACATGCTGGGCTTACAGGCCTGCATCACTACACCTCCTCCGTGTGATACCGGAGACCAGGAATCGAGCCCAGAGCTTTGTGCATGCTGGGCACGCACTCCAACAACCAAACCTATCCCTAACCCTGTTACTCAACTCTCTACCACTTGGGAGGAGTACATGAGAAAATTGATGTTAGGAGGAAAGATTTACTTAGCTTGTAAGTTCAGAGGTTTCTGGTTCAGGATTGGATGGCTGTAGTGCTTTTCTACCTATGACAAGGTAGAGCATCAATCATGGCAGGGAGTGAGCGGTGGAGCCAGTCTCACTTCATGATGGCTGGAAGCAGAAGGAGAAAGGAAGGACCAGGGAAAAACTGTACCCTCCAGGAGCATGCCTCCAATGACCTGCTTCCCCCTGGGCTCTCCTTTAGGAGCCACTTTGGAAAGTTTTCACTCTCTCTCAAAAACTAATCCACTGATGAGATCAGAGCTTTCCTGATCCAGGCACCTCCCCACCTTTGCTTTGGAGACTAATCCTTAAACACATGAGCATTAGGAACACTTAGAATCTGCATCATAGCACCATAACAAGGAGAAACAGATGCCCCCACTCTTGCTGACTTAGCTTTTTAAAGCTTCTGGTGGTGCAGGCTTCTCACCACACCATATACGAGCAGGACACCCAGGACACGTGTCTTTTAATGCTCTGTACTCCTTTAATTCAAGCCAGTGACTCTCTGCAGTGTTCAGTAGAAACATCAGTCTGTATTATCGTTGGAGGAAAATGGCCACTGTATACTAGTAGAGGTGGTTAACACTCCCTAAGATGTCGTGTGTTTTCACAAAGCCCATGTCTAAGGGACCATGATTCCTTGCAGCAGGGTTTCTGAGCCTCAGCACTATTAACATTTTAAAGCCCGATTTTCCTTTGCTGGGGGCTTTCCTTGTCATTGTAGGACAGTTAACAGCAGCATGGGTCTCTGTTGCTAGATATCCATCGTGACAATCAGCAGTATATCCAGACACCACTACCTGTCCCCTGCAGGGCAAATCTGCCCAAGTCAAGAATTACTGCTGTCCTTGAGCTGACTTTGTATACTGACTCTGAAACCTGCGTCTTACCTGACATGAGGCTTCTGTTTATGAGGCTCCTTGAAAGTGGCCATGGATGTGCTACCCTAGGTCTGTAGGGACAGGTGAATCTCCTCACCCTTAAATCGTTTATTGACTGATCATTTACTGAGCTCATGTGCCGGGTATTGATCTGAAGGCCCCAGAGCTGCAGAATGAAGCTCCAGCTGTCACAAAGGTTAGATGTTGGTTCTTTGTGATCACAGAGTACGAGGCATCAAATAGCAGGTGCCCTGAGGGAAACGCATGGCTCGACAGAACTCGGAGACCCAGAGAAGATGTCACTGAATTCGAGAATCGGAAGATGCCGGCATAGGAGGCAAGCGAGGGAAAGAGTGTCTCTGGTCCTTGTGAGCAGCCCCTAAATAGAAAGCAGCTTCACACGTTGTATGGGCTTCAGGCCAGACTACTTAATATGTAGGAAACTAGGCAGATTCAGACAGATGCGCCAGACCAGGAATGCCCAGGCCAGACTGTCATGGAGATTAACGATTTTATCCGAAGAACAGTGGGAAGCCGCTGAATGATTTTGTGCAGGGAGTGACGTGCCATGATTCGACTGGCACTTTGAAAAGATCAATCTGTTCCTGCCTGGGTCCAGAAAGTGAAGTTCCCCTCTAGGCCATGAGGGTTCATCTTGTTCCCTGCTGGGCCACTTGGATATGGAGTCTTTTGACATTGCCACTGCCTTTGGTGCCTGAACCCATCCTCCAAGCACCCCGATTGGGAACCTTTCAAGTCTTCAAATGAGAAAGCAATTCCTGTCCGTGTTCTACCTTTGTTCTCCTTTAAA
This sequence comes from Myodes glareolus, assembly GCF_982192425.1. Classification (NCBI taxonomy): domain Eukaryota; kingdom Metazoa; phylum Chordata; class Mammalia; order Rodentia; family Cricetidae; genus Myodes; species Myodes glareolus. The sequence goes on from NC_142028.1 coordinate 58,645,526, forward strand.
CTATGATTGAAGTCAGGCTCCAGATCTTTGAAAGCCCCAGAGAAGAAAATGATTTCCATGGTAGCTGTAACCATGGGAAACCTTAGACTAACTCCCACCCTGGGTTCCACAGTGCCCCTTTCCCTCTCAGTCGGTTGATGAGAAACGAGGACTCATGTTCGGGTCTTTTCATCCCAGTGCATGCAGATGAGTGCCTGGCTTCTACCTTCATCCGGTCATTATTTTGGGAGAAGGAAAAGTGTTGCTTGCATACTTTCCTTTGTTCACGGCTAAAGGAACTCAAGCGGATATTGGTGTAGAGGATACAATACAGGTTTCTCTCTCTGCCCCTTGCCACTCCTCAAGGTGAGCGACAACTCCAGGACAACATAGATCTTCTTTGAAGTACGTGATGATTAAATTTTTTTTTTCACGAGACATTAAAAGTAGCTTTTATCAGTTTCTCTTCAATTTTTTTCTCTCATGCTCTCGGTGATGAACCATCTCTTAGTTATTTACAGGCATGTCCAACCTTTTGACAATGTGACATGGTACTCTCATCCACAGATGTGTTTTGGGCTAAATTCCTAGCTGTCTAAGATGCATGTGGACCATGGTCCACAGGTTGAAAACAGCTATCATTAAAAAGATTCTCAAAACACTTCCAGGAACACATAATTCCCTTGTGAAAATCTTACATCAAGATCAGGGCTTCAGGACATAGTTTCTAATCCATTGGCTCTTCTGAGGATGGGTACAAGGCAGAAGTGGGCTGATCAGACTCTCTGTCTCCCTGTCTCTCCCTCTCTCTCCTTCTCTCTCTCTGCCTGTCTATCTCTCTCTCTCTCTCTCTGCCTGTCTATCTCTCTCTCTCTCTCTGGCTCTCCCCAGGATTTCTCTATGTAACAACTCTGGCTGGCCTGGAACTCAGGCTGGCCTCGAACTAGCAGAGATCAGCCTGCCTCTGCCTCCTGAGTGCTGGGATTAAAGTGTGCCCCATGCCCAACTCCAGTGTTTCTCTTGATGATTGCATTCTAAAGACTGAATCAGAAGCTGCCGTAGACGTGAATAAAGAGACAGGAAGACACGAGAATAGGTGTGCCTTTGGAGAGACTTCAGAGGAGCGCTGAGAAAGGAAGTTCAAAAGAAGCTGAAACAATCTTACCTCCAAAATGTTTGAAAATACATTGTAAATATATTGCCCGGGTTCAGCCAGCTGTGGACAGTTTTCATATTCAGCTCTTTTCTATGTTACCAGGTAGCCAGATTACTTTTTCATCATCTCTCCGTATGACAGGGAACAGGGAGGATGTCTTCTACTCAGCAGCCTCCTCCCAACACGGTGGTACCTTGTGGTCTCCAGAACACCCTTATAAAAATAATGAGCAAGTATTATTGCGCTGGACTTCTGTTGTTTGTTTGGGTTTCTGTTCTTCAACAAGGTCCTCTGGGACAGTCAGAATCACCATGCTGGTAGTTAGATGTAGATGGAGGAAGATATTGACAGCATACAGAAGGGAGATTTGCTCTGGAAGTTGGGCCTGTCTTTCCAGGTCTTTGCCCCTCCCCATTGCCATCTGTGTGTCTAATGGGAGTATGCTTGTAAACGCTAAGTAAGATGACCTGAGGTACAGCAACACAGGCCAATAAATGTCAGTTCCCGGATCTTGTTAAGCTTTGGTGAAGTTGATCTTGGGGACAACAGTGGAATCTGGCTGGGAGAATGTTGCTTGATGTGGCTGTGGTGAGAGATACCTCTCAGCTCTTTTCTAGGAGGCCTGTGACATGGAGTCAGGCCAAGAGACAAGGATTGTGTCTTAGTTTCTGCTCTCAATGAAGACAATTAGCTGGCATGTAATCCTTTCTCTACAAGCAGTCCCCAAGAGTGTGGCAGTTTGGCTTGCTAGTATGTGACAGCCACTCTGAAACCCCCTGCAGTCTCCCACCCTACACTTGCTACTCACAGCCTCCGTTGCTGGCACCCAACACTTTGAATTTCTTCAAGTTGGTCTTCAGAAAAGTGTTCTTTCTCTTAAGCCATTAGCATTTAAATAACAACCACCTCTGAACCCTTACAGTGTAATTGCGCTCATTAATTTTTTTCAGTGTGTATCTGCCCTTAGTAGTTTGAAAAATTTCTCCATGAAAGACTTCCTGTCTTCCCAGACTCTGTTGTTCAATGCTTGAAGAATAGAAGCATTTTACTCAAGGTTTTACTTAATCTCAACACAAACTCCCTCCTCTTTATTTCCCCTAAAGTGTCCTAGACCAAGGATAATGTGTGGCATGACTTACCTCTTGTATCCAGTTGAGAAAAGTGATTTACAAGGAAGCGAGTGACTCTCCGAGAGTGGACTTGGCTGTATCGCTGAGGCCAGATCCTGGGTGTTGGGTGATAGTTTTCAAACTAAGGTCTGTAACTCTTAAAATTAAAACAAAAATAAAATAGTTACTCATATATATAAAACCTCTGTCTTAACCTAGGTGATTTAGAACTGGTGGATGTTTTAATTACTTAAGATTTAGGTTGGCTTAAGGGTTTTTTTCAACTATGGTCCTAGTTCATGGAGACTGCAGATGGGAGCGAGCGTGCTGAGCTGGTGCTCCAAGATAGCTTGCAATGTGACCCAACACAAAATTGTAAAACATTAGGAATTTTTGTGGTTTTATTCTATAACTTAATTATACAGTCCTCAAACATGAACAGAATGTCATGCCACTATGTCAATATCTTAGGCACACCTACATAACTTATAAAACGATATAGATGTACAAGCATGGTGATGCATATGCTCTTAGTACTCAAGACACAGAAGGGTCATGAGTCTGAGGCCAGCTAGGCTATATAGCAAGACTTTGTCTAAAAAAAAAAAAACACCCCAAAACTCCATAATACAATGTAAATGCTCTCTGTAATCAATATTGTATTGGTTATGGGATAGTGAAAGAAGCAAAGTCAGTACAGTACAGATGCAATCTTTTTCTATGAATATGTTGTTTGAATCCATGAACATGGAACTCCCAGACATATAACACTAACTGCATATAAAGTCTTTAGCACAGATACTGACATTGGCTAAAAGCTGTTATTAGATGCTATGTTTGGTACCTAATTTTCACTCTTGAAAGTGAGTCCAATGTCGACAAGGAGGCTTCACCCAACTTTCCTGTAACAGGAGGTTTTTCTAACCAGCTGATTGCTTTCTTTTTGCTACTCCCCTTAGCCTGACAGAGTAGCACTAAGTAAAAAGTGATGGCATTTGTTACTTGGATAGTAACCATTTTCCTCTTAAAAGTTTCCTGTGTTCATATTCAGATGCATCTTCTGATTTTAAGCTTTTTTTTAAAAAAAAAAACCAGAATCTTGATAGACCAATTTTATCTACATATTTTATTTCTAACCCTTTCATTTATCCTTGGGAATCTGAGTCCCCGCAGCAGGGATACAAAGGTTCTATTTAAAACTACATAAGAGTAGAGGAAAAACCCAGGAAATCTTTCAGGTCAGTGCAGAAATGTATTATATATCCCGTTTTCTCACACATGGAACTAATTGTGACATACTGGAGCCGGTTCCTACACATGGATCCCAGGTCTACACTGTAAAGATTATTGGAATCCCACCTCTACTGATGCCCAGTTGGAAAGCCTGCAATATCAGCCCAAAGCTATGAAAGAATAATAAAGCTGAACCATTTGTTTGAAAGCTGACCCATATGTTTAATACATTTTTGTACAGGAACTGAACTCAGGATTGATCATCAGCCATACAATAATACCAGTCAGACTGTGCTCTTAGTTCTCAAAGAGGAAGGGGTTTTTTTTTTTTTTGAGTTGGATTCTCTCTCTGGAAGCTCCAATCTCCCTGCCTCTGCTTACCCTTTCTGTCCTAATACAATTTGAGGATACTTTGAATCTTGCATTCACTCTCTGAGGTCCTAGGCTATGGTTTCATGAACATGACTTCCTAGACTAAAAGTGACATTAATCATAATATTTGAGATAATAGAATGTTACGCTTCCCACACTCTTGAAAAACCTCTTTAAATTGAAATTTCATGTTTGATTGGATAGTTCTCAGTAAATGGATCACATTGAAGTTCATATGTTTTTTAACCTATAGAGCATCAATCTTTATGACCGAGGATCCATTTTTAAGTACTGTTAGTTCACTTTCCCTCGTTACACACCATTAAACAGGAGTGCCCCTTGAATATATGACTGGTATCTTGAAGAGTCACTTAATTTACATGTTTTAAAAATTGTTTTGCCTATTACTATTATCTGAGAGTGTCTTTCGTTGCTGTGTTAAAGTTGCTATTTTGTAGAGGGTGAAAGGGGCTTGTTCAGCAGAACTATGATATAACAAGAGCCAGGTGAAACTTTCGCCCTTGTCTCTGCCCAACAAGGCACCCCCAATCCTCAAATGAAGCTCACATTAGAGATAATAGAACATTCAACTTCTCACCCTTATGTGGATGGAAGCTGCTTGATCGTCCCTGGCCACCCTGACCCGAAATAGTCACACAGAAACTGTATTAATTACAACACTGGTTAACCAATGACTCTAGCGTATTCCTAGCAAGTTCTTACATCTTAAATTAATCCATTCCTATTATATTTTACCATGAGACTCTTGGCCTACTGGCAAGATTCCAATTGGTGGCTCATGTCTTTCTCCTCTGGTGGCTACACGGCTTCTCACTGACTCCGTCTACTCTATGTATCTTTTCCAGCCTGGCTATATTCTGTGAAGCCATTGGCCAAAAGAAGCTTCTTTATTAGCCATAAAAGCAAAACATATACAGAAGGACTTCCTACACCATTGATAGAATACTAATCAGGCCAACACAAACTGTATGTGTATCTTCCATAGCCAAGTGATACAGATATGAGTTCTAATCTGTACATCCTTCTGAGGTATGTGAGAATCCCATTTTACAATGAGAAAATAAGCTCACGAAGCCATGTCTTGTACAAGTTTGGAAATTATTAATGTGTCAGTCACAGGTGGCGGTGGCAGCACAAGCCTTTAATTTTAGCACTCACAAGGCAGAGGCAGGCAGATCTCTGAATTAGAGGCCAGCTGGCACATGAGTATTTTAGGGATGCACACGAGGAGTCTTAGGGGTGCACATGAGGAGTCTTAGGGATGCACATGAGGAGTCTTAGGGTGCACAAGAGGAGCCTTAGGGATGCACATGAGGAGTCTTGGGGTGCACATGAGGAGTCTTAGGGATGCACATGAGGAGTCTTGGGGTGCACATGAGGATTCTTAGGGATGTACATGAGTTTTAGGGGTGCACATGAGTCTTAGGGGTGCACATGAGTCTTAAGAATGCTTCTGAAGTTGCCTTGTTTTTGTTTCTCTGGGCCTTTTCCTAATCTCAAGGCTGAGTCATCAGGGGTCTGAGTTGTCCTGTTCAAATAGCATCCTGTTGTCCATGATGCTTCCCAAACATCCCTTCCTTTGTCTACAAACACTGTGGGGTTCTTGTTCCATTTGGAAGGCAGAGAGCAGAGTTGAGTAGGTCAGAGTCCTCTACTGGCACAAGTCCCAAGTTTCCTGGACTTGAAAAATCCAAGTATCTAAACTTCCTGCAGTAATGAGAATGCACAGCAGAGGGCAGCCTCCCACACATGGCAAGCTGTCTTTGGCTGTGAGCTTATTTAATTGAAAAACCTACAGAAATGTAATTAGCCTGGCTTCATAAGAGAGGCAAATCCCTTGCTGCTCCTCAGCCCATCTTTTGTTTGAAGAAGACCATTTGTTCTTGAAGTGGAGATTCTTTCCACTCCTGCCCCTTTTGTGTCCTGCCCTCATTGTTAGGTATAATTTCTGTAACTCAAAGATAGAAAGGGGTTAATTTCAGAGAAGCAACCCCCATTTGCTTTGTTCTATATGCAGAATGGGAAGGACATTTGAACATGGCACCACCAGGCTTGCAGCCTGTCAGACTTTCTTGGTCCCCTCTTGAGACGACAAGCCTGGAAGAAGGGTATGAATCCCAAGCACATGTTTTGCTCTCTCCTGCCAGGCACTCCAGCAAGGCTGTCTCACCAAGTGAGCGCAGATCCCCCTAAAGCAGATCTGCTTGCTATTGCCACTTGCACATGGGGAGATGGAGACCCTGAAATTAATAGGTGTGCTGTATGACTCTCTGAGCTTTATCTTGTTCACATGATTTAAAACAGGGAGCATCAGCTCAAATAGCTTTTGAAACCCCTGTTTCCTCTCCATTCAGGACAAAAGCACAGAAGCCAGGTTTCACAGGAAAATGGGTGTGTCCAAGGGTGGAGGTGCTACTGTTATTGACAAGGAGCTTTTGTTACTGTTTTCCAATTCCCTGGGCAGAGCCTATGCCTCATCAGAAGCTCATTGCTGGCTCGTCTTATCCATCAGTACTAGGCTGAACTTGGTCCAAATTTAGCAGGAGCTGCTTCAGCTCTGCAGGAATGTTGCAATGGGAGCCGCAGCACTGGTTCTGCAAGCCTGGCCGGCTCCAATAGGCTTCTGCTCATCCTCAGAATACAGAAATCAAACTCAGGTACCATTTCTCAGTAATGGTCCACCTTGGCTTTTTAAGAGTTTCTCCCTGGGACAGAAGGACAGATAGAAACAGGCCAGTGTGCCCAAGGGAAGCCAGCCTCTTCCTCTCCAACACTGGGATCATAACTGCCTGTCACATACTCCGCTTCTTCTTTCTTTCTTTCCTTGGCCTTTGGGGATCAAGCTGTGGTCCTTGTATGGCAACCTTGGTGGCTATTTTTTTTTTAACAGACAGAAGTTTTATTCTCTGAGGCATCAATCAGCCATCAGATTTATTCTGAGTGTTTCCAGCCAATATTTCACTCTGTAAACCAGGCTGGTCTCAAATTTACAGAGCTCCACCTGCCTCTGCCTCTGCCTCTGCCTCCTGAATGCTGGGATTAAAGGTGTGTGCTGCCACCACCGCCTGTCTGACACCTTAATAGCTTTCAAACTTGCCTAAGACATGGCTTCATGAGCCTGATTCCTCATCTGTAAAATGGGTCTCTAACCCAGCACTTGACAGAAGTTGGACAGTTGCTGGAGTGAGAAAGTCATACTGTGATGCCTCTAAAGTAAATCTAGGCACACCTCGGCCACTGTCCTGGTTAGCCTTCATGGTCAACTTGACCTGGAGTCATGAGAGGAAAGCTTCCGTTGAGGAACTGCCTAGATTAGGTTGGTCCATGGGCTCTCTAGAAATCGTCTTGATTTTTAGTTGGGGTAGGAAAGCCCAGACCACTATGAGCAGAACCATCCCTAGCCAGGTGGGCAGGGCTGTAAAGGAAAAGAGGTAAGTACAAAGCAGTGAGCCAACCAGCAAATGGTGTCCTTCCACGTCTGTCTCAAACTGCTGTTTTAGCCCCTGCCTGGACTTCTCTTAATGATGGACTTGACCTGTACCAGTCAAACACATCCTTTCTTGCCCGAAGTTGCTTTTTGTCAGGCTGTTTCGTCACAGTGATAGAAAGAGAAGAGAAACAGTTACCTCGCAGCTGGTTCACAAAGGTTATGAATGGCAATAGGTACAGATTTTATGGGTTTTATGGGTTTACAAGTCATGTGACTAGAAGGCATCATTTAGAGAGAAAGAGAGAGAAAGCACTGATGGTAGGAGTGAGATTTTTTTTTTTTTTTTTTTTTTTTTTTTTTACTGGTTGCTATATTAAGCTGTACCATATGAAATCGCTGTTTGCTAGGGAAGAGCTGGGCTGGGAAACATAAATTTGGGAAGCATAGGCATATTGATGGTATTTAAATCTGTGAATGAGATCACTTAAGGAGAAAGTGGAGGTAGGGCCGGGACTGAGAGCCTGCTGCTGCAGCCCGAGGCCTTGCAGCCTTCAGAGGAGTCGCAGAAGAACAACCAACCGTCAATGGAATTATAAAGGGAGAAAACGGGCCCCAAGAAAAATATCCTTCCTAGTTGTGAGCTTGACTGCACATGTATGTGTGCATACTTGCTCATGGTTAGAAGTCCTGGTTCTGTGATTGCTTTTGACATGTAACTTCCCAGCTGGATAGCCTCACTTGGGGAAGATGTGGATGCAGGCGAAGGGGTAACGGGAGCTGAAGCTGAGCTGATGACTCATTATCTGTTAATGGTTTCTCCCCATGGTTTCCTTCTCTTCCTCCTAGCCCACACCTGCTTTTAGCGAAATTTTCTACATGCTATCTAGAAAATTTGTCTGTGTAAAAGTCTCCAGGATTTTTAAACCTGCTGGGCTGCTCCTGATATGTGTCAACTTGGCTATTCCACAAGGCACACAGATACTTGATCTTACAATATTCTAGGCTTTTCTGCAATGGTATTCTTGGAGGGGATGAACATCTAAATCCTTGGACTTCCCTAAAGCAGACAGTGAGTGTCACCCAGCCAGCTGAAGCCTTGATGGCATCAGGATCACCGCTCCCCACGCCATGAGCAAGTTCCTCAGCCTCCCTATTCATGCCCAACATAGGCTCTTTAAACCTGGTGGCCTTTTAGTGGGAACAGTGTGTGTGTCTTAGTTAGGGTTTTTATTGCTGTAAAGTGACATCACGATCACAGCAACTCTTAGAAAGGAAAACATTCAGTTGGGGCTGGCTTAGGTTTCAGAGGTTTAGTTCATTATCATCATGGCAGGAAAGCATGGTGACATGAAGCAGACATGGTGCTGGAGAGGAGCTGAGAGGTCTACATTTTCATTCCCAGGTAGCAGGAAGTGAATTGAGACACACTTCCTCCAACAAGGTGACACCTACTCCAGCAAGGCCATACCTCCTATTAGTGCCACTCTCTATGGGGCCGTGGGGGCCATTTTCTTTCATATCACCACAGTGCATCTTCCTGGATCTTTTGCACACTAGCCCACACTGTAGGGCTTGGCTTTCTCAGCCTCTGTGGTTGTGGGAGCTGATTTCTTGCCATCAGTCCCTGTGTGGCCCCCTCCTCTGTCTGCTTTTCTACTTCTGTCTTTCTGTGTGTCTATCTCTTGTTGGGTTCGTCTTTTGGGGAGAACTCCGACTAAGATAGTACTTTAGAGTCTCTTTGTAACATAAGCTTCCAAGGCGTTGGCTTGGGTAGGACCCGACTGTTACACCATTGTTGCTGTTGGGACACGCTCCACAGGGTGAGGGTCTTGGTACTGTCACATCCAGTGAAAACCTCTGCTTCATAGGCCTTCATGTTGGAGATGCCACCCATGTTAGATGTTCATAAGGCCGCTGCTGACATGAAACACTGTTTTGTCCCTCTCCTGATAGCTGCTGGGGCTGTGCCTGATCAGAGTTGTATGCTGACAGAGTCACCCTTTTAAATTTTAGGTTTTGCTTTTTCAAACATGCTTTGCAGGCTGTTTTCTTGGAATTCGTGAACAGAAAGCAAGAGAGAATGAAAAAGGAATGCTTCTGCTTTCTTGGCTTTACCACGTACAACGCAGCAGCTCCTCTAAAAGGTGTCCCCCAAACGTATTTTAAGCAATATTTACTGTTTGTTTTGAAAGACATCTTCTCATGAATTAATTAATTTAAACAACACAGGAATTCCGGGAGGGCATAAAAATGAGTATTTCTCAGGGTAGGAATTAAGTCTGGAGGCCCCAGCACAGCTGGGCTGTGGTCAAGGTGCCAGTTGACAATGATTTCTGAAGCCATGAGGTGGTGACAGTGATCTGAGAAGTCAGGTAGCAGCCGGACGGACACAGATAAGGCATACCACTGATGAGGCTATAGCACCAGCGGGGGACTTTGGGGAAGGAGTGGGAGTTGGAGGTGTGGGTGACATTGATAGCTGAGGCCAAGTTTGGCTTTCTACATCTAGGTCCTGTAGAAGGAGCTGATACCTGCTCGTGGGCCAAGATGCACAACGACATCTGGATTCATTCTCATTACAGCAACATGCCGGCGGCTGGGGTCCTGGTGACTGGGACGGAATGTCTTTGAAAAGGGTTGGGGATGTTTCCCTATGTCAACCATCATTTATACAGGGACATCATTTGCTAGTAAGGACCTCACCACATGGAAGGTTATGCGAGTGAGTCCCCGAATCAACAAATGACTTGGGAAATGGTTTGATCCATCATATGTGGTACAGTGGCTGACACAAAGCAATATTGTCAACAACTCATGTTTCTGCATAGATAAATGTGCTCCAACCTTTTGACATGTGTTCTTAGATCAATGTATATTAAGTTTATTACGCTGAATATGACAGACAGTTGTTTCATCCTGTGGGAAAGTAAAGAAGGCTGTCTGGCACCAAATGCTAGGCCAGACATTTTTTTTTTCCTCCATGACTCCTTGGAGCCTGTGGTAGTTTGGATAAGAATGGCCCCAATAGGCCACCTGCTCCTGGTTCCAACTTCTGTTTTAGTTACTTTTTTATTGCTGTAAAGAGACACTATGGCTAACGTTACTTCTAAAAGAGGACATTTAACTGGGGCCTTGCTTGTTGTTTCATAGGGCGAGTCTATGGTCAGCAAGGCAGGGAGCATGGTCACAGTCAGGCAGGTAGGATGATGGTTCTGGAAGAGTACCTAAGAGTTTACATCTTGGCTGAAAGGCAGAGGCACAAAGAAAGAGACTGGTCCTGGCATGGGCTTTTGAAACTTGAAATTCCAAGTAATATGCCTCACCTCCTCCAACAAGGCCACACTCCCTAGTCCTTCCTGACACGGTTTCACTCACTACGGACCAAGAGTTCAAATATATGGTGGGGGCCATCCTCTTTCAAAGCACTGCAGAACTTTGCTGATTTCTCCCAAGCATGATTTTTACTAATGCATTTACAGTAACCAGTCAGACCTTGTGTCTTTAGTCCTGTCCCATTTGCTCCCCTAGAAACATTCTTAGTTAACATACAAAAGGACAAAACATTAAGCCAGACTAGGTAGCACTGAGTAAGATAGAAAATAGATTATCTAATTTTTTTTTATAGAATAGGCTTCTTTCCTGTGGCTAAGAAAGACTCTGAAGCGCTGAGGATTAGTTATAAACAATAGAGGGAAGCATGACGAGCCCAGCGAGGTTCACGGAAGAGAGAGAGCAGTTACATGGGAAAAGCAGACACACCCAGGTTCAAGTCCCGACTCTTCCTTTTGCTGTGGGTTCTTGGCCCATTGGTTCACTCTTGGCATCAGTTTCTCATCTGTAAAACTGGCTTACTCAGAGCGTGCATCTGCACACAGGTTTATTTTAAGCCCTAAGAGGAGCAAGCGTAGAAAGTGCTGTGCATGCTATGATGCCTAGGACATGGTTGTTTGCTAAGGGCTTGTAATTGTTGCTGTTTGCATTGGAAGCCGTTGTGGGCAGTAAACATGCTCTACTCTACACCTGTCACCAATGTCCATGCTTTCATGCTTCCCTTTGTTGGTATCAGCCATCCTGGTTTCCAGTATAGTCCCAATTCATGAAATTTTCTTCCAGGTAATTGATATGTTATATATAATTCTGCTAAAATGTTTCAGGAATGTCTTAGTTTTGTCATATAGACCCCTCTTCTCTGGCCACCATTTCTCCATTGGAAGAGAAAAATAAAAACAAAGAAAAAAACAAAAACATGCTCCAAATTGATATGGGATTCAGAAAATGATTAAAGTCTCTGCAAGTGCCCTGGAGCATTGTGGTTTTGAATGACAACTATAGATTGATTTCTCCCTCTCTTGGTTTTGCTATTTGTGGTGTCCCTTTGTTCTGACTGTGAGCTCAGTCATGGGCTTGCTGGGCCAGTAAAATGTCAGTCAACCTAAGGCAAGCAAAGACTTGGAAAAGGGGCTTGTGGTCTGCTGCCATCTTCCATGGCATTGCCATTAGAAAAAAAGTACCTGGTTCCAGAGAATGAACAGCATGAAAGGGAGCAGAGTAAATACCAATGCCCCACGTCTGCCAGCTTAACTGCAAAGGGGAGCCCTGTAGACAGACTCGAGAGCAATGACTCACAGATTTTATAATTCAGCATTGTTGCTGTAATAGGTAAGCGATATACCCAGGCTTGGGGAACGTGTATATTGGAGTAGTCAAATTTTCCATGGGGGAAATGTTACATTTTTGCCTTTTAAAATTTTTATTTCCCAAATATGTTTGGTACCTCAAAGGTATTGTAGCTTCAAGCTGACATGTCCTCAGCAGTGCCAACCAGATTTTCAGCCCGTGGCAGGACATCGTTATTTAAAGTCTGTAGGGAAATAAAACCTGTGTACTCATTTGGAGCTGCTTGTAAGTGTCAGGAACAATCATCTGTAAAAATAAGGAAGGGGATTGTATTTCTCTGCAGAATTCTACTGATAACTACCCAGGATAGTGAGAGTCTAGGTCCTCACATTGCTACGGAGTGAAATCTCTCAGATGTACTCATAATTGCCCTGGTTCATACTGATGCAGACTTCCTGTGTGCTCTTTTGCCAGAGGTGCAGGATTGCGACAAAGGACAAGTCACCTTTGCTTTGAGTGTTGTAAAGGCTGGGGTGTTTTTGAGAGGCTCCAGTGCTAGGGATTTTGGCAGGGAAACTGCTCATGAACCCCTGTGTCTGCCATCTTCTAGATACATGATCCTGTCGCCATTTATTGAGCATTTCATTTTCCACTTAGTGTCTGTCTGATGTGTGGGCATCACTCATCTGATTATGATTCCTCTATGGGCAGCAACTGGAGCTTATTCTTTTACTTATAAAGTGTTTAGCATATTCTTGAAACTCACAGGAGGGAGGGAGGAAGTGAAGAAGGAATGAAATAGGCCATTAAATATTGATAAGTTGCTGCTTTGTCTTATATTAAGTGTGTACTTTTAAGACCCTAGAACGAGAACGAGAAAGAGGTATGTGTAATACTAGACATGCTATGCAATTGTTTTCCCATAGGTCTTGTTCCATAGGCCGGGGATGAAGATTGTTGAATCAGGCCCAAGGGATTTAGTATAGTGTCTGAAGTACTGTACACAGAGCTGACACTAAGCTATTACTAGAGCTGATGATGCCGATGGAATTTATAGCTTGATAATATACATTATACCTAAATGGTGTGGGAGAATTGTCTGTATTCTGTCAATCATGTTTTAAATAAACGCTGATTAACCAGTCAGGAAGTATAGGCGGGTAAACCAGACAGGATGTAGAGGTGGGATGATGAGAATAGGAGAATGCTGGGAAAGAGGAAGCCCATTCCTCCCCAGTCCTGTCTGGATCACCAAAGAAGCAGGATGTGACCTGCTCTGCTGAAAAAGGTACTGAACCATGTGACTAATATATACTAGAATAATGGGCTGGTATATGTTATAAGAGCTAATACAAAGCCTGAGCTAATGGGTCAATCAGTTTATATCTAATGTAGACTCTGTGTGATTTTCTTTGGGACTTACCAGCTGTGTTAACGGGGCAGTACAGAAACCCCAACCAAGCAGGCCCTTGTGTTACACCTAAAGACATACACTCCTCTTCCAAGAGAATTCACATGGACTACTTCAATAGAACCAATACCATGAGAAAACTAGTCCCAATAGGAATCGTAATGAGGACACAGAGACCACAAACATCCCCTGCATGCAGTACAGGCTGAGAGGGCCACAGAAGCATGGGTTGGGCAGAGAAGATCTAAGGGTGGGTGACAACTGAAGGATGATGAGACCTAGCTTATGTGACATAGACTTCAAGTCTTCATGGAATCCTGCGAAAATGCCTGTCTACCAGGGCTAGTGGACCTGGGAGTTTGGTGAGGAAGCTGCACCTCACATTGGAATACTGTGAGGGAAAGCCTGGCCTTGCTTCTTGGGCACTGTTTGGTTTTACTCCCAGGTTCTAGAGAGAGAGCCTGCAACTCAGAGACACCACTAGTTGTTTTTCCTGCTTTGTCTTTCTGTTTCTTTTTTCCATATCTTCTATTTCTTTCCATCAGTCCATAAAATACCACGGTTGTGAATTTGGAGAGATCTGAAGTCTAGGTTCAGACACTGCTACTTGCTTATTTATATATTTACTTATTTATTTTTTATTTATTCAAAAAGCATAATTTTGCTTCGTGATCACTTGCATGTATTTGGCTTCCATAAGCTCATAGAGAGTGTCACTTTTAGGAGATGTGGTCTTATTGGAGGAGGCTGGATGACGTGTGCCTTTAATCCAGACCATGAGGCTGGAGGGCGCACCTTTAATCTGGGCTACACTTTCTGTTGAAAGTGTGACACTGTGGAAGGAGCTTTGAGGTTTCATATACTCATGTACTACCCAGTGTATCAGTTGACTTCCTGTTGCCTGCAAGATGTAGGACTCTCAGCTATTTCTCCAGCACCATGTCTGCCTGCATGCCGCCATGCTCGCCTTCATGATCATAATGGACTGAACCTCTGAACTGCAAGTGAGTCACCACAATTAATTGTTGCCTTTATAAGAGTTGCCACGGCCATGGTGTCTCTTCACAGCAATAGTAAACCCTAAGACATGCTTTTTTGCACTCTTTTTCTCATCTATGAAATGAAAAAAATTATTCCTAATTGAGAAAGTTCTTGGGAAGGCAATAAAGGGTAATATATAATCAGGTCTGGGTTCTGAGTTGATAGGAACAATTACCCCTTCTTTTTATTCCTTCCACTATCTAGGAAAAGGAGCCCTTACACCCGGTTTGAGCCCCTTTGAAACCAGTTTAGATCCAAAAGTTCTAAGTGGCCTCATGTTCTTCTGGAATGGAGCTTTCTCTCTCTAGTTGTGTAGGTTTCCTGTGGGACATGACTCGGTACTCACATAGGCCATATGGAAAAATCCCCAAAGTTTCCTAAACATTCCCAGATAGTTCCTGATGGGAGGGTGATCTTGGAGTGTGCATAGTGATGTAGAGAACCATGTGATTAGCCAAAGAGAACTATTGAACTATTGAGTAATTCTCTCTCTCTCTCTCTTTCTCTCTCTCTCTCTCTCTTTCTCTCTCTCTCTCTCTTTCCCTCTTTTCCTCTCTCCCCCTCACCCCATGTGTGCATGTGTGTTGGGGGGAGGGTAAAATTTACTACAAAGTACTACGTAAGAAAAGCAGCAATTGAACACTCGCCACTCAGTTCTTTAGCTGTGCGTTTCAGAATTAGCAGGCTGCAGGTCTCAGCTGTTCCAGTAACTCCCCGCAGCAGTCCTACCATTTGGGGATTGGCTAGGTGCTGGGGAGCACCTTTGGGAATCAGATGCACTCTTCCCCTTTGTAGGCCCTTCAGGGTGTATTAATACCTTTGCTCTCAAGGCTTAGGCAGCGGGAACCTTGGAAGAGAATGCCTGCTTCCCTTCTGTAGTAGTTGCTTCTCTCGTCGGTGTCACACAATGTGGGACAAAGTACAAGGAAGAAGTTCATCTTGGCTCACAGTTCGAAGGTACAGTCCACGGTGGCTGGGAAGTTATAACAGCTGGGCCTTGAGGCGGTTGGTCACATTGCACTCAATGACAGCCTCAGCTTGCTTTCTCCTAATGTGGTCCAGGGCCCCAGCCCAGGGTTTGGTGCCCCTGACAGAGTTAGTTAATCCAAAATAGAAACTGAGATTTGTCTCCAAGGTGATTCTAGATCCTGTCAAGTTGAAGGTCATTATTAATTTTTAAACTTATTCCATTCTAGAGATGATACATTATCTCTTATCTGGGATTTCATAAAAAAAACAATATTTATGCCTATGGGATCTCAACTAATGGATTTATTCTCTTTTTATCTTTGGTATAAGACAAGAAACAAAAGAGACTGTATAAATATTCAAAATGTTTAATAAACACTGGGACAGATGCCCAGTGCTGACAACCTGTGGTGACAATGGCCTTGGAAGTGAGTCTTGGGAGGACCCCTCCTGACCCAACGTAAATATTTTTGTGTGGCAAGGGTATCTTTTGGAAGGTACAGATAGATGGCCATTTGCCACTAAGTCCTGTCACATTGTTGCAACAGGCAGGGGTATTAATGCTGACCACCTGAAAGTCATCCTTGCAGGCCAAGCATGGTGACCCTTTTCTTTCACACATGGGAAACTTTCCCATGCCACCAAGTGCTAAGTCCTGTGCACAATCTCCCTTGCCTCTGGGTGGCTTCCTCAGTGAGTGACACTTAAATTTGTTTTACTGCATATATAAGTGTGTGTGTGTGTGTGTGTGTGTGTGTGTGTGTGTGTGTGTCCAGTTATTCAGGACAGGCGTTGTAAATATTGAACAAGAATGTAATACGTTTTGAAGGCAGTGATATCTCTCCCCTTGCAAACCAGTTCTGCTCATCTTTGGGGGGTTAATAAGAATAAGCTTTTATTAAAGTTGAAATTCAGGCTAAGATCTAAAGTATAAAATACCAACCATGGTGCTGAACAGAGAACAATAAAGGCATTGAATACACTCATCAATTGTGTATAATATTTTTAATGCAAAATATATGCATGATCAAATGTTTATTTTTTTAAAATCTAGATCAGAGATACTTGTTCATTCCAGAAGAGGTTACTTTATCAGAAATCTGGTCCAGATTAACTCCTTAGGAAAGATAAGAAGGCAAATAGGTACCTGCCAGGATTCGTTTGTTTCTTTCTTAAGATTATTCTGTAAAACTGTAATTATTTCACAATACTTCTAGATACTTAAGGTTAATTCCTACAAAATGTTTCTTAATAGTATCAAAGTAAGTTTCATAGCCTGAAATAACTTGTAAGATATACTGTCTCTCCAGCCTTCATCATACACAAGCTTGGTTGGCTGTCTTTCTACAAATGGCCCCACCTTCCTTCAGTCCCTTACTGTGTGGGCCGCTGCTCTCTGGGAATCGACACCCAGCATCTGCACTTCATGGTTACTCTGGTGGTTTCAGTACAGACCCCCGCCATTGGTCCAGTGTAGCATTTTGTAGTCACATACATGCTTGGGCAGAACTTTCTGAAGTTAAGTGACATTCTTCTTTTACAAATTGCTACCTTTGGAGATCAGTTTTCTTTGGCAAATTCACTCTCTGTCCTGAGAATCTTGGCAGCCTCAGATGTCTGCTTGGTTTTTGTGTGTTTAATGTTATACTGCAGTGGTTCTCAACATATGGCTTGTGGCCCCTTTGACAAACATCTATCTTCAAAAATATTTACATTAAGATTCATAACAGTAGCAAAATAACAGTAGCAACAAAATAATTTTATGGTTGGAGGTCACCACAACATGAGGATCTGTATTAAAGGGTCACAGCATTAGGAAGGTTGAGAACCACTGGACTTGACTTGATATCTGTTCTTACTTGTAACTTGATGGGACTGTTTTTGTCCAGTGCCTTCGGTGCATACAAAGAATACTGTAAATCTCTAAGTGAATTTGACTTCTGTGAATGTTTTAGTAGGTCCTTTAAGACTTCAGTGCAGAATGGGTGCTGTTGAATCTAGTTGGTTAATCACCAACAGCCCAAGTGAGAACATGGAAAGGGACACTTATCCTAATCGTAACTCAGAAATGTGAATAAGCCTTTGAAAGAAAATGTATATGAGTTGGTGGAACTTCACAGCAGACTGTTCAGCAAATACTCCTGAAGCTGCAAGTCATTACATCATCACTGTTCCTGGCTTTAGGTGAAAGGATTTAATTTGTCAACTGCCTTACCAAAAAAAAAAAAAAAAATCTGTGCCTCTATAGAGGACCTATTGATTTTAGGAAGTTATTCTTTATTTGCTTGTACTGTTGAAAATGTTAAGTTTTTTAATTATTATTTTATTTTATGTATATGGATATTTTGCCCGAGTGCGTGTCTGTGTGTGCTTGGTGCTCATGGGGACAGAGAACACTGGATCCCTTAGAACTAAAGTTAAAGGTAGTTGTGTCCCACAGTGTGAGTGCTGGCAATCACACCTGGATCCTTTGGACCAATAGTCAATTCCCGTAAACATTGAGCCATCTCTGTAAAATAAAATATTTTATTTTAATTCGTTCTTTGAGAATGTCATATATTTATACAATGCCCTTAGGTCACACTCGTCTCCAGATCCTCCACTCAGCTCCTCTCATTCACCCCTCATCCCTCTCCCCTTTCAAATTTCATGATTTCTTTTTTAAAAAATTATAAATTTATAACTTACCATGCTGGTTAGTTTTTTTGTCAATTTGTCATACACCAGAGTCATCTAGGAAGAGGGACCATTAGTTCAGAAAATTAGGTAGACCAGTAGAAACATCCATGGGAGCTTTTTCTTAATGAATGATTGACGTGAGATAGTACAGCACACTGTGGGCAATGCCACACTTGAGCACATTGTCCTGGGAAGTATAAAAAAGATAGCCAAACATTAGACCAAGGGGTAACCCAGGAAACAGCATTCCTGCCCAGCCTCTGCATCCTTTCCTGCCTTGAGTCCCCACCCTCCAGGATGCACTCTAATTTGTGCCAAATAAACCCTTTCCTCCCCAAGCTGCTTGCTGTCACGTGTTTGCCACAGGAATAAAAGAAGACTATGGCACTCACCCAGTCCAATTCATGCTGCCCATGTTCTCTTGGGTGTTGGGCCATCACTTAAGTATGGCCAGCTTACTAGGGGCCATGTTCTCTAGGAAAACTGGCTCCTCCTCCCCCAGAAGTCCTCAGTTGTCAATACCTTCTGAGCTAGGATTGGGGGCTTGCGAGCCCTAGCTCTGTCTGTGCTGGGAATGTTTTGGTTTGATCTTGTGTAATCCTGTGAAGACAGCCATGGCCGCTGTGAGGTCAGGAGGGCAGTGCTCCTGTCATGTACAGAAAACACTGTGGCACTTTCTGCCCCTCTGAGGGTCCCTGCGCCTTGGGATGAGAGGACACAATATAGATGCACCACCGGCGATTAAGCATGTGGGTTTCCAAGCCACACTACTATGGGTAGAGAGACACGTATTTAAAGGAATGGCTTGGGACTGTGACCGTTTAGCAAAATAATAGTGGTAAGTTTACCCTTGGGGCCTATGAAGCTATGGTTTCTTTGTCAGATTTACTGTATCACACATGCATTCTTTACCATGGATGGGGCCTTGAATCCAGTCAGAAACAAGCGATGGGTTTTCTTTTTTTACTGTTTACTCTTTGTACTGTTTTAGGTTCTTTGTTCTTTTGGGGGCCCACCCCCTAGCTCCCAATAAATCACACACAGAGTCTTATTCTTTCTTATAAATCTCCGGCCTTAGCTTGACTTGTTTCTAGCCAGCTTTCCTTTCTTTTTTAAAAATTTTTCTTTAAAGCCTTACTTATCTATTTTATGTTTGAGCGCTCTGCCTGCTTGTGCACCAGCACAGCAGAAGAGGGCCTCCAGTCTCACTACAGAAGGCTGTGAGCCACCATGTGGTTGCTGGGAATTGAACTCAGGACCTCTGAAAGAGCAGCCAGTACCCTTAACCTCTGAGCCATCTCCCCAGCCAAGGGATAAGTTTTAAGCAGATAATTGCCTTGTCACAGATCAGCACCCTGTGTAAACTGTCACTGAGATGTCACACAGTCCCTGCGATGGTTCATGTGGTTTATTCTCGTCCTCTTGAAAAACCAGAAAGGCCCTTGCTCTCCCCTTTCTTTTCCTTTGTGGTCCAGTGTTCTCACTTTGCTTTCTGTATCCGAAGCCCCCGCTGGAAATTGCAGAGGACGAGTGTGAGGACAGCAGTAAAGGCCACCAGAGGCTTTGTGCAAGGGCAACGATAGTAAGACGATGGGGAAGGAATAAAGTGACGCACAGACCAGCCCTCTGCCCGGCTGACGCTCTGGGGGCAGCTCCAAGTGTAATGTACAAGGTGCCCAGCACACACTTCTGTATTGTGATAAAATGTGCTAG
The DNA here is from genome assembly GCF_982192425.1 of Myodes glareolus. Lineage (NCBI taxonomy): Eukaryota > Metazoa > Chordata > Mammalia > Rodentia > Cricetidae > Myodes > Myodes glareolus. The sequence goes on from NC_142028.1 coordinate 58,665,256, forward strand.
AAATGTACAAGCCAGGAATGGTAGAAATGACACTTAGCTGTTACTGGTGCAGCTCTCTGCCATTTAACATACGAAGAGCTTTGATTTAATTGTCCCATAGCTTGAGGTGGCTGCAATTTATGATTTTTATTTCCTTGTGGTAGAAACTCAAATAATTGTTAAGCTGGAAAAGGGAGATTGTTGATCCAAGTATCTGACATTCATAATATTCCAGCATCTAAATTTTCTTTGGCATCAACATGATGCGATGGACAGAAGATTCCAGCACCTGACTTTGTGACAAGCCAAAATGTGGGACTGTAGAAACTTTCAGTCCATGTGGATAAGGCGTCTGAGAATCATACATAATGGTTTTATAGTTAGATGTGGCTCTCATCACCCAAATTTCCCATTGTTTATATGTAAATATCCCCCACCCCATAGCACTGGGATTATAAGCACATACTGGTATTCCTGGCTTTTTGGTTTTGGTTTTGGTTTTTGTTTTGTTGAGACAGGGTTTCTCTATGTAACAGTCCAGGTTGTCCAGGAACTCACTTTTGTAGACCAGGCTGACCTCGAACTCACAGAAATTCCCCTGCCTCTGCCTCCTGAGTGCTGAGATTAAAGGCATGTGCCACCACCGCCCGACTGATGCCTGACTTTTTAACATGGGGTCTTGGAATGTACTTCAGGTTCTCATATTGGAGGGAAAGCGTTTTCCTGACTGAGCTGTCTATCTCTACAAGCCCCAGGATTTAGAGCTTTTAATATTAATATTTGCCGCAGAGTTCCTAGAAGTGTGCCTAGTTTATATTTTTCAAATTAGCTTGGACATAGAACCTCTCACCTGTGTGTGTGTGTGTGTGTGTGTGTGTGTGTGTGTGTGTGTGTGTGTGTTACTAATAGAGATGTGTTATCAGGAATAGTTAAACTAGAATGAAAACAGTTCCATTGTCTTTATTATAAAGTCAGGAAGACATTTTTGTTGTGAAATCTTTTCATTTCAAAACAAATACATCTTACTATTCTTTATTTATTTTTTATTTTTTTAGAAAGTAATTTTATTAAATTATAAAAATATAAAAGTTTCCATTTCTGCCCCTTCTCCCAACACCCTCCCACTCCCCCCACTCCCTCTCCTCCTCCCTCTTCGTCCCTAAGGGCAGTCAGAGTTTCCTGCCCTGTGGGAAGTTCAAGTTCCTCCCCACTCTCTCCAGGTCCAGGAAGGTGAGTATCCAAACAGACTGGATCCCAAAAATCCAGTATATGCAGAGGAAACAAGTCCCAGTGTCATTGTCAATGGCTTTTCAGAAAGACTCCGGGCCAGCCACATTCAGAGAATCCGGCCACATTCAGAGAATCTGGTTGGATCACGTCCTCTTTCAGTCCCAGTCCAAATGGCCTTGGTAAACTCTCATTAGATCCGTCCCCTTGTATCAGTGGGTGATAGCATCCCTCGCAGTCCTTATTTCCTTTTTCATTTTCTTCATCCTTCTGCTCCTCATTTGGACCTTGGGGGGCTCAGTTCGGTGCTCCAATGTGGGTCTCCGTCTGTATCGCCATCCATCACCAGATGAAGGATCTATGGTGATAAGCAAAATATTCATCAGTATGGTTATGGGCCAAGGCCAGTTCAGGCACCCTCTCCTCTGTCCAGAGAACAATCTGGGGATCTCTCCTTGGACCTGGGACCCCATATATAATCAAGTCTCCTGTAAACCCTAAAATGACTCCCTTAGTTGAAATATATTCTTCCCTGATCCCATATTCATCCTTCCTCCCTCCCCCCCATCCCGGTCCACCGAGCTTTCCCCATTCCTCCCCTACTCTCTTCTCTCTAACCATCTCCCCTTCCAACAACCCTCCCACCCCCCCCCATGCACCCGAGGTTACCTGGGACTCTTGTCTATTTCCTACCTCCTGGCAGATAGCTAAATAATCTTCATCAGGTTCATCTTCTTATTTAGCTTCTCTAGGATCTCGAATAATAGGCTCAAAGACCTTTAACTATGGTTAGAATCCACTTATGAGTGAATACATACCATGTTCCTCTTTTTGGGTCTGGCTTACCTCACTCAGTAAAGCGTTTTCTATTTCCATCCATTTGCATGCAAAATTCAAGATGTCATTATTTTTTACCGCTGAGTAAAACTCTAATGTGTATATGTTCCACACCTTTTTTAACCATTCTTCTATTGAGGGGCACCTAGGCTGCTTCCAGGTTCTGGCTATTACAAATAGTGCTGCTATGAACATAGTTGAACAAATGCTTTTGTAGTATGTTAGGGAATCTCTAGGGTATATTCCCAAGAGTGGAATTGCTGAGTCCTGAGGGAGGTTGACTCCCAGTTTCCTGAGAAACCACCACACTGATTTCCACAGTGGCTGCACAAGTTTGCATTCCCACCAACAATGGATGAGTGTTCCCCTCATTCCACATCCTCTCCAGCATAGGCTATGGTTGGTGTTTTTGACTTTAGCTCTTCTGACAGGTGTAAGATGATATCTCAAAGTTGTTTTGATTTGCATTTCCCTGATCGCTAAGGAGGTTGAGCATGACCTTAAGTGCCTTTGGTCATTCGAAGTTCATCTGTTGTGAATTCTCTGTTCAGATCAGTACCCCATTTTTTAATTGGGTTAATTAGGGTTTTAGTGTCTAGTTTCTTGAGTTCTTTGTATATTTTGGAGATCAGACCTTTGTCTGATGAGGGGTTTGTGAAGATCTTCTCCCAGTCGGAAGGTAGCCTTTTTGTCTTCATCCAGGTACACCTCCTTCTCTTTCTCCCCTCCCCCTGGGGCCACAAGATCTCCCCAGAGCTGCTCCCTGGCACTCTGAGCCTGGGCTGTGGGCTCAGCCGGGCAGGGGCAGTTCCTGTGCTTTGAGAGCCTGCCTGACAGGCAGGCCCTGAATCACCTCAGCCACATTCCTGGCCAGCAAGAGACAGTGATTTTCTAGCAGACATCCGTTGAAGGAGGGGTGAGTTTGCTCCTGGCCCGAGGTCTTCGGCTAGGAAGAATTCAGACTTTCCCCCACCCCCCTCGACTTTCTGGTTGCACTGCAGTGGTGGCTATACCCTGTGGAGCTCTCCCAAATCCCATCCCAGCCTTCATCCAGGTACACCTCCCTCTCTTTCTCCCCTCCCCTGGGGCCACAAGATCTCCCCAGAGCAGCTTCCTTGCGCGCTGGGCCGGGGCTGTGAGTGCAACCCGGCAGGAGGGAGTGCCTGTGTTTCAATAGACTGCCTGAGGAAAGGGAGACATTCTGTCAGTGAAGTCCCTGCCCAACAAGGGAACCTGACCTGGTACCAGAAGATCCAATATAGAGCAGTTGAAGGAAAAGATGGGCAGACGCCAAGGCAAGAACTCCTCCAACAATCTGAAAAACAACATGAAATCACCAGATCCCAACGACCCTACAATAGAAGGACTTGAACCTCTTAATTCAGAAGAATTGGAAAAAAAATGCCATGATGAAAGCAATAGAGTCCCTTAAACAGGATATGAATAATTCCCTTAAAGAACTGGATGAGAAGTACAACAAAAGGATTGAAGAAATGAGTAAAGAAATGGATGAGAAGTATAACAAAAAGTTTGAAGAAATGAGTAAATCCATGAATGATACACTGGGAAACCAAGAAAAAACAATCAAACAGGTAATGGAAACAGTTCAAGAATTGAAAACTGAAATGGAGGCAATGAAGAAAACACAAAACGAGGGCCGGCTGGATATGGAAAATCTAGGTAAACGAACAGAGACTACAGAATCAAGCATAACCAATAGGATACAAGAGATGGAGGAACGAATCTCAGAGTCTGAAGATATCATAGAGAAAATAAATGCTCAGATCAAAAAAAAACAGCAAATCCAACAAATTCTCATCACAAAACATTCAAGAAATCTGGGACACAATAAAAAAACCAAATCTAAGAATAATAGGAATTGAAGAAGGAGAAGAACTGCAGATCAAAGGCCCAGAAAATATATTCATCTTATTATCTTTAATTGTTACCACATAAACGAGATCATTTCAAGTTCCTTTTTTGTTTTTTAGTTTTTTAACTTTTTTATTATCTTTTTTTCATTTATTTTACATACAGACCACAGTTTCCCCTTCCTCCCCTCTTCTTGTTCCCTTCCACACCCCCATCCATTCCTCCTCTGTCTCCATTCAGAAAGGGGCAGGCCTCCCATGAGAGTCAATACACCATGGCACATCAAGTTGAGGCAGGACCAGGCTTCTCTCTCTGCAGCAAGGTTGAGCCAGGCAACCCAGCTTGGGGATTGGGTCCCCAAAAGCCAGCTCAAGCACCAGGGACAGGTCCTGACCCCACTGCTAGGAGCCCCAGAAGCAGACCAATCTACACAACTGTCACTCACATGCAGAGGGCCTAGATGGGTCCCATGCTGGCTCTCTCTCAGTCCAAAATCTGTAAATTCCCACGAGCTCAGCTTTGCTATCTCTGTGGGTTCCCCTGTCATAACCTTGACCCTCCTGGCTCATACAATCCTTCCATTCTCTCAGCCCAGTGCATGGCTGTGGATCTCTGCATCTGCTTCCATCAGTTACAGGATGAATGCTCTCTAATGTCAAGCATAGATAGTCACCAGCCTGATTACAGGACAAAGCCAGTTCAGGCACCCTCTCCACTATTGCTAGGAGTCTTAGCTGGGGTCATCCTTGTGGGTTCCTGGGAGATTCCCTGGCACCAAGTTGCCCCCTAACCCCAAAATGGCCCCTCATCAAGATATCCTTCATTATTCTCCCCATCTGAGCTAACCTGCCCAGCCTGCACCCTCAAGTTCCCCCCATACCTTCATCCCCCACTCCTCCCCACCCTCAGTTTACCCAGAAGATGTCTTTTATTTTCCCTTGCCAGGGAAATCCATGCATCTCTCTTTGGGCCCTCCTTGTTGCCCATCATTTCTGGGGCTGTGGATTGTAGCCTGGTTATCCTCTAGTTTGTAACCAACATAACATCCACTTTTGAGAGAGTACATACCATGTTTGTCTTTTGGGGTCTGGATTACCTTACTCAGGATGATTTTTTTTTCTAGTTCCATCCATTTGCCTGCAATGTCATTATTTTTTATTGTGGAGTTATACTCCATCGTATATATGTACCACATTTTCTTTATCCATTCTTCAGTTAAGGAGCATAACACTGCTGTGAACATAGTTGAGCAAGTGTCACTGTGGTATGGATATATGCCCAAGACTGGTATAGCTGGGTCTTCAGGTAGATTGATTCCCAATTTTATGAGAAACTGCCATACTAATTTCCAAAGCATCACCTGCAAGTTTAATTATTTGCAGTTGCCACCAGGCTCACTTTTAATTCCAACACTCAGGAGATAGAGACAGGTAAATCTCCATGAGTTTGAGGCCAAATTAGATCTCCATAGTGAAAGACCATGTCTCAGAAACAAGAAAGCAACAACAATAAAAATATGTTGCTTTTCTTTGTGGCTGGAAATCTCGAAAGAGCATTTTTAAAACAATGAGTTGGTTGAACACTAATACACAGTAGGTGTTGATTCTGTACCAACATTGGCTAAAAAGTACTCAATCTGCTGGGACTGAGAACCCTTGATTTGTGGAAGCTGGGAGATGACCCAGTGGATAAGAGGGCTTGTGAGCTTGCATGGGGACCTTAAGCTTGAATCCCCAGGACCTATATAAAAAGCCAGGCGAGACCATGTGCCTATAACTCCAGCCCTAGGGCGGGGCAGCAGAGACAGGAGAATCCCTGGGGCTTGCTGGCTACCAGCCTAGCTCCAGGATCAGTGAGAGACCCTGTCTCAGGAGGATGTTAGAGTGGAACCCCTAACACATTCCTCAGACCCACACCCCCCTACACACACACAACACAAAGACTCCTAGTTAGTTCAGAGTGTAGTCCTTCCAAGATGTGCTATTGTTCTTCTGATTTAGTGTTTGTGGTGAGATGTGACTAGAAGGCAAGCCACTAGATCAGTCCAATCTCTCATTTGTATAGCTGAAGAAGAACAGACACCATCTCCCAAAATTCCATGGGCCAATAAATCATGAACTCAGTAAGATATCCAACAGAGCAAGGCAGCATATGGCAGAAACCTGTCCTTAGATGCTGTATGGGTTTGTCTTCCCTCTGTTCCTCTCTTTGTTCCTCCTTTCCTCTTCTCCCTCCCTCCCTTATGTCCTCCCTGTCTTTCTTTTTATTTTCCTTTGTTGCATCAGCAATTGAACTAGTAGGAAAAAAATACTTTCTGACACCAAGAGGGAACATGCATGGAAGGTGGATTGTTGGGAGGAAAAGATCCGCGGGGAACATGCTCTTTGCTTTAAGGATCCATACTCTGAAGCTCTCTGACCATGCTGAACCTCCAAAACATCAGGGAAACCCAGTTCCTCTTTTGGAACTTGAGATAGTGCAGAAGGCCACTGTAGCACAGCTTCTGCCCCACTGACGGTCCACGGTGCAGTTCTAGTTCGAATAGAAAACATCTTCCTCTCCAGCAGTGCCACGATGGTGGTAGGTTTTGTTTTTACATTTCTGTCTTTTAAACTTCATTGACAATTCTGCTCATGCCTTTAAACACTCTGAGTCCAGAGTGAGGTCTTCATGGTGCTGATTTTGATTGCGCCCACACACTGTACTTATTTGCTATTTAAATCATCTTTGTCTGGAGTAGGCAGGTCCCTCAGCTGCAGCATCTGATCCCTGCTGTTGTTGATGAAGGATAAGGGAAGGGGAGGCAGGTCCCCTCAGAGCAGCCTATTGTGTGAGGATCCCATGGGAAGGGAAGCGAATATGAAATTCAGCAGGACCAAGAGCGGGTTGACTGTTGTTGGAGAGGCTTTGTCTGAGTTGGTGTCTCTCCCTGGTCCTAAGATTGATGGATAGATTAGGACTGCTCTAATCATGAGAAATACACAGCAATCACTGTTTGACTTCCGTTCGGTTGTTTGGGTACTTTTCTTGGACTCTGGCCCCTTTTGCAAGGGTAATGTCAAGTGCTGGGTGACCAAGAGCGGCCTGTTGGCCATGAGTGTGAGATCTGGAGCTGAGAATCCCTTCCCAGTGCCCCCCATTTCCTCCTGCTCCCCACCTCTTGTCCCCCACCCCAGGCAGAAGAGTAAAAATCAGGTGTTTGAATAAACTATTCTTAAGTGATGACACAACTTGAACAGAAGTAGGACTTTATAAGAAAGTAAGGCTGGCAAGTTAACCCCATTTCTTCTTAAGACTTTTTGCTATTTTCTTCATTGTCAATTTATTTTTTGTATTAATTTACCAAGAATTAAAACCCGGAGTCCCCGGATGCCAGGGAAATCCTCTGCTGCTAACCTGCATAGTCAGTCCTTTGATCTTCTAACAATACTGTATGAAGTTGTTCTCCTTGATCCTTGAGTTCTTCAGTGCACCTAAAATTTTGTGTCTAAGGTATCTCCACTGCTTCCCCTGATCCCTGTAATCCCTAGTAATAAGTTTGACATGAATGCTTTTAAAATGGTTGGGGGTGAGTGCTGGAGAGATGGCTGAGTTGTTGAGAGTGTGCCCTGATCCTCTAGAGAACGAGTTAGATTTCAGAACCTACACTGGGGCAGCTTACAATCACCTGTAACTCCAGCTCCAGGGAATCTGATGCCTCTGGCCTTCACAGGTAGCTGTATAGATACCTGCACATCTATAGTGCAGGTATATAGAGTGCAGGTATACACACACTCACACAGTGCACATACGCATGCATGCACATACACAGAGAATTAAAAATATCTTAAAAATAATTTTTCCATTTAGCATTTATTATTCAGGGTTGTAGGTGTTGGGGGAGGAGGCCACTAGTCAGTTCCCGGCTATTTAGCCCCGAAATAATCACACAGAAATTGTATTAATTAAATCACTGCTTGGCCCATTAGTTTTAGCTTCTTATTGGCTAACTCTTATATGAATTTAACCCATTTCTATTAATCTGTATATCGCCACGTGGCTGTGGCTTACCAGGTAAAGTTCCCAGCGTCGTCTCCTGCGGCTCCATGGCTTCCCTCTGACTCTACCCTTCTTTCTCCCAGCATTCAGCCTAGTTTTCTCCACCTAGTTAAGTTCTGCCCTGCTATAGGTCCAAAGCAGTTTCTTTATTTATTAATGAGAATCACAGCATACAGAGGGAAATCCCACATCATGTGGGGACCTGGGGATTACTGAGCCATCTCGCCAGCTCCCATGGGTACTTTTAATAACACTACTTTTGTAATGTCTTTTGAACTCCTGTTCCAGGCATGTTGAATATATTGTCAACCCTGAGTAGTGACCCCTGCCGGAAGTAGATACAGTGACTATTCCTGTAGACATGAAGCTATGGAGACACCCAGAAATTACTCAAGTCAAGACACAAGCAAGAAAGGTGGAAATGGAGGCTCTCTGCCATGTGGGTGGTTCTAATTCTCTTTTCTAGTCTCTCTGAAGCGTGCTTCCCCCTGCCTCCCATTCTCTGGAGATGGATCTCCTGGTTTTCCCAGTTAGCCACTAGAACTTGTTCACACATGACACTGGAGTGTCTTCATTTCTGCTCAGCTCAGGTGATACCCATCAAGATCAAGTGGAGCCTGAAATGCAAGCTCTGAAGGGTGTGTGTGGAAGTTCTCGTCTGTAGCCATTCCTGCAGAAAGGCTAGAGGCATGCCAGCCTGCTGTCTTCCCACTCAGAGGAACAGTGGCTTATACAGTAATTGTTTACATAGGACTCTTGCACAAATGTAATATGGAAATATTGTTTCTTCAGTGATATTATAACATATCTCTTGCTTTCACTTGTTTTTTTTTTCCTTCTTGAATACATTCACCTCGAATTCTTAGGAATCTGAAATTTTATTACCCTCATTCTGTGCATTGCCCACTATGTTGTCTATGTCCTTTGGCTAAAAAGCACTTGAAGTGTGGTTAATTCTAATTAATGTATTATCTATGCAAGTTCACACTGAAATTCACACAAAATCTTAAATGCCTTTATATTATCAATGTATTTTTGATTAAAATAATTCTTTTTTTTTTTGCTGGATATGGTGCTGCACATTTTTAATCCTAGCACCCAGGCAGAGGTAGGTGGAGCTCTGAGAGTTTAAAGCTAGCCTGGTCTACATAGAGAGGTCCAGGAAAGCTAGACCTACATAGAGAAACTGTAAAAAATCAAAATCAAAACCAAACAAACAGAAAAAAAATCCTGTCTTCACTAGGGCATGGTGACACCTACCTTTAATGCCAGCACTTGGGGAACAGAGACAGATGAATATCTGAGTTTGAGACCAGCCTGGTCTACAGAGTGAATTACAAGACAGCCAGAGTTACCCAGAAAACCCCTGTCTCAAAAAAAAAACACTGTTTAAAAAATTTTACATAATTTCTTTCATACAGTATATTTTGATTAAATTCTCCATCTCCATCAGTTCCTCCAAGCTCCTTCCCACCTTTTTATTTACCCAACTTTATGTTCTTCTCTCTTTCTCACTCAAAAAGAAAGAAAGAAAGAAAGAAAGAAAGAAAGAAAGAAAGAAAGAAAGAAAGAAAGAAAAACAGTAACAGGAAAAAAAACAGAAAATAAAAATCAATAAGACCAAAACAAAACAAAACAAAACAAAACATGGAACACACACACATATACAGAAAACAGAATCTGTCCTGTGTTGGTTTCCTACTGAAGTGTAGTTGACCCCCAGTAACTGATTTCCCCTTTACTAGCAGGTAGCAAATACAAAGAGCTTCTTGCTTGGGGTGAGGCTGTGTTGGCTCCCCTTCTCAGCACTGGGGTTTTGTCTGTTCTGATCCTCTTCAGGTCTCATCAGAGTCTGTGGTTCACATTTGTATCTGTTTTGTTGTGCCAGGAGATACTCATCATATTTGTTTGCTCACTTGTTTACTTGTGTTACAGAACTTTTATATCACATGCATCAGCGAGTGATGTTTGTTTCACTTCTGCAATGTCTACTAGATCGTCTTATTAAACATTAGGACTTAATAAGCCTATATTGTTTGACATAAGTTTACTCACAAAGTAAAGAGCAGCAACTCTGAGTAGCCACCCGGGCAAGGTTAGGCCTCCTTTTATTTAGAGGGTGAATGTGTAGCAGGGCTCTACATGCCTTCTCCGAGAACCAGTGTCTCCTAGCAGTGTTTCTCAACCTGTGGGTCACGTCCCCTTTGGTGACTGTATAGCAGATAGCCTGCGTATCAGAGACTTACATTACAATTCATAACACTAGCAAAATTACAGTAATGATGTAGTAACAAAGTAATTTTATAGTTGTTCACCACAACATGAGGAACTGTATTGAAGGGTCACAGCATTAGTAAAATTGAGAACCTTTGTGGGACAGCTCGGGATGCCATTGTAGGTTTTTATGTCCTGGCTCCCTTTACACATCTGGAGCTTTCTCATTTCAGTAGCCTTTGCCCATACATTTTTCTTCGACCTTCCCATAATTCCCCATTTCCAACCCTGTCTCTTTCTGTACCTCCACATGAAATTTAAACTCTAATAGGTTAGCCCTTCTTTTGAGTGTTCCATGCCCACCTCTGTGTATGACTCCATGACTCTTGTGATTCCTTGTCCTTTTTTCAATACTGATACTTTATCTATGGCAGTTTATTTTCTAGGATATATATGATCTTCTAAGGAAAAGATTGTATTGAAATTTTCTCCAAGCTGTGAAATCTAAGTGAAGTAGATCCAGAAGATTCCTGGTCTGCCGAGGAGTAGCTGTGTGCTTCAGTGGGGCCTCCACCTTTGCTGCAGATGGCGTGGCAGAAAGGGTAGCCAAGCACCCTTCAGTTCTCTTTCCTGTAAAGGCAATCATCCCATTTGTGAGGGAAAAGTCCTCAAGACTTAATCCCTTCTTCATAGACCCCATCTATTAGTACTTTTGCATCAGAGTTTAAATATGTATGGATTTTGAGAGAATCAACGTAGAACTTGGCAGCTCCCAAACAAGTTACTAGAAGACTTTTGGGTGCACGCAATGATTCCTAGGGGCTTAGAATGGAACACCTGGTTTAACTTCTCTGTGTCAAGCGCATCCTCTGAGTTGCTTGAAGTGATCACTCACTTCTCTCCCTTCCTTTCTGTTTTGTTTTGAGTTGTTTTCCCTTTTGAGATAGGGTCTCGTGTGGCCCAGGGAGACTTTGAACTTGCTGCGTAGTGGAGTCTAACCTTGAACTCCGGATCCATTTGCTTTTACTTCCAAGTGCTAAGACTACAGATATGCACTACCAAACCTAACTTGCCTAGGTCAAGGTATAAGTAAGAAAAGATAGGTAAATAGATATAGGGATAGGCAGGGCCTATGGAAAGGACTCAATGACAAATGTCAACAGCTGGCAAATGGGATCTTAGGAAATTAAAACAGCGCTAGAAACAGTCAAGTGAAAAGAAAGCCCATAGAATGGAAGAAAATTTTGCTGTGTTAAACTTTTCTTCACTGCCTTGGGAATATCTTTTTTGTTTGTTTTCAGGGTTTTTTGCCATTATTTTTGTTTTGTTTTGTCTTCTGGGAAGCATTTGCTAGTGATATAATCAGTTTCCCTTCATTCTTCCTCCACATACATTATAAGATATAATTTACTTCCAACTAAATATAAGCCACTCTCAGCTGTCAAAAAAGGTCCTTCCAGTATATGGAGATCAGGAGACAAGGGGGGAGGAGGATCCCTACTCTTCCTCGTACTTAACCTAGGGTTCAAGTGAAGGGAACAGAGCTTGAAAGCTATCTAAACGTTCCTTGGATGTACACGGGATTGATTTTCCAGTGTACGTTCGCCTCAACCCTTGCTTGGCACACAGAGTTCTCACTCACTACCTACTGAGTGAATAGTTCCTGTTGGTAGGCTCAAAATTTTATTGCACTTTTCTGGTTCTTAGGAGACTTTGCCCTTTAATGCATTCAGGTAGTAATGAGTTAAACTCAGAACAGTTAAGCGAAGCTTTTCTGTGATAGCGGACTGTGGACTTCTAATTCATCAAATGGAAAGGCCTGCCAGGAATAACTGGATAGACTTTGCTCTCTTCCTATTTACTTCACCCTCACTTAGCCCACTATATGCACTGGTAATCCATTCTTTCTTGTCATGGGACTGTTTGTTTGAACTGTTCATAGTCAGTGACAGAAGACCAGTATCTCAGGAGCTGAAGTAGGCGCAGGAGAGAGGAGAGAGATGAGGAGGAAGAAGAAAGAGGAGGAGGGGGAAAGAGAGTGAACATGAGTTTAATTCCTGGTTGAGGTTACTGAAGGACCCAGACAGAGTGCATCCAAAAGCTCGTGACTTTACAACTTAGTGCCACGAGACTGAAGCTTTCTCCATTCTCTTCTCTCCACACTTTCTCAGGCAGCTAGCCATTGCTAAGCCTCTTGTCAGCATTCCCGGGGGTCAATTCAAGGTCACTTGGAAGTTGACATATGGAATCAGCAAAAGCCATTTCAAGGACTATGAAAGTGTACAAATGAATCATTCTTATGTTTCTCCATGGTACTGATTTTTTTTTTTTTAGAAAAATACAGGTCCTGTCCTCCCCACTTCCAAAGTCATTTCTCTGTGAGTTCTCCACCATCAAGAAACGTTAGCACACCATATTGACTCGTGGATATAAACTAGTACATCATATATAGCAGGGTTTTATTGCTTTTTCTGTTGTTGCACATGTGTGTGTACAGAACCCAAAAGTCTACTTTTGATTTATTTCCTCAGGATGCCGCACACCTTGTTGGAGACAGTCTCTTGCTTTTACTTGGAACCCACTAATTTGGTTCTGCTGGTTAACCAGTAGCCCAGGGGTCTTCCTGTCTCTGCCTTCTCGGCACTATGACTATAAGCTCGTGGTACCACATCCTGCGTTTGGCATGGTTCTGGAATCAAATTTAAGTCCTCATGCTGGCATGGCAAGCACTGCACTGACTGAGTACCTCTCTGGCCCCAACACAGCATTTAAAAAATAATTATTCTAATTAATATGTCATCATGTACCTTGCATGCTGAGCCATGAGGCAATGAAAATGGAATTTCAAATCTGTCTCTTTTGTTTACTAGTCCTGTAGATTCTGGTAAGTTTCCAGGCCCTCGAGGTCTCAGTTTTCTCATTTATAAAATAAGGCTAGCGAGGCACCTCCCATATTAAACAGTGTTAGGATTCAATTAGGTGGTGTGTAGAGAGTGCACCGCACAATAGCGTGCTAATAAAGCTGAATTAAGTCACTGATGATTATGATGAACAAGAATGTCTTCATTCACTCAGTCCATATTTTACTTTGCTTCATGCTAGGCCCCTGACTCAATTCTTGTTCTAAAGGACTTCTTGCTTCTTGGTGGAGGTACCTTGTAAACAGACAATTCAAGCCTTTGCTTATAACCCATGACCCATGCGGCTCAGTCCCAGAGTTGTGTGCATAGAAATGGTGTTTTGAACCAATTCAGACTTCTAGGAACTCTACCACTGAACCCTAATTTAGAGTTCTAGAGCACTGTGGAAGAGAAGCAAACACGCCTTCAGAACTGTCTGCTTCCTTCTTTCTCCTTTATGAACCTTCTTAACCCATTGAGACCACGAGTCAGTTCATGCCATAGATCTCTTTCGATTTTGCTGGCAGATGTCCACAATTTCCTGCTGCCAAGAGTCCCTAGAGGTACTATTATTCCCTTGACTCTAATTCTCCACATAACATTCACTCTTCTCCATGTCTGTCTCCATTGCTGCTACCCAGGTTATTCCTGGTTTTCCTTCCAGGCTTAGCTCACTTGTCACCTACTGTGATGGTCTGAACGATGTCACTCTTCTGAGTTCTCCAGTATCCAGGGCAGGCTCTCCTGAGCTCTTCAACACTTTGAGAATGTAACTGTTGACAACTTCCCTGCCTTCCTGACTGCCAGCGGGTGACAGGTTGATGATCTTCCTGAGGGGCTAAAGGAATCCTAGAACCCATTGGCATCCTGGTACCTTGTGGGATTGAGGATGAGAGGAGAAAAGTAACCATTCTTATAAATAACTCAGAACATCTAAGTTTGACAGTCCTTGTCGGAGATAATTTCTAGTATGATTTCCATATGTAAATGGCATTTTCAGGCATAGCTTATAAAATGATAGCAAAAGTAGATTAGTGTAGTCTACTATCATTTTCAGCTCCTCAATCTCCCTATGGCCAAATGGATATGATAAGAGAGCTTGTCCTGAGGTTGCTGTGGGTTTGTGAGATGAGCCAGGAAAAGCCCACCTCAATACCTGGAACCTGAGAAAATCTCCAGTAACAGTAAATGCTGTTACTGAAAGTGCAGAAGAATGTTCCGGAGACCTCCAGTGGTGTTTCTAAGATGAACCACCGATAGTTTTCTTCAAGGAGTCAGCTTGATTTTTCAAAAACAATGGTAATTAGGAAGAGAGAAGCAAACACCGTACTGGTTGCAGAGAGGGAAAGGTATTTTGTTTTGCTTGGTTTTGCTTTTTTCACACCTGCCTTCTCAAAGGAGTGGAACTCGGTGTCTCGACAAAAACTTGGCAACAAGTAAAATACATGGTTTAAAGTCGTCAGCAGTCATAGCAAATGTGAAACCAAATCTCTCATTTGCTTTGGAGGGTCTGGACAGCAAGGACAGCTGGAGTGTTGCTATTTTTTATTTCAAATAAAAGAGTCAGCTATTCGTTACCATAGAAACCTCCAACCTAATTATAAGGAGTTTTGCTCACTGGATAAAAGTCATCATTTCTCTTTCCTTCCCATGCTCACCCAGATCTCCAAAATATTGCCATGGATTTGGTCTCGGATGAAGGGATTTGCTCCCCTTTTCAAGATGATTAGAATGTATTGACAGCTAATCCAGAAAAGAAAAGCAAGAGACTTGGAAAACCTGCATTCACATCCACAACTTGTCTTCCACTTTGAAAGAGAGAAAGAAAAAAATAAAACCTAAATAAAATTCACAAGCAGCTACCAAGAACAAATTAATCTCCAAAATAAAATCCAAAGGAGTGGATGGTTCCAAATCTGCCACGCACATGTTAGATATTCTCTTTCTTGTGTAAGGTCAGAAGATGGTTTCTATTCTAAGTCTAGCTCTGGGGTCCTCCTGGTCCACAATCTTATTTAGCCTTGTATGGCCAGTCGTTTGGAGGAGTACTCCCTGTTCCTCGTGAATGGGCAGGTTGATCAGAGCAAGTTTGGAGATAGTTACCATCTGTGGCAGCAGTTCTCAGAATGTGGGTCTTGACCATATTTCCTATGGTCTTAGCAACTGCTCAGTAGCAAAATTACAGTTATGAAGTAGAAATGAAAATAATCTCATGGTTGGGAGTCACCACAGCATGAGGAACTGTATTAAAGGGTCACAGCGCTAGGAGGGTTGAGAACTACTGATGGAGGGTCAGGGAGCTTGGTTCTGTCTGTCTTTTATATACCTGTCTTTAAACTTTCTGTCTACCTGTTTACTGGTCATCATATTTATCTGGGTCTATATGGACTTTTTTTTTTGCCTGACCTCAAATAAACAGACCCCCAGTAGTTATCAGATAGAAAACTAACTGGCATTGAGGAACAAGCATCATGGATATATTTTGGATATAAGATTCCTCGGGGATTAGAGATTTGCATCTTCAGTTAGTATATTTTGAGGGGATTGCATTTGTAGGACATAGCAGCTGTAAGCTAATGCTAGTGTTAGGCGCGTTGCTTACATTGTGTTGACCTAAAATGCTCAGTTGAGCTATAAATGTTTCATACATTCTAGGAGTTCTGAGACATCCTTCAGGCTATTTGAGATTGGAGGAGGGATCATACTTCAAAGGACAGACAAACATCTGTGAAGGCGAAGTCTTTGTGGAGGCTGCAAACACTACAATAAACACAGAAGTCTGTTGGAGGCAGCTGGCAAAGAGTGCGTTAGAAATGGAGTAGTTTCCACAATTTATATAACATTCCATGATGAGAGGCTTATTTTGTGATGCCCAGAGCAGATTTCTAGACCTGGACGGGACTCGTCTTTCCTTACACGCTTGTGTATGTGGTTTTGCTTTGCTCTTCCTGCCCTTCCTCCTCCTCTTCCTCCTCCCCTTCCTCCTATCCCACACTTTGTGTGGGGGCACATGGGTATGGGAGTGTGCAGGTGTGTACTCTTGGAGGCCAGAGTAGGACGCCCATTTTCTTCACCTATCACCTCCTGAATTTTGACCTTGGAGATCGTCACTGAACTGGAAGCTCACCTTCCTAGATAGGCTGGCTGTCTAGAGGCCTCTTGGGATCCGCCCATCTCAATGGGATCCGCCCATCTCAATGTTAACATTTATAAACACCCAGGGCCAGACACATGAGATCATTTAAGATTTTTTTTTTTTTTAGTTCTTTGAAAACACGATACATATTGTTATTAGCCAGTCAGCCTACTGGGCAGTAGAACAGCAGGACATGTAGCTGTATAACCGACACTGCCCCCATTAGCAGCGTCTCTCCTCCCATGAACGCTTCCTCCAGCTCTGTTATCCGTCATTCTATTCTCTCCTTCTGCATCCAGCCCCCTCCCTCTCTGCTATCCACTATTCTCTTCTTCCCAGAGCTCCACTTAGGCGCATCTAAGTGCCATCCTATGATTTTGACCTTTGTGTCTCTGCATCTGCCATGTTTCACTTAGGATAATATGCTCTGGGCTTATCCATTTTGTTACAAATGACAGACTTTTCTGCCTCTTTTGGATTGAGGGTGTTTATGCCACATTTTAAGTGGCCCAGTTGCATTTCTTTTTGGCTGTTGTGAATCAATAATGCTACAGTGACCATGAAGTGTGGGATGCCTCTTGAGAATAGTGTTTTCAGTTTCTTTGGGTCTGAACCCAATTGTGGGATCACTGGCTTATGTGGTAATTCTTTTCTGATCTTCTGAGAATCCTCAGCACTGTTTTCCGAAATGGTTGTGCTAATTTACAGTCTTACCAGGAGTGTCCAGGAATTCCTTTCTCTCCACATCCCTGTCAACACTTATATTGTTCATCATCTAACAGGTGTAAGTTGATCTCTTACAGTGGCTTTGACGATGAACATTTTTTTCCATGTGTCTCTTGGACATTCCTACACCAATCTGTTCTGCTGTTCTTTGGGGAAGTGTCTAGTCAGTCCCTACTGAATTTTGTAACAAGATTATTTTTCAGTGTTTGAAAGTTTGAGTTTCTTCTTAATTTTAGGTGTTAGTCCCTTGTGTGATGTGTGATTTTCAAATCCTTTGTCTTGCCCTGTATGCTGTTCTCTTCATTCTTTTCACTATATTCTTTGTTGAACAAGTTCCTTTCCATCTGATGCAGATGCTATTATTGATTCTGGATTTTGTTGCCTATGATTTAGAGTCATATTCAAGAAGTTACTCCTTAGATTATTGATCATGTTGCCTTCCCATTTTTCTCAAGAAGTATTTCAGTTTCTAGTCTTACATTTGGATCTTTAAATGTTTTTCTTTAGTTTTGAGAATTTCATATATGAGTGCAATGAAATATGATTGTGCCCCCCCACTTCTCCCTCAACTCTACCCATACCTTCTCAAACGTTTCCCCTCCTAACCTCATACTCTCAGAAAAAAAATTAACCCAATAGTATAGTTAGAGCTGCCCACAAGTGCCTGTGTGTGACAACTCTCTCAATGATCAATTGACTACCAATTTTTGGGTTTACTTCTGGGCTATCTCCTTCATTCATCAGTTTTTGGGGAGTAGTATTGTGCTTTGTAATGTGTCTTGATTTCCAGTACTTTTCCCCCAGCCTTGTTCTCTTTGCTTCAGATTATTTAGGCTATTCATGGTCTTTTTGATTCTATATGAAACCTGGAGTTGTTTTTTTCCCCATATCTTTAAAGAATGATCTGAGAGTTTTGAGGATTGTCTAGAGCTCTTGGCATTATGAACACTTCAACAATATGATTTTTTTCTAACCCATGAGTGTGGAATATGCTTTCATTTCTGTCATCAATTTATTTATTTGGTGTTTTATAGCTGTGTTTTATATAAGTGGGTTATTTCAGTTCTATGGTTAGTTTTATTTAGATGCAATTTTCTTGATTTCTTTTTAGATAAAATGCAACTTTACTTAATTCTTATTTCACTTAAAAAAGTCAAAGTTTTCTACATATAAGATCATAACATCTACAAACTGGCAATTTTACTTCCTCTAGTCCAATTTGGATGCCTTATATATATCATTTTTCCCAATTGCTATAGGTTTTCAATATATAGATCTTTAATCTTTATGTTTAAATTTACACCTAAGGGTTTGTTTTGGTTTTATTGTTTGATGCTATTGTTATTTCCTTATTTTATTTCTTTCTGATATCTTTTGTCACTCTGATTTTTTAAATATGTGTGGAATTTTGCCTGCTTATATTTCTATGTTCCATATACTTGCCTGGTGGCCTCACAGGCCAGAGCAGGGCAGCAGATCCCCTGGGGGTGGAGTTAAGGATGGTTGTGAGCTGCCATGGTTGCTGGGAATAGAGTCCAGGTTTTCTGAAAGAGCAATCTCCACTCTTCGTTGATGAGCCACCTCTTCAATCTTTGCCTCTCTAGTCTTTTTATGGGATGCTCTTTGTTTCATACTGGTTTCTTTTCAACCTTGGCTTCCTCAGAGAGCACTCTACTTTCTTGGCTATCTTGGTTTTATAGTAGCAAAATACATTACCCATCCTTCACCAATCTATCCCATTCACCTGTTAAATTTTTCTTATAGAATTTCATAACACTGTTTAATCCTGTTATCAAGTGTGATAGAGAAGCTTAGTTTTCTAGGATTTTTAAACTTAAAAGGAATATCCTCTAAGTTATTTACTTCTATTTACTTACAGTTTAGGATACTACTTCATGCTAAGAATCCATAAATATAGGTTAAGAGCATGAACCAGTGAGAAGATGGCATACTAAAGTGAATCCTAAGGGTTATAGTGTCACCTTCATCTAGAGACAAAGAAGCTGAGCTTAATTTTGTAGAGATAATTGTGACGTCCTGTGCTTCCACAGGGAAAAGGTAAGTACTTGACTTTCCTAAGACACTCTGCTCCTTGAGTTCGTTAACTCCTGAAATTGTTATTCAGTGATCCAGCCCTGCCAGGCCTAATACGTTTTCTCGGTTATACAACCTTATTGACTGTATTTGAGATGTTTTATTCATAAGACACCGTCTTAGTCTATTTGTAACTCTCTTTCATAATACCTGAGATGGAATATTGTGAGCAGACCTGTGCTGGCTCATAGTCCTGGCGGCCAGGAAGTCCAGGCTGATGTCTACTTCCTTTACTGCCCTGTGACAGAAAATAAAAGGGGGAAAGAGCATGAAAAGGAAAACAAAGGGAACCTCAGCTCTGCCTTTTATAATGGACACGGGCCTGAGGTAATGGCATCTGTCATTCCGCTTCATCCTGGTGACCTCATCACCTCCCATTGTCACACATCCCATCTCTTTTGCATTGGAGATGACATTTTCAAAGTGTGGTAGGTTTTTTTTTTCCCCCTGGGGGGAAGGGTACATCTTCAAGTCATAGTAATTACTTCTAAGTCACTGTGTGAATTTACTTTTGTTAAATTTTAGCAATGCTGTTGTAGATTGTTTTATCAAAAGTCATACATGATCGACCAGTTTAAATGATGTAAGCTCTCCTGTTTCAACACATGCACAGAGTAGTCACTCAACAGTTCACTTCAGAAGTTGAGCATCACCACCCCTAGTAATGAATTGCATCATCCCCGAGTCTAGCCTACCGATCAGCATTGTCTTGTAGGTTTGCCTTTTCTGGTCATTTTACAAATGGAGCCATAAAACACGTGGCCCTTTGCGTCTGACTTCTGTTACCTTGGCATTCTGTTGTTGAGATTGTTCTGGATTGCAGCAGGCATCAGTGCTCCATTTTTTGCCTCAACATACCACTTTTTATTTATTGATTCTTCCTTTGATGGACATTTGTGTTGTTTTTATTTTAAGGCTATTCTGAATCATGCTGCTGTATTTATGTATATGTTTTTATGTGGACAGGTATCTTCAACTTGGGGGTGGGGTTAAGCCTTCTGAGGATTTCCACTAACTGATTTTCCAAGATTGTTGCTAGTCTTTCTCTGACCTGCCAGTCAGCTCCCAAATCATGACAAAAGGACTTATTAATTATGAAAACTCGACTGATAGCTTAGGCTTGTTCTAACTAGCTCTTATGACTAAAATCAATCCATTTCTCACATTGCTGCCATGTGGCTCATGGTTTGTTACCTCATCTTCTACATGGCAGGCTTCCCCTGTGCGTCTCCTCACTACTCCACCATCTTCTTTACAGCATGTTCTCTGTCCCGAAAATCCTGCCTAGCTATTGGCCATTTAGCTTTTTATTAAACCAATCAGACTGACACATATTCACAGTGTATGTAAAGATGATTCTACAACACTAACAATGTCAGAGGGTCACCATTTCTTCACACTTGTTATTATCTGTCTTTTTATTTTTTGATTACAGACTATTAAAATTTCTTAATGTATACAAATGGGAATTCAGTGTTGTTGTTTTGTTTTTAGCAGAGAAGGTAAACCGTGAGAGCTGTCATCTTGAAAATGATATGGTCTAAGTAAAATTCTGACTTTAATTGTGGTTTTTTTAAAAATTAAGAAACAACCACCTTTTATTTATCTTTGAGAGTGAAGTAATTATATTGATTTTTTTAAAAAATAGCTCTAATGAGATGTAATTTACATCCCACACAATTCACCCTTCAGGTAGTATAATTTGGTGAGTTTTAGTAATATTCAGAGAATTATGCATTTGTCATGATATTTTTCAAATATCTTTTTATTACCTCAGGAGGGAACCTTGTGTTTAATCCGAAGCTTTCATTTTTTTCAGTACCCCTTCCCAACCCATCCATAATCAACCATTAAGATTTATTCTGTCTTGATTGATTTAACTTCTTCAAGCATTTCCTTTATTTTTTGAAACAGTGGTTACTTTTCCCTTACTTCAGAATTTATTAGTTTTCTCAGGAATTTAAAGTTTCCTTTTAATAATAACACTAGTCAGCGTCAGTATCACATAGCCATAGTAACAGTGATGTGTGCAAACAGGGTTGAGGTTACCACAGAGGTTGTGGTATCCACTGAGCTGGAGACAGCCACCTGATTGAACAAGAGCCATTGTTTGAGAAATGGTGGCTGATACTTGTCCTTTGAGTAGAACAGTCCAGAAGAAGATGACATCTTTGTGCACACATCCTCAAAGAGTGCCTGCCTGCCTGCCTGCCTGCCTGCCTGCCTGCCTGCCTGCCTGCCTGCCTGCCTGCCTGCCTCCCTCTAGGGAACTGAGTGACTCCCACTCTCCAGTTTGCTAATGGGTCATAAAAGCTTCATACTGTTGCGATCTCAGCAAGGATAGGGAGATGAACAGAGGAAAATCATGGCTCGAACTGTTAGCCGGTTTCAACCACAGTCATGAAGAAGCTCGGCTCGTCCCCGTCCTCTGTCCTCCTCAAGTTTTTGTATCCCAAGCTGGCCTTGAACTCACTATGTAGCTGAGAATGCCCTTGACCGTCTCTGCTCCTGCCTCCATCTACCAATACCAGGATGGCCTCTGAATCTGAGTTTGTGTGGTGTGATAGAACCCATGGCTTCATGCACGCTAGCTAAACAAGGACTCCACCAACTGAGCAGCTCTCCCGGTTTCACCAGCTGCCTCCCTACTGGCGTTGGGCTCACCTCCCAGGCAGGGCTTGGGTACAAGAGTATTCACTTCTAAGCAAGGAAAAGCTTTGCTCAGCTGAGGGTATTTGCGTAGCTGTGTTTTCCTGCTCAAACATCTCAGCCGGCTTTCAAGTTTCAAGCGCACTGCCCTTAGCCGTGTTGACAAAACCACAAGTTACCTCTTTATGTTTTTGCAAATTGTATCCAATCAAATCCTGCCAGCCACGTTCTGTGGTGGGCAGAGTGCTTCCTTATGGGCTTCTAAAGTGACCCGAAGGCATGTACACACATCCATACCTCAGCATTTGGAAAGCATCAGCAAACCAGAAACATGCTAAATGATTTCTTTTAAAAACATTCTACAAGTGAAGTGGGATTTTAAAAATGCGTTTAACATGTTTTGCTTTGGTTGGATCAACCATATGTTACAGCAAGCTTCACCTATGGCAACAGTTTTCATCTGAGGCTTATTATAGCTTAATAAAATAGTGTGGGGGCGGAGAGCAGAACTTTGTGCGGATCGGCGGGGGAAAGTGGGACTAGTGACTTTTGTCTATTTGCCTCATTGATCTACAGATGGCTTGATTTTTCACCTTGATTGCGGATGGGTGAAGCTAAGTCACCATTACTAAGGACCTTCCCTCCAGTCAGCATGCCAAAGAACCACACGTTGGGGTCTCATTTCCCTAGCCTCAGTCCTGTAGCGCCCACACACAGCACGGTGGGCAGCCACAGAAAAGGCTACCAGCTGGATCTGGAGAAGTCCTAGGAAAATCACAGAGGAGATTTTAGAGTTGAAATGTAGTGGTTAAACACCAGTGATGAGTGTGGCAGCAGGAAGCAGGCTGCTGTGGCCGGATTAGGAAATGTCAGAGAGCCGGGAGGCACAAGAGGGAAGGTGTGGATGGACAGGAATCTGGGTAGGGAAGGGGAGGGTGGACAGGCAACCTAGGGAGGGAAGGTACAGGTGGACAGGAATCTGGAGCTGCATGTGGTATGAGCAGGCTCCACAA
Source organism: Myodes glareolus (assembly GCF_982192425.1). Lineage (NCBI taxonomy): Eukaryota > Metazoa > Chordata > Mammalia > Rodentia > Cricetidae > Myodes > Myodes glareolus. Next base: position 58,687,941 of record NC_142028.1, read on the forward strand.
GGAAAACCTCTTCTCTGGTGTCCAGATGCCCCCTCAGGCCTGCTGGGATCTTTGCATATGGTACCTTGTGACCTCAAGGACAAAGGTGTAAGATCATCAGATCTCCCTAGGCAACTTGGAACAGCCTCTCCCCTCAGAAAGACTTCACATGTACGCAGGCAGCATCTTCTGTTCAGAAAGGGTAATGCTTGGTGTTCATATCCCTGGTTTCTGTCTGGTCACTTTTGGGTTGTGAGTAAAAAACCAAAATCCAAATGACTCATGTCGAGAAGACTGTCAGGCCATGTACCTAACAGCCAGTGGCTGTTGCTGTGGGACACAGGACGTAAGGATTGTTCAGTGGGCCTACCTGCCCCAGCCCTTCTGTCTGTCTCCATCACTTTGCTGTTTTATGTTCCTTCTGTCTTCTTCCTTTCCCCCTCTTGCCCCTTGGTGTGACCTTGAAAAACAGGCCTCTCCTTGTATAGAAGGAGGCCCACAACATCTGGGATAACACACTGTTCAAATGGTACTCAGGGAAAGAATGACTCTCTGTCCAGATTATCCCTGTCAACTTCCTAACGTAGCCCTGCACTGGCATGGGGGATAGATATGCCCATCTCTGAGCTCTCTGACCAACCATGGCTTCTTTGTACTAGACTAGAGGGAGACATGCCAGTTTGCCTAGCTCATGGATCAAAGTGGGTCCTCCACAAAACACACTTAAGAGATGAAACCACAGTGAAAATGGATCTTGAGGCAACTGGAGAACAAGAATACACTGAAAAACACAGTTCCCCTTCGATGTGATCTAATCACACTGGTCAGCATAAGGCAGGTGGCCTGCACTAGGTCATCAGAGCAATTATTAAGGCCTTTGCAGAGGAAGGAGGGGAATAGAGAACAGCTACGTAGTAGGAAGACAGACTTGCAGCAAGGTCTAGTCTCTATGGGTCCCCCCTGCCCCTTAGCTTCTGTTTAAACGCCTTAAGAAAAGAGAGAATTGATTGCATTTAATTGCTTTTAAAAATGCTGAGAAGATATTTATTGCACAGTAGAGAAGGGCAAACACCTACAAGATGAGGCCACTCACCCAAAATCAGAAGCAGAAAGGAGGAATTGTCATTTTGCATGTATTTAGGATTTAGCGGTGAGACTGAAGCTAAGAGGAAGTTATTGACTTGGGACTGGTAGCTCATCATACTGGCTGTACATGGAGGCTGGAAGTATCCCGGACCAGGGTCAGGTAGCGCAGGCATACTTCACAGGCATGGGATTGGTACCACACTCTTCTAAAGACACACAAGAATGTTTCACTCTCCAGCTTTCATCATTTATGAAGTATGGACATAGGTTACCTTCCCCCTCTGATCTTCATGCATGATTAAAAAATTGAAATGGGTCCAGTAAGATGGCACAGCAGGTAAAGGCACTGAATGCCAAGCCTGACAACCTGAATTCAATCCCCAAAATGCACACAGTGGAAAAAGACAACCAGTTCCTCCCCATTGTCCTCTGACTTCCACATGTGTGCCACGGTGCATGCATACACAAAGAAATAAATGCATAAGTAAAATGTAATAATAAAAGTCTTGAAATGCTCTTCACACATAGCTGTTTCCTGTAACAATTTTGGATAAGGATTAGTCAGTATTTGATTTAACAGAATGAATGTCAGGTGGAGAAGCCATTGTGGTAATTCTCTTTAGGGCTGACTTTTAGAAGCTATGGAGCCATTGTGGGGATGGCTCTGTGATGCTTGGCTTGCTAGAAACCATGGGAAAATATAAACTTTCTCTTTTTCCCTGGGAACTGTCCCTTCTGCTGAGGCTGTCCTAGCATATCGTAGGCTCATATATCGATTCTTTTGTTGCTTTTTTGTTCTCTTACTAAAGTCTGTTGTGGACTTTGCTTTTGATGCAAGTGAAAGCATGTTTGAATTATATATGCAACATCATAGGCCCATGATCACAAGTGCCACATTGTCCAGTGAAAGTTAGGATGAGGTCATATTCAAGAGTTAGTGAGAAAGCCAGAACTAGAACTGAGTTATCCTAACAGTGTATGCATGGCCTTATACATTCCAGATCTCTTCATTAGTCACAAACAATGGCTGTTCTTATTGAATACTCACTATTTGCCAGGTATTATACTGAAACTTTTACATGTCTTATTTAATTGTCACAATTTAGTCCTTAAATGGCAGCCTGACTTGAAATAAGCATGGATTGTACGGATGAAGCGGAGCAGTGGCAACAGCAGTTTGTCCTGTTCTCACCATGTTCCAGGTGTTGTCAAAATCATCTTATTTGAACTCATTTTCTGTTCATCTCTCAGAGAAAGCATTATATTTTGCCCACTGCCTTAGAACTTGTAAACACTAAACTAGGCATTAAACTTAAACCAGCTGGATGTGAAGGCCATCTGCCCATGTTGCATGTAAGTGTTTTGGCAGAAAGTTGGTGTTTGGTCAGCCTTGCATCCATGTGTAGAAGCCAGGGGAAGGGTCTGTACCATGTCAGGTTCAATTAGCAATGTGCCTATACAGCAGCACTGAGAGAGAGAGAGAGAGAGAGAGAGAGAGAGAGAGAGAGAGAGAGAGAGAGACAGAGAGACAGACAGAGAGACAGACAGAGAGACAGACAGAGAGACAGAGACAGAGAGAAGAGTAGAGACATCGGTGATATTTGTGGTCCTGATCTAGTAGGTGTCTGTCCCTTTAGGATGCATTGCCTGAAAAGGAGGGTTGTGACTTAAAAGGCCAAACAGAGCAGACTCTTCTTAGCTATCTCTCAGGTTGGCCACAATAGGCCCTTCCAGACAAGGTGACTTTGACTTGGCTGTCCCAGAGCTTCTGTAGGTCCCACTTGCCATCAAGTAGGAAATGTTCATTGACTTCTGTCATTTACAATGAGACCACTTCTTGCAAGGAGATATGGTTAAAAATGCTACTCCAGGCCTCGAATTGTGCTGCTCTTTTTAACGCTCCAGTCTTTTTGCTTTGCCTCTGGAACACCCATCTTTCTGCAGCTTGGTAGAGCCCAGGCACTCAGTGTGTGCTGCCCTCATTTCCAGATGAGGAATGGGGTCAGCTCTCCCGAAAGCATGGGTTCTTAAAGAGTTAACAGGTTTCTGTATATTCCATATGTGTAAGAAACACATGCAGAGAATTGCAATATGAAGTAGAAGGTGAAAAGACATGCGAGATATGCAGCCAACATATCAAAGGCAAAGCAGGAAGGTAAGCCATCCCAGAAAAGAAAAGTGAAACTGGTAATTATAGGATCACACAGCATAGTCTAGTAAATCCTATGTGGCTTTTATGGTCATACAAAAAAAACGTTTTGAATGTCCAAATCTCCTACAGGGGGTCCTTTACTGAGCCATTCCCTTGGCTCCTGGGTTCTTCTGAACTGGATTTGCCCCTGTTCTATGACAGCTCCCTGGGCATCCTGCATGGTGGGCCTGTCAGCATGGTGAGCCAGCATCCTGTGGTCCAGGCTCCACGCATCTCAGGCAGATGAAGGCAAATGGGGAGACCAGCATGAGCTTTGACAGATCTCCAGTTTTTCTTCTAATTATAAGCTATTGTTGGAGGCAGACCTCATGGGGGCTTTTATTGTGTGTGGACTAGTGACCCTCCTCATCTGAGTTCCCGCAGCTTTCTTCTCTGAGTGGTGCTTGTGAACTCTGAGTTAAAAATTATACAAAGAATGACATATGTAGGACAAGGGTGTCAGCAATCATTGCTCTGCCCTGGGGACATATAGGACAATCTCTTATCAGAATGGATTAGCTGACATTCATGACCTTTGCCAGCACTAGACCAGCAATGAGAAGACAATTTAAAATAAGAAAAAGTAAAAGGCAGAGGCAGGACCCATTCTTGACTTTTACAGGTGATAACTGCTTTGAAAATGCCTTCCAAATGGGTAAAGCACAGGAGTGGGATGTTCTGGAGACGTCAAATTCACAAGGCGAGTGGAAATTTCAAAAGTTCTGTGCACTAGCACACACACAGTACAAATTAAAATGAGCAAAAGGAAAAAAGGCAATGCCATTGTGTCTGTCAGATAGCAAAGGTGTTTGGGAGTGTGGAGGAGATTGAGTGCATGTTTCTGGCGTTCAGTGTTGATGAACGGTTGGGTGACTGACACTCGTATAGTGTTAGGAACACACATTGGTTCAAAACCTGACCCAATGTTATCAGAAGGCCAAGAAATGTGTGTACTTTTTTTGACTCAACAAGTAATGTCATTTTCAAGAGTCTTGCTTAGAAAATAATCAGAAAAGGGAAGAAAATGAAGTGTTTATGCCAATGTTATTTTTGCAAATTGGAAATAATCTAACTGTGTGAAACATTCTTGCAATAGGCATGGGAATATTAATGCTGAAATAATGTAGCTATTAAAGAGATGGTCTCAAAGAACTCCTACGATGTAGGGAAAGCTTATTTCCTTGAATGTATTTATTGTGTGTGTGCACGAGTGTGTGCCATAGCCCATGTGCGGAAGTCAAAGGACAACTTGCAGGAGCTGGCTCTCCCTTTCCAGTTCCAGGGATGGAACTCAGGTCATCAGGCTTGGGTGGAGTGTGCCTTCACCTGACATCTTGCCAGTCCAGGAAAGCTAATTCTCTATTAAAGATGAATGTCTTATAGTTTGCTCCCCAATATTTCTTTAGAAAGGAATGTGTCCAAATGTTAATAACGATTACTTCATGGGTGGAACATTTTCATATAAATTCTGCTCCTCCCCCTTTTAATAAAGTTTCTATGCCTGATTATTTTAATTCTCTTCAGCATTGATGTCAAAGGATTAATATTGATCAGGTGCTGATTACGTATCAGCAGCGATTTATTAGTGCTGTTTGTTGCAGAGACATTTTTGTTTCTCTGTTCATAAGTGGAAGATGACACTGAAAGTGGCTTCCTTATGACTGTCAAGTGGCCGAGCCCTAGTGGATGAGGTGGCCTCCTTTGTTGTCCTCATTGTGAAGGTGTTATCCGTCGCTCCTCCATTCTCTCATGCTGTTATGTCACAGTCTTACAAATACTAGCTTGATATCTGGAACTTGGCCTTAAGAGATGGTGCTGGAGAGGTTAGAGAAATGGCCCAGGGGTTCAGAGCTCTTGCAGAAGATCGAGTTCAGCTTCTAGTACCCATGCCAGGTGACTCACAATTGCCTGGAGCTCCAGCAATGGGGGAACTTGAGGCATCTGACCTGAGTGGGCACCTGCACTCATTCAAATCCCACTCCCCCATATACATAGCTAAACACAACTTGAAAGATCTTTGGGAAAAGAAATGGCGCTAAAGGTGCTATGAAAATGTCAAAGAAACCCATATGTAATAGATACTAAAAGTGCAGAGTGTACAAGAAAATGCTCATAAGAATGTAGTCAAGGAAACAAAGCTCAAACCAGCAGATTCGCCACACCCCACCCCCACATCAGAAGGCACCTTAATCATCAATCATCACCAGGGTTGAGGGGATTAGTCAATAACTGTAGAAAAGTGGGTGGTCAGTGTGAAAAAATGCGTTGAAATGACATGACTTGAGGGCAATTTGAATGCATGCGGCAGGATTGTAAGTATATTGAGGTAGACTTTATCCATAAACCCTAGGTTAGGATGATCTGGTTTAGCTAGTCCTTTTGTTCCCAGGAATACATTCTCTTACATATGAAAGAGCCAGATGCAGTGATGTGCATTTGTTTTGTTTTGTTTAATTTATTTCTATGTGCATAGGTGTTATGCTTTCATGTATGTCTGTAAACCATATCCAATGAAGTGCCCTTGGGGGTTAGAAGCAGGCATTGGATTCTCTAGGACTAGGGTTACAGATGTTGTGAGCCATCATGTGGGTGCTGGGTTATTACTGAGTCATCTCTCTAGCCCCAGTGGGACACATTTCTAATTGTTTCACTCCTGCTGGAGATGGGAGGCAGACATGGGGGATGGGAGGCAGACATGGGGGATGGGAGGCAGACATGGGGGATGGGAGGCAGACATAGTGAATGGGAGGCAGACATGGGATAATCACCCAGAACTCTTCAGCAAGTTTACTTGGATTTTGCAGAACAGCTGAAAGGAGAGGCCCTGTTTCAGCAAGGTGGGCAGAGAGAACCAACTCCCAAAACTTGTCTATCTGCCATACTTGAACGTGGCACTCATGGCCCCATGCTCACCCATACATCATACACATAGACTACATCGAGTTTTCATCGCTTCAGTCTGATTGAGTACCCTCAGGGAACTAAAAGACAGCTGTGGTCCAGGATGTCAAGGAGTGGAGAAAAGAACTCTTATGCATTGATGCTGGGTGTGTAAATTAGTCTGTCCTCAATGGAAATGATTGTGGAGGGTTTTCAAAACATTAAAAATTGAATTACCACTCTTGGATATACATTCCCACGAATCACTGTAAGCACAGAATAGAGGTACCTGCCCAACTACAGCTACTGCAGTGCTATACCAATAGCCATGTTGAAGAACCAGCCTAGGCTAAGGGTGTGTGTGTGTGTGTGTGTGTGTGTGTGTGTGTGTGTGTTGTGTGCAAGCACATGCATGCTTAATTTAAACACAGAATGCAATTTAATTCAGCTATTGGAAAGACTAAAATTATGTCCTATGCAAGAAAATGGCTGGTCCCAGAGATTAACATATTAAGTAAAATAAGCCACTTGGAAAGACAAGCATGCTTTGTCTCCTATGCTGAATGTAATTGGGGAAAAAGTAATTTTTAAGGGTATAAAAGGGAGAAGGGAGAGGAGATAAGAAAGTACAATGGAGGGCAATTGTGATCCCAGTGCAATACGTAATATATAGAAATACCAGGAAGCCCACTGAGTTGTGCAATTAATATACACTGCTGAAATATTGTTAAAAACTGGGCGGTGACACGCCAGGCACATAATGCTGTGAGACTGGTGACGCTTAGTGACAGTTGCCCTTTTACAGGGAAGTTCGGTGTATGACTTACCGCTTAGCAGTCCCCCACCCTCACATGAGTTCTCAGGTTGAAAGATGAATTGAATCTTTCCAGTGTTGTAAAAACAGCACCGTTGGTTCCTGAATGATTGTGCTACAAGCACAGAGACGATAGACTTGAAAACTCTACAAATATGCATACCCACCCCCGCCCACTTCTCCCTCCCAGCGTCACTGAATGCCACGTCTGAAGATGTACAAAGCATTCTCAGGTACACAGTGTGCAAGAGAAGCCTTATGTTTACAGGAGGCTCCAGAAGAACATCGCCTAAGATGATGAGCTCACTCAAATTATGGCTCTTTTATTAAGGCTTTGAATTTAGAGCAACTGCTTTGAAATGCCTGGCAGAATGCATGGTCCTCCTGTGCTTAAGTAGTTTGCTGTTTGCGGTGCCTGGTCTGCTGTAGCAGTGGGTATATGCATGCTAGTATTATTTAATGGGACATTCATTCTTAACTATTGGCTTTTATAAGGCCGGTTATGCGTATTTACGTATCTTCTTGCTCTGGGACTGTTTCACTTTTTGTAAAATGGAGTTATTTGAGAATTAAAGTGCATGTGTGCATACAAAACCTCAGTATTGTATCTAAAACTAAACATGGTGCCAGCAGGTTAGAATGAATGACCTCCCCATATTACAGCTATTACTTTTTTTTCCCCTGTGTGGTAATCCCCCAAAAACTTGTTGAAATTCCTCTCATTCCCGACCTCACTACTTTCCAATATTTCTTGGAAATCTTCATTTCATCAGAGAGGCTGTTCCCTACTTCAGATAGCATTTTCTCTCTGATGGGAGCAAAGAGCAGGAGGCAACTGTGTTTAGTAAAAGGCACTGTTTGTGAGCCATTTCCTAGTGATCGTGTTTGGAAAGCACACAACTCTGGGAGTGGCTGAATGCAAGGCCTGTGCTGGAGATGGATGATGTTGGCTTGGGTCAGCATCTGGGCGTTGGCTGCTCTGAGAGACCCTCCAGAAATGAGCACCCTCGCTCAGTGGTCATCCCAGGAACTTGTGCACCCTACTTCTGTGCCAGGCCAGGGTAGATGCCAGGTGAGAGGACTGGCAAGACACTGGGGCCTCTTTCTGTGTCTTTTCTTCCCTTTCTGTTCCACACTTTCCCTTTGGATGCCCTGAGAGCATAGGGTTCTGGCTGTTGATGGAAGAATGTTCGTGGAACTGGGAAGTAAGGCCCGTGTTCTTCGGATTTCTCGTGACAGAACATAAAGATTTACTCCCCAGTCTCTCAGACACACACAACCTGGTCTATTTTCCTCCAGTATCCCTTTTATTCTGAAACTGAGGATGAAGAGGTACCACTGATGAGACCAGTCTCCTTCGCAGCTGAGTAGATCATGTCCTTCCTTTAGGGCCAGCCCTTCTGTGGAAATCCAGGGTCATACATAACTCCTTTTCTTTCTCCGTAGTAGATAGAATGTAACTGTGTTGTTTTTGAATGAGAATGACCCTCATAGGCTCATAGGTTTGAATTCTTGGTGTCCCCAGTTGGGGAAACTGTTTGGGAAGGATTGGGAGGTATGGCCTATGGGAGGAGACGTGTTTTGAAGAGGAAGTGGGTTTTGAGGCTTCAGAAGACTTGAGTCATTTCCAGTGTGTTTTTCTATGCCTCCCGCTTGTGCACCAAGATGTGAGATCTCAGCTGTTCTGCCACCATACCTTCATTCCGCCAGCACGGGCCTGTAACTCTTTCTTCTCTAAATTGCCTTGGTCATGGTGTTTTATCACAGTAACAGAGCAGGAACTAAGACAGTGTCGGCGGGAATAACAAGCCATCTCTGTCCTGTGATGATGCTGCACAGAGTGGTGCCACCAGGAAGGAGTCTGGGCCCCTGGTTCCCTGCAGACTTGGCATCAGCCCTGTACATACTCAACTGTTACACAGAGAGAAGGTAATGCTCTCTTTAGAAGCATGGCTATCTTGAACTGTGATGATTGACCATGCAACCACGCACACACATACATGTGCACAAACATATCCTTTGGCCCAGATGTATGACTGTGTGCCCAGAAGTTTCTGTAGATGTGTTCTCATGGCTTTAGAGTATCTGTGACTTGCTTCCCAAGATACTTAGGAGACAGAGTTTGGAGTTAGAGGAATCTGGATTTGAGATTTGGCTCTGCGTCTCATTATCTGTGTGTCTCTGGGTAAACTAACCTCACTGAGCCTTGAGATCCTAATGCCTCCCTCGGGGAGTATTTCTGAAAAGCATTTTAACCATTTCTTGAGCATATGCCATCTAATGAGGAGCTGGTTTCTTTAGGGCCGAACCAAATCAACAGGTATTGGAAGGCATTGGTTTGGTCAAAATAATAGCTCATTAGGCATTTTTTGATTGATGCTGCAGAAGCTTGAGCCACACAAGTAAGTAACCTTGGGGACTCTGTAAGTGGCCTTCCCTCACCTCTGCTTTTCCTCCTTTCCTGGTTCAGTATCTGCTTCCCATAGCACCACTGCATCTAATTTCAAATTGTTGTTCTTATCCCTTGGGTGATGTCAAAAATCTTCTGTTGTACTGGAGTTTCAGATGGGATCATTCAGGAGCAAAATAAACACAATCATATTTGATACTTATCTCATTTATTCCATGTCCTATTTGTTTTTGCTGGTTAAACAAATGAGTTCCAACATGTTGGGATCATGGCACTATTATTTTGATCAGCATGTACCTCTTGATAGATGCTTTTCAGTTCTGTGTATCTGTCGTGTTGACGGAAAAAGGGGACACTAGGGATTTAAGACTAAATTCTGAAGTTAGACTCTCTTTATCACATCTGTGTGTGTGCACGCTTGTTTAAATGCATGACCACAGCAAGTTTCCTAGCTATCTGGGCCTTGGTTTCTACAGCTATAAAATGGAGGCAATAATTTATGTCTTCAGAGCCTGCTGTGATGTGAAATTGAGAGTCACAGCCTCCCTCTTACACCATTTCAGTCTCTGCGCTCCTTGCCTACTAGTGTACTAGGACTGCAGATGTCACTGGTGTTAGCTGGTTTGTTCCTGAAGCTCAACAGTTAAACAAACAAAAGATACATTTTAGAAAAAATAGATAGGCCAGCATTATTGGTGAGTATTCAGGACCCATTGGCCTAAGGCCAAATCCTGATTTTTTTTTCAGTTCTACAAGGAATTTTTTTTTATGTTTGTGATGGTTAGAATGAACCAAATAAGTGCAATATGACATGGAGAATAATCTCAAACTCAGACTTTGGTGTCAGCAAATGCTCAGATCAGGTTTCGCTCACACCCATCCATTTCTCTTTGTTTCTCTCTTCTACAGCAGTGAAGCTGTGCAGCCAGCGACAGAAATAGTCAGGCCCACAGACCTTAAAATACTTTCCCTCTGGCTCTTCCCTGGAAAAGCCTGCTGACTCTGATTCTTGGTAAATTAAAGACAGGGTTTGGTACAGTAACATGAGTCTGTTCATCCTTTTACCTCCAAACTAGCTTAGTTCCTTCTCTGGGTTTCTTTACTCCTTTGTCTCAACTTTCTAATCTATATATGTCATAGGACTGAAAAAAACTATGTGTATGACTATGTATGGAAAAGAATAAAAAAACCCTCTATGATAAAAACTGCTGTTTGAAACCATTTTACCATGTTTCTGGAAAAATTATAATATGTATATATACATAAATATGGGAATATATGTGTGAACATATGTATGTATGAGAATATATGTGGAGAATATAAGGTAGCATGCATTGTGTATGCATATGTATTTCCACTTATGTACATATATATACACACATATACAGTGTATCTCTAGTAACATATGTACAGAGATTTATATGTATTTCTATATATTTAAACTCTATGTATACATATACATACATATTTAAACTAATACCATTGAAAGGAGATTCTGGGTGGTAGAATTATAAATGATATTTTTAATGTTATAAATCTGTGCCTTTGGGGGTTTTATGCTTTTTATTTTCAATTTTATACACTGAGCATATAATTTACAAGGTATTTCAAACTAATAAAATAGTACGAGCATCAGTAGGATAGAAGGAGCAGAATCAACCCAGTCTAACCGTGTTTAGGGCCAGTGTTGTGCTGAAAATAAAGAAGTTGACATACCAGTGTGTCTCATGCAAACCTCTCCCGCTGCTTCGGGTGCCACCTGGAAACGAATAGCTTGTTCTTTCCACTCTGTTCTTGGCTCCACCAGGAAGCCTGGCATCCCCTGGGTCCTCTGGAGATTACATATAGGAATTTGTGACTTTCAAGAACACCACGGAACTTCAGCTGCTGTAAGAACTGCATGTCTGGGGGAGCAGCTGGCTCACTAGTTTCCCCGGTCACATTGCCCACAGTCAGTTCAACTTCTTAAGAACACACAACTAGGACATGTATGCAGGCTAGCCCCTCCCCACCGCCTTTGGTTTGGACCTTCAGTGTCTATTCTTGGATGGCATGTGGAGTAAACTGATGACAAGGAGCTGCCCAAAGAAGAAAGTTTTCTGTGAAGGGGCAGAGGTGGTTTTTAGGACACAGCACACCAGATACCGGCCTCTTTATTCAGCCTTGGACTTGGCACCCATGTACCAGAAGCACCTTGCCATCAGAAGCCACCCTGTTGTGGAGTCTCTAAGATTATGAAGCTAATACAAGTCATGCTTTGTTCTCCAGGGCCTGGGCACACCAAATGTTCTCCAGAAGGCGTCTCAACAGGTGTTCTTAAAAGTATGCGCTTTACTTAGATTTCCTCAAGCTATAGCACCCGGTGGAAAGGCTAGATGGAAAATGCAAGTCCCCACAAAAAACAAAACAAAACCAAACCCAGAGATTAAAGAACAGTGTGTGTTCCATCAGAGGAAGCCAATCCACCATTGTTCTTCATGGGCCTACACTGGGCTTTTTTTCCAGGGTGAAGGAGACAGAGAAAGGCAACTTCACACCAGTAATAGACAATAATAACTTCAAAGGGGAGCATCTCTTTCTTAATTCAAATTGGGCCATTTTATCTAGTTGATCTCTGCAACTCTACAGAATTTAAACTTCCTATGCCCATTTTATAGATGAGGTAAAAGAGGCCCCAGTGAGTCTCAGCTTTCCAAGGCTATCCATGGGAGATTTGGTATTTAAACCCAATCCGTCTGAAACTGGAGTTCTGCCCAGACAGTATTTCTGTAGACATTTTCATGGTTGAACACAGCTTGCCCTCCCTTTTTTGTTTATCTGTTCTTTGGAGGCCACATATCACTATGTAGCCCAGGCTTACCTCCAACTCAGAATCCTCCCTGTTTCAGTCTCTCAAGTGCCTGCATCACAGTTGTGTGTCCCTTTAGGAGCTGAGACTGCTCCCATAAAGCCTAGAGGGTACGAGAGAAATGCCTTCAAAGTCAGACTTCAGGCTGGCCTTGGAAGAAATGAATCCCTGATGCTTTGAAAGCTTTAGTTTGGGATTTCACTAAATAAATCTGTGAAATGCCAGATCTAAAAGAACTAGCTGCTGTGTCTTGTGGAAATGTGAACCCTGCAGGTGGTTCAAGATAATAATTAGGCAGGTATTGAGTCGAGAATACACTTCTCCACTCAAACCTTTTTGCTTCTGTCTCTCAGTGTGACAAAAATGAAAGCACCCATCCACTAGACTGTTTTCTGTGGCCAGGCTTCTCCACTTGGGTGCTCTTGGCGTTTGGAGGCCTGGCCTGTCTGTTGTTGCATGCCACACAGCATCATTTAATTCTAGGCACGCTTTCACCCACTTCTCCAGGTGCAATGACCAAAACCGTCTCTGCAGTTTCTAAATATCCCCTGGGATGGGAAATTACTCCCTCGTGAGAGTCACATACTAGCCACTCCGCTGCTGGATACTGGCACTGAGGACGGTCACTTCCATTGCCCTAGACATAGTCTCTCAGCTTTAGTTTCTTCCTCTACATTTAAAAGGGAAGGTGAATCCCTGTCCCTATGGTGGGGTGAGAAAGGCAAAGGATGGAATTGTCAGGCCCTAACATACTCACGCTGGCTAGTTTAAGGATGAAAGGAGTCCCCTCAACTCTTCACATTGGAAACTCAACTAGGGAACCTCTTCCATCCCATTGGCCTGTGTGGGACATTTTCTTGATTAATGATTGATGTGGAAGGACCGGGCCCATGGTAGTCACAGGTCCTGGGCTGTGTAGGAAAGCAGGTTGAGCCCCATGGGGGGCAAGCCAGTAAGCAGCGTTCCTGCATGGTCTCTGCTTCAGTTCTTCCCTATAAAGCAAATAAACCCTTCCCTTCCCACATTGTTTTAGCCAGTGGTGTATCCCAGCAACAGAAAGCAAGCTAAGACAGTGCTATGTATGATCTGCCTGCTTTAACCATTCTTTCCCTCCATCCTCCCAAATTCAACAAATCTAATCATAGTTAGAATTCTTAGTTTCAGTTCTTATATGTGTAATAAAACAATAATATTTCTATGGAAGACAACTCTTGGGAATGAGAATGTTGGGATTTTTCTTCATTATCTCCCTCTCTCCCTGCTCAGAGTTGATATATCCCTTTTCTTTTTCAAAGGCCACAGGAAAGCCTTTGATGCTCCTATTCAATGTGAAGGATTACTTCATAGTCAATCAAGGCCAACTCCTTTGAAAACAGACTAGAAGTTGAGAAGGAATCAGCTGAAATAGCAGCTCCCGGGACTTTTTGATAAAAGGAGGAACTTTCAGGCAAAACTAGCAAACAGTGGGAGTTCACTGTCGGGCCAGGGGTAGAATGGCCTTTCTTGGGGAATGGCAAAGCCTAGAAAGGCACTGATCTGGAACAGTCAGGAGTAAGGCTTCTTTGGGAAGCATTCCAAACCTTGTGCTTTCACCCTTGAATAATCTGCCAGCCTCCCTCTGGGCCCACACTTCTAAGAATGGTTCTAGGACTGTCCGAGAGTCTTATCCTTTGTCTCCCATTGGTTCTACCTGTGACCCTTTCTCCTTGTCTTCACATCATGAAGAAAGAACCTGAGAGGTGGTTGCTGAATTTTGACACTCAAGACCTTAGCAAATGCAGAAAGAAAAAAGAAACAGTTGTCCCATTCTGCCAGCTTTGACATTGTACACTTTCAATGTGACTTCATTACTGGAGACAGAACCAAGCCGGGGTCACGGGTCTGTGGCTGCTGGACCACACTGCATTGTATGGAGAGGGCTCAATGCTTCCAGGAAACCTATTACACACACACACACACACACACACACAAAACTGGACAACTGGGGGGGGGAGAGACAGAGAATATGAATGAACAAAAACCACTCCTAATCCAATTCAGACCATGTGTTCTATCCTGATACCTCTCCTCCAATGGAAGGCAAAAATGCTAACATAGCTATTGAAATGATGGCCTGACATCTTTCAAACTTGTACTTAGCCCAATACCCTGTGGTATAGAGCTACAGCCTGTTTATGAGTTGATGTTATTGCTACTGTCCTCCCTGCCACCTCTGACTTTGAAACCTCAGGCTGTTCTCTTTGTCTGTTTCCAACCTGCTCACTAATTCTGGACAACTCCAAGTGGTTTTTTTTTTTTTTAATTTGCTTCTAACAGCTCCCTCCCTGTTTCTCGTTTTGACCTTCCAGTTCGTTCCAGCCGCAGCATCTTCATTGATCTGGTTCCCTACTTTCTACCCTTCCTCCAAGCTGCAGCTGGAGCTATCTTCAGATGTGCACTATGTGCCATTTCCTTACTTGAAACCCTTTCTTCACTGGAGATAAAGCTAACTCTTTGCCATCATGCACACAACGCGGCTCTGTCTAAAATGGCAGGCATTGTCCAATGCCACTTTCTGCCCTGCCTACTGTGTTTGAGTTCCAGTGATCTCTGATCACCCTGGGATGGATTTTTCTCTCCCCTGGAATCTTTGGAAAGGACTCCACTAGCAGGTTCTCTTGTGGGCCACCAACCAGCTCCCAAATCAAGACACAGAACTTCTTATTAGTTATGAATGCTTGATCCTAGCTTATGCTTGTTTCTAGCTAGCTCCTATAACTTAATTTAACTTGTTTATCTTCATCTATGTTTTGCCTCAGGACTTTCTACCCTTCTTTCATTTTGTGTGTCCTACTTTTCCTGCTTCCTCCCTGTCTGGCTGACTGGCCTCTCCCTTTCTTTCTCTCTTGTTCTCGCCTCTCTTCCCGAGAGCCTAGATTCCTCCTCCTACTTATTCTCTCTGCCTGCCAGTCTTGCCTGTCCCTCTACTGCATAGCTATTGGTCACTCAGCTTTTTATTAGACCAATCAGGTTCCTCAGGCAAGCAAAGTAACACATCTTTACATCATTAAGCAAATACAGCATAAACAAATGTAACATGTCTTTACATAGGTAATGTTCCACAAGAGAGGCTTCTTCTGTAAATTTTAGGCTCTTCTGAGATCCACTTCTCACTTCGGGCTTCAACTATTTTCACTTCTTCAAGGAGGCCTTAGCTGCAGATACCCCTATGAAGTCTTTATCTTATTGTATGTCATGTTTATTCATAACATGATGTGTTTTGTGATGGCTTTATGTGTTGGTTCCCTTGTATTTTGTCACATTGTCTTACTGTCACATGAGGAAGCATCATTGGTTTATCCACCAGCCTGCTCATAGCTTCTGCTTCAGTGCTTTTTGTATCCTTTATGCTTAGGAAATACTCATGGCTTCAAAGGTTAAATGAATGAAACATGAACGGGTGGATGGGCTTATTTTTCTCTTGTCCACAGATACTTAGTAAATAACTCCTATGGACAGGACCTAGCAGCGTCCCCAAAGAGGAGCAGGAACAGAGTGCTAATTACCATACATAGATGTATTTTAATTTTTCCAGAAATACTGGGTGGATTTTACTTTTTAGACACAGTTCTGTAATTGTATAATTTTTTTTTCCATGTTGACTGTTACAAAATTAGAGCCAAATTTGTGGCCCATACATCTTTTGGGTAGGCAATTCAGCCCCATTCTTGGATCTGTTTCATGTCCCTGTCCTCATTTTTCTTCTCCTTTTGTTCCTATTTTAAATTTATGCCATCTTATATTTCATATGTCCCCATAGCGGCCTTAAGTTCCCTCTAAAGCAAGACAGAGTGTCAATCAAGCAATATGTGAAAATGTGAGGCGAAAAGCCCCTGAAGTGTCAAGCGAGTACCTCTTGCCTCACAGAGGGAGCGGTGCCCACATGAGTTCTGGAAGCCCCAGTGAGCAGGTGGAGGGATAAGAGACATCTCCAGAGAGGCCACACCTCCTCGGGTGCAGGAAATACGCCGTCAACTGAGATTATTTAGGAAGAGCTTAATTTTGGTAACTGGTTATTTTGCTTGTTTGGGCTGCATACCGAGGCTCTAGATGTCACACTGGGTTTTCCCATTATCTCCTTCCTCTAGAAGCACCATATAATTTTCAAAATAATCGGGAGTCACCCATTCTGCTGTCTGACATATACGTATGTATTCTAAATGTAAGCCTTCATCCCCTGCACTAAATGGGAGTAGAGGAATCTTTGTTTTATGCAGGGAGGTATCCCCCCAGGGCCTAGAGCAGTATCTAGCACACTAGTTCTCCATGATCTTTGTTGAATTAATGAATGAGGCCATCTGTCTTCTCGTGTGAGAATGAGCTTCATTTCTTATTGTCCTTTAGCCTGATGTCCTGTCTGGTTTTATAAGATATTCTGTAAAGTGTTAATTGCTTTGACAAAACTGGGGCTGATTCCTCCCAAAGGCAACTGTTTGTGACTGTGCAGTCTTCTCCATGTGAATCCAGCACAGCTCTTCAGTAACCTCTCTCCTCTCCTTGAGCCTCTTAGATCCATCTGGAAATCATTCTAACAACCCTTCTATAAAATAGATTACTGCTTTCCTTTTTAATAGGACTCTGGATCCCCAGAGCCCACAGCCAGCATTGAGATGGATTCCTTATCTCTCTAGCTTCATTAAGAATGTGCACATATTTGGTTGCCAAAGCTACAGTCCTCCACAGTGCAGCTTGTTGCAACAAAGGAAAGTGTTTGCCAAATGACTTGTCAGCATATGTTCTAGAACTGCACAGGCATACTGTATGTAACAGGAAAATACTGATCCCAGTTAGTGAAAGATTAAAGACCAGGAACGAAAGACTCCAGCATTATTTAAAGGCACCTAGAAGTCTCAGATAAAAATGCAAGGGTTTGATGGTGTGGAAAGAGAAAGATAGGAGAGAGAATAGAAAATAAGCAGGCTATAGGCAGCACAATAAAATTCTGAAACCCCAGAAACGGTCCAGCTCACAGGTGCTGATGGTGCGTCTTGCCCATCCCCAGTACCCTTCCTGGTGTTAACTAACCTGTGCAAGCCCACTGCTGGCTGTATCAAGTCTATGGGACAGAAGCATCTTTGGACTTTCTAAGGGGGTCCTGGCTATAACCAAACAATCCTCCTGCCTGCTGAGCCCCTAGATGGGCTGTGGAGTCAGAGGCACTGGTGCTTGGCCAGGAGGATTCTGAGTCCTGTGGTTGTCAGCCACGTGTGCACTCAGCAGCTGGCCATTCCGGAGGCCTCTGGGGAAAGTGTGTTAGTAAGCCTGGCCTCTTCTCTGCAGCAGAGGAGTGTCTGACTTCTTGATGTTCTCCAGACAGTTTCCTAATTAGGAAACTCTGGCAGATCTCACAGAATAAACCAAACATGACTCCGCAGCACAGGCAGAGCTCTCTCATCTTTATGTTCAATGCTGAAGCCCACAGCACCAGGGCAATCAATGGCATGGGAGTACCTCTTAGACTCATCACTCGTGAAAACAGTGAGCAGCATGCAGGTTTCTTTGCATTAAAAGGACAATTTCTCATCGTAAAGCTATATATTGATCTAGTCAAAGGCTTGCTTCAGCTAGCGTTCCTTGGGTGATGTCAACAAGTCAGTGTAAGGGTATCTTCTCAGGACAGAGGGCTAATTGCTCTTTGTGTTGTCCTGGCAGAGGTATCTCACTGCGTGCTGCATTCCTGTGGAGCAGCAGACATAACCCCGTGTTCATTCTGAAGGTTCTTGGAATGCTTCTAATTGAATAAACTCAAGAATTACAATTGGGAGATCATGGCAGGGTTTTACAGTTTGATGGTTGTGTCTATGAGAACCTGTCTGAGAACGAAGATACCCGAATCACAGAGAAAACGGGGAGCTAAAGTACTTGTCCTCTCTCACACACGGGGCTGCTGGCTTCAGCCGCCTCTGCTTTACATTATGTCTGAGCTAACAGTTTTCTGTGGATGGAAAGCAGCCTCCCCCCCGCCATCCCCGCCCGGCCCCCCAGTCATGTCAACAGGAAGAGATTTTACATTAAAAAGAGATTCCTCAGGAAATGAAGAGAATGTGGAGTTTGGCTGAAAAATTCCAAATGGTTTTTGAGTCAAGTGATTTTTGTCATTCTATCTGGTTGGCAAGGTGACCTCCCCCACAGCCCCACTCAAGCTGAGAGGAAGTCCATGCTGAGGACATGTAAGGCAGCCAGCAGCAACGGGGGCAGCAGAAAAGCCATCACGAGCATGAAATGCGGTTCATTATCAACCCAGGTGGACATCTTGGGCAATCGGCTGTGCAGTTCTAGCAGATGAGATAAGCAGCAAGCACTTTGCCATGGTTAGCATCCCAGCCATCTTTGCCTAGCATCTGATTACAGTGGTGTAGGTTCTTTTAAAGGGTCTTAAACACACACACACAGACACACAGACACACACACACACACACACACACACACACACACACACACGCAAGGACAGAGTGGCAGTTCTCCTGCTGCCTACAGATTATGTTTTCATCGTGTTACATGAAAGGAATGTTATGTTTTCTGCAAACGATCTGTGAACACTAATAAGGCATTGTCCAACCTGTAGCAGCTTCTTCCCTTAGGGAATCATGTACTTACTGGGGACAACCCAGATCTACTCTGGATTTTCATATTCTCTTTCTCCATCCCCTTCAAGTCCTGCTTTGAATTTGGGGACAGCCTGGACTACATAGCAAGACAGTGTCTTCATCCAACAAACAGACACCAAACTAGTCTTCCCAGTGTTGTCCCTTAGGTATGTGCACTATCAGCCAAGTTCCTCACTGCTCTCTGTTTTTTTCTAAGTAAAATTTTATGGGAATATTCCATATGGTTTGCTGCTGCTTCTGTGTTGTAGCAGTAAAGTTGAGTAGTTATGACAAAGACCATATGACCTAAAAAAAAAAAAATTACTGTCAGGTCTTTTGTAGACTTTCCAATGTTTGATCACTGATTCTCAAACTGTGGGTCGAGACCCTTTAGGCGAACCTCTCTCTCCAGAAATATGTACGTTACAATTCATAACAGTAGTAGCAAAATTGCAATTATGAAGTAGCAATGAAAATAATTTTATGGTTGGGGATCACCACAACATGAGGAACTGTATTGGGGGTCACAGCATTTAGGAAGGCTGAGAACCACTGCTCTAAAGGAATGATGTTTAACCTGCCACAGCTTTCCAGGAACGTTCACTGGTGATGGCCTTTAGTATATGAGTTCACTGAAGTTACGTGCAGAATATTTGTGTGTGTGTATGTGCATGCCTGCATGAGATTTTCTCGAGGGGGTCATGGGTTATAGCAGTCCTTCCAGGGTGTCTGTGATTTTAAGAAAAAGATATGCACGATTTACCCCCATTTACACTCCTGACTTCTGCTTTCTGTAAGAGTCTCTTTATGTCATAAGTGTTCTTAGTATCCTGTTAATTGATTGTAAACATGAATTAAATCTGAAGCATTGCATCTCAGGTCTACCACGAAAGTGTTTAGTTCCACATGTATAGTGTACCATCAAATGGGGGTTAGGCTAAGGTGGTGAGGCTCGAATTTGGGTCTGCCATGTCAATTTCAGAAGCCAAGATTATTCACTTCTAAGACTTGGCTTAAAGAAAAAATTCTATTCTGGGCAACTTCATGTTCCCTAGAATGTGGAGTCTCTTTCCAAAAGTCCCCAGAAAGAATGCCATAATGTTGGTGCTCAACAATGTGTCACCTCCCCGCACACCCATTTCCACCTCATCTCACTTCCTGGAATTTCTTCCTTTACCAATGGTCCTCAGTCCTGGCCATCACCGGCATCATCTGGGAAACATCTCCAAATACAGGTTCCCAGTGACCAAGCCCTGCTGCATCCAGACTTCTGCAAGGGCTGGCCAGGGAATCTGTTTGTTTTATTCATCAATGTAAGAAGGTGTGTCCTGGTCAGCCAAGCACAAGAACAGCTATTCCAGGTAGCAGGAACTCTCGACCAAGTAAGGCGGCCATCGTGAGTGAGGTCTGCGCACTGTTGCTGGGAGAGCTGACTGCCTAAACTCAAGTGACCTGCCCATTTGCAGAAACAGGCAGCATGTTCCTGTGTGCTCTGGGTTTTCCTGTCCACAGGGAGCCAACTGTTTGTGGGTGGTCCCAGGCTCACAGGAGGGCTCCCTTCTGCCACAGCCCTGGGAACAGGCTGAGATGCATTTGGTTCTTAGGGAGGAAGAGCAGGGTGGGGGTGGCTAGCCCGGGAGCAGGGGAATTAGGAAGTCATTTGAAACACAAAGCAGAGTGGGAGGAAAAATTAGCACACACACCCCCAAGTAGGCCTTATTATAAAGTCTTTACTAATATTTTCATTTTACTCACAAGAGTCATGAAACTTTAGCATGATAAAAACAATTTATGGCCTTTTATTTCATCGTTTATGGACAGTAACTCTGGTGTTCAAACGAATGACCGCCTCCAGAGCCTGTGCTATTTATACATTGTCAGCTGTAGTTGAGATCTTTGTAAGTGTAAAACACAAACCAACTCTGACTGTGAGGGGCTGGTTGCAGGTCTGAAGTGGCTGCAGAACAAAGCAGTGCATTTGCAAATACTGGACAAGAAATCTGTATACAACTGAAATTAGAGCAAGGCAATGTGTCTGTTTATGTGCGTGCACATCTACTAGTCTGCCCTGGGTCTTTTGCCTGAGGGAGGTAGTGGGTGTTGGAGCAATTAACCTTATTTTTTCTTTTAACTAGAAGTTTAGAACATTTAAAGTTTAGAAAGTGCACAAGGAACAGATGTATTTATGTTAAACTCAATATTTGAAAGTTTTCTTCCCCTCCACCCCCAACCCAGTGCAAACACAGCTAACTCTCACCTTAAAGGGACTAAGTGTTTATTTTGGAGCCAAATGTGAGTGGCCATGCCCCTGGAACAAAGATTCAGAT
This sequence comes from Myodes glareolus, assembly GCF_982192425.1. NCBI lineage: Eukaryota > Metazoa > Chordata > Mammalia > Rodentia > Cricetidae > Myodes > Myodes glareolus. The sequence goes on from NC_142028.1 coordinate 58,709,102, forward strand.
GACCCCAAATACCATGTTCACTATGGAAGTGTTGACATGAGACTTTATTAATTACAGAACAAAGAAAGTCATAAATCAAGACATTCACCAGTTACATTCATGGAGACCACATGTTGTATGTTGACATTCTTAGCTTTGGAATTAATGTAGCTTAGAGCTGGAGAGATGGTTCAGTGATTAAGAGAACTTGCTGCACTTCCAGAAGACCTAGGTTCAGTTCCTAGAACCCACATGGCAGCTCACAGTCGACCATTTGTACCTCTGGTTCCAGGGGATCCAATGCCCTCTTTTGACCCCTATGGGCGCTAGGCACCAATGTGGTACACACACACATGCAAGCAGAACATCAACACACATAAAGAAATTAATACATTTTAAAGGTTTTAATGTTTTAATAGTCCCAAGGATGTTAGGGTGGACAGTGAGTGGCTCTCAGGGGCGCTCTGGAAAGGACTCAGGGCAAATGGGCTCCAGTCGCTAGTATTTTAACACTCCACAATCATGAAGTTCAGTCATTTGTTGAAACTATTTAATACAGGTGTGCATCCTCCCCCAATTCCCAGGAGAACTTCAGTTTATACTCCAAAGCAATATGATTCCTACATGTAGCTTTCTGCCTGGCTTTTGCTGGTAAATTGTGATGCCCTCGAAATCTCCAGGGCACATGGAAATGTTATTTTTAGCATTTTGCTAAAGTACTTGACTCCTGGGTTAACTCATGCAGCAGGGATATAATAAATGAGATGTAAATTACCCATAGCATCTCAGCTAATTGAATTTTTAATTGGACAAGCCCTTCTCACGTTCAAACTTCTCTGAATTCTCTGCTGTTCGAACCCATCCGGTAAGTTTGGATTCTGATGCAATCTCGTGTTCTGTTAGTGTGTGGATTTAAGAAGGGGCGGCAGATGGAGGTAGGCTAATTAAAATGAAAGCTCTAATTAGCCGTGGAGAAAGAGAACAATTCGGCGATGTGCTCGTACAACACGAACAGTCATTTCTTTCTCTGCCATCTTCCCGGGACTAAGTTATTTTTTAAAGACCAAGACACGAGACCCTTCCCCCTGTGTGTATTTCTATCTCCTTAAAGAGGACTCTCAAAGCAGACTCCATGGCTAAGCTGGTTCAGAAGCTGTTAGCTCTGTTACTTATGAGCTTCCTGGAGGGGGTTCACTGCCCTGCTGCCATCATCTTTATTCCTCCAAAAAACAAAGCAAGGCCCATATTTCACTCTATAGCAGTAGACAGATGCAAAGGTGGGACTGGGTCAAAAATGAACCTCAAACTTTGGCTTGACTCATCCCAACTGCCCTCAGATTGGGAAGATTATGGGAGTGGTCCTCAACACCCTATTATTTCCAACAACTTTACTGAGATGTAATTAGCCTTCTTTAAAGGTCATTAGTGTAAAATGGATGGCCCATTGATTTTTAGCAGGATCATTTAACCATAGTCACTATTTTGGGGGCTTTTTCTTCACCCAAAGAAAGGTGAAAAGGGATCCTTCATCCTTTGGCAGTAACCTCCATCCCGCTTCTGCCTGTCCTCCCTGGTTCTTGGTGATCTCCAGTCTAGTTTCTGCCTTGCAGACTTGACTGTTCTGGACATTTTGTATAAATTGAATCATTACGTGGTCAGCTTTCCCTGGCTTCTTTCAAAATGTAGCATAATTGTCAGGGTTTGTTCATATGTGTGCTAGTTAGTTTTTGTAAGCTTGAGACAAATTAAAGTTCCCTAGGAAGAGGAACCTCAGCTGAGGGATTGCTCTGTGTGTGTGTGTGTATGTGTGTGTGTGTGTGTGTGTGTAGGGGGCATATATTCTTGACCAATGATTGATACATTTACTTTCTTATATAACAGAAGACCAACTGTGTGTGTGTGTGTGTGTGAGTGTGTGAGTGTGTGTGTGTGTGTTTGTGTGTGTAGGGGGCATATGTTCCTGACCAATGATTGATACATTTACTTTCTTATATAACAGAAGACCAACTGTGTGTGTGTGAGCATGTGTGTGTGTAAGGTCAGAAGACATCCTTACAAGATCTCTTGATGTCCAGTATTATATATACCAGCTAGCAGGCCCGTAAGTGTAGTACGATAGCATGAACAATAAAAACCCAGAGACAGATATTGGGGTTCAACCTGGTGGTCAAAAAAGCAAAACAGTCAGCCATTGGCTCTTACCTCTACTTCAGTCTGAAATGACAGTCCTGCCTCCAGGAATCTCAGAATGATAATCTCATAATCTCAGGATCATGGGTTTGAGCCCCACATTGGGCACCATATATAAGCATCTAGCGTTCTCCTGTCCCTGCCTTCCATCCTGCCACAGGAACAATAAATATGCTGCTGCATCTTCCTTTACATAGCAAGGCATCCAAACTTAGCCTCTGCTGTTTCCCTGGTACCGTCCCTCCATACATTTTTTTCTTTAAGAAAAAGATTTATTTTTTTTTCATGAGTGTTTTGCCTGCATGCGTGTATGTATGTGCTCCATGTGAGTACCCAGTTCACATGGAGATCAGAAGAAAGCATTAGATCTCTGGAACTGGAGTTACAGGTGGTTGTGAGCCACTGTGTGGGTGCTGGGAACTGAACCCAGGAGCACTACAAGAATAACAAATGCTTTAAACCACTGAGCCATCTCTCCAGCCCCCACATACTTTGTACCTTCTCAGAAGAAAATATTTGAACATAGACTGCCAATCAAGGCATACTTACTTATCAATAAATGATGCACGTATAGTATAATTATCTAAATCAAGGAGTACTTGCTTTGCACAGCAGGGTGAGACCATGAACATAACCACAAAAGCCAGAATTTTACAAAGCAATCCCAATAAGCAGTGAGAGAAATTTTAATTGTAATGTGACCTTTAAAATACTTTGCAAACCACTAAAAACTCTCTTATTGTTGGTTATACTTGCATAGGGAAATAAGAAAAATGGTAAAGCTAATGTTTGCATAGTGCACTTAAAATTAAAATAAGAAACATGGAAATATTGTATTTCCTTACAAAATCTTATCAAGAAGAGTTTGCAATAATCTTTTTTCTCCTGTCATATGACTACAATTTAAAGCAGGCATGTTTTCTGTAACTTGACCAATTGTCATATTTCACTTAAGTTAGGGAATCAGTATCTAATATACTTGTGGTTTCATTATCTTGAAATGGCTCTGAGAGATTGCTTAATGTTGAGCTTTTCGTTTGTCACTTCCGCTGGTACAAATTCATCCTTTCTGTCAAAACCACTTTCCTGTTTTATATGGACAAGGTAGCGCATATTAAATTCCTCTGACAGTGTAACTGGGTTTTCTTGACTCTGTGGTCAGCTCTTTCTTTTATAATTCCATTTACATTCTATTTTAATTTCACTCCCACAGTTATTGCCTTTTGGTTTGGAATTGCATTTCCAATTTTGGTGGCCACTTGACTCAATTTTGGAAAAGGTCAAATATTGTTTCATGGCAGATGAGGAGGCGGCGCAGCATGCAGTTCACTATCTGAAAGTGAAATGAGTAATAGCTATGCAGTGACCAACCACTGACAGACTTTGAAATGGATGTGCTGGTCATTGACTGCCATGTGCGTTGGTTATGTGCATAGTGATTTGAGGCCTGAAGCAGCAAATGGTTCAGTGAATGCACGGAACCTGAAATTTGTATAGACGTGAGCTATTAAGTAGACATTGCCTTTACGCTAAAACAAGCTATGTAAAATCCATACTTTAAACAGTCACCTTGATTATTTTTATTTTTATAATCAAATTATCAGTACTACTTGTTACTGTTTTTATTTTATAGTATAATAGTCTAGAGCCTGTCTCAGATGTAGGACCTGTATCCATGTGATCATTTTCTTGTTTTCATAACTTGAATAATTACAGTTATACTCTATGGTTTTGGTTTGAAAGAAAATGACCCTCCCAAAGGGAGTAGCAATAATAGAAGGTGTAGTCTTGTTAGGGTAGATATGATCTGGTTGGAGGAAGTATATCACCATGGTGGTGGGCTTTGAGGTCTCATATATGCTTAAACCACACCCAGTGAGACAGTCTACTTCCTGTTGCCTGTAAGATGTAAGACCCTCAGCTATGCTCCACCACCATGTCTGCCCGCAAACCACCATGTTCCAACATGATGATAATGAACAGAACCTCTGAAATTGTAAGCTGCCACCTCAATTAAATGTTTTTCCTATGTAGAGTTACCATGATCATGGTGTTTCTTCACAGCAATAGAAACCTTAGCTAAGATAGAAGTTGGTATAGAAGAAGTAGGAACTAGGTAGGGTATTGCTGTGATAAGCCAGACCTTGCTTTTATTTGGAGAAATTTGTACTTTGGAACTTTGTGTTAGGAAAGCACAGAACTGCTTTAGGCACTGCTTAATGGGTCATACTAGTAGGAGCATGGACAACAGTGTTGCTGAGTGTGATCTGATGAAATGTGTAGACCTTGCTCAAGAAGTTAAAGAGGAGAAGAATATTAATATGTGACCGAGAAATTGTGATATTTTGGTGAAGAATATGTCTGCTCTTTGCCCTTGTCTGAAGAGTCTGTCTGAGGCTAAAGTGAAGTTTTGGATTAAATCTATTGGAAGAGGAAGTCTCAAAACAGCCTAATGTCCTATGGTTGTTAGCATTAACTTTGATAAAGATTTATAATGAAAAGGAGCAAGCTGAGCAAGGAGAAACACAAAATGTATACAGATTGAAAAAAGGACACCAGGAATTGGGATAGAATTAAATCCCGTGTTCAAGAAGATAAACAGATTAAATGGAGTGGTGACTTCAGGGCAAGATCCCACCCAACTAAGTTTCCAACTTGTGAAAAGGAACTAAAGAAAATCTTAGAGCATGGTATATACCTTTAACCCCAGCACTCAGAAGGCAGAGAGGTTGGTGGATCTGAGGGAAAGTTCTAGAACAACCAAGCTTAGGCAATGAAGAAAACCATTGAAAGCAGAAAGATGGGGAAAATGTTATTGAAGAAGGAGGGCCATATTCCAGCCCCAACAAGCAGCAGAACTTGGCGGTCTTGGTCATATAGTTCTGGAGTTAAGGACTAAAGAGAATGACTATGTAATTTGCCTCTGTGGCTAAGGAAAACCACTAAGGTCAGGCATGTGTCAGTGGTATCCCTGAATGGAAGCCTAGATAGGCCATTGCATGAAGCTGCGAAATCAAAGCCTGGATTACCTTGGAGACCCGAAGATATAAGAGATGCCAGAGCCATGGCGTACTTGCCGAGGAAAGCTGCTAACAGGGAGTGGAACAAGATCAAGGGAAAGAAGCATGTTTCAGTCAACAAAGCTAAAAGGAGTTGGAGATCTTGAAGAACATTTTGACACCAGACATGGAGATGCAGAGCTTGGAGTTTGCTCAGCTGGTGTTGGGTCTTGCCTTGGTCCAGTATTTCCTCACTATGCTCCCTTCCCTACATTTTGGAAAGGTAATGTATAACTTATGCCATTACATGTGAAAAATATGTGATCTTTTATATTTTAGTTTTACAGGGAATTATAGTTAAGAAATTGCATGAATCTTAAAAGAGACTTTGAACTTTGGATTTTTAAGCATTATTGAGACTGTTATAGATTGTAGGGAACTTTTGAAGTTGAACTAAATGAGTTTCGTATTCTGATATTGTTACAAACTTTTGGGGGCCAAGGAGTAGAATGTGGTGTTTTAAAAGAAAATGTCCCCAAAGGGAGTAGCACTATTAGGAGGTGTGGTGTGGTATTACTTTTTCACTGGGATCACCAGCTTGTGAATAACAACATGAAGACACATTATTAATTATGAAAGTTTGACCTCTATTTAGGCTTGTCTCAGATTGCTCTTATACCTTAATTAACCCACTTACATTCATCTATATTCTGCCACATTTCATTACCTCTCGTCCATCTTGCACTTCCTGTTTCATTTCCATGTCTGGCTGACAACTCTACCTTTTTCTTCCCAGAGTTTTCTCTCTGTCCAGAAATGCTATCTATACCCCATGCCTAACTATTGGCCATTCACCCTTTTATTACACCAACCACAGAAGCATACCTTCACATAGTTCACAATATTCTACAACAGTATGACCTTGTTGGAGTAGCTGTGGTCCTGTTGGAGGAAGTGTGTCACTATAGAGGCAGACTTTGAGGTCCCATATATGCTTAAGCCCCTCCCAGCGAGACAGTCTACTTCCTGATGCCTTCAAGATGTAGGACTCTCAGCTATCTCTCTAGCACCATGTTTGCTTGCATGCTACTATATCCCACTATGACGATAATGGACTGAACCTCTAAACTGTGTAAGCCACCTCCTCAGTTACATGTTTTCTTTATAAATGTTGCTATTGTCATGGCATCTCTTCACAGTAATAGAAATCCTAACAGACATCCTCCATTGGATTTTTTTTTTTGGATAGTAACACCTTTAGGATATTTATAAAAATTCAGTGATATTGTCTACAAATCTGTAAGTCTCCTTTGCCTGATAAATTCAGTAATATTCAGTCATGGTACATATCTTAGGGTTTCTATTGCTGTGAAGAAACACCATGACCATGGCAACTCTTATAAGGGAAACATTTAATTGGGGTGGCTTATTTACGGACCAGAGGTTCAGTCCATTATCATCATGGTGGAACATGGTGGCAAAGAAGTAGCTGAGAGTTCTACATCTTGCAGGCAATAGGAAGTAGACTGTCTCACTGGGTGTGGCTTAAACATATATAAGACCTCAAAGCCCACCTCCACACTTCCTCCAACCTGACCACACCTACCCCAACAAGGCCACACCTCCTAGTATTGCCACTCCCTTTGGAGGCCATTTTCTTTCAAACCACCACAGTATATTAAAATCTAATCTTGGATGTCAACATTGCCACCTGTTCCATACTGTGACACTTTTGTCTTCTCTTTGGGGGCTGTCAGTGCCTGCCACCCTAGAGTGGCCATGACTATCTGACAGCTTGAGGAGCCCAGTATTAAGCCATGCATTAAACAGCTTCACAGTTTAATTTCTTAAACATTATGTAAGAGTTTAAGATAAACTTTAATTTTGTCACTTACTCTTCTTGGGCTACTATAGACTAGACTTCAGGTTGTACATGAGTTGTTCTGTGGCTGGGGTAGAATCTGTACTTCCTAATGCTAGCATGTTGAGCTTCATGCCTCAGAGATGGCAGTTAGAGTCTGAATGGACCATGTAAAAGTACCCAGTGGCGTTGAGCTTTGAGATGTTATATCCTGGCCCTGTTTTCTGTCTGTTCTCTGCTTCCTGTATGTAAAAGGAATGTGACAAACCATATACCCCCATCACTATGAGGGACCGGATCCATTCTAAAACTGGGAGACATAATCGACCATTCCTTCTGCAAGGCCCTTTGTCGGGTCTTCTGTCACAGCAGTGAGAAAAGCAATAAATACAGCAGTTACCACACTTCTGTCATGGATTCACTTGGGGAAACTTCTGAAAAGGACTCATGCTGGAAGCCCCACCCTTGTCCTTTTAAACAGAGTCCAAGCATTTGGCATAAGTCTTTGTTAAACCTTACAGTTGGTTCCAAGACACACCTGACGTTTTTAACTGGACCCTCAAAGGAAAGAAGGCAATGCTCTGGAAGACCTTTCCCAGGTCCCAGTTTCTAGGGACTGTCATTTGTAAATTGAGTGTGAATGTGTGTGGGGGGGATTGTGCATGCATGTGTGTAATGTATTTAGGCACCCTCCTTTAATAACCAGTCTTCACTTTGTACTGTCTTCTCAGAGACATACATTTGCCAAGGAAGAAAATTAAACTCTCTGGTCATTTCTAGTGACTCTGTCCTCCAGGGATGATTTGTAGTCTTTACAGAAACCTCCAAGTTCTGTAATAGGCCTTATAGTATTTATCTAAGTAGTATTCTCCATTTACTACCATGCAGAGGCCGTCTTGGTGTACAATAGCTGCCATCGTATTCAGACAGCTCAAGATAGTGTTGCTCATTTAGATGTTTTGAATATAAAGAAGGTGTAGTCGGTCTCAAAAGGATGGAGAGAGAAAGATACCCGAGAAGGACAGTTCCTTTCCATACCCAGAAATCCAGCTAGTTAACTCTAGCTCACAATGTATGTGCCAAAGTGCTAGATTCTTGGCTCACCACTCCAGGACCTGTTAAGTATAGAATTTTCTTGAGATCCACCTGTAGTTGAATAATGAGAGAATTAATTAAGACTCATGTTTCTGGGCACCACTAGAGCATCCTGGAGGTGGTAGAAAGGCTGCATTTTAAGTGAAGTTCCCGGTGCCTACTCCAAGGTTAAGCTGATGGATCAGAGTTGTAGCTTAAAATGTCTCCCTGCGGTAATGTTTGGTTCCTGTATACCCCTTCCCAACCAAGGCCTAGAATCTAAAAAACAAATGCAAAAGGCTTCTGATGCTCATATAGAATTAAGGCTGTATTTTGAATACTGATCCAAAACAATTATTGTGTGTCTTTGACCAGAATACTTTTGTAGCTGGGTGGTGGTGTCACGTGCCTCTAAACCCAACATTCAGGAGACAGAGGCAGGTGGAGCTCTGTGAGTTCCAGGACAACCTGGTATTGTAGGAATTCATTCCACCAGTAGCTTTGAGGTACTGGCCTTAGGACGTGGCCTTGTAAGCTGCATGAGAACAGACAAGCTGGAGAGGAAGCCTGCTTGCCATCTTGCTCTGCCTAGTGCTTGGTGTGGTCAGAGACCAAGTGGCAGAGAGAGCGCAGGATCAGCAGCGACATCAGCCTTACTCTGTGAGTTTGTCTTTTTCATTGCACCCTTTAGTAAATCGGTTAACATATATATTGTTGTGGGTTTTCGTGTCAAGCCTAATCTACATCGTGAGTTCCAGGATAGCCAGGGCTACATAGGGAGACCCTGTTCGAAACAAAACAGAAGATTTTGTAAACATTGTTTACAGAAAGCGCTGTTTTTCACAATACAAACAAGATATGTTTCTTAAACTATTGTGAGCGCTTAGATCCATGGCCCTCGGGAAGTGGAGAAACTTTAGGATCAGAATCAGGATCCCTCCCTCCCTCTTCTGCTTATTATTTGGAGCAAGTTGTTTATATTTCCAGTTTGGTTCCATCATCTGGAAATAAGGAGAATTTAAATCTACCTTGATTTAACTAATCTGCCTACTATTGTGAATCTTCATTTAGAAAATAATGCTGGAGTCTCAGTAAAAAAAAAAAAGGTGTTTCTTTTCTACAGCTTGAGTAATATTTTTCATTTTCTTGAATGAGTAGATCACATTTACAAATATGTGATATATGTTGGCTAAAGATTATTTTACACAAACTTTTTTGCAGAAGCGCAAAGTTTTTGTAGATCAGCAACCTTCAAAACACTGGTTTAGAAATAGAGAAAAGGAAATATGAGAGGACATCATGCTCTATGTCACGTGGGTAATTCGGAAATCCAGTTGGGAAGACGACATGCAATGTCTTTATTCTGCTTGATCCCGATCTGCCGTTTCCAGAGTGGCCTCATTGATACTCGGAGCAACGTGAGGAGAGCAGATGTGGTGATTCTCCTCTCCACCTCCATTCTGCCTTCCAAGAGCATTCAGCTGGACCACTGCAACCTGTATTTAAGCCCGGAACTCTCCAGGGGCTGCCTTTTCTACAATCCAGATGTGCACCTTGCAGCTTTGATGCTGCCTTCTAGACACACACACCCTTGTGTGCTGTTTCCAAGGAACAGGTTTGACCTGTGCTGAGGTCTGAAACAGACCACGCTGTAGGAAATGCTCTGGAGTTTCCTTATTAGCATCCTGGGTGAGTGTGTGCTCTCTTTCTCTCTCTTTCTTGTGAGTGCACGTGCAATTTCATTGCATGACTTGAACATAATTCAAATGCGAGTTAAAGTCAGCCTAGCCATCTTCTATGTATTTAAAAAGGGAAAAAAAGTCCTTATTGAAATTGAATTAATTAGCTGCTCAAATCAGTAACTATTTTAAGAAATGCACAGAATTTTTTAGAACTGTTTTTTAAAACATAAAATAGGCCTAAGGCTGCTTGCCTGCCTTAGACTAAAATATTATAGCTCAAGTAAGTGGATGTGTGTGTAAGTGCAGGCCTGGCCACCATCGTCATCATCTTCATCACTTTTATCCTGAGGCAGTGGTGACATGATGTCCCGCTCTGTAGTTTCCGGTGGTATTGAACTTGAGACACTCCTCCCGCCTCAGTCTTTCAAATGCTAGGGCCACAGCCAACTTCATTTTTAATTTTCTTCTCATCGTTGAAATCATCACTGACTTCTCTTCATCCTCATCATCTTCATTATTACCATCACATCCAGAGTTTTTATGTAATCACTATTTCAAGGACATGAAAACATTTTCCTTAATAAACTCCAACCCTTTTTCTTTTCCTCCTCCAAACTACCTTTGCATTTTTGTTGCTGTGGGATTTGGCAACCCAGTTTAATTTATGATAAGACACTCTGGAAAATTGAAATGCGATAACATGAGTTGATTGGGGGAAGAAAATAGCTTCATCTTAACTCCTGAAGCGGAAGACGCCGGGCCCTCTAATTCCTTCCTTTCGCCCTTGGAAACAGAACATCAGCCACGGAGCACACCTGTGCCGAGTTCTAAACTGAATCCGCGGCAGCCGTTGCCAGAGTAGCAATTAGACAATTAAAGCTAGATTTCCACCCACAGAGGCAGACTGAAAAATACTGGTGGTTTGGCCTTCCACACTTGGGGATGAAGTAACTAATCCATGGGAGGTAGGGTGATGTCATGGAGCTGGTTGGCAGGGAATTCAGTGGTGTCATTCTGCCCTCCATGGCCTGAGGGATGTTAGATGTAGCTCCATTGAATGCCTCCTCCTTTGTATGTATTTGTATGTGTTCAAGTGTGTGCACATATGCATACATGCACTTGGAAGCTAGAGGTCGATGTCACGTGTCATCCTCGGTCATTCTCCACCTCACTTTTTGAGACAGGGTCTCTCACTAAACATGAAGCTTACTAATTCAGCTAGACTAGCTGGCCAGCGAGCTCCATGCAGCTGCCTGTCTTCCTCTTACATCACTCCCAGCTCTAGAGTTAGATCGCCTGGTTTTTATGTGGGTGCTGGGATCTGAACATGGATCCTCATGCTAGAAGAGGAAGTACTTTAGCAACTGATCCGTCTCTGCAGCCTCCTCTCCCCTCGCTTGCTTTACTGCGCACCGCTGCCAGAGTGAGGCCTATTATACTTGCCCTTCCTCCTTTCTGGGCAGTTGGTACCTCTTGAGAGCTGAGTATATATCGCACAAGGCCTTTCACCTGGCCAGTCTCTCAGTGCAAATGTAATATCCATGATGAAAATCCTTCTCATGTACCTTGAACTAATTTTGGATGCCTAGCTCCCGGAATGGAGACTGGCCATAACATGTTCTCAGAAACATAGTTACATAAATGTGTTAAAAATGTCCTGAATCCATAAAGAAAAAAAAAAACCAAACTGAATGCCCAGGGGCTAATTTTAGCTTGTTAACTTGCCTCTTCTTTGTTTGAATTGCACAGAAACATTACAGTATGAAGAAAGTGGATTAGTAGCCAACACATAGGTCTAGAGCATATCATGCAAAAGATCATGCTTCTGGATTCTATAGGAGAGATGACTAGAAAATTCTAGACTAGAAAGAATGTAAATCCTTGGTCCTATCATCAAAAAAATTTTAAGAAAGCTTTCAAATAAATCTAGTTCTCCCTAGATTATTAGACCTACTCCCTACCCTCACTGCTTATAGAGGCCTGATGTTCTCTGAAGCATAACCTTTGTCATACTTTCTTACCACACAGTGAACCCTACTTCACAGCGACCCCATCTGCTCTCTTATAGCCAAAGAACATTCGGGCGCCCCCTGGGATTATGAGACTTGAATGAGAGGATGCTTTACAAAGTAAAGGGCCAGCCAGAGCGTATGTGCTGGTGATGTCATTGCATTCGTCTGAACAAGCACTGCCTCTATTGGGTGGAACCAACACTAGGTCTCTGTTGGACATCACACTCTTCCCTCCTCTAAGGGACTGTCACCCCTGCTGTGAACTGCGCCTCCTCCTACAGTCTCCCATTGAAGAGTGGCAATGTGAGATGTGCCAGCTGCAAACATAGTGGGCCCAGAACATACTTTATCCTCTTCGGGTGCCAGGATCTCCGTATTACTTTCTTGCTCAGTGTGACAAAAATCAGCTTGGTGGGAGGGGCAGGTATTTGGACTCATGGTTTGAGCCATCGCAATTGTCTGGCTTTGATACTTTTAGGCTAGACACAGGCAGGTATATGTAGCAGAGGCTGGCTTCTTGCATCATGGCAACCAGAAAGAGGGAAGTGGGAGGGAGGGGCAGGAGCCATCCATCCACAGGAGAGACTATGAAAGGCACACCCCCAAAACCTACTTCCTCTAATGTGTTCCCATCTCCTATTTTCTACCACCTTCCAAAAATGCCATCAGGTTATGGATTCATCAGTTTAAAACACTGTTTCTCAACCTGTGAATTGTGACCCCTTTGGCAAACTTCTATCTACAAAAATATTTACATTAAGATTCATAACAGTAGCAAAATTACAGTTATGAGATAGCAACAAAAATAATTTCATGGTGGGGAGCTCACCACAACATGAGGAACTGAACTGAAAGGTTGCAACACTAGGGAAGCTGAGAACCACTGCTTTAGAGGCTGGCACTCATAGAATACAATCCGTTTCCCAAAGCTCCACCTGTAGACATTGCGTTCAGAACCAAGCCTTCAATCAAACAAGTTCAGGGGCACACTTCCTATCCAAACAATAACAGTCTGAGCAAAGGTAATATTACTATGTTCACTTCATAGATGAAAGAATGGAGATTGAGAGAGGGTAAGTAATTTGTCTTCGTCTACACACCTGATAAAAAGCAGATGGTGGAAACAAACACCAGTGCTCAACTTCGGGGTTTCCAACTCATCTATGTTCTCAACACATGGAACATTTACCTTGGTAGTTTGTGAATGATTTCAAGTGGCACTGAGAAGGTTTTATGTGGAAAGGGAGATGGGTTTGGTTGTTATAAAATTCTGCATTCAGTTAAGGTACATAAAAACAAGTTAATATGTTTTAGATCTTTGACAAACTTGAAAGTCCAAACTGGTGCTAATAGGCTACTTACTGATGTGTTTATTTATGTGCATGGGGTGTGTGCATGTGTGTGTGTGTGTGTATGTGTGTGTGTGTGTGTGTGTGTGTGCATGCTTTGTACATGTGTTATGTGTGTGTACCCACCTATGTGTGTGCATGTGAATTCCAGATGTTGACATCTGGTGATTTCTTCTATCACTCCTCACTTTATTTTTTGAGACATAATTTCTCACTGGTTCTGAAGCGTAACATTGACAAGCATGGCTGACCAGTGAGTCTCCAGGGTGCATCTGTATCCCTTTTCAACCCTCACCCCCAGCACCAGAGTGATAGATGCATCCTTTGCCTGGATTTTACATGGGTGTTGGGGATCCAAGCAAAGTTCACGTGGTTACACAGCAAACAACCACTGAGCTGTCTCCCCAACCCCTAACAGGTCTTTTAAAGAATTCCAGTGTGATCAGATTTAAGATGGTGTCGAGTAAAATTGAATAGTGTGTTAAAATGTATTGATTCTACTTAAGGTGAATAAAAGTGACTTTCACATTTAGATAGTCTATAAAACTGTGTTTGTTGGGTATTTTTCACAAAATAAGGAGCGAATGAATGAAACCTGTGGTCAATTTGTGATCTTCAAGGAGATCTGCTGATCTGGTGGAGGCAGCAGATGCTTACTGTTCTCTAAAGGTATGACAAGCTGAGAGTCTAGAATAAACTGGAAAGAGACGAACACAAGAAAAGGCATGCAAATGTAGGACATGTATATGCATGAGTCTCACAAACTACAAGACAAGAAGGACGGGTGATTGAGGCTTATAGGCTGTCTTGAATGTAGAAAGAAACTGGGGGTTAGAGTTTCTGGGTGGAGGACCCAGTTAAAGGAATGCGATGGAAGGCAATATGTGGGTCTTTTGGTATGCAGACAAATGCTCAAAAAGCTTAGTGGGTCTACACACTTGGCAACAACTAATTGGAATCTGAGTGTTCAGGACACAGAATCAATGAATGTACTGAGGATACGTGATATCCCTATATAGTGTACATCTGTATATATGTTGAGATGTTACACTCTGACCTCAAAATATGTACAGTCAAGTGTCCATTAAAAATTGCATAAATTCTCCCAGTCTCGGCCCTCAGAGGAGCAGGTGGCAAGCAGTGCTGTACTCTCTGGGCAGGGTGTTACCTTTTAGTCTTCGGATAGGCTTCAGTCTTCAATGCTGAAAATACTCTGGTGCACTGAATCCCTCCTGGAAATGGGTCTTTAATCAAAGGAGAGAATTCTCCAAAGGCTTTCAGTTTAGAGCAAAGCATCATGTCCTACCACGAACTCCAAAATGGCATATGTAATAAAGATGAAACTTAACTAATAGACACAGGGATGGCTCCTACTGTCTTAAGAAGAAAGGACACTGATGGCTGCTTTCGTGCCCAGGCAGTCCCATGAGGTCTGTGTTTAGCCCTCCAAAGGGAGTGGTGGCCTGTAGTAGCTTAGTCTGAACTGCATAGCAGAAGTCTGGTTGAAGGTCAGTTGAGAGGTCGTTTAGAGGGGTGTGAGCCTGTTAACACAGGGTATTGAGCTGAGAACTCAGTCTGCAGGTACTGAAATGTATATGGACCTAAGACGCAATGACAAGCACCACCTCCCAGTAGGTATCTAAGTTATAGACAGATCCTGATTGGGATCAGTGTTGTGAGAGGGGAAGCAGCGACTCATATTTCTTTAGGTAGCTAACTTTCAAGTTACCGATTTGGCTTCTTTTAGAATAGAACATCCCCAGCCTTTTCCTTCCAGAAGATGACCCTTTGGGAAGAAAGGGGAGACTTGCATCTCCCCCTCATCAGCATTTTTGGCCTTGGACAAGTCACTTAACCCTTTGTTACCTGTGAGATATGAAGAGTGTGTTGGAGGCGAATTAAGCTGATGGAAATACACAGAATCTGCTAGGTAGTAGGATGGATTTTTCTTGAAGGTAGAGGTAAAGTTGAGTGGAAGAATGCAAACACGTGTATCCTTCCCATTTAAAGCTCTAAAGACCCGTGGCTCCGGGATCATCATCCAGTTGTGTATTAGGGCTCTCAGAAAACTACCAGGAGGATGAAGCCATATTTATGGAAAGAGATGTGCTTTAAAGAAACATCGGATGCAGTTGTGGAGGCTTTCAAGTCTAAAATCTACAGTTAGCCGGGTGGCCTGCTTGTTGTACTGTCACTTCTTTGTGAGGCAGTCCTTGTAGCAAAGTCTTCAAATAATGGGACAAGGTTTACCCACTGAGGAAGGCAATGCATTTTGTTCAAAGCCTGCTCTGTTAGAACAGTGATCAGCTCCACCCAAACCCAGTGGACAGGAGCCCAGAGAATGAGTATTTGCCCCGGGGAAATCAGAGAGCTATAATGCTTTCAGGATATGGCAGGATGCTGGACAAGCCAGAGGACCATGTGAATGCTCCACCCTCACATGCCCATGCCTTTCTCCTCCCTGCCTGCCTCCTTCCCCTCCTCTTTCTTTTCCCCTTCCTCTCCTCTGTAGTGCACAAGGCATTGTATGTTCCTTTGAATACTTGGATGCTCTCTTCATTTTGCAATTCCCAATTCATCTAAGGAAGCAGATGCTCCTGAAACCAGCTTCCTTCAAAGAGCAGCTTCCAGCCTGCTCCTGAAAGTGTGATCATTGCCCAGGGACAACTTGGTACTGGCTGATTAGTCAGAGCCTTGCGCTTATGTTCCCTGTGTGGGAGGAAGGAACTCAAAGTGTCTTGGTGCTGACTGATGCTGGGGGAAGGCAAACTGTGCTGTGTGTGTGTGTGTGTATGTCTGTGTCTATGTGTGTCTCTCTGTGTATGTCTATGTCTGTGACTGTGTACTAAGCCAGAGGTCAACAACAGGGAATTGGACGAAAACATTTTCAACTTATCTTCAAATTATAGCAGATAAAAGAAGCTGCTTCCTGGAAAAAACAAAGATCAAAGCAAACATTGTAGATCATTTTCGTTGTGTGTACAAGTGCACATACATGTATGTGGTAATGTGTTGTGTTTAAAATGTCTTTATTGAGACATTTAATTCACATAGCATAGAATTCACCTATGGAGTGTAAGCTCCATGTTGTAAACATATGTGCAAGGTTGTGAAGCCCCAAAGCCTGACCCTAGAGCAGTCTCTTCGTCTTACAGAGAAGCTGCATACCTGTCAGCAGCTGCTGCCCATCCTCCCATTTCCTTCCAGCCCACATCCACGGCTTTCTTTCTGTCTCCATAGATTGTTAATGCACAGCTTGTAGCCTTTCATAATTGGCTACTTTCTCTCAGCATGTTCAATTTCGCCTATGTGATTGCACAGATTAATACATCATTCCTTTTTGTGGCTGAGGCCAAATAATTTCCCCTGTATGCGTGCAGCATAGCCGGGGACCTTTGGGCTGTTAGGCATAAGTGCTGCTGTGAACATGGGCCTAAGGGGTTTTGTGTGGTCGTGGGTTTTCACTTTTCCTGCACACTGGGTAAGGAATGGAACAGTGCTGTGATGGTGTCTTCGCAGGAACCGTCCAATCCCTTTCCAGGGCAGTCGCACCATTTCACCTTCCCTGACATGATGAGAAGATGCTGATTTTTCCTTATTTTCATCAGCTCTTGCTGTCTTCTGTTCTTTGATTAGAGCTATTCTAACTGATGAAAAGTGGCATTGCTTGTGGTTTTGATTGGCATTTCTCTACTGGCTAATCATGCTGAACGTTTTCATATACTTATTGGCTATTTTTGTTTCTCCTTTGGAGAAATGCCGCTATCAATTTATTGAGTTGTGTGGGGGCTTGACGTGCTCTAGTCACAAACACTTTTGACTTAAGTGCTTGGAGATCTGTAAGGCCTTGACTTAGAACAGCTTCTAAGTTAAGGAAACTATTCCTCTTTCAAGTCTAAGGGGAAGCGAGGGGGAATCAAGTGAAAATACTGCCAATGCTTTGGGTGCCAGGTAAAAGTTCTTTTGAATTTTATTCTCCTCCCAAAGTTTTTCCTTTCTATTAAAATCTGAAACAGAGTCTCATGCAGACCAGGCTGACCTCAAACATACTCTGTAGCTAAAGATAAATTTAAACTTCTGATCTTTTTGTCTCTAGCTCCTAAATGCTGGCATTATATGCACCACCATTCCTGGTTTATTCTGTGCTGTGGATCAAACCCAGGGCTTCATGTATGTTAAGGAAGCATTCTACAAGTCGGGCCATATCCCATCAACTTTATAACCATAAAGAAATATCTGAATTATTTAAGTGAAATGACACCAGGAATGGCCACCTTTGTGGTTGCTTGAATGAGATGTCACCTGTGTTTTTGAGCATTTGATTGCTTGGTCTATGTGTATTGTCATTGTTTGGAGAGGGTTGGGAGGTGTGGCCTTGCTGGAGGAAGTGCATCACTGGGAACAGCTTTGAGATTGCAAAGCTCCAGGCAACTCCTAATCTCTCTCTGTGCTTCTTGTTTGTTATGATGTGAGATGTGAGCCTCAGCTCCCAGCTACTGCTCCAGCCACCTGCAGTCTGCCAATCAGCTCCTCCATCATGGACTTATCCTTCTGGAACCATGGGCCAACTATGCCCTTCCTTCTATAAGATGCCTTTGTCATGGTGTTTCATCACAGCACCAGTAAGGTTACCAGAGTGGCCTCCCATTGGATTCTCCCACGTTTGCTTTCCTGTCTGCGCCTGCTTTGTGTGTGTGCAGCAGCGAGGGTGAGGAACTCAGATGTTTTGTTTTTGTCAATGAAGGCAAAAGCTGCATCGCCAGTGTTTAAGACCTAGAGAAAAATCTAACTGTAAACTTTCATGATGCTACCAAGTGCTATCTAACTACAGCCAAGTTCCTGTGATAGAGTCATGACTTTCTAGTCCTAAGTAGTATGGCAGACCCTTCCAATTTACATTAAGACCTTAGCAAGCTGCTTCCACAAAGAAAAATAATTCACAAGAGATGGTGAGCAACTCTGCCCATTCCATTCTTGAGGCATGTGCCCAGATGAAGCCTGAGGCAGGAGGGTGCAGCTGTACTCACGAAATCCATGTGTCTCTTACACTAACGATGCTTATACATGGTGCTGTCATGGGTTCCTAGTTTCTTCTCTTATAATTAGCAATGGGAAATTAATTTCATGTATGTACTCTTGTTATGCACTGTGGCTTTCAGTTTTTTATGTAGCACTCATACACTAGTGTATTTCTATAAGGAATCATCTTGTATGTTTATTAATTTTCTAAAATTATCATATGAAGGAATTGGTTTCATTATGGTATTTCCGTACCTACTTTGTTTTTGTTGACCCTCCTACATTGCTCCTGACCTCCATCTCTAGCCTGCCTTCTCTTGGTCCCTTTCCTTCCCACAACAAGTATTACCCACTATCAGATGCATAATTGGAAAACACTTTGTCCTATTCTGTAGCTTGCTGCTCTGCCCAAATGATGTACAGAGCATTTCCGTTTTATGAGGTCTCATTTATTAATTATTGGTCTTAGTGCCTGTGCTATCAATATCCTGTTTGCATAGTTTTTTTCCTGTGTCAATGAGTTCAAGTTTATCCCTGTTTTCTAGTCTATCAGATTGGTCTTATATTGAGACCATTAATCCATCTGGAGTTGGGTCTTTGTGCGGGCTGATAGGTATGGATCTATTTTAATTCTTCTATATCCAGCCATCTGGTTTGACCAGCATAGTTTGTTGGAGATGCTGCTTTATCTCCAGTGTATGCTTTTGGCTTCTTTGTCAAGTTTGTAGGTGTCCATAGGTATGCAGAACTATGTTATGTCTAGGTCTTCAATTAGATTTCATTGATCAACATATCTATTTTTGTGCCAATACCATGCTGTTTTAATTACTACAGCTCTGTAGCAGAATTTGAGGTCAGATG
Organism: Myodes glareolus; assembly: GCF_982192425.1. Lineage (NCBI taxonomy): Eukaryota > Metazoa > Chordata > Mammalia > Rodentia > Cricetidae > Myodes > Myodes glareolus. The sequence goes on from NC_142028.1 coordinate 58,728,128, forward strand.
TGATGATACCTCCAGCAGTTCTTTTATTATTCAGAATTGTTTTAGCTATCATACATTTTTTTGTTTGTTTGTATTTCCATATAAAATTGAAGACTGTTTTTGTTTTTCTGATATTAGATAGGTCGTGTGCCTAGAGGAAACTCAATAATATTATTCTGTCAAAGGAACATAGCAAAGGAACATAAAATGACTCCTAATGACACACTGCTATGCCCATAGATCAGTGCCTTGCTCAACCCACATTAGAGAAGCTTCTTCTTGTAGAAGATGGGAATTAACACAGAAACCCACAACTGAACAATGTGCACAGAGTGAGAGACCCTGAAACATCCAATCATAAGTGGGATGTCTTCATCAACTCCCTCCCCTCAGGCCTTAGATATGTGTGGGAAGAGGAGGCAAAAAGATTGTAAGAGTCAGAGATGATGAACGACTTCGAGAATATAGTGTCTTCCAGACACAACAGGACTGAAGCACATCTGAGCTCACAGAGACTGTGGCAACGCGCACAAGGCCTGCATAGATTCACTGAGATGGGGATGTAGACAATGGCCCCCAAAACTAATGAGAAGCTGTCTGCAACAGACACCCACTGGCAAAGGGAAAATCAGTTTCCTCCAATGGAGTCTCACTAGGTTTATGAACCACAATCCAGGGCAGACCCCATGGTCGAGAGCAGTTGGTCAGCACAAAAATAAAGCAAAGGAATTTTTGTGGATTTTTTGTTTAATTTTGCTTTATTTTTGGCTTTTTTATCTTACTGTTCTTTGCCTGTTTGTTTTGATTTTCATTTTTGTATTTTTATGGTTTTTGTTTGTTTGTTTCCTGTTGGTTTGTTTTTTAAAGAAAAGGGAGCCTAAGGTTATGTGGATAGGGAGGCAAGATGGATCTTGGAGGAATTAGATGGGGACGCATGATGGAAGTATATTGTCTAGAAATACTAATTAAAAAAGAAAGCAAATGAAGACAAAAATGGCTGAATATTGGCTAAAACAATTAAATATCTTCTGGAAATTTCCAGTCATCAAATATTTCTCTCCAAAGACCAATGTCTTTCTCATTAGGAATTCATCGGCTTGGTCACTGCTCCTGGAGATGTGGGCATGTAAATGTCAATGCTCTCCCTGGCAAGCTGGTGGAATTTGCTGATGACACATATCTGCATTAGCTTCGGAGAAGGCTGGCATCTGAAAAACTGAGTCACTTAGAGGGGTCAGTGGAGAGCTTGCTCATTAGGTGGTGGGGTGGGGTGGGGGGTGGTAAGCATATTTAGTGCAGGAGAAAAGTCAGACTTGGGGCAGCAGTGTTGTGAATGGCTCTCGGCAAAACTGCCTTGAGAGCTCATCAATCTAAAACGGATGCGAGAGCAGGGAGCAAGACTAGGGACTAGGAAGAAATAACAAAGCGGGGAGGACTAGGAAAGGGGGAGGAGGAGAAGAATGGGTAAAGGGGAGGAATGAATAGATCTGTGCGTCTGAGCATGGCTCAGAATGCAAGTTCTGGTTCCCATACTCAGAAGCCACTTTTATTAATAGGAATGTCGATCAGAATAATTAACCATTTACTAATAACTTAGATACTGGACCCTGTATTCATTCCTTTCCTATTCATTATTTTTCACTTATTGTCTATGTGCTCAGCTACTGCCTGAAGAAACACACCTGAGAAAACTGGTTCAGACTTACCCTCCAAGGGGCCACACTGCATGAACTAGGGAGGAAAGGACAATAATGGCAATGATGACATTGGTGCTCTGTAAATGGCAGGTGTTTGGTTTTGGTGCCTTCTGCTACCTGAACACCAGTGCTTCTACTGGAACAAGGCAGGCTGTGATGAAGAGCCCAGACAACAGCCTCACCTCCGGGGTTTATTCATTCAATGACCTAGAAGTTGGAATTCAGTGGTAGCAAGCATTTCCTAAGTATACACAAAGCTCTGCGTTTGGTCCCCAATACAGACCCCCACTTCCCAAAAGTTCATTTAACAGATATCTATTGAGTTGGCTCTCAGTGCTACATACATACCCTAACAACTGAATGGGTGTCCCACTAAGAAAACCAATCTTTTAGTTTTTATTTTTATATACATTAGACAAAGGCTCTTAAGATATTTCTATTTGGGGATTTTGTTGAGTTTCTTGCACCCTTATCTAGCATGTGACTCTGTTCTATCTCTAAGTCTCTCATCATTGAGACAGCAATCTGAGTTGGATTTTATATATCAGATTGGGACTGAGGATAGGAAAGAGGGAGAGAAAAGGTCCCAGAAGAAACAGAAGGGGTTTGGGACATCAGAACAAGAGCATGCAATAGAAGAGCTAGGAAAGAAATACTGGTTTTGAGTGCTGCAGGATTCCAGAACACTTTTATCATTCCTCTTTAATGATAAATATAGTTGTGTTGTAAGGAGGCTGCTTGTTTCATTCCCAGCTGCTTAGCTCTGAAATAACCACACAGATACTGTATTAATTAAATCACTGCTTGACCCATTAGCTCTAGCTTCTTATTGGCTAACTCTTACATATTAATTTAATGCATTTCTAGTAATCTGTGTATAGCCACGTGGATGTGGCTTACTGGGTAAAGTTCCATCTGGCTCCAGCGGGACTACATGGCTTCTCTCTGACTCTGCCTTCTTTCTCCTAGCATTCAGTTTAGTTTTCCCCACCTAACTCTGTTCCCCTATAGCTCTGCTATAGGCCCTAAGCAGTTCCTTTATTAACCAATGATATTCACAGCATACAGAGGGGAATCCCACATCATAGCTGAGTATTTTTGTAGTATAGATGAGGGCCCCTTTTCATTTTACAACTCAATAAACCAAACATGGAAATGTTTGATGGTTTTCCTGAAGACACATAGCTGGCTGACTCTAATGCCAAAATTTAAAATGTATTGACAGAAGTTTCTGTTCTGCCTGGTCCTGCTGCTGTTCAGTCTCAAAGAAACAAATAGAGGCTAATATTAATTATAAACTGTTTGGCCTACTAGTTTAGGCTTATTAATAACTAACTATTACAACTTAAATTAACCCATAATTCTTATTTATGTTTAGCCACATGGTTGGTACCTTCTCTAGTAAAACATTCTCATCTTGATTCCTCTTCGTCTGACTTGTGACTGACTCTCTACCTTTTCTTTTCCCAGAATTCTCCTAGTCTAGTCACCCCGCCTATACTTCCAGCCTGGCTACTGGCCAGTCAGCGTTTTATTAAACTAATCTGAGTGACAAATTTTTACAGTGTACAAGAGCATTGTCTCACAACAAAAACAGGCCTTACTGACTCAAGACTCAGGGTTCATCTTCAGTTCCCCTTTCAAAATATATTCAGAGTCTGAGCAGCATCTGGCACTCATCTTCACGTGAGCCATTGTGGTTTTCTGCCTGGGTTATTGTGGCCACTCCACCTGTGAGTCGCTGCTACTTCTGTGCTTACCACAGAATGATGCTTTCAAATGGACATCAGAACACCGTCCTGCTGGGGCTCACATCCTTCTGGCCATTAAAGCCGAAGTCCCAACCCTCGCCTACAATGGTGGTAGGCAAGGCCTTGAAGATTCAGAGCCCCAGACTGAAATTACAGAGACTTTATCTTCTGTGCCATACCTAGGCACATCTCCATATGATAGCACCTCTGCTTATCTCTCCCCGGGACTCAGGTCTTGCAGTGCTCTCTATCTGCAGTGTTTTTTCTCCAATCTTCTTTTATACCTGTGCTGGTCATTTCTCTTATTTCACCTTAAGAGTAGCCATTCTCTTAAGTAAATTTAGAAAAACCCACTCAGTGAGTCTGGACCATCTAAACTGTTAGTTAGCATTATTACTTTGCAACAGGCCTAGCCAGAGGCTGGTATGATCATAAGAATTATAAAATGACTCCTATGAATTTAGACTCTGATGTTAGTTTCATGATTTATGAAGTATGTGGTAGAAGGTGGAGGGAGAGTGTCTAAATTGTACTGCGCCAATCCTATAACAAAAGAGTTACCAATACAGTGACACAGGAGCCGTTGGTCCATGGTACTAATTTGGAAGTTGCCAATCACCTCCAAGAGCCAAAAAAGCTGAGACTCAACTCCCAATTCTTGAGAGAATACAAGCTTGCTTCTAAAGCTCTAAAGAGGTAAATTTTAACAACAATACACTGAAGGTTAGAAGCATATTGTTCTTCATGGTTTCCTGGTAAGCAGCCAGCCTGGCAAAGCTAGATTTTAGTCTTGTGAGACCCTGAGCAGAGCCTGAGCATCCCTGTGGATTCTAGCTTGTTGAACTCTGAGATAGTGAATGAGTGATGTCACAGGGACTAAATATGTGGTAATTTGTTAGAGAACAACAGAAACCCAATACAGAAGACAACAGAATTGATCTCTCAGGGCCAATTTGATCTTTCAAAAGTGCCTGTCTGCAGATCTGTGGAGAGGATTCTGCGCATCCAGTGTACATATCGGGAATGCAGCATGTAGAAGTACCTGCATGTTTTTCCTAATTGATAGGTCCATGCTGTTCAAGACTTTTTTTGCTGTTAGATACACATAACTAAAAATCTGTCCATGGTCACAAGATTTTCATGGCAAATGCCAAACGTGTTTGCCCACTAAGCAATCACAACAGCCCCTTCCATTAGATTAAAATAGGGGGTAATTCAAAAGAAATTCTCTCCTAAACACATATTCTCTCTCTCTCTCTCTCTCTCTCTCTCTCTCTCTCTCTCTCACTCACTCTCTCTCTCACACACACACACACACACACACACGATCACTAATCACTAAAGAAAATCCGTTAGGAAAAACAAAACAAAACAAATTCAAGTCTAACACTTAAAATATGGATAGTGGTAAGGCATGAATTCTTCTTGTTTTCCTCTCTACTCTGGTCTCAGTGCCTCGAAGAGAGTTGGGCATATTATGTAACAGATGCTTAATAGACTCTCTTGAGTTGAAGATTGGCAAGGGGAGGGTTAGAAAAGCCTGCTAGTTAAGGAAAATGTATTACAGTAATAAAAAGTCCTGAAGTCAATTTTTTTCCCTCACTTAACAGTTTCTTCATCTCAGATACAGAAATAAGAATACATTTTTTGCAACATGGTTGTGAGGATTAATTGAGGTAGGATGCCTATATTATGGTCTGAATCTGTTATGTCTTCTCTAGGTTCATCTTTTGAATGCTTCTTTTCCAATTAGTGATGCTATTTTGAGGACCCTTTAGCAGACAGGGCTTAGCTAGTGGAAGTATGTCACCAGCTGTAGAACTTTGATGGCACCAGCCTGGCTCCTGCCTCTGGGCCTTACTTTCCACTTCCTGGTCTATGGTGAGCAGCTGTTCTCTGCATTTCCTCCATTACCATAAACTGAGTTGCTCCACCATGCCTTCCCTGCAGTCATGAATTGGAACACTCTAAAATGATAAGCCAAAATAAATCATTTTTCCTTTCAGTTGCTTTTGACAGGCATTTTATCACAACAATGCAAAAATAATTTATATAAAATGAGATACTCAGTCCAGTGATTTGTTCTGACCGGCATTTGCCTAATGGGAACAGTTTTCAAGTTTAAAACACGTATGTGTAAGGATGTGTGCTCACATGCGTGTATATGTGTATTTGTGTGTGTGTGTGCCCATGGAAATCTGAAGATGGATACAGATCCCCTGAAGATGGAGTTACAATTACCATATGACACGGGTGTTAAGGTGTTGGGGGTCCTTTGCAAGAGTAGTGTGTGCCTTTAACCATCTCTCCAGTCTCTGCTTTCAAATGTTTATATCAGTCTGGGTTCCTAATTGCAAGCAGTAGGATAGTCATGAGCTTGAGATGATGCAAGCATGGAGATTATTATCCAACAGCTATCATGACCCTCACAGAAGCTACAGGACTAGTCCATATGAGTCCAGCCCTGTGTACAATGAGGGCTTCAGCTCATGTACCTACCTAGTACACCACCGCTGTAGTGTTACCCCTGGAAATTCGTGCTTCAGTTCACATCACTGTCCCTTCCCTCCTCTCTGGTACCATGAGAGCTGCATTAAAGATGTTGGACAAATCCATCTCATTGTTCACACCCATGTTCCATCTACCTGGAGGGCTGGTGATAGGTGTGCGGTCTTGCCACTTCTCTGGTCCGTGACTAACTCTGCCTGCTACCTCCAAGACTAAATTCCTTACATATATGAAAGAGTTTATATGCCAGAGAATATACCTCTTCTCCCCCTGAAAGCATAAAATTGCTTGTATTCATCCTCAGACTGCTAATCCAGGATCAGAAATACTCTATTTGAGGGGAGAAAGGGAGGCATGGGATTCGGTCTCGGGATGATTCGATTAGGAAAACAGATTCATGGGACCATAAGTACTCAGACTGGGAAAGGTCTTATCCTCTGTCAGACCTCGGCTTGCAGACTGATTTCCTTCTCTTAGATCCTATACAGGGGTCACACCTGCACAATGTGATCAGTCCAGGATTTACCTGTGGGCCTGAGCTTCAATGTGATCCCTGAATGGTCTTCTGCCTCCTGATAAGATCCACAGACACCTGTAAAATGGCCAGTAGTAAACAGGTCTAGAGCATTAAAGGCGAACTGTTGCCAGTAGCTCTTCCTGGTTCTTTGTCTTCTAAAAATGACCATATGGTAATATGTGACATTTATCTAATGTTTACCATTTTGTGGCCACTGGCAGAAAGCTTTTTGTTAAACACCATCTATTTACTTTTTAACTCAAGCATAGTATAATTATCCCCGTTGATTGAATCAGAAGTAGAGGCTTGGGAAGTGGGTTATCAAATTGCAGGTGGTAAAACTTTGACCCTGACACTAGAGCTGTGGTCTTATCTACATGTTTATATAAAACTGATAGAGTGTGAGCAGTTAGAGGTTTTATTTGTTAATATATGTTTTGTTTATTTATTATTTGTTTACCTACTTATTTATTTTGGTTTTGTCTTTCCTATGAAAACCATGCTCTTCATCATTAAGCATCTTGAGAGGTCAGTGTTTTGTGAAAGTTCAGCATGAAAATTATAAGAAAAAACTACACACACATAGTTTCTAATTTGGCGTGCAAATTCTGGAATACTTTGGATCTTGGAGTCTTTGGTCAAGGTTCTCCCTGCTGATGAGGTTTCTTTAAAGTAGTAGTAGCAGGGTGGGAGAACATAGCTTTTTCTTTTTTCTTTTTTTTTTTTTTCGGTAATCAAGATAATGAAACTGAGTTGTCTATATTTATTTCCATTAACATAGTGATTACAGGTAATTAAACTAAGGCATCATCAGAAAAGGTCAGACAACAGCAACCACAAAAACAGGACAGAAAAGATGAATTCTCTCTCACAGAATAGAATCTGGGACCTACCAAGAAGAACTCATGTCTCCCCATGCAGCAGAGCTAAGCCCAGGGGTCTGCGTACCTAATGTTGTTGTTGACACTCTATCCAAGCTATTATCCACTGCATTTACTTCTTTTCTTCTGGTTCTTTTAAAACTTGAACTCCTTTGTATCTAGCCCTTTGGATTTTGTTTCAGGTTATGTTTTTTTTTTAACTCACTCTGTGTATGATACATGTGTGTATGATATGTTTGTATATGTGTTCATGGTATGGCACATGTGTATGGGTCAAAGAACAGCATTGGGTGTTTGTACTTGCTTTCTTCTGTGTTGGGGACATTGTCTCATTTATGGTTTGTCAGTGTATGCTCCAGGCTAGCTGGTCCTGTGGGTATGCAGCGTCTCTAGTCTCTCTCACTGGTGTGGGAGCGCTGGAGTTATAGATCCACTCCACCAGACCCAGCTTTGTGTAATCATGGGAATTCAGACTCAGGACCCACACTTGCTGAGCAAGCATTCGACCTGCTCTGCCCTCTTTCCACCCCGGGACCGGCCTTTTGTTTCCAGCTATGATAATTCTCAAATGGTGGTAAGAGATCAGCTATATAATGGGGTTGATAAACATTTGTAGATTTGTTGATGGATGTATTGAGTAGATATGGAATGAGATAAGAGGAAATTGCCTAAGCCCAGGGCATATATGTACATGAATATTTTAGAAATATGCTATTATGAAACACTGTTTAAAAGGGAGTGGTTTAGAAGCACACATGTTTGTTTTCTTTCTTCTTTTCTTCCTTCCATCCTTCCTTCCTCCCCTTCTTCCTTCCTAACTGTTCTGTGAGTCATGGATTTGGTCCTGTCTCAGATAACGTGCCTGTCTTTCCCATGGTATTAGTTGAGATGATTCAGTTGGTTCTGTAGAATAAAAGTAGGTTCTTGGTTGTCATCTGTTGGCTGGGTGTGTTGATCTTGCCACATGTGAACTGTCTGCGGTGACCTCTCATACTGCCAGGGCCCGTCTCTCTAGCCGGGTGGTCTGGACTTCTTCACTTTGTGGCTCAGTTCCCAGAGAGAAAGTGGAAGCTCCAAGACTTCTGAATTCCAAGGCTTTGCCTCCAGAACATGCTGTGGGTCAAGGTCACTCAAAGAGCCGCCTCAGCCAGTGAGATGGGCATTAACTCTTGTTGGGAAGACCAGGAGTTACACATTGCAGAGAAGGTTTAAACATGGAGTAGAAAGAAAGGCCTTTTTCAGGGAAAAAAATTTACTTTTTATTGTGATGAAATAGCATAACATTTACCATTTTAACTGTTTTCAGGGGTAAAATTTAGTGGGATAAAGTGTTGTCAGCCCTCTTCGCCCTATCACAGATGGAAAATATTCAGAATAAAACTGCTTTTGTATTGAGTGCGTAGTTTTTTTTTAAATCATTATTTCTTAAATAGTGGAGTAGTACAATATTTATTTACATAGGACTATAGAACTTGCATTATAGACTTGAACACTAACCTGAAAATCCAAAATGTTTTTTTAAAAAATCTGGAAGATTTTTGACACTGTTGTGACAGAAATGGGCAATTCTATTACTGGGCCTTATGTGAGAAATCCGAACCAAAGCAAAGGCACACTAAAAACATCGTCTTAAATGACCGTTGTTATATTTGTATGAAGGTGTGTATAAACATAAATATTTTTCTTAGAATGATCCCATTCCCTAAATATATAATTCTCTCTCTATATATATAAATATACCAAAGTTCAAAACAACACAAAAATCTGAGCTATTTGATCCTAAGATTTTGGATACATGAGTCCGAATCTGCTACTGTGTTAAAGGTACTCCAGTGTTTAAAGTGCTGGAGAAGATGGGCAAATGCTGTGCCATTTTGAATTAGGGACTTAGCATTCAGCTCCGATAGTTGCTCACTCCCCAGAGTCCCGGTACTGAGTAATTCTTGTCTTTCCTTAGACCCTGGATATCATCATTGTCTGTCTGTCTGCCTGTCTGTCTCTGTCTGTGTCTCTCTCGTGTGTGTGTATGTGTGTGTGTGAATGCACGCATGTGCATTTGAGTGTGAACAGGGATGTGCAGGTTCCTTTGAACATGTATATGACTGACTGTGGAAATAGGAGATTGTCATCTGATGCCTTCCATTCCTCCCCGCTGTATTTTTTGAGAGCAGTTCCCTCTTGAACCAGGAATTTGTTGAGTCCTCTAGACTGGCTGGCTGATAAGCCCTAGACATCCCCTTATCTCTGTGCACTGGGTATTGAGATTACAGGCACATGCTGTATTTCATATAGGTGCTGGGTCTGAACTTCATGCTTGAGCAGTAAGCATTTTCCCTACTGAAACAGCTCCCCAGCCCCACTGTTTTACATGTGTGAATGGCCTAGACTTATTAACATTCTCAAAGCCATTCATGATGTAACATGCCTTCCTTTTTAAGAATGAATAGCATTCCACAGTATGATATCAAGTCTCTGCTTTTAGTTCTAGATATTGACCCAGAAGTGAAACTTCTGCATCATCTTAATTCAATTAATACAAAACCCCACACCAGGTGCTCTTTGTCCTAAACAGAATACCACTAGAGAGACTTCACTGTCTACCTTTATAAGCAACTTTTTTTGAGACAGGGTTTAAAGATCTTTTCTGCTGAAGCATATTAGGACACCCATTTTTCTCTTTAAACACACTCCCCCTTCTGTTCCCACATGCACTTATGGCCTAGAGAACTCAAGTCAGGCATTTCATCATTCCTGAGCAAACTCCTCCCTATGGCGCAGAGACTGTCTACCTCCCACTCAGTTCAGTAGCAAGGTCAGTACCCAAGGTTCGTTCTCTGCTTTGCTTATACACCACAGTGCGTGTGGATTTCTAGGCCTGCGTGGCCTCATTTTCTCCGAAAAGCTTTGCAGCTTCACCCCAGAAGCTGACTCTGAAACACCTTCCCCTTCCTGCCAGCCCTCTATGACTAATCTGAAAATGGATCTTTTGAGAAAAAGAAGGGATAAAAACAGAGAATAGAGCACCCTTCCAAGGCAAAACAATGAGAAATGGCTAAAAATAATTGAAGCTCTATTGCCTCTGTTCCTAAAGGCCATATTTTTGGCTGGCTCTAGTGATTATTCATCCCCCTGGGGCACATTTCATTTTCTCTGCAAGACTGTGTAAGGGGAATAACTTGTAATTTGGGCTACAAATTGTGTGTGACATTTCTGTATCTTATTTGGTGGTTATCTCTATTATTGTCTAAGAAGACCATTGGCTATTTCACAGATATTGTTTGAAAGCAGGTAGTGACCCCCAAGCAAGAGTCCTCCTGCCTATTGTAAAGATGCACAGCCTGGGTGATTTCTGTGATCTTTGAAGAATCAGATGAAGCTGCCTTTGCAGTACTGTTCTATACCCTAGACTAGAACAGGAATGGCTGTGCTTCTCACATCCCTCCAGCATTCAGTCCTGGAGAGAGAACCACAAATATAAATCTATAGGTGTGTATCCAGGCTTTGGAGGATGAGGAATAAGTCCATGTCCTTTTGAAGGTCAACTTTGGCTCAAAATTCTGTTTTCAGAACTTAACTGTTGTCGTGGAGTGGTAGTTCGTGCTAATTTCCAACTTGACAAGGCCTAGGGAATTTTATGAGGGATTGTCTAGATCAGGTTACCCTGTGGGGATGTCTGCGAAGGATTAAATAGGTTAAGTCAATTGAGATGGGCTGGGGTCGGGACTCAATAATAAGGAGAATGTAAACTGAGCCTGAAAATTCATCTCCCTCTGCTACATGACTATAATTGAGTGCTTCCTGCCCCGGCTGCCCTCCCTCCCCTGACCACAGTGGAAGTATTCCCTCAAACTACAAGCCAGACTAACCCCCTCCCAATGTGGTCGCAGCCAATAGAAAGGTTAAGGGTGAACACACGGAAATTCTACAGGGTACCCGTGAAAAACTAAGAGCGTTCTGGACCAGCATGTTGGGTTTACAGTTGGAACTGTATGACCTTGATCAAATTATTACATCTTTGTCTCTTTTAGTTACTGTGGATTCAAAATGCACAGTTCAATAGTGCATTCCTCAGTGACTGAGTTGAAAGAGAAGGAACATTGCCTGGTCCAAAGACTATTCCTTCTTATTAAGAGCTCCCTCCGGGCATAACCAGACTCTTTTCATGTGTGAATGCAGAGTTTCTTGAGAATGTGATGGTGAATTTTAATTTTCAACTTGATTAGATTGAGACCCACCTGGGGAATTAGTGAACCCACCTCTGGGTGTGTCTGTGAGAGCATTCCCATCCAAAATTGAATGACGAAGAGGACTCTGGGTTAATAATGAGTGGTTTAATCCCTTGATGAATTTATAACATGATGACATTATTGGGAGGTGATGAATATTAGGATGTGGAGCCTGTTTGGAGAAAGCAGTACAGTACAGTGGGGAATATCTGAGAAGGGGCTACATTTTGTTCTGGTCTCTTCTCTCTCCCTGGCTCACTTCCTGGCTGCTATAATATGCACTGTTCTGCATGCCAACTCCACCATAATACACTGACACCTCCAAAACTGTGACCCGAAATACGTCTCTCCTGTCTCAGGTTGTGTTATTTTTGTCCCAGTGATGAGGAAAATAGCTGCTATAGATAGTAATAGCTCAGAGCTGAGCTGTTGAGGGGAACTGCTAGAAAATCAACAATGTGAACACCGTGCAGCGGTCTATAGTGTAGCCATGACCGCGATTCAATTTGTTGAGAGTTTGCTATGTGTTAGGCATTGAATTTTAGAAATTTTTCTAAGTATTCTTTTAAATCTTTACATGTATTGGCTATTCAGATCCTTCCAGTCATCTGTAGAGTGGCGGGTGTTAGACAGATGCCCGTGTACCAACAGGGAGGGGAGAGGAGATAAGGAGGAGCTCAGTTAGTTCTCTTAGTAAGAAGCAGAACCCAGATCTCATCCTGTCACTCATCCCTAGTCAGGAGATGTCACAGGGTCTCAGTTTGTGCTCTCAGTGTCTATTGCTTCACTACGAAGAAGTTTAGGTTACAACCACCCACCGCTACCATAATTTACACTGTTTAAAACTGTTTCTTAATTTTGTATATGACAATAAGATTTTGTTGCTGACAACCATACTTACTATATTTTTCCACCACAACAGGAAGTAATCAGTGTGAACAGTAACATTGTTTTGGGAGATCTTAATGTCTATCTTAGTAGAAGGCAGAGGAATAAATTGTGTGTGCTCCTGCATTCAGTTTATTATGGTGCAGGTCTGGGAAACAGCACTGTCCCTTCAAGGAAGAATAAGAGTTGATGTGGGAGTCCCCTCTGTGTGTTGCTTTTCTTGGTTAATGAATAAAGAAGCTGCCTTGGCCTGTTGATACGGCAGAACTTAGATAGGCGGGGAAGACAGAACTGAATGCTGGGAGAAGGAAAGAATCAGGGAGCCGCCATGGATCCGCCAGAGACAGATGCTGGAAATTTTACCAGGTAAGCCACTGCCACATGGCGATATATAGATTAATAGAAATGGGTTCAATTAAAATAAGAGTAAGCCAATAAGAAGCTAGAGCTAATGGACCAAGCAATGTTTTATTAATGCAGTCTCTGAGTGATTATTTCAGTTCAGGGTGACTGGGATGAACAAGCAGATTCTTGCAACAGAAAATAAAACACCAACTATTTCATATTTGATATCTTTCAGGGACCCTGTGGAAGGTATTTGGGGAACATGATCCACTCATTCCTTTTCTGATAAGAATTTTATGATCAAATTAGAATAAGGAAGAGGCAAGCGTGTTAGCAACTTCTCCAAATGAGCATCAGAAAAGTGCAGTTAGTGGCCAGATTTCACCTGAGTCAGGAAAAGCTGGATCCCTTCCTTCTTCTCTCCTCATCCTGTAGGCAGTGATTTCCTCTGCAAGTGGTTCTTTGTCTGTCTGTCTGTTTCTGTCTTTGTTTTTCAAGACAGTTTCTCTGTGTAGCCCTAGCTGTCCTGGCGCTCGCTCTATAAACCAGGATGGCCTTGAATTCACAGAGATCCACCTGCCTCTGTCTCCCGAGTGCTGGGGTTAAAGGTGTGCACCACCACCACTGGGCCTGGAGATGGCTCAGCCGTTAAAGGCTAGGCTCACATCCAGGTGGTTCTTACGGAGCGTTTCATTCAGTCTTTCCTTCCGACAACCAGCTGCTGTCCAAGGAACTAGCAGATGCCACACCCTGATGAATGAGAAACAGATGATTGTGTGAGGTGGTGGCAGTCGAGGTGGTGGTGGTGGTGGTGTTGGTGGTGACCGTGGGCCACGTCAGTGGACATGACTGCCGGGTGTCAGAACTGGAGAACTCAGCGAAGCCTACACTGACAAGCCGCCACCTGCTCTAATCTGTAACTGATGCAGCTAAACTGCAAGAAAAGCAATGTTTAAAAAACAAAACCAAACCCTGGGACTTAACCAAGATGCTATTAGCAGCGTAGGGTCTCTGTTTCAAGGGATTTTAAGAGGATCTTCCAGGCATTCCATGTGTTGTGATCTAGTATTATCATTAACCGCTGTGAGCATTTTAGAGAGAAAAGGGGAAATGTAGCTTGTGCTTAGTGAAGCCTGCTTTGCCGTTCACCGGGCTTTGGTAATTCAGGTATTTTTCCACTTATATCAAGAGTCAAAAACAGCTCACTCTGAATTATTCTTTCCTTGAAGATTTCACTTTGAAATGCTGGGGGATTGTTTCCTTTGAGGCTCCCTTTTCCAACCCAAACATTCACAGATCAATTTCTTGGTCAGACATTGTAATGCTCACTTGCTCCACGGCAAAATTCAGAGGGAACTGGCTTCTCTACAGCCAGTCGGAAGCTTTTATCTCCAGGTTTTTTGCATTCGATGTTGGAAACTGCATTACGTGCCCTGGCTTGTGTTCTGTTTTCACTTGGAGTCCTGAGTGGTCTTCAAAGAGAACTAAGCGACTAATCAATGCAGACTTTTTATTTACAATTCTCCTTTTGGTACCAATGCTAAATACTTTGTGCAAAAAGCTTCTGTACTTCACACTCCAATGCTGATAGAGAAAAACAAAACAATCTCTCTGCTGTAGTTACTACCACTTGGTAAAATGGAGACATGTTTGCCTTTCTTATGCAGAGACCAATATTCAGTGTTGTAGTTTTAGTGTGCGCTGCCACAACAAAATGCTGCAGCCTGGGTGGTTTCAGCAATAGACTTCTTCTCCCCCCACATTGCTGTAGAGCGTAAATTCAAGATCAAGGTACCAGCAGGCTTTGTTGTTGTTTTAGGCCCCACGTCCTGGCCTGATGACAGCTACTTCTTCTCTAGGCCCTCACATGGTCGTGTGTGTGTGTGTGTGTGTGTGTCTGTCTGTCTGTCTGTCTGTCTGAGAGAGTAGGAGGGAGAGAAAGAGAGAGAGAGAAAAACAGGATAACCTCAAGTGTCACCTCTCAGGATGCAGTCTTCTCGTTTTTTGAGACAGGGTCTCTCACTAGCCAGGAACTCACTAAGTTGTCTGGGCTGGATGCCCATGGATCCCCAAGGATTTGCCTGCCTCCACCTCCCCGTTGTGGGGTTACAAGCATGAAATGTCACAGCTGGTATTTTCGGTGGGCTGCGGGGATTGAACTTAGGTCCCCATGCTCATAGGAAAAGCACTTTCCTGTCCTCCCCAGCCTGCATGACCTTCCTGGTCTATGCAGATAGACAGACAAACAGCTGGTCTCCTCCTCCAGAGGTCTGACTAAACTAAGTTTCTTCCCCATGACCTAATTTGATCTTTATTACTTTCTCATATATACACCATCTCCAAATATAGTCACATTCCAGCTTTGACATATGAATTAGATAGAAGGGAACACGGTGCTATAACGATCCGTGTTTTTTAATTCCTCCGAGAAAGCTAAGATGGAAGTCTTTCCTGCGCCCCTATTCATGGGTGCTCTTGTCTACTCCAGTTTCTGCAGGAGAATGCGGCTAACCGGCTGTGGGTGTAGAAAGGACATGGTAAACCATTCCAGCCGTTGAGAATGACATGGGAGATGAAAAGCACTGAGAGTTTTTAATCTTATCTCGCCTTCTCATTCTCCCATCCTCGGAGTGCAGCCTGTCCTATTTGTAACTGCCTGCTTACTTCTCAGCCCCTTCCTGATGGATGCCTGTTATTAAAGTGGATCAGGCCCTGAAGTGATAATAACAGAGGCCGTTTCCCAGGGTGCTGAGGTTTGCTTAGTGTGGAGATTAGCCTTGTGTTCAGCAATCAAGTCTTTATCCAGACGCTGGGGAGGAAAGACCAGGGCTGGGGCTCCAGGCTTTCTTCATATTTTTACTTGGAACATATGCATGAGGTCAGTTTCCCATGTGATTTCCTTTGGTCTCAATTCTTCTCTGATCACTTACTTGCCTTGTGTAGGCCTTTGTGGTGGTTGAGTACTATGACCCTGGTGGAAGTCACTTTCTATTATCCCAATATTTGAACTCAGCATCAACATAGAAGGTTCAAACGCCCCTCAACTCTAAATGCATAAGTCACCTGTATTCAAGGATGGTCACAGTGTTCTACTGCAGAAGAGTGGGCCCTGTCAGCATTTACCTCAAACCCAAGCTAATCTAAAAGACAATTCAGAGAGAAACAAGGGGTCTCATTAGGGCAAGCTATTAGTCCTCGCTTTCCTCCTGTAAAGCCGCTGAGTTTTCCTTTGTTGTGGGCAGACCAAGGCCAATTTGATTCCTCTTAGGTTCATGGCAAAGCTGCTAATGAAGTTAAAGCTGGGAGTGTTCACCATTCTTCTATAATCTCACTCTCATTTTAATAAAACCAGGCCTCAGACCAAGTTCACCCACACATACAGACATTTACTAAATGAATATGCATTAGTATAGCAAGCTCAGAACAGCTCATAAATCCACTCTGCATGCCCGGCACAGTCCCAGTTTGCTGTCTGTCAGGGGGGAAGCTTTTCCCTGACCATGTGCTGTAACCATCAGGGAATGTTCGGAAGACATTAGTGCTGGTCTTACCTCCAGACATTTGTGTGGTTTTCATCTGGATGCGGCCTGCTATTTATGTAAAAGCTCTGCCTGCCACAGTCATGTTAAGCCAAATTTGAAAACTAGATTTTGAGATGCCCCAACCACACCTTCTGGTTCATTTAAGGCCAACCCACAAGCATCACAGAGGCATGGTTCTTTCGTCTGAAAACCTCCAAAACCAGTGCCTTGGGATTAAAGGATGGGCATTGTCATGCAGGGTATGGGGTGCCAGGCCAAACGGTTTCCATGCTTCACTCTTGGAGGAGTGGGAGGTGTCTGCAGACTCCTGAAGCTGCTTCACACATCCTAAATGGCTTCTGTTTCCACCATGAGAACATATTTCTAACTACCACTTTCTTAGTGGTTAGCAAGGTCGTGCTTTTATCATTTGAAGTTTGTTTTGAGTATTTCTGGGATGTGAATATTCCAAATTTATTCCCCATTGTGAGGTATTAAGAGGAGAGAGAATTCCATGGTACATTTGGGAGTAGAGTCTTTGGGAGATCGTGTGGTTGAATGAGACCCTAATCCAACAGAACTGTGGCCATATAAGAAGAAGAGAGGCCTGAATTAGACAGTCTGCCTCACCACCTGGTGCTCTGTGCTGACTTGAGGTTCTGTGAAGAATCCCTCCAACAAAAAGAGCCTCACTAGCTTTGACCCCCTCCAGGCTTCAGATTCTTCCAGGCCTTCAGAACCATGAGACAAATGATCCTTTATTCTTTTTTAGAGTCCATCTGTACTAGCCAACTATAGCAACAGAAAATTGTCTAGACAGCCTTCTTGATGCTAATTAGCAACTGCTGGTTGTTGACCAAGCTATGTTGAGAGATTTGTGCATAAATTAGCCATTCCTCCGTGATGGCTCCTTCCAATTTGGTGCTGGCTGACCTCACTGAGTCTGTGTATTGTTAGTATGTTAGTGCCTCACAACCCATGAAGATTAACCTAGCTAGCACACTCCTGATAGCATGAGTATGCTTCCATGAATACGTATTTTAAAGTACATGGTAGTCATAGTAGGTGTTTCATTTTCTATAAGCAAAAGAGGTAGTAATTTTTGCTACAGGAATGAGTTGCGAAGGCTGGATGCGTCTCAGTTGCTAATCATAGTCTTCACTGTGAAGCCAAGGCAAAGTCTGATGATCTTCTCTGGCCCCCAGATTTTATATCTAAAATGGGAGGGCAGGAACTACTTCCACAGCGCAGTGAATGAAGTAGAAGAGAGTAAGGAGAGTAAGCCACAGTCTTTATGCATGCTATAAGACTGGTATACGGTACCCTCTGCAATCCCAAAGACAAAAGTGAGTCATATGACCAAACCCAAAGCCAATGAGTCAACAGGTCCTACTCTTAAGATGGTATATTATATGAGTGAGAGTGGATATTTTTGAGCAGTTATCATAGCTTTAGGAAGAGCAATATTGTTGATGGGAGTTTCTGTCCCACCCAATCCTGCAGCCGTTCAGTCCCAAATAAGCATATGGAGGCTTATATTAATTATAAACTGTTTGTTCTGTTGCTCAGGCTTATTACTAACTAGCTCTTACAACTTAAATTAAGCCATAATTCTTGTCTATGGTTAGGCATGCGGCCTGGTATCTTTTCTCAGTAAGGCATTCCCATCTTGCTTCCTCTGCATCTGGCTAGAAACTGCATCTCTGCCTTTCTTCTTCCCAGAATTCTGTTAGACAGGTCTCCCCACCTATACTTTCTTCCTGGCTACTGGCCAATTAGCATTTTATTAAACCAATACTAGTGACAAATCTTTACAGTGTAAAAGAGCATTATCCCACGTGGGGCAGTGGTGGCACACACTTTTAATCCCAGCACTCGGGAGGCAGAGATAGGCGGATCTCTGTGAGTTCGAGGCCAGCCTGGTCTACAAGAGCTAGTTCCAGGACAGACTCCAAAGCTACAGAGAAACCCTGTCTGGAAAACCTAAAAAAAATAAAATAAAAAAATAAAAAAGAGCATTTTCCAAGCAGAATATCTTATTTGTTTATCATTGCCCTTATCTCAAATGCCATGGTAGTAGCAGGCAAAGGGTAAAGGAGGGTGTTTATGTGGAGGAAACCATTCTATGTCAAGCTTTTGAGCCGTATGTAATGAAGTGATGGGAAAGACTTGATGCAAACACAAAACTGAAACAAAAGTTTAGCAAAGTCTAGGGAGCAGGCTTGGAAAACAAGGATGGGATGCTTCCAAGAGTTCAAGGTTGGGATGCTTCCAATGTTACTGACAAATTGTAGAGTCCGATTAAGGCATTTGTTTAGAGAATCATCCACCCAACAGGGAAGGGGAGTTTGACACAGTTGGTGAAACCCTGAGACTGACAAAGAATATTCTATTTCATGATTATACCTCAGTGTCCCCATACTTCTTGGTAATCTATTACATATGCTTGCTTTGATGTCACTGGGGGCCCTGCCTTTGTAGAGCCTTTGTCTAGCAGTTAGCTGGAATAGTGCGTTTTATATGAGCTGTGCTGGGGAAAACCACTTAGCAGGCAGGATGCAAGAGAACAGAACAGAGAGTTACTTTCTATTGTAAAAAAGTTGCCTTCCCCTTTCTGGCTTCTAGTTGTCTGTTTGTTAGTGGATAAGGTTGCCTTTGCATAGGCTGATGTTTCTCAGGCTTCTGATTCAGAATTCTATTATAAAGGTTTTCCGAGAAGAGGAGAGTAGATTAGGTTCTCTGGGGGGTGGGATCAAATGCATTTAGAAACAATATAATAGTTTTCCTCACTGAAGGTCATTTAGAGTCTTTAACATGCTAATGCTTGTTGTAAATATCTAAAAGGGGAACTCTTTTCTACTTATTTTTTAAAAACTCATCTGACAGTGGAATTTCTTTTTCTAGGAATTTGAACACAGCAGTACCATAAATGCTGCCCTTGGGAATTTTTTGTGCTAAATTTGTTAAATTGGTTTTTATTTTGAAGAAAAACGTTAGACAGATACATTGGTACTCCCTCCCCCTTCCTCCTCCCTTCCCTCTTCTCCTCTTCTTTTGTTGATGAAACACTTCTCTTTGGAGTGCTGCTTTTACTAAACTCTGCATCCTCTTTTGAGCCTCACTGATAAAATCACTTTCAGCATGGACTCTGGCGGGGCTAAGGTCTGGGTAGGGGGAAAATATGAAAATCAAATAAGCATACTTATTAGCACGTGTCCTTGCTGATTTTCTCTGTCTGGCTAAAGAACTGTAGTTCTTGCGATTCTGCTATGGAAATGATTTTTGTTCTGGGCTAAGCATCTCTTTTGAGAAATGAGTGTGATTGCTTCAGGCTTGGCTCCTTAGCAACATACTTCCTCTTCTCTCATCTGGAAATCTGTTGCCAACCCCTCAGGGGGATGATTCTGAAACTACGCATTTTCCTTTGGTCCCATTTGTTTTTACCTACAGCCCCAACCATTTAACAGTCCTGGGAAAGCCCTGCTATTGTTTGTGTGTTCTTGGTTCTGGGTTATCGCACTTATTCATGATGGGCGCACACATATGTGGCTTCCTCTATTGGTCAGTCTTATCCAGTGCTCATCATCTTTGCCATGAAGACTCTTCAGAGGTTTCCTTCTCTTCCACCTGGTCCCCTCCCAAAGCAGCAAAAAACTAGAGCAACCCTGGGGGTCCAGCTCCAGCTGTGTCCTCTCCCACTGCTCCAAGCTCCTGCTTTCTTGGTCTTCTTCCTCATGAAGTCAGAAGTTGCCTGAACCCCTCTGCAAATAATAAAAGTAACTAACTTATTTCATCTCTGCAGCTCCTTTCTGTTTTGTGTTTTGAGATAAGTTCTCACTCTGTAACCCAGACTGGCCTGTAAGTCCCAGAGGTCCTCCTTCTTAGCCTCTCAAGGGGGCCCAAGCCATCACGTTCGGTTCCCACAGCTGCTTGTGACATTATCATCACATCAGTTTTATAGACGAGGACCCTGAGACACAAGAAATGAAGCAGTTCACAAGCATCACAAAGCATTGTGGTTTAGACATGAAATGCCTCCTGAAGCAGTTCACAAGCATCACAAAGCACTGTGGTTTAGACATGAAATGTCTCACGGAGGCTTATGTGCTTGGTCTTCATGCAGTGTTTAAAGGGACAATGACTGGATCATGAGGGCTCTGACCTAATCAGTGAATTAGATGGTAGGGACTACTGGAGACAGCACCTAATAGGAGAAAATAGATTACTAGGGGCATGAATTTAAAGTGTCCCTGACCCCTTCCAGTCTCCCTTTGCTTCTTGGCTGCCATGAGATGAGATTTTCTCTACCTTGCCCCCTGTGGTGGTCTGAATAAGAAGGGCCCCATAGACTCATAGGTTTGAATGCTTGTCTCCAAGGAGTGGCACGGTTAGGTGTGGCCTTATTGCAGGAAGTATGTCACTGGGGGTGGATTTTGAGGTTTCAGGTCCAATGGCTCTCTTCCTGCTGCCTATGGATCCAGATGTAGAAATCTCAAGCTACTTCTCCAGCACCACATTTGCCCGTGTACCATCATGCTTCCTTCTATGTTGATAATGGACTAAGCCTCTGAAGCTGTAAGCCAGCCCCCAATTAAATGCTTTTCTTTATCTGAGTTGCCATGGTCATGGTGTCACTTTACAGCAATGGAGCACTGATTAAGACAACCATGATGTCTCAACTTTGCCTCTTATCAACAGCAATGGAGCCAACCAACCACTGGTTGGAAACTTTGAATCCATGCGCGGTAAGAAATATTACTTTCTTCCTCTCAAGGCATTTGTTACAGAGAGTTGTAAGTCTCACAACTGAGGCAAATTTAACCTCTGTAGTCTACTTCCCAAATACAGGCAATCTACCCTGACACTCCTGTCATTAAAATGTAAATTGTGATGGATTCTAGTGTGTTCACGAAGTTTTATAGCCAATACCAGAATCTAATTTCAAAAATTTTCATCATCAACAGAATAAGACTGGTTCCTGTTAATAGTCATCCTGCTGCCCCTCTGCCCCCAGCTTCTCCTCATCACTGATCTCCATGACCCTGGAGTCTCCTGTTCTGGGTATTTCATGTAAATGGATTGTACAAAACATGGCATTTTGTTGGTACCTAGCTTCTTTCACGCATTACCAAGTTCACTTATTCTGTAGCCTGGATCAGTTTTATATTCCTTTTTAAATGTTCAGTTGTACCCATTTTGTTCACCTGTTTGATAGCTGATATAAATTGGATTTCTTCTATATTTTTCTTTTGTGTATATACTGCTGTCAGTTAATATAAGAAGTGTAAAGAGCATATGTTTTTGTTTCTCTTGTATGTGTATATTTACATGGATCTTGTTGAGTCACGTAACAAGGAAATATGTTTAATATTTTAAGAAACTGACTAGCAGTTTGCAGAGCTGATAGAATTTTGCAATTTGATAGAATTTCACCACTAATATTTAAAGGCCCGGTTGTTTCTACAACCTCAACAACATTTGCTATATTAAACATACCTGGTCCATAAAATGACATTTCATTGCTGTTATTTCTCTAATGACAAATGCATCCTACATATTTTTTCATAAAATAGTTGGTTACTGTATGACCTCTTCATGCATATTATCATTGTGTCTTGAATATATCTCCTTCACTACCTTTCTGCAAGGTCAAAATTGTTTCATTGTTTATTGTCTATTTGTATATCATCTTTGCAGAAATGCGCATTTAAATCTTTTGTCATTTTTAGTTTTTTGTTTTTATAAGAGTTCTTTATATCTTCAAAATGCAAGTCTCTTACAATATACATGTCTTACATATACTTTACCTCATTCTCTTGGTTATCTGTTTTCTTTCTTGTTAGCATCCTTTGAAGCACACAGAATTTTGCTTTTATTTTTATGACATCTAATTCATTGTTTCTTTTGTTGTTCATACTTAATCAATCCTTACTTGAGCTGATTTTCATGTTTTGTAGGAAGGTGATCCCAGTTCACTCTTCTGTGTGGATACTTCCTCAGGAACCCCCTTGTTCCTCTTACACTGCAGCTCTGCCGGCAGCAAAGCCTTCATTTCTCTCTCTGGCCATGTCTCGAGAACATCTGCATCTAGACACAGTTGTCTTCCTCTTGCAGCTTTAGCCTTTTCTTCTACCTTGCCATGACTCTGCTATGCCAAGATGCACATATCTTTTAATCCATCATGCTCAGATCTTATTGAGCTTACTGGATACATAGATTAATGCTGCTCTTCAAATTGAGGGGCATTCTGACCCTTCCTTCCTTGTCTCTTCTGAGATTCCTGTTATAAGTATGTTACAGTACACTTGAATGGGTCTAACAGGTCTCTAAGGTGGTTTGGTTTTTTTTTTCAACGTTTGATCTTAATTTTCTTCTTCATCAGGCTAGGTATGACTCAAGGAGCTGGGTTACATCTCAGCTTTATGATCGATTCTTCTGCCAGCTCAAATGTGTTCTTCAGCTTGGAAACAATTTTTTGCTTTTATTTCTCTTACTACACTTTGCAAGTCAATCAGTTCCATGTTGAATTTGTATATGCTCATCTTTTTATTGGTATTCTCTCTCTAGTAAGTATTGCTCTCATCCTTTGCTTCAGTTATTTATGTGTGGTTTTCTTTCATTATTTTAACATTGTTTTTAGTGTTAAAATCTTTGTCTCATTGTCATAGCATTTGGACTTCTTGAATACAGGTTATGTGGAGTGCTTTTTTTTCTTTATATTGTGCACAGTTTCCTGGGTTTTTTACATCTTATAATATAAAATGGACTCCAAATATTTGAAATGATATGAAGTTAACATCTGGAAAGTCTATGTGCTCCACCCAAAAGTGTGCAGTTATTGTGTATTTAGTGACTTTCTTGGGTGTAGTCTCCTGTTATTTCCATTTTCTTTGTCATATACATTTAATGACAATGTCTGCCCCGCCACCCTAAGGTTTATCTAATATTGGACAGGGGGTTATTAACTATATGGGACTAGAATTCCCCCTTTGCCCGTGTACCGGAAGCATACAAGCCTTTCGTAGTCAGGCAGTTTATAACACATGCGAGTTTTCATTTCTCCCTTGTCAGGAGTCTTGGCACCAGCTACTGGTGAGAAATAGGCATTATTCTGGGTCTCTTTCCAGACACATACACAGTTTTCCTCATGTTTGTAAATTCCCAGGTCACCAGGAAATGGTTAGAACTTTAAGTGATTTTTTTTTCTCCTTTTGTTACGGCCTCTTTCTCTTTCTTAGCTCTGCCTCCCGCTGAATGATTTTTGTTTCAGATATCTTCTGTGTTAAACAATTATTGATATAATTGTTCTAAACAATCATATGTGGATAACGCTTCCCTATTAAGTAGGGCAACCAGTAAACCCTGCTGATAGTCTTTTTCCAGGGAACCCGCAGCCTAGTTAAAAGGGGGCATTGTTCTGTTACTTGTCAGGCTTGTTCTGTCTCTTTCTAGGTCTAGCTCTTACCAAGCTACGACCCTCACCTCTACCGAGAGTTATCCTTATTGCAAGACTGCGGGTCTCCAAGACTGCATACAATTGAGGAGGGAATGAGGGTAGTCCTACTCCAAATGTCACAAAGTGTTATGCTTGCTATGCTTGAGATGCTTGTAGAGATGATATTGTTTTTTTCTGTAATAAGTGGTTCTCTGCTTTGATCCAGTTTCTGTATTTTAAAGAAGTATATATCAGCATTTTTGTCAGTGCCCTTGTGGTTTGGGCTGCTCTGGAAATATTTGCTCTGTCATTCTGGAATTGCTTCTCAAGGCAAAGTTAATTTCTGAACCTGTATTTTAGTAAGTTCATGGTAAGTTCTCTGAAAACCTAGTTAAGAGTGAAGAAGGTTGGAAGTCATATGTCCATGATAATTCAAAGGACAGATTTACCTTTTTCTCCTTGTTCAAGATCATCTGAGGACATTGTAGCCAATTCTGTATACACCATGAACAGAAAATCATTTTCCTTGAATTCCCTTTGTAGTGATACATTGTGATTTATTACTAGAGACCATTGAGTTCATCTGTCATTCATGGCTGGTGACCATAGTCCAGATACATTATTAGACATATATTTTTGTAATTGTAAGTTAGGTGATCAGACCAATCCATTCAGCAGACTTAACTAGCTAAAAAGTCTTGACAACTCAGGCAACACTTTTTGTTTCTTTAATTCTTGAGGCTTTATTACAGTCTTTACCATGTGAGTGTTGTGGGCAGTTTCCTTATGATTCATCCTTTGAATCATCCTCATCTTTGTCATCCTTTGTTTTCAAAGATCTTCAATATTTAGAGAGCATCTGAGAAGTGGGAAACAGCATAATTTTACAATAAATTTTCTGTACCTTCTTGACATCTTTTAAAATGTTTAGCTTTATTAGTGTCTATGTATGTGTGTATGTATATGTGTGTGTGTGTGTGTGTGTGTGTGTGTGTGTGTGTGTGTGTGTGTAAATTATGTGCGCACCTGTATGAAGGTGCCAGAAGAGGGCAACAGATTTCTTAGAACTGGAGTTAACAAGTTGCCCTACATAGGAACCGGGAACTGAACTCAGGTCCTTTGAAAGAACAGGAAGTGCTCTTTAACTGCTGAGCCATCTCTCCAACTCTCTTGGCATCTTTTTAGTTGAAATATCTTTATATTTAAAGCATTGGAGAATAATTGTAAGATGTGCATAGTTTCTGGACATGTTGTACATTAGATTATTGACCAGATGTTTTATTTTACTTAAATTTTAGATAGCTGTGCCAGTAAACAGCTTGAATGGCTAAAACTTTTTTTGAATTGAAAGCTTGGAGTTTCAGCTATTTCTTATGACTACTGTTTTCTTTCAAATATGCTTTAGAAGGACGCTGAACTCTATAAAGTAGTGTGACCCAAAGGAGTAAGCCTATAGAATTCCATCTCCCACGTTCTGCTGACTGTAGTAGATGAAAGTTACACAGTTGTAGAACTTGAGTGTTTATAACACATTTTAAAAGATAAGAATCTTGATTTCTTGCTAGATAACCCAGGCTGGCCTGGAATTTGTGATTTTCCTGCCTGTTTCCAAGTATTAGCCTTATTGGTATTCTGAAGCACTCTACCTAGCCCTTGACAACAGTCCCCTCCCACTCCCCCAAATAGGGCTGGAGGTTTAGGTCAGTCAATCATAGAGCACATTTAGAGTGTATTAAAGTGTGAAACAATCCCACACCAGTTTGGATTCAAAGGGTTATTTATTTGAGGAAAGAAAACTTACAGAACACTGTTCTAGCCTTGAAAGGAGTCTAGTCGCTGGAGCAAGAGAGAGAGCGGAGGGCTGCCGCTTCTTTTTAAAGAGAAAGAGACCATGCCATGGCTATTGGCTGAAAGAGTGGAAGGAACTCCCGCAGCACCTCCCCCTTTTATTTAAGTAAGAGAATTCTAAACCTGCTACGACATTATATACAATAAGAACAAACATCCTATTCTAACTAGCTTAAGTCTTGTATAATAAATAATGTGGCCAAGTCATGAGAGGAAAGTAACTACATTTATCTAGTCTTTAACCCTATTGAAGATCTGAGAAGAGAAATAATGTTACCTGAGTAATTAGGAAGTGCAATCAAACAACTTTCAAAACATGCAACAAATCACAGAGACAACTGGCTACCTGGGCAATCACCCAAAGTCACGTTTGCAGCATTGAAGCAACCAACTTTGACTAACGCCTAGAATAACTGAAAGATTATTTTTAAAGGCAAGAAATTTTTCAAAACCGTCTTACCCTCTCTTGGTAAGATTTGACAGCTCTGCTTATCCATTTCCGGATACTGTGTACTTTGTCAGTAGTTGAGGTATAGGCAGTTCTTTGCCCAGAGGCCAGTTTTGCCAAGAAGAAGACAAGTTCCAAGTGGAGTGTCTTTGGTGCTCAACAATCTCTCGGGAATAGACCGGTGTTGCCAGGAGCAATTGTGTCTCACTACCACAGAACTCTAAGTTAGATTAAATGCCATTTTCTACATTTTCTATAACCTGAAGAGATTGAAGATTATTTATACAGAATATAATCTCTATGCATCTAAAGAACCTAATTAGTCTAACTATAAATATGACAAACATAGGTGACTATTGATCTACAATTCTTAATACCTTTCTAACTTAAAGACTAAGAGAATAAACAACTGTGCAATAAATGAGGACAATGACCTCCAAATGTAAACAATGTACAAGTATACGTTGCAATATAGTAAGTATATATATCAATACACAAACAATATATAAGTCTCTTAATCAGAGGTAGAAATGTACACTGCAATATGGTAAATATATATGTGTATATATATCAATACATAAAAATGTTTTAAACAGAGGTAGAAGCATGCATGCATACATACCATATTCAATATAATTTAAGTTTGTATCCATATACAAGAATCTATGCCAATGTAATTATCTATAAACAATAACTCACAAATATCAATCTATTATCCCATCAGTCCCCTCACACTCCCCCAAATAGGGCTGGAGGTTTAGGTCAGTCAATCATGGAGCACATTTAGAGTATATGTTCAACGTGAGGCCTTGGGTTCAATTCCTAGCACCAACTGCCCCTCCAAAAAATAAACAGCATGAAAAACCAACCGTTTCAGGCTGGCCTGGTCAGTAGAGTGCTTGCTGCACAGGTTTGAGGACCCAAGTTCAGACCACAACATTCATTTGAAAAAAGCGGAAGATTGTCATCTGTTCCTGTAGCTCCAGGTTTGGGAGATAGAGACAGGAGGCTTCCTGGGACCTGCTGACTGCATACTCTTGCCAAATTGGTGAGCAGGGTCAGTGAGAAGGCCTGTCTGAAAAGAAAGGGTGTAGGGTGATAAATATGTCAGACAGAAAACTCTGACTTGCACAAGCACACATTTATGCACACATCTGCACATGTACACACTTCCACACAGACACAAAAGTTTCAGGGTTTTCATTACATAAAAGTTGGCAGAAATGATCTTATTTTTTTGACAGCCTTTCTCCCCCTTACCGCAATGTTTATCTGTCTGTCTTTTGATAGCTTATTATCCATCCTGCTTTCTGACACAGAGTATATAAAATGTGTTTTAGGCAGACCATGTTGAGGTGCTAATTGCCTTATTAGGAGAAAGCTGGTTCCTGTGCCAGTATCCTCTGGCAATAGGGTTCAGAAAAGAAAACTGACCCTTTGGCAATTCTCAGTTAACTTATAGGCCAAATCCTTTAATACCAACATGGCAAAACCTTTGAGTAAAAATTGGACTTCCAGATCTCAAACAAACAATGGCCTGCTCATCACAAGCCATGAAATCCTAGGCCTATGTGAGTATTAGGACTTTTTCATAATGGAATTTGGCCTGCAGTCATGCTTCGAAACAGAGTGAGGCTTTCGGAATGATTCTGTGCATGAATGGGAGAAAGAAAAGGCCTCATTTGTGTTTCTTTGAGACATGCTATCAGCGAACTGGAGCAGCCCTCTAAGAACATGATGAATCCTTGCACGTATCCAAGAGATTAATAAAAGCTATTCATTGTAATACGAACAGCCACCAGGGCTCGTAGAACAAACAGTGGCTGCTAGTCTCTGCCACTGGCACCTGAGATGCTTTTAGGAACTGTCTGTTGAGTGAAGAAGAGATCAGGTGCACCTGCAACTTACGTTTCCAAAGACTGGGAATGGAGAAGGTACACAGAGTGAATTTGACTTTCCAGAGAGGTAGCTTTTAATTACACTGTTAACAAGTCCAGTCTTCTCTGTGTCTGCTGGCCAAGGTTCTGGCGGCTGCTGTAGGTTCTCTTCCCTTTGATTCTAGAGGTGTGTAGTTGAGGAAGGAAGCTGTGTTGTCACCATGAACTTCAGAGGTGGATTTGTGAACTTAACTGAAGTTTTCTGAAAGAGGCCTTGGGGATTAGATAAGAACCTATAGAATGAGGAGTTGGATCCTTCAGCCACTTGTGTGGCCGTGGCAGGTCCCCTCTGTTGAGACTAGTGGAGGAGATGGCTCTGGGCCCTCAGCTATTGTTTAAACATAAAAATACCACCAGGACCAATAATAATAATTAATAATGATAGCAGAAAATGCTTAAGGATGACTGGCTCTAAAGGTACTGTCTGATGGAAAAAAACAAGGGTTTGTAATTTAGCATTAGCACCAAATTAAGTCTTTAAATCATATTTTCATATTCCTTATAGATAACGATTTGCTGAAAGTAGATACCTTTTTTCTGTCTACGTGGAAAGTGAGGAAATTAGAGTGATAAGAGTCCAGGTATTTCATCTGAAATAGCATCACTGCTAGAATTTGAACAATGTCAATGTGACTCCATGAACCATGCGTGTGGACTGGGGAGATGGCTCAGTCAGTACAATGCTGGCCTGGTGAGCATGAAGCCCTGAGTTCAATCCCCGGGACCCACGTGAAAATAAAACAACAAGGGCTCACAAATGGGAGAGACCACGTGGCGCTTGTCTTTCTGGATGGATGACCTCACTCAGCATAGTGTGGTCTAGATCCACCCATTTACCTGAAAATTCCATGATTTTATTTTTCTTTACAGCTAACTAGAATCCCCTTGTGTACCTCATTTTCATGATCTCTTCATCAGTTGAGGGACATTTAGGTTGTTTCCATTTCCTGGCTTTTGTGACTAGATTGGCAATGATTATGGCTGGTCAAATATCTGTTGAGTAGGAGGTTGAATTCCTTGGACATATGCCAAGGAGTGCTATAGCTGACTTAGATGGAAGATCTGCCTTTAGCTTTTGAGAATTCCCCAACCTTGACTTCCACAGGCCTTAGCTCTGACCCTTTAGATGTGTATATATAACCTAGAGTAATTCTAGAAACCAAAAAAGTGAAGGGGGGCCATAGCAAGGATGGGAAGAGGTAGAAATGGGTCTAGAGGGATGACCCAGTGGGGCACGGGTTCTGTGAAAGGGAAAGTGGGAAGAATAGGAGAGGGGCTTTATCTGGGAAGCACAGAGGAGGGAGGAGGGGTAAGAACAGTAGGGATGACTGGGAAAGCCATGCGGAGGATAACTGACGGTAGGGCACCAACCCCAGTTGATACACACCTCACACAACCCTCAGACTCACAGGGCATTATGGGAGAGGGAACAGAAGGACTATAAAACATCACAGGACCAGGATGTCTGTTGTGAGGTAGCTGTCTTCTTTCTATAACAGCAAGCTGTACTCATGAGAGCTTAACAAACATGGTCACCTAAACAAGACTGACACAGAGAAAATACCAGAGAACATCCTAGCATTCCAGTGTGGTAAAGGGAAGTCTCACAGGACTCCACCCATACATGAACCGCTATAAGCAATCAATGACTGCTAAGAGGGAGAATCAATTCTTTTTAGGGATAAGCTTCCTGATATGTTGTCCAATACCACGTAGTTAACCCTATACACACACACACACACACACACACACAATGGACAACACTAGATGGACTCAGGAGGTTATGTGTGTGTATAACAGTAATATAGAAGAAGAGGTCATGAATTTGAGAGAGTGAAAGTGACAGAGGAGGATTGGAAGAGGTAATGGTGGCTTAGAAATGATGTTAACTCAGTACTCATATATGGAATTCTCAAAAAACACAATAAAATAAATGTAAAAATGTCAAGGTATGGGGAAAAGAGCCTGTAATCTTGGTGTCAGGAAGACAGAGATGCATGGCTCTTTGTTGCTCACTAGTTAGACAATATGTTCTATTTGGTGAGCCCCAGGCTAGTCAGAGACCCTGTCTCAAATACCAAGGTACTTGAGGAAAGTTACCTAGGGTTGTTCTCTGTCACATGCACACATAAGTGCATCAATACACACAAACATGCAGGTACATACACAAAAATCATACATGTAATCACCTTCCTTCCATGCATGCTAGCCATAGAACCTGTGTATCTTTGAAGTGATCATTCTTGGCTAAGTGATTGTTCAACTGTATTAATCAAACCTTCACAGAGCACCCAGCATGGGCCAACTTGGTACTGCAGTGGTGAGTATAAATGAATGGCGTGGCTCCCCTCTTTTGTGTTATTGGCCATATTTATGAAGTTTAGGAGAGAAATTTGGCATGGTTTCATAAGTGGCCTTTCATGATGGATCCTGCTTCAGATCAGGAACAAACAATACAAAGGCTCGGGGCCACAATGAGGACAGGCAAGGTGGGAGACATGCAGCATTCCATACAGTAGAGGAACATATGTCGAAACCAGGGATGGAAGGACCATGGCCTTTTAATGGAGTGGCACAGCAGCAGAGTGAGGCTGTGGGGTTTGGCCTGGGCAGACCATGAAGAGCTTTGTTGATCACATACAAGACTCACAAGAAGCACAAATACGCTGAGGGGCTGTAATTTTTTTTAAAAAAAAAAAAGGTCAGGTGAATAGATCTAGATTATGAAAAGACCTCTTTGGTGTCTTTAGCAAGTACAGAGGGAAGGGATGTTAGTCAACCACTCCCTGCGGCTCTGATGCTACCTCTAATTGCTCTAGAATGTGGTCACAACAGTGGATAGAACAGACAGTAGAGAATATCACTGATAAAATTCTGAGGAGTACAGTGCGCCAGGCATTGATGTCCAAAGGTCCAGCTCAAATCTAGGTTCTATTTTTCTCTCCCAACCTTTGACCTTGCTGTACCTTCAACTCTTCATCCGGTTTTGGTGCTTTCTTCCCGACCCTGTAATGAAATTGAGGAGAGACAATCCTTGTGAAGACTTGACTGTGTGGCATCCTAGGCATTCTGCCAATCACTCAGTACATGCCCCTCAGAACCACCTTTTCCCTAAGTGAGCTGGTTACCTTCACTCTGCATTTCATCCGTATTTTCTGGAGGTCCCTCTCTCTTGTACCTTCTGAAGACCAGTTCTTCCACCTCTTTTCATAAATTACCTCACCAGGTTTTGGCAGCCTCTTTCTTCCTTGCTACAGAAAAGGGAGAGAGGGGGAACTAACACAGTAACTGTTTATTCTAAATGTAGTATTCAAATTTGTGTGGTAATGTCTGGTGGAAAGTGAGATTTTGAAACCGACCTTTCTTCACAGTTGGGCAATAGATGAGGTGCTCCCTAGGCAAGACTGGGCTCGCCTGAGGAGCAACCCATCCCCTTCCAGAACTGCTGGCCAACATATTTAGTCATTCTGTAGTAATTGGCCTAGGGATTCTTGAGCTTTTGAGGCATCCTGCTTTATTAATGTACTAAAAGAGGGTACATTTATATGATTTTATTGATTGAACAACATAGCCAAGTTTTTTACTTGAAGGAATTTAAGGAGTTTGAGCCCTTTGATTTGCTTTCATACATTTTTCACAATATATTTATTGTACATGGCACTGTGTTATATAAGGGCATTTTATACAAGTATGTATATTTTAAGCACAATCCCCCCATGCCCTCTTGCACTCTTACCCACCCCTCCTCCTGTTCATTCCCTCCGTCCCCCCAGATAGTTTTGCTTCCACTCTCATGTCATACATAATATGTCTTTCTGCAACTGCCTTAGTTTGCTTAACCTGCCTATCTCAAATTGCATCCAGTTGCAAACACCATAACTTCATTCTCTTTGTGACTGAAAAAATGCTGTTGTGTATATATACAGTATTTATCTACTCCTCTGTTGTTAGACATCTATGCAGAGTGCCACATTAAACACTGCTGTGAAAGCACCCCTGATGTGTTGACTTGGGGTTCTTTGGGAAGATCCCAGAAGTGGGATAGCTGAGTTGTACAGCAAATTTTTTAAGAGTTGTTTAAGGAACCTCAATCCTGACTTCCATAATAGTTACTAGACTAGTTGGCATTGCCATCAACAATGTCTAGGGATTCCATTTTGTCCTTTCTTCCTTGATTCTTACTGACTGCTGTCCTGACATGGATAAGGTGGAGTCTCAATGTAGTTTTAATTTTTATTTTTCTGATGGATAGTGAACTAGAACATTGTATTGTGTGTTTATTTGCTGTCTATGTCTTATTTTTAAGAACTGTTCACCACAGGACAGTGGTGTTTCATACCTTTGATCCCAACATTCAGGAGGCAGAAGCAGGCAGATCTCTATGGGTTCAAGGCCAGCCTGGTCTACAGAGCAGGTTCTAGGACAGCCAGGGCTCTATACAGAGAAACTCTATCTCTCAAAGACAAAAAAGCACTGTCGTGTCCACTTCATTAGTTATTTATCATTACTGGGTTGCTCCACTTTGTATTTAGCGTTGAGCTGTTGGTATAGTCTATGTACTGATCATCTGGAGGAGATGCAGCCAGCATGGGCTTTCTCCATGTGGGGAGACAGTCCCATCTCTTCACTTGATTGTTTCTTTTGATGCACAAAACCTTTAACTTCATGAAATCCCGTTTGTCTATTGTTGACATCATTTCCTTTGTAAGTGGAGTTCTATTTAGAAAGTCCTTGCCTATGTCTACATATTGAGATGTTTTCTTCTTTTCAGTTGACTTACATATGGGGCAAAAGATCAAAGATACAGGTCTAGTTCCATTTCCTTCCACATATATGTTCAATTTTCCCAGCACCATTTGTTGATGAGGCTGCCCTTTCTCTAATGTATGTTTCTGGCATCTTTGTTACTATCGTCCTGTCACTATGGCTCTGCCGTATAGCATGCAATCAAGTATGGTAAGACTTCCAGAACATTAATTTTCTTCAGCTTTACTTTGATTATCTGGAATCTTTTGTGTTTCCATATGAATTTTAGAGGGTTTTTTTCCTATTTCTATGATGGATTACACTGGAATTCTGATGTGAAGTGCGTTGAATCCGTAGATGGCTTTTGGTAGGATGGCCATTTCACAATATTAATTCTACCAATCCATGAATGGGGAGGTCTTTCCATCTTTCAGGGTCTTCTTCAGATTCTTGACTGTTTTGATATTTTCGCTATAGAGGTCTTTCACTTGCTTGATTCGATTTTTTCCAAGGTGGGGTTATTTTGGTTAATTTTGTTTCAAGTGTGAATGGAGTTAATGTCCCGATTTTTTTATCAGTGTTATTGGTTTGACTTTTTATGTTAATTTTGTACCCTTCCACTTTGGTGAGCAGCCTAGGTTTGAAATACCCATAGAGCTCAGAAAATTAGTAAGGGGGCATGAAAACGGGTAGTTTTCAACCAAGGGGAGATGTAACTCATGGGTATATAGCTGAAGAGGAATAAAGGAACAAAAGGGAACAAACTGGAATGGGCTAGGGAGGGAAGGCCAGAGGAAAGACCATGGGGAGGGATAATGAACACTGAAGGCCTTGAAACAGTTCCATGGAAACCTACTACTTACGGACACTTTCTACAACATACACTCTACAACAGGGTGGACCCCAACCAGACATCACATGCTAGTTAACAGAAACCCCAGTGCCTGAAATTGGTGAGTTACAGGCCAATGGGATCCCATAGACCGGCAAGCATTACAAGCTATTACCAATACTTATTTCTTCCTCAAGTTCAGCTTTAGGCTCTTACTATTCTAGCATGTTTATAAATCTTTTATTCTCATTTATAAATGGAAATTAAGAACCTATGTCTTTAAGATCCTTTCTCCTGGTTGGTTTGTCCATGATACAAGTTAGAGCTGTCTGGGAAGACGACTCTATATCGAGAAAATGCCTTGTAAGATTGGCATATAGGCAAACGTGTTGACAATTTTCTTGATTGTAGGTGAGCCCAACCCACTGTGGGTGGTCCCACCCCAGGGCAGGTGATCCTGGGCTGAATAAGAGAACAGAACAGGTTGAGCACAGCCAGGAGGAGCAAGCTAGTAAGTGGCATTTCCTCATGGTCTCTGCTTCTATCCCTGCCTCCAGGTTCTTGTCTTGAGTTCCTTGCCTGCTTTTCCTTCATGGTGGACTAAACTGTAAGCTGAAGCCAACCCTCTTCCTTCCCAAGCTGGTTTTGGTTGCAGTGTTTTGTCATAGCAACAGAAACCCAAGGCCACCTAACTTTCTCCTCCTTTCCCAAGGAATAATCTTTTCCTTCTCCCTTTAATAATTCTTGTATTTTTTTAATAAATTAAGTACTTAACTAAAGTAAGTACTGTTGATTTTAAAACATCCTAAAACTGTATGTAGGTTTCATAAAAATAAATCTGTACCAATTACCAGCTAAATGTTTTCAATTAGAATCAGAAGAACAATGTGTTTTTCAAACAGGATGGGTTTTCTTAAACATTAAAACATTTACTCAATATTTATGTTTCAAAGAACAAACAGTAGAGGCTTTTTTGTGGGTTTATGTCTTCTGAATGTCTCTGTATGCCACGGCAAATCTTACCAGAGTTATACTGCGCTGACCTGGTAAGGAAATGCTTGCCATTCCAATGCCTTCAGAAGGTGCCTTAGCAACCGCCTGGGCTTCTGTGATTTCAGAATCCCTGTGTGAGGCATGGACTAAGTTGCTCCCTTTAATGCTTTTGGGTTGTCCTAACCATGTTCACGGTTAGTATGCCATTGACATTGTAAATTTAAAAGTGGCCAACCTATCACTTCTCTTTCATAGACATTAACTGTGGAGCCTTTCTACTAGCTGCTCTGTGTTTACCACATGGGGTTTGTAATTGTTAATTTTTCATGGTATCTAAATGTCTTGCCTGGTAACTGACCTTTTGGAGTTATTAGAAAGCAACCTGTTTGTGAAGGGGAGGAGGGAGCAAGGCAGGGAAGAAAGGATTTAGAGAAAGAAGAAGATGGGGGAAAGAGGGAGGAAGAAAGGAAGGTAGATTGCTATCTCTTGGAGCAATAACTTATAGATGTTAAAATGAGGCCAGGTTTAATTTTAGATATCTTGATTGATACGCATTTATAACGTCAAGTCTTTGTGACTGTGGAGTTATCCCAGGTCATTAACCGCTTGAGGAAGGACTAAAGGCCATTGTGGCAGTTAAATGCCGTCTTTGCAGACTCTGGTCAGCTCAGTCATAAGGAGGAACGGGTCCAATAGTTGCAGCTGGTTGAGACTGTCTGATCACAGAATCTAATACTTCCATTTGGAAATGAAAGGATAGATGTTTATGGTTCAGCTTCAGTGAGAAATCCCAAGACGTGTCTTACTATGAGCTAGATATGGTAGTTGGTCCCTTTGGAAGTCTGTGCTCATGTTTAGGGTTATAATTGCTGTGATTTAGTGCATCTTGAAATAAATTGATCAGTAATTCACAGTTTTGATTAAACTGAAAAATTATAAAAAATTGAGATTTAAATACTATTAATTTAGCAAACAAAAACCCGTCTAATACTCCACAGCTTTCTGTCAGGGACGTAGGGATACAGGTTTCCCTCTTATTACCGCCACACAGTTAGCATGGCTTTCTCTGTATGACGTAATCATATAATGCAATTAGCACTCATGTTTTCTACACTCCATTGTTTTTCCTCAGGTGGTGTTAGGCATTTATTCACCACCACCACTCTGCTTTTGTGTGTGTGTTTGAAATGTTTACTCTACCTCATACCGCTGGCTAAGAGTACCAAGTTCTAGTCTCGGAATTCAGCAGTGACGGGTAAAGAGAGATGTAAATTCTAGAAAGAATCAATGAAAAAATGGCTATATTAAATAAAAGTAATGACCAACAAGATATATGATAGTAGTCATACATAGAAGGGCCCAAGCCGGTTGTTCTTTTCTCCAGGAGCCATGATTGTAGTTATACATCGTTACCTGGTCACAGACGATCATTCTCAAAAGTAATAAGAGATCTTTCTTTTTGCCACAGAAAATGACAGGCAACTCAAGCATCAGGAGCAGGCGTCAGTGATTTCTGTCAATTGATATTAAAATGTTTACCAGTCCATTTTGTTCTATGTTGAGTTGCAGGTGGCAGGAATGTCTTGTGAAGGCTTTTGCCAATTCTAGAAACCTGAGCCATGAAATCAAACATTTCTGTGTCATCCACACAGACAGACATCATCCAAATGTAAAAATAGCTATGTGCCAGTGCACACAGTGATACTGCACAATGAAAAGATGCACGTTCTGTCTGCCTGTGCCCACGCACACATGTGCTGACGAACACATTCTGTCCAGGTGGAGCCCTCCCCCACTTCTGGCTGAGATCCTCATTCGAGAAGTGATTCCAGATGCTTTCAGGTGCTGACATCTGTCAGGGGAGGAGTGCTTCCTGGGCCGCACTGAGACTGCCATGGGATGTCCTGTGAGTGTGCAAACGTGCCCTTGCTACACTGCACATCCTTGCACAAGTGTTCTGCCATTTCTTCGGTGGGATGCACTGGAAAGCCACCTTGAAAGCTGTTTGGGCTTTTGTTAACCAAGGGAATTTGACAGCAGAAGCCAATGTTGTTTGCCTGTGAGGCTGTAGGTTCTTCCTTGGTGCAAACAAAAGGCACCAATTTCTGTCAGGTAAGTGGGCTCCCCCAGGAAAATGTGGGATGTGGGGTTCTTATGTTTGTGTTTCTTTCAAACTCTAGGTCCAGAGTAGCAGACACAGTCGTGAAGTGGAGGAGGGTGTATAGAACCCAGGAGCAGGGCCTGAAAGTGAAGACCACAGGCCTCCACCTGCCTCTGACTGACTGACTTTCACAGAATTTAGGGCCTAGCTTAGCCAATTATAAATTTCTCAATAGGCCTCTAAGTTCCTTTGTCTCTCTCTGTCTCTGTCTCTGTCTCTCTCTCTCTGTCTCTCTCTCTCTCTCGTGTGTGTGTGTGTGTGTGTGTGTGTGTGTGTGTGTGTGTGTGTGTGTGTGTGTTGTGTTAGTCTGGTTTTTCAAAGCTGGCAACTGGTAGAACTTCCGGAGAACACAAGATGAGCTAAACATAGCTTGTCTGTTGTTAAGCAGAAGGGTCTTATGCACTGAGAACAGCATTTCAAATGTCCCCTGAGCAGCAACCTCAGGATCATTTGGGATCTAGGTGAGAATTTAGACTCCCCATCTTTGCTCAAACATTTTGACAAGATTTTGAATAATCACTTTCCATGCAAAAACATTTGAATAATATTTAGAAATTTTGTTTGGTTGTTTTTTTTGTTTTCCATTTTGTGTTTTCATTGTTGTTACTGTTGTCATTGTTTGTTACTGAGGTCTGTTACACAGCCCTGGCTGGCCTTGAGCCTCACGATCCTCCTAGCTTGCCTCCTCCCTGAGTCTTATAATTACTGGTGTGTACCACACCCAGTTCATTGTTGGAAAAGAACAGTATCTTGGGAAATCCTCCTTCCTTAAGACACCAGTCTACCATGTTATCACTCAAGCATGCTCTTGATTGGTGAACTCATGGAGAAAGAGGTTTATCCTATTGGACATACAATACCTCTTGATCTCTCATACTGAGACAAAACCTGCCACACAGGAGCATTTGAAGAAAGAACAAATGCAGTGAAACCTCATCACATGGTCTAAATAGACTTGAAACCTCAGCAACTCTGCAAGGTTTTTCAAATCCTCTATTCTCTTGGCTTTGTCTTCCATTCTGCTGTATCTTTTGTTCACTTTGTATTCTAAGGACTTGTTCCTTGATCAGGTATACAGTAGGCATGCATTAACTGAACTAGCTAGATAAATCAAAAGGCTCCATGATGGCTCCTACGTCAGTGGTTCTTTTGCCATCATCCTTATTCCTTTAAGAAGAGACTGTGGCTTGTGACTTGAAGAAAACTCATAATGTATGTTAGACATATATGTGTGACTGTCATATATGTATAAATGCATATGTGTGTATGTTTCCATCTACTCACCAGTAATACGATGTGTTGTGATAGAGCTTTAGTGACCCTTCAGAAGTATAGAGTATTATCTGTAATGGTCAGGGAGGGTCCCCTGCCCCTCCAGTGCTGACATTTACATCAACCACAGACTGTCTCTAAAATAGCATATCGATAAGAATGAGGAAAATGGACCAGCAGATGGGAGAAATATGTTTCCTTACAGGTGTTTACCTTTTTTATAGTTTATGTACAACTTTTAGGTATAGAGTACAAAATTTTTTGATTTCAGTAAGAATTCTTGAAGTAAAAAAAAAAAAAGAAAGAAAGAAATGACAGCTGGACACATTTGCTTTTTGTGAGAGATATGTTGTCTCACTATGATCCTGCTCTTCTAATAGAAGTCTGTGTCCTGTAATCCTTGTGATATATGTGTGTGTGTGTGTGTGTGTGTGTGTGTGTGTATACATATACAATATATATTCTATATATGTATATATATTAGTGTCCATGCCTTCTGAAAGAGTTTGTTCTATGCAGCTGCGCTATCTTGTGTCTTACTTTTGTGCTTGTGCAAGTGCTGGGCTTTCTGTTCTTGTTTTGTTTGCCTGTGGCTTAAAACTCTTACTTTACATCTATTATGGACATTCTAAGCATTTGGGTTTAGTTTTGAAAATCGCAGGAGAGATTTTACTATAGATAAGAATTAGATAAATGAGAATAATAAGAATTCTATTTCAGGCCCCAAAGAGCTACAAAACTGACTGCCATAAATGTGCTGTGTAACTTACTGGTTTTCTTCATTGTAAACAACTGAAGGAATAATTGTCACTTTTGGGGATTATAATTGGTATAGGTGTTTGATTATAATGACTTTAAAGCTTTTATACCTTTTGTTAAATAACAAGGATGGTGAACTATGCTGTTAAGTTTAGTCAACTGATGTTTTTCTGGCATTCAGTTTTCGAGCAGGGTATTTGAGCAGACCTTTAATAACGTCTGCATAATTAAAGGACAATCATAAAAAGATGATGCACTTTAGACTGTTAATATTTTGTTACACTGATAAACCAAAGATGCTGGTTGAAGGGGAGAGTGACTTTCATTTTATGTACAATACACTTGGAATTTTAAAAGCTTATATTGCTTTTGTGATTTAATTGAAATGAAAGATATGATAAATAGAGGAATTTCATAACTCCCCTCTTAATCAAATCCATTTGAAGATTATTTTTGTCCTATATTTTCAAAATTCATTCTAAAAGTGATATGTGATAGAATTTTTGAATGGAATTTGGTGTATGGATGGTTGAGAATATTTTTTTATCTGCTTTTGGGGTGTTTTGTGACATTTCTCTTAGGAAATAGTATTTTGTGGTCTTGGTAATTGAAATAGTTGTTCATATTATATAATTTTTATAACTTCATGGAAAATGAAACACACACACACACACACACACACACACACACTCATGGAGGTAACAGGACAACCTTGGGTACCAGTTTCTCAAGATAAGAAAGATCTCCTTGTTTTCCATCACTGTGTGTGCTAGACTAGCCAGCTTGTGAGTTTCCAGGGATTCTCCTGTTGCCGCACCTCCCATTTGGCCCTCAGTGCACCTGACTTAGACACATGCACTACTTTGCTCTGCTTTACATATGTTCTGGGGGTTCCACCTAAGGTCCTCACACTTGCATTGCAAACACTTTACCCACTGAGCAGTCTTCCCACTCCTCAAAATAAATGCTTTTTAAGACAAAAGTAAATGCAACCGAGAGTCAGTGTTGTCTAGTTTAAAATCAGAACTCAGGAACAGGCACTGCCTGGACTCAAAGTCTGTTACCTTATAGTCATGTGACACTGGGCAAAATTACAAGATCTCTATGTATTTATATCCCCCCATCTGTGTGCTAAGTAGCAGTATTATTCCCAAAGAACTGATGTACAAGAATAAATAGGTTAACTTATGTAAACTACTTTGAAGGATGTCTGACACAATGTAAATACTGGATCAGTTAGCTGATGCTGCATAACAAAACACCCTGAAATTTGGTTGATGGCTTTGATTGTCTGAAGAGTCCTGGGCTGCTTTGGCTAGAGATGAATGGATAGTCGAGGGTGACTTTGCTTGTATGTGTTATGTGATGACAGGTTGAACATGTGGTTGTAGTCACATGAGCCTCAGCACCAAGACAGCAAAACTCAAATGCAGAATGTCCTTTCAAGTCTTTTTTGCTCTCATATTTGCCAACACCCTATTGGTCAGAGCAAGTCTATATAGTCAAATTCAGTTACCGTGAGAAGGGACTACTGAGGAACTTAAGTGCAAAAAGGGGGACCTGTGCAAAGTGTTTTGCAGACCTTTTCCTTCAAGCATGTTAAAAGCATTAGCCAGTATTGTTATTGTCATTATTATTGTTATCGTCTCTCTAAACATAAAGCCACTGAAATTAACTGCTCTTGAGTATGTCTTTGGTTAGTCATTAGCGTTGCTGTTTCCAAATATTGTGGGAGCCTCAAAAATTAATACTTGCAACAAGAGAGTTTTTAAGAGGAGCTTATTCTGCAGAGCTGAAATTATTATTTTTGTTACAAACTGTAGCTGTCCCTGTTGGTCTCCCTGGGAGCATTTTGCAGGCTATAAAATACAGCGATTACTATGGTAATCATATTGCAAGTATAAAATGGCTTTGACCTACTTGTTAAAATGCAGTGTGTATTAAAATAAAGACTGTGATCTTAAAGCTAAATGAACTCAGAATAAAAACAGAATGGCAAGTCCACTGAGCTATGAGATGTTCACTGGAAAGGAAGGTGTTGGATTTAGAGGTGCACACTGCTTTAGCTCCCCCATTTTCTCCCTGGAGCTATGCCCCCTGGGGAATGACGCCCAGTCTCCACATTCCCCACCCTGACTTGCAGAGTCACCACTTGTGGAGGTGCTAGGACACTTTTCACATAACACTGTGCTTGTTTCTCCAATCTACTCCTAGCTTCTTATCATAACAATGCTGTGAAGCAGAGCTTATCATTTTCCTTTTATCAGCAAGGAAACTGAGGCTCAGAGAGAATAAGCGATCTGCCCCAGGCACGGAAGTTCTTCCTTCAAAGTCTTAGCTCAGTGAAGACACAGGATGAGGATTCTGAGATTTCAAAGAAGAAATTGACCACAGTTTCACGAGTTGATTTGGTTCCATAGATTCCATTCATTAGACATTTTCATTGCCTTTACAAATTTGACACTCCTTTATGCAAACGATATTTATTGGCTACTTCCTGTGTGCTCGGCAGCATGCTGCGTTTGTGCTAGTCTATAGATGGCACTCAATGGGTTTTTGAAGTGAATGATGACTCCCTAGACGGTCCAGATGAGAGTTAGAGGGTAAGCAGGCATTACTTGGGGGCACTGTTGTATTTCAGGTAGATGTAGTAAGAAGGGAAACAACCCAGAAGGCCTGCACAAAGGACAGCTAAGCACAAATGTG
This sequence comes from Myodes glareolus, assembly GCF_982192425.1. Classification (NCBI taxonomy): domain Eukaryota; kingdom Metazoa; phylum Chordata; class Mammalia; order Rodentia; family Cricetidae; genus Myodes; species Myodes glareolus. Next base: position 58,769,578 of record NC_142028.1, read on the forward strand.
GGGATTGGGAGCTGGGGACATTGGGAGCCAGAAAAGGTTTTGAGTAGGTAGTGATATATTCACAGGGGCCTCAACGCGGTTGCCATAGCCGCAGTATGTATGACTGGATTGGGATTAACTGAAGGGAGAAGAAACAAGACTTCCTGTGGGAATTCTGTTTGATAGGCTGGTACCAAAGTCTAGAAAAGAGGAGTGTGTGTGAGGAACTGGACACAGCAGCAAGGACTGAAAAATAAACAGTATTCGGGGCATTGTGAAGCTATTCAGCTGTGGAGAGGAGCAAGAGGTGGAAATGGTGTCTGGTGCCTGTTTGTCTAGGGAGTCTCAGTAAACGACTCACCTGAAAGAGGAGACATGCACCAGCTTCCAGTGGAAGATTACACTTGAGTCTATAAGATTTAAGGGTGGGCATTTCCAGCAGAGACACATGATATAACAAAACTTAGGGTGACTTTCTGGGCTGGAGGCAAGCTCTGAGGTCAGCCATGCCCTCTCCATCCCTTCCCCCTCCTTGTCCACTTCATTTTGCTTGTTGCCCTTCTGTACCACTGCAGAAACTAAAGCCAGTACAGGCAAAGAATCCGTGTGCTTGATTTATGGAAAAGACCACGTAGAACAGTATCTGACAAAGAGGGGAAAAGATGCTTTGGAGCAGATGAGGTGGCACACGCCTTTAAGCCCAGCACTCTAGAGGCAGAGGCAGGCAGATCTCTGAGTTCAAGGCCAGCCTGGTCTATAGAGTGAGTTCCAGAACAGCCAGGGCTACACAGAGAAACCTCTGTCTTAAAAACGTGAGAGAGAGAAAGAGAGATATATCTTTAAAAAGGAGAGACTGCAGTTGACCTTGCAAAGTAGAGGAGGCGAGAGGTGCAGAGGGCCCAGACAAACATGAGAAAGAACAGACCTGGGAGTCTGCCACAGAGAAAACTGAGCTGGTGCCTCTGCTCTCAGCTCTGGGGGCATCTTCAGAGGGAGCTGCCATGTGCATGAATGGCAAAGCATTTAGAACTTCTAAGAATGCAGGCAGAACAGCTCTAAAAGTGTGATGGTTTCTGAAAATGACCAACAGGAGACCTAAGTATGCAGTTCTTTTTCTCCCTTTCCCTACCCCTTCCTTTCCTCCCTGCTTCCTCCTTTACTTCTTTCCTTCCCTTCTTTGTTCTTTTATCTTTTCTGCATTCAAAAGTAATTTTGATCCAAAGGCAAGTTGGCTGTAAGCATAAGTGAAGAAAGATGACTCAGTCCTTTGAGTTGTACAGGAAACAAAAAGATTTTTTTCTTTTCGGGCCATTGGATCGCTCAGGGCTTCCGTCCAGAGAAAGGTGTATTGGGAAATATTCAGGGGCTTGTTCCAGGGCCTGCTGGTGAGTGCTGTGATCATTAGTGTCCTCTGCTGTGGACCGGGACATGGCTCTTGTCATCTCTGACAGATATTCACTTCCTTCAAGAGAGTCAATTACTCTGAGACATAATTATCCAGAACCCCTCCTCCCGACACACACATGGAATATATTCTCTAAATGTGAATTCTGCTTCCCAAGTCTCTGGCCTTCTGCTTGGCAGCTCGTGGCCCTCCCGACGGTCTCACTGGCATAATTTTCTAGGGAATTAAATCACGCCAGGGTGGAGATGCTCTTTTTTATGATAATTTCCCTGCTGCCTGAGAAAGTTGTCCCTCCAGAACTTGTAAGTTCAAACTATCAGTGTTGCCCGCAATCATTTTTGTTTTGATATAAATAACTTTGAGATATATAACACTCAACAATTTAATTACCCAAGTCATATTAGTTGACATTTGATAATTACCGGAGTGAAAAGAAACTGCTCAGAGATAGGCTAGTAAATTTAGGAACATTAATTCTAGATTCAGTCCTAGAAAGAACCCTAAAGGCAAAGGCTTCATACTAGAAATAGCGGGGTTTTTAAAAAGTGTTCTGCTATTAATAGTTTTCAATTCCATGGTATAGAATTATCAGAATTCTGCTCTGTTTGCTTCTTTTGTTCTGTTGTATAGCCATGTTCTCTCTCCCCACCCCTGATCTGACCCTTGTTCTGTTGTATAGCCACGTTCTCTCTCCCCACCCTTCCTCCTCCTTCCTAAGTATGCCAAAGCAAGCCTCAGGTGTCATGTTTCTTTAGCCTTTTGTGTCTCTGTATGTTTCTTTGAAAAGCTTGGGTGTATTCTAACAGAATTACATCTCACCTAGATCTGAACCCATCTCTCATGAACAGTCATCAGTAGACCTAGGCTGATCGAAGACAAAACTCGAGTTGTGAATAGAGAAGGGATGAACTTGCACACTAGCTCCATAACTGGGAGAGGGGTGGCTGCCAATTCACAGCAGGGAAGAGCTAAATGAAGGACCCAGCTGTCCTGCGATACACTGAGCAGCCTTAGGCACGTTTGGCCCAGAGGATGAAGTGGAGTACACTGTAGGGAGTTTCTGTTCCTGTTATGGGTGCTGTTTTGAAGTCCCTGCTGTGTTAAGTACTAGACATGCTATGGGTGCCATTTCTTCCCATCAAGAGCTTCCACTGTGCAGTATAATTTCCTAAAGTGTGAGGCGGTAAAGGTAGGTAGGTGGTTCAGTACCAATTCATTCCGTAACCGGCATCATTATACATTGCTTAAGGAACAGTCTTTTGGACTTCTAAATCTTGTAATTATCTCAAAGAGTAAATTTCTTTTTTAAAATTTTTATTTATTTATTAAATTTTTTCCACCTCCTCCCATTTCCTTTCCTCTCCCCCTTCCCCCTCCCTCTCCAGTCCTAACAGAAGTCAGGGTGCTCTGCCCAGTGGGAAGTCCAAGGCCCTCCCTACTCCATCCAGGTCTAAGAAGGTGTGCATCCAAACAGACTAGGCTCCCAAAAAGCCAGTACATGCAGTAGAATCAAAACCCAGTGCCATTATCATTGACTTCTCAGTCAGCCCTCATTGTCAGCCACATTCAGAGAGTCTGGTCTGATCACATGCTTGTTTGGTTCCAGTCCAGCTGGCCTTGGTGAGCTCCCATTAGATCAGTCACACTGTCTCAGTGGGTGGGCGCACCCCTCGTGGTCCTGACTTCCTTGCTCATGTCTCCTTCTGCTCTTCATCTGGACCTTGGGAGCTCAGTCCAGTGCTCCAGTGTGGGTCTCTGTCTCTATCTTCATCCATTGCTGGTTGAAGGTTCTAAGGTGATATGCAAGATATTCATCAGTGTGGCTATGGGATAAGGTCAGTTCAGGCACCCTCTCCTCTGCTGCCCAAGGACCTAGCTGGGGACATCTCCTTGAACACCTGGGAACCCCTCTAGAGCCAAGTCTCTTGCCAATCCTAAAATGGCTCTCAATTAAGATATCTTCTTCCCTGCTCCCATATCCACCCTTCCTCCATTTCAACCATTCTTCCCCCAAGCTCTCCCCAATCCTTCCCTTCTCCCTTCTCTCTCCCCATCTCCCCTTCCTCCTACCTCACCCCCACCCCCATGCTCCCAACTTTTGCCCAGCGATCTTGTCTACTACCAATATCCAGAAGGATAAATATATGTTTTTCTTTAGGTTCACCTTATTATTTAGGTTCTCCAGGATCACGGACTATAGGCTCAATGTCCTTTGTTTATGGCTAGAATCCACTAATGAGTGAGTACATACCATATTCATCTTTATGGATCTGGGTTATCTCACTCAGTAAAGTGTTTTCTATTTCCCATCCATTTGTATGCAAAATTCAAGATGTCATTGTTTTTTACCACTGAGTAGAACTCTAATGTGTATATGTGCCACACCTTCTTTATCCATTCTTCCATCGAGGGGCACCTAGGTTGTTTCCAGGTTCTGGCTATTATAAATAGTGCTGCTATGAACATAGTTGAACAAATGGTTTTGTAGTATGATTGGGCATCTCTTGGATATATTCCCAAGAGTGGAATTGCTGGATCCTGAGGTAGGTTGATTGCCAGTTTCCTGAGAAGCCGCCACACTGATCCAAAGTGGTTGTACAAGTTTGCATTCTCACCAGCAATGGATGAGTTTTCCCCTTACTCCACATCCTCTCCAGCATAGGTTATCATTGGTGTTTTTGATTTTAGCCATTCTGATAGGTGTAAGATGGTATCTCAAAGTTGTTTTGATTTGCATTTCCCTGATTGCTAAGTAAGTTGAACATGGCCTTAAATATCTTTTGGTCATTTGGACTTCTTCTGTTGTGAATTCTCTGTTCCGTTCATTTTTAATTAATTCCCATTTTTAATTGGGTTATTCAGAATTTTAATGTCTAGTTTCTTAAGTTCTTTATATATTTTGGAGATCAGGCCTTTTTCTGATGTGGGGTTGGTGAAAATCTTCTCCCATTTAGTAGGTGCCTTTTTGTCTTAATGACAGTGTCCTTTTCTTTACAGAAGCTTCTCAGTTTCAGGAGGTCCCATTTATTCAAAGAGTAAATTTCACTGGAGACTAGGATTCCAAAATGGCATCATCTTCCTTTGAATTCAGGAGGAGCAACTTCACAGCCTTTGTCAGTCTGTGGTTCTTAATTAACTCTTTGGGTTTTTATACATTTGCTTATATCTTCATTTTTTAAAAGATCTTAGTAGAAATGAATGAGATAACAGAAAAATATTCAATGCAGAAAAAATGAAAGCCAAAATGACAACTGGAAATGGGTCTGTATTTGGGGGGGATGTTAAGTTTTTGTTTATTTATATTTCATACAGCAAAACTCATTCAAGTTTTCAATTTCACTAGTCTTGACAAATGTAATTATCCTTACAATCAACATATTGATAATCTCCCCCAAATTTTCATGTTACTCAATATCACCTCTCATGTTCAGCTCTTATCTGCTTTTGGGTTGGTTCAGTAACTCTGCCTTTTCTGGACTATCATATAATAGAACCATCTAGAATGTAGCTTTCTGGAGTCTGACTGTTTTAGCTTACATGATGCATTTGAAATTTACTTTTTGTTTGCATCTGAACTATTTGGTGATAATTACTAGTAGTAATATAATATCTATATTATCACAATTTATTATGAATAATTTAAGGTAGATATAACATATATGCTAACATATATGCAACATGAACCTGGCACTTAGTAAAATCGTGTTTTGTAGACATCTTTAGAGTATTATGCAAATAGCTTAGGGGTAGGTCTAGTCTTAAGCAATGTATGAACTGCAGAGTTGTTTACCATAGGCCTTAAAAAATATTTTATTGATTGTGTGTGTGTGTTCATGTGGCATGCATGGCATAAGTACATGTTGAAGTCAAGAGGTAACTTGTGGGAGATTCTGGGGATCAGGCAAGTGCCTTCACCTCCCGGGCCACCTCACCAGTTAATACAGGCCATCAATTTATTTATATCACTGACAGTGGATCCTATCAAAATATGAATATGTTCCATTCATGTCGTTTTAAACCAGAGCACAGCTTCTGAAGTGTCAAGCTGAACACCACAGTTTCCCCAGGCATCTTTCCACATTCTCTTATTCATTCCTTTTCATCCATTTCCTCTCTGCTCCCCTTCACCCTTATCTTCCTCTTTTGCTCTCTAGCTCTCTCTACTCCCCTGTCCCATATTCCATTGGCATTTATATAACTGAATTAATTAGACCTGTTTCTCAAGGAGCTAGTTTTCCATAAAGTTCACTTTGCAGTTGGCATGACAGAAGAGCTGGCATATTAATCAAATGCTACAATTTGTTCTTTGTATCTGAATCAGTCCGGGGTCGGGCTCACTGCTTATCTGTTGCCTTTTGTCCCACTCTGTCCCTTGCAGTAGTGAACCTGGCTTCTTTGTGGTTGGGTGGGTGGTGGTTGGGAGTGTTGATTGAGAGTGGAATGGCTTTAACAGGGACAGGCCATATCTCTATAGATAGTGTTACAGAGCCCTGCGGATATAAAGTGTCTGTATGAAAATAAATAATAGCTTTTCTTTTCCTTGTTTAGCTGATAATATCTATAGTGTTTAATGGAATAACGTGATGAAAACCTTTGTCCTCTCTTAAATACCATGTTATCTGCTGTTTTGTGTATTCGTTTTGTGTTTCTGAAATATATTCACTTAATAGACATTCCTTCTCCCTGATGCATTTTAAATCCCCAAGCATATTCTAATTATATGTATTTGATATAGTGTGTGTGTGTGTGTGTGTGTGTGTGTGTGTGTGTGTGTGTGTAGGAGAAGATAGTCTATGTAGCTCCTGGAGGGATCAGAATTGGTAGTTTTACTTTAGTCATTTTTTCACAGGATATAAAGTCTGATGAAGGATTTCAGTTTTATCTTAAAAGTCCATCAGAAAATTCCAAGCTATATATATTTTCTTTCTCTTTCTCTTTCTCTCTCTCTCTCTCTCTCTCTCTCTCTCTCTCTCTCTCTCTCTCTCTCTCTCACACACACACACACACACACACACACACACACACACACACTTTAGATATGGAAGCTCTTCGTTGCCTCTGCAAGTGCTGTTAAATTAAAAATGTTACAGGAAGAAAAATTAATTTTGTTTTCTCATCTAAGGGTGTGTTGATTGGACTATTGGGGAGTGTTGTTAGAGGGGCCATGTGACTCCTTATCCAGTAACATGAAAGACATCACTAATCAATCATAGCATGCTTCTCTGCCAGAATATACCTTCCAACTTCTTGGTAAGTCAGCATTCCAGAAGCCACTACTGATCAGTGAGTGTTGTTACCTAAGAGATGGAATCTGATTGCCACCCTGAAACAAGTATTGTCTCAACCCTAGAAATAGCTGGGAAGGTTTACAAAAGTTGGAGAGCCATTGGGTAGTACAGAAAGAATGTAGGAGGGTGTGGGTAAATTAAAGTGAAGAGCTGAGATTTCAGCATGTTATGCTCTCTGAAGGCAGGCACCATGTTTATTCATGTTTCCCTTTTTACCCAGCCTCTCGGGCAAATCCTTTCTCATGGTAAACTTTGCAACATTGTGTATATATAGCCATTAGACCTGCATGAAAGAACTGGATGGGAGAACATGTCCTTGCCAATCTTTGCTCTCTCTGTAAGACTTCAGAGTTCAGTGCATCTGAAGAGCAGAAAGGCTTACTGCTTTGAATGTCACCAGCATTAATCCAGTGCATTCCTCCAGACTAGATGGCTTTATGTTCTAACATGGCACCACTGGCTGCATTTAAGAATTTCTTTTCTACCCTGTGTTCCCGTCATTTGAGAACTTCCGGGGCCAATACTGTAGAGGATGCATTGAATCCTTTTCTGACTTGATTCTGAACACTTCCAAATTGATCAGTAGTTGGAAATGGGAGATTTAATGACATAGAGAATTACATTATGCATTCAGCTTCAGACAAAGCAGGAAAATCACTTCCTTGGAATCAAACATATGCAGACCTTAGTACTTGTTTTGAAGGGGAGTTATGGTTCTTTTATGGCAAGGACTCTGAGTGTTGATGTCATGATAACCTTGTCTCTGAAGATTGATATTCAGGAAGCATTCCACGTCTTCACACAGTTTTGTGAAAATAGGCTGAAGCCACCGTCCTCTTTAGCTCTTAGGACAAAAAATATCTTTGCCAGCAGAAAACATTTTCTTTTCTGCACAGGCATTGGGGTTGATACAATAATAATATTAAGTGTCCATTTAATAAAAGTAAGTTGTACAGGCCAGGTGCTCCTAAATTAGTATATAGTCTTCTAAGTTTCGAAACAACCCTAAAACTAGTGCTATTACATCCATTTTAAAGATAAGTGGAGCTTATAGAAGTTACATGACTCAGCAAAACTCAGAAAATAGTAAATGGCTATACTGGGATCCCAAGCCAGGCCTAACCCTGAAGTGTTCCCCGAAGATACCAGCTTGGCATTTCCTTTAAGAAGCCTCCACAGAGCTGCCTTTTCTGGCAAGTCTTTATAGAGACGACCCTCCTGCGCACAGCTTCCCTTATGACATGCTCTGCAGTCTTAATGGACCTCTGGTGGGTAAGATTTTCAATGGCACGGAGTTCTGGCTTCGTGGCTCTTTGCATTCTTTCTCTGTGTCCTTGCGCTGTGTTTTTCCTTAGTGACTGAATATATCCATCCTTCCTAGAGTATCTCTGCCACTTTGCCCTGGTACCTGGATACCATCTATGAGGTGCAGGTATGAGAAGCTGCTGTCATTTGGTCTTCATTGTGTTTGCAGATGAAAGAGCAGGGAAATGCCTTCCAGCTGCACACGCGGAACATTGCCCAGCTCCTGACCGCTGAGCCCTTCACTCCCCTCTGACATTGCCTTATAGGATGGTTTCATTTTCCCCTACGTCAGTTTTTTAAATTTACTGTAGCCATATGAATAATTAATCTATGACTGTTTTCTCTGTTTATTCATCTTATTTGAGATATATCCTGATTCTCAAATGTGATGGTTTGTGCATTTTATGAATGCCTGAAAATTCTTAGCCATTATGTCCTCAGTTCTCACCTCTCCCCAGTTTCCTGCATCCTTTTTATTGAATAGTCTGTGAGCTGACATGTGACTTTGTTAGGTCCTTAGATGCTCTGGGGTTTTCCAGTGGGAACTACTGCTTTCCTTATCTGCAAATAGCCTGGATTTGAGCATCAGATCCCTAAGGGCATTCAAAAAATTTTTTTTGCTTGTGTCGGGCTTTCTTGGTGTTTCATGAACAAAACTAGATTTGATGTTAGTTTTCCTTCCAAAATCCCTGATTCAGCCTTTCGATTTTCACACTCCAAATTCCTGAATGCTGCGGACCTCAGGCTCCTAATTCTGGGGTAAATTTTCTCCTTTCACCAAGAACCTGTATGGAGATGTGGATTTCACTAACCTAGTTAACAGTCTTCTCATCTCTATATTCATTGAAGACTCATTCACTCTTAATGAGTCCTCCTGGAAGGTCTTTGTCGATCTCCTGCATGCATTAAAATCCAGGCCTGTCTTAGCTGCTTTTTCTGTTTCTGTGATAAGGTGCCTGGGGAAAAAAGGAAAAAAAGCAAAAACAAAAATAAATAAACAAAAAACCCTTTAGGGGATAGGGCTTGTTTGGGGTTTTGGTTTATAGTTTGAGGATCCAGTCCATGATGATATTGGAGGGACGTCCTGGTGCCAGAAGCTGGACACACTGTTTCTGCAGTCAGAAAGCAGAGACTGAGGAATATTACTGCTCAGCCAGCTCTAGCAGGCGTTTTTGGACCGCCAGTCCCCAAATCATGACACAGAGACTTATTGTTAATTATGAAAGCTCAGCCTTAGCTTAGGCTTGTTCCTAACTAAAGTTAACCCATTTCTATTCATCTGTGTGCTCTCATGAGGCTCATGGCTTTTACTTCTCCTCCTGCCTCTTCTCCTTACATGTCCTGCTTCCTCTGCATCCAGCTGGACTTGCCTTTCTTCCCCAAGACACCTCTGTCCCCAGAAGTCCTGCCTGCCATCTTCCTGCCTAGCTATTGACCATTCAGCTCTTTATCAGACCAACCGCAGTGACACATCTTCACACGATATGAAGAAATATTCCACAACAGCTAGCTTTCTCCTCTTTATGCATTCCAGGACCTACACCAGGTATAGACCCACCCTACTGAAGATGGGTCTTCTTACCTCAGCTAACCTAGTTAAGATACTCCCTCACACCAAGGACAAAATCTAATAGTCTAGATACTTCTTCACAGATGTGCCCAGTGTTATGCCCAGTGTGCAGGGATCCCAAAAGACCACCAGGGAGACCAACTCACTGAAATGCAAAAGCAAGGTTTATTGAGTGTGCAATTACAAGCCGGCAGGGACCTCGTCAAAGCAACTGACACAGCACCAGCAAGAGGAGGTACCCGCCCTTCTAGAGGGCCTTATTTAAAGGCAAACCCCAGAAAAGTTGCATTCGCAGGATGTGGAGTGATGGCTTCAATCCTGATTGACTAGTGTCTAGGGCCTTTTCAGAAATTTTATTTTCGAATCTCGCCTGTTGTTTGTCAAGTTTTCTTATTATCTGACCTTTGGGTGGGGACACTCGGCAGTCATCTGTACTTTCCAGATGGCTACCCTGTTACTTTTGCCTCTAGCCATTTCTGAGGCCTGGAATATTTTACGGGAAATAGCTTACACAAGACACAAGATGGAGGCGAGGACAAAATGGAGGATCTTTGGTTCTTCACCCAGAAGCTGGTCTCCCAGTCTCCTAGTCTGTTCTAGATACTATAAAGGTGATGATATTGATTATCACAGCCCACAAAGATCCAGGATAAACCTTATCCCAGCAGACTGTCACCCGGTCATCTACCTCATAGCTGTAGGCTGAGTTGGCCTGTTTCTCACAAACTTCTTTCTGGTTATTTCACCATATGGGTGCATCCCAGCCCTTATTATAAATTAGTTAAGAATTTAAAAGAGATTTTGTTATCTACTTGACAGGGGTGCCCAACCCATGGTCCAGGGACTGAAAGCACACCAGGAAAGCTATGAATGGACCCAACCCAAAGTCATAAACATGTTGAAGAGATAAGAATTTGGGAGAGGGGCTTTCTTTGTAATTTGATTGCAAGGTTCTTGAGCATTGATTTTTGTAGGTGACAGTGTTGAGTCACAATGTCAAAAGGCTGGGCATACCTGTGACATGTCTAGATATTTGAAAAGTTGGATTTTTCCAGCTGTCATTCTTGTCATTTAACACAAGAATGTGTATTAAAATATTAATCTTCTTTCCATCTTTCCAATCCGTTCAGCCCTTGAACCGCTTTGTTAGAAATACTAATTTTTGCCATTTTCTTAAGCACATTTCTAGAGCCATTTTGTGTGTATATAATATGCATCTACATGCATAAAACTTGGAGATTTGTTTATGCCAACAAGTATACATTTCATTCTCTGAACTATACACCTAACAGTTCATTTGAAGTTCATGTCACATGGATGCTTTTAGCTTTGCTTCTTTTTTCCTCATAGCTGTATAGTATCTCAATATATGGATGGATGTACTATGATTTATGGACCAAGTTCCCTATTCTGGGATAATTGTTTTCAGTCACTTTCATATTATAGCAAATTTACCTATTTCCTCTGCCTTGCTTTGTTCATTTTATGTAATCCCCTTTATTTATCTCTCTGTTATCTTTTTAAAATTAATTTATTTTTTATTTTTAGTTATTTTTAGTTTTAGTTTTTTAAGACAGGGTTTTTCTGTGAAACAGTCCTGGGACTTGCTTTGTAGACCAGGCTGTCCTTGGACTCAGAGATCCTCCTGCAGCTGCCTCCCGATGCTGGGATTAAAGTGTGCAGGCGGCACCACAGCCTGGCTCTATCTGTTCTTCATTCCTCCATTGCACGTCATTCTCCTCTCTGGTGAGCTCCTTTAGGTCAAGGACTTCATCTTTCATTGGTCATCCCGAGACCTGGCTCAGTTGGCCTGCCAGCAGTTGATCCTTAGTTTCTTTTGATCTTTTGAGTAACTATTTTCTAGGAAGTAAAACCAGCAGTCAGACCTATACTCCCGGTTAGCATCCCTATATAAGCCCAGTTATAAATTCTTGCTACTTGGATCATCTGTGTGTGCATCCACTGGTCTCCTCTGTAGCTGTGCTGGGAACTACTTCACAGTCCCCAGCATATAGAAAGTGACTGCATTGCTTCAGAGGAAGCATGGGCTCGGGTTAACTATGAGAGACTGGGGTCAGACATGAGCCCTGAAATAAACACTGCTTCTTAATTAACAGTTGTGTCAGCATGCCCACTACAGACATGCTTCGCTGTTATTCCTTGAATAAGTCAATCCCGTTGATTTATTCAGTCAATCAACAAATATTGCCTCGAAGCTCACTGTGTTACAGGCAGGGTGTGGGACGTCTTGTTGATGGATGTTAGACTTTTACCCTGGCAATGCCATGGACAGGTTAAGGGAAAAAAAAAAGGTGAAAGTATGTAAAGGCCCAGAAAGCACACTGAGCAGAGACTTGAGGAGCACCCTGCTCCCCAAGGAAGGCCTTCAGCATGTGTAGTGTGCCCTTGGGCCTGGAATGAGGAATTTGGCCCCGTGTGCCTGCCCCATTTCTTTTCCTCTTGCTCTAATACCAACAGCTCCTATGCACACTGGGCTCTTGATGCCTGTGTCCTGCTACAGCGAGGTGTTTGAGTGCTACTCAGCCCTTGCTAATTTTAAAGCAGTAGCTCCCTAGATTTAAATCTCAATTTGGGAACAGACCTACGATTGGCCCGCGGCTGGGAAGTTTCACCAATGAACGTCTGTAGGAGGTGGGGCAGTATCCCTTTAAGCAGCCCACAAGCAGTCTGGAGAGCTTGCAGCTTCTCTCTCAGGCGCTGAAATTTTCCAGGACCCAGGGCTGCTCCAAGAGCAGCTCCTGCCCCGGGAATGTCACTTTTGTCAGCAATCCCTGCAGGGCCCTCTCAGGCTCTGCCCCCTTGGCGGCCAACATCCCGCGGAGAACCTTAACTGCTGCTCCTTTCGCTGGTCCCCAGCGGTTCCCCTGCCTCTCAGCAGTTTCCCAGGGGCGGAGTCGTAGTGGTGACCAGGCAAGCGGACCAAGCGAGACTGAGCCTGGTGAGTGGACCCCACCCAGCGCAGGGGAGTAAGGATGCATGGACAGAGGAGACTGGGGGCCCTCCCCTGGGCAGAAAGGCGCCTGGCAATGAGAAAGTGACTTGGGAATGTGGTGGAGGGGAGAGGAGAGGTGCCCTGCCCCAGAAGCGAAGTGGGACCCTGGGGTCCATTGTGCTTCCACTAGCTTTCTTGTAGCCACTTTGTTAACTCACATTGGGATTCGTTAGATCCCCAGAAAGGGTTAACGTTACCCCATTTACGACTTGGTGATGGTGGCTGCGGCAGTGGTAGGGTTAATCTCAGAATTTGTTTTTTAAATTAGTATTTTATCTTCTCATCATTCCTTTCGTTTAAATATTTAAAATATATACTGCTAACGATTTACTTGTTCTGTTAAACTGGCTGAAGTACTCTTAGTGTTTCTACGAAGGTCGCCTTTACAGTATTGTTTCTGCCTTTCCTCATACCTCACACCTTGAACTTAGAGTCCCTAAAAGTGAAAGTGTTGCTGGGACTTTAAATTTTCTTTTCTTGGCACCCTGGTGTGGCTGTATAGCATTAATCAACCCTGGACCTGTACAGGTGTTCACTCTGAATCCAGGTAGTTGGAGTCCCCTCTCTTCCTGAACTTCCTAGCTGTCTGCTAGGAGTGTGTGTGTGTGTGTGTGTGTGTGTGTGTGGAATGAGGAGCCCAGTTCCGTTCGCCCAGAGCACCTCAGACATCCTCTTAGCTGACTGAGATCAGGGAATAGTGAAGCCTGCAGTGCTGCCAGCCTAGAGGGCTTGGGCAACTGCACCCTGGAAAATTTAAAGTCAAATTAATGGAGAGAGGTGGTGATTCTCCAGGTGGGTTAGATTTAAAAGATGCATTCAGGCAGCTGCCCAACCTGGATCTGTTTGCTTTTTTGTACCTAAGCAATATGGTTGAAGGTAATGCAGAGGGTCAGAGTTTATTTATGTATTTTTATTTTTAAAGAGGAAGCAGCTGGAAGACATGCCTTCCAAAATTGGAGTAACGTCTGATGCATGGATTGCCAAATTCCATTTCCTCCCGTATTAAATTATTCTGGCTTCAGCAGCCTTCTTTTGCTGGGCTGGCTTGCGTTTGCAATTGTTTAGGTGGTGTGAATCATTTGTATACTTTGGGTTCCCTGCCTTTTGCACACAGATGCTTTTATCTGGGCAGCTAGTTGAGTAATTAGACAGACATGGCCCAATCTCTACAGACAGGAAGGGGGGAAAAGCACTTGGGAAGGATTTGTGCCTTTCTTCTTTCAAATCAGTTGCCAAATCGTTCCAGCCACTGATCAATTCAGATAGAGGTGTCGAATGGCCTGAGTAGTGAAGAATTTATGTCTAGCTAATTCTGGTCATCCTACCATCAAACATCTTCCTATGGGGCCAAGAAGAAGATAGGGTATGTGGAAACAAGCTTGCGTTCTTATTCGGTGACTGCCCAACTTTCAACGGATTTCTGAGGACTTGCCAGGAGAACTATTGACTGGAGGAAAGTTTCAAGAAATGCAGAGCAGAAAGCAGCATGGCCTTCCTGAGTGACTTATTTCTGTTTGAAGGAAAGGAACACTTTGTTAGAATAACAAATCATGGCTGCTTTTCAAGAGGAAAAAAAAATTCTTGTTCCTCAGGCAGAGATAGATTTTAAAGTGTGAATCATTTGGTGTAGGCTGTGTGTGTGCATCTGTGTGTGTGTGTGTGTGTGTGTGTGTGTGTGTGTGAGAGAGAGAGAGAGAGAGAGAGAGAGAGAGAGACTTGGAGATGATGAACGTCCTGTCTGCAGGAAATTACCAGGAGAGTTGAGCATTTTCCTGAATCAGCCTCAGATGGTCTGCAGCTTTGCATGCAACACAAGAAAGCTCTGTTACTGGGCAGTCTTCTCTCCGCTGATCTCTTTAGCCTCACTGTATCTTTTCAGCTTCTCCATCAATAAGCCTTTTTAAATTTTATTTATTATTACTATTTTGAGTTGCACTTCCATTTAAGAAACTGAAATAGCCCTCACTCTCACATTCCCTCCCTGAGTCTCCCCCTTCCCCACCCTGGAGCTCATGAGCCTCCTTCCTCCCTTAGCCTCTCAAGTGATAGGATTCCTCGCCTTGCTGTTTCGTATGGCTCCTTCCTGGGCTTTCTAAGATGGAATTTATTCCTGAGACCATTGTATCTAGCTTGTTTCCCCACTAGCCTCCTCCCACCATCTTCAGCAGGAAGGACTCTTGGCTTCTTTTCACAATATTTCCTTTCCGCGGCGATTGTTATCCTCCGGGACACAGATGTCTTCAGGAATGGGAGCAATGCGAAGGTTTGACCCAGTGTTGAGCAGCTTGGTGGTGGCGGTGTTTATGGTCTTTGTAAGGCTATTTGCAAAGTGGCAAAGTGATTCTGGGTTGGGTTTACCCAGAAGAGCATCAACCATGAGAAGAACTGGCAATTAAAAGACTCCCAGAGATACGTGAGAGGCACAAGGCAGGGCTGTGTGGTTGTGTGTGCGGAGATCTGTGCTTTTTAATGTGGAAAAACAAATCTCAGAGTTTCTTTATTCCCCAAGATATCTTTCTTAATCATTCCTAAAAATTATCCAAGCACATTAAGCCCTTCCTAGCTCTGTTATAAAATAGGACAAGCTGGAGATTATAAACACAGTGTGGTATTCGTATGTCAAAGCAGAGGGAACGGTGATTTTTTTGCTATCAAATCACAGATTGGTAATCCTAGTTAAATATGCTGATACTTTGTGGATGCCCAATGCAATGTGCTTTAAAAGATTTTTTGATATATTTTCCTTTTTCAAAATGTAGCTGGAAAGACTTTTTTTTCTAAGATATTTAATATTTGGTTAAGATGTAGATCTTTTGGGTGGCTTTTGTGTTGTTTTATACGTTTTGTGTTGTCTGCTATGGGACAGGCAAGACTTTTTTTCTTTTAATATTATAATCTAGATGACTTCCATGTGAATGAAAGGTGTAGGGGGTAGCAAAGGGGACAGACACATCAACGTCAGGCAAAAGTCATGGATGCTTCTGTGAGCTGGGACTTGGGGCCTTGGAGAAGCACTTTGCCTTTGGCCTTAAGTAGTAAGGCCTGTGTGTGGAAATCAATGTGACTGTCAGTGGACAGAACAGTTATCCCGCCTAGATGCCACTCCATCCCACGCATTATATAGGGCACTGCTCATTATAACTTTGAAGTTTACTTGGCTTTGCTTTTTTAAAAGACTACTTAAGTCTGTGGTTGTCTTGGTGCAAGATTGTTCTGCATTCACCTCGGTTGTTGTCTGCAAGTCACTCAAAGTTTTATCTTATTTCATTTTATGTTTTGAAGTGAACTGTTGCTCTGTATGTCATGATAGCCTTGTCCTGTCTCTATTGCCCAAATGCTTTATTTATTAACAACTGAGGCATGTTCAAGTTTCCAGGGATGAGCAAATGTTTGTTGTGTTGGATTTTGGATAAATCTTATGTTTGAGCACTAGAAAATCCAACCTGGGAAAAGAGACGTCCCCATGGCCTATTATAGTTGATAATAGTAATACACAGTATGAAAGCTGTGTGTTTGCCAAGCACAGACCAAATGTCTTAGCATGCTCCCTGACTCTCCCATGTATGAGAATGCCCTTTGAAGTCTCTGCCTCCACAAGTCTATGGTATGATTTGGAAGTCTGCCTTTTAAGACACATTCAGGGTAGAGCCTTGAACTCTTCTCTTTACAATCACGTTGTTCATTACCATTTTTAAAACCATAAAAAGAACAAGAATTCCCAAAGGCCCATTCTATTAATATCTCATTTCTCAGGGAAACCCAGTAACTTCCCTAGGTTACCAGTCTACTAATTGGCCTTCCCAAGCCTGGGACCGTCCACACTCACAAGTATAGCTTTCAGGTCTTTAATTCTCAGAGACGCTATCTAAACTTTGCCCGCTTCCTTATTAAAGGATCCTTCCTAAGATGCCCACCTTCTGCAGACATAGTCATTGAGGATCCCATGTCTGCAATGACCTATGAAATTTAGGGAGACTAAAAAGAGGTAAATTGCTAATGGTTCAATTCATATCTACCTGGTCATAGAGTCTTCAAGTGCTGGATTGAGACAGCTCAAGATAGGATGGATGACCATGTATATATTTTTCAGTCTTCCAACTTGAGACTCTTCTTTCCAGCATTCTCTTTCCTTCTGCAGACCTTTCCACAAATTCCACTTCCTCTCCACCAAGCCAGGACAACTCCTTACCAACCCAGCAAGGCTGAACCTCTTTTGCTGGCCATGACAGGGTCCCAGTGTAGCTTCTTTTTCCTCCTCTGTCTGTATGCTCTTCCGTTCTGGGCAGAATCCTGCAGACATTCAAAGGCTTATTGCCAAAAAGAAAAAGACAGGCATAGAGAGGCAAGGAGACGCCTCCTTCCAGTCTGCTGACTGATTTCTCTCTTGGCTTCCCCCTCTTTCCTCTTACCTTCAGGCCAGAGAACTGGTACTATTTTGGGTTTTGTTTGTTTGTTTATTTGGGGTTTTTGTTTTGTTTAATCGCTGTAAGATTTTGATACATGAAGACCTCTTACCTCCAAGAGCTTAGTTTTCACTGTCTGAGAAGTAGCCCGCATCACCCCTGTCCTGGCTGTGGGAGTTACAGCATATCTGTGACACTTGTTCCAACACAGTTTGAAGAGGTGCCCATGCTGCCTGTGGCTGCGGTCTTCTTTCTGTGATCCAGAGGGTGTCTGCTTGATGAATTGCTTCTACAGCAGAAAACAGAGATGGTTTCATGGAATCTTGACACGTGTGATCTTCCATGTGTCTGTCCTGGGGCCTCAGCATTTGTACCAGCATCTGAAACGTGAGAAGCTTTGGAGGATAGAAATATCTTTAACCTTGGCTTTGCGTGTTGTAGGCTAATATGGTCCTGGTCCATTTCCAGTCTCACCTTTGGATGCGCTGCAGAGCACGCTGAAGGGGAAGCTACCGAGCTAAGTGGCATTTTGACTTGCCTCACTATTGAACCTCAGTTTCCTTGTCTGTAATGGGGAAATCGGGTTGAGGAGTGGAGAGAAGGGCCTCTGCCCGAGAGCAGTGTCCTTGCAGATGTGTCAGCCCTCCTGAGTCTCTGTAATGGCGGTGTCCCTGCTTACTTTACCTACCTTTCATCTGGAATACCTTGCTGCTGTTGCCTCTAAGTTCTGCAGAGTTAGACTGCCCTGTCCTTATCCTTCTGAAAAGAGGTGACTCTTCTTCTTTCAGTGCCCCTTTGCTGGTGTCATTTTCTCCGTGGCTTCATGTTCTCATATAGAAATGTCCAGCAGGTTCCTATCTTCAGCCTGGACCTCGGTCCTCTGAGCTCAGATGTGTGTCCCTTAGTATCAGCAGAGGACTGTTTCTGACACTCCTATGGATGCCAGAATCAGAATTCTCAATCCCTGTAAACCAAGTGCTGTGTTTGCATATAACCTGCATGCATCTCTAGATAACCTAATCTTCTAAAGCAAGGTAAATACCAATTAAACAACTATAGTTCTGTCCTGTTTAGATAATAATGGAAACAGGAAATGTGTGTACCTGTTTGGAAAGGCACATTGAAAAAAACTCCTTTGAATCTGATGTTTGTTTGTTTGTTTTGTTGAATTTGTAGATATGTAATTTAAGAATTCAGAGGGCTGACTATAAGCACATGTCTATTTTGAACCTTTTTTTTAAAATAAATATTCAGCAGTCTTCTCAAGCTTGTACACGTAGCCCTGGATTTGCTCCTACCTCCAGATCCTCACCATGTCAACCTATGGCATCTCCAGCTACCCGGGTACTCAGCTGAAAGCTTCTCCAAAAATGCATCCCAAACTGGGGCAGACTGGGTGAGAGGATATCGGGTGAAGACCAAGTGAAATGAGTTTGAAGTACCTTTCTGGGGTGCTGCGATTGTATTATGTCTTAAGAACTGAGTTTCATGGATTTGGGCATCTGTCAAATTTTTTCGAATGCTACACATATGAGCCATGCATTTTGCTGTATGCAGATCCCATTAGGATGGAAAGGATGTGCATCTCAGTGGACTGCTCACTGCCTCCACACTTGATCACAGCCACAGGCCAGGAAGTAGTATTGATCTGTGTGTCCACCTTCAGCCACGTCACCATCATAGCTCACCTTGGTTACGTAGTTACATTCCTTCACACTAGTGTCAAAGTTTGACACGGACCCTTAACACTCCTCCTCTTTATAGCTTCAGGCAGCTCCCCGTTGCAGTAAGAACAAAGTCCAAACTCTCTTCCATGACTCTTACTCTCAGACTCCATCAAGAGAAGGTCCTGGTCTACTAGAAGACATCTCTCTCAAGCCACTAGCGCCTAGGCTCCAGCCACGTGGGCTTGTGATCACTCCTTCCTCCCCACACTGGGCCTTCTGCCTTCTTGGAAAGAACTCTTGACTCACAAGTTTATCACCTCTGAGGTCTTAAACTCCATCATGTCAGGAGAACCTCTTTCATGGTGCTAGTTCATTTCCCTCTCTTAGAGCTCACATGTTTCTTGTCTGCCTTCTCTAATTAACCTTTCTCCCAGGTACTCCTCAAGATCTGAAACATTTGCTTTTGAGATCATGACCCTCTCTGCCCCTCCTTCCTAGTCCTTGAAGTCCAGTGGCTCTGTCCTGTGGGTCTCACCACTGCTGGCAGTACTTGTCACTTATTAGGAGCTCCCTAAATTGATCCTGACTGTTCCCTTGCCTAGTGCCTGACATAGCAACTGCAAGGAAGTTGTTGGCTAATTAAAACCTTTATTATTTACTCCCTTCTCTTTCCTCCACTTCCTGAGATATGGAAAAATTCATGTGTGTTTCTTGACCCTGCGAAGTTTCTATACTTAACATTGCTGAGCCTCAAGTTTTTTTAATTGCAAAATGAGGTCGGCGATCATCACCTTGGATGGAGGTCTATAACCCCCCTCCAAGGTGTCCTTGCAGCGGGTGTATATGTTTCATCACCTTTGAAAAAAAGGCACTCTGGGTAATGGCTTTCTTTGAAGCCTTGGCTTTTGAGCTTTCTTGTCTAGGAAGTTTTTCATCAGATGCAGCTGTTCGGGGGAATTCACTCGGAATTCCAAAGTCTTTAGCACCAACTGCAACTCCCTCACATGCCTTTGGAACTTAGAGTGCAGAAAACATATTTATGTTTGGATCTGTCAGACAAAGCCCTTCCCCCAAAACAAAGGTTGAATTGTACACGGTACTGCAGACGTCCGGTCCACACTGACTCTGGAGTCTGCTTCCAGCTCTTACCCAGTATCACTACTGGAATGCTTGCAAGGATTGCAAGTCTACAGATGGGAAAAATAAAACCCAGCAGATACCGGTGTGAACACCCTTCCCTGGGAAGGAGGAACTAACAGTGTTTCTGGAAACCCACAAGCTCAGCTTACTTATTTGCACTGTTTTTTGTGTTACTGGGACTGGAATGGTCCTGAGGCTTTACTTGCTTAGGGCTGTGGGTAAAAAGAAGGGGTCCCTTTCATGATGTTGTGAAACTGACAATGTCTGGACTAATGGAAACCACTATTGCTCATATAAGAGAATGTGAGAGGGCTGGAGTTGGCTCGGCAGTGAAGAGCACTTGCTGCTCTTGCAGACCAGGTTGAACTTCCAGCACCCACATCACAGCCATCCCTAACTCTAGTCCCAGGAATCCAGCCCTCTTCTGACTTTCATGGGCACCAGACACACACGGTGCACAAACAAACATGCAGACAAAACATTCATACAATTGAGGTCATATAATAAATATTTTTTCAAAGAGAGGGAATGTGAGAATTGAAAGGGTCCATGGACATCATCCAGGCTGACTCCTGCTGTATAGCTGCTGCTACTGCACAATAAGAAGGCGTTAGAAAAACACTTACAAGCTTGACAGATGGTAACTCTTAATCTTTTTCTTTTGATTGCTGAGGATTAAACCTAGGGCTTCGCTTATGCTAATCCCATGCTCTATTAATGAGCTCTAACCCCAGGCTCTCGACCTCATAGGTCATTGCTCCTCTTGGGTCACCTCATTGGCATAGCATGGTCTACTGCCGTGCTCTCTCACAGTGCTCATAGATCCTCATGAGGAGTCCTGAGACAGTTAACACTGAAGATAGCTTCATTATTATACTCCATTCTCAATGAAGACTGAGGCCTGAAATTATGGTAGAGGCCAAGACTACCATAACAAACCAGCTTTGTGTAGCTTCTCTAATCTCTGGAGTCCCTGGATCTTCCTGTAGATGATGCTGGGGAAGATGTAATTAATAGGGAGCATATTGGTTTCCTAGGACTGCTCTACCAAAGGGTCGCATCTTGGCCAATCAGGAAAAATCACAGATAAGTATTCTCTCATGGTTTTGGGAGATAGAACTTTGAAAGTCAAGGTGTTAGCAGGGATGTACCTCCTTCAGAGGCTCTGGGAGAGACTTCTTCCTTGTCTCCATCCCTGCAGGCAGTCCTTGGCTTGTGGTCATATCACATATGACCACTCCCATATATGCCTCAATCTGTTCATTGACTTCTCTGCCACGTGACACACTTGCCTTCCTCGTGTGAAGTACTTGTGATGACGCTTAGGACCCATTGCAATCCCTTTATTTATCTCCAAATGTCCCGCGCTTCCGTCTCGCCAGCAAGAACCACGCGGTACACATAGGATACTTCTGCAGTAAAGCTTTAATGCCCCTTGGGAGAGCGGGCATCAGCCAACATGGCAGAGACCCAGATAAGATGGAACCCATCCCTTATATAGGAAACAGACCCTGCTTTGAACGTGTCATTCTTGGATTGGTCAACTGCTCCCAGTCCCAGGTGATACCTTGGGAGTAGTGGAAAAATACCAACACGTGTGAGCTTTCTAGCTCACCTGGCGGTGCAGCGCCATCTATGGTGGAGAGTGTGGTTGCGGCCTTCTACATCTCCCCCTAATTTTACTTCTTTGCAGAAAGGCAACTCCCTAGGAAGGTAAAGATAGAGGTCGCACTTCCCAAAATGAAAACATTAAAATGGGCTTACACGGAATCTGTCCCTAGGCTCATGACACCTGGAACCTATCCGGCCTGCCCTCTGCCATTTTTCTGGGAAAGGGAATATACGGCAGGAAACCCTTATGCAGAGCGACTTATCTCTCAGAGAGGGCCATTCTCTGTGCGATGCTCTTCAGCTCGACAACCTTTAGGGCTAGCTAAGCCAAGCACTCCACCCTGTGCAATGGACCACAGTCCTAGGGGTGCAGGAGCTGGTTGGCTTAAACCTTACTGCTTTAACATAGATAACCACATATCAGAAGAGGCTCCCTGTTCTAGGGCAGCCAGCGCTGTGCAAAAACCACTTTGTCCCTATGGCTTTGGGATTAGAGTCAGCAGACCATCCAGAGGAGAAACACTATTCCATAGCAGGACCGTTCCAAACATTCCAACCCCCACCCATTCTTTGAAGTAGGGGATGAAGGACACAATCCAGGACTGGAATCCTTTGGCCAGGCTTATGTCCACTTGTGTGGAGTTGATTGTCACGATGGACCGTCTCAAGGAGGACAGCAAATCATCAAAATTCTCCTGCAAGATACAAAGACAATTCTCGGGACAAGTTAGCCACTTTTATAAAGTTCTCATATGGTACACTGGTCACACATAAGGCTGGAGTTTTCCATTCACAGTCCAATTGGGCAAGCTGCCATAAGATATCCACCTGTTCTTTATTCTACCTCTAATAGATGTATCTATGGTAGCCTGCTGATCCAGGGCCGTAGCCACTGTGGTAGATAACTGATTGAGGGTCTTTGTTTTTCATGGTATAGGCCGTGCTGCCATTTAAAAAATGTATAATGAACAGAGCATCGGGGGCAGTTCCTTTATTATTCCCCCCCTTTTTTATTTAAATAGATATTTATCCAATTTTTAATTTAAATAACCATGGCATTTTGTAACCTGTCTTGAAGATACCCATAGTGTTTAGCAGAAATAACTGACAGGATAAGGGAAACTGATAGCAAGCAATAACTGACAAAACAAGGGGAAAATCCAGCAGCACAGCAATGGCACAGCAACAACAACATTGCAATGTACAGCAACAACAGCACAGCAATAACTGACAGACCAAGGGCAGGAGCTGGACCATCCCTCTGGAACCCGCCAGCTCCGCAGCAATCAGGCCAGACAGCTCCAAGCAGAGGCTTTGTCCTCAGGCCTCTGGACAGATGAATCCACAGCATGAATGTCAGTAGATGTATGTCAGCATTTCTAGAAAAAAAAATCTCCCAAAATAACATTTAAGAGAATTAAAAAACTCAGTGTAAAAATTTAGCACAGTCAGTACTGGAAGTAGGCTAGTCTTGAACTTAGAGATCTACAGGTCTCTGTTTGTTGATATTAGATTTAAGATTTATTGGCTCCCGTATTTCTTGCCGGTACGGTGGCCTCGGGTTCCAGAGCCCACCCGCCATCCAAGGGCTGTGTGCGGCTGTACGGCTCTGCGTGTCCCAGGCCAGGAAGTGGCGGCTCCACCCCCAGGCGCCCCTGCCTTCCCCGCGGGGCTAGTCTAGTTCTCTGAGGCTGTGTTGGTGGCGGAGTGTGGCAGGAGCCGACACTCAGACCGAGGCGGCACAGGCCGGCAACATCTCAAGGTCCACGCCAGAGCCGCTGCGGCTTAAGGGGCTGATGGGAGAGGCGGCGACCAGGGCCGCTTCCCTACTAGCAAACTCTCAACACCTGTGCCACAGCAAAAGCGGCTATAAACTCTCACAGATCCAGCCAACGACCCAATCACCCCAAAATCCAAGGGCCCTTCGCATCCATCTCCCTGCGGATCCTGAAACACCAGACAAGCCAAGCGTATACACAGCAATCTTTCAGGAGGACTTGAATTCTTAAAATGCTAAGCAGTTCTTAAAAACTTAAGTTGCACTATGTAGATGTAATACGGTACTGCCTGTTTACAGAGTCTAAACCTTAATTGCGCTTTTATTATGATAATTATGACCAGCCCTGCCTGAAGTCAGCATCGTTTAGCATAGCGTGCGCATGCAGCCCCGGACATCTAAGGGCATCACAGACCTGTTATTGCTCAATCTCGGGTGGCTGAACGCCACTTGTCCCTCTAAGAAGTTGGGGGACGCCGACTGCTCGGGGGTCGCGTAACTAGTTAGCATGCCAGAGTCTCGTTCGTTATATCGTTATATCGGAATAAGCCCTCTGGCCCGGCTGCCTGTGGCACCGCTCTCACTCCCGGGTAAACACTATAACATTTCAGGAGGTCTCGGTGATTCAAACCACGTGGATCTCAAGCACATACTTAGGCTCCCATCCTCCGTGGAGGCGAAAACAGAGCCTCTCCTCCAAAACATCATATTCTTAAGCCCATGTTTTAAATTTAAACTACCTTTTTTAGCAGTTCCTAAATTCAAATATCTTTCTCCTGTCCAGTACATAAAAAACAACATGAACAACATAACATAAAGCTTTTGACCTTGTAAATCAGCCTTCTCCCCCATTTTTACTTTTTTAAAATCACTGGGGGGTCCTTTTTAACTTATCTGGGTGTGCGCGCACAACCTCCCACTGCTGCTCAGTTTCTGATATGCTCTCTGGACTTTAGAGCGTACCTCTCTGAGTATGCATGCCTGCAGTTCTGAATCCTCCTTGTGTCCAAGGGGTCTCCGGTGGTGCAAAGTTCTTCTTTTTCTTCCCGGGTATGGCACCAGATGTCCCGCGCTTCCGTCTCGCCAGCAAGAACCACGCGGTACACATAGGATACTTCTGCAGTAAAGCTTTATGTCTCTTGGGAGCTAGAGCATAAGCCACATGGCCGGGGACCCAGATAAAATGGAACCCATCCCTTATATAGGAAACAGACCCTGCTTTGAATGTGTCATTCTTGGATTGGTCAACTGCTCCCAGTCCCAGGTGATACCTTGGGAGTAGTGGAAAAATACCAACACGTGTGAGCTTTCTAGCTCACCTGGCGGTGCAGCGCCATCTATGGTGGAGAGTGTGGTTGCGGCCTTCTACATCCAAAGACTTTTTACACAAATAAGGTTATGTTTGCAGGTTCTAAAGATTAAGACCTAGACAAACCTTTGAAAAATAATTTTCTCAATATACCACAGTGATTCAAGTCAGGAGACCTGGGCCAAGTTCCTAATTTGCCATGAATTCCCGTGGTCACGCATAGGTACATACATCACAAGTCAGACCCGTTTTTTTATCCCCTTGGAGTCCCTGTATCCTCAAATTTAAAAATGAAATATAATTACAGATGCTTCAGTAATTCATATATATGTGCATGTGTGTGCACATGTGTGCATGCATGTGTGAGTACCTGCCTTTGTGGAAGTTGGAGGACAACCTTGGGTGTTGTTCCTTAGGCATTTTTTTTTTATTTTGAGACAAGGTCTCTTACTGTTGAGCTCCCCAGGATAAGTTGACTGGCCAGTAACCCACGGGAACCCACCTATCTCTGACCTCCCAACGTTAGCATTCTAAGCAAACCACCATGTCTAGATTTTTCACGTGTGTTTTAGAGTTTGATGTCAAGTCATCATGCTTGCGAGGAAAGTACTGCCTGAGCTCTTTCCTCGGGCCCAGAAAAATAATAAATGTAGTACAGGTAGATACGGAATAAATACTACTGTATTATGCTCATTCATTCAATGGAATACGATGGCTCAGATCTGTGATCCCAGCACTTAGTGGGGGAGACAGTAAGATTGAGACATGCTTTAGTGCAGCCTGGGCTACCAAGTAAGAACTTACCTCCAAAGCACTCTGTTTTTACTAGCTGTACTGTGATCACCACCATCACGTTCCTTCTCTTAACCTCATTGTTAAGAGAGGTCAGGTGGACTTGTCTAGCCCAAGAATACCTAGGCACCCTTTCAAAACCAGCCTACTATGTTTCTAGATCACGGGAACATCATGTTATATTTTTTAAATTGTTGTACTGATACACAGCATGTACCTATAGAAGAGTAAACATACTGTTGTACTTTTCTTGTTGCTAGTACAAACACATCTAAAAGAAAAGGGTTTCTTTGGTTCATAGTTCCTGGGTCTGGCCCATTGTGGTGTGGAAGCCACGGCAGCAGGTGCTTGAGAAGGCTGGTTGGTCTCTCTGCATTCTGTGTCAGGAGAAAGAGGGTGATGAACGTTTGTGCTTACAGCACTTAGTTCTTTTTGTGACTTTTACAATTCCCACCTATGACACGGAGCCACCCACTATTAGGGTGTGTCTTTCCACCCCAATTAACCTACTCTCGATAATCCTTTCCAGACATGACTAGAGGCTAACCTAATCTAGATAATGCCTCACAGATGTGCCTAGAGGCTGGTTGCCTGAATGATTTTCTGATCCTGTTGACAGTCAATATTAAAAAGCATAAATATCATAGTTGCGTGACTCACCAAATATTCATAGATATGCTAGTTTTGATCCACATATAAGTCAAAAAAATGTTTCAGTGTTTCATATGTCCCCTTTTGACCTCGCTCCATATCCTTCACCAATATTCTTATTTCTAACATAGATTTTGTCTGTTTTGTACTTTATGAAAGTACTCTTTCTGTACCCATTTTGATTAGTATTCTGTTTGTGAGTTTCCATTATTTTGTTATATATACATATAAATCATTCATTTTAATTGGTATGTATACTATTTAAAATATGCCATCTCCTCTCTGTATATATGTGTTATACCACTTGAGATGATAATGCTACCCCACCACCACCAAAACAAACTCTATAGACTAACAAAATCCCTAGTGCCAGGCATGGAGAATCTCCTTTTGATTTATTGGTCAGGGAAATTCAAGAGACTCCCAAAACAAGTTATTGCCCTTATCCTTGGTTGCCTCCCAGATGATTGTAATGTCTATTGCTGAAATCACCACGTACTTTTGGCACAGCACTTGGAGGAATTGAGCTGGCTCTGTCCTGGAAGGCTCTTCCTCAAAGACTCACAGTACCAGAAGATGCTTGCTATGCAAGCTACCAAGGGGGAAAAAAGGAATTAATAGTCCCACCCAGTTGTAAAACCACCAACCATAACAATGACTAGAATGACAAGATATCCCAAACGGTGCAACAGTGGCACTTACATCTTGGGGTTAACCAACCACTGTCTAACTATACTTAAGACTTGCCCAATAGGAAGAATCCTTACTTGGTATTATAAACCAGGCCTATTACCCATGGCTGGTGAGGCCATGGACCCTAGAGTAGAGCCTTCTACTGCCACTTTCCTAAACCAATGTAATTTCTAACTGTATCCTAAACACTTATCCCTATAGCCACAGGTAAGTGTAGCTCTTATCTCTCATAAAAGAACCTTTTTGAAGCAGACAGAGGCCACTGCAGAAGTCCACAACTTTTCAAAAAAATAGGGAACAACTGACGGTGAGGTGGCCAGCCCTAGTTGATATATCTACAATACAGCTCCTACATCTAAGGCTCAGGGGACATCATGGAAGGCAGAGTCGAAGAGTGTAAGAGTCAGAGGACCAGGATGTCCCTGTGATATCATGTCTCCTGTATGTGGCAGATAAGCTGAACTCATGACACCTGAACCATATGGTTGCCTAAACAACACGTGAAAAATGGCAGCACTGGTTCCAGTGTCGATGGAGGAAATCCCAGAAAGCCACAGCCCTGGATGGAGAGCTGTAGACAGCTAAAGTCTGCTGAGACATGGAGGTTCAGTCTTTTCCAGAGATGAGCCCCCCTGGTTATCCATCCATTCCCAAGTGGTTGTCCCGGAAAACATACGCACACGCACATCCACACCCACACCCACCCACCCACCCACCCACACACACACACACACACACACGAAAAACATTAAAGGCACTTAGCAGGCTATACTTATAAAATCTGTGTATGTGTAACAATAATAATTAATGAAGAGGCTGTGAATTTGAGAGGGAGTGTGTGGCAGGGGATGTGTGAGGACTTGGAGGGGATGGTGTAGATATATCATACATGAATTCTCAAAATAAAAGCTGTTAAAAAAAATAAGAAGAGAACATGTACCACAGTTTTATATTTAGTTGTGCGTGAGAATTTGGTTAACTTCTAGTTAGATGCCCTTACAGACAGTGCTGGTGCCAGTTAATTTTAGCTGCCAACTTGATATGGTTTAGAATCGCTAGAAAGAGATTCTTAAGGAGGAATTATCTAGATCAGGTTAGTCCTGTCTTGCTTGCTAATTGAGGTGAAGACCACCCAGAATGTGGGCAGCACCATTCCATGAGCTGTGCCCTGGGCTAGGTAAGAGTGAAAGAAAAGCTAACTCTCTAGCCAGCAAGCAAAGCTGTGTTCGTTCTCTCGCCGCACTTGGCTGTAGGTGTGTGTGTGGTTCTTCAAGCTCTTGACTTGCTTTACTGAAGGGATGGACTGTGATCTGGAAATGAGCGCCGAGTAAACCTACCCAGAGTCGCCTTTTGTCAGCGTGTTTGTCAGAGCTACAGGAATGAGCGTAGGCCGCTGCTGCCATAGACGTTGTAGCATGCAGCTTCCAAGGGAATGTCTAATGTCAGCGCACAACCCCCAGCTCTTTTAACCAATAATTTCTTCCATAATCAATTGTTCCAGCTACTGCATCACATGGAGAACTTTTAAAAGCCAAAGTGTCTCAGCTGAATAATTTATAAAAACAGAATCTTCACAGTTCTGGGAGCTGGGAGATCTAGCACGTTCACTGCTGCTGTCGTAATACCTTCTGTCTGTCTGTCTGTCTGATGGTTCGGGAGAGCTAGCTAGCTCCTTGAGAGAGCATTCGTTCTCATTCTCTCTCTCTCTCTCTCTCTCTCTCTCTCTCTCTCTCTCTCTCTCTGTCTTTCTCTCTCTGTCTCTCTCTCTCTCACTCTCTCTCTCTCTCTCCATTCCCTCACTTTGTTCCTACCCTGTCTCCCTCCCCGTCTCTCTGGTGTATGAGTCAGGGTCTCACTTTGTAGTGCAGGTTCGCCAGGAACTGACTGTGTGCCCCAAGCTGTCCTTAAACTCAGCAGAGATCCTACAGCTTCGGCCTCTGGAGTGCTGAAGTTATATAAGGGAACCACCATGCCTAGCATTGGGGTTTCCTTCTCATAGGGCACCTGTTCAATCCAGAGAGCTCTGCCCTTAGTTGCTGGTTGCTTCCAGCTCCTAGTACTGTCTCCTCAGGTTAAGATGTCAGCATATGAATTTGGGAGTGTAGGGGCCTGGGTGATTCGAAGGAATAATTCTCTTTCCAGGGATTACCCATCCCCTACCTTCCCAATCTCTTGGCGACTTTTGTGTGTTCTTGATGTTCCAAGCTCTTTTGGACAACCACTCTTTTCAGAATATGACCCCTAGTTCTGCCTCGGAGTAGACTGGATGTGAGATACTGCCCCCCCTCCCTGTATCCCACTCAGTACTGTTCACCTACCCACCCCTTCCTTCTCTGGCTGCTCTGAGGGAAGAGAAGATGGCCATCATGAACAGCTTCTACCCTCCGATCTCAAATTCTCAAAGACTGGGTTTGGAGCAGCCCGGACTGTGGTGCAGATGATAACCGAAGGCTGGGGCCGAGGCAGAGTTAGTGGGAGGAGCTGGCACAGGCTGCCAGAATGCTATGGCCGTGCGCCAGAAGCGTGGTGCCACTTTCCAAAGGCTTGGTAGCTGCCAATTTAGCTCAGCCGTATGATTTTTCTTTTACCGAGGAGGCCGAAACCCATGGTTCCTCAACTCATGCTGTCAGTTCAAGACAACTGGATTCTCACGTTGATTCTGGTCATAGAATAATAAATGTGGCGTTGCTGTGATGTGCCAACTGGTTAATAGCATTATGTGAGTGTCTCTGCCCAGGATTCCATTCATTTGTGTCAGGTTGGCAATTGTTGAATTAGTTGGAAAAATGTTACATGTTGGGCTCAGTTACCAAAACATTCCAAAGAAATCTAAATAATATTAGGCTCGGTGCCCCAGACTCCTTACCTCTTTTTCATTTTTTTAATTAGGTGGCCTTAAAATCACATCTGTGATAGGTGAATGAGGAGGGAGGCATTGGAGGAAAATGTGTTTTAAATATTTGTTAGGCTCTTGTGTCAGATTTTCTTGCACAATGACCGGAAAATGAGGAAGAAAAAAACAAAGGAGTAGAGATGTTTAGAACAGATTTAGAAAAGACACTGAGAAATTTGTTGCCTCTCTAAATCAATAAACATTTATGCCATGCTTTTCTTTGGTACTGTAATAACTCACAAAAGTTAATCAATGATGAAGGTATTCTGTCTTTTGGGAGTATAATTATAACCATAGCTGTCCTTTATTGAACATTTTCTTTGTAACCAGCAGTGTGACAGGGACTTTTTCTACATCATGGGTCAATGGATGTTTTATAAAGATCCACATGGCAAATATTTTAGGTTTAGCAAATCATGAGGGAAAAATCAAGGGAGTACCTATTTAAAGAGAAGACAAGTTCCCACAGAATTCTGTTGATTAAGTTAAAAATACAAAGAGGCTCGTTGTATCCCTTTGGGGGGAGGAAGGGATAAAGGGCTCTGAGTTACTGTCCCCTGTCATTAAGTTGATGGCAAATGTTCACCTATAAGAGTCTCTCTTAGCTCAAGAGCCACCGAAGCAGGTGGGGGTATGTCCTGCAGACCACAGTTTTATTTACATTATTGCCTGAGAGCAGCTGTACAGATCTGGTCTCACTGCTTCGCTGTCCTGGCGACCCAGATTTGTTTTGTCTTGCCCTGCCAACTTAGCATATGGCTTCTTTCTTCAAAGTCACTCCATGGTCACAATCTTCCAGACTGCTGCCACCACATCTGCAGTCCAGGCAAGCACAAAGAAAATGGAGGGAGATAAATTCACGTCTCCCACCTTGTAAGGAGATGTCTCAAAGCTCCATCGAGTGCTAATACGCTTTCCTTGCTGGGACATGGACGTAGGTGCATCCGTGTGTTAAATGAGGCTGAGAATGCAGTGGTTTGCTACAGCTGCTACTGTGCTTGGATAAAAACCCTGAACTGAAGTAGAAAAGGAAATACCGGGGTAATAAAGCAGTCCACTCCTATCTGGAGTTTCATTTTCCATGGTTTAAGTTACCTTGGCCAACTGTGATCTAAAAATATTCAAGGGCAAATCCAGAACTAAGTAGTTTAAGTGTTCGGAGCTGTGACTGCCCTGACAGCTCTTGGGCTGCAACTCGGGACCTACTGTGTATTACCCCTTTGTCCTGTGTGTCCACTCTGTATATGACACCTACCTGTCACTCACTCAGTCACCATTTTAGTGATCAGATTGCCATATTGATACGTTTGTATCCAAGGAATATATGGGTTTCAGGGGTAGGGGAATGATTAAAGTGCCTGCCTGGCCAGCAGGGGAACCTGAGTGTTATCTCCAGAATCCACTTGAAAAAAAACAAAACCAAAAAACCATCTGGGCATGATGGTACATCCTTGTAACCCTGGTGCTGACGACAGGAAGACAGACATAGCTCATAGACATGGCTCCCCGGCCAGCCACCCTATCCTGCTTGGTAAGTTCCAAGCCATTGAGAAATCCTGTCTCAAAAAAAAAAAAAGTAGCTAGTGTTTGAGGAAAGACTCACACAAGCACATACATGACCGTGAATGCACCACACGTGCACACACACACACACACACACAAACCATGAACAGTACTGTCTCAGTTAGGGTTTCTATTGCTGTGATAAAATACCATGACCAAAAGCAATTTGAAGAGGAAAGAGTTAATTTCATTTTACAGCTTGTAGTCCAGCATCCAGAGAAGTCAGGGCAGGAACTCAAGGCAGAAGCCTGAAGGCAGGAACTGAAGAAGAGCCAGAGAGGAATGTTGCCTACAGCTTGATCCTCTTGGGTTACCCATCTTGTTTTCTTATACACCCTAGGACCACAGCCCAGGAGTGATACAACCCATAGTGGGCTGGGCCTTCCCACACCAATCACCAATCAAGGAAATGCATGATAGACTTGCCTACAGGTCAATCTTATGGAGACATTTTTTTTTTCCGATTAGAGTCCTCTTTTCAGGTAGCTCTAACTTGTGTCAAGGTAACAAAAGACTAGCCAGCACAAATCCCATCCACGGTTTCAGACATCCACTGGTGGTCCTGGCGCTTAGACCCAGCGTATAAACAGGAAAGGCTATAACTAGGTTCCTCAGCCATGTATAATGCAGTTAGAACATGAACCCCAGGTTGATAACCATCTTCCCCAAGGTCTTATACTAACAGAGCAGTGTTTAATGAAAGTCTCCCCAACAGTCTTCTCTCTTCTCTCCCTCTCCTACCTTCAAGCATAGTGAGCAAGTACCCCTGCATATTCTTGGGAATGAGGTGCTGACTTGATTTGCATATACCCTACTCCTTCCAAAAACATTCCCAAGGAACCTGTGAGGGAGGTTGAGACCCATCATCCTTTTGTGGACAGCCCTGGAAAAGCTAGAGCTGGGTACGGCCAGAGATGCCTGAGGATAAACTCAAAACGGGGCCTCCCAATTTCCCTAAACACAAAAGTACTTGAGATCACACCAAACCCTTTTCCTGTTCACAGGGAACAGGAGACAAGTGCAGATACCAGCAAGCTAGGGCATGCAGAGTGAGAAAGCTGGCAGATCCTTGACTGCCCAGCTACCAAATTGCATGGTAGAAGGGCCTGAGAGTGAGAAAGGAGTGACCAGACAGGTGACCTTCTTCAGTGACCCGACTTGCTACTGTGCCTTAGGATTAGTCTCATAAAGTGCACATCTTATCTGACACGGAAAGCTAAGAGGACTGTCCGTGGTTTTTCTACATGCATATATATGTGTGTATTTCTGGCCCTTAGGGAGTGTTAGGTACTTGCCAGGGAGCACTGAGTTCATC
Source organism: Myodes glareolus (assembly GCF_982192425.1). NCBI lineage: Eukaryota > Metazoa > Chordata > Mammalia > Rodentia > Cricetidae > Myodes > Myodes glareolus. The sequence continues at coordinate 58,801,952 of NC_142028.1, forward strand.
TTGCACCATCTCACAACAGTCCTGTGGGGTACCATCAGCATCCCATTAGAGGATAAGTAAATAGAGTGCAACTTAGGAAACTTGCCCAAGACCACACGGCTCATAATTGGACTCAGGGTCAGGTCTTATATTTTTTTCAACTGTACAGTTCGTGGCTATAATACTTAAGTCACCCTGTGAGATAAAAGCTATACTAGTATTATCAAGAAACATGGGATTATGGTGATTAATTTTTGGCTTAGGAAGAAGGATGGGCGAAGATTCTAAGAGGTAATAGCTTTTGAGCTGGGCTCCAGGAATGATAAAGGCTGTGTAGGAGGGGAAGATAAAAGTCCATTGAGATAAACCATGGCTAGTCAAGTATTTCCTCTGATATACCATAATCGTCAGGAAGTAGGCGTGGCTGTTAAGAGCTATGAAGTGGGTCTCAGACCCCCTGTGGTTTTCTCTGACCTTCCTCTGAGTTATCGCTATCAACACTGCTGCCTTCAATCTAGAGGCCTCTCCTCATGGCTCTGCAGTATCTGCTTGCCATGCCAAGATGCAAAGATGACTTGCACTGTGTTCTAACGGCCTTCCACAGAATTGCCTGCCCCTCTTCCCACCATATTTGTGACGCAAAACATGGCCTGGCTATGTTTTTGTGTGAAGGAATAAGCTCATAAATAAAAGGAGGAGGCCAAAGTAGGCTTTAGTAATGAGGCTCTTGCTTAATCACACCAGCAAGCCAAGAAAAGAGCCAAAGAATATTTATCAAACTGTTGCATTAACATTTCCGCCATGCTTGCTACAAACACCGGGGCTCTCTTCGGAATGCAGCTCCCTAGTCCCAAGCAAGAGAAGGAATGGTTTTTGAGGCACAGCATACATCTGTGTGATCATGAACTTGCTTCCAGCTGAAGCACTTTGTGAGTCTGTATTAATGACCACCTGTCACATAAGAGGGGGTGTCGTAGTCTAAGCGCAGCTCTTCACAGTCACCAGTAGAGACCCCGCAGGCACCTTACCTTACTCTTGTGGGGTGAGCCAACAGATCCCTGCACATTCCTCCAAGCGGCTGATTTTTCCCAAGGCCACTACTGGGTCTTGAGAGGTTTGTTTATGATTAGATTAATGGTGACAAACTGAGTTGATATACAAGTCCTTGATTTTTTTTTTTCCTCTCTTAGTTTAAAGAATTCTTCAAATAGCTGGGTTTGCCCTCCCCGGAGACTGCAGGTTGCATCAGCAGATCTAACAGTTGTCCCATGGGCACCTCCAAATAAGGCATGCCGTACATATTCCAGCAGCTGCGAGGGCTCAAGCTGCTGAAGAAATCAATTATTGTGTACTAAAAAGCAATTCCCCATCTGGAGTCATGAACTCCTGTGTTATTTTTAGGCTAACCTTTAATTTATGTGGTACACAGAACCAGGTTTTTCAAATGAACTTCTAGAAGGTTCATGGGAGAGAAGTAAGAGAGGAGGTAGGTTGGGGGGCAGGCTAAAATGTCTGAACAACTCTGGGAGAGTTTGTACAAGGGCTCCAAGGGTTCATCCGGCAGCTGCTCCCACACTGCCATGCTGTAATGCTGAGTGAGTTACTTATACTGCTGCTGTCTCCCTGCCTTTACTTATAAGATGTTTTCGTCACTTTTCATGATGCTCTGAGGATTAAAAGAGAGCCTCGACATACATAAAGCCATTAGTAGAGTATTTGGTATACAGTTATAATTTAACAAATGATCACTCTTACTACTATTTTATAAACTTTTAATTTTGAGCCAGAGGATTTCCACGTGGCTAGATAGAAGGCAGCTGATGGATGATCAAGTCGTAGACACTCAGAACCAGGAGGTAATATGCCAGGAGGCTGTGACAGTTGCAGTTTGGCTGAAACCTGTCTAATTTTTTGAACAGTAAAGTTTTATTGGAGCATATTCCCCCTCATTTGTACCATCTTTGACTGTTGTTCTGTCGGGGCAGAACAGAATATTCATGATGGAAACAACATGACCCATCAAACCTAATATTTTTACTGATCCGTATAGAAAAAAGTCGATTGGTTCGCGATCTTATCCAATCTAAATACCCTTGAGCAAAGCAAGGCTATGGATGACGGGAATGACCTGCCAAGAAACCAAGAAGGACTTTAATAAATGCTTCCTGTCCTATGATGACCTCCCGCTGTTGTACCTGGTTCTCTTAGGAAGGATTATACTGAGCATAGGGGAAAGCCCAAGTCACTTGTGTGTCGGAAACCGTAGCAACAGTGTTCTCCAGCCAGCAGATGTCAAGGGTCAGTCTGGGGTAAGCAGCAGTGGAATCCATCCCTGCTGCTGTATCAACTGAAGTTCCATCCTCATGCTCACTGCTTCCCCAGCCTGGCTTCCAATAAACGGTGAGGCTGTATACTTCTAGCTGGCCCCTCAAGCATGTGCTGGGAGTATTTGATGGTCACTGAGTTTAAATTTTCCTAAGATGTAGGTGATGTTAGAAAGTAATTTGCAGAAGGCCTTTTCCTTAAAAGCAGGCAGTCAAGCTGGCTGTCTCAGCGTTTCCATTTTGCTGTTTCCTATTTGAAACACTTCATTTAATTCTCCTGGGAGCTCTGTGTGAGGTAGAAAACTAAGGGTGTAGGTTCTTTCTGCTTTTTAATTGTTTTGGACTATTTTGGGTTGATTGAAATGCATCTTTAAACATATTGCTTTAATACCTCCATTGTGTAGTATTAAACTGTGGATTCACCCATAGAAGAGTCCCAGGAGACAAGCTATAAATCACAGCTGTGTGCAAAGTGGCAAGAGATCCCTCCCCTTAGGTGGTGAGTCAGGGCAGAGGGCTGTGGAACTCATGCTTGCCTCCGATGCCTAGGAGAGACTGTGGCATAGTAGCTTAGTATATATGGAAGTGGTGACTGAGCAGGAACTGAAAAGCTGTTGGGATTCTTTTTGGCTCTTCTCATTCAAAACGGCCCCTCAGTGGACTCTATTAGCAGAGGTAGTTCAAATTTATCTTAAATGTTTGAAATTGCCACCACCTGCAAGTCTCAGAGTCAGGGACATGGAAATGATCAGATTGGGTCCCACATCTTGGATTGTTTATTCCTTCATCAAAGTGTGTGTGTGTGTGTGTGTGTGTGTGTGTGTGTGTGTGTGTGTGTGTGTGTGTGTGCGTACTGTGGTGTGTTGGGGGGCCCAAACATCAGCTTAGGTACTTAATCTCTCAGAAGCCCTCTATCTTTGGTTTATTGGTTGATTGTTTTCGTTATTGTTTGTTTTTAAGACAAAATCTTTCTTTGGTCTGGAATTTGTGGATTAGGCTAGTCTGACTGGCCAGTAAACCCCGGGATCTGCCTACATCTATCTCCCCTAGGATTATAAGAATGAGCCACCACATCTGGCTTTTTTACATGAGTTGTCTGAATCAGATTCATCTACTACAAAAGTGATTTGTGTGGCAATCACTTTGCTGGCTGCACTCTCTCCCCAGCCTTGTTAAAGGATCTTTCTTGTGTTTCTGTTGAATATGAACAACGGAGAGGAAGTGACATGTTTAACAGATCACAGAAAGTAAATACAGGGCATTTCAGATGCTGACTTCTGGGGTGCTGTTAAGCAGAGGGTGACCACAAAGACCATGCTGCCTGTAGGTCTGGTGGTATCTCTGCATGATGACAGGGGAAGAGTGGCTTTGCCTGGAGGTCAGTCTGTATGACAAGTGCCCAAGAACAGAATGGAGGACCCTGGGACCTAGAACAAGGGAGGTGGATTAGAAAAGGGGGGGCTCCAGATTGCATATGGGTCCTGACTGGCTTCCCGGGGCGCTTGATTCTGAGGACTTCTCCTAGCTGTGCTTTAGGGGCACCGTGGGCAGATGGCTTGGGTGTCATTAGATGACAAATGAAACCATGCTCAGCCTCAACAGACTGTGTGGACGTGCTTGTGGCCATTCTGTGCTTTGGACCTAGTTCCTGACACTTAGATGAGGATTCTCACACAGCATTAAAGAGCTCGTCCGTCTTTACACCAGCACACCTTCAAATTGGCTTCCTTTTTAGGCAAGCTCTCACCACCTACCTCCACAAAGTTATCCTCTGTTGTGGGGTATTTGAACATTGTGTGAAAATGCATTGTTGTGATTGATGTAATAAAAGACTGAATGGAAAATAGCTAGGCAGGAGGGACAGGCAGGATTTCTGGGGAGAAAAAAGGAAGAGGAGAAGGAGGAATCTGGGCAAAGGAGGGAGACACAAGGAGACACAGAGAAAGCAGGATGGCTGGTAGGTGATTAACAGAAATTGGTAAATTTGTTTTAAGAGCTAGTTAAAAACAAGCCTAAGCTGTAGACTGAGCTTTCAAATTAATAAGAAGTCTCCCTGTCATTATTTGGGAGCTGGCTAGCAGAATAGAAGACTTGTTACAGCCCTCAGCAACTCTGATTGGTGGAGGGCCATGAACCCTTATTTTCCCAGTGCTCTTCTCAAGCCTCCTTCCCAGTAATACTCTTTGACCTTACCTTGATATTACTCACACTGACAGACTAATAAAGGAAGAAGGAGCAGCATAGGAATTGCTGGTTTGTCCATTTCTATCGTGTGCCTTTCTCTAGGCCAGGTAGAGTTGGCCTCTATATAACTCAGTGATGCTTCTCTGTCCCCAGGAACATTTCAAATATCTAGAGACATTTTTGTTTGTTGCAGCTTGGGGAAGGAAGAGTTCTACTTAGGTTCTTCAGGATGTCTCCAGATGCACAAGCCTGATGCACAGGCCCTCCCACTGAACAAGCAACTATCTCCCTGTAACTAGAAGTTTCTCTCCTGCCTGCCAGTTCCCAAATAACCTTACTCTGAGGCTTAATATTAATTGCAAACTGTTTGGTCTAGTAGCTCAAGCTTATTAGCTCTTACTAGCTCTTAAGACTTAAACTGATCCATTTCTATTAGTTTGTATTTTACCATAAGGCTCGTGGCTTGTTACCTCACATCTAGCTTCTCTGGCAGCTAGAGGCATCTCCCCAACTCTGCCTTCTTTTTCCCTGTATCTTTGCTTGGATTTCCTGCCTGACTCTATTCTGCCTGGCTACTGGCCAAATCAGCTTCTTTATTAACCAATGATAATAAAAAAAAATTCACAGCATACAGAAGAGCATCCCACGTCATCTTCCCACCATGTCAGAAATGTTGAGGTTGAGAATCTCTAATTCTATAGCTCTGTGAAGAGAACCATTGATGAGACCCAGTATAAGAAGTTTCCTTTCCCAGTTTCCATAACATTTGCCAATTGGTGACACTGCTGCAGAAAGCCAAATCAGGCCTTGGTAAGGTAAGGTAAGTGGTGTGGTGTTGGATGCTCTAGGTTTAATTCTACTGATGCTCAAGAATTTTGAGATCTGGAGTAAATTTTTAACCTTCTGTTAAACCATCTTACCCAGTCAGCACCAAAGTTGATAGAAGTTCCATGTGAAAGCAATTTAGGAACTGGTGCATGAAATAAGAAACACCTTCTAGTGTACAGTCTGGTGTATGGAAGGTGTTAGGTGAGGCACCGTGTTTTCTGTAGAACAGTCTCCACCCTCAGAGTATCTCCAGAGAGACTGGACACTGTTGTAGGAGGCTGGTTTTTTTGTTTCCTGACTGCTGAGCCCTGAAATAATCGCACAGAAATCATATTATCTGCAATACTGTTTGGCCAATAGCTTTAGCATAGTTCTGGTTAACTCACATCTTAAATTAACCCATCTCCATTAATCTGTGAATTGCCATGAGGCTGTGGCTTAGTTCCAGTGTCTGTCTCTGGCTACATGGCTTCTCATTGACTCTGCCTTTTTTTTTCTCCCAGCATTCAGTTTAGTTTTCCGCACCTAGCTCTGTTCTGCCCTGCTTTGCTATAGGCTCAAAGGAGTTTCTTTATTAAACAATGGTATTCACAGCATACAGAGGGGAATCCCACATCAGGACACCCAAGATTGGAGAAAAGTAGAAAAATATTCTCAAAAGGTAGAAAAAGATCTCATGGTTACATTTAAGCACTTCTGCAAGCTACAGGGCAGAGTTAGAACCCCCAGAAGCCATGCAAGTTATGAGTACATGTGATAAATCACTTGTAATTCCAGTCTTGGAAGACAGTGACCAGTGGAGAGGCAAGCTGGATAGTGACACTATGTGTGTGTATGTGTGTGTGTGTGTAAATGTATATATAGACACACACACACACATATATATATATGTGTGTATATATATATGTATATATGTATATATATATATATATATACTGTCTAATTTTCAATATGGTTAAAATACCTTACTTCAAAAAATGTGATGGTAAAGAAAAATGGAAGAAGATTCCTGCCATCAGCTTTGGGCCCACACTCATGTGAACACAGAATATACCTATGCACACACATGCACATGAAAAGAAGAATAAATAGCATAAGAGACTGAGATGTGGACAGCAAAACACTCTAGTTATGTGATAGAACATACATAGGGTCCAGATAGAAGCATATGTGGTGTATGAACATGCATTTACCAGGTGATTGTCCTCTGTTGGGGATGAAAGCATGAAGCTAGAAGGGGTGGGATGTGTGAGAGAGAGAGATGATCCTTTACAGTGAACTTCTCTTGGACAAATTCATGAAGACTCTTATATCGAAAGTGTACTAGTTAAAAGAATTACTGTTTTCCATGGTTTGCTAGTGCATTTTATTTTCTAGAAAGGTCAAAGATAGTATTTTGAAGATAGTAAGTCATGGTTAAAAAGACTTTTTAAAAAACTGGTAAATCATAGGGGCTTACATTAAATCAGTTTTAAATTATGGCTTTCCATGAGGAATAAAAAAAGAATTTCCCTTAAGAATTAAATTCAACTCAGTTTTCAGCTTAAATTACTTTGCTAGTCAAGGTAATATATCACCTTGATTTCTGTAGAGTCCACTATTATGATTTGACTTGATTTGCTACAAGAATTTCATTAGGATGAAAGGTTTGCCACACTTCACAATGTGGGATATCAGAGAGGGGCAGTAATGTTTTTCAAAAAGAGGTGCTACCTTAGCATATGAAGGGACCAGGTTTTCCAGCTGTGTCTGACTTGCTGGCTTCATCTTTTACTCCTTTGATGTGAATGGTGATTGATCTGTGGTTCTTTCTTGACAGCTCAAGACTTTAACCTTCTTCTATTTGTGGTGGACTTTAATTATGAGCCTACAGTTTTGTAAAGGGAGTGGATGAATGTTTTGTGTACACAAGCTGGTTGCATGTTAATTAACTCCCTGGTTCTTCCTGATTAGAAACTTAACAGAGAAAGGAGGCAGTTTTACTTTAGAGTTGACTTAACAAGTTTATATATACATATACACTTATACATTCTAAACCATATACATGCTTTGTGCATTTGTGTGTATAGGTATAGCTATACCTGTATTGTTTTGTTTCTTCCAATCAATTGCCACCATTAAATATTTTCCTTGAAATGCATAAAGATGATAAAGAGAACTTAGATGAAATCTAATCTGCTTAGGCAGATCATTAGCAGGCAGTTAGTGGGAATGACCCACAAAAAATGATTGTGTTAAATTAACTGTCTAATGTGTATGCAAGTTTCTTCTGCTGAGATGGACTGCCTTTTGGGGGAAGAGAAACTGTGTATTCAGTTTTCACTGCAGGGGTCTCAGTCAGGATAATGTCAGAAAGTTTGGTAAAGTTGGCTTTTAGTTTTTAGACTGGTATGGAGTGAACTTGGGAAGACTATCCATTGTCTTGATTTTTTTAGTTGGTGTCAAGCTGGTGAAAATGAGGTCAGACTCATAGTCACTTTGGTTTTTGGATGACTTTTAGCCCCTTGAGCTGGGACTATAAGGTAGGATCCTTAAAGAATGAAATTCCTTACTCCATTACCTATGTAAATGGGTTTCCTTCAGTCTAGTGACATTCTACATCAGGAGGTTAGTTTGCAGTCTTTTTAAACTCAAAGTACTGCTGAAGAACCGGGAGGAAAAGGTTGGGTTTTTTTGTTGTTTTTTTTTTTCATGTCTTGTTTACAGCCCAGGTTAAGTTCTGACCTCTCCTGCTTACATCTTTTCACTCCTTTTGAAAAGGTATCTTATTACAGAAAGATCTTCCTGCCTTGCTCTTAATTGTTGCGAATTTTTGCATAGTTAAACAATGGGCTGAAAAGAATCCACCTACAATTAAAGCCTGATTCAGGATGATACAGGAGGGTTATGTATGATGTAAGACAAAAGGATCGCAAAATCCAGTGCCTCTGGGAATAATAGTCACTTCAGAGAGTCTCTCACACCTTTCAGATCAGAAGGCTTCAATGTAATCTGCGCCTATAAATACTTGGAAGGGACATAAAAATAGAACAGTGGTGCTAAAAACAGCTCCCTTGCATCTTTTGTGTCCATTAAAATGCATACATTGAAATAGCTGCCAATATCAAACTGTGGTCACGCAGCCCAGCCTTAAGGGGAAAGGGTCTATGATAGAAACTGAGCAGTCAGATTCTGGACACTCTTCTACTGGTAGGTGCTAGCATTGTGGATTTGCATAGGTCGCATGACGTGTTTTGGTTTCCAGATCTGCCTGTGCAAAACAAGACACTTAAATATGTGATTTCAGATATGTTTACAGTGTGTGCAGGTGTGGTGCATGTGTGTGCATGCGTGTGTGCGTGCCTGCCTGCCTGTGGAGGTCAGAGGGCAATCTTGGAAGCTTTTGCTAAGGCACCACCCACTTTTTTTTTTTTTTTTTGAGTTGTTTCTTCTTTTTCTAGAGCTCTCCAAGCAGGCTGAGCTGGCTGACTAGGAAACTGCAGGCAGTGGCCTGTCTACACCTTCCCATTGCTGAGAAGACAAGCAATACACCACATCTAGCTTCTTTAATATGCCTTCTGGGGGGGGGGGGTCTAACTCAGATCCAGATCCAAATCTTGCAAGGCAAGCACTCCATTGACTAAGATATTTCCTCAGCCCCCAAATATGCAATTTTTGAAAAACTCCTTTCAACTTGAATCACGATGCTTGTCTTTTCAAGTTGCCTATATATACACAATACTGAGCCTTTGAATGAATCCAGTGGTTAGAGCATGTGTCCTCCTGCTCTGGGAGTCCTTGCTGGATTGGTCAGCAGGGACTTTGGGGAGCCAGAAAATGTGTGAAGGGACTTTCTAGCAGAAGTATAACAGTGATGAAGGCAGGGATTAGCACAGGAAAGTTAAACATTTGACAGTGAACGGAATCAAACCCTGAATAAATGCCTCTACCATTTGTGTTTAAACATCTAATTCAAACATCCACCGAGTAGACTATCACACTAGTTAGAAATAAAACTTCCCAGGCTCCTCCTACCTGAGACCCACTGACAAGCAGAAAACTCTCAGGTAGCAGCCCAGCCTTGTGTATTTGGCAAGCTAGCCACATGATTCTGCTGCACATTAAAATGCATGCGTTTATGCAGGTGTGCACACAGACATGTGTTCATGTGAAAGTCAGAGAACAGCTTCAGAGGTTGTTCCTCAAGGGCAGGCAGTTTACCATGTTTCCTAGGCCGTGTCCTCCCATAGGCCTAGAGGTCACCAATAGGCAACGCTGGCTGGCCAGGGAGCCTCAGGCATCAGCCCATCTCCACCTCCACAAAGGTTACAAGAATATGTGCTACCATGCCTGGTTTATTCTGCAGGAGTTCTGAAGACTGAATTCAGGTCCTTATACTCCCAAAGCAAACACTTTATCTACTGAGATATCTCCCCAGTCCTTGTTCTTTAAATTTTCAGAACCACCAGTCTAATGAAATCCAGATCATAGGTGTCGTCTCATGGAGAAACAACAAGATCAGAAAGGACCAAAGAGAATCCTATCCTTATTTTAATGGATAGAAGGAGAGGCATGAGGAGAACTCTAGGTTGAGTCAGGGTTATCTGATTGGGTACCCTGAAATCTTTTCCAGTTCTAGAGCTGTTTTGATGATAGCACTAAGACCTCTGAGGCGTGCTTTAAAATGACAACTTGCCAATCACCTACCTTCCTTCTTTCCTTCCTTCCTTCCTTTCTTATTTTGATTTTTGTTTGTTTTTCAAAATGTGATTTTCCTGTGGAACAGTACTGGCTGGCCTGGACCTCCCTTTTGTAGACCAGGCTGGCCTCAAACTCACTGAGCACTTGCCTCTGCCTCCCAAGTGCTGAGATTAAAGGTGTACGCCACCACCATCCAGCACCAATGACATTTTCTGATGAAGAGGGGAATATACCAAAGGGATTTCATTCTGTGATATTCAGAAGAACCCCACCTAATGAGAATTATTCCAATGAACTGTCAGTTACTAAGAGAGAACTCTGTCTGTAGAAATGACTAGGTTATTCGCAGTTGAGAACTCAGACTTTTTCTGATGGTTGGTTGTAGCATTCTTGCCTTCCTGTAAACTGGTAGCTCAACCTGGGATCATCAGCTAAAGCAATGCTTAGATGCTCCTTATCCTGAATTTAAATCATTCTTGGGAATTGCCCATTAATACAGAAAGGAAACTCTCCTAGGCCTCTCTATAAGAATGATTGGTCAGGAAAGCACTAGTCCTGCCACCTAGCGCACACCCTTGGTGTTCAGCGATGTGTGAGCACACAGTACCTCTTCCATGGTCCTTTCCTTTATAGTCTTCTGTTAGCATGACAGGCTCCTGGCAGAAGCATCAGTCGACAACTAGAACATGAGTTTCTGAACATTCTGTCTTGAAGTAGGAAGAAGCAGAACTTAATGGTGCAGGCTCATCATCCCAACTGCTTGATTATGCTGATACAGGAGGATCATGAGCACAAGACCAGCCTGGATAACCTACTAGATCCTACAAAAAAAAAAAAATACAAAGAAGACAGAGTCTGCAACTAAGTGGTAGAATACTTACCCGAAGAAGCAAGGTCCACATTTAGTGTCCAAGCCAATGGGAAAAAATGAAACAGAAAAGCGAAAGTAGATGACAGTGAGGGGTGAGGCCCACTTCTAGTGCCCTGTCTCTAAAACTGCCTTTGAACCCAGTGTCTCTCTGTTGGTCCAGGTTTGAGAAACCCAGGAGACCAGAAAAGATGGCTTTCTATCCATACTCATCTAATAGCCAACCTTTTGTTTCCTTAATCTTGAGATTCACAAGAAGAAAACCAGTTCCACAATTTTGAGCCAAATTTGAAGCAATCTTTAATTAAATACTGACCAGGAAGATGGACTCTGGGAAGGTTCACCCCTGGGTTCTCAGCAAGTGGCCACAAGTCATGTTTTATAGAAGCTTTTTAAAACAAAACCCATAATCTACTGTATTTCCCATCAGATCCAATCAGTGACAAGTGTACATCCTGATGTATTTCCTGTCTAGGTACCTCCCACCTACATGTGACCAAGCACATCTGGTATAGGAGTGAAAACGTGTGGTTTGTTATTTCCTAAGAACTACAACTCCCAGCATTCCAGGAAGTTATCTTATCCTGTAAGCGGGGCTTACAGGTTAACTTTGGTTCTTACAGTTTGTGGATCACAGTACACACTAGAAATTAGATTGTGCTTCATGCCTCTTACTTATAAATCACCACCCATTAAATTCATAAGACCAAATAACTCCGCCTTCATCAGGTGTTAAAGTCTATTTGTTTTATTATAAAAACATTTTAAGCACACAGATCAAGCTGTAACAATCTAAGTTAAAGGGTTCACTGTATTCTTCCTGAGTGCAGCACACTGGCTTAAAGCCATCAGTCTACGCACAACCTCTGTGTATCATCCATGCATATTATGTATACAATTATCTCTTCCATTTTTAAACTATGAGCAACTGGATCCAGAGACTCTATCTTATTCCTCCTGCATTCTATAAATAAGATAAAACCAAGATTATGCTAAATTTTACTTTGCTGAAAGCAAGAAACCAATCAGGTCTAAATGCTGCCCACCCGGCCCCTACCCCAACACACGCCATTCACCTTTTCTCCTCTAGGCATAATCACTAGTTTTCCCTTCATTGCCGTCACCTAGTGGCTACGTTAGTAGATATGAGAGTGTCCGGCACATGCCTACTAAATCCAGCATAATTAAATGTCAACCCTAGTTAGGGAGAGTTCACTTCTACATGTGACTTGATAATTAATCCTGACATTTTCAAGTGGGAAACTAATTAGTGCAGCAGTGCCTACATGACTCCTCTCTGCCAGCCAGTGCGTCTCATCTCTCCCCCAGAAAAAATGGTAGCGCAAAAATGAGAATAAACGTCAGAGCATATTGGTCTGAGGTTTTCCCATTGGGACTGAGATCCCCTGCTTTCTAGATTTTGATTACTGGTGGTAGCACAAATATTTTCGCTGACTTAGTTCAGAATTCTACATCCACCATCCCCGCCCCCCCCTCCCAGTCCCTTTATTGTCATCAAACATAAGGTGCTACAGGGCCCTGGTTGATGAAGGTCAACTACCAAGGCCAAAGCACTTCAACATTTGAAATGCCAAGTGTCATTCAGAGTCCCTGCTGTGGTGCCATGCAAGTTAATGCTGCAGGGTCGTCTGTCTCCTTTGGTCCGTGGCTTTGTGCCCACTAAACTGGTGATAGGACTTCCCTTTAAGATGTCATTTTTCCTGTTCCATAATGTGGCTGGCACAGGTTCGAATACTCCAGTTGTGAGGCGAAAGAACATGGGTGATACAGAAAGAGCACTTTAGGACACTCCAAGATACTTCCGGGTGGCAAGTGATGGAGGTCGTTCAGAACGGAAGGTGAATGATGCGTGTTTTTAGAGGAATGGCCTGTGCCACTGTGCTGTTGTGTCAACGTGCCAGGAACTAGAGGCATTTGGGAAGAAGGAACCTGGAAAAAAATACCCCCACCAGATTGGCCTGTGCGCCAGGCCGTGGTGCATTTTCTTGATGGGTGTTTGATATGAAAGGACTGTGGTGGTTTGAATGAGAAAGGCCCTCAGAAGTATATATATTTGAATGCTTGGACCCTGCTCGGTGGAACTGGTTGGGAAGGATTTGGATGCGTGACCTTGTGGGAGAAGGTGAGTCACTCGGGCTAAGGTTTGAGGCTTCAAATAACTGGTACCATTCCCCATTCCCAGTGTGCCCCCCCACCCGCTTCTCTCTCTGCCTTTTGCTGGTGGATCAGGCTGTGAATTCCCTGCTGTTTCTCTGCCATGCTCCTGTTTCGCCATCGTGGACTCTAGCCCTCTGGAAGTGTAAGCCCAGTTGAGCTCTTTCTTTTCTAAGTTGTCTTGGTTATGGGGTTTCATCCCAGCAGTAGTAAAGCAAAGAATACCAGGGCCCAGATCACTTGGGTGGAGCCGCCCCTGGGCTGATGATCCTGGGTGACAAGCTAGTAAGCAGCACTCTGCAGCAGTCTCTGCCTCCCCTTCCTGCCCTGACTTCCCCCAGTGATGGAAGGTTACCTGGGAGTGGAAGATGAAATCAGCTCTTTCCTCCCCAAGTTCGCTTCTGGTCCTGTTTTTTAAATCATAACAATAGAAACCCTACTAAAACAGTTGTGTTTGTGATCAATATTTCTACTTATGAGCCTCAGTTTACTTGTGCATGAGACGAGGTGTTTAAATTTGCTCTCTACCAACATCTTGTGTATGAGGTGAGGTGATTAAATATGTACCAACATCTCTTTTTCACAGATGTCCTAGTGATAGCTGTTGTTGCTCCACTCGCTGTGTGCCAGGCACTTTGTTCAGAGCTCCATCTAAATTACGTCTTCTGTTTTTCAGAAGATATGTCCATATATTACAGTGATAAGTTCAAAGAGACTGAATAATATAATAATAAAATTTTTTCCCCGAAAGACCACACAGCCTGTAAGGGATTGAGCTGAGGTTTCGACTGATACATTTCACACCAGAATTGATACTCGTCTTTTCCCCTGTGTGGTCCTCAAAGAGGCTTAAAAAGATCTGGAAGTTGCTGGGTGGTGGTTATGCACATCTTTAATCCCAGCAGTAGGGAGGTAGAGACAGGCAAATCTCTGTGAGCTCAGAGTGGTCTACAAGAACTAGTTCCAGGACAACCAGGGCTGTTAAACAGAGAAACATTGCTTTGAAAAACAAAGAAAGAAAGAAAGAAAGAAAGAAAGAAAGAAAGAAAGGAAGGAAGGAAGGAAGGAAGGAAGGAAGAAAGAAAGAAAGAAGGAAGGAAGGTCTGGAAGTAAGATTCTGGACTAATTGTAGACCAGTGGATCCTAGTGTGGGCAATTCTATTCCTGAATGGACAGCATCATTTTCTGAGGACATCATTGGTTCTTGGGCTTGGAGAAAGACTAACTAGTAGTACCTGGTGGATAGAGGCCAGAGATGCTACTGGACATTGTGCCACTCTGGCATGTGCTGCTCAATAACTGTCACATCATTAGGTGATTTTTGTCACTGTGCAAAAATCAAAGTGTTGGTTTTTAAATTGAGATGGCCTCCAGTCCCTAGATGATAGAATGGGAATCACTGTCATGTGTGTGATCTGTCATTGGCTAAAGCATCATCCTGCCATATTTGACAGTATTTGGCGCAAACACTACCAACAACAAATCATACACGAATTATCTATGATGTCAAGGTAGGGATGTTCTAGGCCCCATCTAGCATGAGGCACTTAACTCAATATCTCCATGACCCATAGATAATAATTTGGGGGGGGAAGCATCCTTAGGATTGGCATCCCTGGTTTTAATCTTTTGCATTAAAGTTCATCGAATCTAATCCTGTCCAGATATCATGACACTTAAGCATCACAGACTTTGATACAAGAAAGACCTACATTCAAACTTCCGTCTCACTTCCTGTTTTCTTTTGGGACACCCTTTACACCCCTAAGCCTTGTGTTTGTTGTTTTGCCTATAGAGATGCTCATTCCTGAGCTTGGGGTGGTGACTCTCTGCTAGATGCTCAGTTCAGCCTCACAGCCTTTGTTCCTTAGTGTCTGTTTTTCCTTTATAAGTTCATCAGTCCAACTATGTTTCTTTTACACAGGATTGGTATGTTCTTGTCTCTATTGTCAATGCTGACAGGCAGCAGATTGTCTTGTGCAACCTTCTACTTGGTGACTTAAACATGCTGAAGCTAGAGTTGATAAAATCCTCCCAAAACAAAGCCTCTGTAAGGCTGGTCAGTTACTAAAGTACTTGCTATACCTGAATGGAACCTGAATTCAACTCCCAGAACCTACATAGAAAGCCAAGTATGATGGTACACAATTGTAATCTCAGCACTGGGAAGGTATAGACAGGGGAGGCAGACACAGACAGATCCTTGGTGGCTTACTATTCAGACAGCCTAGATGAATGGACAAGTTCCAGGTTAAGGAGAGACCCTGTCTCAAAAACCAAATGGGATGACATCCTGGGTAATGACGGCCAAGGTTAGCCTCTGGCCCCTCATGTGCGTTCACACACACACACACACACACACACACACACACACACACACACACACACACACGTGGTGGGGTGGGGAAAGTAAGAAAGAAGATAGATACATACATAGGTATATAATACATACATACATACATACATACATGAGGAAGGCTGCTGTAAAGCAATGACTGCAAGTGTGTGAAGAGGGTGAAGGAGTCCATGAATCTTGGCTGCTAGCCAAAGCATCAGCTGAAGTGGGCTCACGGGCTTAGCTAGTTTTACTGTAGAAGAAATTGTTACTCTATAATGTAAATGGAAAATTAACTTGTGTAACCAATCAAAGAATCTTGGTAAGTCTTTATAAAGCATACCACCCATATAAGTTGAAGAATTATGCATTTTCTTTAAAAAGAATGTTTCTTGAGTAGACAGGATGGGGGCAGGGGGAGTAGTCAGGTGGGAGACTCTGCTTTATGCAAAGGGTCTTGAGCACAGGTTGGTGTTGGATAGTCTTCTGTTAATTTCTGTTACTTCAGTTGAAAAGCAAGGTGCCGGCTAGACTGCTGAGATTACATGGATGTGGCGGTACATCTTTAATCCCAGCACTTTGGAAGCAGAAGTAGGCAGATTTCTGTGAGTTCTAGGCAAGCCTGGTCTACATAGTGAGTTCTAAACTAGCCAGGACTATGTAGAGAGACACTGTCTAGACCACACACACACACACACACACACACACACACACACACACACACACACACACACACTGGAGCTTCTAGAAATGGGGAGATAAGGAGAGTAAGCAGAATTATGGTAGAAAGCCCCTGATTGTAGCCACTGCTTGGAAAAATGAGAAAAGATGACCAGAAGTTATTCTGGTTAGTTGCTTTTGTTGGTTTTTGTTTTTGTTTTTTTGTTTTGTTTTGTTTTGTTTTGTCAGCTTGACACAAACTGTAGTCATCTGGGAAGAGGAACCCTCAGCTGAGAAAATGCCTCCCTCAGACTGACCTGTGAGGAGTCTGACCTCTGAGGTCTCTGCTTTACTTCCTCCTCCAGATCCCTGTTCTTCTTGGGTTTCTGCCTTGGCTCCCCTTATTGGTAGACTGTGATCAGAATGTGTAAGACAAAGAATTCCCTTTGTCTGGAGTTGGTTTTAGTCATGGCATTTGTCACAGAAACAGAAAGCAAGCTACAGTAGAAGGCATAACTGATTCTCAAGCTTTCCAAAGAGCCTCTAGCTAATCTGATCCAAAGCACAGGCATACAGGCATGTCTCCCCACGGCCTTTCTTTTGTAGAATGCGGAGCAGATACTGAAGGACCAGTATGATGGATTATTTATTTAGATTTATGGAAGTGGTTAGACATCTAAGATGGGGGAAAAAAACAAAATAAGCCTTTCTCCCTGCTTTTGCCAGTGCTACAGGCCTCCTTCTGCAGGCTATCACTATTACCCTGATCCTATCATGATCCCACAAAAGACGTAACAAAGGGATAAGTGGTTATTGCAGCTGGACACAAGAGGCAGCAGCTTCTTGGAGGATAAATGTCTTGGCCAAGTCACAACAGCAAGGACACGTCAGGAGATGGAGCCTTTATCCCTGAATTCCAAACCAGGCCATCTCCTCTTTCCAACCTGCAGGCTCTGTGTTTCAAGTCTAAGAAATAAATATGTACCCTACAAATTAGCAGATGAGCCAGGCACATTTGGTACATACTCAGCGGCACACAGGAAAGAAAAGTGAGTACCCACGAGGTTTATTTATCCTTCATAGCGGAGAGGGAGGTGAGCAAGTAAAGGATTCTGGCTAAATGAATGAGTCCTCAGGAAGGTAGGCAATCTATTATCTGTTCGAGGAGTCAACTTCCCGTCTCCTCTCCTATGGTGTGGGTTAATGTTCCTATCATAGGGATGGATATTTTTTTAAAAAAAAAATATTGCCAAGGATGGTTTTTTGACAAGTGGTTCTCTCTGGAGAAGCTGGCTTACTTAGTCAAGCGAAGCCCAGAGGCAGCCCTGTGTGCATCTGCAAGTTCCCAGGTACGCTCAGTGTAAAGCCAACATCGTACCAAAGCAGCTGCACCAAAAAAGCTGGGGAGAGTATTTCCTGGATTCCTTCCTGGTATTAAGTTGCTATAAGTTAGAGATGATCGAGGTTCTGTCAGGAGGGTCTGACGAACATACAGCATATGTATGCTCAAAAGCACGTGTATGTGGGCACACATTTATGTGGGCAAAATAGGTGCATAAGGGCAAGAAGATCACATGGATCCCCTGTCTTCTCCAGTGTTTGGGAACAGAGAAGTTGATGCTGTAGAAAAGCAGGGGTCTTGTCTCCTGCTAAAAGAAGATAACTCAATCCGAATGACGGCTGCCTCTTAGGAACCTGATCACCTCAGGGTCAGGTACTATGGTGTCTTTGTATCTATTGCTCTTTAAAAATATTCAGGAGACGTCATTGTTCAGGGGGCCGGCAGGATGACTTAATAGGTAAAGACTCTTGCCACCAAAGCTCAGTGACCTCAGCTTGATCTCTGAAACCCACACTGTTGAAGGAGAGAGACAACTCCTGCAAGTTGACCTCTGACCTCCACACGCCAACTGATACAGCGTGCCTCTACTTACACATAGGCACAAAAACTTAAAAGACAATTATTCAAATATCAAGTTCACAAATTGTAATCTGCAGGTCAGATTTATCCCTGCCCCAGTCTGGTTTGATAAAAGTGTTATTGGGGTAAAGTTGCCATACCGTTTATGCTGGTGGACCCCCATTACCAGATCAACTGGATGTAAAATTACCACAGGAATACACTTCTGCGTGTGAAGGTATTTCTGAGAAGGTTTGCGTTTTACCTAAATGTGGTTAGAACCAGCTCATGGGCCTGGGTCCTGGCCTGAATAGATGGCAGGAAAAGACTGAGTATCAGCATTCGTCTCTCTGCTGCCTGACCACAGAAGCAGTGTGACCAGCTGCCTCCCGTGCTTACGGCTGTTCCTTTCCCACCGTGATGGACTATGTCCCCTCAAACTATAAGTCAAAATAAACCCTTCCTGCCTTAAGTTGCTTTCATGGGACAGTTTATCATAGCAATGAGAAAGGTAACCAGCGTGCCGTCCTTGTCTGGATGGCTTTTACTCCATAATAACAGACTTGAGCTTTTGTGCTGATCTAAATGGCCTAGGCCATATGGCTTTCAAATCTCACAGAACTACTTCCTGGCACTTGGATCAGTTTTGTGATCTCTAACATAAACCCGATAAAACCAAAATGTGATTCAGATTTCATGTGGAAGGCACCAGCTGACCATCCTGAGCCCCTCAGAGACGCCGCTACACTCCTGCCTTGCTCACTATCTACTTCCTTCCTTTATTTTTTGGTGGGGGAGGGCGCTAATGATGGTTACGTGCAGAATCCTTGGAGGACATGTGCAGACTTCAGTGGCTTGGCTCCATACCTAAACGGCAGATTCAAAAGGTCTAAGACACTGGTTCTCAACCTGGGGTTACCACCTGTTTAGGGTCACTTATCAGATATCCTACATATCAGATATTTGCATTACAATTCGTAACAGTAGCAAAATTACAGTTATGAAGTAGCAATGAAATAATTTTATGCTTGGGGGTCACTACACCATGAGGAACTATATTAAAGGACTGCAGCATTAAGAAGATTGAAAACCATTGGTCTATGAGGAGGGAAAACCTAGGAATCTGGATTTTCAGCAGCGAACCTGGTGATGGTGCTGGGCAAGATCGTTCAGGTATCCCATGCTGTTGGGGAGAATTCCCAGCACCTGTCCAGTAAAGTAGACTTGGCCAGAAAAGATGAATTAACTCTGGAGAGCCCTTGGGACCGACTTATTGAGACATTTCAGCTCACATAGGGACTTTGGCAAAGAATTTATGGGTCCCCAGCGTCCAGTTTATTCCATCAACTTTAATTGTATTCCATGGGCTCCTTCCAAACCCAGCTTCATTTGGCTTGCAAAAGGGCTCTCTGCACTCAGTGTTTCCCATTATCATAGCTATGAACATGGGTTATAGCTGTTAATCTTTCACTCACGATGAGCACAATGAACTTGACCACTAGTTCGTTGGGACTTGTTCTTCAAGAGTATATCTTGGCTTGTCCAATCTCTTTGTGATACGGTGGCCCACACCAGGTGTCCCTTATATCATGATCAACCCAAACCTCACAAAGAAAGAGAAGTTCAAATTCAACAGACTAAGTGGATATTTTAAGAAGTGCACAGAAGTAAGAGGAAATGGAGTTAAAATTCACTTGGATGCTTCACTAACCACTTAAATGCTTGTGACTTTTATTTCCTTATCTATGACAAATGAGACTGTAGGTATAACCGTAAAGAGTTGTTGAGAGGGTTGAACTAGGTGTTTTGTATGCAATAAATGCTGTCTACAAATCAGAGCGATAAACATTTTCTTCTTCAAGAAAATGTACCTATGGCCTGAACTACTAGCAATCATTTTCATTAGATGAAGATTCCTGAAGGACTGTGGGTTTGGGGATGTCTGTGGATAATACTTGGTGGCTAAGATTGAGTGGTTCTCTCTGGATCACTCTCCTGTTTCTCCTGAGCCAAACTTGCATCCCTAGTGTACTCCATTGCCACTGCATGTCTCCTCTCATCCCAGCTGGTTGAACTCCTTCTAGGTAGCCCTTTTGGGCCAGACTCCTAACAGCCCTTCCCACTGCAGCCTCCTCTTTGTGATGACTTGAGTGAGGGAAGCTGTGCCAAGCCCCTGCCCCCAGTAGGGGTTTGCTGTGTGCTCCCTTTAAGGAAAGACAACTGTGCCTCTGGGTGATGAGTCACAGGCTGTCCCCTTGCTGTGTATGGAGCTGTCTGTGAAGTTCACTCCAGGCCCTTCAGAGAAGGTGCTAAATAATCCACCCAAACAGCCCGCTCTTACATCTGTCCCAGCCTTGCCCCCTGGTGACCTCCAGGATGTGTTAGTACATTCCCATTAGCAGTTATTATGGGAGGAGGGCGGGCAGGAAGATGAACAGGCAGCCTGGAGCTTGCCCTTGCTGTCAGGAACTCTCCAGGTTCTAGAGTAGATAGTGTGATTGGTGTGTACTGATGGCCTTTTGAATCTAAGGGCACCAGATGCTGTGTTTACACTCAGGTAGTATAAACACTTATTAAGCAGCTCCTGTGTGCTTGACAATTTGCCTTTCTTATCTTATAACCTAGCACATCTACAAGGCAGAAACTATTGAATGGGCTCAGAGAAGGAATATGACATGTCCCACTCCATACTGCTTATAAGGGGCAGAGTCAGTACTGGCCCTACCCCACCTATTACTTGACATATACCTGCGATCAGAGGAGCCTGGCTGTTGGGGTCACTTTTGGCTTTTATAGACTGTGGCTATCTTGCTGATTTATGCTCCTACACATTAGTCCTGATGCTACCAACTTCTCCAGATGAAGCATCACTGTGGTGCATGTTAAGCCCTTCCTGCTACTCATTTTGGTGGTTTCAAGGCAGATGGTTTCATTTTATCATTATCCTTTGATGTTTTGACCTGGTCATTTGCTGATCAAAGCGAATGACCTTTGCCATTCAAAGTGAATGAATAACTAAATCCTTTGCAAAATAATGTCCTGTCCCAGCAACTTCCTGAGTGGAGGGAAGATGTGTGTTATTAGACGGAATTCCAGGAATCTCCTGCAGGGCTCAATCTAGCCTGATGTTGAACAGTATGAAACACAGACCTGGAGGAGGAGAGGGATAGACCAGGAAAGATGTACCAACAAGGAGTACTTAGTGTCATGATTTTAAGAGGACAACTTTTCCATGCATAATCCATTGTGAGGAGTCTGCCTTCCCAGCCACTCTCTTTAGATGCCCTTGTCCACCATACTTGGATGCCAGGTCTATATGGTACCTGCTTTGCAGGTAGTTATAGTACCTAATGCCTACTGGATGCTTCTAGTGTATCTGATATTATCCAAGGTGCTCTGTAAACATACTATAGTTATCAACCATTGTTCATATGTTTAAAGAAAAGGTATCTTCAGAGCAAAAGTAATCAACTTACCTAGACACGACACACACACACACACACACACACACACACACACAGAGAGAGAGAGAGTAGGGGTAGGGGTGGGAGTAGGAAGGCAATAGAATAGACTAGGCCAGGAATAAACATATACTTCTTGATTTTAATAAGAAAACTAGTTCCATTATAGAAGGACTTTGCTTCAAGCAAAAAATAAATTATTTACCTTCTGTAGCAAGCTATCTATAGGTATAAAGGAATATTTAATATTAGAAAGAAAAAGACAGAATCCAGAGAAGCAGGTTGGAAGATACAGATGCCACAGCTGTATGTCTCATTCCTTTGTCTCCATCAGTCACCGACCTGATAACTCCACAGGTGTCACAATCTCGCTGTGCTATAATCAAAACGAAAATAAGTTATGTGGTCCCTATCCTCAGCTTTCTCCAAGGTGCTCCGTCCTTCCAAGGGAGCTAAGACTTGACTGAGGAGAAGTGCTCACCTCATCCTGTAACTGGCTTTCCCCTGACAGTCTGCACCATGACCTCAGTCTCTGAGCTCCCTGCGTCCCTCCCAGCTCATGATATACAATCTGATGGCTGCCGTGGGTCAGATCGGTGCCCTCATTAAAGCAGCTGATGTCAGTGTGGAACTTCTGTGGCCTGACTTGTTGGCAGAGGCTCTCTTGTCAGTATCCATCAAATTGGGGGCCTCATTTGCAATTGGGGTAGAGGGCAGGAGCTAGAGTCATGCCTACAGGCGGTCCTGAGGAGGAGAGAATGGACGAGTCTAAGGAGTCTGATGACGTGGGCTTTGGTGGTTCTGGCTAAACCTCTTGTTAATGTGTCCAATGAAAAGCCAAAACTGTTTGTAAGTTAATTGGAAATAAAGAAATGTAGTTTGTTCATTATTCATCACCCTGAGTGTTATTGTGAAAACTGAGGTTCCATTTTGAAGTTCCCAGTCTGATTAATAAAAGGATTTAGAAGACAGACTCAGAAGGAAGGTCAGGACAATTTATTAGAAAAGTGGTACAGGTTAGGTGAAAATCCCAGCAGCTGCCAGGAAGAGCTATTGAGAAAAGTTGTCTTTAAGTTAGGAATGGAGGAGAAATAGAGACAGGCTGTTAAGAAAGGAAAACGTATTCCCAAGAATAGAAGTGAGGAGAGAGCCGTAGAGCATCTTTTACACTCACCCCTCCCATCTTGAGTATCTGGGGCTTCGCGTTCCCATATATTCTTTGGATGATGTCATGGTAAGGAAAACTCCCAAGCTTCATCTGCAAGCTGCCTTCACTTCTCTGTTCATCTTGATAGAGCCTTTTTCCAATTCCTACTCTGTCAAAGGAAGACATCATCAGCCATTAGATCTTACGGCCAGCCATAAACTAGGCCATGGGTCATGGGCACTTACTTACCCATTCATTTAGCCAGACATTATCAAAGGACTGTTAATGGAGCTGATGTGAGTCTAGGGAGCAGGCACTGAAATTTATGAGTTCACATGGCTCTTTACAATGAGTTGCATGGAATCATACCCATAGTTACAGCAAAGGAGGTAGTTCATTTAGTGGGAGAAACAGGCCTGGCGGTGCACAATATCTCCCCTGTGGCCTGGCTCCAAGAGGCCAAGAAGAGCTGAGTTGAGGTCTCTAGTGGCATTTTATGCATTGTTAACATTGTAACCCTCCGCCAAGTTTGTGTAACCACCAGCTTTTCCAAGCTTGCTCCCCTGGCTACGTGAAGCTCAGGTGGTAAGGACTGCCACTCCCCAGTCCTGTCATTGTCATCGTGTGTCCCCCCACCCCCACTTGTTATGCTCATCTCTGGAGCGTCCTCCTGTGCTGTTTTCCTGCCCCAGGATGGCTGTGTGTCCTGTCTCTGAGAATAGAAGGCAGAGTAGAGCTAACAAGCATTCTAGTTCCATAGTGAGAACACAGTGCTGCTGCCTAAGTAAAACACATTAATGCTTAATGAGCACCGGGTTTAGCTTTCAGAGTGGCAGTGTGAGAATCATGGTAGACCCTTTGGTTGACAAATAATTTGCTGGAAAGCACATTAATACATATTTTAAAAGCAATCATTTGCTGAAGCAGTAATTTGCTGAAAAGCATATTAATACATATTTTTAAAGCAATCATCTAAGGCTTCTGGGAAATTTCCTGATGACATAAAGCCTAATGGTAGAATATCTAATGAAGAAAATCTACAAAGTCGTGGAAGGCGATAGTCTATGGCATTTGAACTATGACTCTCTCAGCGTCCTCTTCCCTTCTAACACAGATCAGCGTGTGGGAACTCTACTCCACAAGTGTACAGCCAGAAGCCAAAGGTCTAGAACTATTGTTTTATTTTGGGAGGGGCAGCTTTAAGGATGGACAACACCCTGCCCTTGCAAAGGAGCCTCTTTCATCAGAGCAAAGTTTTGTGCACTTTGTTGCAAAAGGTATTGTCAAACACAATAGAACAATCGGCCAGCCATAACGTCTAGCTAACAGATAAGTGTGATACCAATAAATACAGAGCAGCCAAGTTGCTTAAGCAGACAGTGCTCTTGCCCTCTGCCAACCAACACTACAGAGAAGCGACTCCATTTAACATGCCTAATAAGTCACTAAAAAATAAGCAAGCTAACTATGGAAGAGTGGAGGGAGGGTGGCAGTCAAAGTCACCATAGTGGACTATGGAAAATGTCTATCTCAGCAAAATATTTTCAGTTTTTAAATTTTTCTGAGAGTTTCCAACTTACGTGCTGTGTTTGCATCACTTCACCCTCCACCAACTCCTGTGTCCCTCCACCCCCTCACAAATTTATAACTTCTTTAATTGTTATTGTTTTAAACACCATACATGCATGCACACACAGATAAATTCATATATTGTTGCTCACATGTGAACGTGAATAGGGCTGATCACCTTGGATTGAATCATCTATAGGAGGTTTGGTCCTGGAGAAGACTGACACCTCATCACTCAGCAGCCATTAATTCCATAGCTTTTCTTTTGAAATGGTACCTTGTGAGATTTCCCCCATCCATGCAGGCATGTCAGCTGGTATCGGCATTGTAGAGGTCTTGTTTGGAAACTATGTTGGTTAACCCCAAGATATAAGTGACACCATTGTACCCTTGGGGATATCTTGGCCAGCTAGCCATCACTGTGGTTTGTGGCCTTTACTGCTAGTGAAGATTATCGATTGCTTTTCTCCCTTGGCGGCTCACATAGCACCTTTGGACACTATGAGAGGCCGTCCTCAGGGAGGAGGCACAAAGGTCAGCCCTAGCTGGACTCCTCAGAAATCCTGTATCCGATGTGGGTGGTGTCTTCAGCAGTCTGGTCTACCCTTCAGTTTCTGTCAGGCAGCCAAGGACTATGACAATAGCCTCTATTGTTTGAGGAATCTCTAGGACCTTCTGGCCAACAACTCACAGGGAGGTTTCCCTGGCTAGCACTCATAGACATGTGCTTTATATTGTATAATTTTAAGTAGATTCTAAACTTTCTTAGTGTTCTTTCTCCTCCTTCCCTTCACCAAAAGCATTATTACAAGTGGCACAACTTCATTAATGTGTGTATGCATGTATGTATGTATGTTTGCATGTATGTATGCATGTATATGCATATGAATAGATGTATACATAATTGATATATGTATTTTTCAGTAAACATAAAATAATATGATTCTCCTTTCAGTCATCCACAGAGTTCCTCATCCCTCCCTTCTTTCTTTCTGTATTGCCCTCTTTTCCCTTACTTCAGTTAAAGCCCACCTCCCTTTTCCCATTTCCCCTTCATAGCACCTATGTATAACAAATTTTTCTTTGGGCTGCCAACTCACAAAAAAATGACATGGACACTTATTATTAATTGTGAAAGCTTGGCCTTAGCTTAGGCTTGTTCCTACCTAGTTCTTACAACTTGATTAACCCATATCTTTTAGTCTACGTTCTTTTACATGGCTTGTTTACCATTACTCTTCACTGCCCATTCTGCTTCCTCAACTTCTGGCTGGAGAATCCACCTTTCTTCCTCTCTGAGTCCTCTCTGTGCCCACAAGTCCCGCCTAACCTCTTCCTGCCTGGCTATTGCCCATTCAGCTCTTTATTAAACCAAATCACAGTGACACCTATGTCCTACTGTCCCCTCTCTAGAGCTTCTCCCATTCCCAGCCCCTCCCCGACACACATGGTCCCTTTTTATTTTTCTGGTTTCTGAGATTAGTTTGGTTCTATATTCACATCTAAAGATTTAGTACAAGGATCCTCAAATAAGAAAGAACATTTGTCTTTCTGGGTCTGGATTGCCTTACTCAGTATGATATTTTCTAGTTCCATCCTGGAAATTTCTTGATTTTATTTTTCTCACAGATAAGTTAAATTCACAGATAAGTTAATACCACAGTTCCATGTACCAGTTGAAGGATGTTTAGGTTGCTTCTATTGAATAGCCATTGTGAGTAGAGCTGCAAAAGCATTTACTGCACAAGTCTAGTAGGAGTAGGTGATTGAGTTTGGGGCATATGCTAATGAGGGGTATAGCTAGGTCATATGGTAAATCTACTTTTGGCTTTTTGAGGATTCTCCATGCTGATTTGTAGAGTGACCACCCAGTTTGCAGTCCCGCCTACAGTAATTAAGAGTCCCCTTTCCCCATGTCTTTGCTAGCCTTTGTTATCAGCTGTTTTCTTCATCTTGCCCATTCTAACTAGGATACGGTCAATCTCAAAGTACTCTTAATTTTCATTTCCCTAATTGCTAATGATGTTGGATACTTTTAAAAGTATTTCTTAGGCATCATTATTATTCCTTTTGAAAATTCTCTATTTCAATATAAAGCCCATTTTTTAAAATTAGATTGTTTTCTTAATTCTTTAGTTTTTGGTGTCTGTGTTCTTATGCTGTTATTTCTGCTAATACTTTAAATTAGTAATCTCTGTCAAATGTGTAGCTGACAAAAATTCTCTCCCAGTCTATAGGCTGTTTCTTCACTATAACTTGAATTTTACTCTTGCTGTACGGCAGCTTTTTTGTTTTATGAAGCTGATTTTTGGTCTCAATTCTTGAGCAAATGGAACCCTAGTCAAAAAGTTTGTTCCTGCACATAGGTGCTGCCTCTGTTTTCTTCTAGCAGGTCCAGTGTTTCCGGTTTTACATGGAGGTCTTTGGCTCTTTGAAGTTGATTTTTGTGCTTGGTGATAGATGTGGATCTAATTTCATTCTTCTACATATGAGCATCCACTTTCCAAATACCATTTTTTGAACATCTTTCCTCCAGTGTGTCTTTTTGGCCTATTTGTCAGCTATCGGGTATGTACCTTTCCCCCAAGAATTAGAGGAAGTTGGTAGGTGGGAAAACCAGCCAGGAAGTAGAGGTGATGCAATGAGAACAGGAGAATTCTGGGAAGCAGGAAGCTCCCTCCGCCATTCCTGCCCAGACCACCGAAGAGGAAGCATGTAACCTGCCCAGCTGAGAAAGGTACTGAGCCATGTGGCTAACGTAGATAAGGATAATGGGGTAACAAAAGTTATAACAGCTAATAAGTAGCCTGACCTAATGGGCCAATCAGTTTATAATCTTATGGAGTCCTGTGTATGATTTTCTTTGGTGTATGCCGGTTATGGGGTACTGGGCGGGACAGACACCCCAACAAGCCGGCCTTCATGTTACAGTTTTGTGTCCTATGATGTCATCTGAGGAGTAGAATGTACTTGGGTTGGGGTGGAATACTCTGTAAGTGTTAGGTCAGTTTGTTATAAGATGTCATTTTGTTAGGAAGAGACTTATAGCCAAAGTGTTACAGAGAAATACCTGATTACAAAAATAAATATATTTATATAGTTTATATAATAGCTTATATGAATAAATGCTGAGTCATAAATGGGAAACCGAATCACCCCTCCAAGACCCAGGGAACCTGGCAGTAGGGGGAGCAGAAAGAATATAAGAATGGAGGGAAGGGTGGAATGTTGTAGAATGCTGTCTTCCGGGAATGATATGGCTGCCGCCCTCTTGAACTCAGCACAGCTGCTATTATCTGAACAAGTCCTGCATGAGGCCGGGTGTGTTCATGTCATGCCGTGGAGTGTGGTTGGAGGTTCATAAAGATCTACCTTTCCCCCAAGAATCAGAGGAAGTTGGTAGTTTGGGAAAAGGGAGAAATGCTTTTTTTGTGGTCTAGTCACTGGTAAGGTGTCTATGATCCTGAAAATACTATAAGGAAAATCATTATGTCACAGACAAACAAGAAAACAAAAACCCCTAAAAATTGAAGGGGGACAAGATGAGGACCAACAGAAGTGAGAGAGTGAGAAAGACAAAAGAGATTATTGGTGAGGGGAAAACAATCAAATGATCAAAACACACTATATACAAGTCTGAAAATGTCATAATGAGAGCTTCAGGGATGCCTCAGTGGGTAACACACTCACTGTGTGAGTGTGAGACTAGAATTCAGGTCCCAGAATGCATGTAAAAGCTGAGTGGGTGTGACAGTCAGCTGTAATCCCAGCTGATGTGAGGTGGAAGCAGGTTTCCTGGAGCAAGCCAAGCTAGCCAAAGGGAATTGGGAGCTCTGTTTTCACAGAGAGCCCCTCTTCAGTGTGTAAGACAGAGAGCAATTGAGAAAGACACATAACGTCAATCTTGGGCCTCCTCGTGTATTTTCATACACATGTACCTGTACACGTGTGTGTCTACACACAAGAACACACACATTTTCATACCACACAATATATAAAAGCAAAAAATATATAAATGTCATAATGAAACCCATTGTTATACAATTATGTATAATTAATATGGGTTCATCATTGTTGAAGTTAATGTCCT
Source organism: Myodes glareolus (assembly GCF_982192425.1). Lineage (NCBI taxonomy): Eukaryota > Metazoa > Chordata > Mammalia > Rodentia > Cricetidae > Myodes > Myodes glareolus. The sequence continues at coordinate 58,830,152 of NC_142028.1, forward strand.
CATATCTTTCATACTACCAGCTGAGGAACAATGTCTCTTTTGAGGGATAGGATACCTCGTCTCCAAACCATACAATATACCATGCAATACGAAGTTTGGCAATTAAGAATGAATGAAGAAGTTAGGATATAAGCTACAACATAGATAAATTTAAAATATTATGCCAAAGAAAAACGATTCACAAATGTTTGCATGTGATAAAGTTTTATTTGTATGAAATATGCAGAATAGGAATATTTGCATATACAAAGTAGATTAGTGTTTGTCTAAGTCCCAGATAGTGAGGCCACTAGGGAACAACTTATTAGAGAGTTTCTTTGTAGGTCAGTTAAAGTTCTAAAATTAGACCGTGATAAGGATTGTGAATATAGTAGAACTATGTATTGGTTCACGTTATATGCATAGTGTGTAAAGTATGTCTCAATAAAATGGTTTTATGAGAATATCAGAGGGAATGAGTCAGAAAAATGGAGGAAAAGGCCCCACAGGCTGATGTTGGATTTGAAAAGTTGACAGGGAGCCATGCTACTACATGTCTACAAGACAGATCATTTCAGAGGAAGAGCAAGTGTGAAAGCTCAGGGGGTGGCACGAGCCTGGCTTGTTCAAGACCCTATGTTTGGGTTGTAAAAAGGTAGAGAGCAGTAGGAAAAGATGTTAGGACGTATGTGGTCTTGATCCATAGGGCTATCTTCAGACATGAGCAGAGTTGGTGGATTTTGTATAGAAATCTGACACAATCCAATCTCCCAATGAGACTCAGCAAAGGTGCCATCTTGTTACTAGACCAAGAGAAGTAATAATAGATCAAGAGGAAGCCTGTGTTGTTGATTCCCTGGATCTCCATACAGAAGAGACATGGTGGTGACTTGGACTGGAGTGATAATAATGAGGGTAAAAGAAAGATGTTGGGTGGAGCCAACATCTAACTCAATAGGGTTAGGTAAGGGCTGGAAAATATTTAGTGATCAAAACAAGATTATAGATGTCTTAATTTTGGCAAGCCACAAAGTGTTTGCTGGAAACTGTTCAAGTTTGTTGTAGCATGAATGTAGTTATAGATACCTAATGTAGACACATAGATGGTATCTAGATACCTAGTGTAATTGTATTCTAATGCTTGTGAGAAGACATGAAGCAAACTGTATTTGGCCTTTGGGGTACAAATTTTCCCTCATAGGTCTTACAAGTTGAAGTGTAACAGAAGAAATATATAAAGATGATCTCCAAGGAATTTGCTCTTTTTTTCACTGTCATGGTAGAGTTGCCTTTAACTAATATTTCAAAGACAGAAGCGAAAGCAGGTTTGTGGGAGATATGGTATATACACGATAGTTGAGAAGCCTTTGACATCTGCATTTTGATATGATGTAGGCAGGTAGACATGCAAGCCCAAAGTTAATAGGAATGCTTTGGCCTTAACTCACTAGAATCAAGACAGAAGTTACAACCCTAGACCAGACCTAAGTAGTGAATGAGCATAGAGAGCATAGAAGTGTCCCACACCTGAGCCCACCTAGGAGTTGTCAAGAAGACAAAGATGAGCTGGGGAAAGAGACCAAAACGTTGGAACCATAGGAGACTGTGGCTTCCACCTTTTTCTTTCTCGTTCCCCAACATTTGTCAAAGTGCAGGAAATAGAAAGCAGTGTTTCCAGAAGTAACCCCAAATGTCCTGCAGTTTTCACAGGAAAAATTGCTAAACCTTTCATTAGTTGTCAGAACACAAGGTACCAGGTGCTTAGAGCAGAGTAGTACAAAGCAACAATAAAGATCTGCTCCCAGGCAGCATGAGTTTAGTTAGAATGGCCTTAATTAAATCATCATGGCTACTTTTCTACTGCTGTGAAGAGACGCCATGACCAAGGCGTCCTATAGAAGGAAGAGTATTATTGAGGCTTACAGGTCCATAGGATTAGATTCCATGACAGGGAGCATGGCAGCAGACATGGTGCTGGAACAGCAGTTCTTTCACAGTTAGGAGGCAGAGAGAAAAAGCTAACTGGGAATAGCATGGCTTTTGAAACCTCAAAGCCCACCCCCCGGGGATACACCTACTCATACAAGGTCACACCTCCTAATCCTTCCCAAACAGTTCCACCAAGTAGGGACTAAGATTCAATAATGTAAATTGGGAGCTATTCTCAATCAAACCACCATAGTTGGTATTAACTAAGGGAGTTTTGCCACCACTAAGAATGAAAGACTGTGAAAGAGAATAAGAACTCTAAAGAGAAGAGCTCCTGCCTCCCAGGTAAACCCTATGTGTTCTTTCTTTGTACAAAGCAATCTACTGTTTAGAGGAACAGAGAACATCCTGTGCTCTATGTTTTTATTAAGAAATTCTTTTCAGCATATTATACTCTGCGTACTGTAATAACACCTGGGCTTTGAAAATTGTGAAGTTCTGAGTTAAATGAGGGGTCAGGGGTGTTGTAATGACCCAGGGATAGATCTCAGTTACAGATCCTTATTCCATTAGTCTATCCTCTTTGAACCCCGACATCTCTGTCTGGATGGTACAGGATGATGAAAGTTACATTTTTAGACGAGGACTCAGTGACATCGTGTGCATAGAGCACCTGGTACTCATCCCACTGAAAAAACATGTCAGGTTGTCCGTCTGTAATGTTTCCTCTCCTGAGATAATTCTCCCGGGAAGATCTTTGCTGTCCATTTATTCCTTTGTGAGACAGATTGTTTTTCCAGTCTTTTTTTCTAAAATACTTAGTATGTTACCACAGTTCTCTCAAGAGAAGTGTCTCTCTATAGCTGCCTTTGGGAAAGGCTAGAAAAACCAAAGCATCCTATGCAATGAGCACCTTGTTCTCCCCTATGGAAATTCCAGATTTTGCTCAGCTTGATGATGGGACCAGTAGTCCAAAGAGCTGCCAGAGCAAATGCAGCTCCTTTTTTTTCTTAATTAAAAACCCATTTATTAGCACATCATGCCAGTTTAATGGCATACTAATGAAAATGTGCCACAGTGTGCCTGTTTAAACCGTTGACACAATTGTTAACTTTTGGAGGGAGTAAGAATGCTCTTTAATAGTCTTTTATTTTGATATGTACATATATATTATCTATATCTCATATTTTAATTACTATAATTAAAGGAGGATAAAAGACGATGTTAAAATTGTATGCATTTCATTATTGGAATCAAAGATAATTAAAGTATATTAAATGTGGTGATTCCTAAGGTGATAAGAAAAATACAGAATATTGTTTGTTCTGAATTTAAAATATGACATATGGTTCTTCATAAGATTTAGAAATGTCAGTGATCTATGGAATATTCCTAATATAGGTTTTTCATACACGAACAAAGAATGCCTGGGGAGAAGAGAGCTTGTCCTTATGTCTATCATGAACGACTTTATCATATGTCGTAGCAACAATCCTTCCTGTGCCTTTCTTTGAAAATCAAGTGGAAAATGATACATTTTGACATATAAACTAGTCTACAAAGTGTTTTATATATTGTGGTTCATCTAATCATTCTTACGCTTGAATAATAGACATGTCCATTTTGTAGATGGAGAAAGTGAGGCTAGGATATGCTGTCATCAAACGTGAACATGCATCTGGAAGGAGAGAGATCCAGATTTAAACCAGATCGTGTTTTTAGGCTCGTTCATAAGACATTCTTGAATTGGAAAAGTGGTCAGAGGCCATTAAAGATGTCTCTCCTGAGCGCTTCCTGCTGACAAGCTAGCCCCGTGTCTGTGGGTGCCTCCTGCTTCTGCCTCCCCAGTAGAAATGTCACATACTTCAAACATGTATTCCTTGTAAGGTAACTTAGTGTGGATACTGTTGCTTGAATGACAATGGAAACTCAGGATACATGTTTTCACTGTCAGCCTGTTGGCCTGTAGCATGTGTTGTTTCCATTCAGAACTACCTGATGGCTACAGGTTTTTTCAGATGCTAAACATCCACTGGTTTATGGCATCCTAGTTTTAACAGATTGTGCTTTTTAGATGTCTTTGTACAGCAAAAATGATGCGTGCTGTGCATTGCAGATGTTTTTATTATTTACGTTCCCTCTTCTGGGACACAGGCTTCTCAGCCTCCTTGCAGTTGGATGAGGTCATAGAATGGATTGATCAATCAAAGCACTATTATTCATCTCCAAGTTGAATCATGCGGAAGTCTATTCATTTCTTCTTGTGTTGTTAGAACATGAAAATTACAGGTTAAAATCCGAGATACAACGGGACTGGGTGAGATCCCTGAGCCACGGCTTGAAGTGAAGGTATCTACAAAGCCTATGTTCCCTGCCCTACCCGCCTCACTTCCCCCAGACAGCCTTGCCTGAGTGGGAAATCAATGTTCCCTGTGCTAAATCGCTGAAATCTGAGACAGATTACTATGTTATCACCCAGTCTGTCCCTATTAATATGACAATTCTTTGTTACCTTCCCCACCCTCATTTACTTTACTGGATTTTGATGTCTGGATGTTAGAAAACTTCCTGTAAAGACTATATATTTAAAACTATATAGTCACATGAGTGCACATGTGTTCAGCATCCACACCTGTGAAAAATGAAGTTAAATGACCCTTATTAAATGAGTGGTTTGAAGCCATGGCAATGTCTTTAGCAGTAATTAGCATTTTATGAATGGTCCTGACCTTAACCGGATATGATGGTCTTTATCTCTTTTGATTTCTCTAAAAATGAAAAGACTGTCATCTCTCCAAGTAATCCATACCAGCTCTTATCTCAGTACTTAACAGCCTTACTTAAGTTCATTTCAAGTTCATCCCTTTGTATTTGATACCTATAGAAATGGAAATTAAAAGTTGCTCATTACACCCTTCCTCAGAAGGCGCCCCTGTAGGCTGCCATGCTCCCTGTCCCCACTTAGCTTCTTTTTTCTATGCTTACAGGCTAACCAGACAGATTCACAAAGCCTCTCCCTTTGATTCTCTAGTAGGGTTCTGACCAATACCAGCTGGAGTCGGATGACATTTGCTCTACCAGCCCACGGAGTGGTCTCCTTGTTAGCTGCCATTGTTAGACTGGTGCTGCCCTGTATACTGCACCCATGATGCCAGGGTTTTTAATTCTCCATTTGTTGTTAATTCTCTTCTTTCAAGCTTATTCTTCCTGCCTAGACACCCTCTCTAGCTACTAAAATTTGACCTTGACAATTTCAGCAGGACTTTTTTTTAAATTTATTTATAGCTTCTAAATTTCATGTCATGTTTAGGATAGGCCTTCCTCATAGAAAATTGTTTCTAAAAAAGCAAAAATTGCTTTGACCTGAGGCATAACTCAAATCACAGATTTCCTGGGCCTTTTTTTTTTTTAAATCACATTGGACACAGTCTTACTCTCCTTTCCCTCTTCCTACACAGTATTGTCGCTTCTACAATTTCCTACTTTCCAAGCAAGACACAAAGTTTTAAATGTCAGCATCTACATTTGTTTCCCTGGCCTTTAATGGATTCTTGATGGGTTTGCATGCCCTGTGCACACACTGCCTGTTCTTTTCTACCGCTGCCCATGAAGCTTGCTTTCATCAATGTAGCATTTTCCTCTGCTTTTATAAAGCGCAATACACATTGTACAAGTTTGTCAGTGTACCAGGCCTCTGCACTTTTCCACATAGTTTTTGCATGATCTTTTTTTGCATACCTAAAAGCATATTTTCAAAAACTCCCGAACAGAACAGTCTCCATCATAAGGCATTATCTGTGTGTAGATTTACTTTAATAGTCTGTGCAGTCCTGATTCCTAGATATTCTGCTTCCTCCATCTGCTGAGCTTTGGAATGCTCCTCTGGACTGTAGCTAGACCTCCTAAGGGCCACATAGGCTGTCTCATAGCACACATCATCTTCCACTCTAGTGGGTTATTTAATTGTCTTCACTTTCACTGTGGAGCTCTTTGAAGGCTGGATCTGTATCTGTCTTGGTCGCCCAAGCATCCCCTAGGCCTGAGTCAGTGACTGAGAAATAGAGGGGCTCATGTAATGTATCTGATCCCAAGCACCTGAAAATAATGAGTAGATGAAGCACGCATTCCAGAAATATACATATAGACACCGACATAAGAGAGATTTGATGATTGTTTCCAACCTGCTAATAATACAAAAGCCTTAACTTTGAATTTTGAACTTTAATCTTTTCCAAAGACAGCGATAGGTAGTTTGGTGCTTGCCTGCAAAGCTGGCAGTGGCAGTGAGCTCCAGGTGTGTGGCAGTCATGTGGTCATAAGAAGAAACACTGATAGGTGGGTAGATTAGATCTTTCATAATCGTTTAAAACTTATATTTCAACTCTCCAGTTTATTAGGATGACCCCTCACTGTGTGTAAAGGAGTATCTTTGATTATCTTGTCCCAATATACAGTTTCATAAAATGAAATGTCTCCCTCCTCATGTTGATCAGTTATTTTTTTATGCCTTCTTACCTTGTATTTTAGGAGTCAAAGGAGTTTGTGTTAGAGATTAAAGAATAGGGCATGTCAGAAGATTGCTCACTTTTGGTGGAGCTATGAGGGTATATACCCTTGGGAATGGGAATTATTTTACAGTCTTCCTTTTAACCCTTGAAATCAATCAAGTAGAAAGATAGTGCCAAAGTTGGTGAGGGTAACATTATTTCCTCTATGAATAGCTAGCATCATCAAATGTGTGCTGTATAGGCTCAATACGAAATATTTCACATTAAATTCATTTAATTTCCCCAACAGCTCTATGAAGCTAAGTACTGTTAATATCCCGTGTTACAGTTGGGGACCCTAGGCTTAGGGGCTGACAGTGTTATTCTGTGATGGAGGGCTTTCCTCGCACGTGCAAAGCTCGCCCAGAGTTTCAGCACTAGCACTGAGAGAGGCCCAGGCTTCACATCCTAGAACTATAATGGTTGCCAGCTCATCCATTCTGGATGCCATACTATGCTGCTAATTCCGCACTATATTATCAAGTCTCATGACTTCTCCAGCCTTGTGTCAAATCTTCTCCAGCTGAAGATGAGTCTCTTGTTGCCTTCTACATTCCAGTTTTCCTCTCCACCGCCAATCCCTTGTGAATCATGTCTTACTGTCCTAGTGGAGGAATGCCGATAAGGTCAGAGCTGGTGAGCCCATCTTCCCATGACAAAACTGGGCCATAAGCTTGTTGAAAAGACTTGTTTCAGGCCATCTTTAAGTTGGATGTCACCCCTTCCACTGGGCTGTTGATGGCACCAAATGATTTGGTCTAGTAACTAACCTTTTGAAGGATATTGAGGGTTGGCATATCCATATGACACCCCACATGTGTGACGGGGACTTAAAACAGAGTGTCTCTTATGTTCCATTTCTCTGGGTAAAAGTTAGTCCAGGTCCCATGTTGTTAATCATAAAGGTCTTCAGTGAACCAGAAAAAAAAACCTTCTGGAAGAAATGATTAAGCATTATTAATACAATTATGCATAACAAAAGGCATAATTTACCTTCTCAACATCCAACAAAGAAACTCATTTGAAGCTTCAGGAGCTCCAGCTGAAAGGGCAGGTCTCATCACAGTGGGCTTTCGAGCAGAGGTGGGGTGGGGGCGAGGAGCTGCACTGGCTGCTTTGTCCTCAGGGACCTCAGAGAATGATGGGCTGGGCCTCTGTTGGCCTCTGCAGCTGATACCCTCAGAGACAGACAGACAGACACACACACATACTCTCACACACTCACACACTCACATACACATTCACACACACACACATGAGCACACACACATACAAACATGTATGCTCACACACACTCTCACACACACACGTGCACACACTCAGACACACACTCACACACTCTCTCATACACTCACATACATGCACACACACACATACAAACATGCATACTCACACACACACTCTCTCTCACACATGCACACACACACACACACACATACACACACACACACACACACACACACACACACACACACACACACACTGCTTGCCCATAGTGTTTCCTTGTCTGAAGTTAGTTTAAACCTGCTGTTCACCTGGTCTGGTGGATGGCAGGGAACATGGGAAGAAAGTTAGTTTGGAGCAATAGGAGATGACAATGGAGAAGAGTACTCAGGAAACACGGCCCCTCTGGTAGACTATTAGACTGAATAGCATTTTGTTTGCTGACCCCAAAGTTGGCCATTCTGTTTGTACTTCTGTTACTGCACTTTGGTACATAAACTCAGTGAGTACAGACTGTGAAAATGCCCAGTCCCTATAGTGTGAGTATATGTCTATTAAATATTTATTAATGGGGCTTGGAAGATGGTTCAGATGGTAAAGTGCTTGCGTTCTGGCATGAGGACCATTTCCAGAACCCATGGGAAAAAGTCAGTCATGGTGCCTCCTGCTTGCAGTCCTAACACTGGAAAGGCAGAGACAGATGGACCCCTTAAAACTCTAACCAGCCAGCCTCCTCTGTTTGGTAAGTTTCAGACCAGGAAGAGATGCTGTTGCAAAAACAAACAAACAACAACAATAACAACAAAAATCTTGTAAGGAACAATGCTAAAGGTATAAGGTTCAATGGAAGTTCTGGCTCACCTTTGCTAAAACCCAGGCAGATGTGGGAAGAAGCCTGTCTCCATTTTGCCTGTTCCCTGATTGTCGATTGGAAGCCTCGAGATGGTGCTCTCCTTGTGTGTCTGAGGGTTTGTGGTGATGTTGTTCTCTATGCTCTCTTGAAATTGGAGCAAGGGGCCAGGGACTGTATGTGACCAATTCACATCCAAAGCCAGTGGTGGCAGCTGAATGCATTTTTATTCTAGGGTTTATAAACTCTTAAAGGTGACTTGATCGCAGGGCAGCAGAATCTGACACCCTGGAATGAAAGTCGAAGAGGGAAAAAGTATAGCATTTGGAGGTTCAGCATAGTAAGAGGTAGGGAGGGAAGGAGAGAGAGGGAGAGAAGGGAGACAGAGGAGGAGAGAGAGAGAGAGAGAGAGAGAGAGAGAGAGAGAGAGAGAGAGGACTCATTCTGGTTGTGCTGCTGCTGGGCTAGTGCAGTTTCTGATCTGAACCTGGAATCCAAGCTATACCTGTGGCCAGCTAAGATCTCTGGCATGGAGCTTCTTTTTTCAAAGCAAAAACAAAAAAGGTGGGGCAAACAGCCGTGTGCCTTTTAAGCCTCTCTGAGGTATAATTCTTGTTCTTCCCCTGCTCCTTTGGCGGCTTCATAGCTGGATTTTTACATTAGGAAAGGTTCCCCCCCCTCCCCAACACATTGGCTTAGGGATTATTGATTTGGAAGGCAAGGGTAATTTACATGTAAATAAATCTCAACCCTGGGCGGCCAGACTGGGACGTCCAGATGCTGTGACTGACTTGCTGACATCACAGCCTCATTAGCATGCGGAGGATGCAGGCATTGGAACTGCGAACAGCGACTTCTCCAGCTCTGCCAGGCGCTCCGTGACAGTTATTATTATTTTTTTTGGATGAGCTGCACATTTCCTGGTTCAGTGGCCCCGGCTTTGCGAGCAGCTGACTGGTCTCCTAGGTCTGGCTCAGGATCAGCGGATGACGCAGAGAGAGGGGTCTGTGACTTCCTTCAGATAATCGTGAAGTCGGCGAGTTTAGAGGAAACTGGGGTTCTTGAGAAGACAATTCCAGGGCTCAGGCAGGCCTAGAACAAGAGCGCAAGTCACGGTCCCGGCTTGGTGGATCTCCAGCAGGGTCCGCGTCTGGGTCCGTGTTCTCTCCGAGGGAATGCAAAAGCAGACCAGCTGGGGTTTGAGCCTGCTGCTGCCTCAGGAAGGGCTCAGATTTGCAGACTCAGAAAAGGAGATGTGTGGGCTGCCTGGGGTCCTGCTTGCATTTTCTGATACCGGCTCCAGGGGAACAGTGAACTGGAGCAACTGACCAGATCAAGACCTGAGCGAAGGCTTCCTTCCTCTGAAGCTTGGCAGCTCATCCTTTAGGAGGGAGGTAAGAAATCTGTAAATTCTCAGAGCAAGCAGGGATGTGTTTTGTAGCCAGGATCTTTGGATAGAGGAAGGTGTTATCTCTGGGGCCGGGTGCTGGTTTTGGTGGTCTGGCACCTTTTTATCAGAAAGTTCAAATGCAAAGTGGCAGGGTACAGTTTGCAGTATCTTCAAACCTTCGTGTTCAAGACACAGGGTTTCTCTAAAAGTGACCCTTTCTTAATAGCAACAGTCGAGGCGGGGGTGGGGGGCATTTAAAAAGCAAATAATGATAGGTAGCATTGATGTACTATGGCTCCCGTTTCATCACGTATCTGAAACATCAGAGATGCCGAGGCACACTTCGTGAGCACTTCCAGATAAAGAAATGACTCTCAAATTATTGAGGTTTAATTTTAGCCAGTCCCTTTGGCTTCGAAATGGTGACAGAGCTTCCGAATCTGATGGCATCGCCTGCTGTCGCATATGATGAGGCGACTTCCCTACTGGCCTGTGCTCACAGTTAGTTCCTCTCAGTGGCCTTTGGCTTCCCCAGAACCAATCATAGCACTGCCATGGAAGTCTGAGGATAAAGTTCTGGGTTTTAATCTTACTGTTGTTGTTTGTTGTATGAGCGTGTACTGTGCTAGGGTCTAGTGGGCTTTTGGGAACTAGAAATATAGTTGCCAGATGTGGTGACATCTTCCAGAGTGGCTGGGAATTACCTAGACTTATAGATCGCTTCCCCAATGATAGAGGTCTGCTTCCACTGTGAGCCTGTGTGGAATCATGGGTAAAGGGAGGGCTCTAGCATGAAATGAATATAGACGTCGGTTTCATGTATAAGTGGCCTGCAGTATATAAGGCTGCATGTGCTTTGCTTTGCTGTGTATCTCTTCCTGAAGGCATTTTGTTTTTGTTTTTGTTTTTTCGAGACAGGGTTTCTCTGCGTAGCTTTGGTGCCTGTCCTGGAACTAGCTCTTGTAGACCAGGCTGGCCTCAAACTCACAGAGATCCGCCTGCCTCTGCCTGCCCAGTGCTGGGATTAAAGGCATGCACCACCACTGCCCAGCCCTGAAGGCAATTTTAACCCATTTCAGCAAGGCTGCTTTCATCCTGCGTCCTAGAAGGCAGCCTGCCTGCTGGTGGCGTTCACAGGTGGGTCAGGATGACCATCCCCAAGGGCTCAAGAGTAAGTCACAACTTTGATAGAATCACCATATTCTGAAAATTGAGGTTTTGGTGCCTCTTAGAGTACTTGTAGAGGTTTTTCCTTTCCATCAAATGCTCTTTCCCCTTGGGAATTTTCTTTTTTTAATGTGAGAATTTAGACGCACTGACTTCATCAGGCGTCGTGTTCTTTAACACGTTACGGAGCAGTCCACAAAAGAGGGCAATTTCGAATGGTACAGTTATTTTTGTAACTTCCCCCATGCAATATGTATGGGTTGGGGTGGAGTGGGCAGAGCTAACAATACAGGAAAGACAATGCTTTCTAGAAGTGGAAGGGGTGGGGAAAGGACTCAGAGGTTAAACAGTAAGAGACGATGTTCGTGCAGGACCTGGACCCTGAGAACTGGAGAGACTTAAGGATACCTCTTGGAGTATCCGTTTCTGTTTGTGAAATGGAAAGAGCAGTGAGATCGATCTATATTTAGGTAGGGTGATAAGTGTAGGTAGGGCTTTTGTGGTATGGCATCTAAAACGTCCCCAGAGCTGTGCCAGCCACACTGCTAGCATTGTTCCTTTACACAAGTGAGCATCGTAAACATTATTGCAGAAAACAAATCAGTCCATGAAAAGGCCACATGTTCACTGGTGAGAGGTAAGGCTAGAGAGAAGATGTGACCTTAGTCACAGCAGAAGCCAAACTCTCCCACTCAAAAGGACTTCACACCCTATTGGTGGAGTTGATACAGTAAAGCATATTAGCTAGAACTACTGTGCTGTGGGCTCCTAAAAGGTGGTCGAAGGAAAATCAGCCAGGGCCATTTGAACTAGGCTCCCCTAAGGAAAAAGCCTCCTCTCCCGGAAGCTGACAGGTCACACCTAGGGAGCTGTGGGGACTTAATTAGAATCAACGCCCTTTTGGATTCCAACTGTGCCTGCGAAAGGCAGGTTTTCACCATTCTTTCTTTCCTACACTATACTTGCTCTCTTCTTCTCGGCCCAGGTTGGCCCTTAAATCTGTATTTCACCTGCTGGAAGACTCCTCAGAAGTTCCAGAGCTAAACTGATGTCACCATTTGGGTGGTATCAGTCTCAGGGCTGTCTGAAAAGAGAAAATAATAGGTTTACTTGCCTTATTCGGGCCTGTCTTCTCTCTCTCTCTCTCTCTCTCTCTCTCTCTCTCTCTGCCCCTCTCTCTTTCTGTATCTGTCTCTCTTTCTGTCTCTCTCTCTCTCTCTCCCTTTCCCTCTCTCTGTCTCTCTGTGTGTGTGTCCCCATCCATCTATCCATCCCTGTTTATCTATTGCCATGATACCACTTTCCCAGTGATTTGCTGCAGCCATATGGTTGACCTGTTGTTTCTCCATGTCCTCCTGACATCTATTTTTTCTTCCCTCCTTCCTTTCCTCCTTCTTTTCTTCCTTCCAAGAATGGACCTGCAATGCCAAGACTATTAAACTAGTCAGTGACAAAGCACCTGCTAGCAAGTGTTTGGTTGGTCCCTGTCATCACAAAAATGTGGTGAGGTAGGGTGGGAATTAACAGAGCCAGAGATGTCTGGTATAAGATCTGTTTTCCAGAAACTCGTTTGGACTTCCTGGTTGATGTGGTCTTTAGTACAAGCATCCTTTTTCCGCAGCATACTATTAGTAAAACACTCTGACAGTAGCCTACCCTCATTGCCCTCTGAAAGCATATGTGATCTTCGGAGAATCACTTGACCTCTCTGAAATTTGATTTTTTTTTTGGTCATAGGAATATTGGAAATAAACCCCCCTCCAAATGATGTGATGCTGGTGGGCTGTAGAGTCTAACCCCTGCCCCATCCTGGGTATTAATTAGCTTTGTTCTCCTCCAGGTGCTATTGACTTTATTATTTCCCATTCAATCCCAAGCTATGAACAGTAGGGGGCAGTAGACTTAAGATCTGTTCATCAGAAATATTAAAATCCTAAAAGTTAAAATAGCCTCGGTGACAGATGGTGACAACCTCTGGCTTCTAGGGCACCAAGAGTGTGAAGGCTCCTGCCAGCCACTCACTTGTCTGTCCTGAGGCCAGGAGGCTTCGTTCCTCTCTCTGCAAAGCCTGCCCCCTTTATTTCCACTGCTGTCATTAACCATACAGTCAAAAGCTCTGTCCCTCAGATAAGATCCTGGATGGCACTGGGACGGTGACTTTCTTTCGTGTGTGGTAGCCATCAAGGCTTTTCTTCCCTGAGTCTCTCTGTGACATTGTTACTTGAGAAACTGCTGGGGCCAGTGAGCTATTGCAAACCAAGAAACGCATACAAGACTTGGCAAAATGCTGTCCTTGCTGATGCAATCGATGAGTCCTGATGCTTTGTTCTTGTTCCGACTTTTGAATAACACTTTTTGGTTTAAATACCCTGACCGTGTGTGTGTGTGTGTGTGTGTGTGTGTGTGTGTATGTGTGTGTGTGTATGTGCGCACGCGCGCGGTCATATGCTTGAATATAGCAAAGGATACCACTCTTATTAGAAGCTTGCCCACTTGAGTTTGGAGTCTCAATTATCTGTTCTCTTGGTGTATTATTTAAGCAGTTCAATATTTAGAATCTGAAAAGCAAGCATTTGCTTAATTTTATTATTTCAGAGGGAAGAAACATTCAGATTGCTACAGTAGGGTTATGGTTCGGGGCTAGCATTCTTGTCTAGTGTGCATGAGGCCCTGTTTTCACATCCCTTAACACCAGTTCCAAAGTGATTTTTTTAAAGGGGAGGGGGCGATTGTGATGGGGGAGAGGGAGGGATAGAAAAAAAATTCTCTCCTCACCTCTCCCCTAAATCAAAGAGAAGCCATCTGAAATCTTGACACTCATTTCACTGAGTCCAGCACATGTTTTGCACTGGAGCACCATGGGCCTTTTGAAGAAAGCATGTTGGCAAACATGCTGTGAGCCCGTCTTTGAATGGTGGAGGACAGGGTGAACTTCCAGCACACGTGTGGTCCTGAAGTCTGTGAACATCAAGTTGACTCAACACTTCCTTTCAAATAGGAGAGCTGATACTCGTGATACCTTAACAATATGGATGCCTGAACAATAGCACCAAAGGATATGCCAGTGTGGAAGGGGACGAGGGAATCTCACCTGGTCCTACCCCTAGACAAAGTACTGCAGGCCACTAACAATTGCTGACAGGGAGAATTGGTCTTTCCCAGGGAGGTGTTTTCTCCTTGGCTACCCAATGCCAAGTGGCCAACCCTGAAATCATGTACCTACAGGCAACACGAAATGGACTCATCAGGTTGTATTTATATGTTTATGTGTGCACAAACACACAATACCTATAATAATTAAGGAGAAAAGACCATGAGTTTGAGAGGGAACCAGGGAGGGATAGAAGAGGGGTAGGAGGAAGAAAGTGGCATAATTATGTTCTTATTTTAAAATATCACAAAAATAAAAATAACTTGGATGAGGAAAACAAATATGAAGGCCAAGTTGGAAGATGCATGGAATGTAATCGTGTAGAAGAGGCATGGGGTACAGAGACAGGGCTGGATGGCAGTGTGGACATAAACAAAGTGAGAGGTGACCTGTTTGGGAATGTGTCATTGGAGTCACACTCTCGCTGAGTCACAGTGTGAACTGATAGCAAGGAGGAATACTAGAAAGTTATTTTTTTCTCTTATATTTTTATGCTTTATTTTTTTTGAGAATTTCATGCAGTATATTTTGATCATATTCTTTCCCTTCCCAGCTTCTCCTTTTTTTTTTTTTTTTTTTGACAGAAAAAATAAAGTTGTATGGCTGGAGAGATAGCTCAGCAGTTAAGAGCCCTGGCTGCTCTTCCAGAGGACCTGGGTTCAATTGGGTTCAATTTCCAGCCCACATGGCAGCTCACAACTGTCTATAACTCCAGCTCCAGGAGATCTAATACCCTCACCCTGACACCAATGCATATAAAAATAAGCAACAAAAAGCACGCACGCACACACACACACACACACACACACACACACACACACACACCATGAAGTATGATTTGTGTTGGCTACTACTCCTGAGCATGGGACTTGCCCTGGAATGTGACTACAAACCCTACAAGCTCCAAACAGCAAGCTGTCTGCAAGGTATGCCCACTGGTGCAGTGGTGGCACAGATGTTATGGGAGCACTGGAGATTTCTATCTCTTCCCTTCTTCCCACACTGGTATATAAGCCATAAAGAGCAATGCAAGGACTTGTGGAACCCTTTCTGTCTTAGCCTGAGAGCTGAACCCTCTGTTGCTCTTTTCGCATCACCCAGCCTGTCTCAGATGACAGATGCCTGGCTTTACTTGTCTCTCCTCTCACACTGAGAGCTTCACTGGCCTCAAATCCTCCTCTCTTTTCTTCTCCTTAAAATCAAACTTTATAAATATGACCCAGATCCATCCAGGATTAAGAGTAACTGGGACAAAAATTCTTAGCATTTTCCTTTACCTGGGCAGGGTACCATTTTCCCAAGTCTTTTCTAGGCATCAGCTCATCAGTTATGAGTCCTTGGAGACACTGATTCATGAAAGCTCCAGGATTCAACCGAGGAACATATATGTTTCAGTTTCAGAATAGTTGCAGTGTACCTGGAAGTACATGCTACTGTGTGTGTCAGTATTTTAGTGGTCGGATGTATAGCGACTTTAACAGCTATCACATCATGAGGACCTACTTGCTACTCAACATGAATTACAGTTCATTACAACTCTCATGTAATCTAATTAATCTTGTGATGAACATACATGTTGGATTGGTTGTCTAAGATGACTCACATAAGAGGACGGTCAGCATTCCAGTTAACTGAGTTTGGGGTTATTTTCAGTCTTGGTCTTCCAGATTTGAACATTGTGTTAGATCCCTTCTTCCTCCTTAGCAGGAAGAACAGAGTTCTTTCCGTTGGATACATCTTGTGCGCAGAACAGAGCAGTCATGAGAATTGTTAGCCTGAAAGTGAGTGTGCAGCAAACCTGCCTTGTAAGAGGACGTCAGAGAAGGTGAGGCAAAAGAAGGTATTATTAAACAATTGAGCAAACAAGACTTCTAGAGGTTAAAGTTTTACAAAAAGTGAAGAATAAAGATGAGGCTCAAACCCAGCATGACCATAGTCCCAACACTGAGTTATATCTACCCCTTTAAAAGGCTTCCGTGGACCTATATGGTACCATGTCTTGTGGATGTTCTCTTTGGATGCCTCAACAGAAAATCATCTGGTTCTATAACCATTGAGTAAAATCCTTTTAATTTGGGGAGGGGGGATTAGAACCCCCTAGAGACTGACAGAAAAGGGAATATAGTGGTTTGTTCAAGACGCATTGCTTTGAATCAGCTTGTAAGTTTAAAGTGTGAGAATGGCTGGGAGATTCGGAAGACAGACAGGAGATGTGTTTCCCAAAGGCCAGTGGAAGGCATGTAGCTAGATGAGAGGGAACATGGGAAATTCTGCCAAACTGTGCTTTGCCTGTGTACATGCCTCTTGGATTCTAGGGAGAGGGGCCAGAATTGTTGCTCAGGACCTTTTATTTAATGTCAGGGGCTGTGTTTCCTTTTATTCTTCTCTCTTGAGACAAGGGATTTGGAGTCAGCTGTTCAGTAAGTTCATTTTCAGCCCTGGTCTTAATGAGTGTGAACTTTCCAAGTAAATCTGATCCTGTCAGTGAGGGGCTGTCGTTCTCACTGCTGGTTGTTCATGACAGAGATCTTAAAGGTCCCGTGTTAGACCATGACCTGGCCTGACAGTGTTGTGAGGATGTGCAGGGACGTGAGAAGCCAGTCCTCCGGAGAGGTTTCTGAAATGACATCCGACCTTTGCGTTTGTCACACACATAGAGCAGGTGGCTGGGGCCGTCGGGGGGACCTTGGAAACCATGAAACTGAGCTGTGCACTGAGCAGGATCAGACGTCCATATTTGCCTTTATATACCTGGGGCATCGCAGAAATGCAGGTTCTGCGTTTCTGGAAAACTCCCTGGTGCTGCTGCTAAATCACCTTTGTCATAGGCACCCAGGGCTGCACAGGAAGGAAAACTACTCAATTCAGAAAGCTCGGGTTTTCGCTCTTTATTTGAATTAGCGGCTCCAGGGCTTAGTTTATACCCTGATGAGTAACAAAAGCAGTGAAGAGTCCCGTGTTTCCTCCATTCCATTATTTCAGGGGATTCAAGAAACTTGCTGCATTGTTGGAGCAATGGGCCATCCAGTCTTATTCAGGCTCGGCCCCTGAGAAATACCTGTCTCATTAGGAAGCAGGGTGATCATGCTGCCCAGTCGGATCTGGGGAGCTTGTGGGGAGATGGCTCAGTCAGTAGAGTTCCTGCCACACAAGCATGGGGACCTGAGTTTGGAACCTGAGCACCCATGTAAGAACCAGGAAGGGTGGTACATCACTGTGATCCTGATTAGATGACTGCCAGAGTCCCTGAGAGATCCTGCCTCAAAAACAGAAAAAGATAACAAATATTGACCTCTGTCTTTCACTCACTTATAACAGAAATATGTTTACCTACATTCACATGTGTGCACACTCATAGGAACACCTGCAGATGCCCATATGAATACACACACACACACACACACACACACACACACACACACACTAAATAGATACACAATAAAAGACAATGTCACCCAAACAATTCAGGTCTTCCTCCTCTCCAGACATTGGATGGTTTGTTGGAAAGAATGCCTTCTGGGAGGTAGGGAAACAGAAAAGAGCATAGTTGCTGGGCAGAGCCAATCAGAAAGCCTGAAACTATCTTCCTTTCCTTGTATCTACTGTTGCCTAGCCTGCCACCTCAATGCCAATGTGCCAAGCTCTTAAAGCACTTTAGAACCGTTTTATGTCCATCACTGAAGAGCTGCTGCCATGCAGCGTCCTTGGCTGGTCACTGCTCTATCATGAGTTAGTTTGAGTTTTTGAAAGAGAATGGCAGAGAGTGAAGAGTAGCATTTCAGTATCTTCAGGGTGCACAGCTCTGGTGGAGGCTCTATGGGAAGGCTGAAATAGTAGAGAAGGTATTTTGTTTCTTTTTTTTTTTAATTTAATGGATTTGGAGTTTTGTGTTGCAAGACAAAAGAAGGACTACTGCTTGACTATGCAACGATATGAACATGTGTAACACTCCTAGACTTCACCCTGATAAATGGTTGTAAAGATATGTCCTAAAAATGTTTTACCACAATTTTAAAAAATTAAGGTACAAAAATGTTTGCAGAATGGATATGTTTTTCTATTGAAAAAGTCATGAAGGTTCATTGGAAACTGGTAGGTATCAAATAATACTATTTGCTTGTCTCTGTTCCACCATGGAAAGTGTTTCCAAATTTGAAGGAAAAAAACTATCTTTTATTACTAAATTTTCCTTCTTTTTAATTGATTTATAATTATATAAGATAGTAATTAAAAGATGACTTCAGTATATCTATTAAATGCTGAAAATATAACACTCTTCCATGGGGTATTCAGAAATGAACATGGAATATTATTGGGAATGCAGGATGAACGATATTTTTTAAATGTATTCTTTGAAAATTTTATCCAATGTATTTTTATTATATTCTTTCCCACCCTCCAACTCCTCCCAGACCCCCACCTCCCGACTTACCCATCTTCATGTTCTTTCAGAGAAGTTATTTTAGACATAAGCAATTCAAGAAGTCAAGCGTTCCTAGGTACACCACAGTACTGAGAGGGCTGATGACGACCTTTCGGAAGTTAAATACAAAATTTTCTCTAAATGTGTATGCGTTCATTTAAAAGAAATGCCAAGTACCCCAGCTTTCTTCATACTCCTGAAGGCATCCACTCACCCTCTTAAGAACTACCAGACTCAGTGGCACATGGTTGAAGTCTATCTCAGAGAACTCTCGTTGGCTGGTATAGAACTAGGAAACAAGCAGTGTGTGGCCCTTCAAGAATGCGCCTCCTATGCGCATGCCTGCCTGGAATCGAATGCTCCATCCTGTTGGGCTGGCAGGACATTCTAGGATTTCCTTCTATTTTACAGATAGGTAGATCAAGAGCTGTGGTCTCAGGTGCTGAAGTCTTGGTAGTCCTTGCTTCTTCCTTTTCTCAGATACTTTCTCTTGGCCCTTATACAACTTCACAGTTGTATAAGCATTTACTTTGGGTAAACCAGGGGTTTTTAGTCTATCTGTTCTTCAAGCATTCTTTTCAGTGTTGAGCAGTCAATAGCACATATATAGTACGATCAATTGACAGTGATGTCACGGTGCTCAGCAGTAATGATCGTCCTTGCGTCTTCCTTATTCATTCATGGACCTCGTCAGCAGAGGCCAGAGGTAGTTTTCTTTGATGTGATCTTTGTGATATACTTCTCTCTTTCTCTCTCTCTCTCTCCCTCTCTCTCTCTCTCTCTCGGCTTTTGATTTTTGAGACAGGGTTTCTCTGTATAGCCTTGACTGTCCTGGAACTCTGTAGACCAGACTAGCCTTGAACTCAGAGATCTGCCTGCCTCTGCCTCCCAAGTGCTGGGATTAAATAAAGGTGTGCGCCGCCACCGCCCAGCCTGATGTACTTCTCATCCCATACTTGTGCCACACTACAAAGTTGGCCTCTTTGTAACAGTACATATTTTTAGTTATTGTAGAATATAACTCTATAGCAAAATTTATATGCCAATAATAATCCTGTTTTCATGGCTATAAAGAGTACGTGGCTCACTGTGAACTACAAAACCAGATTTGGACAAGAACTCGAGCTTCACGTTGTGTCATGCACTACTCACTGGATGCTTATTGTTCCAGTTGCCAGACCTTAGGAATTGGCATTCCATATGAAAAATAGGAGAGACATGCCAACCAGCAAATAATTTCAAATAGTGACAAGTGCTAAGGAAAAATTAAAAGGACTGGAAAAATGAGAAGAGGGGTGAGCTTTAAAAGAGAGAGGGACTGATGTCTTTGAGTGACGACCTGAGTAGTAACAGTTGACCATGACAAGGCTCTGAAGGGAAGGTTTTCTAGGCAGAGCAGTAACTGCAGTGTCCGACTGAGCTGTCCTCAGCAACTTCGAGGAACAAATAAAGGCCAACGTGGCTCCAGCATTGAGAAAGACCGAGAGTGGAGTGGAGTGAAGCTGGAGAAGAAGACGAGACAGATTCCTCAAAATCTTATCATGACCGCAGTTAAGGAACTTGCCCTTCGCTTTATCACCACGGGTGTACTGCAAGCTGGAGAGTAGAGAGTGGCCAGCATCTCTGTAAGACAATGGTAGAAATGAGATTTTAGAAGGGCAAGAGTAGGAGAGGGAATCGGGTTCATCTTATCTTCTGCGTTTAAAGAGTATAGGCATCACCGCGTCCACCTGGTCTGGGAGCCGGGGAGGCAGGACCATCCATCTTCACATGTTTCCAGAGTCTTCCTGCTGTGGACCATGTGAATCCAATCCACCTAAGGCTTCTTTCCAATAAAACATGAAACCAGGAAATGTTATTTTCATCCTACGTGCTTCACTCCTTCCTTTCTCTCCAGAAGAAAGAGGAAGCAGGTTCTGGCCAAGAACAAAACCGCAAAACCCTGCTTAGGGCAGGGAAGTTAGCATCTTGTCTTAGTTTTTTCCTCTCCATCCAGTGGGAAACCCTGAGAGTTTTGTTTTGTTTGTGTTTAAGGCCTACCCTGAAAACAGAGACCATCTTTCTCTGTGTGTCTAACCCCATATGGATGGCAGGCTTTCCATCCAGCCTCGGTATTTTTTTATAAACTCACAATTTGTTGATGCCTTTGTTTCGCAAGTCCACTGGGGTCGTCTTGAGCCTTTGGCCTCAATCACCAAGACACATAGATTTCTGGGAAGTTTTTGCCTTGAGCTCTTCAGTACAGATATTCAAGGGCCCCTGTCAAGCTCTGAAGGGTGTGACTGGTGCCAGAACCCCCACAAGCCAAGCCCCTGAAGGATGTTGCTGCCAGCTGGCCCCTATTCCCAACAGAGATGGTTGGCTTTCTGTGGCTCTCTGTGGATGGAGCTGGCCAAGTTCCCTTGGATGAAAGGCGGCCTAATATAAACGGAAAACGTTATTAATAAGCAGCCACTTAAGAATTTCCTACGACTTGCCAGTGATTTGGGGGCCTCTGCATGAGCAGAGAGAAAAACACTGCCTGTTTTACATGGATTAAGGGATCGACGTAGTCTGTCTGTGGGGGCCTCCTGGAGCCCCTGAGGTCTTGGTGAAGGCTTAGATCAGTTCCAGGAACTCTTTCAGTCTTGATCGTCCTGTCTGTAAAGGGAAGATAATTCCTATCTCATGGTGTGGTTTGAGGATTAAACAGTGGGTGCAGGAGAAGGGCTCAACGGAGTCTTTTAACACATACTCACCAAATGTTTCCTTAAAAAGCAATGTTGAGATGAAGCCCCCAGACATGGAACCAAACTGACTCCCCTTCCTTTGGTTCAGAGGGAAAAAGAAATGTGGCATTCCAGAAACCCCCAACACAGCAGACCAGTACACACAGCCTTGGACTTCCCTGGGCCTACTGTCCACAGCTGTGACAGCTTTGATCGTCTGACTGGGCTAGGAGCGAGCATAAAAAAAAATCATATAACCTAAATTGAAAGCATTTGCTGAGTTCTAAAGCACTTGATCAGCCCAAGAGATTTTAATACCTAATCTGTCTTCTCTATTGTATGCTGAGACATGAAGAATATCATTTGTATAACCTTGGAAACAATGAAAAATCATGGTAAAGGTTATGTGATCCTTAACAAGGATAATGATCAATATCTTGCTTAGTCCATACCTAAGTATATTAAATACCCGGTGAAGCAAAATGAATCCACTACAGTATCGATAAATTCCAGTTAGCACATATATAAAATGGAGTGGAGACAGTTGTCCAGAGGACTAGCCTCTACTATCTGTCCTACTTTATTCTTAGCAGAACAGCAAGTCTGACAGCTAAAGAATTCAGAGCATCTCTGGATACCCACAGCCTTGCACAGGGATGCAGTGATGCACGTAGCAGTGTTGCCATGGAGACACCATCCATGGCCAAGCTCTTGTCCTCTGAGAGCTCACTCTGTCTACTCATAATGGTGCTGAATTAGCTATCTGTAAGCTTGGGAGGCAGATTCCACACTGACTTGTGGATGCTTTTTCAACAAAGCCCAAACTCCTAACAGATTGTATGTGTCATTCACCACCTGCCATGCTGTCAGCATTTGGTCCTGAGTCGTCTCAGCATCTTAGTGGCACCATGTTCTTTCCCACCTCCACACCTTTATTCAGCTGTCAGGAATGTTCTCTCCTTTTCCTTTTGCCGAAAACTTTTTTTCTCTGCTTCCTCAAGCGAACCCTCTGTGACATCCCTTTACCGTCAAACCCTTTAAAGTGCAGTGCACATGAACCATGGCTGAAGACCATAGTATTCTCCACCTTGTTTCCATTTTTTTAAAAGCTGTGGTGTTTTCTGGTGTATTAGACCCTTTGCTGTTGCTGTGATAGAACACCATGACCAAGGCAGCTTAGAGAAGAAAGATTTATTTATTTTAGCATATGATTCCAGAGGGAGAATCCATATAGTAGCAGAGGCATGGCAGCAGGTGGCCAGAGCTGGAAGCTGAGAGATCACATCTTCAGCTGCAAAGACAAAGTGGAAGCAGGGGAAGGCTTAAAACTTGCAAAGCCCAATCCCAATGCTGTAATTACTCCAGCAAGGCTCCACCTCCTAAGGTTCCATAATATTTCGCAAATAGCACCGCTCACTGGAGAGCAAAGTGTAAATACCTGACTGAGTGATGTGGGATTCCCCTCTGTATGCTGTGAATATCATTGGTTAATGAAGGAGCTGCTTTGGGCCTGTAGCAGAACTATAGGGGAACAGAACTAGGTGGAGAAAACTAAACTGAATGCTGGGAGAAAGGAGGCAGAGTCAAGGAGAAGCCATGTAGCCCCGCTAGAGACAGACGCTGGAACTTTAGCTGGTAAGCCACAGTCATGTGGCAATACACAGATTAATAGAAATGGGTTAAATTAATATGTAAGAGTTAGCAAATAAGAGACTAAAGCTAATGGGCCAAGCAGTGATTTAATTAATACTGTTTCTATGTGATTATTTTGGGGCTAAGCAGCCAGGAAATGAACTAGCTGCTTCCTTTCAACACCTGAGCCTATGGGGGCCATTTCTCATTTCAACCCCCACATGCGGAAGTTACAAGAATAGTATAGTGAATTTTTATGTACAGGTCTAGATCTTCCTGTTAATGTATTTTCACATCTGTGCTGCATGCTCTCTCCTCCTACTTTCTCCCTATCATATCTTCTCTCCCATCTTCTCCCTGTCTCCCCCCTCTCTCATCTCTCTCCTTCCCTCCTCCATGTCTCCTCCTCTCTCTCATCTCTCTCCTTCCCTCCTCCATGTCTCCTCCTCTCTTTCATCTCTCTCCCCCTCCATTTCTCCTTCCTCCCTTTTTTCTCTGTCTCTCACTTCCTCCTTCCCTTGCCTCTTTTTCCTAGCCCTATCCACAGGCCCTGCTTTCTCCCTCCCTCTCTCAACCCCTTCTCCTTTCTCTCTTCCTTCCCTCCTTCTCCCACGCCTATCTCCCTCACACCTTAGTTCTGCTGGTCCGTCTGAGGTTAGCCACACGCACCATCCTTTCTCTGCATATACTTTAGCATGCATCTCTTCAGAAGACGAACATCCTCTTAAATAACTTGAGTGCTGCCTTCCTAGAAATTATGGCCTGGCTCGCTGTGGTCTTCTTTTTGTATCCCCACAGGGATTCCTTGGCTGTAGTACCTTGTGGTACAGCCCATGACCCACCGCACAAAGCAGACACTCAGTAGGTGATCTTTCACATAGTGGAGCCACCTTGCCACAAACATTCTGTCACTGCCCTGAATTCATTGACGCTCCCACTCCAGCAGACTCTAGCCTGTGGCTCCCAGTGCTACAGAGATGCATTGTTCTGCCCTTGGCTGCTTATCTTTTCCTGTGCTAAGGGCCTCACTATGGTCTTCTGCCAAAGGGTGCTAAGAATTGGAAGATAGTAACCCTGTCTCTCCTTCAAGCAGCTTTATCTGAGGAATATTCCAGATAGGCCCTCATTCCCAGGTCCTACAGAGGACCCTGTTTGTCCAGTTCACCAATCTACATTGTCATTTTCCCACCCTCTGCTGTGTCCTGGGGTCCTTTCCAACATCTTCCTCTTCTTTATTGTTTCTTCTTAGGATGATCTTTTGAGGGTCTCATTCTAAGCTATGGCTCATCTGTCACCGAGTTGTCCTACCTGCCAAACTAGAGATAGTGTGAGACCTTTAAGAGTGAGTTCTAAGCGAAGTCATCCAGAACGGGCTCTTTTGCGAATAGAGTGTGCTCCCGTGCCTCCTGAATTACAAATTCATCTGCAGTAGGACTCTGTTATGAATTGGCATATTAAGAGGAGACACCTGGCATTGGGAACTTCTCTCTGCTGCCTTCAGCTATGCCAGGAGAGAGGGGCACCTCTGTGCAGATGGCAGGAGTCGCCAGCCAGACGAAGAAGGGAAGTGGGACAGAACCAGGCAGCAGGGTTCTGGCACTCGGCATGCACCAGCCAAGTCCCCAGCTGGCCTTGTCACGGTCCCCACCCTTCAGCTCTGTATTCATGAGGAAATCTTTTTTCCTTTCTCACAGAGATAGAAATCTTTCTTCCAGACATGGCAAGTGTCAGGGTTCATGTCCTTCATTCAGTCTGAACGTTTGCCAAGAAAGGGATAAGCAAAGTATTGTGACTGGAGGGGGGTGGGTGAAGGAGCCAGAAAGGCTGCCCCTAACCGGATGTGCTGAAGTCTGGGTAGATCAGGACAGAAACCCAGGAATTCGAGGGAGAAGTGTCTTAGAAGAAAGAAGTTCCAGATGCCCGCTAAAATGGGAATGCCTCTTGCATTTCACATTTATGCTTGGGCTTCAGGACAGGCTGTTGACAACCAGTTTGGCCACTGCCGTTCATGCAGTTGCTGCTGAGGGAGGAGGGAAGCTATCACAACACCTCCTGAGAGCCTCTCCAGCAGCCCTCCTGCACCTCTACACCCTCCACCTCAAAGCCCCCAGGCAGCAGGCGAGCAGTGGGTGCCTGCTTTCCCCGTACTGGGAAAACTCCACCCTGGTTGTATTCTTCTAGCTGCCTGGCAGCCAGTAGGCTTTTACCGGTGACTCAGATGTGCCTTCAGTGGGGAGGACTTTCCCAGCCCACCCCAGTCCCTCTCTGATATAACGTTTATCACAATCCAAATTGGGAAAGTTTATCCATGTTTACTCTTAGCTTGAAGTTCCATGATGGTATAGAGATTTCTGCCTTATAATTAAGCCGGACTAACAGCTAATGCCCAGAAACTTAAAACAATGCCTCGCACTCAGTAGATTACCACTCCGTATTGGTAGATTGGTGGTGAGTGGGTGAACTGATGAATCTATGCGTGGATCGATGAGTTAGGAGGATGAATGAAGAGGAGGAGGGACAGTTTGGACACTTTACATGGGACACATTGGTCTTGGAGCTGAATAACACAGGTTCTAATCTATGTCAGCTTTAGCCAAGTTCCTTCCAAGTTCATGCCTACACGTTTGTATCTGACTTCCCGATCATACGATTGTCTCAGGGCCAGCAGATTTTACTTCAGTTCTCATTGACTCAGTTGAGCACAACAGGGTGTGTCTCTCTGCTCAACATCATTTGTTTGCTTATTTCCTCTGGGTATCCTACAGTCTAGTAAACATCCTTTGACTCCAAATCCAGGAAGCTGGTAATGCCAGAAGTCTATAAGCTTGAATGGATGTTTAACTATTGAAGACTGGTGAAATGGTTCATGTGAGGAGTTGATAGGCTTGTTGGGAATGCAGGGAAGGTGGGGAGTGGAGCTAGTGAAGGAAGCCAGGCTCCTTTCCACAAAACAGCTCCATTGGTGGTGTGAAATGATTTATTATTAATAATAATTAGTTAATCGGTGAGTGTATGACTGATACACGAAGATGCAATTCAGAGCCAGATCTTAGTGGTCTTAGGTTGTCCATGCTTTATTTCTCTCTTCTCGCACAGGAAATTGGAAGTTGATAACTAAGGAAGTCTGTTTTTCAGATGTATTTTATCTGCGATACTTAACTTTCCAGATACCTGTAGTTTTACACATAAGATAACTGGCTTCCATACGAAGTAAAGTCTGATACTAGATCAGAACAAACTTATGTATCTTTGCTGAATAATGTACATCTGTGCACTGAGAATAGTGTGTGTGTGTGTGTGTGTGTGTGTGTGTGTGAGAGAGAGAGAGAGAGAGAGAGAGAGAGAGAGAGAGAGAGAGAGAGAGTGTGTGTCTCATATCTTGTTGTCCAGGCCAAAGTCTTATCCCTTGGCTCATGGGGAACACCGATTGAAGTCTGGTCTCTGCATCTTTGTACTAAGGAAGAAATGGTCCAGCAGCTGTCTCTGTTTAACAGTGGTTATCTTTGGGCTTGTGGGTGTTTAGAATGTTTTTCCTCCTTCTTACTTAGCTGTAATTTGTGACTTTTTTCTACATTAATTGTATGTTAAGGAGAAAAAAGCAGTAACTTTAAATTATGATAAGTGTAATAATCAGGAAAAAAAATTTCCCTCTTTCCTCTTTATTGCTATGAAGAGAGGAATGATTCTTTTGTCTTTGGTGTGATAGTCATGGGAGAATTTAAATACCTAGGGACACTGTTGTCAGTTGGGGGAAAGCTGTGGATACTTCTAGATTAGGTTAGCCTTTTGTCTTTACCAGAGGTTCACTTGCCAACCATTCTGTCTGCTGCCTGATGTATGGCCTTGTTGAATCCTCATCTTTTGTCATTTGGTTTACAATGGGCCTAAAATGCTCTAAGCAACTTGCTGTGATCCTAAACAAATGCAGATAGCCTGAATCTGATCTGGCCATGGACTTGGGACTGTGGAACCCATACCCCAGGAGGGTGGGAGGCAGATGGCAGAGTAGCAAGCAGAGATGCTACTATTACAGCTAATGTAGTCTTCCCTCTCAATGGGATGCTTCTACACACAAGATGCCCAGATGAGTGACAGGTGGGCTGAATGCTGCAAGAGCTTCCAGTGTGGCCATTATTTTGGCTTGACATAAATCCTCTTGAAAAAGTTCAAAAATGTTTATTGTCTAGATTTCTTGGAGCATCATACCTGTTGTTAGAATTCACTGTTTTTTAGACTGTGATCTAAGGGGCTTCTTTCCATCCAAGAGACTACCTACAAATCTTTTGTGTCCAAGTGTTTTCAGAAGCTGACTGTCTGGTGATCCACGAGTCTTGTGAAAATGTACAGTCATGGCTCCTGGTTGAGATCTATCTAATCTATCACAGGGATATGGCCTCTGTTCCCCGGGTGTCTCCTGTTACAATGTCTTGGCAACGAGGTGAACAGTTTCCTATGACCAGATTCATCATTTATGAGGGCTTCCATGATTAAGAGTTAATGTGTGTGTGTGTGTGTGTGTGTGTGTGTGTGTGCGCGCGCGCGCGCCCATGCACACGCATGTGTGCGCATGTGTGTATACTATGAATTATCTATCAGAAGCTTTTGTTTTATTTCTTTCACCTTTCAAGTTATAAAGCACACAATTCCTATTTTTGTAGATCTTAGGAATTACTTTAGAGGATCCAGAAACTATAACAATCTTCAGACTTTATCTTTGGAACCCAGGCATGGGAGGGGACCACAGACTTGTCATGGAGTTTGGGGAGGAGCTTGGGCTTGCTGTCTCTTCCTGTAACATTCATTTAGACAGCTCGATTTTATATATGAAATTTCCCACTTATAAGATCTTTTACAAAATTTTCTCAATGTAAAGAAAAATAGGTAAAGGGGGGAGAAAAGAGGAACTTGATGCTGTTTATAATCACTTCCAAAGCCAAACCTCTGCACTTGCTGTAAATGTTACCTAGCAAGGTAGAACCTTTGCCCTCACCAGTCACCCTCCCGTCCAGTTATAATGAATTCTTCCACTTAATGCAAATGTGTTAATTGGCATAAATCTTTAGTTTTCATGCAAATGCTGTGGTTGCTGGTGGAAATGCCTATGTGGATTCTGCTGAGATAGATCAGGAAATGGCCTCCACCTGACAATTTTGTATGACCCACAAAAGAGGTGGTCTTGAATTTCATGATGCAGAACCAAATGAATTGGTCACTGCTCTGGCAAGGCATTTGCAAAGATTACTTGGGGGCAAAGGCTGGGAAGAGAGGTGAACGCAGCATTTCCACTGTCTGAATCAGGGATGGTTTCTTGGAAACCTGTCATTGACAAAGCCAATTATGTAGAGGTAGAATGTCAGCTCTGACAGAATGAAACCAATGCATTCTGTGTGTGTGTGTGTGTGTGTGTGTGTGTGTGTGTGTGTGCTGCGTGCATACTGAAACATACGTGCACAGGTATTTAATGAAATTCTGCTTTCCTAACTGGTTCTATATTCATAAATGTGTATTTTTATAAAATCTAAATCCTATATTTGCCCATCCATGCACACACACACACACACACACACTCCTGATTATGCTTCATTTGGGTGAAATTATTTAATTAGCGTATTAAAAAAGAAAGCTGTTGGCTGCCACTGTATTTTTCAAAAGGGAAGAGAGAGCTTGAGGAACCAGAGATCCCTCCTGGTTTTGCCTCTGTCTCACTTCTCCTTTCAAAGCACCTCAGACTTGGGTTTCCAACTTGTAAATGGAGATTATTAAATTAGCTTCGTCAGTGGTTGTCAGGGAATCACTCAAAGGTTCCAGATTCTTTGCAAATAAAATGCCTTGCTGTGGGAGCTCCAGTTAATTATAAATGAGGAGTAGAGGGCTGGCAGCTAGCAGAGAAGGCAGATAAAGCCCTTGTGGTTTTGATTTACTGGGTTTATTCCTCCCCCCCACTTTGGTTTTTCTGAGTGATTTTGTTGCTGTTGTTCAGGAGCGAACAGCTATTCCATGTGAAACCAAGTGTGTCTTCTGTAATATTTGTGTTGAGGGCTCAGCCAGGTCTTCTTTTGGCTCCTCATTCTGCCCTCCCCTTAGGGGTTCCAAAGAAGGTATATAATAAACGCTTAAGAAGATGATCGACTTCCCTAGCCTGGCCCTTAGGAAAATGAGAAATCAAAACCACAATTAGATACAGTGTCACATCCACTAGGGTGGCCACACTCAATAAGGTAGACCACAAGACATGTGGCGGGAGTTAGAGGAAGTGTAACCTGCCTTCATTGAAGGCAGTGGCTTCAAATTGTTTAGATATTTTGTAGTACAGTTTGACAGTTCCCCAAAATGATAGACACAAAGTTACCATGTGATACAGTGATTCCATTGCTAGGTATATGCCCAAGAGAAATGACTGCATAGATCTCTATAAAATCTTGATACTCAACATTAAAATTAGAATTATTCAAAAAATGAGAGTCCAAATATCTACCAGTTGCTGAATGCACAAATATGATACATCCCTACAATTGGAATATTCCTCAGCAATAAATAAAAATGTTCAAGAGACTGGTGCGTGCTATAGCATGGGTATAGTTATGAAAGAAGCTAGTTTCAAAAGATTATATTTTGCATGGTTTCTGTATATGAAATGTCCAAAATAGGCGAAACCAACAGAGACAGAAAGATTGGTAGTTGTTAGGGTGTGTGATCCTGGTCTATGAGAAGTTACTGTTCGTGTTCATGAGTTTAGTGGGCATGTCTAAAATTAGTGGTGGTTGGGGAATTCTGACTATATTAAGAACTAGTGAATTATATGCTAGAAGGGTAGGTTTTATGCTATGTGAATTATCTTAACAAAGCCGTTGTTGCAAAACTCAGACACATGTGGCGATTAGAATACTGGGTTCTTTCGTTGCCTTTATAATGTGCTACAAAAAGATCAGATACACACAAATAGCTTGTCAACGTTTGCCTCCTCCATGCTATTCTGTTTATTTCATTGGTAAGAGAGAGAAATCTGTGTGTGTTGTTTGACGATGTCATTTTCTTTGCTACAATATTTAGATAGGGATAAGGTTAAAGAAGTTGCAGGAAACCTTGAGGGAGAGGCTGGGCTTGAGGAATTTGCATCCTTGACTGGTACTGGAGTAATTGAGACACCTAATTGGGAGCTGGAAGGAGGAACAAAGTCAGGCATGGTAGCGCACACTTGTAATCTCAGCACTGGGGTGGTAGAGGAAGGCTGACACATTCCTGGGGCTTGCTGGTCACCAGCCTAGCGTTTTTGGTGGACTCTAGGCCAACAGGAGACCCCCATCTCACAAAACAAGGTAAGCAACACCCAAGAGTATCCCCCATCTTTCTCTATGGGAAAAAAAATTTCACATGTGTGAAGTTATATAAAATAACTACAAATAATGATACTTTTTTGTGTTTATGACTCTGAATCAGAGAGCTTTAATAACTGTGAACTTATCTTCCTGTGAAGATTTTTGGGACCACATTTGTTTTAGTGGAAAACTGTTCTTATTCCTAAAGAAAAGATCGCATCCATGTTTTTTTTTATGACCTATTATGGTTTTGCTGTTATTTGTATGATTTAAGAACTTAAAAAAAGGACCTTGTTAGTGATTGTTAAATCTGGTAATATTTCTGATTAGTTGTGTGGATTCTATATATTTAATTCTATAAATGTTGTTATGGTCCATATTTAGAGGTCTGCGTGTGTGTGTGTGTGTGTGTGTGTGTGTGTGTGTGTGTGTGTGTGTGAATTTGGGAGAAGAGACTGGGTCTGTGTGTCAGCATCACCAGCATGCTCACCTGGTAGTCTCTGATCTCCTAAGTGACTTGATGACATGTGTCCATTATTAACCAGTGTTCTCTAGGCTGTAGCTGGTGAGTGTGTTTATGGGTTGGAATCCAAAGGCTGATGACCTGATGTGTTTGCTGCCTGCAGGAAGATCTGTCTACACTGCAAGTGTCCCCAGGAGGAGCACATGGTGACAGTGATGCCGTTGGAGATGGAGAAGACCATCAGCAAACTCATGTTTGACTTCCAGAGGAACTCGACCTCCGATGATGACTCGGGCTGTGCTCTGGAAGAGTATGCCTGGGTTCCCCCGGGGCTGAAGCCTGAGCAGGTAGCCATCTTCCCATGCCTTTAGCTTTAGATGTTGTCTTTCCAGCGTTTCCACACCCCACACTTGGAAGGGATTGGTTGCCCTGTTGATTCAGGATTGTTTGGCAATAAATGAGTTAAAGATATCCCAGGCCTCCATGGGAAATGAAGCTGAGCCTGGAATAATCCGTCACTAATCCATTCTGTCTTTTCATTGTCAACCGTTTGTTGACAATGAAACTTCTTAGAAATGTTGACTATTAGACGTTCTGTTTTGGGGTGTGGGGAGAAGCCCGAGAGAGTCAACATGAGTTGTCACATTCAGAATCTTTACACAAGGAATCCAGGACCTGCCTTCTCGGTGGTGTGTGCTGTGTTTAAATATTAAACTTGACCTTAGTTTATAAAGACATTGCTCTTACCTAAAAATTCCTAGCACTTGCACAGGCTTTAAACATTGCTGGCCTGATGAGAATATCTTTTGTCTTTGCTTCTCTCTGCTTTGCATTTTTCCCAGTGATACCCAGCCATCTCTTGCATTTGGTGGTCCTTGGTGTTTTCTCTTCCAGAAAACTGCAGTCAGCCTGGCAGCACATCTGTAAGCGGGACCCTCTTAGCATCTCCCTGATAATGACTTTCAGAGATAGGGAGAATCTTAAAAGTGTTAACTACCATTGTCTTCCCCCCAACCATTCAATTCTTGAGAGAGCACTGTGTCTGGCAGAGTATTTAGAAGCTCAAACAGCATGACAGTTGTGTGTCAGAAACTTTAAGTGTGATAATGCTTTCAGGAAACGTACTTTGTAATTAAGACCCAAGAATCCACTAATAACCGGAGAAGTGGCTCTTCTACTGCCTCTCTGATTAGCCATTTTCCATTTTCTTTGTCCATTGTCCTACTTTCATTTCTGTTTCTGTGATAAAGTACTCTGGGGAAAAGAAGCAGCTTTGGAAAGTAAAGGTTTATTTTAGTCTACAATTCCAGCTCACACTGCAGAGCTGCCTCTGTGGCAGAACTTGAGACAGCTAGTCATATCACATTAACAGTCAGGAGCAGCGAGAATGGATACACGCATGCTTGCTTGTGCTTAACTCAATTTCCCCAGCCTTATGCAATTCAAGACTCTGCCTAGCGAAAGGTGCCTCCCTCAGTGGGCTGGGTGTTTCCACACCAATTAGCTTAATTGAGGCATGCCCACCAGCTAACCCAATGCAGACAATTCCTCATTAGGACTCTTCCAGGGTGACTCTAAATTGTGTCAGCTTGACAATTAATGCTGTTCCATCCAAATTGATGCACCAAATTGGCATATAAAATTGTCTTATAAGTACGTCTAGCCAGAGAAATATTGTATAGATGTAGGAATGTTTTTCATGTATAAATTTAGAGGTTTTTCAATGCTAAAGGTTAAACCTAGAGCATACCTTTTGTATACTCTTGGTAAATGTTATACCCCTGTGCTACAATTCTAGTCCATGAGTTTATATTTCCAGCTGAAATATTTGAGGATCTAGAATTTTATTTCTGCAGAAATACAATTGCATGGAGTGGAGCACTGGCCATTCTCTTCAGACAGAATCTGACCTTTGCAGGTCGTCTCAGTTTCTGCTCTATCCACTTAATATTCCCACTTTATTTCCTTATATATTCTTCAACCTTGTGGTCCCGCTTCTAATCATACAGAGAAAGAGAAAGTATCTTGGACAAGAAACACCCACAGAAAACATTTCCCATGAGAAATGAAGACTGTGCTCTCTAGAGATATTGGCCAAGCCACCTAAAGGTGCTGTCCTATAGCTTGTGGGCTGTGATTATGTGTTTCCTTTCCTCTGTCTAAAGACTACATTGTTGAAGAATTTCTTTGAAAAAGAGAGAGTATGTGAGTTTTTCTAGGTGAATTTACTGGGTAGGGTGCTGCTGACTTAATTTTCTTGACATAGCTGTTACTCTGAGCTATTGAGCTTGTACACCTGGGTAGATCTGGGAACTTGTTTCACTTTCCTGCTGACATCACTTCCAGTAACTTCCATGTGGCCCATCTTTGTTGTCGTTTACTTAAATGGCATTGCTTGCTGTTGAATGAAGCTCTGAATTTTCCAGTGTTCCTGCTTAAGCAGATTCTTCTGTAAGACCACTAACAATCTTCAGCGATGCTCAGATTCCAGGAGAACGTTCTACTTGTGTTGATCCAAGAAAACAGACAGTTGTAGAAGCTAGGATCCTGATTAACCCAGCAGTTCTAATTGAGAATGACTGAGGGCCACTTGACTCATTCAGCTGTCTTGAGGAAATGTAAAATTGAAGTTTTTAAATATATTTTGAAGGAAAATGATGAGCACCCTTAAACAAAAGGTTGGAATTGTGCCGATTGAAAGGGTGTTCCCATCCCTTGTGGTTGTTCGTCAGCAAGTCTTCTTTATTCCCAGCACGCATGAAACCTCTATGATGCACAGAACCAGAGGTAGAATATCAGGGTGTTTGAAGGGTTCTGTATTTACCCAATAAAATGTGAGTCTGCTTTTTAAAGTCTCTGAAGGGGTCATGTTGTATGATAGACACAGGCTCCAGGTTTAAAAAGTTGAGCTCTTTTAAAGTTTGTCATTTACAAAGATATTTATGGGTATAAAGATTTTTAAAAAGCTGTCTGGTATGCACTTAGATTAGAAAGAATGTGATGCCTAAGTGCCTTTTTCTTAACAAAAGTTCTGCTGATGCCAGGCAATAGTGGTGCACACCTTTAATCCCAGCACTAAGGAGGCAGAGACAGGCGGATCTCTGTGAGTTGAAGCCAGCCTGGTCCACATAGTGAGCTCCAGGAGAGCCAACCTACATAGTGAAACCCTATTTTGACCCCTCACTAAATAAATAAATAAATAAATAAATAAATAAATAAATAAATAAATAAATAAATAGAAAATAAAAATTTCTGGTGGTTAATATCATGGTAGTTGTCTATGATTTGAGAGAAACCATTTTTCTGTCAAGAGAAATTATGGTGAATATGAAAAATGTTTTGTGCTAGAGGCAAAAGATTAAAGACTAATTAGGGTGGAGAATAATGTACTTTAATTTTGGTTTGAAATCTTTCCTCCCCATGATCACGAGGCCAATGGGATACCTTCAGCTAATGTTCTTTATTATTCTTTCTCTTGAGTAAGTCCTACAATTTAATAAAATGTGTGTGAAATTCATCTCACATTTACAGACGTATTCTTGAACATGGGCATTTAATTTCATAAAAGTCTTCAAAAACACTCTTTCTTAAACGAGTGTGAAAGTCGTGAGAGGGCAGTCGCCTGGTGGCTTCAGATGACTCAAAACTGGTGACAACTGTTCCTGTCCTCTGCTTCAGCTCACACCATAGCGAGGTGTCCGTGTTATTTGGAAAACCCCGGGATAGCCAATCAGAGAGCTGCAGTCTACCCTTAGGAGGCCACTGGGAGTCAGTTTCAAGACTCTGGTGTTTGTTCAGCCTCAATTAATAATTGGAGCCGTCTTCTATAAATGCTTTGTGACAAGGTTACA
This sequence comes from Myodes glareolus, assembly GCF_982192425.1. Classification (NCBI taxonomy): domain Eukaryota; kingdom Metazoa; phylum Chordata; class Mammalia; order Rodentia; family Cricetidae; genus Myodes; species Myodes glareolus. Next base: position 58,864,782 of record NC_142028.1, read on the forward strand.
ATAGATAATCATAAACAAGTTTAAATAAAGCAAATAATGAGATTTCTCACTGTTGGCATTTCTAGATGGATAATTCTCATCTTAGGAGAAGCCACTGTGTTAAAGAACGGCTAGCATGGGTCCTCATGGCCACCTACCAGATGTCAGGTGTGTCTCTTAGTTGTGGTAACCAACTGTATCTTCAACACAGTGTCTCTAAAGAGTGAAATAGCCATTGGATGAAAGTGATGATAAAGTTGGAGTGTGGGGGACTGAGCAGATGCCTCAGTGGCCAAGAGCATTTGTTGCTCTTGCAGAAGTCCCAGATTCTGTTCCCAGCATCCATGTGGTGGCTCACAAGCCTTCATGACGCCAATTTCAAGGGATCTGACCCCTTCTTGTGACCACTGCAGGCACCAGGCACGCACATGGTACATATACATATATGTAGGCAAAATACTCGTATATACAAAAGAAACATGTCATGTTGCTGTAGATATCCAGACAGATACTTGGAGTGTATCTCACCAAGAACCTGGTTCAGTTAAGGCAAAAGAGGATGACTGTACTTAACACATATTCATTTAACACACATTATACTTTGGCCCCTTCACACCAACTGCTGTCTTGTAATGCGGCCAAGTGCTGGTAGAGTACTAGGCCCACTGGGTGGAGTACTAAACCGACTGTGTTTGAGGCTATCTTCTCCACTAAGTCAAAACCAGAACTGGAATTGGGGGAGGGTTTGTGAGTTGTTCTCCAGTTTGGAAATAGCTTTCTTCCTCTTGTTATGAATGAAGAATTATAGTCAAAAAAAAATGTGGTGGGAGCTGAAGAGATGAGACAGTGACTAAGAACGCTTGCTTCTCAAGTATGAGGACCAGAGTGTGGTCATATGCACACACATATGTACCAATACTCAGACATGCATGCATACTCATAAATAAGCAAGAAAAGTCAGATATTTTCTAAAAGAAAATAGGAAGCCTCTAAAACAGCAAATGAAAATCAATTCTACCAAAGGGAGAAAATTATATCCTAAGCTTTTTAGTGTGTTCAAGTATCTGTGTACAGAGAGAGGGCTGTCCTTTTGTGTTGGTTCGGATAAAAATGTGTGATAGCGTTCTCCACCTTCCCTAATCCGACTTTTTTCTTTCTTGTATTATGACTATTTTCCTATATCAGCTTACTTCAAAGCTAACTCTCTTCTGTAGTAATTAGGTTTCCCAGCATCTAATCTGAAGTATCACCACCACTAGGAGACTGAAACATTTGGAAGTATATTTTGAGCGTTTGGGGGAGTAAGTTCTCTAAAGGACTGGCAGATTCTACCAGTCTATGAGTAGGACTTCAGATGACCCGGGACAAAGGAGAACGACCGCCACTGATGTCAGGAGCTCGAGGTGTGATTTGACCACTGCTTTGTTGTTAGTTTATATCTGAGTGGCCTAAAACAGCAGTAACTGTGTAGGTCTGGAAACAGCCCTTCTCCTCTTCTTAAGAACAGCCCTGTAAGAGGCGTGTCCCGTACAAGCTACTCTAAGGCATTTGTTCACTATGACAAACTGCCCTCCCGTGAGGTTCCCACTGCACATTCTCAGATGAAGTCTTGAGACATGGCGGTGTTGTTTGTATTATTTCATCCTTTGGCTGCCCCTTGAAAAACCTGAAGAGACCCTCAGCTTCCCTCTACCTCCTGAACGTCCTCTTCATCGACGTTTTGGATACCTCTTGTGTCCATGACAGAATCCCACATATAAATATGCCAAATCCTCAGTCTCCAAAAGTTAGTAATCTTCCCTTGACCTTAACTTCGTCCTGGTGCATAAAGTAGAAAGTCAGTTATTTTTTCCAGATTGTTCCACATTCTCTTCAGACTATCCGAGCAAGAATGAAAAACAGATGCCAGGAGTAATTGCCCATTTTTTGACTTTTGAAGCACTCTTCCAATGAAAAATAAAGCACCCCAAACTTCCAGAGATGAAGTGAGTTAGTTGGTTTTGACCTTCATGAAATTATCTCTATTGAAAGATAATAAATCCCTTTTGCTTTCATTTCCATGCTCACTGCTTATGCATTAAGCATCGGATTAAATATATGCCCTCAGGGACATCTTGACCAGTCTATGATTCAAGATCTGGGTCCCAGTTCTGAACTTTGTAACAAAATCTTGCAACTTTCCTTAATATGCCTCAGACTCTCAGTTGGATATTTACTAGTATCATGATTTGCTCAATATTTAACTCCCCTGGCTTGACTCTAACTCTTGGGTGGGCAGAGATCTTGCCTGCTTTGTTCTTTAGGGCCCCACCACAACAGCAGCCTACAGCACAGCTCCTGAGAGATCATAGGCACCAAGCACAAAGTTATTAAGAGTTGGGCTGACAGGCGTTCTCTGCAGAAGGGAAAATGTTCATGGATACATCACATCAAAAAGATGACATTTGTCTTGTTTTTTCCCCTAAATGAGAGATTGTTTCTTATCACCGGTTTCCACTCCCCGTGCTTCCTCTGAATAGATGCGCTCTAAGCAGATTCCTAGCCATCTTAATCACAGTAGATGTTTGTTAGGCTGCACAAAGGCAGGAGAGGGTAACATGCTGTACGGCCTCTGCTCTAGCAGACCTGAATCAGCACTGCTGGCTCCAAGACCAGGGTCTGGAGCAGTGAGGGAGGAGCTGAGGGCTGGCAGCAGATAGCCTTTCCCAACCCAGGCATCATCTGTGTCTGAGTCAGTCCCTGGAGCTGCAAAGCCATGGCCTACAAAAACAGCAGCCCATACCTGGAGCCAGTCTAGCCTTTGAAGTCAGGCACATCTGGACTACTGACATTTCACTTTCTGACCTCAGGAGTTGTTCAGCTCCCAGAAGCCTCTGTTAGGGCAGAGAAGGACAGTGACAGTGGCAGTGTTACTGGGCTTTCAGTACAGACCTGTGTGCTCACCACCATTTATTGTGGGCCTGTGTATGTGTGTGCATGTTCATATATGTGGGTGCACACGTGTGAAGGTCAAAGGACAACCTTGGGTGTCAATCCTCAGATGGGATCCACCATGTTGTGCTTGTTTGTTTGCTTTTACAGTCTCTCACTAGTCTAGGGAGGCTGGACTGGTGGAGCCACCCCCTAGGGATCCACCTGTCTCGGCTTTCCCATTGTTTAATTCTAAGCATTTGCTACCTTATCTACCACCATGTACACCTTTTCACAGTGTGTTCTGGGGATTGAACTCAGGTCTTCATGCTTGCAAAACAAACACTTTATTCATGGAGGTGTCTCTCTAGCCTTCACCACCATTTGCAATATTATTACCTTTTAGGTTTTTGTACAAGTATCTATTAAATGTTGAGGATACTCCCCAACCATCCTCTCTTTTCTTGCCTTCTCCCCCTGATAGTTCTCTTTGTCTCCAGACTGTCTTCTTTATGCTCTCATGTCTTATGATTTTATGTACCTTTATAAAACCTAGGAGCCATAAATGAGAGAAAACATATAACAATTGTCTTCTGGAGACTGGTTTAATTTTATTATCTCTCATTCCAACCTTTTCCTGAAAATGACATAACTTTGTTCTTCTTTATGGCTAAAAAAAATTCCATTGTGTGTGTGTGTGTGTGTATATATATATATATATATATATATATATATATATATATATTCCATTTTCCTTATCTGTTCTTCTGCTGTAGGATAAATATGTTGGTTCCATAACTTAGCAATTGCAAACAGTGCAAGGATCTCTTTGGCGTGCTGACTTGGGGTCCTTTGCAAGTCCCCACCGTTTTTAGGAACCTTACTGTGTCTCCATTGAAGAAGTGAGTAAACCAAACCTTAGAGAAGTTAAATAACTTGCAGGTAGACAGCCCCTGGAACCAGCATGCTCAGACTTGTCAGTTCCAGGACTAGCCTGGCTCTGAATGAAGACTTATGAAACAAATAGACATTGCTCAATCAAATAGTTGCTTCTTTGCCACCCTTCTTGGAAGATGGTATCGACTAAATGACTACCCCTGCGCTGAGTTGGCTCACAGAGGCAAAAGTATGTTTGGCTGTCCAGGAAAGAACAAAGCTAGCCGAGGATTTAGGAGTGGGAATAGCAAAGATTTTATAGGAATCCAGTTTCTCCTCAGCTTTCTCAGAGGCTATGTAGCTCGGCATCCCTCTGGAGTGCACCACAAGCCTGACTCACAAGGGCTTTCATGGAAAAACTTCAAGTCCTACCAGTCCAGGACTCTCCTCAGATGCTCTGTCTGAGGTTGGTTTAAAAATATTGATGTCCTCAGAGTGGGGTCATCTAGGGTTGCAAGAATGGATTCTTTCTCTCTAGTCATTTAAAGAATAAAAAGGCAGGAAAAGCAAGGTCTCAGCACTCAGCCAGAATTTCCTGAAAGCAGAAGAAAAAATGTGTGTGCGCACATGCAAGGGTCGGGCACAAAAGCACACCAAAAGACAGACTCCCCAAGGTGAAGAGGTGACCCAGAACTGATATCTGAATCTTCTTAAAGGATCAGAGTTTTGTTTTGTTTTTTTTATTTTTTTTAAATGTTTGGGAATTGGATGAATTCTCATTCTCCTTCAGAATGGGAAGCCTACCAGGCTTTGTTTTAAAGGAGAAGAATCAGAAAGCTGGTCATCTTATTAAATGTTCAAGTATATTCATTTACCTATCTAATCTCATTTCCCTGATGTCTGCCTGCCAGAAATCTGACTCCTATGACTATATAACTTAATGTTGATCGTCTTCTCTGACCCCACTGTGCCTGAGCTGCTTGGACCAGTACCCAGGCAGAGCCACCCGAGTCTGGAATACCCAGTACCTCAAGCAAGCTTCAGACCATCTACAGGACCAATTTTCATTAAGTGAAAACTGCTGTCCACCTTTCTTGGTGCTTACAGTCTTGGCTTCACACCGTTGAAACCTACAGAAGCCAGTCCCTGGAGGATTCTCAGTAGGCTACTAGGAAGTCTTCCCACCAAAAAAGAATATTTACACACCCTTCTGGGTGGAGGGAAAACAAGCAGGTCAGCCGGAGACGTCTGAACTGGCTCCCTATTTACCCTGTGATCCCTGTGTAGCAATTGTCTTTAATGGCTGGTCATTGAGATCCTTGGGACCATTTCACTCAATTTTTCTCCCTAATGAATTGTGTAAAGAATATGTGAAAGCATATGCTAGAAAATAATGTAGAAAAGGAATGGCTGCCGGATTTTTTTGCTTATTAATTTATTTCTTCAGCAGATATGTATTGTATACTAACTGTATCTCAACCATTGTTTGGGCACTATGGGTGAAACAATTTAAAAAATAATTAAAGCTCCCACTGTACTGTAACTGCAAGGATGATGAAGGAAAATTAAGAAACAAATACATGATCAAAATGACTCCAGGTTATTGGTTTTTAAGAAAGTATGATGATATTCATAATTGTGAATAGTAGTGTTGGACAACACCCCATGTTTCACACATTGCATCTCATTCAAACTATACAAGATTAGGAACTGATTCCAATGTCGTGAACACGGTCCTGGGTGTCAAAAGATTGCTTCCTTTGCCCTGATCTCTGAGGGAATGGCAACTGAGTTGCTGCTGAATGATATGAAGCAATCTGCTTTGCTACATCAACCTGACTTGTGTGTTCCTCTGAGTGAAGCTTAGAGATGAAACCAAACTGGCACTTATTTTATACAAAAGCATTTCAGGAGAATGTTGAAGGAGACTTGAGGAGAAGTGGAGCCCATACAGTGGCCAACTTTTCCAAGGCATCCAGGGGCACAGGGGCCAATAGAACAACCAATAACACTCATTCAGAGTGGGCTAGGGAAACCCTGAAGAGCCACTGCCACATGCAAGATTTGTAGCAGGCAAACACTTACCCTGTCATCTTTCCTGCCTTCTGAAATATGACCCTATTCTAGGGAGTCCCACGTTTTCTTCTTCACTTCTGGAAGTTCATAGCCCAATAATTTCAGGTGCATATTCACCGTTGAGAACCAGACGGTGCATGAACAAACCACAGTACTCAATCCCCCCTTGTAAGTGTTGAGATTCAGACATGATCAGCAAACAGATCAAGAAGCTAGTAAGCCCAGAGCCGGATCTCCAATCTATATCTGTCCCATTCCAGGGGCCATCGGGATTTCCTCCTCCGCTCTCCTCTCCCTAGGTGCCGTACCCAGGATATCAGATACCGTGAAAGGGTAGAGCAGTGTGTTTCCCACCAGCTTTCTTTCTGTGGGCCAGAAATTTCCCCTAATCTTGGGTTGGCCTTGATGACTAAAGAGTTTCCCCATTGTTACAGGAAGCTGCACACTCCTACCTCCCAAGACGTGTCCCTATTGTCAGTGTCTTGTTTGTCTTTGACGTCTCACCATCTCTCACCCCATCCTGACTCTACTTCACTCAGGTTTTCCTGTTCCTGGTCCAGTGTCATACATCTGGGCATCAGCAGTGATAATTCATTCACCTGGGGCATTTATGCTGAGTGCCAACCATTTTCCCAGCTCTTTCCTAGTCGCTAGAGGAGAGAGCATGGACACGGTGTCTACCCTTATGCAGGTGACAGTCCACTGGAGAATACAGATGGATTAAACCTCTGTGAACACTGTCATTAGACTTGCCATCCATTTCCAGAATGATGTTTTCATTTCATTATTCCAGCAGCGCAAGCTGAGCTCCAGATGAAATTCCATGGCTGCAGTGAGCTGCATCCTTCTGCAACTGAATGGGTAGATTCTGTTCCCCCAAAGCTGTAGTTCCTGTTTGGGCTTCACTGTCAATTCACCCCAATATTTTCAATGTGATTCCAGAAATGAGTGGGTAAGGGAGGCCGCCAAACAATCTCCTCCGTGATTCTCAGGAAATTAGTCACATGAACAGCGTGTGTTTATCTTGGCTCCAGAGAGGCCCTGATGTCACTGGATGAAGATGGGAAATATGCATGGATGTGCAGCATTCGATACAACAGCATGTTAATAAACTTGTTTTCAACAGAGTTGTCAGGGATGGGGCTAGAACCTGGGTTTCAGGCCTTTGGAGCCTCTGCCAGGTGAAGTCAGCAACGGCATGGCCAGATTCTGCCAGCAGGGACTTGTCAAGGCTCATGTATAGAATGTGAGGCCCAGGGAAGCCAAGGGGCATTTGCAAGGGCAGGATGGAGCCTGCTGTTGGAGTTCTCACTCTCAATACAAATAGCTCTGGCCTTCTCCATGCATATATCCTCAGGTGCTGCAGAGTGGGTGTGGGCCCCTGGAGTTGGACTTCCAATGTGAGTTTACAGCTGTACACACTCTTTGCTAACTGGGCAGTCTGTCCTGCTTGGATGAGAGTTGACTTGTTCTCAAGGTGATCTGCTCAGTCTTAGGGCTTGTGGATATGTTAGCAACAGTGGGACGGCTAGAGGAATTTACCATCCATTCATCAAATAACTAACTCCTTCATCTTTCAGGGTCTTGCTGTGGTTATTTGGGTTTTGTTTGTTTGGTTGGTTGGTTGGTTGGTTAGTTTTATTTTTGTTTTTGTCTTTGTTTTTTGAGACAGGATTTATCTGTGTAGCTCTACATGTCCTAGAACTTACTTTAGACCAGGCTGGCCTCAAACTCAGAGATCCTCCTGCCTCTTCCTCCGGAGTGCTGGGATTAAAGGCGTGCACCACCACTGCCTGACCCGTCTTCATCTTTCTACCTGCTTGTCTATCCATCTATTCATCCACTCTAGCGTTTAACTATTTAGTCCTTCAGCAGTTGCTTATTAAGCACGCATTATATGCGAACAATTAGCCTAGATGGTTCCTTTCCAGATGCAATGTGACACCCCAGTCTTCTGATTTTACTTTATATACCATAGTGAACGTCTACCTAACAGGGAAAGATAGAGGGTTCTTGCTCGTGGAAGACCCGCACTGGCTCTAATCTTTGGTGTTACCTTCTGTAGTTTCTAACTTCTAAGTGCCTGTCCTTCTGAGCTGGTCTGGAATCCCTCTGGGCTCGCAGCTTTGAGATTTGTTTGCTCTGTCTTCAAATCCTGACTCCTGCTACTATCTTATATTGACCACTTTACCTTCATAGACTTCTAATTCATCTTTGGGAAGTAAGACTGTCATCACCTCACGATAGCATGGTTATAAGGATTCAGAGAGGCAGTGTCTTAGGGAAGGACACTTTCAGAACGACTGCTGTTTCTAACAGTAGAAGGTGGGAAACACTCAGAGGGCTGTCAGCAGATGAGTGGATAAATGAGTGTTACATTTGTTTAAGATGCTACTGTTTAAATAAAAGGGAGCAAAACTTTCATATATGCATGAATGGGTCTCATATCATTATCCAAATGAAAGAGTGAGACAAAACGGCACATGCGCTATGGTTCTGTACATCTGAAACTCTGGATAATGCAAATTGACGGTGACAGCAGATTAGTGCTCACTTGTGGGTCGGGTGATAGGGGAAGGAGATAGAAAACAAATAACAAAAAGTCCAACCTTCGGGAGGTACTAGGTGGGCTCACGATGTCTAATATGCTAATACTAATATGAGGGTGGACCTATGTCAATCTAATTGTAGCTGTAATTTAAATATGTATAGTTTGTTATATGTCAAATATCCCAGCAAATAAGGAGAAATTTCTCGTCAGCAAACAGGAAGGCACACCAATGGAGTCTTCCTAAATCTCCATGACTCGCCTTGGGAAGTAATTGAGCCTTCTGGCCAATTACTGTCAGAATGGATTCACTCAATATTAATTATGCACAATAAAAAGAGAAATTGGAGGCAGAGACTCAACAAAATCTAAATGGATGGTACCAGAAATGCAGCTCCACAAACTTGCTTATTTCATCATCTGTAAATTCCCGAGGGTCGTGCGTAATATGTAGTTGGCACTTGGTAACTAATGGTTCTAGCTATTATGGGATGGAAGTTAGGGAGCCTGATTAAGACTCAGCAGTCCCATCTTGCTCAGGAGAGTTGATTATTCCAGAAGTTTCACAAACAAAAGAATGAACCCATAGCCTGGGAGCTTGAATGAGGTGGGTCTGCCACATTACAGGTACACAGTTTGTGTACAGTCTCTGTGTGTTGCACAGGACAAAGGAACTGTGGAGAAGTGATGCTCACTTCAGCTGTGGTGGCCTCAAGAAGTGTGTCATTTTACGGATAACACCTCGCAGCTTACCCAGCTATGACGCAGGACTCCTTCCGCCTCTGTTGGGCATTTCCTTTTTCTCACTTGTAGTTGGAAGGCCCTATATCTCAAACTTACATAAAAGCCTAGCAGTAGCTTAGAACATTGACTTCCCTGCCACCTTGAGGTCCCTGGGAAACTCATTTTCAGCACTGGGCTAAGAATCCTGCAAATAAAAGGAGATGGTGCTTCCGTTCTTACTGGTGTTTCTCAAGGGGCCCATGGTTTCCTCCAGAATCGATGGCCCAGACTGAACTCACATTTTCAGTCTCTGTTGCATGATCCATCTTTCAGCAAATTGTTGTAGGCATCATAGCCCAGAACAGAGAGGCATGCGAGGAAGGACCTGAAATGCCTGTGTGTGACCAGCCAAGAGTTCATCTTGATGATGGATGGGCTGTAAGAAGCGGCTCTGCTGAGATATGGCCTTGCACAGTCCTTCTGCCATAGATCTGCTGTAAAACATGGTTTTGGATCAGCCACACTGGGAACCTCCCACAGTTCTGCCTCTCTTATGCTGCACAGTATTTATGATTCGAGGAAGTTACTTTTTCCTTTCTAATCTATATAGTGAAAATGAATAAGGAGTCTTGCCTAATGGAATAACTAACTGATATCTGACATTTCAAGGACCACTAGAATTATCATTGCTTGGAAATGGTCAGCAGTTGATATGAAAGCATTTTTCTAGGCAAGGCCTAACTGAGGAAATAAAACTAAGATTAACGTCTCAAATTCTCATCCAGGGGTAGCAGAGCAAGAACAATAGAATCCAAGGATATAAACCGAGTGATACAGAACAGAAACTACATAGCCCAAGCCTTGCATCTGACAGTCAAGATAGCCGCCCAGAAAGTACAAGACATGCCTTACTGTCAGGCTGTCAGAGGTAGGGGACATATAACTCACACTGATGCTCTTCTTGTGACATCAGGGGCAAGACTTCCAGTTTCCAATGGCTACTTGCACTGTGTGGATATGAAATAGGTCTTTCCTATTCATTGTAAAGCAAGAATAAACAAGGCAGTGTTCCCAGTTCATAGCATGACAGAGGTAAGAGATCATGAAGAATAGCGCTGTTGTAGCATGTTCCAGAACCTTCGTGATATTTGTCCTTTTGGTCTACCAAGGCCACAGAGACACATCTCACAGTGGGTCTAGCTGTGTATTTCTGTGTACTTCAGCTTTTCCTTTGTGAAAATATTTTGGAATGCTTGAAAGTTTGTAATTACGTTACATATTAAACAGATTGTTACTTTGTTTTGGAACAACGGTATTTTTTCTTTTTTTTTGGCAGTAGTAAAGATTGAACCTACACCTCAGACATGCAAGGCAAACTTTATTCCACTGAGCTATGGCCTCTTTTTTTCATTTTTGTTTTGCATTTAACTTATTTTAACATAAAAGTAATTTTTATAGCTTAAAGGGTACTTATTGACACATACACTAGGAATTCTTTCTGAATGCTGGCAGCAATTGCAGAGTAATCAGTAAGTTGTATCACTTACAGCCTTTTAATGGCCACAGATCTCCTAATTAGTTAGAACATTGTTTTTGATGTTTTCCAGTTATATTTGCTTAAATGCTATTTTGCACAGTGTTAACATGACACACCATCTTTCCTTTGATGAAAAAACCGTAAGACTAGACTCTTTTGAGCATTCGTTTTCTGTCTCTAAAGAAGAACTCTGTAGGTAGCACGTAATAGATGCTGCATTTTCATTTTAAATAAAATCTGGATACCTGTCATTCAAGTGTCGGTAGATATTATTTATTTCTATTTATTCAGATAATGTACATAGTAAGTGCTCCCAGCTTATTTTGTCTTTTCTCATACAGCCCCCCTTCATTTTCTTGACTTATTTTTTTGAGATATTCCCATTTTTCCCATCTCCTTTGCCTGACACAAAACTATGATATGTGTTTGTATTCTTGAAGTGATTATCCCGCAGTTGGTGATGGCCAGCCATGATGGATCCACAGTTGGCGATGGTCAACCATGATGGATCCACAGTTGGTGATGGCCAGCCATGATGGATCCACAGTTGTTGATGGCCAACCATGATGGACCTGCAGTTGGTGATGGCCAGCCATGATGGACCCACAGGTGGTGATGGCCAACCATGATGGATCCACAGTTGGTGATGGCCAGCCATGATGGATTCCTTGCTGTGCTCCTGTGAAAGAACCCTGGCTGTGCAATGTGTAGAGAGCAAAGGTTCATTCTCTCGCAGTTGAAACCTCGTGTGTTGTTACCACACAGAGGGGTGTGGTATCCTACACTTGATTACGGAGTCACTATTTCCAGGGAGCCTTTAACTTCATATATTTTCTTGGAGCCTGGCAACTTCAGGATGTTGACACTGTCTGGCATCTAGTGGTTTTTTGTTGTTGTTATTTTGGTTTGGTTTGGTTTGGTTTTGCTGCCTCCTCACAATGACAAAGGGCAAGAGAAGAGATGAACACAGTAGTCCCAAGTGACAAGAGCACAGAAGAGAGTGGTCTCTCTCTCTGGGCCCATCTTAGAGCAGCATTAACTTCTTCATCAGGACCTGACTTCTCTCACCATCTCTACCCTCCATCCAGTATTCCCTTGGATACTTTGTTTCTGGTGCATCAGTTTGGGGTAATAGTATCACCTTTGAAGTACCCCAAACCCCTTCAGCCCCAGCACCTTTATTTTGCATTTGCTGCATTTAATGATGGCTGTGCCCTTATTTTACATATTTTACCAACCATCCTGTTACTCAGAATGCTTACTCCCAGATGTGATAGTGACTTTTATGAGCTTGACTGTGATTACATAGCGTTCCCATGGGAGATTTTCCCTCCCATCTTAAGTACCCCAAATCTCATTATGCTTCTGAACAGCCTCACTTGGTTTTGGGTTTATATTTACTCAAGCCTTTGTCTAATGCAGTTTTGGAAAACTTTTCACTCCTCATCCACTCTTTAACCCTTTCTCTGTTTGTTTGGTTTTTTAATCACAGTTTCATTATGCAGTCTAGACTGGATTCAGTCTTGCAATCCTCCTGCCTCTGCTTCTCCAGTGTTGCCATTACAGGTGTGCACCACCAAACCCAGTGTTAGTTTTGTGTGTGGGGAGGGTGGGATACAGATAGACAGACCCTGGTGGGGGAGAGAGAGGCAGAACTAGTACCTGTGCCTATGTACATGTACCCCATGCATGTGTGGGTGCCTGTAGAGGCCAAAGAAGGGTGTTAGATTCCCTAGATCTGGAATTACAGCTGGTTGTGAGCTGCCCAGTGTGGGTGCTAGCAGCCACAGTCAGTCCTCCAAAAGAGCAGCAAGGACTCTTAACCACTGAGCCATCTTTCCAACTCTTTGTACAGATAAGAACTCATTCTCAGACTTTCTATTCATTAGTCTCCTTCCTTAAAAAAAAAAATGAGAAGAAATGAAAAGCATGGCTGACGCTTTTTGTTTTCCTTTCTTATCTATGTCCTAACACTGTCCAAACAGGGTTTAGGATGGTGAAGTAGCTGCAAAGTCAAAGAGTGCTGCAGGCAAGGCAAGGAAGGGGGTGGGGGGCTTAGTGAAGCAACACTAGAGGGCAGTGCTGCAGCTTGTCCCATCAAAGACCACAGTGGGAGTAAGGTTTGAGGTGAGAAGCAGGGCAGGCTGGGATGCTGAGGAATGCCCCACCCTGATAGCCCACCTCTATTGAGTGACCCTTGTTCATCCTGAGTGTCCTTTGATTGTTGAGCTCCACATCACGCTGCTTCTCGTGCAGTCCTTGAGTAATGGGAGAAGAGCCTGCGCTGTAATGGGACTTCTATGATCAGTAAAATGTCACGTCGATGGTCGTAGCCTAGGATATTCCAGAGATAAGTGACCCAGTATCCACCGTGGTTTGTCTCCATGGAAACACAGCAGGAACAACTGAGTCCTCCGCTCCTTTCTTTGGCTGCAGCTCTGTGGCTATGATCTTTCATTGTCTTCGTGGAAACAGAAGGAAAGTTGTGTACAGTACTTAAATGTCAGTGTGGATGTACTGTCTGACTCATGCTTCCCCCTCCTGATTTTCCACCGTAATTCCTGAGACGTGTTCCCAAAGGAGAACATTTGGTCCCAACATGTAATGAAAATCACTCTCAAGTTGTCAAATTTCTTGAGACACAGTGGAGAGCAGTGGAATCAGGGGCTGGGGAACGGAGAAGTGGGGAGTTGCTCACGTGGGTGCAGGGTTTTCTGGTGTGGAAGGATGAGCAATTCTGGTGGCCATGATGTGGGGTTGATTGTACAGCAGTGTTGAGGTACTTCATACCACCGGACCGTGCACTTTAACATAGAAAGTGGTAACTCTTGTTATGTGCATTTTACCACAAAATAAATAATTGTAAACTTGAAGTGGCATAACTCGGCAGATAAAAATCACTGTGAAGAGTTGGATCAGTCACCTCAAGATCCCATGATCTCGATTGGGAATAAGCCATGGCACATAAACTTCTCTCCCTGTGACTCCAGGGGAAAACTTTCATCAAGTTCAAGTCGTTGTGCATGATCTTCACAGCAAGATATGTGTGCACACTTCCAAAACATATGCATAACCTTTCCACCTTTGGAATCCAAGGTTTCCCAATTAGGACTCTAAACTGCCCTGTTTCCCATTCATGGTTTTAGCAAGAATTGTAAGCTCAAAGAATGAATGATGACTACGTTGTTCATAATCCATCAAATATATATAATCCTGACACATCTGTGGAGAGGATGAGAAGAATGAGCTTTGAAATCCAGTAAAAATTTAAATCCTGGATCCGTCTTTACTCTAGAGCTCGGAGGCTAGCTTGTGATTTAGTTGATCCTCATTCTTGATGATACCATATTTATAAATTTGCCTCCTCACCAACATCTCTTTGCAACCCCCAAATTAACATGCATAGTGCTTTCATGGCCCTTAACAGACATGCATAGAGAGACAAAAACTAAGGTGATACTTGGCCTTCATACTTGAGATCATACCAAATGATCTACTTAGTACTGCATATTCTTACCTGGTGCTTTTTTCTATCGTTCAAAGTGGTGGAGAAAATTGAGATGTACCTAGTTTTCCCAAGGGCGAGAAGGCTGCTGCTTGTTTTATGGAGAAAACATATATGTTAGATACTCTAATCAACTATGCCTTGAGTTCACTGGGTTAGTGAATCCATGACACATATTTTTAAAGTGTTCTTAAACAGAAGTCCCCATGAACCAAGGCCATGGACCAGTCAACTGATGGCATGTCAGCAGAAGGCTGTGGGATCCTGGCTTCTCTTCCCTACTCATCCATTCAGGGTTTACTACGGTGTTTTAGAGCTGAGCTTCTGTGAATGAAAAGAATTCACTGCACTTTGCCAAAAATACCCTCTTTGGGTGCATGAATGTTTAATGATTGCTCCCGCATTTTCTATAGAGAGGGGGAAGGAAGGCATTTTATTACAGCCCCATTAAAACTGGACATGCATATGTGATGTAATACAGCTAGTGAAATTCGAACAGGAGCCATACACATCACTACAGGTAGAAGCATTTTGAGAAGGCTGGAGAAGTCTATCTCAAACCTCCCTCTTCTCTACCGCCAGCACCAGGTAGGCACATGTCACTATAGCTCTGCCCTCAGCTAGCCTTTGACCTGCCCACGTGTAAGAAATGCTTTATGGATGAAGAATAAAACGGGAGTGTGTATAGTGTTTTAATATCCAGAATATATGAAGACCCTCTTTGGGCCCCAAAGAAAAAGACAACTGAAGGGAAAGTGGGAAAAGAATTGAAATAAACACTTGTCCAGAGAAGACGCACAGACTTTATGTAACTGAAAAGGTGTTTGATCCATCATTGGTCACTAGGGTGACACAAATCCAAACCTCAGAGTGGCCCTGCTTTGTGCACGCTCTGAAATAGCCATCAGTTTTTGCAAGTGGAATATGTCAAGTATTAGCAAAGCTGGGGAGGAATTGGAAGCTCTGTGAGAAGGGAAGGTGGCGCAGTCACTGTGGAGCAGTTTGGCTGTTCCTTAGAAAGCTTAGGAGATGCACCATGTGACCTAGCAAGTCCACCTCAAGACGCATCATTCAAAAAGCTGGACACAGACATCCAGGAGATACACAGCCAAATACACGGAAGCATCCTTTAGAGCGATCAAGAGTAAAAACAGCTAAAACCAACCCAGGTTCCCTCAGCCGGGGACTATGTGGCAAAATGCATGCTTGTGTATTTATGTACCTAAAATTCTTACGTAGGCCATGAATATGACTGCTGGTCTAGCAACTATTTTGCAGTTTTGAGAATAGCTGCCATGTCACTGTGAGTGCAGAAAAGGAAGAACTTGGTGTCCTGATCCCTTTTACAAGGTACTGACCTAAACCACCCCCCTCAGGCCATCACTCACAGCCCAGCGCGATTATCATCTCCAACGCTGTCACTTTTGGTAATAGTTCTAGCAGATTGACATTCACACGGCCTTGTAGTTCCCGGAGTCTTTTCATTCTCTGCTATCCTTTAGCCATCATATTCGCTTACTGTGCTTTTAGAGGGGGGCCCTGGAATTCAGAGACTCGGATAGTATGGCCTTGAAGCTGAAGGCTTGGCCTCTGTCTTAATCAAGACTCAACATAAAACATCAACACAGTCCCTTTCTCCCACACAGTAGGCAAGCATCAACTTCAATTATTCTTGAGTAGCTGTCCCCAAAGTAGAGGCTATTTTCCCCTTTCAGGGAGAGCCACGGACCACCTCTAACACAGACTGAAAACCATGTACACCTAAGTAGGGCTTGGGGAGTTGTTCTTATTTATGAAGACGTACAGTGTCCCACTTCCTCTTTGACTGTAGGCGACACCAATCAGCTGGAAGTTCCAGTAACTTTCAGCGTTCTCTTCTGTGTTCTGTCATGGTGTTAGGAAGGAAACAGGAGAGGGGAAAAGAAAAAGACACAGAGAGGGAGGGACACTTCTGGGGAGATGGGGGCGTGGGTCCTGTGAAACAGACTGAGACTGAAGATGCACGCGTGGCCTAAGGTCCAAAGGGGGCTCTGTGCATGAACTGTCTGACCGTGTGGTCTGTGGGGACTACAGAAGTCAGCAGCTGAGAAGCCAATTGTCAACACAGCCCTTGCAGGACCCTTAGCAGTTCTCAGACCCTCCATTCTTCAGCTCACCCTGTGTGTGCTTTTCCCCTTAGCAGTTCTCAGACCCTTCATTCTTCAGCTCACCCACGGTGTATGCTTTTCCAGAAGTTGGCCCGAGAAGCTCTCCGTAGATGTGTCTTTTAACTTTTCTTTGAAACTTTTCATACAACATGTTTTGGTCATATTTTCCTCTCCTATGATCCTTCCCAGATCCTCTCCACCTCCCTTCCCGCCCAACCTGATGTTTACTCCCAGCCCCTTCCTCTCCGAAAGACTCACAGGAGAAACAAACAAAAACAAGAATCAAAATACTATAACAGATAAAATCAATATGACAAAAAAATAAAACAATTGCACAAAGAAGCTTCTAGTGATGAAGTCCTAAAATACTGCCTTGTATTAAGTATTAAGTGATTGAATTTTAGGACTTGTGCAAATATTGTATAAATCTGTTAAATATAGTCACGAGAAAAATTTAGTCTTGCCGAGCCGTGGTAGTGCACGCCTTTAATCCCAGGACTCAGGAGGCAGAGGCAGGCGGATCTCTGTGTGTTCAAGGCCAGCCTGGTCTACAGAGTGAGTTCTAGGACAGGTTCCAAAGCTATACAGAGAAACTCTGTCTTGAAAAACAGTATTTTATTTAAACTGGGATGAAGAATCTCCCATTAGATGTAGCCTCCCTGGAAGTAGTTAAACCGCTCCCCTGGTTCTTTGACCTCTTCTATTCTCATCTTCTCAGTAGTGGGATTTGAATGGGCCCTCTACTATTGAACCACGTCCCCAATCTCATCCTTCTAGTTTGTATTTTCATGGCAGGGTTTTACTGAGTTATCAGAATTGACTTTAAACTCACTCTTTAGTCCAGGCAAACCTTGAACTTGACGTCTTCCGGCCTCAGCCTCTGAAGTATTTGGGGCCATAGGGCTATTTCACCAGACTTGGCCATGGATCTTTCCATCAGGATAATAAATGACTGACAGATAATGCTTAGTGAGCCGGAAAGTATTTGCTAACTAAACATTTCATCTCATACTATACATTTTAAAATAGCAAGAGTGGAAATGAGAAGGAGACTATAAAAGCTAACGAAAACAGAGCAACTTGAGGGGCCAGTCTCTATTGAGATGGTGTCACTAAAAGACAGGGACCGTGAGAAGCTCCAACACCTCCTGCAGCTGTCTGAGCAGACCTGAGTCTCTGCAACACCAGATAACTGATAGTGGAATCCCAGCAAACTGTAGACCCTCTAGTTTGGCACCAAAGGCCAGGGCACTGCCTGCTTTCTGCCTTTGTCTGCAGACACACTGCCTGGACATACTGTCCCCTTTCCCACCCCCATTCACCCTCACATGACATGGGTTTCTTGCCACTCAGACTCATTGGACAGTAACTCGATATGACCTTAGCTGATTGGGTAATACATCCATATGTGCCAGTGAACAGACACACTGAAGCAGATCTGCACCTCGATGCAGTCTGCTTCGCAGGGAAACTTGTTATGATTCCCTTCCCTCCCCCCACCCCCCGGTTTCCCACCGAGCCACCAATGAGAGGGAGAAAACCTACAGAGCAACTTGTGTGATTGGAGTCATGGTACCTGTTAAGGGGTGATCCAATTATTTTCCTAAATTTCTTCAAATACTGTGCTCAGCAGTTAAAAATGCTTATTGCTTCTGCAGAGGACCCATGTTCAGTTCCCAGCACTGAAGCACAATTAATAAAAACTCAGAGGAATTGGGGTTCAACCTGAAGACCTGAAAAGCAAAGCAGCCAATCACTGGCTCTTATCTCGACCTCAGTCCAAAATGGCGATCCTGCCTCCAGGAGTCTCAGAATGAGATTGTTTCTGAGAGCTGTCTCCTTCTGTTTTATAATCCTTTCTAGGGCTGGGATTAAAGGCATGCACCACCCAGTTTCTATGGCAAACTAGTGTGACTACTGGAATTAAAGGTGTCTGTTACCATTGCCTGATCTGTAAGGCTGACCAGTGGGGCTGTTTTACTCTCAGATCTTCAGGCAAGCTTTATTTATTAAAATACAGTTGAAATGCCACTACACAGCACCTATGTCAAGCAGCTCACAGCTGCCTGTTACTGGGGCTCCAGGGAACCTGACCTCGTCTTCTGACCTCTGCATACACCTGTGCACACACACCGTGTGCAGAAACTGATACATATACACCTAAATGAAAAAAATAAATTTTAAATTTTTTTCCTCAAATGCTAACTTAGGATCTGGAGAGAGCTCAGAGGCAAGAACACTGTTTTCTCTTTCACTTAGGTTCTATTCCCTAAACCCACGTCATGGCTCATAATTATCTATACCTCTAGTTCAGTGGGATCCTAAACCTTATTCTGGCCTCTGTGGGTACTGGGTGCAACTTGGTGCACAGACATTTATGTAGTCAAAACATTCATGCACGTAAAATGAAAAAAAAATAAAGCTAACAAAAATTTCTGTCTTCAAATAGAAACATTTTTTGTCTCGTTCTCTTGAAGCAGGATGTTGGTAGTTATCCTAAACATCCTTAATCTAGGATCCACCACTTCAGCTGTTAATCTTTGGAGAAAACACACCTACTTGGGAAGCTTGCTGCCCTTCTCCAGGTCCTCTTGAGGCCTCGTCATTGTTTTCTCTCACTACACATGTCTATCTGGAGCCATTGATCAGATAGCAAGACAAAATGAGATTTGGACACAGAATGCCTTTACTCAACAATGTAAGGCAGCCAGACTTTCTCCCAGGGTTTTAAACAGCATCTTAGATGCTGGAGAAGAAACAATGGACAAGGAATCAGCTCCACAGTCAACCATAAATTTCTTTAAAGCCACATAGGCCAAGAGTTTGTTTATTCATTCTGTGAGGTTTGTGTTTTTGGTTTTGGGTTGTTTTTTTTTTTTGGCTGCTGTTGTAATATGCACATATGTGCACCTATATGAATAAGTAAACATGTTGTACCTGTATACAGTCCAGAGGTCAAACTTAGATAGCTTCCTCTAATCATCTCTGTTTTTTTGAGACACCTCTCTTCATCGAACTGGAGCTAACCAATTGGCTAGACTGGGTGGTCAGTGAGTCATGTGGATCCTCCTGTCCCTGCCTCCCAGTTTTGAGAATATAGGAATACATAGCCAAACCCAGGCTTTTACATGAGTACTGGAGATCCAACCTCAAGATCTTATATATGTGCAGCAAGCAATTTACCTATAGAGTCTTCTCCTAAGCCCCAGTGTTGATCTTTTTCTTAGATTTATTTTTTATTTTATGTGTGGGTGTTTTGTCTGCATACTTGTCTGTACACCACTTGTATGCACCACCCACAGAGGCCAGAAGAGGGCACTGGATCTCCTGGAACTGGATTTGTAAGTGGTTGTGACCTGCCAGAGGGTTCTGAGAGCTGAAGCTGGGTCCTCTGCAAGATCAGCAAGTGCTCTTAACCACCGAGGCATTTCTCCATCCCCCAGAATTGATGTTTTGATGGTAGCAGACTTTGCTGCAGGTGTGACCTCAACATCGTAGGAAATTTAGCAGCATCCTTGGTCTCCACCCACTGAATGCCCCCACTAGCCACTCCCCTAGCTGGGGCAGTTTAAAAGTGTCTATAGACATTGTAAGCTATCCTGAGGTCACTGGCATCCCAGCTTAGAAGCAGTGGACTAGACACTCTAGAAAAGTATGGTGCTGGCTAATTAGGATAGTGACGGTAAGTCCCTCTTAGCATGTCCCCTGAGCAAAGGGTAGAAGTAAGGCTGTGTCCTATGGAGAGGAAAGGCCCTGAGGCGGAAGTGAAAATCGCATCCTGAAGAGAAGACGTGGGCCTGAGGAGTCCCGTAGAGGTATGAGAGAAAGGGCTACGGAGCTATGGTGAGCACTGTGGCCTCGGATCTGCAGGAAGAGGGATTCTGAAAGGCTCAGAAGCACGGGTACCTGCCCAGTGTTTATACAGACAGTGTGGTTCTTCCACTGAATAGGAATCGAGGACAGGGGCTCAAAGGGAAGAGCAGAGTCCAAAAGCAGCTGTAGCCAGTGCCAAGAGGAGCCAAGCTGGTCTGGAAGGGAGTAAATATCCTGAACATATGTTCTCTGTCTTCAGAACCTACGTGTCAGGATTTGTTGCTGAACTGTAACAGTGGCACAAGCAATCAATGAGATCTCTCGTTGAAAATATCTCAAATGAGCTTTTACTTCTAAATTTGACTCCAATCCTGCAGGAATCTGAGCATGATGGAGATGTTTGGGGCTTCTACCGCTGTTTCCCCGGCTGTGTTCTGAGCAAACCAATTAAAGTTATAATGTGCATCTCCAGGGGAGAAGAGACAAGCAGAGGTGGTGGGTTTCTCCTCAGACACCGCTTTACAACACTTTCTCCTACTGCTTGGTTGATGAAGTTTTGGCAAATCGAAGCAAAATAAGCTGTTGGGCCCTCAGAAGCAGTTTGTCCCCGTAGTTATTGTAGAACCCAGTTGTCCTCTAAGCCCCTATCAGAGACCCAGTGTACACTTCCCATGAATCCTGCTACATCCCCCCAACTCTGGCCGCCCGGCTCTGTCCAGTCTGCCTATCACAGGGCTCTGGGGGTTACAGAGCTCATCTCCCCAGGTCACGGGTGAGCCAAGACTCTGTGCTCTGTTCTCATGGGAGGCAAGAGCCCTGTGCTGTGGTAGGTCCCAGGTGAGGATGAGCCTTCCCCAACCTTTCAGAGTGCTAGCTCTCATTGGCTCTTTCAGAAATTACAACTTAGAACTTTCTGTCCTGACAGAGTCATTCTCGCTTTCTTCTTAAGCCTGGCTATCTCTCTGTAGAGTGTAAATTATTTGGTCAGACTTACAGGCTCCTTTTTCTAACTCAGAGGGATGAAAATGGGCATGGTGGTCAGTAACGGTGTCAGATGATTCTGAAATATGCTAGTGTTGAAAAAATACCGCTGTCTCAGGAAGGTTTTATATATTAATAGGCACCATAAATAAGGAAGGCATTTTTCTCATTGGCAAAAGAAATTCAGACAGGCAATTCAAGGGTCAGTGTTGTCGGTTTATTAGTTTTATTGCCATTATCACCATCAGTTATGTCTTTGTTTTGTTTTTGAGACAATGCCCCTCTATGTAATCCTGACTGTCCTGGGGCGCGCTACGTAGACAAAGCTGGCCTCGAACTCACAGAGGTCTGTTTGCCTCTGTCTCTTGAGTGCTGGGATGAAAGACATGTACCACCTTGCCAGACTAGTATTGCCATTCTTAAGGCATGATTTATAAAGATGCTGGCTCCTAACTTTCTGTACTATTCTTAGACCACAAGTTCCATTCTTAATTTTAATTCACTGGACAATGTGGCCGCTGGAACTCCAGCCATTCTGTTTATCATTCAGGCAGAATACAAGATAAAAGAGGCAAGTGACATCCTGGGAAGAGCTCAGAGAAGCCACACCCGTATGTGTTGTTAGCTAGAGTACAGTCAAAGGGGCATGTGTACTTCCTAGGGAAGGAGTGCACAGAAATGCTGTTCTTAGGCAGGTACATTGATATGCCCAATAAAATAGTTAAAGAAAGGGCAAAGGGGACAAGTGACTCTGACTGCTGCCACATCCTGGCATCATCAAACTGTGGTGGTGTGGGGGACGCTTAGTGTGGGGAATGTTTGTACCCACTGCAGTTCACTTTGAATTTATTAGAAAGCCCTGCATTGTTCTGTTATGGAGAACACCAAAAGAAAACACATTCTTCATCTCTATAGACAACTATACAAACATAATGAGAATGTGCTATGCCAAGGACTTTTGATTCTCTTTTTCATCCATCTGTAAGTTTCTTTTGAATCCCCAAAGAGCAGAATCAGGGGGTGAGGAAGCAAAGTTCACAAGCAATGCTGTGTGTGAGGGGGTGTGTGTGTGTGTGTGTGTACAGATCTACATGCACCTGTGTGTGTGTCCTTGAAGATGCTAGAAGTCAACCTTGAGTGTCTTTTTTCAGGTTCTATCTATTGTGTTTTTTAGCATAAGATTTTCTAGTTTTACCTGGAATTTGCCAGTTTGGCAGACTGGCTGGTCAGTGAGCCCCAGGGCTCATCCTGCCTCAGACTTCCCGATTCTAGGATTACCAACATTCACCTCAGTGCCCAGCTCTTCTGTGTGTTCTGGGGTCAGATGCAGGCCCTCGGACTTGCGTCATCACAAGCGTTGCCCCCCCCCCCCCCCCCCGCCGCCGCACCAAGCTGTCTTGCCAGCCCGGACCTTTTGTAATGACGTGCTCTGGTGGGCATGAAACTCCCACCTCTTGGTGCTTGAAGAGCTCCTGGAATACTACACATCCAAGCACTTCAGCCCCAAGAACCACTCAGTAGATAAAGAGGTCGTGGATCCCTTTCTTCCAATAGACAGAAGAAGCACAAATGCATGTGCCTTGCTTTTGTTGGGTTCCTGCTGTAAGCAGATCTGAATATAAAAGTGTTCTCACCTTACATCTGCCCTTACAGTTCTCACTACAGCCTTGGAGTCTCCCTGACGTACTCCCAGTGGGAGGAGGAGACTCCTAAAAAGCTGAACAGGGTTAAACAAATTCTTCCTTCTTTAGAAGTTTCTGGATTTCCCAGAGGAAATCGGAAGTCTGTGGTGGTGGTTGAGAGCAAGCAGTGGGGTAGCTGTAAGACGGTCAGAGCGTGGACAGTGGGCCAACAGGATGCTCTGAGTGGTTACAACTGCACATTGCAGGGCCCCACACCTGCCAAATTAGAAATCAGGGTCTTCCCAAGCCTTCCCTGTGATTCTAGCACACGCTCCAGGCTGTGTGACCTGCTGCCCAAAACCAAGTGTTCCGCAGTAGCCATGGAGGCTGCAGCCATGCTGCTTCTGATGTAGCGGCTCCTGTCAGCAGCACTCTTTGAACAGTGCGTGCGTTTCTCCCAAATGCAGTCCTTGACTCTAGCTTCCAACTCCACTCGGGCAGAAATGCCGTCAGATGTGCAGTTCCATCGGACAAACCCAGCCTTCACAACTGGGCGAGGCCTTGCTTTGTAGAATGAGTTTACACATCGAGTACAGTTCTTACCAACCCATCCGACACCGATAGAAGCTGTTGCCAAGTTACCTAGACCGGGAGTGACATTTTAAATACAAGTTTCCGGCTGCTTAATTTTCTAAGCCAGTTTGCGATGTTCCCTTTGCTTTTGTGCAGGGACAGTGAACCCAGTATGACTTCACCCAGAGCAGAATTGCAGGGCGCTCTTACCTATGAATACCTAAGTAGAGCAAAGTTTCTAGTACACTCAGCAGGCTCGCTTTTAAAGAGCAACAGAAGTAGTGCCACTATTAACATGCCAATTGATTAACAGCTTGGTAACGATCATTATTGATAAAAATCTATTAGGTTTGTTTATTTACTTATAAAATGAACAAGTGAACATGTTTGGGTTAAATTAAGCCATGTGTGGGTTTTCAAGAGGTAGTGCCAAGTTGAATTTTTGCAGTGTTGAAAAGTGGATGCCATAGTTTCTCATTTCCATTGGTTTGGTTGGTGTTTGTTTGGGAGCTTTCCTGGGATTTTATGGCAAGGGACTCTAGGAGAGAAATCACGAAGGCTCCATTGACTGGGGACTCATAAGAACTGTCCCGTCCCCTAGCTGATAGCCAGCTTTGCCCCTGTCCCCATTAGAACCTCTGGCATCCAAACCTCAAGAGATGGAGAAGCCAATATGACAGGCCCTCAACAGGCCTTGGGGAGGATTAAAGTCAGTGAAGGACTAACTCATCTTACTCCTCAGAGCACACTGGGTCACCTTCTTCAGGGTAGGTGGTGACTTGGTTATGCGACTTGGTTATTGCTTATTATGTTGGTGATTGTAGTTGACGTGAGTTGATGTTTTGGGAACAGTCAACTTGCTAAGTAAAGTATTAAGTTCTCCGTCAATTCTTGGTGACCCTGGATGAAAGTGTTTTAATAGATTCTATACACGAGGACTTATAGGGAATGCTGGTAGAAAGGATGGATTTCGGTGGTGGTCGTGGGGTATGGATTTTAGCAGGTGGTGGTGTTTGTCCAAAAAAGAAAGAGCTGTGTTACCCGAAAGCCTCCCCTGCCTCTGTTGACTTGAGAATGCTCTTTGGGATGGCCCTCAGCTCTCTGTTACTGTTTGCATCTGAAATGTCCCTGCAAGGCCGTATGCTATGCAAAGGTTTGGTCACCAGCATGTGGCACTAATGTCAAGTGGTAGAATCCTGAGAAGGTGGAGCCTAGTGGAAGGAAGTGATGTTAGAGTGGGCGTACCCAGAAAGAGGATATTGGAGCTCAGCCCCTTCCCTCTGTTTTACTTCCTGGCAGCTGTTATGTGAATAGTTTGCTGTACCACACACCTTTGCCACGTTCTTAGCCTTGGCACAGCCCAGAGTGACAGGACCAAGAAACTATGACCTGAATGCCTGGAACCATCAGCTAAATCTGCCCTCTTTTCAGTTATTGGTCTCAGATGCTTTTGTCCCAACCACAGGAAACTAATGTACCACCAAGGCAAGTGTTTGCCCCTAAATGTCTCCTGAGTTCTCGGTCACTACCGGCCCTACCTTCACCCAATTCTGTAGTGAACCGTGGAGCTCCTTTGTCCTCCAGTCTTCAGCTTTGTGGAGCTCCTTGCATCCCATCTGCCAGTGTAGACCCAGCTCAAGATGGGTATGGGCACCCAGGACCCTTCTCTGAGGGAAATTATAACTGAGAAAAGCTAGTCGGTCTGGGACAGACGACTGAACTGAAGCGGTGCTGGAGGGAACCTTCAGGGAGGCGCTACAGGGAGAAGAGAATAGAGCGGAGGCAGGAGGATTCTGTGATGAGAGAGATGAGAATCTGATGAGAAATCATCATGCTTTTATAAGAATCTGACATTTTTAGCCTTAGGAATCAAATTCATTTTAATAGTACTACATTCCTACCTACTTTATAATGTGCTACATTGCAACCTATTTCTCTTGTTTAGGCTAAGAGAAGTGGCTCCCAGATTCGGTCTCCCTCTCTACATCACTAGTATTGCTGCAGTTCCTAACAAGAGAAAAAAGCCATTGTGTTAGTGAGGGTTCTCACAATGAATTAAACCGAGAGAATGAATTGTGTGTGTGTGTGTGTGTGTGTGTGTGTGTGTGTGTGTGTGTGTGTGTGTAGAGGGGGATTTATTAGAATTATAGATTGTGGTCCAAATAGTCCAACCATGGCTGCTTGTGATAGAAAGACCAAGAATCCAGTAGTTGATCAGCCCATGAGACTGGATGTCTCAGCAGTCCCAGTCTGAACCTGGTGCTAGAGTCCTAGGGCGTTCTTAGTGAGCTGCTGGTTTTCAGTCCACATTAGAATCCCAAAGAAGTAGGTTCCAGTGCCAGCCCAGCAAAGGAATGCCTCAGCAACAGAGTAGATGGGCTTGTCAGGGAGAGTGAGGGCAAGCAGGCAATAAAGCTTCCTTCTTCCATGCCCTTTTATGTGAGGTGCCATCAGAAAGTGTGATCTAGAATTAGGATAGATCTTCCCATCCCAAATGATCCAGTCTGGAAAATCTCTCATAGGCCTGCCATGCTGCTTGGGTTTTAGTTGATTCCAAATGTAGTCAAGTTGGCCACCACGATCAGCCATCATGGCTGTGAAACATCTCGAGTATTCCATCTTGATTAGGTCAGGCTGGGCGGTTCGCCGTCATGCGTTTGTGCTATATGTGTCTACTCTGATGTAGTCCTCGTGATCTTGTGATGAATCTGAACACTTATGTGGCTTGCTTGGGAACCTTCCAGAAGGGAAATGACAGAGTCACAGCTAGAGATTTGTGCCTTTCTGCCATGATTGTAGAGGTTACGGAGAGGATTCCACCCTGGGTGAGTGCGGACAGCATCACAGCAGGCTTGGTTCAGTGTCCCACTAAAGAAGGGTGCTCGGGGTGCGTGCTGTGGGGATAACAAGCAGTGATTGGCAGGGCGATCAGGCAAGTTCCGATTGTCTATATTATCAAGCGTGGCCGGCCTTCATCTCACGTTAGTGATTTCTGCTTGTTTCACAATTACAAAAATATTGAGACTGGCTAGAGAGAAGCTGCCTTTTCCTCTTCGTTTTCTCATCTCTCTTCCGCTTTTTCTTCAATATTGTTAAGATAGGGCTTTACTATATAGCTGAGGTTAGCCTCAGGCTCACAATCATCCTGCCTCAGCCTCACAAGTTCGTGCAATTACGTCTAAGAAGACCTCTTCAAGCAGTGTTGGGACATGGGGGCAAAGCCCAAGTGCCAACCTACAGAGACTGGGTCCTTTGCTTTATACCTGGCTGCTGTCCAGTGAGACATACGGTACCAGGACTCTGAGAAGACATTCCCAGAAAAGTGTGGTAGTCAGATGGCCAGAGAGCCAGCTACTCGTCTCAAGCCAATCTGTGATATGAGGGGCCACTTCTCGGGAGTGCTAGCCTTCTGTGACCTACCTACAAAACTCATAGCCAGTCCTTCTACCCAGCACATGGCCCCCTGACAGACACCTCTAAGGAAGGATTATACCAACCCAGACTTTCTTCCAAAAGCCAGCTAGTCTGAACTCTGTGGTTGCCTTCAGAACTAGATTCAAAGGGTGATGGGCACATCGTGGTGAATGGGTCCCATTATTTTAAAACTAAGCATGGATTTCACATTTCTCAAAGCCTTGCCACCTGCTTGTCCCTCTAATACTCATAACTTGATTTTGTAGAAATCAGAGTAAGCAAGACTTTTACAGCTCTTTACCCAGCATTCCCGGATTATTTGTTCATACCCACTACTCCTAAGGCAAAGGATTTAGAGGGAGCGTGTGGAGGAGGATAGGAGTGTGAGATTATGATGGTATTAAAGGCCCAATCTCCATCCCCAGCTCATTGAATAAGTGTCTTGTTTCATGAGAGCTGCTTATACTGCTCTGTAGGAGATCTTGGAAGCATCTTCTACGGTGTCTGAGCCTATGAGGATTTTTTTTTGCCTCTTCTATAAAATACCATCCTGTCTATTTGTGATTATTAACATCCTGCCTATTTGCCTTTTGTGTATCTTTATATATGTTCCTGTTTGTGTAGTATGTACACATATGTGCATATGGAGACCAGAGGTGAGCATGGGTATCTTTCTTCAGTCACAGTCCACCTTATTATATTTGAAGACAAGGTCTCTCACTGAACATGGAACTTACTAATTGCTAGGCTAGCTGGCCAATGAGCTCTAGATATCTACCTACCTCTATACCTCTGCTCAGGGTCATAGATGCTTGCTACCTTACCGGCTTTTTACACTGATGCAGGGGATCCAAACTCAGGTCTGCATGCATACACGGTGGGTGCTTTACTGACTGGGCCATCCTCCAAGCCCTTCCTGACAGCTTTTACTTCTGTTGCCTGGTGAGTCACTTCTTATGTCTCAGTTGGTCTAAAGGTGTCTGTGTGCCACTTCTGTAGTAAGGATTGTGTCTTTGTCTCTGTCCATGAGCAAAGAAATACCTCAGAACCAAGGATCAGGGAGTTTGCTGTGAGACTGTCTCCTAAGGATGTCAGAAACTATACCCATAAAGTCTCACCAACGTGACTGCCCGCTACCCTCAGGGGATGCCTGTAAGCACTGATACACATAAGCTCACAGGAGCACACATACATACACATAAATATATAACAAATAAATATTTCAATTAAAATATAATTACACCATTTTCTTCCTTCCCCTTTCTTCCCCCAACACACACACACACGAATATATATATATATATATATATATATATATATATATATATATATATATATATTCTTTTAAATGTACAAAATACTAGAAACTTACTGCTTCTGGGAGAAAAAAAAAACACTTAAACTGGACCTGTTATGTTCCTCCTCCTATACCCTAGAGGTCCATAGCCTCAGTAGAATGTTTCCCTTCTCTTCTTAGGCAAAATTGGATGTTGGGTACTTTGATCAGTGTTTAAAAACAAGTGAACCTCAGAAACTGCTGGGCTATACCAGTTATATAGAGCGGCATTGCAGGATATGCAAAGGTCCTTGCACTGTTGCTGCTGTTGAGTTACGCGCTCTGCAGCCGGCGTTGAGTCTCTGCTTGGTGTATGTCAGTGCTGCCTGCACTGCACATGGCTCAAGACCTGGAGGGCTTTTGACGTAGGTGGAGGCTGAGACACCCAGGAACCTACAGAGTGCCAGGGAAAGGTTTGAGAACAGTATTTAGGCAGGCACCGACACATCCCTTGGCTAGAGAGGTGCCTCCCATGGGACAGCGGCACAGAAAATGGTAAAGCAACGCTGCAGGGGGGAATCGGCTGGGAAAGCCTTGCCCTCTGGCTTCACCTGTGCTTTTACCGAATTCTCCTGTAGCAGGGAATTCCTTTGGCTTTTTTTTTTCACCTGCCAGAGAAGGAGAACCCCCAAGTGAGGGGCAATTCACTTGGCTCTGTCTTCTAGGGTGCTCTAAGGTGTATGCCTTAGAAAGTACAGCAGTTGACTGTCCGCAGGGAACAAGGGAAACAGCCAGTGTCCCACTGTGAGCCTTTCTCAGGATGGTGAGGAGTGACAGAGTCACAAGTGCTCCGTGTGTTCTGTCCCTCAGGTGCACCAGTACTATAGCTGCCTTCCCGAAGAGAAAGTCCCGTATGTCAACAGTCCTGGAGAGAAACTGCGAATCAAGCAGCTACTGCACCAGCTGCCGCCCCATGACAATGAGGTAAGGTGTTTGAAGGGGGCTTCTGCTAGATTGACCCTTTTCCTAATCATTGTGATCAGTAAGTTGTTGCCAAAAAATAATAATAATAATAACCATCTGGCAATTGGTAAGAAATTTTAGCTTCTTTAATTAGAATGTAAGGAAACTGGCTGATAATTTGGGAGACTACTCCTCATCCCTCCTCTCACCCCCCCCCCCACACACACACAAAGGAAACCAGTCTCCTCCTGGACAGGGTGAGACTCCAAGCCTGGCATGACTGGGTAGTACAGAAAGCAGGGAGTGCTGTTTGAAAGCCCGGGCCAATGTTTTCTGACTGGGATGTGTCCTGCCACTTGCTTGTGAGATTTGGGAGGATGACTAAGAACCGCTTCATGACTGGAAGAAATGCTGTGAGTCTCTCAGACTTTCAGGATTGTTTCCTAAGAAGTGAATGTACAGGTTCTCCATGTCGAGGGCAGCCAAAGTTCCGGGTCTAGTTTGGCAGCTCTCTCACCAGGACGTTTGTCAAGCCAGAGTCCACCTTGTTAGAGTCAGCCATCTGTATTTTGAAAATCGTGTGGCCATGGACATTCCTTTTGTCTAATTCCAGAAACAGAGCTCTGGAAGCAAGTGTTTATTTGTTTGATTCTGAGTTTGAGTTTTTGAGAGTGGCTTTCACTTTATCCAGGATAACTTGGAACTCTCTCAGCAGCTCATGAACTCTTTCTCTCGCTCCTCCTCTTCCCGCGTGCTGGGCTACAGAGGTCCGCCCGTGCCTGACCATCGTAACTTATTATTGAAATCACATTGGTCCTAAAGAAGAAATCTGAAAGGAAGTTTCTAAGAGATCGTGTGGGAGGAGATTAGGTTTCTAAGCTGGAAATTAATTTGTAGGTATCTGGTTTCAAAAATCAAGAATCCTACAGATTTTTGTTATTTAGCTCTCTATTTAAAACAAAAGCATACTTTTTAAATTGAAAGGAAAAAATTACCGCTGCAGAGAGCTGGATGCTAGTTCCTACCAGCTCATCCCATACATGGGCTGAGTCTCACGTGACATATTTACATAAAAGAGAATAATTTTTTAAACATTTTTATGAGATGTGTGTGTATGTGTGTGTGTTTGTGTGTAACACTCACATACCACAACATGTATGTGAAGGGCAGAGAACAACTTATGAGAATTGGTTTTCTCCTTCCACCCTGTGGGTTCTGAGAATGAAACTCAAGTTGAAAATATCATATTTTGCAGCAAGCATCTCTGCCTCCTGAGCAATGTCTTGCTGGCCCGGAAGGAGGCAATTGGGGCTGCTAATGCTGAGGAACTAAGAGTGGAGATATTAGTCCAGCCCTTGTCTAGCATGTACAAAGCCCTGGGTTTAATCCTCAGCACTGCAAAACTAAACATGTGAATCTGAATAAGTGAGACAGCGTCTCAAAACCTGAAGCAGCTCCCTAGAAAGCGGCTTCTCTCTCTCCTACTGCTTATTTCAGAGTTCATAAAACAAATACAAAAGCTGACTCCTTTAAAGATGAAAGCAAGCACTGTAACCAGATGCCTGGATGACGAATCTGGAGGTGAAAACGCACGTTTTTACAAGCAGGAGGGGTGTGCCTGTTTTTAAAAGCATGCCCATAAAATGTCATCGCAACCATGTTTTGTGGGCTGTTAGGTTTCTAGAACATTCCCCTGAAGACTTTTTTTTAACTGTCACTTGAGGGAGGGAATTGATCTGCCCTTGTAGTGGTTCATTCTGCTTACGGGTAACTGTGCTTCTATTAAGTAGACACCATTTGGATTATCACTCCATGTGGCTAAGATGTGACTGACACATGAAAGCCAGTGGACAAGATTTGCTCATCTGACATGGGGATGTGGCCTCTTTTGAAGGCAGAGGTTGACTCTAAAGCAAATGCTCGGTCATTCTCTTTTCATTTGTACAGCACAAATTTGAATAGACTTAGTTGCTCTGACTTTCAAATTAACACACAGCAGTTCTCGTTGAGAGCTTTTTTTGTTATTTTCTTAACAAAAAATTGTCTGCACAGTTTAGTCAACATATCTGTAGTATGATGTCTGGATTACTCCAGAAAAAAGTCATGAGAAGCATGAGACCACATTTCCCAAAGGAAGGTATAAGTGTGGCTTGGGTGGGGTGTGAGCATGGCAGTGAATGAAACTGAATGTGTAATGAGAGCCTGGTTTCTTTTAAATTACACTTTGTCTTTGTGTGCAGTGATGGGACAAGGAAGAAGTCTCAGTCTGGTCCTAGCAGGTCTCCTAATATCACTACAGCCCATTCTGTTCTCCCATAGTCAGTAAGCGCATCTGTTTTAGCATCTCCCGGAGATGCAGTGGTCGGCTGGGATCTAACAGTATGGTTTTGCTCTATTTGAGAGTTACCTTCCCAGCTTTGCAACTGACTGACTTTTCTTTATGTAGTAATAACATGCTTTCCTTTTAAGTAAATGCATCCAAGTTTCTTGAAGTGAGTCATATTTAATAAAAGTATCATTAATAAATAATAGTTCAGTATCATGGCACAATGACCAAAGTGCAGAAATAATGGAACAGAGTGGCAGATCCCAGATGCAGATGCCTTTGCTGTCCCTCCCTTAATTCTTTGACACTCTGTGTTTTAAAAAGAGGGAAGTCTCTTTCTCATATTGTCACATTAGAGTCCAGACAAACGCCTGCCTACTCTCATATCCCAGAGCAGGATGGAGAACAGATGATGTGCGTATCTGACAACCAGACCGGGGCCATTCTTTGGTCCACGGCTAGTTCACATAGACACAGACACATGAAACCTACAGCTCCTTACACTTTGTAAGGAGAATGTTCCAGCAAATAGCCAACTCTGAACCGCTCTTGGTGACTCCAACATGAGTGTGGGGACAGTGTGAAGGGTGAGGAGCGGATCTCGAATGTCTCTCCTTCCGGAGGCACGGACTCCAGAGTTCACAGCCTTGTAGGCGTCCCCTTTGCTTATCACCTGTCTTGGTGCTGGCTCACCTTAAATAGCTCCAAGCTGTGAGCCCTGAGTGGGGACATCAGTACTTCCCCCGGAGCGATGAAGCCTCCTCCATGCTGTCCTCTGTGTGTTCAGGTTCGATACTGCAATTCCCTGGATGAGGAGGAGAAGAGGGAGCTGAAGCTCTTCAGCAACCAGAGGAAACGTGAGAATTTGGGCCGAGGGAACGTCAGACCCTTTCCCGTTACCATGACAGGAGCCATCTGTGAACAGGTGAGGATGGATTGGAGCCGGGAAGGAGTTCATTCTCCTCCAGTCATTTTATTGAATACCTGGTATGTGCTCAGCCCTCTTTTAGGTCTCAAAGATACAGCAGTTAGCAAAAGACACGAAGACTTTCTTTCTCACATAAATAACTATGCACCAGGGGAGGTCATACAGCAATAAACAAAGTCAGTAAAATAGAAAAGCTGCTGCAGAAGGGGGCTAGGAAGGACTAGAAAGGTGTGATGACTGCAGTCTCACAGATCATAGAAGACCCCTCTGAGGAGGTGGCATCTGGTGCAAAGGCGTGCAGAGATGTGCAGAAGAGACATGCAGATCTTGAACATGAGAAACAACTAGCATGGGGACCCTGAGGCAGGACGGTAGCTCCTGTGGACTAGAGACAGTGGCCTGTGACTGGACCAGGAGGACTAAAGGGCTGGGATGTGCTGATCGCGGCAGAGTTCATGGAGAGCCGTGTAAACAACGGGAAGGACCAGACAGGGTCATGCCTTCATCCTTTGATCTGGACCACGAATCAGTCTCTCATCCAGGATCATCCCAACATGGGTGACCTTTAAAGGATGGCGTGAGGGATGATAGCTGAATTTATTCTGAGTCTGAGGGTTCTTTCTTTGTCAAAGTCTGAGAGACCCCATGCCATCTCCTCGGCACCTCACTGAGTTGAAGAAGCTGGCGTTCCCTTCTGCCTGCTCTGCTGTAGCACTGTTGGGGTGTGGTAGAGGAGATTGCAGAAGCAGGACAGGTATGTCACCTGCCCGGGCCAGCCTCACCCCACTCCTGCGTTCCAGGGAAGACCACCATGTCTTACCTGTCTCTGAATCTTTCCAGGTGTTGTGCAGCTCTGTCTAACTCGAGCTCTGGGTGGCAGGCAGGCCAGGTTGGGAGGAGGAAGCTGCAGACCAGTTGAGAGGGGCAGGAAGTTTTTAGAACCCCATTTTGAGGTTTCACAGGAACAACTGGCAGAATCTGGTAGATGGGTCGCGATGCTCCTTGACCAAAGAGGGGGCAACGGGTCATCATTCTTGAACAGAATCTTTGAGACTAACTCCTGAGATGGAAGTGGTGGGTGCTGATGGTATGAGAGTGACTGTGAACAGTTTAATGCTCACCCACTCTCGGATCAGTCTCCTCATGAACAGGGCTTACCTAAAGGGGAGGAAAACCTGGGCCCACACCTGTGCAGAATAATGTCAGAAGTGATGAAGCAGAAAGGCTTTCAATAAAAAAACCTTGTGGAACCATTGGCAGAAGGGTTAAATATGACTGTGTGTGTGTGGATACTTTATCTGTTCTTTCATAATCATGGAAAGTAAGGTTGTTGCCATTTATATTGTGATATCACACACAAGCTAACAGAAACCGTTCCTTAAGTCTTTGCCATTATTCCATGGATCATATTAATTCATACAATATCCACACTGAGAAAACGGTTTGGAGGCATCTTTTTGATACCTTAGTTATTGTCTGTGGAGCCCATCCACCTATGTGGGCCATTCTGCTAGACACAGGTCATGACCTCATTCATGGCCAATACCATGATGAACAGAGAGCATCTTTATAAACCCACTCCTCCTTCCTCCAGGACCCTCAGAACCTAACTCTGCATTTTAACCCCAGTGGTAAGCATGAGTCATCTATGATTTCTGCCTTGTATATCCTAGGCTTAAAAAGTGGAACCTTTCAATCAAAATTATACAAAGAGATGTTGTAGAGAACTAAAACTCATGCCTGAAAGGCATAGGGAAGAGGGAGAAGCTATTTAAACATGAGTGGACTTTATGTGCCCTCTACCCTCCCACCCCAGCCAAGCCCTCTCTCTGTAGCCTTTCCTGCCAGTGTTAACGTGGCTATGCCTTTGTATAAACTTTGGGATATGTAGGAAATGGTTAGGCCTTTTCCCCATGCTTTATAAGTTGATTGTTGACTGCAGATCCCACCCACCCCATATACTACCATGAGGTAGGATGTCCCTCTGTATGCTGTGAATATGTTTTATTACCATTAGTTAGTAAAGAAGCTGATTTTGGCCAATACGCAGGCAGAACAGAGTGAGGTGGGAAACTCAAGCAGAGATAGAGGGAGGAAAAAGTCGAGTCAAGGAGATGTCGTGTAGCTGCCGAAGGAGAAAGATATCAAAACATTACTGATAAGCCACAGCCACATGGTGATAGCAGATTAGTAAAAATTGGTTAATTTAAGTTGTGAGAGCTAGGTAATAATAGCCTGAGCTAATAGGCCAAACGGTTTGTAATTAATATAAGTTTCTGTGTGATTACTCAGGACTGGGTGGCCAGGAAACAAAAGCACAGCCTCCAGTTACACCACCATGCTGAGAATCCATCTCACACCTTCATGTTACTGTTACTTGAGTTGTCTTACTTAGGCCCTGGGGTGGGGGCTCCTGGGGAGAACAAGAGAAATGTGCCCTACCAGGTATGTAAAGCAGGGGACACCCTAACTAGTATGCATATAACGCCTTAGGAGCTAGCTGTTGGTAGTAGTTGAATGTCGTTCTTATACAGCTGATGTTGATGCTGTTTCTTTTTGCCTTGTAGTGCGGAGGGCAGATTAAGGGTGGGGACATTGCTGTGTTTGCATCACGTGCTGGCCACGGCATCTGCTGGCATCCACCCTGCTTTATATGCACCGTCTGCAACGAGCTTTTGGTTGACTTGATCTACTTTTACCAAGATGGGAAGATCTACTGTGGTAGGCACCATGCTGAGTGCCTGAAGCCACGCTGTGCAGCCTGTGATGAGGTCAGAGCCCCATCTGTGTGGGAAGAGTTTAACTTTTCTGGTATATCCATGGAATGTAGAAGAGGCACCTTCCGTGTCATGATGTCTTTGTTTTTCTCTGTCTGCATCTGCCTCTCTCTCTCTCTCTCCGCCCCCCCCCCCATAGACGATTTCCAGTATTCTTACCCTGCCCCACGATCCCTCTGTTGTACCACACATGCACATGGCCTTTGGCTTCCCATGTGGGGAAACAACCTCAGCTGACTCTACCCTCTTATGTTAACCCTTTCCAGAGAGAACCATCACCCGTATCCCAATCATGGTGGATCTGATATCTGGCATATGACCCATAGCACTCAGCATGGTGGATTCAGGGTCTTCCATGTAAGAACAGGGTGAGGAACCACATACTACAACCACTGAAGTCCTCAAATGGCATGTAGCTAACTTACAGTTAAATATATAGACACTCACAAATAAATAAAAATATAAAGTAAAGAAGCCATTGAGCAACTTTAGATTCCAGCTAAAAATCTAGAAAGTCCTCATCAGAAATAGAACTCCATTTCTAGAAAATTCTCTGGAACAATTAATTAGTGAGGGGAAGAAAGTGGATGCTGGTGTTTGATTTTTTTTTTCCCCTACAAAAGTTTTGGAGATCAGTGGATAACTGTCTGGGTGTTTCCACCCCTGGCACCACAGGTGTTTGAAAGCATTGTGGTAAGAAATCAGAATGTCTACCTGCCAGCTCCACCAGGACAAGGCCAGTTGTCCATTCAAACTGCCTGAGGGCTTCACTTTTTCTAGAGACCTGGTGGGCCTTCGCTAATGTGAATTCTGAGAGTAAAGTTGAGGCACTCGACTCCCTGGCCCTTGTTAAACGAATGCTGGTCAAACTCTGGGACTCTAGGCAGCCCCTTCGCCTTCTGCCTCGAGTGCACAAGTGCACATCACAAAGTTGAACAAACACCACTGCTACCCGATCCCAAATCATGTTCACAACCATGAGCAGTCAGCACCCTCCATCCACTCGATGCTCTTCTTCTCCTCCTAACCCCATCTCCCAGCCCTGTCCCTATCTGGATTCACGAGTGCTAGCATCTCATATGAATCAAATCTTCTCACATTTCCTTCTGCCTCTGGCTTCTTCCACCTAGCACGATGGTTTCAAAGTCAATTTCTGTTGTAGTAAATACTAACACCTCATCCCTCTCCATGGCTGAGCATGAATTGCATTACTCTCTATGAACAATTTTATGCATATATCACATTTGGCTTTGCCATTTAGCAACTGATGTGCCTTTGTTTCTACTGTTAACCGTGATGAACAATGCCATTGTTGTGTACATTTCTAGATACACATAAATTTTAAAATTTGAATGTTTTTCATGGTAATTCTAAGCCTAAATTTTGAAGGAAGGCAAAACTATCTGCTAAAGCAGCTGTCCCACCTTCCATTTTTATTGCCAACGTAAGATAATTCCAGCTCCTACACATGCTCTTTAAGCCTTGCAATTGTATTGTTTTTTTATTATACCCAATCTAATAGGTATAAAATAATGCCACAGTTATATTTTGATGTATAATTGTCTAACCATTAATAATGTTGAGTACCTTTTAAATATTTTTGTCTATTATAGTAATAGACAAATAATGATAATTTGTTTATTATAATAAACAAATATTTTGTTTGTTAATTTGGGGGGAAGAACTATAGGTTGGAAGCCTTTGCTCATTTTTCACTGTCAGATGAATTTTTTTCTACTTGTGAGGGTTGCTCATATGACCTGGACATAAGTCCATTGTCAGGTGCATGGTTCACAGAGATGGTCTCCCTTTCACTTTGTATTTTTCCTTTCTTACTGATATTCTTCAAAGCATAAAGGTGTTTATTTTGATGAAGTTCACATGGTCTATTATTTACAGATTGTTATACACATTTGTGTCGCCATGCCTGTGAAACCATTGCCCAGACCAAGGTCAAGCAGATTACAGCTTTCATTTCTTTGAAGACATTCATCACTCTTTCCTGTTAGGGCCTTGATCACCTTTCGGTTACTTTTTGTTTATGGTGGGAGGGAGGGATTCAACTGATGGTTTTACATGAGATTTCTAATTGTCCCAGCCCTATGTGTTAAAGACTATTGTTTTTCCATAGCTGATCTTAGCACCAACTTTGACAACCAAATTGATTCCCGAACTCTTAATTCAGAGAGTTCATCTATATGTTAGCTTTTATGACAACACCACACTAAACTGGTTATTGTAGCATCATAATAATTTTGAAATATATGCTTTGAAGTTTCAAACAACTCTGATGGGTCAAAGCATGAAATACTTCTCAGGACCAGGAAAGTATTAGACATGAAGGTGACCAATTCTGAGGCACCGGGAAGTGTTAAAGACCATGGCCAGCTGGCCACTTGGCCTCTCACCTGGAAGCAGCAGTCACTTTACTTAGCTGAGGATTGTTATCATGCTAAATGCATTCCAAGCATTGCCCAGTTTGATGTTTTCAAGAAAAAAAAGAAGAGAGTTCCAAGGATTCATATGACATTTCCCATTTTAGAAAACCCTGTGCCTCAGCCAAATGAAGCTGGTGTGTGGAAGCTCTTCTTTATTTTGCTTTATGTTCCCCGAGGTAGAACATTCGCTTTCCACCAAAATGTGGCAATGTAGTGAATTGTGCTTCAGGTATGAGCTGGTAAATGTGGGGTTAGCTTATGGACATGAGTGCTGCTTGTCAGCTTAGGGGTCACCCTTGCTTTCTCATCTCCGTAGTCTGGGGCTCTGTAACTCTCTCCGGTGTGTCGTCATGGTGAGTCTTGGACACTGACCAGTGACTTTCCCGTCTCCAGATCATCTTTGCAGATGAGTGCACGGAAGCCGAGGGGCGACACTGGCACATGCGACACTTCTGCTGCTTTGAGTGTGAGACGGTGCTGGGGGGCCAGCGCTACATCATGAAGGAAGGCAGGCCCTACTGCTGCCACTGCTTTGAGTCCCTGTATGCAGAGTATTGTGACACCTGTGCCCAGCATATAGGTAAGGCCAGATGGGCTCCACCTTGTGTCTGACACAGTTAGAATCCCTTTGGTTATAATTAATATAATAATAATAATAATAATAACCAACTCCTACCAGCTTTAGTGAAAGGAAGTTCTTGGCTCATTTTACTAGAAAAGCCAAAGAGTATTTGGCCTAAGGTAGAGGTAAATGAAGGGTTAAAAATAATGCCTGTTGCTTTGTTTTTCTCTGTGTCAGTTCAGTTTGCTTTATCTTGGCATCTTTTAGGAGTAAATGATGTTCACAGAGTGGTTGAAATGTTCTGGTTATACATAGTCTTTATACATGCGTTCTCAAGAGGAGAAAGGAATTGGCATACCAGTTTCCTAGTTAGTTCCTCTGGATGGGATCTTATGAGTCCTGACTTGGCCAGTGATCTACTTTCAAGTAGGACTTTGTGGTGTACTTTACCATTCTCAGGAAAAAGTATGAAGTCCCAAAAGGAAAATGTGGGAGACATGAATATATCCCTCAACAACATTTTAGACAAAATCAGGAATGGGCAGAGGGAAGAATGGGGTTGGGGTCCTTTGGTAATGAGGGAGGGCCACTGGCTTCCAGCAAGTCTGCCTTCTAGAGATTCACCAACAGTGAACCTAGCCAAAAGCGGAGCAAAACGAACAGTTTACAAACTGTGTATTCCCAGTTCCCAGCAGATTGAAGGTGGTGAGAATCCTCCCCATTCGTTCAGCCCTTCAGCCAGTCAGCTTCATTAGATGGGTCTTGCCCTTTCTGGTGCCTTGGGAATGAACAGCACTGTTTAAGAAATGGTGGCAGTGGACAAAAATCTATGGCCTTTCTGTGGTCACGAAACTCCAAGCAGCCTGTTTGGAAGCTGCCAGTATCATACCTGCAGTGAGGAGATGTGGAGACTCCCCTCTCATGGCTCCGTTTTGCTCTACTTAGCTTTTGTAAGAATTCATAGGAAGCAGCCTTTTCCCTGGGGTTCATCAGAAATGAGAGCTCTAACAGTGCCTTCTAGACTTAGGTGATGGCAAGATCCTTTCCCCAAAGTGCCCTGCCCTCTCACCAAATGCCACCTTGACCAGGTGCCCAGAAACCGTGCTGTTTCTAGGATTGTCACATGCAGACATGCTGATGTTTTTTGGTGCTTTGAATTAGGAAATAGGGATCTGAGCTGTGAGGCAGGGAAGTGGGTGGGGCCATCACAGAGACTGTGGTGTGTTGTATTGACTCCAGGCTGTGAATGGGTGGGTTTCAGTGCTTACCCGGGTGGGGAAGATGGAGCATTAGACACTTAACCCACAGCATCGACACCATCTTCTGATAGCTTTTCTGTGTCCTTTCCCTTTCCACAGAGGTCAAAAGCCGAGCCACAAATGGCTACTTAAGCGTTTTCTCCCAGAAGCTGGGAGAGAAAACTCTGTTTATGACTATCTTGTGTGTACCTCAAACGGCCCCTCAGTCTTCCGTCTTCCTTCAGCTGTCCACAGCTTTTATTGGCATCCTCCTTTCCTCTCAAACCCATAAAAGGCATCCATCCATATTTACTAGAAAAGGTGACTGCTGTGGTCTGCAGTTTGTCTGCTGCTATGGTTAAGTTGCTGTCCCTGATTTTATTTTTATTTATTTATTTTTTACATCTCCTTTTCTGCAAAATGTCATTTCCCTAGGACAGCGAGATCCTGCTGTGTGTATCATGGGTACCCCAGCCATCGATGCCACACTTCTGCCCATACTGTACAAATATTCCATATTTATGCAGCTGTTCAGAGTAGATCCTACATCAGGCAGCCGTTACCAAGGCAACAGGACTCTTGCTTGTGCATAGCAGAGTAAACAGTCTTATAAACAGATGAGGCTGTGGTGGCAGCAGATGCATGCTCCTTTAGAGAGGGCTTAGAGGACTTAGAGGGGGAATTTTTTTTAAGGCATTCTTAGATGTTGAATACAGAACCCTTTTCCAGATGTTTGGAGTTCAGGAGCAGTTCAGAGGGCCATCTGACATCAGTGGTGTTTATCAGAGGCAATGTTCAGCTGCCCGCCTGGCTGCTTCGAAATTTGCCTCCCCTGCACTCCCTACTCCCCACCCTGTCCTGTGAGTCCCCATTCCAGAAAGCTTGGCCCTCCTCTAACACTCTGAGCCCACTCCCATGCTCCCATGCAGCGTGGTGGTGGACAGGGCAGGGGACCCGCCCTTCCAAGTTCTCTGGTGGAGCGTGGGCAAGGACACAACTGTGGGATACCACACTAAGTAACTGCATGTCATCAGCGTTCCTGGGCAGCTGAAGATACCAAAATGAGCTCTCAACACACAGAAGAAAAACTGCAGAGTTGGGAAGAGAAGTCGTCTTGGGGGTTTGTTTTCGGAAAGCATCTAGACAGTGGCCCTCTGCAAAGAAGAGAACTAGGTCTTTCAGACCTAATAAAACCAAAGGAAAGACAGTTTCAGTGGCTAGCAGGCTGAGACTAAGCATTTACAAGAGACTAGTCTCATTTCTGTGCCTCTGCTGGGGAAAGCAAGGCCTAGAGTTGAAATAGGCCTTGACCCACACTGATGGAAAGCACAGAATTAAGATTCAAACTCAGCAGATGGGCGTCAGCAGTTTCACAGCCCCCGGAAGTGGCGGAGCTGGTCCTGACCCCACTCTCAGCACATTTTTCTGCATCCCTATGTAGTGCATTGCTTCCCCCTTAGGCCTGGGCAGAAGCATTAGCTGGAGCCCCAACAGAGAGATATCTATTCCCAGCCCCATCCCGGCTTTCCACCCTCAGTCTCCCTGGGAATGCTGGCGGTCGTGGAGGTGGAGTTAGGTACACAGTGCCCTTCTCACATGGAATTGCCACATAACAGCTCTTATCCTCAAGAAGTTTCCCTCTTATTGTCCCTAGGAATTAGTGCCTACATGATGAGACACTTCCTTCCCCAAATTGGGGAACATCTAGTAGGAGAAGAATCTGCCTCCTTCACACCTGTCTCTGGGCTCTAGCCACACGAGAGTCAGCAGAGGTAGAGCCTGCTAGGGATAAGCTGCTTCCTACAGCGCTCTGGTCCCAGCAATCGGTTCCCACCCAGTTCTTGGTTTGTCCCTCTCTAGAAAGGTGTGCGGATGTCACACTTTGGAAATCCAGGATGTGAAACTCTGGCCACTAAAAATAGAGGCTCATTTTAGTGCTGTAGGGATACCTTTATCATCACGCACTTCAGTCTTATGAGATCAGTTCCTGCCCACCGGAATCCCAAGCGTTGATATTCTAATAGGCTGTCCCCTGGGCAGGGACTCCAACTGCCTGCTTATTGCCTGTTATAGCTCTCTTAGAAGCAGCCCCAGGTATCCCTTTCACTGCCCTGTTGCTGGTTATGAGCCGTCCCTAGACCAGACCCCAGGACTAGAAGATACTGTTAACTACTAGCCAAGGTTTGTTCCAAGGGTGGTTTCGGTGCCCCAAGCTAATGGCTTGGCACATGATGGCATTCCCAAGGGAAGCACTCTCTTTCCATCAAAAGAGGCCAGAGGAACTAGTAAGAAGCAAGAGAAGAATTGAAGGGATGTGGGAGGTTTCCTAGCGCACAGGAAGGACTATGACAGCCGAGTCCTGCCATGAAAGAACTGTACTTCTGCTTTTCCTGATGACATTGGATGCAGGTTGTGTGTCAATGGGATGGCAACATCTTTTGTAAACATACTGATGTTTTTTCCTTATCAAGAGTAAGCAGGATTTCCCCCACTGAGAGTTGGCGCCCAACCCCTACTCCCCCACCACCCGCTTCTTGCCTTTCCACTGACTTAGTCTGTTCAGAACCACAGGGTGGGCAGTTTCTAAACAGCACAAACATTTCTCACAGCTCTGGCGGATGTGAAGGCCATGGTCAAAGACCTGACAGATTTGGTGTCTGGGAAGGTCCACTTTCAGGCTCAGAGCTGGTATCTCATTATGTCACCATATGGGAGAGGAGGTGAACAAGTTCCCTTGGGTCTCTTTTGCAAGGATATTGGTTCATTCATCTGGGAAGAACCTTCGTGATTGAATTAACTCTCAGAGGATCCTACTTCCTAATACTAGCTTTGGTGGATATTAGTAATTGAGCATGGAGTTTGAGGGAGAAACAGATACTCACACTATAGCGTCCAACAAGCAGCCACCATAAGTGTCCTATGTCTGATGACGAGTAATGATGCAGTTCATCAATCCATCCACTATAAATAGTGATACAGTTCATTGATCCATCCACTATAAATAAGAAGAATTATTACATAGGTCCTGGAGGTCCCATGGAGACTTCTGACCCTGTCTCCATACAGCGCATCTCTTCCGTGAAAGAGATGTGTAA
Source organism: Myodes glareolus (assembly GCF_982192425.1). Taxonomy (NCBI): domain Eukaryota; kingdom Metazoa; phylum Chordata; class Mammalia; order Rodentia; family Cricetidae; genus Myodes; species Myodes glareolus. Next base: position 58,907,089 of record NC_142028.1, read on the forward strand.
TAAACCTGTAAGTGTGAACAATGGTGTGATAGAAAGGAGTATTGACACTATACGGAAAAGTCAAGAAGCAGCCAAGGCTACTATTGGCAGTGGACAAGAAGGCTCTTGAGAAGCAGGTTCCTGAGTGAAGAAGACAGGACTGTTATGGCTTTTCAGAGCAAGACTTCTGAGTACAGATATGGTCTCTGATGCCTAATTAATTTCATTACCTTAGGCAAGCCGTTAACCTTCTGTGTCTGCATTTCCTCATCTGGAAAACAGAAACCCTGGTAGAAACTCAGCTCAAACAATCAAGTGCTTTATCAGACTAATACTATCCCAGATTGACCATCCCTTAAGTGGCATGTCTGGGAGCAGAATTGGTTCAACCTTTAGAGTCATGCGTGTCTATAATGAGGTACTTGAAGGCTAGGATACAAGTCCAAACATGGAACTCATTTATATTTCCTATATAGCTTATGCATATAATCTCAAGATACTTTTATGTGACATCTTAAATACTTTTATGTACGAAGCAGTTTTATTATACAGAGTTTTCTGCTAGCAGCGTCTTGTTGACACCAAAATTTTGGCTTTTGAAGCATTTTGAGTTTGGATTTTTCGATTAAGGATGCTCAACTTCTGTTGCTATTTGGGGAAGATGTGTCTCTGGCAGAATTCTTGGCTAAGCTGTTCTGATCTACATTTTTCATGCTGCTACCAAGGGAAGTTAAGAAGTCAGCTGACTAGTAGAAGTTCTAACTTACTCTACTGGATAAGTATGTGGGCACTGATTACATGGGTCCTGATCACAGAGCAAGTGACGTAGATTTTTGTTTGTTTTGCTTTGTTTTGGTGTTGTTTCATGTGGTGTTGTAGTGCTTGGTACAGTTCCTCAGCCTCCTTTCTGTCTCTTACTTCCCAGGAATTGACCAAGGTCAAATGACCTATGACGGCCAACACTGGCATGCTACCGAGACCTGCTTCTGCTGTGCTCACTGTAAGAAGTCCCTCCTGGGGCGACCGTTCCTCCCAAAGCAGGGCCAGATATTCTGCTCACGGGCCTGCAGTGCCGGGGAGGACCCCAATGGCTCTGACTCATCTGATTCAGCCTTTCAGAACGCCAGAGCCAAGGAGTCTCGCCGCAGTGCCAAAATCGGCAAGAACAAAGGCAAAACAGAGGAGTCCATGCTGAGCCAGCACAGCCAGCTGCAGGTGAGTTCTAACCGGCTCTCAGCTGACGTGGACCCCCTGTCAGTGCAGATGGATCTCCTCAGCCTATCCAGTCAGACACCCAGCCTCAACCGGGACCCTATTTGGAGGAGCCGGGATGAGCCCTTCCATTATGGGAATAAGATGGAGCAGAACCAATCCCAGAGTCCTCTGCAGCTACTCAGCCAGTGCAACATCAGAACTTCCTATGGCCCAGGAGGGCAGGGAGCAGGAGCCCAGTCTGACGTGTGGGCCAAGCACTTCAACAACCCCAAGAGAAGCTCATCAATGGCCATGAAGGGGCATGGTGGCAGCTTTATCAAGGAGTGTCGTGAGGACTATTACCCAGGGAGACTGATGTCCCAGGAGAGCTACAGCGATATGTCCAGCCAGAGCTTTAATGAAACCCGAGGCAGCATCCCAGTTCCCAAGTACGAGGAGGAGGAAGAGGAAGAAGAAGGTGGCATATCAACGCAGCAGTGCCGGCCCCGTCGTCCACTCAGTTCCCTGAAATACACAGAGGACATGACACCCACGGAACAGACTCCTCGTGGCTCTATGGAATCACTGGCCCTGTCAAATGCAACAGGTAGGTTGGTCCTGGGCACTACAGTGTTTTTTCTATACAATGCCCTCTTCCAGCTGGATGGTGAAGAAGGTTGACCCAAGTGTCAGATAGCTTCTGTCTTTACTAGAGAAAGCCTGAGTCCAAAGTCTAGTTGCCTATGGTACATGGTGAGGTTTAGGGGTGGGCAGAAGCTCCCGGTAGAAGGAGAGGAGCAAAGTCAGAAATGATGCCTTCTCTGGGGTTTGAATTCAGCTTGCCGGGTAGGGCTCTGGAGATTGTGTGGCATTTCTTCTGGTGACATTTAGGCTGATGTGCCATCCTGCCACGCCCACCCATCATTGCCTTTAACTACTAGAGAGTGGCATTGTATGTGTATGTGGGAGAATATAGCAAAGTTAGAGGAGCAGCCATGGGTAAGGCGAACTGTTGGCCAGCAGCATTCGTGAGGAAGAATAGCTGTATACGGTGGTGGTGTTTACCGCACACCTGGAATGCAAGTGCCCCAGCCTGGTGTTGCTTGAGGAGCCCAGTATCTCAAAGATATACAAATAAAACGTGATATATATATATATAATATGTATATGAAATACAGATAAATATGCAGATGAGGAGAAAAGCTGACTAAAAGGGACAGGATGGAAGCAGATCATCTCAGGATACTGTCTCCAACAGTTTCTCAGCTGGCTAGAGAGATAAGACAGTTGCCTAAGATGACCGTGGCTTTACTGTACGTTCTGTGTTTCTCTTACTGATGAGGGTATGCAAACCAGCCAGAGGGCTGTGTCAGACTCAACCAGTGAGTCATTTGTCGGGAGTGTTTCAGTCAGGCTCAGCAGAGCCACGTGTTAGTCTGCGCCTGGATAAGAACGCTCTAGGGCATACTAGGCGTGTTCAGTGTTTCTGTCTCTCTAACAGCGGAGAATCGGAGTCACAGGTGTACCTTCCTACCTGGTCCCACAGTCAGCGACATGTCAGGGGTCTACACCCTTTGGTCATTGCAACATAGAGACGTCTCCTTGTAGGCCGTGGGTGAGGCGCGCTCGGACGGTGAATAGAGAAGGTAAACATCAGTCCCGTCTGCTGGGCTCAGCCCCCTGCTCAGCCCCCTGCTCAGCCCCCGCTGCCAGTCATCATAAACAGGAATATTTCAGCTAATGCATACAGTTCTTACCACATGCCAGGCATACCACATGCCAACCATTGTTCTGGGCACAACGCAAATATTAGCCATTAATTAGTTGTCACAACACTACAAGGAAAACATCATTATTCTTATTTCTGAGTTGGAAAATCAGAACCAGAAAGTCTGAGAATTACTCAGCCTTTTAAAATTAATTAAACCTGCCCTTTGACCACTTCATGTATGCGTATAGCATATTCTGATTACTCTTCCGGCCCCAACCTCTCATCTCCCTCCCACGCCTGTTTTCTTCCCCTTCTCCCAGTGGGTCCCTTTTTCGTGTCCATGTCTTTCTGTTTCATTTTGGGACCCACTGAGTTTTAACCAGGGGTTTTCTGAGTGACCATGAGCATGGAACTACCCACGGGAGCTTGGTGGGTACACATCCAAAGATAATGACTCCCCACCCTCCCAGAACCCCCAGTAGCCCATAGTTCAGCAGGAAGGAGTAGGGCCTGCCTGACCCCTTCCGTCCGGTGTCCCACTGACCGCAGAACCACGCTTTCTGTTAACCCTGCAGCTGCTGCCGTCATATGCCCCCACTTGATTCGGTCTTTCAGAGCAGTTAAAAACACAGACTTTTAAAGGCCTGGAATCCATTTAAACCCTCTCCACGACAAACAAAAGTCTGAGTCGTAGGATGTCTATACAATGAGCTTTACCTTGTCTCTCTCCTCAGACGCTTTGACTATAATACAAGTGTATTCCCACTTGTCCCAAAAAACAAAGCTCAGCTGTTCTTACCCCCTGTTTCAGATGATGGAAAAAGTGAGACTTGGGTGAATAAGCACCTTCCCTGACATTGTAGAAATAAGCAATTGGTGCTGCGAGGACTTCCTGGGAACACTCATGTGCTATAATCCTAAGAGGAGAGTAGGTAAATATGCACTTCAGTCTCTGAAGCTGGCTTCTTAGGCAAGACCACGTGGCCTAGAACCCCTGGGACACATGTGGTAAGATGTGTGCTCCTCAGCCTTCTCCGCAAACAGAGGCAGAGCCCAGGCATCTGTGTTTGCTAGCTCCTCCTTGCTGTTCCGACGTGTGTCATTGTCTTAAAACATGTTCTGGGTTTGTCTATTTTGACCATAACCTTAGGGGATCTTATAAGGAAATCGGGGGCATCAAGTAGGACTCTGAGGAAGGCCAAGAAAGCACACATAGTCTCTACTTCTAAGGGAGAGATGAGGGGGTGTTTACCCCGTGATTCTCAGAGGATCATCAGCGGACACTCCCTCCGCCTCTGATTTCTGAAGGGAAATGTGGAGCCATGTGTGATGAGGCTGAGAAAAAAAGACTCTGGAGATGAGCACTGTCCAATATGGTAACTAGTAGCCATGTGTAACTAGTAAAATTAGATTAATTAAGATTAGATGTAATGAACGTCACAGGTCATTGGTCAATAAGTAAGATATAATTCAGTATTAGCAAGGGTTCTCTAAAGATACAGAACATGCATACATACATACTGGGAGTACATACAGTACGTACATACTGGGAGATTGTACAAGGAGGTATTCGACTAGCGTATGGGAAGCGTGTGGTTCAGGGAGTCCAACAACGGCTGTCTCGTGGTCAAGAGGCCGAGAATCCAGTAGTTTGTTCAGTCCACAAGGCTGGATGTCTGAGTGGCCCCAGTCTGGTGCTGAAGGCCTGGGGGATTCCGGGAGGGCTGCGGGTCGACAGTCTGTATGGGAATCCCAAAGAAACTGGTCCCAACACTGGCAAAGGAATGTCCCAGAGACGGGATAGAAGACCTTGCCGGTGAGGGCAAGCAGGCAGAAAGCAAAGCTTCCATCTTCCATGTCCTTTTGATCTGGGTGTCTGCCAAAAGATGCCACCCAGGTTTAGGGTGAGCCTTCCTGCTTTTACAACCTGTTCAAGAACTCTCTCGCTGGAGTGCCTGGCAGCTCGAGTTTCAGTTAATTCCAGGTGCCGTTAGGTTGACAGCCAAAATGAGCTATCTCAAGTGCAACAGCAATGGACCGAAATGTAAATTTCCTTTCCATTAATTTAAATTGCATTAACTGCATGAAGCTAATGGCAGCCCTGTCAGACAAAAGGACAGAGTGAGTGTCTGGTCTGTGTGCCGGGTTAATCCCACTGTCAGTCTCTGGGAGCTCTTACACAAGCCTTGGAGCCTTGGTTTTCTGGTTTTCAGCCACTGGTTGAAAACAATAGGAGGTTGGGAGTTACGGTTCTGATGTTAATTTCTTTAAAATCATTATTTATTTGCTTTAGACAGGGTCTCATGGCTGATCTCAAACTCATTATATAGCTGACAAGGACCTTCAAGTTCTGGATCTCTTGCCACCAGTGCTGGGATCACAGGAGCACACCACACCCAGTTCATGGGGTGCTGGGGGTTGAACCTGGGGCTTTCGGGAGAGCACTCTACCCAGGTACCTCTCATATGGACTCTGGGTTCAGATCTTCCCTTCATCTATTTTTTAACGCATGACTAGGGGTTGAACCCGGAGTCTCACGCCTGCGCAGTCAATGCTCCACCCCTGAGCTGTACCCACACCGCCCTTTTCCTTTCATGGTTTGTTTTGAAGCTAGGTCTCACTCAGTTGCTCAGCAGGCCTCGATGAGTGATCCTTCTTGCTCAGCCTCCTGAGCAAGCTGGATTGCAGGCCCCAACTACCAGGCCTAGCTCTACTTCATTGCTCAGGAGTCCTGTGACTTTAAACAAGTCTCAAAACAAGTTCTCAAAGACGTGATCTTCTAGAAATCAGGATTTAATGACTTAATACTTCCTTTGTAGGGATTTTACAAAAATTCAATGGTAGATGTAGTTAAATCCAAGAGGCGTGTCTGACCCTCTGTAATGGTTTCTGGATACTGCATATTGTTTTTTTTTTCCTTTTCCTCCAAGACACATTGCAGGCTGACTCAGCTGCCCCCCTCTCCTGGTGTTCACCAATGTGTGGGTTTGCTGTGTGTAGAAATACCCCTGTGGCCCCATCTTTCCCCAAGCAGCAAGAGGCCATACATAAAGCAGGAAAGTGAAGAAAGTCGTTTTGTGCCCTTGGTTTACCATGGGACTATCAGACATGACAGCCAGGTAGAAAAATGACGGCTAATATTACAAGCACAGCTTCTGGTCCTCCTTGTAGCCCAGCATAAATGATTTTTTACATCCTATCCCTCGTAGCCCTACACTGAAGATACAGCTTTGAAAGATGTAGAAAGCTGGCCTTCTTTCTGATCCTCGGGGATGCATTTGAAGTCCGCCAGAACATTTAGTAGTCTTTTGAGAAGACAATGATCTGAACCATTCATTCATTTTTAAGCCTTAGAATCTTAGACTGTGTTACAGATATCATTCACTAAGCCCTCAGTCATGCCTCTAAAACTTGCTTCAGAAAAATGGATTTATTTTTCCTTCTGAGGTAGCTTATGCTATTGGGTAAATTCCATGTTTAATCGTGCCAACAGCATGGTCCTTTGTGGACAGCATTGTTCTTTTGAACAGATCTTAATAAAAGCACAACTCAGCCATTTGCCAGCATCTGATCTGGGCCCTGGCACTACCCAGATTGTTTAGAACTGGGAGTGCACAAGTCTTCTCCATGGAAAACACGGTCCATGCCTTCTGCTACCACTGGGTGACTCAGGAAAGCACAGCCTCCAATGTGTAAACACCAGTGTGAGAACATTGCAAAGCTCCTTCACCCTGCTCTTTCCCAAATATCATGTGGCGCTCCATGATAATGGAGGTCATAGAAGACCACTGATCATGAGTTAACACCTGACACCTTTACATGCACTGTAATTTTGAAGGCTCACAGCGCTCAGAGATAAATCACTGTCACAGTCATTTCGGGGATGAGAACGCTAACGTTCATAGTTGTCAATGCTGGCATCGTGCCTTAGATATATAGAAGTTCCTACTTCTTTAATCTAAGTTCTAACAAATGCCAGCGACTTGAACCCAGATGGGGCAGACTGTAAAGTCTGCGCTCTTACCTGCCCTGATCCATGTCCTCACGAGAAGGGCCATGATCACAGTCAGGGGATTTTCACAGTGATTTTATATAAAGAAACGAGGCCTCTTTTCCCTGCTGTAGCTGGTGTGTATGCCAGTCTGGCTCTGGTGGTGAAGCATAAGAGCACAGGTACTCAATAAAGCAAAGGACAGAAGGCAGAGGGATCTGTCGGGTTTGAGGTGCTGAGATCGGTCAGCCTTAGAAAGACAAGCAAGACCGGGACAAATGGTCCAGGGGTTGGTGCCCGGACAAGTGAGGTAATAGAAGAAGGACATAGCTGGCCCCAGTGTGTGGCAGAGATGGGACTGGAGGCCCCTGACAGAAGCCATTACCACTGGACAGCTCTAGGCTATGAGATGGTCCTGGTTGAAGAACTGAGCATGGTCCTTGATGAATAGCTGCCTTCTGTCAGAGGTGGCCAGAGCAGCTAGAGCCGAGACCAGCAGGAAGGGAATCCAGGTGCAGGGAGTCAGGGAAAGGGAAAATGACTTCGACCTGGGTGCCTGCTCTGTGAAGTACAGCTGGCTGAACGAGAGCACAGGCTGCGCGCAGCCTGCGGAAGTCAAAGGCTGGCTTACCTATTCTTTCTTTGGTATCCTCATCTTTAAATTGTAACGTCGGGGTTGCTAAGGGGGATTGAATTAATTCCTATAAAGAATTTAGAACAGTGCCCAGCACCCTGGAAAAGCCCATAGGACATCAGCAGCTGCTGGCATTAGTAGGGGTAACTGTCTGTACGTGCCGCTAAGGATGTGCCACTGAGCTAAAATGAGCTGGAGCCTGCTCTGCTTTTATCTATAGTCTAATGAAGTTGACAGTAACCATGCAAATGAGCAGCATAGAATTCCAGGTGATAGGGATGGTATCCTACAAGCTATACACAGGAGGAACCTTGGTGCAGGCGGGCATACTGAAAAAGAGAGACAATAAGGGAAGGACCGTGAACAGTGTGGAGAGCAGCACATGCAAAGGCCCTGTGGTTGTAGGATATGGAAAGTGTGAGCTGAAGGAAGATCATGGCTGGATGGCAGGGCTATGGGAAAGCCTTTAAAATGTTACGCCGAGAAGGGAACAAGGTGACATCATCTGATCTAGGTTTTAATGAGATGGCCATAGTAGTTTTAGGGGCATGTAACTAGCAAAGGGCCAGTATGGCCTCATAGGAAGACCAGGGAGTGGGGGCGGGTGGCAGTCCAGAGTGGTGTCCAGGATATAAATAGGGTAAAGAAGTTCCAAATAAGAGAAAGGCCAAGACAGCCTGTTAGGGGAAGAAATGGGCAGAGGTTTGCAGCAGTGCAGGGAATGGGTCCTGGGAGCCAGGGGAAGACTGACTTGTGAGACACTGGTGCTGGATGAGAGGTTTCAGCATCAGAACTGCTGACTTGTGCCAGCATTGGCAGAAACTGCCCGTGTGCTTGGCCTGGCTCCGAGGAGAGAGCTGACGGGCTCCCCACCTTTGGTCACATCCATGGCACATTCTGTCATTTGTACCTTTGGACAGGCCTCAGCTCCCTCCCTGGAGAAGAGGGAGTCAGCTATTCGATGTGAAACCATTGGTGGCTGGGGGGTGTGGTAATTTTTTTAGCCTTCGTGGCAAGCTGGAGAAGTTGTGAACAATGGTGTCAGTTCAAAGTGACCACTGGCATGGCTCGCTCTCCTGGGAATGTCTGAAATGCTTTTTAATCCTTATAATGCGAACTAGTTCCATAAGCACTGGGGGTAGAACAGTTCCTCTGTTCTGTATAGCTGGGATATCTATTCTTCAGCCCGGTTTCTTTATTTAAATAGTTAAGCAGAACCTCCTTAACCACTGGGTATAATTTGAGGGGCCACACCTCAGATATGCTCAGGAAATGTCTGGCCCTGATCTTCTGGTTAATTTCTGTGTTAATAACTTGTCTTGTCGTGGCAAAAACAGCTGAAAGATGGAAGGTTCTGTCTGTGCTCATAGCCCCAGAGTATAGTTGGTGTGGTGGGGACATCAAGGCAGCAGGACTGCATGATCGCTGAGGCCTGGCTCATAGTAGCTGACCGCACTGCATCCACAGTCAGGAAGCAGAAAAAGATGAGCATTGGTATTTGGTTTGATTTCTCCTTTTTATTCAGTCTAGCACCCAAGCCCAGGCAATGGTGTTTGGGGCTGTGCATTTGAAAGCCTAGAACCCACTTGAATTCTATCCATTGACTTCCCCACCAGGGTCCGCCTGGGAAGGACTTGGGAAATGCTTTGGGGTTGTCGTTGCCCTGGCATACAGACTCTTGCTTGCAGTGGGCAGGGTCTGCGCCGTGTGTTTCCAAGTTCTTGGCCTATTACTAAAGAACAAAATAGAAGCCCAAACAGATTATAAAGTAGAATGGTAATTAATCAGAAGCAAAGCCACAGTATGGATTAGAAATAAATAATACATTGTCAAGATTGACAGTGGACACATGAGTGAGGGTACTCAAGGTGTCTGATTACTGTTTGGAGCTTCCCTTTATGACATTCAAGAGGTAGAGATTTTAGGTTACTAGGGATATAATTTGAGTGGTTCTCTATTTTGAGAAGGAGGCTTAGATCATATAATTTTTGCTCGCTCCTCATATCCTTTCCCATAATGCATCTTATTTTAATTGTATGAATGCCAGTTATGCCTCCATATAAGATGGTAATTAGGGAGTCCTATTGCCCTTATTGTCATGCACCCGGTCGTGACCAGCCTGGATGGGTCCCTAACCCATAGGTCCCTATTTGTGTTTCAGAATGTGTTTGAATAGAAACAGGATGTTATCAGGGCATTTGCTAAGGGAGTAACTTATTTCTGTTGTTTAAAGCAGGTATGAGACTCCATGCAGGTGAGAACCCAGGTTGCCAACAGGTTGCTAGGTGCTTTGGAGAGGGGTGTGCTCACAACCCAAGGCAGGTTGCTAAGTTAGATAAGATGCTGAGTTATATAATGTGGCTGTTAGCAGCCCTATCCCTTAGTATCCAATAAAGAGGAAAGAGATTAATTTTTTTCAGTAGTCCATTCCCAAAGTCCAGAATTAAATCTCATTGCACTGACTTGGATCACCTAACAGTTCTTAAACTGACCTCCACAGCCAGAATCACATGCCCAACCCAGGCCTAGGCAATGAAGTCAACCTTTCATTACTGTGGCGGGTTGGGGGGGGGGGGGGGTTATACTATCTACTTTTATGTTGGTGTGGTATAGTACCATGACCAAAGCATCTTATAGAAGAGAGTTTACCTTGGCTTACAGTTTCAGAGAGATAGAGTCCATCATGGTGGGGAGGCCTGGTAACAGTCAGGAGGAGCAGCAGAAACAAGGAGCTCCCCCAGCACGATTTTATCCACTTACTGGAAGCAGAGGCAGGGGGCGAGGGGAGAACGGGAATGGGGGCAGGAAGGGAAACAAGGTTAAAAGCCCTCAAACCCCCTCCAGTGACATCATTCCTCTTCCTAAAGGTTCCATAACCTCCCCAACCAGCATCACTAACTGGGAACCAGGTGTTGAAGTGCTATGGGAGACATGTCTTATTCACACCACTGCAAGGCTTCTCAAAAGGAAGTCAGGTCATGTATTTAAAGAAAAAGTGAAGCCACTGGTTTCTAATCTTCCCTATGTGTCCCTTCCATCTGCAGCTGGCCTTGTAGACTGATCCCATCCTCTAGGAGACCCTCAATCTGGATTTGACATCAAATGCTTACACAATCTGAATTTGACATCAAATGCTCATTTTGTATGGTAGCTTGGTTTTTTCTTTTCCTAGAGAAGATAAAATGGCCCTGGTTTCAGAGGGGTGACCCTAAAGTGACTGTTTGATGGGGTGGACTAGACGGAGCCCGACCATCTCATCGCTGTTAGCGACATGCTTGAGGCCATGCCTGCTTCTGAGGTAACTTGTCAGTCCTCAGGGAGACTGGATTGTCTTGTTGCCATCTTGGGTGCTGAACTCGCCTCTGCTCACGGACATTGCTAGGGGACTGTGAACAGCATGAGGCCGTGGAAGGACCAGTTGACTTTCCTTCCTAGGTCAATCTTCTGGTCAGAGAGAAGGCAGCAATGGACAGATGGGAGAGACCCTAGTCTAGAGTGGTCAGTACATCTCTGCCATGTGCCATGCATGGTCTTGCTGACATTCTTTGGGTCCAGCTGTTTTCCACTGTTTCAATGTTTGTTAACTATTTGGGAGGCATATTTATAACCTCTTTGGGATCTGGACAGTCAGTTCAGTCAAGAGTAAGTAACCGTGGCTGCTGATGAGAGAGAAAGAGTGGCTGATTTTGTTTATTTGATCACCAAAGGAACAACACTGGAAAACTGTTCAACAAAAAATGTATCTTGGCACCCTCCATCTTCTTGTAAAAGCATGCCAGCCTTAAAGGCATCAGCTCTCTCAAAGCTTGCACGGTGCCTACCTTCCCATGATCACCTGCTGTGTCCCTTGAGCTCATTCTGGTGTTAGCACAGGATCTTTCAGTGGGTTATACCAAACTTCACCCATCTGCCCTCTACTCCTTTACCTTATGGGAAGTTCCTCCCAGAGCAATGGGATTCTGATGTGATTCAAACCTAGATCCAGCATCAAAGACTGTATTTCTCTTTCTGTGTGTGCAGAGGAGTGTCTCTGTATGTATCCGTGTGGGTGTGTGCTAGAGACTGACATGGAGTGTCTTCTTCTATCACTCTGCCTTATTTTTTGAGACAGAGTCACTCCCTGAACCTGGAGCTCATCCGTTCAATGAAGCTGACTGGCTAATGGTCTTCAGAGATTGACACCCTGTCTCCAGTGCCTGCCCAGTGCTAAGGTTACAGATGTGCACTGCCATACCTGGCTCTTGGGTTGGTGCTAGGAATCCAAATTTCAGATCTCTATGCCTGCATGGCAAGCACTTGGCTGATTGAGCCATATCCACAGCCCCTTGGAGAGTGTGCTTCCCTGTGCACATAACTAGTCCTTCACTTCATCCTCCGAGCAATCCAGTGATCTCTTGCATTACATTATCTGCATGTTTGTCTGTCATGCAAGCTCTGGGCATCTTCTAAAACTCACCAACAAAATCGCTCAGGAATCCAATGAGGAAACAGCATCTAGCTCGTGTCCCAGAGAACACATAGAGCCGCTGAGTTAACGGCCCACCAAGTGGTAAAAACCCAAACCATCATTTCAGGAGAATGGCCCTATTTGCTGTTTGGTCTGGAATTAGAACTTCCATCTTCGCTGCAATGCCCTCTTTGCCTGGAGTCCAGCACCCTGTTAACACAAAAGAAAAATTAAAGTATGTCTCATCGCAAAACTTGTGAATGTGAGCTGGGAAGAAGGCTCAGTTCACAAAATACTGAGCACACAGCATGGAATCCTGTTTTCAGTTTCTGAGTCATGTACCAGCAGAGTGCCATGCTGCATGCATGTAACATGCAAGTAGAATGCAGGTGTAATTCCAGCGGTAGGAAAAATGGAGATAGGAGTCTAGACCTTGCTGGCCAATTAGTCTAGCCAATCAGGAAGCTGCAGATTCAGGGAGAGGCACTGTATAAACAAATTAGAGGAAGAAACTGGACATTGGCCTCTAGCTTTCACATGGATGTTCATGCACATGCAAACACATAAATACAGACACCAAAATAAAACGCTTCTAAATGTGTCCAACTTCAAATCACTCCTGGTAGAGTAGATAGTGTCTCAATAAGTAAAGGAAAACTTCCTTCATTGTCTATCACATGTGAGTGACATGTTTTCTAAATATATGAATAATTATAAAAGATAATGGTGACATGTCAGGAACATTTGATAATTTTTATATCCTCAAATGAACACAATAGAAAAAGTGGACAGCTTTTGTAACAGGGTCCACTTTAGTTGTAGAATCAAAGTGAAAGTCAAAAGTATACAAGACGAGAGATTCACAAGAATTGAAAGATGGTTAGTATGGGATTAGTTAATAAGGGCAAAGGGTTTGGAGAGATCTCTCCGCTGGTAAAGTACTCAAAAGCATAATGGCCCAAGTTTGAGCCCCAAATCCCATACTAAAGGGGGAGGGCAGTCATGGTGGCTTAGCAGTCACGGGCCAGTGCTGGAGAGACATGGACAGGGAGATCCCCTAGGCTCATGGGCTACCTAATATAACCTACTTGGTGAATCCAGACCAGTAAGAGACTGTGTCTTTAAAAAAAAAATTAGCACCTAAAAAGTGAAACCTGAGATTGTCCTCTCATCTCCACATGCATGTTCACATGTAGGCATGCACACCAATGTACACACACACCACCACCGCATCACATCGCACACCAGACGGAGGAATAAATTCCCTTTACTGGAGACACCCATATGGCCTAGGTCAGAATCTATGAGTGGGAAGGCAAGCTTAGAACCACAGTGGGTACCATTCCTGGGTGCTGCTGGCTTCTAGTAGAGGCTGGAGAGACTTCCAGACATCTTACGGTGCCCAGAGCAGCAGTCTACACCTGCTGCTCCAAAGCATTTCCTGGCACCGTAAGAAATGCCAAGGCACTGAGACTAGACTAACTATAAAGAATTCCAAAATCCTCATCCAACTCAGAGGATGGCATGATGGGCAGTGGCGAGAACCCCACCTCTTTCATCTGCTCCAGCAGGAGTACGCCTTGGCTTGAGCTCAGCAGGGTGAGGCTGACCTTGGCATCTTCCTCCTCTGCAGCTCTGTGCTCTGTCCCTCAGGCCTGCAGCTCGCTGATCAAAGGCAAATTCTGCCACACAAGGGCACGGGCAGGCCTGAGGCGACACCTCTGAAGCCTTTCCTCACTCTGGCACCTGGCAACTTCACTACTGAAGAGTTTTATTTCTTTTGTTAGGTCCCCAAGTGTCCACCTGCTGCAGAAGGGAACTGGGATGGAATTTGGGAATCAAGTCTAACAGAAAGGCTGGAAGGCACGTGTCAGAATTAGTGAGTGAGTGTGAGGTTTAGCCACCTGGAGATGTCAGCTACCCGGACCAGTGTGAGCTCTCATGTCAGGAAGCCCTGCTGTTTGGGCAGGGGACAGGTGTGGAACAGAATTCTCTTTAGCCCAAGAGATGAGCCTTTTCTCACTGGATCTGTTTTCCTGTCTTCCCTGAGATAGAAGAGATTACCAGAACCCATGACCTAGTTATGCCCCCACCAACCTCACAGTCAGAGTGGCTGTCACCTCAAAGTTCTGGTTTCCTTACCACCATCACCACCACCACTATCACTATCAATTAACTTCTCAGAGAATTCTCATATGGTCCAGCAAATTAATTTGTCCATCGAATCTATGGATAAAAAACTGGCCTGGCTAAGGGGTGAGAACAAGGAAGACAATGGAGACATCGGAGCCGTAGACGTTTTCCTTGGAGATCATTTTCAGCTCTAGAAACGAGCCTAGCATGGCCCTGGGCGATGGATCTGCTTCAGTTGCCGTGCCATCTGCTGGGAGACAAACGCACCACATCTTGCCGACACTGCCCTCCAGCTCCCCTTAATAGAACTCCAGTTTCACCAAGCCTAAGCTGCTCAGTGCCTGGGGTAAGCAGGACTTCTGTCCTGAGAGCATTTCTAAATCTGATGCTTTTCCTCTTCTCAGGAGTTGGGACTCCCTAAAACACAGGTGGCTACCACTGTCTTTTCTGTCTTCTGGAACAGTTTCTTGTAGAGGTCATTTGGTGACCAGGCATCTGTGTGGCACACTTCTGTCTGGCTATATTGAATGGAGCACATGAGGGAAAGGGACATATTTTACTCCATATTTTATTCTTCTGAACCCTAGAACTTGCGGAAGAGAAGAGTTTTCAACCCCGGTAGTGGACTCAAAGAATGTCAGCACCACCTGTCCCCGCTGTCTTCCTCAGCTAAGCTTGGGGGCCTCTCTTTGATTTGTGGATATTCTTTACTCGCAATGCAGTCCCTAGTATCCTGTATCTCGTTTGCAGAAATGGCCTAAGATGCCACAGCTTCCCTCACAGCACCCTACCTCCCCAGATCTACTCTACGGGGCTGGCTTTCTAGTGCTCTTTGCTGGTGAGCCTCAGCAGCCCTGTTTTATCTGCTTTCCAAACCAAAATCTGGTCCAAGATGATTTTGAAAGGACAAAAATGAAGAGAGAATGAAAAGGTATCTTAAGGAATTGTGATGTTGAATTGTTTTATTTTCATTTATTTGACAAATATTTATTGAGCACCTACCATGCTTCAGGCACCTTGCTAGCTGCCAAGTGCACATTGATGAATAAGTCTGATATACTCTCGGGATGGGTCGGGGCCCCAGTAGGAAACAGCTGCTATGCTCAAGAGGTAATTAAAGAAAGCCAAATGAAGAAGCAGCCTCTGGATTGCAAATCCAGTCTCGGTAGAGAATTACAGCCACCCTGTAACCTACCAGGAAGGAGCCAGACCAGTCTGTCTCCCGGTGATCAAACTTACCTGGGAGTCAGAGATCAAAGGGAACCCCCAGTGCAGCTCTCAGGGCAGAGTGCAGCAGAGCCCTGGTTTGGAATCTAGCAGGGATGTACAGGCACAGAGAGAAAGCAGATTGTGGCAAGCGCAAAGAAAGAGATGAGCCAGGCTGGAGAAGAATACGTTAAGGCTCAGCTACACAGAAAATGGTCAGGGAAGCGTTCTCAAACGGTCTTGCAAGGGAGGAGGGAAAAAAGAGGATGGTGAGAGATAGCATGTGCAAAGGCCCTGGGCAAGAGAGCACTTGCCTAGTTCCAGGAGCTCAAGGAGCCCAGTATGGTGAGAGACGGCTGGAAGAGATGGCTTTATCTGAAACTATAAAGCCAATCTCATTGCCGGTTCAAACTTAGCCTCCTGCTGTTCCCCTGGCAGCACTGCCCTGCTCCTGTTTGCTTTAGTCAGGTGCACTGGAGTGGAAAAAGTCAGATGACTTTCGTGGAAGGCTGAGAAAGCATATTTAGGACCATAAGGAAGCAGGGATCAAAAATAGCACTTCTGCTGGGTGAGGGAGAAGTTGCTATTTAAAGTGGAAACAAGAATAAAAAAAAAAACTATCTATGCACTCCTTCTGTGGGTATTTGTATCGATAAAGTTTATCCTTTTTTTGGAATGCTTTCTGCCCTGGTTAGATCTGGATTTCATACACAGTGCATTCCCATCCTATCCAGATACCTCCTTAACCAAACAACTGATTAATGGCCAGAGCCAAAGCTTCCCTTCAGATGCGCTGTGAGGTTTGAAAGCACGGCTAAACAGAAGTGTGATTCTCACAGTCCCGCCATTTATCTTCCTCCCTTGTACAAACAAGCCAACGTCGGCCATGGACAGCCAGCTCCAAGTGCTGTGCACCCGTCTATTTGTCTTTAAGGAGAAGGATGAAAGAGTTGGCATTTCCCCTGTATATGACTGTTGCCATAGTTACAAGGCTTTCATCCATCTTTCAAAGTTCTGCATCTTTCTGCTTGTCTTGGTTTCTTTTCTTGTTGCTATGATTGGAAAAAAAAAAAAAGAAAAGAAAAGAAAATTACCCTGACAAAAGCAACTTAAGGGAGGAAGATTTTATTTTTGGTTCAATGTACAGCCTGTCAGCGGGGAGGTCACAGCAGCAATGGTTGGAAGGGGCTGATGTCACTGCATCCGCGACCAGGAAGAAAGAGCGGTGGGCGTACAGATGCGAGCATTCCGCTCGCTCTCTCCACTCTTACAGTCTCATTTTTAACAACTAAGCATGAGATTCTCACATCCCCATCCTTCCCAAGTTTCTGATTCTTTCCACTCCCACTCCCTGTCCACAGTCTTGCTTCTGTGCATTCCCAAGGCAACCAAGACCCTACTGTCATAAATGGAGCTAACAGCTGGCAAGCCTTCTAAGTAGGACACCGTGCTAACGCCTACTGCGTAATTATCCCAGTGAATTTTTGTAGTAATGCCATGCAGTTTATGTACACAGGACAGTCCCACAAGAATTGTTCAGCCCCAAATGTCAATAGAGATGAGGTTTAGAACCTTGCCATAGGCTAGATGAGGTAGTACACCCCTTTAATCCCGGCACTCAAGAGACAGACATAGGTGGATCTCTGGGAGTGTAAAGCTAGCTTGGCTTGCATACCACATTCCAGGCTAGCAAGGGCCATATAATAAGACTTTTCTCACAAAACAGAAACAAAACCTGCCACAAAAACTGTCTTTTGTGGGGAGGTTGTCTTGTGAAAAGTTCTTTTTCCTTTAAAAGGTAACAAGGCATTATAATATTAAATAGGGCTTTTTAAAGCAGTCCTGGCTTTCCCTTCACTCTGCAGCTCTCTCGTTTCATATGGAGAATGGTCCACAGTAGCCATCCTTTGGGTTTTGAAGGACTGAGTTTATTAAGAAGGCATCAAACAGAAGTAAAAGAAGAAAACAGCAAGCAGCAGAAAGGTGGTAGAACTTCAGGTCAGGCAGTTACTCCATCACAGAACTGAGTGGGGAAGCCCCAGGGACCAGAGGTGCCAGCTGGAGCAGAAAGTCTTCTCGGTGAGGCTTCCAATTCGCCGTTCCCACCGAGGGCATTTGTATACCATGACAAACTGTAGCTGAGACTTCCCTTTGGGAAGGTGCCTGGGAAGGATTTACCTCCCAACTGTGTTCAAGGACACAGTCCTTTCAGGCTGAAGTTCACTCTCAAGGGCGTGGTATGTTCACTCTTGTCTGTTCTGCTGGTCTCCTTTTCTGTCTAATAGGCTTGGTGGGGGGGGGGGCAGCACAGCCTGGACAAGGGGACTTGGAGGACACTCTAAACATGCTTGGGTCTGAGGTGTGCCAACCCCACTTCCAGCACCAGCCTCTCAATGAACTTAAGCAACACACAACAGTCTACTGACATGGTGTATTATACCCACCTCTGATGGGGGACTGAGTGGTCATTCCACGCCTCACTTTGTGAGTCCTGGCTTTAGGGTTTGTTCTTAGCAGTAGAGGGGGACCCTGCCTTCAGAACTGTCTCTTTGTCAGCATGGATGTTCCGGCTCTGTTTTGTACCAACAGCAACTATGGGTGTGGATCAGGCAAGCATATGCTCCTGCCACTATTAGATCTATCGTAGGTGATCTCAGACCAGGCTAGCCTGGCTCAAGCGCCTCTTTTCTCTTCCTCCACCACCTTGCTGTTAGCGAACGGTGAGCTCTTCTCCCTGGGGTAGCAAACCTGCTGCTGTGAAAAGGAGAAACAGGAGCTTTCATAATCCTCTAAAGCCTTGGAAGACGGTCTCCCTGCTTGGCCCTGCTAGGCCTCCATCCTAACAACCCCCATGCTCTTTCCAGGTTAATCACTGCCTGCTGTCCTCCTCCCAAGCCCCTCGAAAGGTTCATCAGCTAAGATGGGCAGCTGAACGGAATGTGGTGGCACATCTCGTAGTCCTGGCACTCCGGAAGCAGAAACAGGAGGATTATGTTTGAGGTTATCCTGGGCTATATGGTGAGATCCTGTCTCAGTTTAAAAGAAGGAAGAGGAGGAGCAACTAAAGCTATTTGACTGGGAGAACTAAAGTCATAAACTAGGACCAAAAGAGAAAAGAAGTTAAGTTGTTCCGAATTGCGACCTAGAATAGCTTACCAAGCAGAGAGTAGGGACAGAAGACACTACAGGCTGACCACTGAGGTCTCAGGAAGAACAGGAATTGCTCCATGTTGGGCAGTTGGTACCATCATGCCTGGAGGGCAGCTGGTTACGAAAGGTCGTCCTTCATCCTCATTAGCCAGGATTTGAATATGCCCTTGTCCCTCTGCTGGATCACTCTCAGCCTCCCTTAGACTCAGGTTGCTCTTTTGGAAAAAGAAAATGACAGTATCTACTATTCTTGAGATTCAGATGAGGTTAGAAGTGGGAAATTGCCTGTCCCACACATATATAAACAGTGGTAGGTCTTGTCAAATGCCGAGGGAGAAAACCTCACGAGTGGGGCTGCTGGACTCCTGCAGGTGGGCACAGAAGTAGTGAGAGGGATTGGTTCTGGTCCCTCTGAGAGGGGTGCTCTCTGTCAGGACGCTGGGCATCCTCTGTGGACAGGTAAACTCTTACTTTCTGAGTGCAACCCCCATTACTTATCCTCTCTCCTCTGCCCTGACATGTTTTCTCTAGAATGTCAGTACAATTTGACATCATAGATTTGACTTGTGGCACCCTATAGTGGGTTGAATTTGAAATGTTTCCCAATGGAATTATACATTCAAAGCCTTAGTCCCCAGCTGGTAGCACTGTTTGGGGAGGAGGTGGAGTCATCCTGGAGAGCAAGCATTGAGGCTTTGTAGCTAGCCTGCCTCCTGCCCACTCTCTGCTTTAACAGTGTGGATACCAGCCACCGGCTCCTGCCAGCATGCCACCCTTGCCTGCTGCCGTGTCCTCCCCTCCATGACGGATTTTATCTTCCTGAAACTGTGAACCAAAATATGCCCTGTCTCCCTTAAGTTGCTTTTGTCCATATATTTTATCATAGCAATGACAAGGTGAGAGAACAGGAATTCTATGTTTTGTTTTGTTTTGCTTTGCTTTTGCTGCCCTGGTAGCTGGGGCAATGACATACAGTGGGCACTTAATGAAACTGGCCCTTGTTGACATTCATAAACTATTTGTCACATTAACCTCCTCTCTTTTACAGAGACATGAATGGGCTTAGAGAGGCTGAGAAATCTGCCTCTGGTCACATGACTCAAAAGTGGACCCTTTAGCAACTACAGGAAATGCTTTGTTTCACCAGTAGCACCGACCGCGGCTCCTTCAAAGGCGCTGCAGAGACACTGAGTCCCTCCTTAGAGTTCAGAGTAGTGAGGTTGAAGTGTGGGTGGAGTTAGGATGACTTGAGATGCCAGCAAGATCTGAGGCCACTTGACCTCTCATACCTCCCCATGAACCCAGATATGGTTAGTAAAAAAAAAAAGACAAGACTCAAAGAATGACTGAGTGGGGAGAGGGATTTACTTTTTACTTTCACCAAGCCTCATAGCTATCTTGGAAGTGACAGACCTGGTCCCAAGCAAATATGCTCGTCCTCCATTCAGGGTCAACCCCAGAGAAGAAGCTTCCTGTTCTCTTAGGAGGTAGGCTAAGGTGAGAGAGATAAGGCCTTCAACTGCTTTACATACAATTCTATTATTTTCTCAAGTAACAAAAATGTTATTTATAAATATATGTTTTATAAATTGAAATGGTCCCATAATCTCCCTTCCCTACCTACTGCTCCTTTGGCATTTGTTTCTAGGCATACATTATATGCCTATATATACAGATGGATAACTAGAAACAATAAAATGTAAAATAACATTTTACAGTTTGTGGGTTTCTTTTAAGTAGCCTATACTTTATCTTTGTCTGTTGATGCACAGGCTCTAAGTCATCTGAAGCTGTTTAGTATTTCATTGCCCCTAGCTCTTTTCTTTAAAAATTACTTATTTTTATTTTATGCATATGAGAGTTTTGCCAGCATGTATGTCTTTGTATCACATGTATGCAGTATGCAAAGATTCCAGAATAGGGTGTCAGATCCCCTGAAACTGGAGTCTAGACTATTAGCCACCATGTGGATACTAGGAATAGAACCCAAGTCCCCTGGAAGAACAGCCAGTGCTCTTAGGCACTGAACCATCTCTCCAGTCCCTGTTCCCAATTCTTTTAACCCATCCCATTTTACTGGACTTTTATATTTCTTTCCCCAGCTTTTCACTGCCTCAATTTGTGTTGAACTATACCTCTGACTTATATTTGTGTGCCTGCAAGAAAATTTCCATACTATAAATTGCTAGAAGTAAAATTGCTGAACTAAGGCATATGTACATTACAAATTTGTATTAATATAAGATAACCAAGCCCTCCATCCTTCTAGATCCTGTATCTGTTGCTTATCCATCGAAAAAGTAGGAACTCAGAGTTGAGTGCTGGATGGAATTGATCCTTGCTTTAGGATTGGAGCTGTACTGGCAGAGTGGACTGGTATTTTCAGATTCTAAGCACTCGGCAGGAAAGAGCTCTGACCGTCTATGTTGGAGGCAGATCAACTCGAGACTCTCCCTTTGCCAGATCTCTAAAGCCCTAGTGGGGTACCAGCCATCTGAATGGCTTCCAGGGAACTGGGTTGCCATCTACTCTGCTGAGTCCATTCTTGGTCGGTTGGTGCACAGACCATATTTAGTGACGGGAACAGGGGAATTAAGTCATCAGTCCCCACCAGCCAGGATCTGGCAGGAGAGGTGGCATAAACTGTCCTGGAAATCCTGCCTCCGACAGTACCCCTTGGGTTTGCCGACTGTAGAATCTTCATGCCTTGCTTAGTGCCAGCAAGGCAGAGTGACCTAACAGGCAGCTTTCCCAGCTGTGAAATCCAAAGTTGCCCCCAAGTATGGAAACTGATCCTGCAACCCTGGATATTTCTTCATGCCCAAATGGTATGGAAGCAGTAGCTTTGATGGTATGGGGCATAAAAATCATCTGGAGAATTTGTGGAAGCTGTGGAAGCTTGAGTGGCACTCCCAGAAATTCTGACTGTAGGTTTGGGCCCCAGAACCCATGTAAGGATGAACCCCCATGCTCCTGGCATTGACCATTGGGCTATACATGTATACATTGGAGAAGCAAAGTGGTAGGCACCGCACCCTTGTGAGATTCCATGATAGGTTTGGATGGATAGAAAACAGTGAAGCAAATTCTTTCTCACACACACCCCGTTTATTCCCTCTTCCCTCTCAAACTTACAAACAACTCACTCAGAAATTTCCCAGATATCTGGGCACCTCCTAAATGCTTTTGTGTCTTCCTTTCCTGGCGTCTACCCTACTCACCTTTCTCTCTTGCCAAGACAGACTCTGCCAGCTGCCTTTTGCTGGGGGTAGGGGTAGGGAGATTATGCCTTCCAAAGTTCCTTCAGTAGTAATCCACACTGTCCTGAAAGAGGGTGCGATCCCCAGTTTAGAACCATCATCTAATAGAAATCCCTTAGAGAGGAACAGCCTTGAGTAACTCTGATAAAACGTTCAGAAGAGCAAGCCATGCTTGGGGAGGGGTGAGATTAATGTAGGGACTCATTCATGGGGGTTTGCAGCAGAGTAACCTGCTTTCTGAGCCAAGTGCTTTTCCGCTACCCTAGGGAGCCCAACAAACAGTAAACAGACAACACATGAAATTGCACAGAAGCAGAGCAAAGATTTACCTAAGGTAGAGTATGGTCATCTGACTGGGTGGGCCTACAGGAAGGCCACATGACAGAGACATGCAAAACCCTCAGCAGTCAATCATGTAAAAGAGCCTTTGAAGGCAAACTTAAGAACCAAAATTTGTGACCAAAAAAAAAAAAAAAAATCCATGATTTAATAAAATGCGTAATGAGGTTTTGGTTATGAGGCTAAGCTTTAATGACTGAGCCATTTCTCCATCCCAGGAATGAGGTTCCATATTCAGGCCCTACTTCCTGCTCTCTCTGTGTCCAGATGCAGCAGGACCAGCCTGCCCCTGCTTCCTTCACACCCCTCGCTTGCCTGCCGCCGTGTCTTCACTTCCGTCATGGACTGTATTCCCTTGAACTGTAAACTGAAACGACCCTTTGCTCCCTGAAGCTGCTTCTTGTCAGGTGTTTGTCACGGACAAGAAAAGCAGCAAAGACCCCAGTGTCCGAGAGGTCCTGAAAAACGCCCACAACTTACTTGCTTTCACAAAAACTCTTTTCGGCGTCATTTAGAGAAGATGTGTGGAAAGGCTCCATTAACTCACAAGCTGCATCCGCGAGGTTTTCAAGGAGGGAGACAAAAGATGTGAGGGTCTGGGGATCTCCGCGGGTGCATGGCTCCTTCCAGTGAGCAGCTGTTTATCCATCTGTGCAGCACTTGAACCCAGCCAAGGCCAAGTTGCCGCAGGAAGCCAAGCAAGCGGTACAGGCTGCTGCTAGGACCTGGAGGATGAGAAGGGGAAAGCCATCTCTGGGACCCGGTTTGGCATTCTTCTGCTGTTCTAGGAACCCAGGCCTGGCTTCACTGTGTCTCAGCAGAAGGAGGGTGCTGGGTAGGCGAAGGTTTCATATGCATCCATGAGAGGAGGCTTTTGTTTTATACTCATACTTTTGTGTTTCCAAATGAAGATGACTTAGCAGGCAAAGGTGCTTGCTGCTAACCTGAGTTTAATCTTTAGAACCCACATGGTAGAAGGTTAGAATAAGCTCTTGCAAGTTGTCCTCTAACCTCCACATTCCAATATATACATATACAATACATATATACATACATACATACATACATACATACATGTAAAAAAATAAAAACTGAAATCACTGTGGTTCATGGAACAACTCTATCAGCATCTTCTAGGAGATTGTTAGAAATTCAGAATCTTGGCTCCACCTTAGACTTAGTGGACCTGGATCTTGTTTTAAGGCAGTCCCTGGATGATTAGCATGTCTGCTGAAGCTGGAAAATGAGCTGTCTTAGGAAATCTGGAAACTACTCTAGTCCCTGTCTCCATCATTGACTCCCACCCTTGCCCATGACCTTGGGTAGCATGCTAATCTTTTTCTATTTTCAGTTCCTAGTCTATCAAGTGGAAGTACCTCTACTGGAAACTCCTGAATCACAGTATGATATATATATATATATATATATATATATATATATATATATATATATCCTCAAAAAGGATGATCTCTGTAAAAGCTTAATCCTTTTCCTGAAATTATATTCTATAGCTTGTATTTTATAAAAGTTTGACATGTTTGGAAAAACTCAGCCATGACTCTCCTGTTCCAGCTCCCCTTCTACATTCATTCACTTTTTAAATCATCCAAAATTTTTGTAATTGGCCCATCTCCTTCATTCAGTCTACCTATCTACCCTTTCAAATATGCCATCCTGACCTGTCCATTCTGTAACTGAGTCCTTCTTTCAGCTAGTCTAGTAAAATGGCCTCATGATGAGTACAGTCATGAGCAACACTGTCAGTCTGTAGCTCTGGAAATGTAGGATCGTGGAAGCACAGATCCAAAGCTTACAAGGGAGCATTGTGTGCTGCCGCTTAAGTCTCTAAACTGCTTTCATCCAAACATCTTCGCTCCTTTGTCAAGCAGACATTACCCAATAAAGAAATGCTTATGCCCAAAGGGAAGGAAATAGGGTAGGTAGGCAGAAATAATACATATGAGTTTGGCCAGGCATCGAACCGTCAATGGAAAAGGCCCCTGAGCATGCCAACTTAAAGCGGGAAGAGAGAGAATGGGGATGTAGCTTGGTGGATGAGAAGTTCTTAGCCTGTATGAAACCCTAGCCTTCATCCCCAGCACTGCAAGAAGTGCTGCCAATTTGAGTCACGTGACAGAAAGATGCCTTTCAAAAAGTATGCGTTGGAAAGGGAGAGTTCTCCAATATACATTTAAAATTGTCGTAACTAGGGGGCTGGAGAGATGGCTCAGAGGTTAAGAGCATTGCCTGCTCTTCCAAAGGTCCCGAGTTCAATTCCCAGCAACCACATGGTGGCTCACAACCATCTGTAATGGAGTCTGGTGCCCTCTTCTGGCCTGCAGGCATACACACAGACAGAATATTGTATACGAAAGAAAGAAAGAAAGAAAGAAAGAAGGAAGGAAGGAAGGAAGGAAGGAAGGAAGGAAGGAAGGAAGGAAGGAAAGAAAGAAAGAAAGAAAGAAAGAAAGAAAGAAAGAAAGAAAGAAAGAAAGAAAGAAAGAAAGAAAGAGTTGTCGTAACTAAATCCCCTGTGTTTTGGGGGTATGAAATATGCAGAAATATGCAGGCCACACATTGAAACTGAGTGGGGATGATACTCCTGCTGACATGTCCACAGTCAAGAGCAGACGAGCGCCCAATAGCTGCTTTGTGCCTCACCCTGCTACACCCCTTCCCAACACCTGACAGCACAGACCCATTTGAAGTTACGGTTCCACAGAAATGGAATCAGACTGGGCATGCTTTTATATCTGGCCACACTAACGTCATTGCGTTTGTGTGCTCTCCCCTGTGTTGTGTGGAACAGCAGTTTATACAGAAAACATTAGTGGAAAGGATTACATCACTGCTGCTACCGAGTGACTTGGTTACTAGCGCATGTCTACTTCTCCCATTGCTGAATGCCGGTGTCTTAGCCACATTCTCTTTCATGTTCTCAACACTAAAAAGCAGGCCTGCAGAAAACGTCTGGAGTAGCTACTGTGTGACCCTGAGTGGATTATCCCAGTTCTTCATTGGTCACTTGGATAAAAATGGGGATGTGATGACACATGTAAAAATTCCTTCAAATAACAAACACAGGTGAGGGCCAGTAAGAAGATTTGGCATGCATGTGATCTTAACACACCAGCAGTGTTTGGGAGTCCTCTGCATTAACCCAGGTGGCGCCTTTACCCTTAGGTTGTATAGTTACTCCCATTTTACAGAAGGTATCTGGATTGTTTTTCTTTGCACTTATTTAGTGTGTGTGTGTACACGCGCACTTGCACACTTAGCACATGCGTGAAGGTCAGAAGACAACTTGGGGGAGCTGGTTCTCTCCTTGCGTCGTGCTGGTCTCAGGTATTAGGCTCAGCCACCAGAAGAGCTGTCTTACCAGCCCCCAAATCTAAACTAAGGTGACGTGAAGCTGAAAAGTAAAACCCAAAGTCATTGCCCTTCACCACGCCCTTTGCGGCCCCTCAGAGGTCTTTATTAATCCTACCTGCAGGCACACAACGGACCTCTTTCCCAGGCTCCTGTTTATGTCCTCAGCCTGATCTTGCCACTCGCATCCTTGCATAGAATCCTCTAGCTACATAGCCCTTCTACCACTTCTTAGAATGCAAAAAAACTTTCTCTGTCACAAAATGTTCTTGTTCCTTCTGCCTAGAACACTTTTCTCCACCCTTGGCTGTCTCCTTGTCCTTTAGGTCTCGCCCCAATTATCACTAGCATGGAGTTCTTGGCCGACATTGTCAGGATTAATACAGCGTGTTGTCATCCACCCTGGTCTCCGTTCTGTTGCCTTCCTGGGTTTGTTCCCTATACTCTTTGCATTGCTCTATTGTCTTGGTTATGATTTTTTTTTTATACAGAGGAATAGCTGGTAAGATGTCATCCAAAGCATTCTGCTCACAGTTGTGCATACAATGCCGGACAACATCAGGGTTTGGTTAACATCTTTGAGGAAACTGCATGAGCTCCAAACCCTTGGCTCTCAACTGTTGTATGAGGCTGCTTGTTCGTTTCCTGGTCACTAAGACTCGAAATAATTACACAGAAACCGTATTATTTACAATACTGTTTGGCCAATAGCATAATCATATTTATGGCTGACTCATATCTTAAATTAACCCATCTCCATTAATCTGTGTATTGCCACTTGACTGTGGCTTACCAGCAAGATTACATTTGGTGTCTGTGTCTGGCAGGCTACATGGCTTCTCTTAATTCTGCCTTCTTTCTCCCAGCATTCAGTTTAGTTTTCCCCACCTAGCTCTGTTCTGCCCTGCTCTACTATAGGCTCAAGTCAGTTTCTTTATTAACCAGTGGTATTCACAGCATACAGAGGGGAATCCCACATCACCCAACTCTCCATCACTGGAAGCTATTGAGCTCCTGTATCCCAATATCTGTTGTTGCCCGAACCAACATTTCAGTGTGGTCTGCTTGTTGGTTAACCATGTCTGGAAAGCAGCATGGTGTCATTGTAAGCCCAGAGTAAATGAGACAATCTTCAATTGGTTAAAAGGTCTTGTACACCCTTTAAGTTAGCAATAGACACTATGACACACAGACTCCCCCAAGTAGTACTGCCTAAAATTCTCTCCACGTGATTAAAATTAGCACTACTTATTTGTAAAAGATGTCCCTTTCTAAGCTTCTCCTTCATTCTTTTTTTTAAAGACTTATTTGTTTATTATGTATACAGTGTTCTGCCTGCATGTATACCAGCAGACAAGAAGAGGGCACCAGATCTCATTACAGATGGTTGTGAGCCATCATGTGGCTGCTGGGAATTGAACTCAGGACCTCTGGAAAAGCAGTCAGCACTCTTAACCTCTGAGCCATTTCTCCAGCCCCATCCTCCATTCTTAAAACACTAATTTTTATTGACCATTTCTTCTTAAATGTTTTATTTTTTTAATTGTTCCATATAATATATAATATATTTTGATCCTAGTCTTTTCCTTCCTCTAACTCTTCCCAGAGTCTCCCCCACCTTCCTGCTTACCAAAATTCAGGTTACCTCTTGCAGTCTCTCAAACAAAACAAAAATTAAAGCAAACAAGAAAAAAAAAACACACCAAAACGCACACATGGAGTTATATTGACCAACTATGTAGTTATGGGCATAGGGTCTGCCGTGGAGTGTGGTTGTCACAAAACCATCTTTACTGGGACAGTCAACTGGTTTATTAGAAAGTTGAAGGAATAAAAAGTCAAGGATTAAAAGGTAGAAGACCTGATCGGAGTAGCTTGGTTAATGTACTAGCTTTGTTCCATTCTGGTGGCTCCCCAGCTGGCAGGCTCAGACCTCATGCCTGTCTTTGGTACCAGCTGGCCGTGAAGAAGCCAGTCAATTTGTTTGAGTCTTTCAGAGTGTGCCAGAGAGGCTCAGGTGGCCTTTCCCAAGGGAGGGGGCAGGGAAAGGCTGGAGAAGGGTGAGCTGTAAAATCAGGAGTGTGCCGCTCCTACCGTTTCCTCCTACCGTGCTTCCCTGGCAGTAGCTGGCAAAGTAAGCACTGTGAGATGTGCCAGCCTTTTCACTACAGGAGCAGCTGACAGTGTCGCTGTACCTGATGGGATCTGCTGGTCCCTGGGAATGCAGAATGGTGACCACAGTTAGGAGTTGAGAAAGATTCCCTAATAGCCAGGGACCTGAAAATTAAGAGAAGGGGCCCTTCCCCACAAGGAACTCTTGAAAGCCTCTACAGAGATGTGTGAGATTGTCAGTCATTACACAGGAAACAGGCTAGCAGTTCCCAGGGTTAGTGGAACATGGGATGGGGGCTGGTGCGTCTACACCTTATAGAAATCCTGTTTCCATATGGATGCATCCTGCTGGCACTCGATACACTGGAGAGACCCCCTGTAGACTCTGGTCAGATGGCAGCTGCCAAACGGCATTCCTTGGAGCTGTGGTTCTTTTCATGCTGATTTTGCCCCCCTTTTGTCATCTGAGGACACTGTGAGCTGTCATAGTCACAGAAATGTGGCCAAACATCCTGGATGCACAGGGCTGCCCCATGAGGCCTATGTTATCTGAGGTGTGGGTATTGTTCTGCTTAAGAAACCCTGAATTGGAGTGTCTGAGGGCATGAAGGCAGGCTTCCAAGGAGAGAAGTATCTTTTTTGTAAAGAAATTCTTAATTGTTCTCAAGGGTAGTCTTGAGAGTCCTCAGGAGGCCCTGTTTGAACATAAATTAGGATTCTATGATTCTGGGTAGGTCTAAGAGGCTCCTGGACGCACCTCTGTCTATGGATCCCATTTGAGTACCAAGGACTGTGTGTGTCCAACCCCCTCCCCCAGCCTTCCCTGTCCCACTCATTTCGAACATTTGATGACATTGGGCTTGTCATCAAGAAGCATGTGCTGGTATTTAAACTCCACCACCTAGATGACAGTTCCTCAGCAGCTGTTGCATGAAGTTCAGGGTGTTGATGAAATCAATGGACTCAGTAAGAAGAAAGGGTCCCAAGGGACCTGGTCAAACTATGTGCACACACACACACCAATCATGAACATCAAGATCCTTCTCACATGATCAGAGGCACACTGATACAAGCAAATTGCTATAACACAGTCATTTCTATAAAGGACCAGAACATAAATATTTTCAGCTTTATAGGTCATATAGTCTTTATAAACAGAAGAAAACACTTGGATTCTGGGAGTCATAGGTAATGTACAAATAAGTGAGTGTGGTTGTATTATAATAAAGTTTTATTTACAAGAAGTAGTCAGTGAGGTGATTTAGGCTCCAGACAATAGTTTGCAAATTCCTGTTCTAAGTATTTTAATTTTTTTCATGTCTCTCCAGCTCTTACATGTAGTCTGTGGTTTTTATCTAAAAATATTTCCTATTTCTTCATCAGCAGAGACAAAAAATAACGTAGGGGAAACCTTACTGAAATGGGGCTAAATCATCACTTTGGGAAGGAAATGTCTAGGGGACAAAGGGAGCAGATTCTATTTCTTTTACTGCATTAACGACGTTAAATGTGAGTGTGTCTTTTAAGTTGGCACAATCATAATTCTCTGTCTTATGCCAGTTTTTCACAAGGAGGACAAGACAGGGTGACAAATAAGAAGCAGAACGCTGTGCCATGGGCTGTCTTTAAATTTAAGGCTGTCTTTCTTCTTAAGCTTGGATCTTCTGCTTCTGAGACCCATGGGGGAGGGGAAGGCAGCAAAGATCGCATCTCTCTGCCAGCTGACCGTGGACACTGTTTGAAACTTTGGTCTGTTTTCTCGCCAATGCCCGTTTCTGTGGAAGCCTTATCTTTGTCGAGGGTGAGGATACTGCGCATATGAGGATGCTGACGTCACTCACAGCAGCCAGGCTGTACTAATGGGTTGAACTGCAGAGATCCACAAGCTAAATTCCACCCTGACCCCCTTTGGTCTAAGGGTATTGAAAGAATCACATATAAAGATGGTCCTATGAGACACAGACTTTTTTGTTGCTCCAGGCACAGACCCCTGGAGAAAAGATGATTTATCTTTAAAATCTGTGCATCAACTTATAGCTGAAATGGCTCTGCCAGGGAGCAGCCACCATGTTCTCTGTTCCCTGCCTTCTCACAGAACTAGCAGGATCCAGAACCTTGTGAGTACTCAATACCGAAGTTGAAGGTAAAGGCAAGTGAATCTCCGTGCAACCCACAGCTTGGGTAAAGTGTACACAGGCCTTGGTACCCAAATGGGATCCATAGAGAGGGGCACATCCAGGAGCCTTGCAGACCCTACCCAGAATCAAAGAATCCCAGTCTATGTTCAGATAAGACCCCCTGGTGAGTCTCAGACCCACCCTAGAAAAGAACAATTCAAATCTTTGCAAAGAAGATACTTCTCTCCTTGGAAGCCTGCCTTTATACCCTCGGACACTCCAGTTCTTAAGCAGAACAGTACCCACACCTCAGATAACATAGGCCTTATGGGGAGCCCTGTGCACTCAGGATGTTTGACCCTTCCATCTACCATCCCTGTCTTATCTAGAATTTTTTGTTGTGAAGAGATACCATTACCACAGCCATGACAACCCTTTTTTGTGTGTGTGGTTTTTCGAGATAAGGTTTCTCTGTGTGACAGCCCTGAACTCACTTATCCTAGAACTCACTTTGAAGATCGGACTGTCCTCAAACTCACAGAGATCCACCTGCCTCTGCCTCCTAAGAGCTGGAATTAAAGGTGTGCACCACCACTGCCCAGCTGGCAACTCATATGTATGTATGTATGTATGTGTATGTATATATATAAAACATTTCATTGGGGTGGCTCTCTTCAGTTTCAGAAGTTCAGTTCATTATCATCATGATAGGGAACACAGGCAGATGTGCTGGACAGGTAGCTGAGAGTCCTACATCTTGCAGACAACAGGAAGTTGCCTGAGATCGTGGGTGGTATCCTGAGCATAGGAAACCTCAAAGCCCGCCCCCACAGTGACACACTTCCTCCAACAAAGCCACACCTTCTAGTAGTGCCACTCCCAATGAGATAATGGGGGCCAGTTACATTCAAAATGCTACAGTCCCCATCAGATACCAGTCACAAAGCCTATGTCATTTGAAGAAGAAAAACCCTATCTACTGACAAAACAATTCCACTTGAGAGGAAAGGGCATGGCATCTTTGTCGCCATGATGGCGGATTCTCTACCCATATTCTCCAGCATGAGGACACCCTATCATGCCAGTTTTAAATGTGAGATCAGACTTCTCTCTAACATCTGTAACATTTTCCACAGAATGTATCACTCTTCCCATATATGTGCTTGCACATAGATATGCATGCATACATATAAAGAAATACACATATACACATATGCACAAGAACACATGCACACACACATCAATGCTCTAGTGTCAAGAAAAGTGCTTATGTTTCAGGAAAGTGGAGAGGACATCAGGGGAATCTCACTGCTTGGCCCATTATACTGATTTTCCATGTTTTGACAGTAAGTCCTTCTGCACAAAGTAAAGAATTAAACATCAACAGTATAAGGAAGTATAAGGAAGAAATCCCAGACATCACTGGAGAGTCAAACTATTCTTAATAGTTCCTGGCAGTCTAGTGAACATTATGATGTATCAGACAGAACATGGGTTGTAGTTCACAGATTCATTCATTCACATAAAACCACATTTACCCAGTGCTGTTTTGTGTTTGTTTGTTCGTTTGTTTTATGAATATCAAAATCTTGGGTCATGATTTCTTTCACTGGGGACTTCCAGGCTTTGCTTTCTCTGTTTTTCTCCATTCTGAATGGCAGGTGAGGCGAGGCAAGGTAGCTAACAAGAGCACAAACTCCCACCGTCTTGGGACTTAGCCAGAAAGATTGATAAGAAAAAAGCGCACAGATGTATGGATATTGTGATGTATTTTAAACAGAAAGCCCAGTCCCCCCCTCCCACACACACACACAGCATCATTCCCACTTTCATACCCAGGTATTATCGTTGTGTCCACTTTAATGATGCAGCTCATAGGGTTTTAAAAGTGGCATAGCCAGGAGGAGGCTATCTTGCTGGGCATAGTTTAAGGGGAAAGGGTTTCTCAATGAGAATATGAGCTGTGAGGGTACAATTCTGTCTTAGGGACCTAAGAATTACTCATTTAAACCAGCCTCCAGAGCTGTGACCAACAAAATAGAAACATCTTCTCAGTTCAGGGAGCTAATTACAAATCATATCTTCCTCAGCTTTAAAGCCACGAATGCCCTGATGCGTGGCTTTCTCTGGCAAACCACAAGACTGATAAGCTCGGTTGCAGTATCTTGTTCCAGGTGTTTACAGTCTTACACATAGGAGTTGCATTCTGGCCCATAGCAGGTCAAAGGTGATCACTTTTCCCAAGCTGTGGGCTGCATGGGGCTTCACTGGCCTTTATTCTGAACTTCTGTGTTGAGTTCCCACACGATTCTGGATCCTACTAGTTCTGTGAGAAGGGCAGGGAACAGAGAACAGGGTGGCTGCTCCCTGGCAGAGCCATTTCAACTATAAGTTGATGCACAGATTTTTAAAAACTGAAACAAGTGTGGGCGGCTTAAGTAAAAGGAAAGGAAAGCAGGTTTATGTGATAGAGGGGTAGGGGGACAGTCACAGCTGGGGTAGAGGGCTCGAGAAATGTGATTTGATTCGTCTAGAAAGGTGGGAAGCCAACTACAGCAGGACCTTGAAGTTTGCATAAAAACTCTGGATCCCCCCCATAAAGAATTAACCCCAGAACCACCCTCTTTAGGCACAAGTACACATGCATTGCTCATCTCTGAGCTGCCCTTGCGTGTAAGAAAACTCTCAAGGAAACTGACTTCTCTCAGGAGTAGCAGGTGGAGCCAGCAATCTCATCACAGGTCCCTCAGTACAGTAGCTTCTGTTTGACAGGATTACTAATGGACCCCGGGGCCTGAACACCATAAACTCTGCTCATGACAGAGTGCTTTTGTTCTCAAGGGCATGGTGCAGCAGAACCACAGAGCATCTTGGAGAAGTGAGCCTGAAGAAGTCCAACCTTTCCTTGCTTCTCCACTAGAGCAGAGCAGAAACTACTTTCCTCAATTTTCCCTCGGCCTGGAACTAGGAACCTGCCCACATACATCTTAGACATGTTTTACTGCCTGGCTGGTTGGGGAGAAGCCTTCATGAGAATTTATGGCCTTTACTAGGTTGTTGAAGCTGACCTCCATGCCACTAAATAACTTACCCAGAAAGTTCTGCAAAGATAGCGGTGCCCCCTGGGTAACTTTTGGAAGATTCTCTTTTCTTCCTTGGGAGAGTTCATCTGCTCAGATCGCCTGTTCGTCATTTTAGCATGTCAGGGTGCCCTCTCCATCTCCAGATAGACAAGGCTCTGAAAGTGAGTAAATAGTTGGGGGTCAGTTTTTGTGATTTATATGCCAGAGAGAAACAGCAAGAAAAGTGGGGAGTGGATCGCCAAGCTCCCTTGCTCTGACAGTTATCAGTGATAAAATCATTTTTTTAAATTACTGGAGAGTATGATACAGAACAGAGTTTATGGGGTGTATGGATTCCACACCTGTGGGGTCCACCAGCCCCCAGTGGGAATTCAGCGAGGTCTGATGGCTGCATCTCTGTGAAACCATAACCAGCCTTTTATCTTGTTCCCTACATGAAATAGAAGAGCAACTACTTACACTGAATTTACATAGTATTCAGAATGGAAGTAATGTTGAGGCATTTTGAAGTGTATCCAAAATCCTATTACATAGAGACTTGAGTATCCTTGGTGCATTCAGGAGGAGACATGAGATGAAGGACGCCATATTGAGAAAAATAAGAAGAACATTCTTGAGGGGAGAATATAGTATAGAAGACAAAACCAAACACAGGCTGAGAGAATATTTTACGTGACTCGTTAAATGTTTGTCCAAGGATCATGGTTACCATACTCCCTTCAGGCATTTTCCCTGAATGTGGTCACTTTGGGCTCTTGCGTTAAGTTCTTTTAAATACCAGTGACTGCAAAACGAGTTTCCAAATCTGGCCAGCTAGCCTTCCCTCTTCGTAGACTCGCTTCCCTGGCAGTGAGGGAGCAGCACCCACTGCACACAAGAACCCCGCTCAGCCCCCTAGTTATTGACTTGCTTGTGTTTCTCTTGTCTGTTATCAGTATGAAACCGTGAATTCCCATTTGTTTCCATGGTTTATAAGTAACTACCTTGCATAAATATTTTAATATTCAACCTGTCCAGAGTGTGCCATTGGGAACCTCCTTCGGGGGGACCATGGTCTTCCAGCAAGCTCTCATCATCACATGTCATTTTTAACATTTCCTTTTTTGCACAAGATGTTCTGAACTCATCTTTTTGCTGAGTTCCATTTCTCCAACAAGCCCAGGTACCTCTTAGTGAGTAATGGCAAACAGAATCACAATATTTATCCATTTTCGCATTGGGTGGCATTAAATGATTTCCAGTACGAGGCTTTTATAAGAAAGCTCTGCTGTCTGAATATGTCTGCATATTTTAGAAAGGTGTTTACTAACTTATGCTGGAGATACAACTAGGGATGGCAGTGGATAATTAAGGCCTCTCTACTTGGGGTTCTATGCACAAGAGAAATAACAGCAGAAGCCCACACAAAATGGTTTTATTCATAATCCGTGTATGTTAATATATGTGTACTTAGCTTTAGATAGTACCACATATTCTAAAAGGCTTGCAGCATTGATGTAGGTCTGTCTATTAGGGAGAGGGTATCTTGGATCCCACTGGGAGGCCAAGACAATCAGTGGCCGAGGTAATGGGGGCTTATTGCTGTTGGTGACCAGAAGTGGCAAAATGGTCGAACTCTACAGAGATGAGCATCTCTGTAGAGTACTGTTTTAAGAGATGCAAAAGAAATTCCCAGCGTACACATCTCCCACTATCTTCAGGACGGCTTTGGTCTCAGCCCTGACAATGTGCAGCGCTTCAGGAGTGGAGACCCATTTCTTGGGTACCAGCTCTGCCATGGTGGTTAAGGTCACTGCTTCATTTTTAAAGGCTCCTCTCTGGGGGACGGAGGAATGACCCAAGCACAATTCCTATCTTCTGGCTGCTAGAGATTCATTGATAATCCCTGGGCAATCAATCACTGACAAGCCAAGAGAATAAATATCTCTCTTTCTCCATCTCGAGAGTCACTTAATGTCTAAGCCGTTTGAGATGGATGACTACCTGCCACTTAGGGACGCAGGCCAAGCAGAAAACTGCTTTGGGCCAACAAAGTAAGCTAGTTCAAGACTTTAGAATTAGATTCTAAGCTTACTGTGGTAAGAAACAGCTTAAGCCTGGCCAGTCACTGACCAGATGGCTATCATCTGTTGTACAAAGCTTATAGAGCATGGTTAGAATTGAAGATGCAACAGAAATATTTGGCGGTGTAATATTCTAAGTAGAGAAAAAGTGCATAGGACGTACAGTGAATTCTTAGTAACTCGTAAGCCTTTGGAGAAATTAGTAACCACAAAAGCACATGTCCAGCGATGGTTTTAAGCTTATATATTCTCCGTGTAGGGAGCCCTATGCCATGCAGACAGCACGAGAGCTTTGATGTGTTACACAGCCACAGTTATGCCACACCCTGAAGAGACCCCAGACTGAGAGTAATAGTGACCACCCTCCACCCCATTGCTGTACACTTGTATTAACTACAGTGGTGCTCTTCTCTCCTTCCCTGCCCCCAGGCCTGTCTGCGGAAGGTGGTGCCAAGCGCCAGGAGCACCTGTCTCGGTTTTCTATGCCTGACCTTAGCAAAGACTCTGGGATGAATGTCTCAGAAAAGCTGAGCAACATGGGCACGCTCAACTCCTCCATGCAGTTCAGGAGCGCAGAGTCCGTCCGCAGCCTGCTGTCTGCGCAGCAGTACCAGGAGATGGAGGGGAACCTTCACCAGCTCAGCAACCCCCTGGGGTACAGGGACTTGCAGTCCCATGGGAGGATGCACCAGAGCTTTGATTTTGATGGCGGCATAGCAAGCAACAAGCTGCCAGGGCAGGAAGGTGTGCGCATCCAGCCCATGAGTGAGCGCACTCGGAGGAGAACTACTTCCAGGGATGACAACCGCCGCTTCCGCCCTCACCGGTCCCGAAGGTCCCGACGCTCACGCTCAGACAACGCCCTGCACCTAGCCAGCGAACGGGAGGTCATCGCTCGGTTGAAGGAAAGGCCCCCTCTGAGAGCCAGGGAGGACTACGATCAGTTCATGCGCCAACGGAGCTTCCAGGAGAGCCTGGGGCAGGGGTCCCGGCGGGATCTGTACAGCCAGTGTCCCAGGACTGTGTCAGACCTGGCTTTGCAGAATGCCTTTGGGGAACGATGGGGACCCTACTTCACGGAGTATGATTGGTGCTCCACCTGCTCCTCCTCTTCAGAGTCCGACAATGAGGGCTACTTCCTAGGAGAACCCATCCCCCAGCCAGCCCGCCTACGATACGTCACAAGTGATGAGCTGCTGCACAAGTACAGCTCTTACGGGGTCCCCAAATCCTCCACCCTAAGTGGCCGAGGACAGCTGCACAGCAGGAAAAGACAGAAGAGCAAAAACTGTATCATCTCATAATGTGATTGGGGTCGGGGGACGGGGGAAAGATGGGAGCTAAGAATGTAAACTCAGAAACGTGCACTGTCGTGAAGTCCCAAGTACTCTTGGGGATGGTTCATAGGGGAGAGATGGAGAATGCTCTCAGTTGAGGGAGGCAAGGCTGCAGGTTGACTTGGCAGATACACTTGATGTCACAGTTTTGGGCATGTTAAATAGGATTTGCACATTCCACTTTGGAAACACAGGCTGTGGAGGCCAGGGTAGGTCATATCCTTCCAAGGTGGAGTGGCCATTTACCAGATGACACATTGTAACCTGCTCACTTACAATATTCTTTCTGGTTCTCTTCCTTTTAGGACCCCTTTTCCAGTGAATACTTTATTAACCAGGACCCCAAACTAAGTTATTTACCTGTCCATTGTAAATGCAATGTAAATGAGAGTTCTGATAAAATATTTTTGTATTTTGTAATAACAAAAGAATTTCTATATCGTAGGATTCAGTGGGGACTTGCATGCACGTCCTCCGTTATCTCTGAGTGGAAGTAGATGGTGGCCCAGGACCACCTGGCTTTTGTTGTTTGTTCCGATTTGGTTTGGTTTTCTTTCTATACAAATCTGTTACATGTCAGTGAGACTCTTTTCAAAGAAGTATACTCAATTTGGCTTTTTGTGGCTGAAAAAGAAAACTAACTATTCTACCCAAAGCATTTTATGCTCTAGTCCGTCAAAAGGAGCCATCTTTAAGTCTGGCCCCACCCTGAGTAGAATTTATTCTCTACAAAGTAAGTAGGTTTTTTTTCTTTTTAATTTCAATAGCAAATGTCGCTTTTGCTGATTAGAGATAACAACCAGTGTCAGTCCAGTTCTGTGAGAAATGCCATCCCTGTTTGGAATTATTGAAGTTGCTTAATGTCGATCTGTCCCTTGGGGGAAATCAAAGTGACTGTGAGTGGTGCCGACGTGTGCTGTCAGCATGGCGTTGTTTTGAATGTGGAGTTATTGTTTGCTGCTCATGTTTCCTGGATTGTATTTTCTGCTTTCTACTTCCAAGGCAGTCAGAGCTGCTGCCTTAGCCTGACAACTGTTTGTCCTCATAGCAAATGAGCTTCAGCGTTTGCCACTGAAGGGCAGAAGGACGCTGCGGGAGGGCTCTGGGTACTTGGTGTGGCACACATTACCCATGGATAGGGAACAAGGAAATTTGAAAACAAAAAGCAGGTAGATGTGGAAATGGGGAGGGGTTGAGAGAAAATCAGGGGGAAAGACCTTGTAGAGAGAAAGCAGAGAGGTGACAGCCACCTTGACTAGTCCCCAGTGCTTTAGAGAGAATCCAATTTGACAAGCTTAGTCACCACGGGAGCTAGTTTATTACCCAAGAGGGTCAAGCTGCTGAGACGATAGGGTAACAACATGGAAAACAGACCTTGTGGCAAGAGAGATTTCCATTTTGAACTTTGAGGACTGTTGGTCAGACAGAAAGGCTCAAGAGTGAGTTTGCTTAAAGAAGACATTTCACTGCTGGTGAAATAAATATAACGTGAAATAAAACTTCTTGCCTCGCTTCAGTTTAAAAGAAAATAAAAACGAAGCACTTGCTCTTGGTCCATTCTCTTCCACTCCTCAGTGGATTGTGGCAAAAATCCACTGGAGGACCCACCTTTCGTGAGATGTGCTGTCCCTGTAATGCACAGTGTGTCTCCCTGGCCATTTGCCGTGATAAGGCGAGCATGGTCCCTTTTCACTATAGTACTTAACATTTTCTAGGGGATTTTTTTTTTAATGGAGAGAATGTGAAAAGTGGCTTTTCAGACGCCATTCTAAATGGGTCTGGGGGAAGGAAGACTGAAGAGGATGCGAGGATGATACTCCAGGATGTATTAAAATGAATTGCTTTTTAGGTATTAATATGACATTTGTCATTGTCACTGATTTTTTTGAAAAAGCAATGCAAATGTTGGTTGTGGCTGTTTTCCGCATGCTATCTTCATATCTAAATGTTTCATTAATTATCCAAGCCTCTGGAGAATTAACTCTATTACGTTTGTATAGTAAGTTAATAAACTGCTTGGCAAACTGTTTAAGAGATAAATATGCAGCACCATGCCACTGTCGTGGCAGGTTTCTGGTAGACACTGGGTGAGTCCAATTTGGAGCTTTGAGTTTGTTGATTGGTGAGAATTAAAAGGCACTATTGAGAAACGAGAGGGAAAGGAGATTGCTTAGCAAATGGTTGAAACCACAAGTCCTCTCTGGCCCCAAATCCAATGAAAGAAATTCTCCCATTGGAAGTTGTTTTCTTCCTCTGTCCTTGGCAGAGTGCCTCTTCCATTTCCCAGGTACAATTCAAATCACCCTCAGCCCAAAGAAGAAAGCAGCCTAGAAACTGCTCAAATCGCATCAAGATCATTCTGGCCAGAACGTAACATATAATGAGATACAGGCTTTCAGGTCCACCTGTTCACCAGCAAGACCACCTCCTTCGATTTCTTCCCATCCTAAATGCAGCCAGGCGCATTACAGAGAATGTTATTTGAAGAAGACCAGTTCCTCACAGAGGTAGTGGGTCCTTCAAGTGACTGCCTGGTAATGGGCAGAACGTCACTGAACTAGCATTTCTCTACCTTTAATAACTTAGATATAAAACCCCAGAATCTCATTCTCAAAATTCAATTGCATCCTTTGCTGGGGTGCGAATTTAAGCTCCTCCCTGACTCCTCCAGTGTATCCCTTACCTCTTATTGGCCAAGTTTCCCTGGTGAGTGGAGCCTGTACTCAGTTCCTTCCGATCATGATTTTATCTTCTGTAGGCCAGTTTTCAGAAGATTCACCTTTCCCTATTTTTCTCTTGTCTTTGATTATTTGGTTGACTTTTTTCCTTCCATCTCCTATTATTGGGCTGGCTTTGCTCAGAGGTACAGCTTTACTACTGAGTTCATCTACCGCTGCCAGGCCCAGCACCAGCTAAGCCAGCTTTCTTCTCCAGTCTAAGGAATGCATGAGTCATGGAAAGCTTGCTGAGAGGTCTTGCTAGCGCACCCCACCTTTGATACTGTGAAAAGGTTCCATGCTGACGCAGTAGCATTGAGCGTGGCACTCGGGGACCCTTCCTTCTGTCCTGTGTAGTTGGGAATCTTCTACCACCTGGGAAGGTAAATGAGGTGAGAAAAATCTGACTTCAGTCCCTGGTGTTTAATATGCACAAAGGAGAATTGCTGGTGTTGGTTGTTTGAAACCCTGATTCCACAGTCTGTGGTCCATCCTTTACTCTCCAAGCCGCTGCATGAGCAGTCTGGATTTTTCTAATACGGAAAGTCACAATTTTTTCCTGTAGAACACTCCCCCTACAGAGCTGTGACAAGATGGCATTTGCTGCTCCTTTTCTGGAAGTTTCTGCTTCATATGACCTCCTAGCCATTTTTGCCTTCAGGTGGAGCCAGCGCTGGCATGGATGTAGCATTTAGGCTCTCCCTGCCAGCGAAGCAGATGACAGCAATGGG
Source organism: Myodes glareolus (assembly GCF_982192425.1). NCBI lineage: Eukaryota > Metazoa > Chordata > Mammalia > Rodentia > Cricetidae > Myodes > Myodes glareolus. Next base: position 58,946,662 of record NC_142028.1, read on the forward strand.
TTAATGGAGACTTTCCAAGGAAAGTAGGTTCTCGTCCCAGGCATCTTTCCAACTAGTCCAACGGGGCTGGTTGACTAGAGCTGGTCTTCTCTGTCTTACAACACTTCTTATTCGTGAGCTGGTTCTTCCCTGGGTCCCTGGGAGAGAGGCAGTGCAGCAGACATCTAGGAAACATCCATCATCAGGAACTGGGGGCCTCGAGTCCCTCTTCCTCCCACACTGTGCAAGTTAAAGGAAGCTGACCCCTTAGGCCAAACAAGGCTCTCTTGGGCCCACATTTTCATGCTCAGGGTCTTTGCCAGTTATGTGGGCAGCTCCTGCTCACTCTGCTGAGGTCAGATAAGAGTCTGGTTCCTCATCTGACCCCACCTTACAGGGACATAGGACACTTGCATTCCAACAAGGCAATGTCCTTTGCATACTCCTGACAGAGACCAGACGCTGTGCTTCACAAAGATCCACCTATGGCCAAGGAAAGTGGAAAATCGAACCCGTGGCCTGAATGTCACATGCAGGCAGAGTCGTTATTGTCACCTGTGTGGCATTTTCAGGCTCTGCAGAGCAAGTTTCCACAATTTCCACTACTGATCTTGAAGACAGTGGCAGATTAGCATCCTTTGAAAAGATTAACATCTCCTTGAGCATAAGGGCAACAGGAATGAAGCCTTTACCTTCTCATCGGCGGTTTGCCCCAGAGTTTGTTTATATGACCATCCAGAAGCCGTGAAGGTCAGGCTGGAGGAAGGACTGGTTTCTTTTTCTGCTTTCTCATATTAGGAGTCCAGTCATCACAAGCCCCCTATAGAGCATGACTCACCTTTGGAAGCTATTGCTATTATAGAAATTCATTTCCTGCTTCCAAAACCAGCCTCCCTCGGAGAATTAAAAGGAGACTGGAAAGGTCATGAGCTATTAGCAGACATTTCTGTGGTTCAAATGTGGTGAACTCACAAGATAGATGTCTAGTTCTATCTTGAGCATTTCCTAAGAAAAACCTTCATGGTCTGGGCATTTGACCATGCATGTTCAATAGGTCGCCAATCAAACATTTCTAAATTTTGGGAGGTCACTCGCCAGTAAGACCTCCTCTTGAGTCTATCTAGCTGATTTCCATTGTTTTCAATAAAATATTCTGGTTCAATCCTGACCCTGAGTTAACAACCTAAGACCTATGACTCCTCCGTATTCTTCAACAAACTAGGCCAGCATTTATTCTCTCAGACTCTTTCCTTCCTGCACAGAGTTGCTTTGCCCAGATCCTATTTAATTCCACAAGCATAAACTAAACCTCAGAGGGCCCAAGAAGGTAAAGCAGGCTGGAGTTTGTGTTATCTGTAAGTGTCAAGCTGTTTGTTAGGAAGGCCTGTCACGGGCCTTTGGTGTGGGCTCTGCCAGAGACTGTTCTGAACACTTTGCTTGAGATCCGTGCCCTGTAAAGTGGATATGATGTTTTACTGATTCTGTAATACATTTGTAAACTTCCAATAAAATTTGAATAAAAGAAATGTTGTAATTCTTCTCAATCTTCACTCGCCTCCCAGAGAGGTCTTGGCCTTTGGAAATCTTAAAGAAGAGAAAAGGCATGTGAGTCTGAGAATGGTATTTACAGCAGACCTCTGAGCTGTATTTATAAATGATATTTAGAGCAGACCTTGAGCGTAATTTAACAACATGATCATCCAGCAAAATAACAATAACAGGTTCTACCCCAGGGCCAAGGACTCCCCCAGTCACTTCTGACCAGGATTGCAGTAGTAGGCACAAAATTGCTTCCAGTGGGATTCAGATCCAATCAGAAATTGGTTAGTTACTCCACAACAAGCATGCCACTGCTGCAGGAGCTACTTCCGCTCCTTCAGCCAATAGCCTTTAAGATACCAGCCTACTTGGGCGTGGTTTCTGTAAGGCTATTGGCTGAAGGAGCGGAAGTAGCTCCCACAGCATGCCACTCTTGTATCAACAGGCAAGTCTTGCCGACAGGTTGATATAGCAACATGTGGGTCAGCATGCTGGTCCAGCACCGGGTAAGACCATCGGTGTCTTTTTCCTCCCTAGGACCCTGTGTAGCACTTGCAGGCACTGTGACAGCTAGCCAGCAGGGAGAACATTTCCTGGTTGGTTTGAGGTTAACTTCTCTGTGTCCTTCACCTAAAATACGTTGTGTCTTCAGAAATAAGATCTTGTCATGTAGTTATTGTGGGTAACCAAGGGCAAGGGGGATAGCCCGACTTGTTTTGGAATCCTCTCAAACATTTTTGAAATTGTATTTTGTAGTTAGCTTTCTAGCTGGTTTCCATGTGACTTTTCATAGATCCTCACTTTTTTATTAACCTGCCCACTATCCCCTCTTTTCTTTCTTTTCCCATGTGTTCTATCTCCTCACTTACACTTTTTAAGTTGGGGTATGAGATAGTAGACTTCTATATGGCTTTTCATACCCAGTTCTTTGGATCAGCCCTCCCCATCACCCCATGTTCCCCAATCCCCCATATCCTGCTTAAGCCCTTTCACCATCCACATTCTGCCTTCACTTTACCTGAAACTTACTACCGCTTTCCCTTAATGCACTCCTCAAAAGGCTTCTTTCTCGTTTCCTGGATTCCATTTGTGTTTCAAGTTAAAGACCAAATATTTGAAGTCAGGATCTGTATGAGAAAAGACATGATGTTTATCTTTCTGGGCCTGAGTTACATCACTCAGGATACTTTTTCCAGTTCCATCTATTTACCTACAAATTTCATGATTCCATTTTTCTTTAGCTGCATAGTATTCCACTGTGCTTATGGACCACATTTTTCTTATCCATTCATCTCTGGTGTACATCTAAATTCCATTTTCCGACAATTATAAATAGAGCAACAATGAACATGGGAGTGTGAGTATCTCTGCAGTAGTATATAAAGTTGTTGGGTAGATGCCCTGGGGTGGCATAGCTGGTATAGGTCATATGGCAGACGTATTTCTAGTTTTTGGAGAAAGCTCCAGGCCGATACTCAGAGTAGCTACACTTCATCACACTCCCTTCCCACCAACAGTGCACAGGAGTTCCCACTGGCCACACCCACCCCAGCATTGTTGTTCCTTATATCCCTGATGATGGCCATTCTGCCTGGGATGAGATGGAATCTTAAAGTAGTTTTACTTTCTGTCTCACTGATGGCTAAGGATGCTGAGCACTTTTCAAAATGTTTCGTAGCCATTTTCATTTCTTCTTTTGAAAATGTCATTCAGTTCTTAAGTTCATCTTTATTGGGATTTTTATTTCTTAATGTTTTCTGTTCCTTGTATATTGCTGACACTAATTGCAGTGAACATCTAATGAAGATTTCCTCCCGTTGTGTCAGCTGCCTTTTCACAGTTTTCTTGGCTGGGTTGCAGCTTTCTAATTTCATGAGGTCCCATTGTTGATTGGTGGCCTTATTTCCTGTGCTACTGGAGTCTTATTGGGAAGTCCTTGCCTGTGCCCATAAGGTGAAACCACCTGCTTTCAGCTCTAGCACTTTCAGGGTCTGATTTTTGGAGGTCCCTGATTTAGTTAGGGTTTAGATTTTTGCGTGGTAAGAGATAAGGATCTAACTTCATTTTCCTGCATTTTAAAATCCAGTTTCTCCAGCACAGTATTTTTCCCAGTATAAATTTTTGTATATCTTCCTCCAAAATCAGACAACTGTAGTTGTATGGGTTTATAACTAGGTCCTCAACTCTCTTCCATTAACCATGTTTCTGAACTGGTGCCATGCCGTTTTGTGACTATGACCCTGTAGTATAATCTGAAATCAGTTATGGTGACATCACCCACAATATTCTTTATCTTTGGAACTTTTTCTTTGCTTTTGGTGACTCCGTCTATATTCTTGGAGTGTTTTTCCCATGTCTGTAAAAACTGGCTCTGGAATTTTGATTGAATCTGTAGATTATTTTTGAAAGGATGGATGGCCATATTCACAATATTAATTCTTTATATCCATGAACATGGGAAGTTTTTCCATCTTTCTTCATTGAGAATTGAAGTCTCTTCCTCAATTTCTTTCTTCATTAAAATTTTCATTGTATAAGTCTTGCTTTTTCTCATTAAGTTTATCCCTGGTGAGGTGGATGGAGGAGGGACTTTTGTGTTTGATAGGACAGTTGTTTGTTTTTCCTTATTTTGTGTATTTGCACACACACACACCCACACATGTGTGTGTATGTCTGTCTGTATATCTGTGTGTGTGTGTGTGTGTGTGTGTGAGAGAGAGAGAGAGAGACTATTATAAATGATATTGTTTCCCTGATTTCTTTTTCAGCCTGTTATTGGTATGTAGGAAGTCTAACTAGATAACAGTGTTTTCCAATTTAAAGGAGTAATAGTGCCTTAGACTCCATAATGAAGCCATTGGCATTTCAAGTACTATCAACTGCACATGCAGAAAGCAAAAATCAAGAGTTCATGGCCCTGAATTATAATCAGATGATTTATAATATAATGAAAGAACCATCATTAAAGAAGTGGATATTTAAGAATAATCAAATCCATATGGATTGGGAAAATGTTACTGAGAAATAAGTTTATATTAGCAAATGGAATAAATTATCATATTTTAACATGCTTCCTTCATGGACCTAGCGCTAATTACAGTGTCATTGTTTATTGGAAAATGTGCCTAAGCAAGCAAGGACAAAATCAGGGCACACTTAGTGGGTAATAGGACTCTGTACTGAATTGGAAATAAGTTGCATGCTACTCACAGTTTAATAAAGCTCTAATGGCAGAAAGCACAGAGTCAGGGAATAATAGTGATGTTTTCCACCCAATACCAAAAAGATTCTTGAAAGAGCAAATGTTATTCTGGAAAATGCTGCCAGTTCTGGAGTTCTGGAGACAGTAAGACTGTCCATTTGTCCTGGAGACAGGAAGGCTGTCCATTTGTCCTGGAGATAGTAAGGCTGTCCATTTGTCCTGACATCTAGAATCTTTTCTCCCTCTTATCAAGTGGAAAACAGATCTTTTTAACTGAAAATAAACACCATAAGATTGACAGGGGCAGGGGGCAAAGGAATATGGATATACACCAAGGTCAATAGTCAATAGTAGATTTCCCTGGTGCAGAAAGAAAAGGAACTATTGTCCTTTTGTTTTAAAATTATTTCCAGATAAAGGCTCAGAAACTGAATAGGTCTGTTTATTTATAAGTCCTGCCTATCAACTTTTTTAGGTTGTTTCTCGGGTCTTGTGAGATGAAGATTTGAAGAATTCTGTATACTGAACATGTTTTTGCTCACCAAATACCCATGTGTCCCAGCTCCGATACCCGCCCCCCTGGCAATCCAGCAGGGTTGTGTGATGGAAAAGTAAGGCGGTGGTTAGCTCTGTGTGTGTCGCTCACCTCCAGCCATGCTGAACTAACCGTCCATGCTGAGATGTTTGGTCATCGCACAGAGGCGGATGTACCCCCAAGTCACTGTTTCCACATTAAAAGGAAAATAATCCTTCATCGTATTAAACTGAGAAGATTCAGGAGGAAACTTTGTGCTACAGTGTAATCCAGCCTGCTGGGAGTGATACATGGAGATCAGTACCCAGTGACCCTCCAGGTTTCTTTCAAATCAAAAAGTTATAGTCAGGAGTATCACCAGATGGTGGGAAGTTCTGAAGGCTGATGGGCCCAGCACTTTGGATACATGTTTTTTGTTTGGTTGGTTGTTTAGTTGCTTTGATTTGATTAAAAGTTACCCTTTAATCAGAGCCTGCAGTTATGCTGTAGGCCCAGCAAAAACACAAGGAGGTGCTCACCATTGTATCTACAAGTAAGTGCTTAATAAATATTCCATGAATCCAAGGTGTAAAAGAACTAACTAACCAGTTGAGGTGCGAAGATTATAGCAATTGTGTTGAGTCCTTAAGTCTGGAAAGAGAAAGGAAGACCTCCCTCTCCATAGAATGGCAGAGGCTGTGAAGGGAAATCTCAGCGCTGAGCTCATTAGGCGGCATACTCACTGCTAAGATAATTACCGAGTCCCTACTGTGGACATTAGTCCAAGGCCACGGATAGGGCAGAACAGCAAGTCAGATGAATTTCCAGTCTCACTGGGGGGTCTGCTCTGTTTCTGTCTTTTCTTTTTCCAAATCTGGAATTTGTTTTATGACAATTAAAATACTCCAGTTATTTGATTATGTGAGCTATCTGATATAAAAAAAATTAATTCATGGAAGAAGAGCAATATGTCCACTTAGCAAATCACATCTGTCTGGAGCCGTGATCCCTAACCTGCCTGCCTTGCTTTCCCGTTGTGTGGCTCTCCGAGGAAACCCTATCTTCCCTAGGTGTCCTTTGAATTGAGTCCATAGCTCCTAGCCCCCAGCCTTACCCTAAGAACCTCCAACCTGGTGCTAAGGAAGGGTGCTTCCTTCTATGGTTGCTTGGGTCCATTGTTCCTGTTGTTTCTGTAGCCCCGCCCCCAGCCAGGAGTTCAGAAGAAAGAGTGTTTTCAATAGGGTGGACATCCCCAGGGAAATGCTCCAGTCATCCTAACTGAAATTTTCCCCGCACCAGCCAAAAGGCTGTAGGAAATAGAGAAATTCCTCCCAGGGTCGCCCCGATGGTATCATCTGAGATCACTCGAACAGCAAAGCTTGTTCTCCCCCCCTCACTGCAGGGTCCAGCTGGCTACCCTTGAAGAGCTGAGATGGAAGCAGCCACGGAGTGTTTTGAGGACATTCACCCTTGCCTAGGACACACATGTCCCCAAAGCACGCTTTTTGTGACAGCAGACTTCATCAGAGCAGCCTTCTTCTTTCTCCCTTCCTGCTCTTTATCTTAAAAAATTAACGCCATGCAAAGTATTTTATAAATCATTTGTTTTAATACTGAGACCAAGTGTGGGACACGATAGCTCAGAGCAGGAACAGGTTCCAGCCTCACATGCTGACGTCTGCACACAAAGTCCTTAGAGCGGGCAGTGAGTTGTTTTGAACAGGACAAACTATAGAGGAAGCCTGGAAGGAAATAGGACCCCGGGGAACAGAAGCACCGGGAATCACTTACACAGCTGCCTTCACCGAGTCTGCTTCTGCTTCCTGCTTCTGCTTCTGCTTCTGCTTCCATCCCACCTCTGGATGTGTGCCGAAGGCCCTTGGTGGCTACTGAAAGCGTCTTGCTTCAGGTGAAGCACAAGCATAATCAGGAGGGCAGCCACATCCAAGATGTTAACTGGTAGTTAAGGAGGCTTCAAGCTTGTCAAGAGTTTCCCGACTGAGGCCAGAGCAGTGGACTTGAGGAACCCAGCACCTATGGTGGGTGGGGAAGCCGGAAGGCACTCAGGCTCCTCCCCTTCCTAGCTTCATGGTTCTCCATTTTCAAAATCAGAGCAGAGCACACCTTTCTGACTCACCCCGATGGGTTGTTGTCTACCATGATAGCAACAACAAAGAAAACCCCACCCCAAGAATAGCCGGGGAATATTTGATAAGCTTCTCAGGTGAGTATTACTTAAACTTCAAAGCGGTACGCATTGCTAATTTGTCTAGGGATTTTGTTAAGTGAAGTAAAATTCAGTGAGTCATCTATATTTTGTGCCTGCTGACCGATTCTATCTCAAGATGTTTTCGTTGTTTTAATTAAATGTGAGTGTGGGGGAGGAGGGTACGTGTGAGTACAGATGCCCCCGGAGTTCAGGGAGGGTATGGAGTTTACAGGACCTTGTGGGCTTCACAACATGGGTGCTAGGAATCCAATCAGGTCCTTCGCAGAGCACAGAGCTGTATTCACTACTAATTGCAGAGCCATCTCTCCAACCATTGTGTCAGGTTGGTTAGTTTTTCACAATTCCCTTTCTCCTTTCCTCTGAGACTACACCACAAAGCTCTGGTTATAAACTGGCCTTCTTTCCTTCATGCCTGTCGTCAGCTGCCATGAGGGGAAGTGATTCCTAACACCTGGGCTCCAGAGGCTCCACACTCAGCCACACCTGGATCCGAGGAATCTCACCCAGGGCCTGCCTCCATGGACAGTAAGGAGGATTACAGCATTTTTCATACATGCATGTGTGTATGCTATAGGTTTATAGAGATTTGCTTTTCCATCAATTACTATGTCTGGCAAAGCAGGTCAGACTTAGTGTGCTGCATGAAGTCTACCAAAGATATTTTGGACATAAGTGCTTGTGACAGGAAGTTTTATGGAAATTCCATGAATTCACTATTTCTCAGAAGCCTGTTGGTAGAATGAGCTGTATGTGGAAAGCAAAGACCAGTGAGAAGAGGCAAGTGTGGTGAGACTCTTGAGAGGAGCGACAGAAGAGCAATCAGAATGTCCCTGGAATTTGAGCAAGCCATAGCCACTGACAATTGTGCACGGAATATTTTGTCATTTCCTACTTGTTTATCTTCCTTATGGTGGTGTGGGAGAATTGTCTGTATTCTGTCAATCATATTTTAATAAAAGGCTGATTGGCCAGGCAGGCAGTATAGGCGGGAAAGCCAGACAGGAAGTAGGGGTAGAGTAAAGAGACTGGGAGTATTCTGGGACACAGGAAGCTCTCTCTGTCACTCCTGCGCAGACCACCGAAGAGGCAGCATGTAACTTGCCCAGCTGAGAAAGGTACGGAGCCATGTGGCTAATGTAGATAAGGATAATGGGGTAACATAAGTTATAAGGACTAATAAGAAGCCTGACCTAATGGGCCAATCAGTTTATAACCTAATGTAGACTCTGTGCTATTTTCCTTGGGAGTTGCTGGCTGTGGGGTACCGGGCGGGACAGAAACCCCAACAAGCCGGCCCCTCATGTTACATTATGGCATGCTGAGCTTTCTTTTTTCCATGTCTTTATTTGTTGGTTTAGGACAGGGTATCGTGTATTACTAGGCTGGTCTTGAACCTGCTATGTTGTTACGGGTGATCTTGAGCTTCTCTTTCTCCTGCCTCCACCACCTGAGCCCTGGATTACAGGCATACATCGCCATGCCCTGCTTCATGTGGTACCAGCTATTGTCAGGCAGACTCCATTACTGTGATGAGTGCCTGTTCTAGAATGAGGGAATATTTAGCTGTACTTTCAGAAGTTTCTGTTCAGCATTGCTTGACGCTGCTGTTTTGAGTCAGCCCAGCATGGCAGAAACACATGGCAAAGGTCTGTTCACTTCACGGTGGTTGGGAAGCAAAGAGAAACAGGAAGAGGCTAGAGCCCCAGTATCTCCTATTCCAGTGACCTAACTGCTTCTCACAAGTTTCTACCACCTCTGATACCACTGATAGTATTGGTGGCTGATGACCAAATCTTTAGTACTGGGGGCGGGGGGACACACATATAAAACCATGACATGGTGTTTCTTGATCTGTGCTAAGTACAAGAAGGCCTTTGGGGTGTCCTTTAGCATGTGATCATTTTAGCTGTTAAGATTAGAAGTTCTCAGGGCTGCAGATGGCTCAGCGATTAAGAGCACTGGCTACTCTTCCAAAGGACCTGGGTTCAATCCCTAGTACTCACACGGCAGCTTACAACTGTCTATAACTCCTATTCCAGGGGACCCAACACCCTCACACAAACATGCATGCAGGCAAAACACCAATGTACATAGAATACAAATTAATTAACTAATAAAATTAGAAGTTCTCAACAAGCAGCATAAAAACAAACTTGGTCAAATCTAGATGGTCTTACAGCAGTGACTTTTAAAGCATTAAGATACAGGCAGTCAGAGAGACTGCCGACCCCGTTCTCTCCTACCACTCACTTCTTACAAGCACACACAATAGTTATCCAACCTGGACTTTGTGCTCAAGGAAACAACAAACCTTATCTAAACAATGACAGACTCATCTCTACACATGTGCATTTTACATACAGCATTGGGGAAAGGAGTTTTGTTCTAATTAGGGTAGGGTTTTCAGCTGCTGGCACGTATTTATAAGGCATCTGGGTGTAAACTTATTAGCCTCCAGTGTGAGGCTGCAAAATGCTGTCTCCTGAGTATCCCAGGGAGAAGGAAGGGTATAATGTGCATGCTTGGTCCATCATAGGGTTGACATCTGCCGTTGGGTCCCGGTATCTGGTACTCCCATTCTCTAGCACTTTGCTAAAGTTCATCAGGACAGACAGTGTCCCCTAAACTCTAGGATCCCACTCTGATTAGAAGGATAAAAAAGCAGTGTCAGCAATCTAGCCAGTGAGAGAATCCTCCAGTCTTCCCTGTCTCTCTGTACACACCAGAGCCTGGTGTGGGAGAATTATCTGTATTCAGTCAATCATATTTTAATAAAATGCTGATTAGCCAGGCAGGCAGTATAGGCAGGAAAGCCAGACAGGAAGTAGAGGTGGAGCAAAGAGACTGGGAGTATTCTAGGAAGCAGAAAGCTCCCTCCACCATTCCTACCCAGATCACCGAAGACTCAGCATGTGAGCTGACAGCTGAAAAAGGTACCAAGCTATGTGGCTAACATAGATGAGAATAATGGGCTAATATAAGCTGTAAGAGTTAATAAGAAACCTGAGCTAATGGGCCAATCAGTTTATAATCTTATGGAGTCCTGTGTGTGATTTTCTTTGGGGTTTGCCCACTTGTTGGGGTGTCGGGCGGGACAGAAACCCCAACAAGCCGGTCCCTCATGTTATAAGAGCCAACCTGAAACGCTGCATGCACATCTCAGGAAGGGAAAGCTCGGTAATGGATAAGCCCCTTGCTGCATCCTCTGCCAGGGGCTCCAGCTCTTCAGTGTGCATGTACCACACTCACCTTCCGTTTGCACATTCAAGATTACACACTACACCCCTGAGAGTGACTTTCTCATCTCGAGATTTGATTTCTGCCCAAGAAGGAGGAGTCTGAGCATTTTAGTTTCATAGTTGAAGCAGGGGTTTAAAAGAAAATGTTTTATGATTGTATTTGCTTTTGTTTTATAACACAAGAGCCAGTTTCCCATATTCTCCCCCTGCACCAGTAAATGCTTTATTCATGTTTGATTTATGAACCTGACTCACTGAATGTTGAAGGAACAGCCACTTGACATTTATCTCCCAGCGTAGAACAGCTGAGCTTGGAAGACTTGGAAAGACCATTCTATATCAGAAGAAAGGAAATGTGTGTCATTGTGCTAAATGATTCCCTAGCATGATATAACATAATCCTAGGTTCATGACTTTGTGCTAAGTTTGGATAGAGAGAGTTTTACACACTGAACGAGTCTCGCATTCCTTAGACTTGTTCAAGCTCAAATCTCTTCGAGCCAAATGAAAGCATTCAATTTAGAGACTCGGGCCATGAAAAGTTAAGAGTGCCTGCCATCTCTTGGGAATTGAGTTGATTGTCTAGCACAGAAAAGAGTGTCTGTCCTGGTCATAGGTATATATAGGAAGACTAGCCATCAGGAATTGTGGGCCACACACATCAGCATTGTGTCCTATCCTATGGAGAAGTCAGAAGTGAGGATGGATTTCCTAAGAGGAATGAAATTGAGGAAGTTCTGATTGAGACATCAGATGACGTGTCTCTCTGGAGATGTAATATGACAACTGGCCCATAGAGAAATCAGTCTGTTAGGGGCAGAGAGTTCAAAATGGAACAGTTTTATAAGGAAGAGTACTCACAACATCCAGGTAGGGGAAATGATGCCAGTGTGGCTGGAGCAAGGGTATCGTATTGTGGGGATAGTCGTGAAGCCCACCAAGTAGGCGGAGCCCAGGAGGACAGCACCAATGTGGATAGAACAAGAGTGGTGTTGGGAGGGCTGAGAAGAGCACCAGTGTAGTACTAAGAGGAACACTCCATTGCGAGCCAGGTGGAGCTGTGCAGTATGGGTAGAGTGAGAAGGGGTGGTGTCAGTGTGTGTACAGAGAGGACAGGGGCACCAGTGTGGGCACAGAGTGAAGACTAGTTTAGGTGCAGTGAGAACAGGAGCACCGGGAATGATTCTAGAATTTAAAGAATGAATTTTTGTAAGTGTGTGGGTTTGGTGGTATCTGGAGCCGGATCTCTAACTAGATGGAGCCTACAGTCATTAGAGACTGTTCTGGTAGCATGGAGAACACTGTGTGCACTATTTAAAGAAAAAAAAAAAACAGGATAAATGCGTATGGTGCTCCTGATTTACTTCTTGGGAGCTCTAAGGAATCTAGTGACTCTGTGTATAAAACCTTTGAACATTTGTGGAAGAATAAGGGAAACAGTGATGCTTCTGGTTCATTTTAGCATCTTTGGACAAAATTACAAAAGAAAAAATGAACTAAGTGATGAAATTGACCAGCTCCAGATGCGCATAAATAATCTATGAGTTTCTAAGTGTGCCCTGGAAGAGATTCTTCTCTTCAGCAGCCCAAGAGCTCAAGTTGCAGAAAACTAAACTCAAGCCTTCATCATATGGCTACTTAGTTAAATGCTAATTTAATTCCCAGCTCAAAGAGTGTCAGCAGTTAAAGTCAGGGCACTGCTATAGGCCTCACTAGCACCCTAGGAAATGGGTGCTCTAACTGGGATGGGGGAAGGATTGACAATGCAGAAGAAGGAGGGAGAGACAGGACAAACAACACCAATAATGTTTGATAAAGCCTCAAGAAACTATATTGTTTTATGTTAAATATATAGATAGTAATATTAATATTTGTATATATAATGTTATACCACTTGAGCTGACAGAGTCTATGGCTCCTCACAAGAGCCATAGACTATCTAACCACAACCCCAGTACCAAACATGAGAAACCATCTCAGAGTTGTTAGGGTAGTCCAAGTGGCTCTGAAAACAATATAGGCATTTACTGTTGCCCTCAGTTGCCTTTCAGAGGTTGAAAGTAGTCCCTAGTTCTGAAGACACTGTAGACACACTTCAGACACAATACTCAGAAGATTCAAGTTGGATCTTACCTACAAACCTTCCTCCTGCTGTAGTTCGTAGTATCAGAAAGTACTCTATGCAAGCCGCCAAGAGAGGAAAGCAATCAATCCATCTTGTGATGCCACTATAACAATGGCCAGAATGGCAAGATGTCCCTAATGGTGCAATAGTGGCATTCATATCTTGGTGGCAGCCAACAAATGTCTAATTGGATATAAAGCCCACTCAACCGGAGAGAAATCAAGTCTGGTACTAGAATTCCAGCCAATTGCCTAGGACAAGTGAGGTCATGGTCTTGGAAGAGAACCTCCTGCGGTCACTTTATGGACCAGAGTACCTAAATAACTGCATTCTGAAACTCATGCTCGTTAGGAAGTGTAGCTCTCACCACTCATCAAAGGCTTTGTTACAGAAAATGGAGAGCATTACAGAAACCCACACCATGTCATAGTCCAGAGATCAGTGCATCGTGTGGAACCCAACTCCAACAAATACATCTGCAACACAACTCCTATCCTAAGGCTCAGGGAGCATTGTGGATGAAGGGATAGAAAGAGTATGAGAGACAGAGACAGAGGACTAGGAAGTCTGCTATGAGACTGCGGCTCCTAGAAATAGCAGGGAAGCTACACCCATGCCTCCTCAACAGTATGGCTGCCTAAACAAGACCTGAATAATAATAATATCAATAGGCAGGCTAACACAAAAGGGGGAAATATCATGGAGTTCCACCCCTAAACCAAAGAACTATAGGCAACTAATAACTACTGAGAGAGAGTGAAGTAGCCTCTCCCAGGGACGAAGCTTCTAATTGGTTATCCAGTACAAAGAATGTAGAGTTACACACATACAAGATACATTAAATAGACTCAGCATGTTGTATTTACATATTTGTGCATATGTATGTAACAGTAATTAAAAACAGGCCATTGATTTGAGGAGAGTTTGGGGTGTATTTGCACAAGCAGAGCTGTTTAGAACACTGTGGTTCATATGCACCTTTGGGACTGGCTGATCAATTATGGCATTTCCTGGAACAAAATGGATAAGCAGCCTACTTTTTATTTTTATTTTTTGATCTATATATATAGAAAACCTCTAGAACAAAAATTTTGAAAGGCCATATTGCGATAACAGGGAGTTACAGCCTTTCAACTAATGTCCACAATTGAACCACTTCCCAAATTCAGAACTCTTTGAATGAAAGGAAAGTCAGTTCTCCTGAGGAAAGACCATATTACAGTGTAAAAGAGTTTTACTATTTGCATTTCTGCAACTCTCCCCCAGAGGGATCTATGACCTTTTACTAGGGAAACTGTACACTAGAGCAAAGGAGGTAATATTTGGAGAGAGAACTATTAGATATCAGTTCTGAACTAATGGTGATCCAAGAGATCCCAGGAAGCATTGTGGCTCTCCTGGTAAAGTAGGGGAGGTGTGGTAAGTCCTTCTATATATGTGTTGCTTTTATTGGTTAATAAATAAAGAAGCTGCCTTAGCCTGTGATAGGGCAGAGTAGAGCTAGGTGGCAGGGGGAGGGGGAACTAAACTGAATGCTGGGAGAAAGAAGGCAGAGTCGCAAGATGCCATGTAGCCCAGCTACTGGAGATAGACAGAACTTTACCTGGTAAGCCACAGCCACGTGGCGATACACAAATTAATGGAGATGGGTTAGTTTAGGATATAAGAGCTAGCCAGAAATATGCTTAAGCTATTGGCCAAAGAGTATTGTAAATAATATAGTTTCTGAGTGATTATTTTGTAGTCTGGGTAGCCAGAAACGAACAAGTGCCTTCCCCCTACATTGGGGCTTATGGAGTTCAATTGATTTATGGAGTTTTGGCCAGTATCTCACTCATAATGGAGCCAATGGGACCTTGAACTCACATGGTTATTTCCCCAGATCTAGAATGTATAATTGAGATAGATACACTTAGAAGTTGACAGAATCCCCACATTGGTTCCCTGGTCTGTGGAATGAAGGCTTGTTATGGTTGAAAAGGCCAAATAGATGTTTTTGGTGTTATCTTTTTTGTGAAAAATAATGAACCCAAACCACTATCTCATCCCTGAAGGGGTTAAAGAACTAGCACTACGATTAAGGACTTAGGGGTGGTAGCTCTCCCTTTATCTCTCATATTTGTCCTGTGTGGAAAACAGATGGATCAAGGGAATGACAGCTGACTGTCCACAGCTTAACCAAAGTAGTAATTCCAGTTGCAGCCACTGTACCGGATATAATTTCCTTACTTGAGCAGATTAATACATCTCTTGGTATTGGTATGCAGCTATTGTTCTGGAAAATGCTTTTTTTCTCCTATGCTTTTCCATAAGGACCATCAAAGGCAATTTGCTTTCAGCTGGCAAGGCCAGCAGTATAACTTACAGTTTTTACTCAAGGGCATATTAATTCTTCAGCCCTGGGTCATAACTTAGTTTGAAGGGATCTTGATCACTTGTCTCCTCCACAAGGTATTATACTGGCCCACTGTATTGATGGGAAATAAATCTAAGCAAAATTCAAGAACCTTCAACCTCTTAGGAATCCAGTGGTGTGGGGCATGCAGATATTCTTTCTAAGATGAAGAGTAAGTTACTGCACCTGGCCCCTTACTTCAAGAAAGAAGCATGTGATTGGGAGGTATCTGTCTCATCTGCCTGTTCCAAATAACTGACACAGAGGCTTAATATTACTTATAAATGCTCAGTCAAAAGCTCAGGCTTATTACTAACTCTTATACTTTAAGTTAACCCATATTCCTTATTTATGCTCTGCCATGTAGCATGTTCATTTCCTGCTCTGCATCTGACTGACAACTCCAGACTTTGCCCTTCTCCTTCCCATCATCCTTAGTTTGGTCACCCCATCTATACTTTCTGCCTGACTACTGTATAAACAACATTTTATTAAACCAATTTGAGTGACAAATCTTGTAGAGAGCTGCGTGGAGCTGTGCCTTTAAGATGGCCCCGGCTGCCGCCCTCCACGAGCCCGAAAGCGAGCACTCTCTGTGATAAACAACTCCTTTTATGGGGATGACCCGTGACAAGCTATGATCGTGTGTTGCTTGCGTTTGCTTGAGCCTATGGGCGATGTCCACGTGGCACTCCGGGATAGGCCACCATAGCCTATATAAGGGCTGGGAGAGGTCTGCCCCAGAGAGAAACGGAGAGACGCGAGAGAGAAACAACTGTTCAAGGTCCTGAATAAACTGCGTGCAAGAAGAGCTCCGTTGTTGCGTCCTCATTGCTGGTTCGAGGCGGTCGGTCAAAATCTTTACCGTGTACAAGAGGATTATTCCACAGCAGAAGTACAGTATTTAGTTGGCCTATTTGGATTCTGGAAGCAGCCTATTCCTTACTTGAGTGTGTTACTCCAACCCACATTTTAAGGGGCCTGAAAAAAGGAGAAGGCTCTTCAACAGGTCCAGGTTGCCTTGCAGACTGTTCTGCCACTTGGGCCATATGATCCAGCAGGCCCAATATTACTGGTGGTACTTGAGGTACCCGTGGCAGATGGAATTTTGGTGGGTCCCCACAGACAGATCACAGCAGAGGCCTTAGAATTTGGAGCAGAATTTTACTGTCATCTACAGACAATTATTTTCATTTTGAGAGATAGCTCTTGGACTGTTACTGAGCATTAGTAGAAACCAAACCTTTGATAATGGGCCACCAGGCTGTCGTTTGACCTGACCTCCCTTTATGATCAGTATTATGTGACCCACCAAGCCATAAAGTCGGACATGCACAGCAACAATCCATGATCCAGGATTGGATCCAAGAATCATCTGTATGAGAAGGGAGGAGGCAGAGAAAATATCATGTTCCTTTCTTGCCCAGAAAAGACTGCTGACTTCAGCTCTGCTCTCACTGGTAATAACATTTGCTTTCTTTTCTGAAATACAAAGTCTAAATTGGGCTTTTCAGTGGCAAACTAAAAGACCCAAAAGGGCAGTCATGTTCTCAGTGCTCACATTTGCTGCCGGCTGGCACAGACATAGAGCCGGTTGGTCACACCTTTGGGGAAATCCATGAGGTCAAGAAGATACCAAGCATGCGTCTAGCCCATTAATTAAGATGCAGTGCCCACATTTCTGAACATTATCCCCTACTAAAAGCCATTCAGACAGCAAAAGCTAGTGGTTACTAATTAACCCCAGTAAAACACTGTCAGGGTGGCAAATCCAAAAGGAGCAGTCCGGCTGGCTTCTTTTATTACAGTTAATAAAAACCAATGTCTGTTCATACTGGTCACAAGAATCTCAAACAACATCAGTCAAAATTCCAATGCCGCCCTTCATTAAAATGGAAAACAAAACTCTTAAAATTTATATGAAATCACAAAACACTCTAGAACCTGCCTACCTAGAGTCTTGATAAGCAAAGCAACATGGAACAAAAAGAACAGTGTGGGAGGTATTACCACACCCGATTTCAAATTACACTACCAAGCCACAGAGGGACAGCAAACACATAGATAGAGGGAATAGGAGAGAGGACCCAGAATGAAACCTGCAAAGTGACTGTTTTCTGGTTTTGTTGTTGTTCTTGGGTTTTGGTTTGGATTTTGTTTGTTTGTTTTGTTATTTCCAAAAATGCCAAAAATATACACTGGAGAAAAGACAGGCCCTAGGCAAATGATGTTGGGTAAACTTTTATCCACACGCAGAAGAATGAAACCAGATTCCTATCTCTCACCCTGCCTACAAATCAGTTCAACATGGATCAAAGACCTTAGCGTAAGGCCTGAAACATGGACACTTGAGGAAAGCACAGGGCAAATGCAAGGAATTCCTGAGAAGGACTCGGGTGGCTCAGGGAATAGGACTCTGCTGACAAATGCAGGAAATTAAAAAGCTTCAGCATAGCAAAGGAAAAACTGGAGTGAAGGAAAAGCCTAAAGGAGAAAACCAAACAGCGCAATCAATAAATAAGCTAATGAAGTGGATACGTGCTTCTCAAAGGGCAAAATACTAATGACTAACAAACAAAGGGGAAAATGTTCAACACCTTACCTGTCATTAAAGGAGAAAAAATGCTGGAGAGGATGTAGGAGAAGAAATAGAAAGCAAAATATGGTAAACGCAAATTGGGCTTACAAACTAAGTAAATATCAGTTCTAATAATAGCTGCATATCGATTGGAAAGCATTTATATCATGTGTGCTAGCTCTTCCGCCTTGGCCTTTAAAATCAGAATTAAATATGTTGTCATTCTCTCTCAGGATCAAAGAAAGAAATGATCAATTATTTAACCCCTAGAAAGATCAGCTCTGTTCAATGGGTCCTCGGTACTAAGGAGAGTGGAGGGGGAAGCTTATGTGTCATTTTTTCTCACCCCTGGCGAAGGGGAAGAATTTGGGAGAGAAATGGCTTTACCAGGAAAAGAAGCTGTTACTTCACCAGCTCATCTCAGTCTACTTCTGATATCTTTAGGGATGTCACAAAATATTAAATATTAATACGTGGCATGCCTCCTATTCATACTCCTCCCTTCTGCCCTGTCTCTATCCCTCTTTGTCATGTTCTCTCTGTAGAACAAGATCAGGACTCTCTCAGAGTATGTGGGAACCAAGAAGAGTGTGAGCCTGTGCGTTGTATAAGATTTTATCCCATTCCCACGTGACAGTCCCGCCTGGCTCCCCCAGAGTGCTTTGAGATTCAAGGTACTCCTTCCAGCGATGGCTTCAAAACTGTCCACACTCTCTGGCACTCCCTTGAACTTGTGCATGGAAATTCCCCTTTCCATAGTCTTAAGTTTAATTTAATGACTCACTTCTAATTAGTAAAATGTGGCGGAACTGACGTTAGAGGTTGTGGTACAAGCCATCAGAGGCCTTGGGGTTTCCTCCATGCGTCCTCTTGAATAACTCAGCCTTGAAGACTCCAGTTACCAAGTTGTGATGACACTCAAGCAGTTCTGGGGGGATGGGAGGAGGGGAGGGCCTTCTGCCAGCAGCCACTAGGGAACTGAAACCTTCTGTCAACAAACGACACCCAATATGGACAACTGCATCCACAGAAAACCTGAGAGAGCTTGGGAAGTAATTCTAGACACAAAACGACAGTGTTAAGCATGACTTCTTGGTAGAACTTTGTCAGGTGGGCTCTGCTAGAGGCAAGCATGCCTCATTTTAGAGAGATTTTCTGACTCAGCTTTAGCTGCAAGAACTTGCAGCTCTTTTAAGAGACCCCACCACCAATACTTAAATGGTGTTGATAAATAGCCAACAGCATGTGTTCTTGGTGGTGGCAGAGACCTTGAAACTTCATTGAGTTGAGGCAATAAACATGACTATGGCTGGTACCTCTGCCATGAGGCTAGATTTTCTGAAAGCTAAGGAATGGTCTGGATCCAGCCTTCAAAGCCATGGCTTTAATCCTAGTCATTTCACTTAGCAAATTAAAGACTTATGCTGTCAGAAAAAAAGAAAAATATACAATAAAGATAGATTCAAAAACAAAGAAAACCTCTAAACGGTTTACAGTGTGTTTAAAAATATATGTAGGCTTGGGAGAGTCTTAAAAGAAAAAAGATAAAGTCCTTAAAATAAAAAAGAAAGTAGTTGGGCATAGTGGAACACACCTTTATTCCCAACACTTGGGAGATAGAGGCAGGCAGATCTCTGTGAGTTCAAGATGTTGTGGCATACACCTTTAAACTAGCACTTGGGAGGCAGAGGTAGGCAGATCTCTGTGAGTTCAAGGACAACCTGAACTACAGAGTGAATTCCAGGACAGCCAAAGATACACAGAGAAACCTAGTCTCAAAAATCCAAAATTTACAAATAAAAATAAAAGAAATAGAGTTTAAAATAAAACCATGTAAAGATGGAAAATACAGAGTCAGAGAGTCAAGATACTATATATTATTGTGTCTTTAAATTATTTGATGGGAGGAAGGAGTAAAAGCTGCTAAAAGATATTTGATTATAAATGCTGCTGGATTAATCCAACATATATATTTTGAAAAATATATATATATATTCCTTCGTCCAAAAATACATCGTCAGGTCTGTCATGGCAATAACCCACGTGTTGGTACCAACTTCTTAGTTACTTTTCAATTTCAGTGACAAAATACTATGGCCAAAGGCAACTTATATAAAAGAATTTAAGGGGACTTAGAGTTCCAGAGAGTTAGAGTCCATGACGGCAGAACAAATGCAGGTACACAGGTTCCCCATTTTTCCGAGGCGCTATGCAGTGCTGTTCTGCTTCCTGGTTCCACTGCATCAGCTTGAGGGTGTAGCATAGAACTGCCCTCTCCTGTTATGTTAATTTCACCTACGGCCCAAGGGTGTAGCTTAGAGAGAACTCTCCCTTTACTGTTATGGTAATTCCACCTGCAAGCAAGGTTCTTGCAGCAAGGTTCCTGGGTCAGCTTTTCTCTGAGCCTGAGCACGCCCACCTGGCTTCCTCTTTTCTCTGTTCAGCTGCTCTCCGACCTTGGGTGCGGCCCCCTGACTTTTCTCTTTCCTTGATCCTGATGGGGGGCTGGTGTCCTTTTGCCCCACAGTATATATACCCGACTTATGCTTAATAAAGTTGCCATTTGCCACTTGCTCCTTGGCAGATGAGCCCGGTCTCTTTGCGTGTGTGTCATGTGTTCAAACCCTTAGGACAGTCGTCCGTTCTCGTGGGCTCGAGTCAGGAAAAGCGCGCGCCTGTTTCGAGGTTCGGGTGTCCACAGAAATGTGCGGAAGCTTACAAACAAAGGCATGGCAGCTGAGAGTCCACGTCTTGACCCATAACCATGAGCAGAGAGAAACATAGGGATGGAAAGAGGTTTCTGAAGCCTCAAAGTCTGCCTTCAAGAAACACCTCCTCTAACAAGGTCACACCTTCCCAAACAGTTCCACCAATGGGGACCATGTCTTCAAGCATATGAGCCCGTGGGGACCAGTCATGTTCAAACCAACACAGATTCCTTTGGTAACTGGGAAATGACCTTTTGTGCAGCCTGTCACTATATAAGTCAATGAAGAGAGACTGGAATTGAACCTTTTAATGTGTTTTATTCAGAAAGTTGGCTCTCTAGGAAACCAGAGGACTGTCCTTTCAGATCTGCCTTTCTCTGAGATGGTTCCAGCTAATTTATTTTATGGGGAGTTGGAAACAAAAGCAATTAGTAATTCCAA
Source organism: Myodes glareolus (assembly GCF_982192425.1). Taxonomy (NCBI): domain Eukaryota; kingdom Metazoa; phylum Chordata; class Mammalia; order Rodentia; family Cricetidae; genus Myodes; species Myodes glareolus. The sequence continues at coordinate 58,967,612 of NC_142028.1, forward strand.
AGTTTACAGTTGTCCCATTGGTCAAATGTGCATCCTTGTTTCTGAGATTCATTGTGTTTGTGCCTCTCTTGATATTGCCTCCAACTTTACCCTTATTATTGTCTTTGTATAGTAGGAGGATTTGTGTCACCAAAGCCCACTGAGTCCCTCTTCCTTCTGGGTTTCTACTTGAGTTAAATCTAAGTTAAAGGTTAATGCATAGCAAATAATGTTCAGTATCTACATGCTGGGATATTTATGGCATGTACATGCAGGTTTATAATTTGACATACAAATGTGTTCTTACAGAATATAACGTGACTATCTCTGTGCCCCATCATTTGCTCAAGAACACAAATCTCTCCTTATTGCCTTCTTCTCTCTCGTGCCCTGTGTACCTTAATCAGCCACTGCTACAAACCCAGAGAACCCCATCATCCTCTACTCTGTCTTCCCATTTCTCTTGCTGCTTTCTACTCTTCAGGACTTGTACATTTCCCACAACACAAAGCCTGCACACCAATTCTTCATCACTTCTTCAATCTGAACTGCACACCTCACTCAAACCAAAGAAATCTAATTACAGCAAAACTGCAATTGTGCCCTCTTGCGTATTCTTCTGCCTTTCTTCTCCCCTTTGAATCCTGTACAGATGTTCTCATTTCAGCTGTCTCTATCCCCGCTCCCCTTTCTTTCAGGTTCATCAGCTTTCTCCCCATCCCACCCTCATATTTTCCCAACTGTCCAAAGCTGTGATTTTCCCACTTTCATCTTTACAATCTTCTGTTGTTATATTGCCCACACATCTGTTCTATTTTCACACTCTTTCTCTTTTGTAAGGACCCCTTTGTGCCCAAGACAGTGTGATGGGTGCATCTGGCTCTAGGCAAACATTGGTTGATGCTGCCAATTCTGTCACAATAAGGAAGAAGCAAAATCAAAGCAAGTAGCCATGAAGAAAATTAAGTCTAAGTATTGTGTTCACTTGCCTCTGCAGTAACACTGCTTCTGAGGTCTGATGTGAACCAGTTGAGTCATCTAAGGCTTCTAATCAAAGCTCAACAACTGAGGAATAATGACTGTGCTTGCCTCAGGGGGCTGGAGTGGAGATAAAAAGTGTTGGGTCACGTGGGATTCTTCCTGTTTGCAAGTGGTCAAGCTGTAGTAGCTGTTATCCTCATTGACTGGGTCATGAACTTGAAATCACAGGGTGCATATGGTGCAAAAACACATATGCAGGCAAAACACCCATACGAGAGAGAGAGAGAGAGAGAGAGAGAGAGAGATTTAAGAAATTAAAAGCACATGGATGATCAGCTTGTCTCATGGACCATTGTTGTTGCGAGCACAGTTTAGCGGTGTCCACACTCCTGAGGCTCCTGAAAGACTTTGTGTAGCAGTCTTTAAATGTGCTTGAGGTTTATTTTAGTCAGATGTGGTAAGATGGCAGACACGGAGTTTTTGGGGAAAAAAAAATTGTTACTCACAGCTCCCAAGAGGAGAACATGGTGCTAGGGACCAGCTGAAGGAACAAGGGGAAAGCATGGACAGAAGCCCTGATGGTTATGGTGGTAAAGGGCACTGTGGTGGGGCTGTGCCTCCTTTGCCGGAAAGTGAAACTGAGGTTGGGGTTTATAGTCATAGACATAGATGACTGTAAAGTCATCTCCGTGTGCACAGGGGATGCAATACATGCAATCAACCTTGGCTATTAGTTTGGCCCAGGATTTCAACATGTCAGGTAATCCACTGCAGAATATCAAGAATAATATGTATTAGCATTCCAAGAAAATTCCTCACTGTGGAATCCTATGACCAGGTAAGAGGCCCACCTGCACTCAGAACCTCCAACACCCTCAGATCCCAAAGACCCAACCTGCTGCCACCCTCTCCCACCCCAATGCTCACCCCCCAATGCCATGTCACCCCCACCCCACACACACACACTTCAAACAGTTACCCTCTGCTTAAGTATAGGACACACCAGTCTGTAGAATAGGTACAGGCCATGCCAGCCAGAAAAACAGACCACACCAGCCAGAAGAACAGATAGGCAAACTCAAGCAGAGACCAGAGACCATACCAGCTGTCAGAATTCCAGACAGGCAGCCTACCCATGGACCTCTTCCACTCTCTCAGTGCCCCCCAACCAGCCCCAACCCCCACTTCTCTATTCCTCACCATGTCCCACCCCCAACTGAGGCAGAGACACCATGCTGGGCCGAAGGCTAACTGACAGAAGTCCTGCCCCCAACTTGGATGAAGACTCGCTGCTGGGCCACAGGTCATACCAGCCACCAGAAATCCAGGCCACAAGGACCAGAAACCAAAGAAGAAACAGAAGTCAAGGAACAAAACACCCATCCAACAAAGACAATCTCAGAAATTGGTACCAGATCTATAATCACCCCCAAACCCAGATGTCTTGACACTCGTGTAAGAACACAACCAACAATAGCCAGGGCAATATGGCACCACCAGAGCCCAGCTACAGAAATCCCTGAATATTCCATCACAGCTGAAGCACAGGAAAACAACCTTAAAGTCAATTTTAGGAAGGCCACAAAAGTCCTTGAAAATGGAAATAGAAACAATAAGGAAAACACAAACCAAAGGAATTCTGGAAATGGAAAATGTAGATGATTTAACAGGAACTACAGATGCAGCATTACCAACAGAATACAGGAGAAGGGAGAGAGAATTTCAGGCTTTGACAATAAGGTAAAAGACATAAATATAGATATATCAGTCAAAGAAAATGTTAAATCTAAAAAATTCCTGACACAAAGCATCTAGGAATTTGGGACACTATGAAAATAACAAACCTAAGAATAACAGGAACAGAAGAATATAAATCCCAGCTCAAAGGCCCAGAAAACATTTTTAATAAAATCATAGAAGAAAATTTTCCTAACATAAAGAAGAACATGCTTATAAAGGTCTAAGAAGCTTACAGAACACCAAAATACATTGGACCAGAAAAGAAATGTCCCTCATCACATAATAATCAAAACACTAAATATACAAAACAAAGAAAGAATTTTTTTTTTTTGGTTTTTCAAGACAGGGTTTCTCTGTAGGTTTGGAGCCTATCCTGGAACTAGCTCTTGTAGACCAGGCTGGTCACAAAGAAAAAAATATTAAAAGCTACAAGGCAAAAGGCCAAGCAACATATAAAAGCATACCTATCAAAATAACACTTTACTTCTCAATGAAGATTGTAAAACCCAGAAAGGCCTGGACCGATGTCCTGCAGACTCTAATGGACCATAGATGTTAGCCCAACAAATACTCCATAGCATAAATGAATGTAACACATCTTAAAATAAGATAGCGCAACAAGATCTAAACAGGGAATTCAAAGGAATCTCAAATTGCCAAAAAGCACTTAAAGAAATGTTCATCATCCTAGACAATAGCACAGGCTCTAAGATCAAGAATTAAAAAATACAACCTCATAAAACTGAAAAGCTTTTGTTAGGTAAAGAACATCATCATATATATTATGAAAGAAGAATGAACAAATAGATGATATATAGAATGATAGATAGATGATAGATTGATAGATAGATAGATAGATAGATAGATAGATAGATAGATAGATAGATAGATAGATAGACAGATAGACAGATAGACAGGAAGACAGACAAACTTATAGATAAATAGATAGATAAAAATTCATGCTTGTGATGGTTCTTTGGTTTTCAGTGGCTCCTCTTACTACCAGTGATGTTGTGTATCTTGCTGTCTCAGTGTAGCCTTGTTGGGTCCTGGTTTTCTTTAGATCTCGGGCCCTTCGGCCCATTTTGTTCCCTTCCCACTCTCTGAGTCTGTGTTCATCATTCCTGAAGAAAGGTGTGCTCAGCTTTGCACTCTTCCTCGGTGTGTGTGGGCTGTTCCATTCCACAGACATGTCTGGAAAACAAAGAAGTTGAAGTCATGTCATCATGACAACCCTAGGCAGAGCTGATTTCTTCACGTCACATACTAAACTTTATCACTTGTAGACACACAAAATCCTCAAAACCCTTTTCTGACTTAAAAACCATCAACATGAGGCAGACTGAGGGGCCACTAGCAGTGGCTCCAGGATTTAACCCTACTACATGTATTGGCTTTTGGGAACCTATTCTCTTTGGATGTATACCTTGCTCAGTCTAGATACAGTAGGAAGGTCCCTAGACCTTCCACAGAGCAATGTGCCTTGCCCTCTCTGAGAATTGGATGGGGGTGGTTGTGGGAGAGTGTGTGGAGGGATTGGGAGAAGGAGAGGGAGTGGGAACTTGGATTGGTGTTTTTTTAAATCTAATTTTAAAAAGTCAACAAACATCAACACAAAACACAGTTCTAGTATAGGAGGTATCTTATTCTGAGCTAGATCTGGGTGACCACAGCCTGGGAACAGATTCAGAGTGCCCTCTGTTGTCTGCTACAGAAGTGATTATAGTCACCTTTGTAGTCACAGAAAGAAATAAATGAGAGTCTAAGTCAAAGCACTTATCAAACGCATTGCCAGAGAGAGTAGGTAGCTAAGTTCCAACTAAGTAAGGAAACCTGGTTCAGATGCTGTTTAATGACATTTTAACTTTGGGACTGATATATTTCAACGGTTTTAACGTGGTAGCTGAAAAGGAGTTAGGTCAGACATAGATGTGAACAATATGGGTATTTAGGAAACAAAAGGTAGCTAAAAAAAATTGTCTCTTGATCTGCAGCATTCCAACCATGTTCTAATCCAGCTATTCTCAACCTGTGGATCACAACCCCTTGGGGGGGGGGGAGGTCACATATCAGATATACTGCATATCAGATATACTGCATATCAGATATTTATATTATAATTCATAGCATTGCCAAAATGCCCGTTATGGAGTAGCAATGAAATAATATTATAGGGGGAGTTGGTCACCACAGCATGAGGAACTGCATTAAAGGGTCGTAATATTAGGAAGGTTGAGAAGCACTGTTCTAACCAATCAGGGTTGTAGAATCTTCAGCATAGGTGTAGCTTTCGAGGAAGAGTACAGTTCATAAAAGCTTGTGGGAATTTCCTGAGGCTGCCTAGACCTTGTATTCCAAGACTCATTGTCCTACAGTGTGTGGCCTGGTGAGAACACTTTACTGATGAAACAGAACCCATCTACAGTCAATATCTATGTCCATATTCCAAGGGAATATCTGTTTACATCCACACCCTGTTACTGCAGAATTGTAAGCAGCCCTGGGCTTTGAAGATGCGCATCTCTCTTTTTCACTGTTTGTAGGTTGACCTTGTATCCTGGGTGGCCTTGTATCCTGGCTGACCTTGTATCCATTCTGTTCTTTGGGTGCTTCCATTTCCCTGCCCCACGACCTCCTCCTGCTTGAATGAATATGAAGACCCTGATACACAGCCTCCTGCTCTGAATTATGGGAGCTTTTTAAAAATAATTTTATTTCTTTTGTGTGTACACACTCGTGTGTATGCAGGTGCCCGTGTTTATTCATGCATGTGACCGCTAGAGGGCAGCCTGAAGTGTTGCATCTTAGTTTTAGAGACAGACTTCTCTCACTGGACCTGAGTCACGAAGAAAGCGAGGCTGGATAGCTAGAGAGCCACGAGGAGACCTGGCTAAGACTCCCCAGCACAGAGATTGTATGTGTGTACCGCCATGTCTGGATTTTCCTTAGTGTGGATTCTGAGGGAACCAGACTCCGGTCCTTCTGCTAATATAACAAGAACTTTATTGATGGAGCAACCTCTCCAGCTCACATTACTCTCCAACCAGAAAAACATGAATTTGTAAGTTATGCTTTATTATTGTATTTTGAAGCTTTTTGTTAGGTGTAAAAGTCTCTTAGTAAGAACAATTCCTCTGGCTTTCATTTCTACTCCCTTTCTCAGAGTACTCACCCTGTTAAACACTTTGTGATACTGGGGTTGGGGCGGGAGGAGAAAAACTCCTCCTGTCCATAGGAACTGCTTAGTTTAGGTTGCTTGACAGAGAATTCCCAGCACAAAATGGTTAGAAATGAAAATTTGGGGGCTTTTGATTTGAGGGTTTTATGATGAAACAAAAACATTAGAAATCATTCCACACGGTTTTTAATTGTGTCTTCTCCACCCCCCCACCCCCCACCCCCGAACCCACAGTGACACACAGTTGCCCATTGTTTCCAATGCTAGACGGTCGCGAGCTTCAGCTGCAGCCTCCTGTAAAACTGAGAGGCAAGTGAGCAGCGCGCTGTGATGGGCCGTGTGAATTACCTAAGGGGGCCTATGAGTTTAGGGCATTCGATGCATTTGGGAGCTTGCCTATTTTTGCCGTTTACAATGAGTTTTCAGGATATAAACCATCATTAATTCAAGGAGCGCTGTGTGTTTAGGAAGGAAAGTCATCCTCGGTGACAGCCCTAGAATATGCATGACAGTAATTGTCTTCCTATCACTCCCTCTGTTCCCTTCCAAATTGGACATCCTATTATCCGCTTGGGAAGCCATGCTGTTGGGCTTCGTGAAAAGGACAGAATAATGCCACGAGTGCTCATAACGGGCTCAGCAGGGTGGAGCAAAACCCACCCAGGTTCCAGTGACAGTATCGATTCAAGACTAAAATGCAGCTGCATCTTCCTTCATTTGCCAGAAGGAAGTGTGATCAGTTTCATTTTCTCCGTGACATTTATGAATTGAGGGAGGGGCTGGCCGAGGAAAGGGTATGAACCACAACTATGACAAGGTTAAGAAGCAAGGGGTCTGTGCAGAAGCATCGTGTTCAGACGGTTGACATGCCTGGTTCACCCATCAATCTTGACCTGGTTAGGCTTCAAGCTGGAGTAAGTTCTGTAAGATTTAGCCTGCACCATGAAATGGGGTATGAGAATAAAGCAAAGCCAGTCTTTACATTTTGAGAAAAGATTTATAATTTAAAAATAGAATCCCAAGTGTCTTCAGCCAGGAAGATGATTGATTAGAGTCACACAGAAGGTATCAACTAGTCATAGGACAGTCAAAAGCACAGACACTTCTAGCTATGTGGAGAGGAAAATGTCCCCAAGACCAAGAGACCCTTCAGCTAAAAGCCCTCCATCCTGAGAAGCCAGGCTTGACATTCACACCTTATTTTTTCCTCTCTTGTCTGTCTTCTTGCTCTGTTCTCAATACCCAGAGAGTCCATAGTCTCACAAATAGAGTGTCACCAGGTAAGCTGCCACAGCCAGAGCCATGCAGTTAGTGCATGGCCAACCACATTCATCTCTGCTCATCCCAGGCTTCATCCCGGCACACTATCAGAGGTTGAGCTGCCTTTGCCGGACTGGTTCCTGTAACTGGGTGATGTGCTAGAAAAGACAGAAACAAAGAACAAATATGAACTAAGAAACATGTTGCAGGGGAGGCCAGGCAATGGAACAGGGTGTGACAAAAAATAAGTCAGCCTATGTAACTGATACGTAAAAAGAAACAAAAGGTTTGGAGGGATGGGGCTAGAGAGATGCTCAGTGGTTAGGATCGTGTACTGCTCTGGCAGGGTCTTAGCACCAACTTCAGGGGGGTCAGAACTGCCTGTAACTATAGCTACAGTAGATCCAATATCCTCTTCTAGCCTCTGCAGACACTACTTTTACAAGTGTGTGTGTGTGTGCACACACACACACACCTAAAAGTTTTAAAAATGAATCTTATTTTAAAAATTATGTAGTTATGTGCTCAAGAGTAATGTAGTTAAACCCTACAGTAGATTTATTTCTGGCTTTTGGAGGAGCCTCCACACTACTTTTTCATAGTGTCTGCACCAGTTTGCACTCCTACCAGCAGCTAATTCACGTCTCCTTTTCCCGCATCCACGACAGCATTTATCATATTTGTGTTTTGGATCTTAGCTATTCTGACTGGGGTAAAGATGAAATTTCAAAGTAGTTTAATTTGTATTTCCCTGATGACTGAGGATGCTAAACTTTGTTTAAATATTTTAATTAAAAAGGATGTTTTCATACCATGTATTTTGATTATGTTTTTTTACCTCTCCCAACTTCTCCCAGATCCCACCCTTCTCCCTACTCACCCAACTGTTGTGCAACAAAACTTTTCCTGGGGAGATACAACACACACATCTACTCACCCCAGACAGACTCACAACAGACCGAAGTACAGTTACCACTGAAGTCCAACTTGGTGAGCCATGGCTTTTATTCAGTTACTTACAGGAATATGGATGAAGGGTAGGTGTAGTGAGATTTCATTTGTATTTTAAGAAATAAAGCTTTCCCGAAGATCAGAGAGTACAATAGCTACCCTGGTCAGTCTTACAGGTCAGGAAGTGGTGACACACAACTTTAATCCCAGTAAGTGTGAGGTAGTGGTGCATGCCTTTAATCCCAGCACTAGAGAGGATTATAAAATGGGAGGAGACAGCTCTCGGTCTCATTCTGAGGATTCCTGGAGACAGAAATTGCCATTTTGGATTGAGGTAAAGGTAAGAGCCAGTGACTGGCTGTTTCGCTTTTCTGACCTTCAAGACGAACCCCAACCTCTGTTCTGGGTTTTTATTAATTGTGCTACAGGTAGGAGAAGAAATAATTCAAAGAAAACTACATCACCAAAGCCCACCCCAGCATAGGTGACAGCTCACAAAGCTGGGTACCAGGAGCACCCTGCACAGCCTTGCAAGCAGCCCAACAGGTTGGAGAGTGTCATTCAAGGGGCCTCAGCAAGTCTAAACCTCTTCCAGGCAGATTGCCTGGTTTCTGCTCCTTCCATGCAGTTGGTCTGTTCTCAGTGTCTTTGAAGTTTGGCTTTTTTGAGTCTTCTTTGCAGCTTTATTTTAGTCTCAGAGAATCTCTTAGCTTTTATTGCTTACTCAGGCAGGGAAGGGCTTAGTGAATCTGGTCAGTTTCAGGTACTTCCTGAAACTATTTTGAGTAGTTTACTTTCCTACTTAAGGAGCTTCCCTATTACACAACACCAAATTGTGTTCTCTGTCTCTCTGTCTCTGTCTCTGTCTCTGTCTGTCTGTCTGTCTCTCTCTCTCTCAAAACAAGCAAGAAAATTCAAACAAAAAACCAATAAGGCAAAAAAAATTAAACAGAAAGCGCACATATGCACACACACACACACACACACAGAGAGACTCTATGTTGTGTTGGGCAACTCTTGGTCATATTGAACATTTTTACAAAAGGAAAAAGGGTTTGTCACCCATTTGTGTCTCTGTCTAGCTCCATGCTCCAGTTTAAACTGGGTTGTTTGGGTTCATGATGTTGCTTTTCTTTCCTTTCTTCCTTTCTTTGCTCCTTTTAGAGTTCTTTGTGTGTTTTAGATGATCATCCTCTGTCAGTTGTGTAGCTGGTAAATATTTTTCCCATTCTTTAGACTGTTCCTTTACTCAAATGATGATGTCCTTTGCTGTACAAGCATTTTAGTTTCAGGGGGTCTCACTTATTAATTGTTGGTATTAATGCTCACATACCAGGGTTCTGCTTAGAAAACTCTTTCTTGTGCTGGCAAGCTCAATCAGATTCAGAGTTCCAGGTTTTATGTTGAGGTCTTTGATCTATGTGGAGCTGAGTTTTGTTTAAAGTGAAAGTTAAGGATCTCGTTTCATTCCTCTGCATGTGACTGTCCTGTTGGAGCAGCACCTTTTGTTGGAGAAGCTGCCCTTTTCTCCAGCTGGTACTGCTGGTCTTTTGTCAGTCAGGTGGGGTGCTTTAAAGGCAGGGAAGCTTGAACATGGTGGTATAAGGAGTTGGATAATTAAATAAGGAGAATTAAATGGGAAGGGGGGAGCTGTCAAGATAAAGGAAAGAATGTGGGAAGGGATAGTTGATGCTATACCTTTTGAAAAAGTCATATTGAAATATGTGCATACATATATATTAAAAGAGTTCAAATGGTGTTACCTTACTGACCACCATAGGCTAACAAATAAAGTCCAGTTCCAGGAATGGGTTACCTCTTTTTGGAATTGTTGACCTACAACGTCTGATAGACCCCCAAACATTACAGGCTATTATAAATGTTCTGGGTTACCCTCCAAAACTTGATGGGAAGACTCTATTGCTGAAGATACCAAATGCTTTAATCATAGAAGGTGGAGAAATGAAGCTGGTACTCACTTAGAAGCTTCATTCTTATTGGTTAATTTTCACAGTGCTGGAAGGTACTGTGTACACTACTGGATGTGAGAAGGTAATCATCAGCTATATTCAGCTGTGAACCCTGATAGCTACAATAATGATTGGGCTAGTCAGACGTGTCCACTGGTGCAACCGCAGCACAAATGTCACACTAAGCTACCTATTATCCCATCCAATTTTCTTTTTCTCCAAAGAGATCCCTGAACCTACATAATTTCCCAATTCTAACCCTATACCAGTTATAACCAACCCCTAATTGATATCCCTAACCCTGAGGACAACCTTTGTTGGGAGAGGGGATTTTGTCTTCTAGGATTACTTCCAGCAGTCATGGGGCAATGTTCTTTCTATGGGATCCTGTAAAACTAAATGTAATGTGTTCCAATAATTATCCTATCTTAAGGAGTCTAAGTCTTGTGTTAGAAATGGCTTGACCAAGTCATGAGAGAAAAGTAACTAGAGACTATCTACTCTTCAACCCCATTGAAAACCTGAGAAAGGAAATATTACTTGAACAAACAAAAAGTGCAATCAAGCAACTTTCAAAATGTGCAATAAATGACAGAGACAACTGACTACCTGGGCAATCACCCAAAGTTTCATTTGCTGTGATGGAACAACCAACTTTGGCTAAGGCCTAGAGTAACTGACAGACCATTTTCAGAGACAGGAAAATTTTCAAAACCGTCTTACCCTGTCTTGGCAAAGTTTGGCAGTCTTTTTTCTTGTATCTTGCTTGTCCAGTCCAGACACCACACCATACACTTTATCAGCGGTGAAGGCATGAGCAGTTCTTTGTGCAAAGGCCAGTTGTGCCGAGAAGAAAACAAACTAAAGAGGAGTGTCTTTGGTGCCCAACACTCTCTCAGGACTAGATTAGTGCTGCCAGGAGCAATCATGTCTCACATCAACAGAACCCTAAGTTATTTAAATGCCATATTCTGAAGTTCTTTGAAGTGATTGAAGATTACCTATCTATGCAGAATACAATCTCTATGTATCTAAAGAACCTGATTAGTCTAACTATAAGTATGACAAACATGGATGACTATTGACCTATAATTATTAATACATATATAGCTTAAACACTAAGGTTTCATATTAAAATATTAGACAATCTTTAAACAACTGTGCAGCAAATGAGAACCATGACCTCAAAATGTAAACAATGTTTAAGTATCTTGATCAGAGGTAGAAATGTATAGTGTAATATGATAAATATATCCTAAAATTATATCAATATACAAAATGTCTTAAGAAGATGTAGAAACATGCATGCATACAATATGACAAAATAACTTTACATAGGTATACAAATATTGTAAACAGAAATAGGAGTATATTCAATATAACAAATATAATTTGAATTTTTATCAACATACAAGAATCTATACCAATGTGAATTATCTACAAATAATAGCTCACAAGTATTCACTCTATTACTCACTATTATTATTAGTGTGAGTAAGTTCACACTAATCTACCTATAAGCCCATCCAATTTCCTGTTTTCCAAAGAGATCCCTGAGCCTACATAATTTTCCAACCCTATACCAGTTATAACCAACCCCTAATTGATATCCCTAAAACTGAAGACAAACTTTGTTGCAAGAGGGGACTTTGTCTTCTAGAATTATTTCCAGCTGTCATGGGGGCAATGTTCTTTCTATGGGATCCTGTAAAACTAAAATGACGGTTAAGTTTCAAAATTACTGCAATTGCAAATAATCTCTGTGTAGTTGGTAGGGTTTTTCTAAAGTTCTCATTTGAAGTTCTGGTCAGAATATTGCAAGAAGGTACACCATTTTAGCGAACAAACTTGGAACCATCTTGAGCAGCTTGGATCCAAACCCAATCTTAAAATAGTGCTATCAGCATCATGATGTCATATCAACCAGGTAGAGTCATTGTTGTGGTGCCCCATCTTTTTCCTGAAAACTTCAAAGATTACTTCAGGAAAATTTATTGTTCATTGTGGAAAACTTAAACATTATTCATATAAACATACATTCAATGAAAGGTATGACAGACAAAAATATTTATGGGGAAAAGTAAAATCTTTCCTAAATTCTTTCTTCTTTCCATCCTATACCATATGGCTCCTGATATGAGACATAAAATCTGAATTTTTCTTTTAACAACATGCTTAGATTTAGAGAAGGATAGTCATTGTCCAACTCCAAAACCAACTTTAATTTTTAAGTGTGTGTGTGTTCAAGTAATTAAATTTTACCCTGAAGATGACATGTCATCATAAGTCAGATTTCTTTTTGTTTGGTGGTTCTTTCTGGATAGTTATATTTTCCTTCTTTTGGCATCTAAATGTCCAAAGTCTTTTGATTTTTTTTAAAGATGAGTCGTTTTCTGTAAAGACAAGAACAGAACCCTGCCCTAACCTTTATGAGGTTTCCTTACCACCTGTATGATTGTCACCTCTGTGGATGAGCTGTCATTTGTCTCAAAGGGTTTCTCTTTTTCAAACCAAATCTGTATTTATTTTGGAGGTATCCATAGCTTTTTTTTTTTTTTTTTTTTTTTTTTTTTTTTTTTTTTTTTTTTTTTGCTCCTGTGGAAACAAGAACAAAACCCCTTCCCCAACGTAGCACATCTTCTGGTTTCCATTCTGAGGTCAACACATTCTTGAAATAATCCAGCTAATTTAATTCATAAGTTTTTCTGTTATCCAATGTCTCTCTGCTACCATTGTTCCTTTCTCATTAGCATTAAGAAGGTTCAAGGTTAATAAAGCATAAAGCCATCTATTTCTGGGGGTATTTTTCATCCCTTTCTGTTTGTTTAATATATCCTTTATAGTTATAGTTGATCTTTCTATAATTGCCTGACATGTAGGATTGTTTGGTATACCTGTAATATACTTTATATTATAATAAGATAAAACTGTTTCATTTTCTTAGACCATTATCTGTCTTTAGTTGTGCAGGTATACCCATGATGCCCATAACTTCTAATAAATGTGAGGTTACTGAATCAGCCTTTTCTGAGCTCAAAGCAGTTGCCCATTGAAACCCTGAATAAGTGTCAATGGTGTGGTATAAATATTTTAACTTTCCAAATTGTGTAAAATGGAACACATCCATCTGCCAGATTGCATTCCTTTGAGTACCCTTAGGGTTTCTCCCTGTAGGTAGTGGTGTTTGGTTATAGAAAGAGCAAGTAGGACATCTCCTTAAAATCTCCTTAGCTCGTTGCCATGTAATAGAAAACTCTTTGTTTAAACCTTTGCTATTGACGTGATTTTTTTTTTGAAATTCTGAGGCCTTCAGCACATTTCCAATCAATAATTGATTAATTTCTGCATTACCTTGTGCTAGAGGGCCTGGCAGACCCAAATGGGATCAGATGTGTGTTTTGAGGATTCTCCATATTGATTTCCAGACTGGCTGCGTCAGTTTATTTTTTTACCAACAGTGAAGGAGGATTCCTCTTTCTCCACAGTCTCACCAGTTTTCATTGTCATTATATTGTTGATCTTGGCCATTCTGACTGGGGTGAGATGAAATCTCAAGGGTCATTTTAATGTGCATTTCTCTAATTGCTAAGGATTTGATGAACACTTCTTGATATATTTCTTAGCCATTTTTGTTTCTTCTTCTGAGAGCTCTATTTAGATCCCTTTTGTAATTGTGTTGTTTGTTTTCTCCACTCTTTGTTGTTGTTGTTTGTTTTTAAGTTTTTCTGCTTTTTGTTCTTTCTATTAACTGGATGTTAATCCTTGGTCAGATGTACAACTGGCAAAGATGCTCTCCCATTCTGTGACTTTTTTTCTTCACCTGACTATTTCCTTAGCTGAATAGAAGTTTCTTAGTTTTATGAGGTCCTAGTTTTCAATTGTTGGCCCTAACTCCTTGGCAAATGGAGTCCTGTTCAGAAAGTCTTTCCCTACACCTACAGCCTGTAGGTGCTGCCTATATTATCCTTTAGCAGTTAAAGTTTCAAACTGAGGTCTTGATTCACTTGGCTCTAATTTTGTTCAGTGTGATAGATACAGTTCTAATGTCATTCTTCTGCATGTGGGTGGATATGCAGTTTTCCTAGCATCATTTGTTGATTTTTTTCCCCTCTGATTTATTTATTTTCCTTCTTTGTCAAATATCAGGTAGCTGTACTAGGTCTTCTACTTTTTTCTATTGTTCTGCCTGTCTGTTTTTTTAACTCAGTACCAAATTGTTTTTTATTACTATCACTCTCTATTATATCTTAAAAATCTAGAATAACAATTCTTTTTTTTTCAGAATATACTTAGCTATGTTGGGCCTTTCCTGGTTCCATATAAATTATATATTTTTTTCTATTTCTGCAGAGAATGTTATAGGTAATTTAATTGGAATTGCATTGAATTTGTAAATTGGTTTTGGTAGGATTGTCCTTTTAACAATATTAATTCCAGTGATCTTGAATATTTTCCTTTTCTAGTGTATGTAGAGGGCAAAAGTCGCTGTGCACACAGATAAGCACTGGATAAGTCAGGAAAAGTTAAACACAAAGCTTATCTCTCCAAAGAGAGAGGATACGTGGCTGCTATCCTGGAATACTGGGGGGAAATGTAATTTACAACCTGGTAATCTTTCACTACCTGTTGAGTCAGGCTCCATCCATATTCCCCATATGATGTTTGTTTGTCCCAGACTTCCTCCCACCCCCAAAACCTTGAGAATTTCTTCTAGACCAAAGAATTCATTCTTGTGAGGGATGTCATTTGTACTTTGTAACATCCTACGTTACTTCCATGTTATCTTAGGGCCGAGCCAAATACCCAGTCATTCTTCCAGACTGTAATATGACGGGCCGGCTTGTTGGGATATCTGTCCCACCCGGTACCCGACAACCGGCAAGCCCAAAGAAAAATAACACACTGGACTCCATAAGGTTATAAACTGATTGGCCCATTTGGTCAGGCTTCTTGTTAACTCTTGTAACATATATTACCCCATTATCGTTATCTATGTTAGACACACATTATCGTTATCTAGGTACTAAGGGCTCAGTACCTTTCTCAGTGTGACAGCTTACATGTTGCCTCTTCGGTGGTCTGCGCAGGAATGGCTGAGGAACCTTCCTGCTTTCCAGAATTCTCCTGTTCTCATTGCATCACCTCTACTTCCTGTCTGGTTTTCCCGCCTATACTTCCTGCCTGGCCAATCAGCGTTTTATTAAAATACATGATTGACAGAATACAGATAATTCTCCTGCACCACCAGACCCTTGTCTTGAGCTTTGTTTCTGAATTAGTAGAAACGTCTTTGTGGACTTTGTATAAAAAAAAAATTCAATGAAAGGATCTTTATTGTACTCACAGGACTAAGTTAATTGTTATCAGAAAACTTCTTTTTCCAAAATCGTGCTGTGCTTAAATATGGCAAAATAAACAAACTGGTGTCAGACTCTCAAGGTTTTGGCCCAGTACTGATATCTCAGCTTGGCTGAACTGAGTTTTGTTCTTGTCTCTTTGGGACCATTGCCCTGCCATCCAGAAAGCCAGAAGGCACTCTCCACAAGTATAATTCTCCATCTGTTTCTTTGAAGGTTTGAAATCTATTGTAGAAATCTTTCACCTCCTTGGTTAGGTTTATTCCAAGGTATTTGACTGTCTCTGATGCTGTTGTGAGACTGTTTACATGATCTCTTTTTTAGCATGTTTGTGGGTGATGTATAGAAAGGCTACTGGTTTTTGTAAGTTGATTTTGTAGCCTGCCATTGTGTTAATTTTTTTTTATCTTTTCAAAGTTTCATGGTAGAACTTTGGGGATCTTTTATGTAACACACACACACACACACACACATATATATATATATAATTATATCTTATGTAATATATATAATGATATAGAAAATAACATCCGCAGTACCAGGCAGGAGAAACATCCTTTCAAATAGTTTTTCAGGGTAGTCAAAGTAATTCCCAAAACAATATAGATTATTGATGTAGCCCTGGTTGTATCTCAGGGGTTGAGGGTGGGCTCCTGTCGCTGAAGACACTGCACACTTAGGACTCAGGACTTGCAAACTGGGTCTGATCTGAAAGCCTTTCCCTGTGGTCTGTCTTCCGTAGTTCCAGAAAATACTATGCCAGCTGCCAAGGGAGGGAAGTCATTAACAGTCTTACTCAACTGCAACACCTATGAACCACAACAATTACCAGGATAGCAAGATACAATAAGTGGCACTCATATGTCGGTGGCAGGTAACAGCTGGCTAATTAGCCAACTCAACAGGTGGGAAATCACCTTGGTACTGAAAATCTAGCCAGCCTCTTGGGACTAGTGAGGTCACACACTTAGAATAGAATCTACTGTTGTCACTTTACTAAACCAACATGATTCCTTCCTCTACTCAAAAATCTTACTCTTACACCCACAATTAAGTGTAGCCACCACCCCTCATCAAGGAATCCTGTCTCTACAGCAAATTAAGATCATCCCAGAAAAACACAACTGGATACAATGCGGAATTCAACAGGTCCCCGGAAGCCCAGCCCAGATAGATACACAGTTCCTTCATCTGTGGCTCAGAGAACCTCACAGATGATGGGGTATAAAGGTTGTAAGAGCCACAATACCAGGCGGTCTACTGTAAAACAACATCTACTAGAGATGGCTGTATAAACAAGATCAGAACAGTGACAGTATCAGTGGACATGTTGATATGGAAGAAGAATATTTTCTTTAGACAAAGAAATTATAGGCAGCTGATGATTATAGGGAGAGCTAGTTAGACTCACTCAGAGATGATCCCCACTCCTGGTGGTCATCCTTGAAACCATATACACACCACCAATAAAAATGGACTCAGCAGGTTATACACATTTGTGTGTGTTTGCGTAGATACATACATATGCGTATATATGCATACACATGTATGTATGTAATAATGATAATCAAAGAAAAAGAGGCTATCAAATAGGGAATAGTGAAGCATTAAGGGGTTAAATAGAGAGTAGCTGGTAGGGGTTGGAGGAAGGAAAATTGATATAATCCTGTTTTCAATTAAAAACTTGTTTAAGAATATAAGATCTTGTGGGCAAACAAAAAAGGAAACGTTGTAGTTTAATAGAGATGTATTTGTGGGTCATGTTGACAAGCTATCAGTTGTACTGGTTAGTTTTTTTGACAACTTGATACAAGCTGAAGTAATATTAAAAGAGGGAAACACAACTGAGAAGATGTCCCCACTAGATTATCCCATGGCAAGGCTGTGGAGAATTTTCTTGATTAATGAATGTCGTGGGTGGACCCAGCTCATGGGGAGTGGTGCCAATCTTGAGAAAGTGGTCCTAGATCTTGTAAGTTTGAGCATGGCAGCAGAGCAAACCTGTAAGCAGTGTTTCTCCATGGTCTCTGAATCAGTTCCTGCCTTGAGTGTCTGCCCTGACTTCTCAGAGAAAGACTGTTGCCTAGAAAGAGAAACTGAAACAAATTCCTTCTCAGATGCTTTCGGTCATGGGGTTTTATCACAGCAGTAGAAAAGTAGCTAAAACATGTATTTACAAGAGAAATAAGCATTGACAGATGTAGCTCAGCAATATTCAATGTGGAAAGCCCATTAGAAGTCTCTCCAGTCTTTACTCAGAAGTTCTCCATGGCAGGAATTCACCATACAGAGGAGTAAGAACTCTGCAGCCAAACTACAGGGCCTACAATTATTGACTGTGGTACTTTGAATAGGCTACCTATTGTCATTATGCCTTGAGTTCTGTACCTACCAATTATTAGAATGCTATCATAAAGATTAATTGTATACATATTTATAAACATATGTATATGTATGTATATGTAATCATATTAACATAATTAGATATATAAATGCACACTTTGTTAATTCATAAAGAATAATTACAAAAGCAATTGTCCATAAAGGGAGTCTACCATGGAAGAGGTTGTACCAGTCAGTATAGTCAGCTAACCATAACCCCTCCTGTCCCCCAGCTTCTCCCCTGCATACTACCAAAGGTAAAGTCTGCCTTTGAGCAATCCATAATACCAAAATCCCAAGTCCAAAATGTCCTAAAATGCAAACCTTTTCAGCACTGATCGAAGTCACACGCAAGAAAATTGCATACCTGACCTTGTGTGGTAAGACACAGTTAAAACACGGACACACTAAAATAGTATGACATTAGATTCAGTTATATTTATGAAATGTACATTCATTTCATGTTCAGACTTGAAGCTGTTCCCCTAGGTATCTCATTGTGCAAATATTCCATAATGTGGCAAAAACCTGAAACTCATCAGTGAGGAAGGGGGACTCAAGCTGCGGCTGCCAGGGAACAGCGCTTACGTAGGTAGCGTGGGCTAAGTGAGATCCAGGTATTTGCTATTATGATAACTGTGTCCAGGTTGCTACACAAGAAAAGCTAGGTTTTCCTGGTTGAATACATCTAAGTTCCCCTTTCCTGCTCGTCCGTACCAGTTCTCAGCCAAGGGAAGTCATTCCCGCCAGTTCTCTGCCTTTCCTGTGAGACACCCCACGCATGTAAAGAGTTTTATGTCTCTTTCCTCTTTTCTTCCTCACGCACAGCAGGAGGGCGCCTGCAAATGCCATTCCTTCTGCCCAGAGCATCGTTCCCTCTCATGTACTTCATGATATAACTCAGATTTTATCAGGATGCTTTTCCTGATTTCTTGACATAGTGTTTATGCATATTCTCTGTATTTACAGATAAGGATAATAGAGTATTTATTGTACAGGTCTCCACAGCTGTTTGCACATGTTACTATTTTAGTGTGTGTCCTGGCTAGTTTTAGGTCAACCCGACCCAGGCTAGAGTCATCTGAAAGGAGGGAACCTCAACTGAGAAAATGCCTCCTTAAGATCCAGCCATGGTATGTTTTTTAAATCAGCGATTGATGGGGGCAGGCCCAGCCCATTGTGGGTGGTGCTATTCCTGGGCTGGTGATTCTGGGTTCTATAAGAAAACAGGTTGAGCCAGGTGGTGGCACACGCCTTTAATCCCAGCATTTGGGAGGCAGAGGCAGGCGGATCTCTGTGAGTTCAACGCCAGCCTGGTCTACAAGAGCTAGTTCTAGGACAGGCTCCAAAGCTACAAAAAAACCCTGTCTCGAAAAACCAGAAAAAAGAAAGAAAGAAAGAAAGAAATATAGAAAGAAAGAAAGAAAGAAAGAAAGAAAGAAAGAAAGAAAGAAAGAAAGAAAGAAGGCAAGAAAGAAAGGAAACAGGTTGAGCAAACCATGAGGAACACCCTCTGTGGCCTCCTCATCAGCTCCTGCCTCCAGGGTCCTGCCCTGTTTGAGTTGTGTCCTGACTTCCTACAATGACAAACAGTAACTTGGAAACCTAAGTCAAATAAACCCTTTCCTCCCCAAGTTGCTTTGGTCACAGTGTTTCATCACTATGTTATGTTAAGAAACCTTAGATTGGACAACAGTTGGTTCCAGGAGTGGAATATTGAGGTGACAAACTTGACAACATATTTTGGGGAGGACTGTGGAAGGACTTTGGAACTTTGAGCTGGAAAAAGCATTAAGTGTTCAAAGTTTGGTGAGCTATTCTGTGGGAGCTTGGAAGATAAGAATACTCAGGGCGAGGCAGATGATGGGAGCCTGGCTTGTGAGGTTTCCTAGCGAAGTCTGAGAGTCTGTTAATGACTGGATCAGGGCCATTTGTTATTTTATGTGATGAATCTGTGGTTCTGGTTAGCTGGGGGTGAAGAGTCAGCTGTGATTAACAGGGACCAGAACCCTAAAGTAAAAATTTGGTTTTTCTGGGATACTGATGCTGGTTCTGGGGGTGACAGAGAAGATACCAGTCCTGTTAAGGTACAATCTTCTGGGAAGTATTTTCTCAGAGTCAACAAAGCAGAAGCTATGTTCCAGAGGCAGTCAAGGTTGTACCTCATGCTGGTAGCTCAGCTTGGTAATGTTAAAGTCACCCAGGTGGTACTGGTTTTGAAGGTATAAGGGGTCATGGGGAGCACCTGAGGCTTGGCACTGTGAAAGACCAAGAGAGGCCATTGGTGAAAATGCAACCTCAGTGGCAGTTCAGGCTGCAGGATTGGGGGGGCAGAAGCATCAGTCTACAGAAAGCCCAGGATTAAAGGGGTTATACAGAGAAGTTGAGACTTGGCATCATGAAGAGGGCCCAGGAGAATCTCTCGGTGAAAGCTTTTGGTGGAGTTAGCCATAGCAGAAGATCCCAGTAGTTTTAGAGATACCAGCACCATGGGGGGACCACCGAAACCAGCAGCAGCCATTGAGTGAAACCAGATAGTACCTGGTAGACAAACTGTGTGCTGCAGAGGAGAGAGACAGGGAAGTGCCCCGGGCTCCTTGGAAGAGCACAGAAGATTGTGAGTAGATCCCAAACGTTGGATATTGAGTTATTTTCACTTTTGGAGTTTGGTTTGGTTTGGTTTGGTTCAGATTGTGACTGTGTCCTGGTTCTTCCATCTTGAAGTAAGAATGTATTTAATTTTTTTAAATTTTACTTAATTTAATTTGTAAGAGCACACAGTTGAGTTTGAGCTTTTAAAGCAATTTTTGAAACTTTTACAAAGACTTTATATTTTAAATGAGACAGTATTTTAAAGAGACTGAAGTTTGAAGTGTTTGGACTTTTTAAAACTTTGGAACTTTTAAAGTTTGGGATGTTCATATTGTAATGTTGATCTGTGCTAGGGCGAACAATGAAGTGGAGGGCACAGTATTGGATCCAAAGTCACATCAACATCAAAACATCAACCCAAAGCTTCTTCAACATTGTTAATGACTTCCTGTTTAGGGAGTCTCTTGGACTGCCCCGACCAACATATCAGAATGCTGTTGCTTGTGCCTGATACTGGGATTTTTGTTTAGATAGTCTGTGACTCTAAGGATGATGGCTACTTTTGTGCTATTTGCTTACTTCTTCTTTTAGAACATGTTGTTCAAATATAAAGCCCATATTAAATGGGTAAGTTGTTTTCTTGACTGATTTTTTTAAATTTTTTATGTATTCTAGATACACATTTATATGTTCTGGATGTTAATCCTCTGTCAGATATTTAGCTGCCCAAGATCCTCTCCCACTTTGTGGATTCTTTCCACTTTATTGTTTCCTTAGCTGCACAGAAGGCCTTTAATTTTAAGAAGTCACCCTTGTCGATTGTGGGCATAGGCCCTGGACAAATGGAGTCATATTCAGAAACTCCTTTTCTATGCCTATATCATGTAGCATGCTGCCTATATTTCCTTCTAGCACTTTTAACATTTCAGGCTTCACACCAGATCTTCAAACCATTAGGAATCAATTCTATGCAAGGTGATAGACATGTGTCTTTATTCCTTCTCTTCATGGAGACATCCAGTACTCCCAGCATCGTTGGAAGACGGTCTTTTTTCTCCATTGTATGCTTGTAGCATCTTTGTCAAATAGCAAGTGGCTCTAATTACATGTACTCATTTGGGAGTCTTTCATTTTGTTGCATTGACCAACATGCCTAGTTTTCGTGCCAGCATGCTATTTTATTACTATGACTCTGTTATATGTCTTAAAATCTAAAATGGCAAACCCTCCAGTATTGTTTTCCTTCTTTTTCTTCACATGATTGCATTTGATTATCCAAGATCTTTGGTGGCTCCATATAAAACTTATGATGTTGTTTTTGATTTCTATAAAAAAAATGTTGACTCTCTAAAATGGCTTTGGTATAATGATCATTTTCACAATATTAATCCTACCAATTATCAAGTATGGGAAGGTCTTTCTATTTCCCAGTGTCTACCTCAGTCTCTTTCTGCACATATTTAAATTATTCCCTGTGTAGGGTAGTGAGTTGCTTCTTTATTCCTTTTCTAAACTCCTTGAATTAAATGATGAAGTTTGTGATTCTTTAAAATTTGTATCTTAGGCTGCATCTAGGCAATTCTAATGAAAGAACACCTCTGTAGGATTTGTGGGTTTGGGGACACATACAGTCTAGATCTTTCATAGTGCTAGTGTCTTTACAATGAGGCATAGATATGCAGACTTCTGTTTTGGTTCTGTATTTTATGTGGACATGGCAAGTTTGGACAAAGAATATGCGGACTAGGTTAGCCTGAATGTTGGGTATGGTGTGTGTGGCATGAAGTCAGATGAACACAGGATTGGGCTGGCATTCAGGATTTGCATCCTGGCCCAAACCTGGATCTTGGAGATGTGAGCAGGACTCATCAGGCTAGACCTGTGCACTCAATGTGGAATGTGGGCTACATCTGAATCTAGGGTAGGGGGCATGGAGGGTAAAATCAGGCAGAGTCACCAGGCTGGGGTGTCAACACAAGATGTATGGGACCAGGCAGAGTCTGGAGATTCGGTTTAGAGTGGGAGAGATGAAGTTAAGATGGTCGTAGTCGGGCCTAGGGTGGCACACAGAGTGTAGGTCCTGGCCCAAGCCTGAAGATTGGGGAGAGCACAAATGGAGCTCACCGGATGAAGCTGAGACACTGGGTGTGGGACTCATGCTAGAACCGAGGACTGTGGAGCGTGCATGAAAGGCGGAATCAGGTGATCTCACCTGCCTAGGCCCAAGATGTTTGAGTCCCAGTTGGACTAGGAGATCAGAGGTGGCATTGAAGGAACGAGGTTAGGGATTATAGGTGGCTCTAGGCTGGCACATATAGAGAATTGTAAAAAGTTGTTCTCATAATACAGAGTAGAATGGTTACCAGAGGCTGGGGAGGGTGAATAGTAGGAAAGGATGTGAAATGGTTGATCATTGGCTAGGTACCAAGTTATACTTCCATAAGGAACTGAGAAGTTCTGCTATGTTATTTCACAATATAATGACTATAGATGAGAATTGTTTATTATAGACATTGGAAGAGAAAATTTTGCAAGGGTTGTTTTTCATCATAAATTTGAGAAGATAGATATCTTTAACTTGATTGCAGAAAGTATACATATATTATAAAATAATATTATCCCACCAATACATATAATTATCATTTTATACAGTAATGAAAAATTAAATTTAAGATAGGAAAACAGAAGGGGTAAGAAGAGGGAGGGTAGTGAGCTATACAGGGATATGCTCTAAATATATCATATGCCTGCAATAATGGACTTATGTAACCATATAATAAAAAAGAAAACATGTAAAATTTAAAAATAACCTTCTTACTGGAAGAAAGAAATAGGAAGAAGTGGAAGAGGTGCTTGAATTGTGTAATAAGCAGATAAGGCAGGACATTAAGGGGAATCATCCTGGAAGAACAGTTTGGCTCGGGATGCAGCATCAGGGCTTTGAAGAAGCACAGATAAACTTAGGCAGAAATCATTTTCAGAGCATGGCAAGGTTTGAAGTAGAGCCATCCACAGGGGTTTCTATAAAGAAAATTTGCTTTGCACAAAAAACGATCTCTCCTATTTGATTTTCTCTTATGTAGGGCTATAAGTGCCTTTTGATGTTGACACCTGTAAACCTGTATTTCTTTGAATAGATGTGGCAGTGCCTACAGCCCCAGGTGTGTGAAATCCTAGTTGTGTGTCAGTGAATATATGCAGGGTAGCTGGCTGTGTGCGAAAATCCGTGTCCTGTAGGGGAATGTAATTGGCATGTCACTAAAGCTTATCGTGGATATGAGCAGCCCAGCACCAGTGAAGTTCATAGTGATCCATGGGTCTCTCTGAGTTTCGTATGTGTAAAACACAGGCTGTTTCTGCTAGCGTCCCCATCTTCAGGCACACCCTTCACCCAGTTATGGACTTAAAGAGCAAATTAATAATTGGAAGTAAGACCAGAGGGGTACTAGTCCTTGTCTTTATTTTTTTTCTGTAAACCAACGGTGGAAACGCTCTTTAGAATATAATGTTATTATAAAGGACCAGAACTCATCTAGATACTTCTACCCCCCAAATCCCAAGGGTATCTCTCAGCGGCGCAGCTCTGCTGGACTCTCTGACTGTTATTGGAAAAGCGTGGATTTTAAAGAAATATGTATCACCCTCTGGGTTCTCACAAATGCAAAAAGGTCCACTAGTCATATCAGATTCTAGGCTCCTATCATCAAGAACTGTCCTAATTAGAGAGAGAAAAGGAAGTTGACACTGTCTAGTTCTTCCTGAAAGGGAGAATTATGAGTACACCCCTCCCCATAGGAATTGTAATTGCACTTAATAAAAACATCAGCCGAAAAAAAGACGTGCAGGGAAAAGGCTCTTAAAAGACAGCTCAGGGGTGGGTCACTTCTTAGAGGCCACTAATTTCTCCTCTTGATGTGCAATCCAGTCTTCTCGAATGTCTCTAAGCTTACTACCCTTTTGAGATTAAAAACTTTTCATTTTTGCTAGAGAACACCTATCTTAAATACTGTCATTAGGAAATTGTGTCCTTTGGGTAATCTTTTATAGTTTCATCAGAATTGGCCTCACCTTTTCAATAGAAAGAATATTTTAAGTTAATTTATTATTTTTTTTAGAATTTCATGCATTAGTACTGTATTCATATCATCTCCACCCCTCCATCTGCCCACTTCAACTCCTTTCATGACCCCCACTCCTCCCTGTCAAGTTTATACCTTCTTCATTAATTATTTTTTGCATAATATACATACATGCATATGTCCATTTAGTGTTGTTCATATATGTTTATGCTTAGGGTTGACCACTGAGATAGATAGCCTATCAAGGGGCTCATCCCTGGTGAAGACTGTTTTTTATCTCTCAGAAGCTAATCATTGCCTGTAACTTTTCATCTAAGGGTGATGGTGTGAATTTCCTCCAATCCACACTGGCAAGTGAACAGATGTTCCCACTGTGCAAAACTTGTTTACGTAGCCAAACTGTTGAGATCTCATGGGTGCAGCTTCCCTCTCACATACAGAAGACATTGTCTCTCAGCAGATGCCCTGGTCCCCTGGCTCTTAGGATATGTCCATCCACTCTTCTGCAATATTCCTGAACTTTAGGTGTAATGGTAGTATTGTAGATGGATCGATTGGAGTTGACTGTGCTCTGCATTTTGACAAGTTATGGATTTTTGTAATGCCCCCTGTCTGCTACAAAAAGAAGTTTCTGTGCTGAAAGGCGAGAGCTACATTTGTCTGTGGATAGAGGGATGAGTATTTGGGATGCAGCTAGGATTATAGTGGTTAAGGAAAACAGCAGTAGGGGGTTCTTCCTTAGAGTCCATTATGCAGAAGTGATGGGTAGTTGGCTAAGTTAAGTTAAGAGTACCACGGATGAATTCCTTTCCCCTCGTGGTATGTGTCTGAGGACATATTAATTGTTTTTCTTTTGCTATGATAAAGCACAATGACCAAGGCAACTTATGAAAGAAAGGATTTAATTGGGCCTATGATTCCAAGAGTAGGAGGCTGTTGTGGCAGAGTGAAGGGTAAGCAGCAAGTCTGCTGGAACAGCAGCAGACAATTAAAATAGTTCCTCCAGCAAGGCCACAGCTCCTAATCCTTCCCAAACAGTTACCAGCTGAGGACCAAGTACTCAAACACTGGAAACTTATGGGGGACTCATTTAAACTAGCATGATGGAGGAATGTTCAATGTGAGTTTGGGCAAGCGGAGTTTAGAAGAGGGGGTTGGATCCCCTGAAGTTGGAGTTTTGAGCAGGTCTTTCTAACATGGGTGCTAGAAACCAAACGCAGGTACTCAACAAGAGCAGTAGATGCTATTTTTTCCAATTGTTTTTATTGAGCTATATATTTTTCCCCATTCCCCTCCCTTCCACTCCCCTCCCCTCCCCTTCTACCCTCTCCCATCGTCCCCATGCTCCCAGTTTACTCAGGAGATCTTGTCTTTTTCCACTGCCCATGTAGATTAGATTCATGTACGTCTCTTTGATGTCTAGGTTCTCTGGGATTGTGAATTGTCAGCTGGTTTTTCTTTGCTTTATGTCTAAAAGCCACTAAAGAATGAGTACATACTATATCAGTCTTTCTGGGTCTGGGTTGCCTCACTCAATATGATCCATCCATTTGTCCACAAATTTAAACATGTTAATTTTTTCTGCTGTATAGTACTCCATTGTGTAAATGTGCCACATATTCCTTATCCATTCTTTGGTTGAGGAGCATTTAAGTTGTTTCCAGGTTCTGGCTATGACAAACAATGCTACTATGAACATAGCTGAGCACATGTCCTTGTGGTGCAATTGAGCATCCTTTGGGTATATATCCAAAAGTAGTATTGCTGGGTCTTGAGGAAGGTTGTTTCCTACTTTACGGAGAAATTGCCATACTGATATCCAAAGCAACTGTACTAGTTTGCAATCCCAACAGCAATGCAGAAGTGTTCCCTTTACCCCACATCCTATCCAGCATAAGTTATCATCAGTGTTTTTTATCTTGCCCATTCTTAAAGGTGTAAGATGGAATCTCAGAGTTGTTTTTATTTGCTTTTCTCTGATGACTAAGGATGTTGAGCATTTCCTTAAGTGTCTTTCAGCCATTTCAGATTCATCTGTTGAGAGTTCTCTGTTTAAGTCTGTACCTCATTTTTATTGGATTATTTTACCTTTTGACTACCGATTTCTTGAGTTCTTTGTATATTTTGGAGATTAGACCTCTGTCTGATGTGGAGTTGGTGAAGATCTTTTCCAATTCTGTAGGCTGCCATTTTGTCTTGTTGACTGTGTGTTTTGCTTTACAGAAACTTCTCAGTTTCAGGAGGTCCCATTTATTAATTGTTTCTCTCAGTGTCTGTGCTACTTGGGTTATATTTAGGAAGTGGTCTCCTATACCAATGCATTCAAGTGTACTTCCCACTTTCTCTTCTATGAGGTTCAGTGTGGTTGTTTTTATGTTAAGGTCTTTGATCCATTTGGACTTGAGTTTTGTACACGGTGATAGATTTATTTTCATTTTTCTACATGTTGGTATCTAATTATGCAAACACCATTTGTTAAATATGCTTTCTTTTTTCCATTTGATATTTTTTGCTTCTTTGTCAAAAATTAGGTGTTCATAGATCTGTGGATTGATATCCGGGTCTTTAAATCGGTTCCATTGGTCCTCCTATCTATTTCTATGCCAATTTCAGGCTGTTTTCAGTACTGTAGCTCTGTAGTAGAGTTTAAAGTCAGGGATTGTGATGCCTCCAGAAGTTCCTTTATTGTATAGGATTGTTTTGACTATCCTGAGTTTTTTGCTTTTCCATATGAAGTTGAGTACTGTTCTTTTGAGGTCTGTGAAGAATTTTGCTGGGATTTTGATAAGCATTGCATTAAATCTGTAGATTGCTTTTGGTTTGTATGGAATGTTCTATAGATGTCTGTTAAGACAATTTGTATTGTAAGATTTGTTAATTCCCTTATTTCTCTGTTTATTTTCTATCTGACAGACCTGTCCAGTGGTAAGAATGGGGTGTTGAAGTCTCCCACTATTAGCGTGTGGGGTTTTAATGTATGGTTTAAGCTTTGCTGGTGTTTCTTTTACATATGTGGGTGCTCTTGTATTTGGGGTATAGATGTTCAGTATTGAGAGTTCCTCTTGATGGATTCTCCCTGTGACTAATATAAAATGTCCTTCTAGTCTCTTTTGATTGATTTTAGTTTGAAGTCTATTTTGTTAGATATTAGGATAGCTATACCAGCTTGTTTCTTAGGTCCATTTGGTTGGAAGACTTTTTTCCCAACCCTTTACTCTGAGATGATGCCTGTCTTTGAGGTTAGGTGTGTTTCTTGGATGCAGCAGAAGGATGGATGCTGTTCTTACACCCAATCTGTTAGCCTGTGTCTTTTTATAGGTGAGTTGAATCTATTTATATTAAGGAATATTTTAGATTTTGTTGTTGGTGATGTTAATTTGTGTGTTTTTTCCCTTCTTTGGGATTTGATGCTCCGAGATCATCTATTGTCTGTGTTTTTGTAGATGTAGCTAACTTCCTTGGGTTGGAGTTTTTCTTCTAGTACTTTGTGCAGGGTTGGGTTTGTGGCTAGGTATGGGGTAAATCTGGTTTCGTCATGGAATATCTTGCTTTGTCCATCCATGGGATTGAAAGTTTTGCTGGGTATAGTAGTCTGAGCTGGCATCCATGGTCTCTTAGTGTCTGCATAACACTTGACCAGGACCTTCTGGCTTTCATTGTTTCCATTGACAAGTTAGGTGTAATTCTGATAGGTTTACCTTTATATGTTACTTGGCCTTTTTCCTTTGCAGAGCTTAATATTCTTTCTTTATTTTGTATGTTTAGTGTTTTGATTGTCATGATTCAGTCTGTTTGCTGTTCTGTAAGCTTCTTATATCTTCATAGCAAATCTTTCTTTAGGTTGGGAAATTTTTCTTCTATGATTTTGTTGAATAAATTTTCTGTGCTTTAGAGTTGAACTTCTTCTTCTTCTATACCTATTATTCTAAAATTTGGCCTTTAAATTGTTTCCCATATTTCTTGGATATTTTGTGTGAAGCTTTTGTGAGATTTAATGTTTTCTTTGATCACTGAGTCTATTTCCTCTATTGTATCTTCAGCGCATAAGATTCTCTCTTCTATCTCTTGAATTGTAACATGAGGACCAGGCTGCTTGGGGTTTCTGTCCCGCCTGGTCCCCCAGCCATTTAGTCCCAGAGAAAATCACACAGAGATCTCCATAAGTTATAAAACTGATTGGCCCATTAGCTCAGGCTACTTATTAGCTCTTGTAGCTTATATTAACCCATTATTCTTATCTATGTTAGCCACATGGCTCGGTACCTTTCTCAGCGGGGCAGGACACATCTTGTTTCTTTGGTGGTCTGGGCTGGACTCCAGAGGAATGGGCTTCCTCCTTCCCAGCATTCTCCTGTTCTCATTGCCCTGCCTCTACTTCCTGTCTGGTTGACCCATCTATACTTCCTGCCTGGCCAATCAGCGTTTATTTAAAACATGATTGACAGAATATAGACAATTCTCCCGCATGATTGTATTCTGTTGTTTATACTTGCATTTGTGATTCCTGATTGTTTTCTCATAAATTCTGTTTCCAAAATTCCCTCAGTTGTGTTTTCCTTTATTGTCTCTATTTCAGTTGTCATGTCTTGAATCATTTCTTTCATCTGTTTGATTTTTTTTTATTTGCTTTAAGGGATTTGTTAATTTCTTCCAATTTTTTGTCTTTTTCTCCATTTTCTGAGCGAATTTTTCATTTCCTCTTTAAGGGCCTCAAACATTCCCCTAAAGTTATTTTTTAGGTCATTTTCTTCTGCTTCATCTATATTTGGGTGTTCAAGTCTTATTGTTGTAGAGTCATGTAGAGGGCCGCAACCACACTCTCCACCATAGATGGCGCTGCACCGCCAGGTGAGCTAGAAAGCTCACATGTGTTGGTATTTTCCACTACTCCCAAGGTTTCACCTGGGACTGGGAGCAGTTGACCAATCCAGGAAAGACACGTCCAGAGCAGGGTCTGTTTCCTTTATAAGGGATGGGTTCCATCTTATCTGGGTCTCCGCCATGTAAGCTTATGCTCTCCCTCTCAAGAGACATAAAGCTTTTCTGCAGAAGGATCCTATGTGTACCGCGTGGTTCTTGCTGGCGAGACGGTAGCGCGGGACATCTGGTGCTGATACCCAGGAAAAAGAAGAACTTTGCACCACCAGAGACCCCTTGGACACAAGGAGGATTCAGAACTGCAGGGTGTTTGCTCAGAGAGGTACGACTATTCTTGGACTTTTCGGTTTTGGGCTTGACTTGTCTCCACCTTGGAAAGGTTTCGTAGAGGCCTTGGTACTTCTTAGCAGTTCTCTTATCACTTTGAAATTGCTTAGAAGATAAATCCTGCCAGGCTGTTGTTGCAGACGGACAAAATGTATTGGAGGAAGTCCAGGATAGCATATCAGAAACTGAGTGCAGTGAGAGGTTAGGCGCGCCTGTAAGAAAAAGAAGTAAGGAAAAAGAACCCCCCGGTGGAATGGGGGAGACTGAAAAGGAAATAAGAAAAAAGGACCCCCCGGTGGTTCTAAGAATGGGGGAGACTGACCTACAAGATCAAAAGCTTTATGTTACAGTGGTTTCAGACCAGCAAGTCTGCTTCTGAGTTCTGCTTTACTCCGTGCACTAGTTTGGACTCGGAATGAATGCAACTGCGGCTGGAGGGTGGCTGGGGCGGAGCATTGCTGAGTGGCTATGGTGGGGGGCACGTCGCGCCGGCTCAGTTGGTGCCTGGCCTGGAGGGTATCACAGCAGTACCGAGAATGAGAACGGTGCCACAAGCTGCCAGGTCAGAAGGCTTGCAATGTGCCTGAAACTGTGAGGGGCTCTGAGGCTGGAGTGGCTTCTGTTCCGCTTGGCTGAGCTGAGCTGTGCTGATCCTAGGTAACAAAGGCGGACCAATGGCCTGGGGCAACGGGCGGGGCGAACAATGCTGGCTACTAGCCCGAGAGATTTTCCATCTGAATAAGGAACTGAAGAGATAGCATAGGGGTTGAGAATGCTGCCTGCTCTTCCAAGGGTCGTGAGTTCGATTCCCCAGTGACCACATGGCAGCTTACAACTATTTGGTTTTAAATCTAATGTTTCAGGATCCACAGGGAGGTAGATGCAAAAAGCCCTTAGATTTTTAAAGTGATTGGGTCATTGGCTGGGTCTGTGAGAGTTTGTTTACAGCTGCTTTTGCTGTGGCACAGGTGTTGAGAGTTGGCTAGTAGGAAAGCGGCCCTGTTCGCAGCCTCTCCCATTGGCCCCTTGAGCCGCAGCGGCTCTGGCGCGGACCTTGAGATGTTG
Source organism: Myodes glareolus (assembly GCF_982192425.1). Lineage (NCBI taxonomy): Eukaryota > Metazoa > Chordata > Mammalia > Rodentia > Cricetidae > Myodes > Myodes glareolus. Next base: position 58,998,351 of record NC_142028.1, read on the forward strand.
CTGCCTGTGCCACCTCGGTCTGAGTGTCGGCTCCCGCCACACTCCGCCACCAACACAGCCTCAGAGAACTAGGCTAGCCCCGCGGGGAAGGCAGGGGCGCCTGGGGGTGGAGCCGCCACTTCCTGGCCTGGGACAGGTGGAGCCGCACAGCGGGACACGGGGAGCCGCGCAGCGAGCAGGTCCAGGGCCGCACACAGCCCTTGGATGGCGGGCGGGCTCTGGAACCCGAGGCCACCATACTGGCAAGGAGTACGGGAGCCAATAAATCTTAAATCTAATATCAACAAACAGGGCCTGGGTTTTTCCTAGGCGCCACTGGGACAGCACGGCCTATATCATAAAAAACAAAGACCCTCAATCAGTTATCTACCTGATGGCTACAGCCCTGGATCAACAGGCTACCATAGATACATCTATTAGAGGTAAAATAAAGAACAGGTGGATAGCTTATGACAGCTTGCCCAATTGGGCTATGTATGGAAAACTCCAGCCTTTTGTGTGACCAGTGTACCATATGAGAACTTTATAAAAGTGGCTAACTTGTCCCGAGAATTGTCTTTGTATCTTGCAGGAGAATTTTGATGATTTGCTGTCCTCCTTGAGATGGTCCATCGTGACAATCAACTCCACGCGAGTGGACATAAGCCTGGCCGAAGAATTCCAGTCCTGGATCGTGTCCTTCATCCCCTACTTCAAAGAGTGGGTAGGGGTGGAAATGTTTTGGAACGGTCCTATGCTATGGATTAGTGTTTCTCCTCTGGATGGTCTGCTGACTCAAATCCCAAAGCCATAGGGATAAAGTGGTTTTTGCTCAGCGCTGGCTGCCCTAGAACAGGGGGCCTCTACTGATGTGTGGTTATCTATGCTAAAGCAGTAAGGTTTAAGCCAACCAGCTCCTGCACCCCTAGGACTGTGGTCCATTGCACAGGGTGGAGTGCTTGGCTTAGCTAGCCCTGAAGGTTGTCGAGCTTAAGAGCATCGCACAGAGAATGGCCCTCTCTGAGAGATAAGTCGCTCTGCTTAAGGGTTTCCTGCCATATATTCCCTTTCCCAGAAAATTGGCAGAGGGCAGGCCGGATAGGTTCCAGGTGTCATGAGCCTAGGGACAGATTCCGTGTAAGCCCATTTTAATGTTTTCATTTTGGGAAGTGCGACCTCTATCTTTACCTTCCTAGGGAGTTGCCTTTCTGCAAAGAAGTAAAATTAGGGGGAGATGTAGAGGGCCGCAACCACACTCTCCACCATAGATGGCGCTGCACCGCCAGGTGAGCTAGAAAGCTCACATGTGTTGGTATTTTCCACTACTCCCAAGGTTTCACCTGGGACTGGGAGCAGTTGACCAATCCAGGAAAGACACGTCCAGAGCAGGGTCTGTTTCCTTTATAAGGGATGGGTTCCATCTTATCTGGGTCTCCGCCATGTAAGCTTATGCTCTCCCTCTCAAGAGACATAAAGCTTTTCTGCAGAAGGATCCTATGTGTACCGCGTGGTTCTTGCTGGCGAGACGGTAGCGCGGGACAGAGTCACTAGTTTTTGTTGGTGTTGTGTTGCTCTTTGTAGTGTTGAGTGTGTTCTTAACTTGTCTACACAGGTGTTCCTCTGATTGGTGTGATTGGGGCTGTGTCTCTGGTGATCAGTCTTCCAGGTGCCAGTGGACCCATGGTCAGATGGTTGCTCCTTGTGGTGCACTCAGGGCCATGGTTCCAGACAGCTGGATGTCACTCGGTGCTCCCAGAGGTCACTTGGCACTCCTGGGTGTCATTCTACAGTCCCAGAGGTCGTTCAGGTCTACTCCTATGGAGGTTGCTTGCTTGGGACTGCTCCCTCAGCAATTGCTCCTTTGTATCTGCTTCTGTGGAGGTCAGTGCCTCAGGCCTGTTCTATGGCAGTCACTGGCTCAGACCGGCTCTGACAGGGGTTGCTGGCTCAGGCCTGTTCACGTAAATGTCCCTGGTTTAGGCCTGCTCCTGCAGAAGTCCCTGACTCATGCCTAATCCCACAGAGGTCTCTGGATTGGCTTGCTCCCTCAGCGGTCACTTCCTTTTGGCTGCTCATGTGGAAGTCTAGCCAGGCATGCTCCTGTGGAAATCACTGCCTCATGCCTGCTCCAGCAGAGGTCACTGGCTCAGGCCTGTTCCCTGTAGATGTCCCTGGCTTGGGCCTGCTCCTGCAGAGGCCCCTGGTTTATGCTCAGTCCTGTAGAAGTCTCTGGCATGGGTCTGCTCCCTTGGTGGTTGCTCCCACGTAGCTGCTCCTGTGGAGGTCACTGCCTCAGGCCTACTTCAGTGGAAGTAACTGGTTCAGGCTGCTCAGACCTGTTCCCCTCCGATGTCCCTGACTTGGCCCCATCATGCAGAGGTCTTTGGCTTGGGCCTGCTCCCACGAAGATCCCTGGCCTGGGCTTATTCCCTCAGTGGTTGCTCCCTTCCAGTATATGCTCTTAACTGCTGATCCATCTCTCCAACACCTAATTTATTGTTTAACTACTCAAACTTTTGCAGTTTTCTAGCAAATAGTTGATTCTGCTTTATCATTAAATTTGATTTACAAAGTTTGTAAAAACCTGTTTATGATCTTATTTATAAGAGATTAGATGGTCATGTTGGTTACTTTTATGGCAATTGGACACAAGCTAGAGTCATTTGGGAAGAGGAACTCTCAATTAAAAACATGCTCTATAAAACTGGTCTATAGGCAAGTTTGTCAAACATTTTCTTGATTAATGATTGATAGGAGTATGGGTAGCTCTCTGTGGGTGATGCCAACCCTGGGCAGGTGGTCCTTAGTTGTATCAGAAAGCAGCCTGAGCAAGTCATGGAAAGCAAGCTAGTGAGTAGCATTTTGCCATGGCCTCTGCTTCAGTTCCTGCCTCCAGGTTCCTGCCTTGCTTACCTCAATGGACTATGACCCAGGATGGGTAAGCCAAATAAACCCATTCCTCCCTAAGTTTCTTTTAGTCATGGTGTTTTTATTACAGCAATAGAAACCCAAACTAAGACAATAGCCATCAAGTATATCATAATGATTATCTTAGAGAGAGGATTACAGGCTATTTTAATTTTTTTCTCTTGGGTAACAGCAAGAAACCTAACAAGAAAATAAAACATTGTATTTTAAAATATTTCTTTAATAAGGAGTAAGTAGAGACTTATTTGTGTTCCAGGGCTTTCAGAGAAAGTGAATATATATTTTTCTGGCGTTTCTCACATATGTTCTAGATTGTTTATGAAAATTCCATACTAAGAGCAAAGAAAATTTTTTTAAAAAAAGAAGCTATGTGGAGATGTACAAAAACATTGTTATCTTAGAGTACAAACACCTGAAGTTCTCTTAAGTTGATCTGTACAACTACTTGACCAACTAAGGTCAAAACAAAAAACTGACAATTTAAAGTATTTTATTAAATCAACTTCTACTTCATGTCAGTGTAAGATTGGCCCACATTATTGGGGTCAAAAATAGAAGTTGACTTGTTTCCTTTCTCCTTTGGTTAGGCGAAAGTGACGCAGATAACACTCCTGGTGTTCAGCAGGTGTTATCTTGAGAAATTGAGGGAAGGCTGAGAATAGGTGATGTGTGAACAGATTAAAAATCTGTCTTCTTCTTGGTTGTACAGATCGTGTGTGTAACAGGTCCAAACCTCTGCTCGGCTTTCACAGGGAAGTGGTGTTCCGGTTTGGTTCAGTGACATTTATGTGAAATGTCAGTCTAAGGACAGTCTGTCACAAGGCAATGTACCATGGCCATCTGAGGTGCTGTTCGGTAGATGAGTGATTCATCAGAACAAATACTGAGTTGTATTGATCTACAGATAGTGTACACCAGATAGCAGCAATATTTTGAGCAAGAATAAGGAATTACACAGCATCCACAGACCACAAAGCAAGGGAGATGCATTGGCTGCATTAGTTTGCTAATGGCCTGTAGTTGTTAATGAAAGGTGCTCCCTAAGACAATCAGGATGAGCAGATACGTAAATGGAACCTACTGATATCCTTACTAAAGGAGTTCTTAGCTAAATAGTAATTTGCTTCTAAGCAGTCAAAGGTTCCGGTTAAGGTTCATAATTGGAAAACATTTTATCAACCTAATGATCAGAAGGCTGCTGGTTATGAGAAATGCCTGCACTACCAAAACAGCCTGTTTGCATTCTGTTTAGATGTAGTAGAAGGGAAATGCAGAAGGGTTCCCAGAGGTTCTTGATGGCGTTTATGTGAATGGCTCTCCTGAAGTTTAGCCTCAGATAAAGTGAGCGGAGGATAACAACTGAGGTGGGAACATAGACGCTGCGTCCTACCAAGCAGATGTGAGCATGTAGACGCTGCACCCTACCACACAGGTTCCAACAATCAATGATTGCCGGCAAACCAACGCACACCCCTGGCATTGACCATAGTAAACACCCCAGTCTCATAACTCCAGAAGAAAAAGGAACAAAAGATGGTCCCTGGAGAGAACTGATGTGCGTGAAAAATGTCTAAACCCAAAATGAAATGAACATGTTTAATCAAGCTTATGGCAATGTACAAGCAAAATAATGAAATATGGCAAATTGAAAAATGAAAACCAGACCTGGATGTAAATCACCCCAAACACCTTAGAAGCCCCAGATGATACGTCCATGATTGAGGGAAGAAACCCTTAGGAGGAATTGAAGCAGCACCGAAGACCTGAATAACTGAGCTGGTCAATATCTCAACCTTCTACTCCACGTACACACTCGAGAGAAAGGAAGGGAGGGGGTAGAACGTCTGCTTTTAAATAGAAATAGATACATTTAGTGTTATCTTTCCATCTTTTAAAAAACATATTTTAATTGAAATCAAATCCCTTCACACCTCCCTTTCCTCCTCCCAAGCCCACCCCAACTACCCTCCCTCAACCCTCTCCCATGTCCCACCCCACTCTCAAGTTGGTAGCCTCTTTTTCTTTGATTGGGAGTGAAATACAAGCTGCCGAGTCCATATTTGTTAGTGGTGTGTATATAGTTCCAGAGCTGACCACTGTGCGTCAGACAGACAATGAGGGGCCTCATCTATGAGACAGCTAACTTGCCTCCTCCCCGCAGTCATGAGTTACCTATAGTTCTTTGTATAGGAATGGGACCGCATGACATTTTCCCTACTCCATGTTAACGTCCCACTCATACCACCATTGCTCTGGTCTTATTTATGCAGTCATTTCTAGGAGAGTCTGCCCCATATCATACTTTCTGGCATTATGACTCTTACAACCTTCCCGTCACCTCTTCTGTCATGTTTCCTGAGCCATAGATGCAGAAGCTGTGATACAGATGTTCCTGTCAGGACCAGGCTCCCCAGGATCTGGGCATCTCTGGTTGCAGTTTCCTGTGATGGTCTTTATTAGCTGTAGAGACAGACTTCTTTGATGAGGTGTGGTCGCTGCATTCACCTGTGGGTGTATGGATAAGATTTAGACTGCAGTAAGGAATTACAGTGGTCAGGCAAAGTCACTTTTCTAGGTCCCTGTCCTCACTGACCCCGGAAGGCTGGCTAGATTTCTAATACCAGGGGTGATTTCCCACCTATTGAGTGGATTTGCGTCCAGTTAGAAGACTGTTAGTTACCACTGACACGTGAGTGCCATTTACTGCACCTTGCCGTGCTGGTAATTGCTGTGGTTCATAGGTGCTGTGGCCAGATAAGACTTAATGACTTCCCTCCCATGGCAGCTGGTGTAGTATTTTCTGGAACCATGGAAGCTAGACCACAGGGAAAGACTCAGATCAGACACAGCTTGCATCCTCCAAGGCCTGTGTCCTAAGTGTGTAGTGTCTTCAATGGTAGGGACCCACCCTCAACCCCTGAGAGGCAACTAGGTGCTACAATTATAATCTGTATTATTTGGGGAGTCATTTGGACTACCTGAAGAATCCTTTGAAAGGATAATTCTTCTGCATGGTACTGGGGACTTGATTGGTTTATGGATCTTATAGGGAACCTGTCAGCCCAAGTGGCTTGTCTTCTTATATTATATATCAATATGTAATATATAGTATATAATTTTAGGTAAACACAAAATACTATGGTTCCTTAAGGCTTTACCAGACGATGCTGGTGTTATTTGTCTCTCATCCATCCTCTTCCTTCCTCTGAATTGACCTCCTTCCTTCCTCCACAGTTGGAGCCCCCTTTTCATTGTCCCATTACACACTTCATGTCACCTTATCCTAGAATCTCCCTCCCAAGCCCCTCCCCCCCACCTATGGTCCCTTTATACTCTCCTGGTTTCCGTGGTTACTCCATGTTGTGTACTTACATCTGATGATTTGGAGCTGGGAATGACAGATGAGAAAGAACATGTAGTGTCTGCCTTCCTGGGTCTGGGTTACCTCACTCAATATAATCATTTCTAGGTCCATCCTCTTAGCTGCAAACTTCATTTTTCTTAACAACTGAATAGTACCCCATTGTGTACATGAATCCCATTTTCATTATTTTTATTCATCCGTTGAAGGACATTTATCTTGTTTCCATTTCATGGCTATGACGAAAAAGGTTGCTATGAGTGTTGCAGAGGAAGTGTCTGTGGAGCCAGGTGATATCTCAGTTATTTTGCGATTACTGTGATAAAATGCCTTAACAGAGGAATCTTATAAAAGAAAGCAGTTAATTGGGCCTATGGTTTCAGAGGATTAGAGTCCATGCTGACAGTGCAAGGGTACGATGCCATGAACAGCTGAGAGCTGACATCTTAGTCCAAAGAACAAAGCAGAGAGAGGCACAGCAGGATCGAACCCAGTCTTACAAAACATTGAAGCCCATCCCCAGTGACACATCTCTTCAAATACGGCCACATCTCCTAATCCTTTTCAAAAATTTGAGCCTATGGGGTCTATTCTCTTTCAAATTACCATATTCTACTTCCTGATCCCAGTGGGCTTTTAGTCATATCGTAATGAAAAATGTGTTTAACCCAACTTCAAAAGTCTACATAGCCTTCCACTGTCTCAACACCATTTTAAAGTCCAAGTCTCTTCTGAGACTCAAGACAATCTCCTAACCATAAACCCCTATAAAACAGATCACATCATTCCAGCATACAGTGCCATAGACTACATATTATCTTTCCAAATGAGAGAAATGGGGCTTGGTGAGGAAACACTGCGCCAAAGCAAAGCTGAAAACCAACAGGACAAACTCCAAATTCTGTAGCTCCATGTCTGATGCTAAAGGGCTTAGGTGGCTCAGCCTTTTAGCTGCTTGAGATCTCTTTCTCTTTCTCATTCTTCTACTCCCTGTGTCTCTGTCGCTCTCTATCTCTGTCTGTCTCTCTCCCTTTCCCTCACTTTCTCTCTGGCTTGTTCCAGTCCCTGTGTGAAATTCTCCTTACAGATATTGTGAGAGCTAAAGTTATGTTTTAAGTTTAAATTATTGTGCTTAAGAGATCTACATCTTAGTTAGGGTTTCTATTACTGTGAAGAAACACCATGACCACAGTAATTACAATAAAGGAAAACATTAACGAGGTGGCCGACAGTCTCAGAGGTTTGGTCCATTACCATCATGGTGGTACATGGCAGCTGGAGAGTCCTATATCTTGATTGTCATACAACAGGAAGTAGACCGAGACACTGGGCATGGTTTTGAGAATATATGAGACTTCAAAACCCACCTCCACAATGACACACTTCCTCCAACAAGGTCATATATACTCCAACAAAGCCATAACTCTTAAAAATGCAACTCCTTATGAGCTTATGGGGACCAATTACATTCAAATTACCACAATCTATAAAACAAAAATGCCTCTATCCTGTAAGTCCCACTCATTCAAGGACAGAAAACTACCTGGAAATCTGGGGGCTATTGTTTATATAAAGTAACAAGCCATGCACATGTTTTCATATCTGTAAACAAGGTTGGTTGCCCCATCTGCACAGGATGTACTTGATCACACATGGACAGGAGGTATGTGTGTGGGTGGAAGTGTCACCTCAGTTCCTGGCATCCATAGATCCAAACAGTCTGGAATGTTTGGGTTGAGGCTTCACCCCAAGCCCCCTACCCTGGAGCTATCTCAGTCCAGACTCCACCCCCGAGAAAGCCTGCCAAACAGTGACCCCTGCCCAGATAGGCTCAAGACCACTCCCACAGGTTATTTAAACTGCCCCCCAGAGAACAAACACGTGGTTGTCCTGTCTTCCTTTCCCATCTCCTCTCTGGGGAACTAGAAAGTCGTCCAGGAGCGTTCGTATCCATTGAATCCGCTCTTTTTCTTATTCGGTTTGATTTGGTCTGACCTGGATTATTGCATCAGTGGAGAGGCTTGTTGGAGTGCAGAAAGTTTTCAGTATATCGGCAGGAAATACAAGAATGTATGCTTGCCCCCAGTTGAACAAATGCCAGAAGTATGTAGCTTTATGGGTTTTATCTTTAAGTTCCTGACTAAATTCAGGGCCATTTTCTGGGAATCCCATGTGAGGATCTGGCCAGTATCCATCATTCTGGCCAATATTTAATCTTTATTAAATTGCTTCAAATTTGGCTCAAAAATTGTGGTAATTATCTTATTCTCACCTGATGGGATTAACATTTCCTGACTTTGTTGTAGCTGACATCTTGGGGTCTCAAACACAACCCAGGCTTCATTATCACAGCCTTGTCCCCTCGGGTCTTCAGGCCTCAGCAGCTCTCCTCAAACATGGAAGAAGATCCCACGCCCACTTTACTTGTGCACACTCTGTGTTTCCTACCCAGACCCATGTGGATGACCTACCAGGTTCAGCTGCCCCTTGATGGGATCCTTCATGTTTCTAACCCAGACCCACATGCCCGACACTACCAGGTTCAGCTGCCTCCCGAGATGGAGCTCGGCCTTTTGGATCACATCTGAAGCAGCTTTCCTTTGCAGCTGCTTTTAGAGACGGAAAACTCCCTAGGTCTTTTTCTTTCCGAATTTCAGGATTAATGAGGCAGGGTGGGTGGGGGTCTTGTGCTGAGGGTACCTTCCCTTATCCCAGTGCAAATCAGCCCTCTCCTTGACTTTCTTGTCTTTTTAACTCCAAGCTTTTTTCTCTTCAAAACATGTATTTTGTATTTCCTTATGTCTCACTTGTTCATTTTTATTGTAGACCTGCATAAGACTGATTACTACTAACCCTGCCACGGAGTCAACATTAGGCTAGCCTGAAATCTCCTCCACCATTACTTTTCAATTTAACTTCGGGCAAATTCTCAGGACATGAGCCAAAAGTAGCCATATTCTTTGCCAAAATATCACAAGACCGGTCCCTAGCCAATTGCTAATATTGTTCCCTCTGAAACCTCCTGAGCTGAACCCCCCATAGTCTATGTTGCTCTCAGCACTACCCAAGCTTCTACTGGAATGCTTACTTACCATTAAGCTCTACTCCAAAGTCCCAAAGTCTTCCACATTTGTCTAAAAAAAAAAAAAAAAAAAAAAACTCACGGTCAACTCTGTACATTCAGATGTCCAGTAGCTATGGCAATCACAAAGCCCCATTCTCTATAGTAAGCAACATTTCATAGCCCAGTGCATGGTCACCACAGACTTCTGCTTCACATCTACTCCTAACAGCCTTACTTCTAGAGGTTGCTAAAAATTAGAAAGAAGGGGGCAGGAAAAATGCTTAGAAGCAAGCACATTGACAGTAGCCAGAAGTCACAGCTAATGCCTTGTCAGCTGAGCGAGAGAAAAGGAAATTTAAAAGCACAGTCAAGTGTCCCATATGGCCCAGTAACCCCCAAAGGCCTCCCTGCTCATCTTAGTGATTGATGTTGAAAAAGATGACCCAGGGGCCCTTACTTCCTACTATAATGGCTCTTCCATTGCCTTAGAAGTCCAGCTTTAAAAAGTCAGACAGTGGCTGGTGGTGGCACATGTCTTTAATCCCAATGGCAGGCGGATCTCTGTGAGTTTGAGGCCAGCCTGGTCTACAAGAGCTAGTTCCAGGACAGACTCCAGAGCTACAGAAAAACCCTGTCTCAAAAAATCAAAAAAGAAAAAAGAAAAAAGAAAAGAAGTAAAGAAAAGAAAAGAAAGCTAGACAGTGACTCTCCCTTTCCTCCCGCATGTCACCGATTCCCAAGTCACATCGATTCACGAAGATCTGCATCTGGAGACTCTGATACCTGGCCACAGGGAATGAATCGTTTTCCTAAAGTCTTAACGGGTAGTTTCTGACACTCTACTTTATCATTTTTTAATTTTTTATTTATTTTATTTTATTTTTGGTTTTTCAAGACAGGGTTTCTTTGTATAGCCCTGCCTGTCCTGGAACTCTGTAGTCCAGGCTCTTCTCAAACTCAGAGGTTTCACAAACTGTCTGCCTCCACCTCCCCAGGATTTCAGATGTGCGCCACCACTTCCCAGAATACTTTAATCACTTTATTGAATAGCAGTATGAAGGACATCTACTTAATCTGTCTTCTGGGGACACATGCTAAGGTTGTTGGGTATCTACCACAGGTCAAATGACACAGGCTTGTCAACATTTATGAATAAAGTTTTTAAATTATTTTTATTGAGCTATTTATTTTTCTCCACTTTCCTCCCTTTCTTTTCCCTCCCCTTCTACCCTCTCCCAAGATCCCCATGATCCCAATTTACTTGGAGATTTTGTCTTTTTCTACTTCCCTTGTAGATTAGATCCACATATGTCTCTCTTAGGGTCCTCTTGTTGTCTATGTTCTCTGGAATTGTGAATTGTGGGCTAATTTTTCTTTGCTTTATTCTAAAAACCACTTAGGAGTGAGTACATACTATATCAGTCTTTCTGGGTCTGGATTACCTCATTCAATATGATGTTTTCTAGATCCATCCATTTGTCTGCAAGTTTCAAGATGTCATTTTTTTTTCTGCTGTGTAGTTCTCCATTGTGTAAATGTACCACATTTTCCTAATTCATTCTTCAGTAGAGGGGCATTTAGGTTGTTTCCAAATTCTGGATATCATTAATAATGCTGTTTTGAACGTAGCTGAACACATGTCCTTGTGATATGATTGAGGATCCTTCGGGTATATACCCAAAAGTGGTATTGCTGGGTCTTGAGGTAGGTTGTTTCCTAATTTTCTGAGATATTGCCATACTGATATCCAAAGGGGCTGTATCAGTTTTCACTCCCACCAGCAATGTAGGAATGTTCCCTTTACTCCACATCCTCTATAGTATAAGTTGTCATCAGTGTTTTTGATCTTGGCCATTCTTACAGGTATACAATGAAATCTCAGAGTTGTTTTGATTTGCATTTCTCTGATGGCTAAGGATGTTGAGCATTTTCTTAAGTGTCTTTCAGCCATTTTAGATTTCTCTGTTGAGAGTTATCTGTTTAGGTCTGTGCCTCACTTTTTTTGTCAGATTATGTTTTCTTTTGATAACCAATTTCTTGAGTTCTTTGTATATTTTGGAGATAGGTCCTCTGTCTGATGTGGGGTTAGTGAAGATATTTTCTCATTCTGTAGGCTGCAATTTTGTCTTGTTGACTGTGTCTTTTGCTTTACAGACGCTTCTCAGTTTCAGGAAGTCCCATTTATTAATTGTTTCTCTCAGTGTCTGTGCTACTGGGGTGATATTTAGGAAGCGGTCTCCTGTGCCAATGGGTTCAAGTGTACTTCCCATTTTTTCTTTTACGAGGTTCAGTGTGGTTGTTTTTATGTTGAGGTCTTTGATCCATTTGGACTTGAGTTTTGTGTATGGTGATAGATATGGATCTATTTTCATTCTGAATGAAATTTTTAAAAGTCACACCAATGTCATTATAAACCATAGAAGTAGTTATTAAAAGTATGAAAGTTTCCCATTTTACCTGAATGAAATAATGAAGATAATTTAGAAGTCAAACTGAATTCAATAAAGAGATAGCAACATTGGAGTGAACACAAGCTGAAATGAACATGTAATATCAACAAACCAATTAGAAAACTCAGAGGGGAGCCTTACACACAGGATGAATCAAGTCAAGGAAAGAATATCATGGCTTAAAAACAAAGTAGAGGATTAGACAAACTAAGCAAAAGAAAACAATTTTTAAAAATTAAAAGCAAAGGTAGGAACAATTTGGAAATGTAGGATGCAATCAAAAGACCAAATCTCCAAATTATAGACAAAAAAGAATGTTGAGAATACCATGCCAATGGCTAGACCAGATCTTTAACAAGATCACAGAAAAAAGCTTCTCCAAACTAAGAAAAAGAATACCCATACTGATACAAGAAGTGTGGACAAGACAAAAAAAGAAAGAAAAGAAAGGAAATAAACACTTCATGGCACACCATAGATAAAACACTAACTACACAGAGGCTGCAAAAGGAAAAGCACAAATCACATATAAAAGAAAACTCATTCGGTAACATCCAATTTTTCTGAAAGCCAGAGGAGCCTGGAACAATACACTCTAAGTTTTAAGAGTCCATGACTGAAAACCTAGACTACTATAACAGGTAAAACTCTCTACCATGGTTGAAGGAGAAGGAAACACTTTTTATGATCCAAGCAGCCTAAAAAATTTATATACAGCAACAAACAAAATAAAACAAAAAGCAAAAGTTCTAAACAGAATGAAACCAATACTTCAAACTGAACAGAACTAAGTAACTCTAGAAAGAAAACAAAGGAAGCTATAATTTAATGAAAAACAAACCACAACTAAGAACACAAATCAGAAAAAAAACATCAAAATGACTCCAACATACACACACTTTTCAGTAATAACTCTAAATATTAATGGTCTCAAGTCTTCAGTCAAAAGACACAGGCTAGTTGAATGGATTAAGAAATAATATCCTTCTATCTGATGGCTATAAGAAACTCATTTTAGCTTTTCAGATAGACACTACCTTAAGGTGAAAGGATGGGGGAAAGTATTTCATACAAATGAGATTAAGAAGCAAGAAGACATTGCCACCCTAATATCTGAAAAAATAAACTCATACCAAAACTGATCAGAAAAGACAAAACAGGCATTTCTTTCTAATAATAGATCAATTGACTAAGAAAATATCAGAACACTAAATATATATGCACCAAATTCTGGTGCACCCAAGTTCATAAAAAGCATACTAATGGAACTTGAGATGTAGATTATTTAAACCAAATAATAGCAGGAAATTTTAATACCTCACATTATCCAACAAATAGGTCATTTGGACAAAAATAAATAGTGAAGCCTTAGAATCAAATGGCATCTTATGTCAAATGAATCTAACAGACATCTACAGAATATTCCACCCAAACTCTAAAGAATATACATTCAACTCAGCAGCCCATGGAAGCGTCTCTAAAATAGACCACCTATTTGTGCTGGGACACAAAGCAAAACTTAACATATAAAAAGAAGCTGAAATAATACCATGTGACCTATCTGATTATTATGCAATAAAACCTAAAACTGATAACACACAGCACTCTAGAAAGTGTATAAACTCATGGAGATTAATAAACAACTCATTACTGAATGGTGAATGGGTCACAGAAGAAATAAAAAAAGAAATAAAAATATTTCTGGAACTAAATAAAAATGAAAACATAAGACAAAAATCTTTCTGGGGTACATTAAAAATATTTCTAAGAAAGAAATTTATAGCCCTGAGTACCTAAGTTTAAAAAAATCAGATGATTACAAATATAATGTAATGATGCAACTCAAGAATTTGGAAAAACAAGAACAAAATAAACCCAGAACCAGGACATGACTAGAAAAGCTTAAAAAATTATAGCAAAAATCAATTAAATAGGAATGAAGAAAATACAGAGAATCAATGAGTTTAAGAGCAAGTTCTTTGAGAAGATAAGCAAGACCAAAGACCTTTGACCCTAATAACCAAAAAAAAGATAGAGAGGACCAAAAATAACAGTATCCCAAATGAGTAAGAAAACATTACAGCAGACAAAAAAGGACAAAATATCATAAGGGAGTACTTTAAAAACTCATGTTCTATTAAGCTGGAAAACCTAAAAGAAATAGAAGAATTTCTTAATTTATTTAAATTACCAAAGTAAAACCAAGAAGATCCATGACAAAGGATCTGTTACAGGAGAATAAAGCCTATATATGACAAACCCACAGCAATGCAATTAATACCAGAAATGACACAAGGCTGCCTACTATCCCCACTCCTTTTCAATATAGTGCTGGAAGCACTAGCTGGAGCAATAAGGCAAGAGAAATAATTGAAGGGATATTAATAGGAAAGGAAGTAAAATTTTATCTATTTGTAGATGGTATGATATTATACATAAGAAACACCAAAAAATTATACCAGGAAACTTCTAAAACAAGCAACAATTTCAACTTACATTATCCAGTAGCCTTTCTATACCTAACAACAAACATACTCAGAAAAAAATCATGAGTACATTCTCATTTACAATAGCATTAAAGATAATAATAAAATATTTTTGGAATAAGCCTAACCAAGGAAGTGAAATACCTCTGCAAAGAAAACTCCAAATCTCTAGGGGGGAAAAGGTTTAAAAAGGCACTAGAAAATGGAAAGACATACCATGTTCATAGATTGGAAGAATTAATATTGTGAAAAATGATCACTATACCAAAGACATTTATAGATCCTATGTAATCACAATCAAAATACTTATAATATTTTTACAGAAATAAAAAAAACCTAAAACTTATATGAACCAGAAGAGACTTTGGACAGCCAAAGCATTCATGAGCATAAAGAATATCAGAAGGATTTCTATTCTACACTTCAAAATACATTGCTATGGGAGCTCCTTCAGGCAATAGCCTTTAAGAGACCAGCCCACTTGGGCGTGGTCTCTTATACTATAAATGCAGCTGTAAAGCGTGCATTCGCTCTCTTGCTTCTGGCTGCTGGATTTGGTTCCTGTTCCCCATTTGTGCAGAGGACTGTAATCTAGGACTGTGATCACTGAGTCTACCCCTAAATAAATAATGTAATTCTGAACTAGTGTGGGATTATTTTGTAACTTCCATCACAATATATTATAGTGCTATAGTCAAAAAAACAGTCTGATACTGATTCAGAAACAGACATGCAGACCAGTAGAATAAGATAGAAGATCTAAAACTGTAATGTATAAATTCAGCCACTTTATATTTAACAAAGAGACAGATACCATACACTGGAGAAAAAAACAGCATCTTCAACAAAATGTTACTGAGAAAATTGCATATCCACCCATATGCAGAAGAATGAAATTAGAACTTTATCTATCACCCTGCACAAAAAAATAGAGCCAAGTGAATCAAGACCTCAGTTTGAAACTTTAAAACTACTAGAAGAAAATGTACTGTGTAAGGCAGTGCCTTACAGTATATAGGTATAGGAAAGTACTTTCTTAATAGAACTCCATTTGTCAAGGAATTAAGGCCAACAATTGAAAATTGGAACCTCATAAAACTAAAAAGCTTCTGTCCAGCTTAGGAAGTAGTCAACCAAGTGAAGAAGAAACCTATAGAATGTTAAAAGAATATTAGCCAGCAGCGATGGCTATTCTTTGGTGTCAATTTGACTACATCTGGAATTAATGGGAAAAAAACAAATGCAGGAGCACACCTGTGAGAGACTTTTACTTAATCTGAAGTGCAAAGACCCACTTCTATTCTGGATCTGTAGGGTGGGAAGATACACCTTTAATCCAGACCTTTTGAGGTAGGGAGACCCATTTCTAATCTGGACACACCTTCTGCTGAAAGCCTATATAAGGACCTTCTATTCATAGGCAGCCATTGTTGGATAAGCTGGACCACAGCCTGTAACTCATTCTAATAAATCTCATACATATGTGTGTGTGTGTGTGTGTGTGTGTGTGTGTGAGAGAGAGAGAGAGAGAGAGAGAGAGAGAGAGAGAGAGAGATATTCATTCTATAGATTCTGATACTCTAGAGAACCCTGACTAATACACTAGCTATACATCTGACAGAGGATTAAAATCCAAATTATAGTAAGAACTCAAACAACAAAGATTAAAGAAAATGAGTGATCCAATTTGTGGATGTTTGAAAGAAAATAGCACCCATAGACTCACAGGGAGTAGCCCTACTGGAGGTGTGGCTTTTTTGGAGTAGGTGTGGCCTTGTTTGAGGAAGTGTATCACTGAACATAGGCTTCATGATTTCAGATGCTCAAGCTAGGACTAGTGTCTCAGTCTCTTCCTGCTGCCTTCAGATCTGAATATAGAGCTTTCAATGACTTCTCCAACATCATGTCTGCCTGTATGCCACCATGCATAACACCAGGATGACAATGAATTAAACCTCTGAACTGTAAGCCAGCCCCAATGAAATGTTTTCCTTTCTAAGAGTTGCCATGGTCATGATGTCTCTTCACAGAAATAGAAACCCTAATGCAGACATCTGGCCTTGTTGTAAGCACTTCATATATTACTGGGTTCTAACACAGTAGCCCTGTAGAGGGAGTGGGCAAGTACCCATTTTATGATAGAAAACCAGAGACACAGAAGAGTTGATGTTCAAGAACACACAGATAAAACGTGGTCTCTCCCTAAGCCCATGTTAGCAACACTCTACCACAAATTGGAAGCATAAGTGAAGGGTAGGTAAAGCAAAGGTGCTCTATCCTATCTGATTAAAGAACCAAATGAAACTCAGGGCCTATTCACTAGTTGTTTCTGTGAGTCTTCAGAACATGGTAGTGACACATCTTGTAACATGAAAAGGCTGGGCCTGCTTGTTTGTGGGTTTTTCTGTCCTCCCACCAGGTCCCCACAATTGTTTAGTCCCAGAGAAAATCACCCACACAGGACTCTGTAAGTTATAATGCTGATTGGTCCTTTAGGTCTGGCTTCTTACTGGCTAACTCTCTCATCTTGATTAACCCATTTTTTTTATCTATTTTAGCCATGTGGCTCTGTACCTTTTTCAGTGGGGCAGCTCAAATCCTCTTGCTTTGGTGGCCTGGGCAGGAGTGGGAGGAATCAGCTTCCTCCTTCCCAGAATTCTCCTGCTCTCCTTGCATCATTTCCACTTCCTGTCTGGTTTTCCCACCTACACCTCCTGCCTGGCCAATCAGCATTTATTTAAAACATGATTGACAGAATACAGAAAATTCTCCCACATCACTTCCCCCTCTTTTTTTAAAAAAAGTAAAACAAAGGAAAATATCCATAGTCCATTTTTGGGAATGTGGGCGTAGTATTCCAGGCTACTTCCTGCTGGTTGGGGGCACTGATAATCTTATGGGGACCTAAAGAAAATTTAGAGTTATGATCAAGTCCTGACTGAAGTATCTTGTGAGTCTTGATCATCTCAGGCAGCAGTCTTGAACCTGTACTGGATGAAGAACTCAGACATCTGGGCCATCTGTTCCTACCAGAGATTTTTCAGGTGGCCTTCCTTGATCAAAGGTGATTTTTCTTAACTCTGAATAAATCCAGAGCCTCTCATTTTCTGTGGAAACAAAAGCAAAATCTCTTCTCCAAAGTAACATACCTTTTGACTTCAATTTTGAAGTCAAGGTATTTTCAAAATACCTATATTCAGCATTTATAAGCAAATATCTTTTAGCAGCTGTTGCTCCTCCCTCAGCATTTAAACAATTCAAAGAGAGCATAATAGCATACAGTATCAAGATTCTCTGTATATTTTCCATCTTTATGTGGCTTTATTTTAACCTCTATTTCTTTTATTTTTACTTTTAACTTTTGGCTTTTTGAGACAGGTTCTCTGCATATCTTTGTCCTGGAATTCCCTCTGTAGACCAGGCTATCTTTGAACTCCCAGAGATCCGTCTGTCTCTGCCTCCCAGGCTACTTGTTCTTTCTTTTTTTTTACTCTGAGAACTTTAACCTTTAGCCTGTATATATTCTTAACACAATGTAAACCATTTAGAGGTTTTCTTACTCTTTGAATCTCTCTTTACTGTATGTCTCTCTTTTTCTGACCACATGGGTCTTTAATTTGCTAAGGAATATGGAGAAAACAACAGTCAAAAGCTCTTAAGGCGTTTAAGGTCCTTGCCAGGAAGCAAGCTGCAACAGTGTTTCCATAGTCTGGTCTGCCTGCTTGAAAGAGTCAAGAGTTTTCCCTGGCAGGACAGCCCAGAAAGCCAGCATTTTAAAACAGCGCAGCTTTTTTTCCTGTTATGACTGAAAACTGAAATGCTTTACTCTAGTCTTTCCCAAGCTTTCTCAGGCTTTCTGTTGATTCAGTTATCCACGTGGGTGCCATTATGTAACATGAAAGGCCCTGTTTGTTGGGGTTTTTTTCTGTTCCGCCCTGCCCCCCAGCTATTTAGTCCCAGAGAAAAATCACACACAGATCTCTTTAAGTTATAATGCTTATTGGTCCTTTAGGTCTGGCTTCTTACTGGCTAACTCTCTCATCTTGATTAACCCATTTTTTTTTTATCTATTTTAGCCATGTGGCTCTGTACCTTTTTCAGTGGGGCAGCTCACATCCTGCTGCTTTGGTGGCCTGGGCAGGAGTGGGAGGAATCAGCTTCCTCCTTCCCAGAATTCTCCTGCTCTCCTTGCATCATTTCCACTTTCTGTCTGGTTTTCCCACCTGCACCTCCTGCCTGGCCAATCAGCGTTTATTTAAAACATGATTGACAGAATACAGAAAATTCTCCCGCACCAACATCTTGCTGGAGCTTCCCCTACCCTACCTTCCTCAAGTTCATAGCATACATGCATTTACCATGTCAGGCCTGTAAATAATTTTCTAGCTTGACTCATGTGGAACAGCACACAGACAGAGAAGAGTTCAAGAGATGAGGATGGGGGAATGGTCTGTGTACTGCTACTGCCTCAATTTCAAAGTTACCCAAAATGATCCATTAAGGATAGCATTTTCTGTTGCTGCAGTTCTTCCTTCACATCTCTGTGTGTTTTCATTGTGATATGGACAAAAATTAGGTATCCTCCAAATTCATGCATTAAAACCCCACTCTCCAAATACTTCCAGATGTGACTATACATATAGATAATATAAAATGAAGGTAAAATAAGCATGTAAGAGTGAGCCTGGAACCTATTTGTGTCAATAGAAGAAAATGGATACCAACCTATACAAAGAAAAGGCCCCATGGAGACCATGGGCAGGATGGCCATCTATAAACCAAGAGGAAGTCAGAACTGAACTCTATGAATACCTCTGTCTTGGCCTCTTAGCCTCCAATCCCTATGATTTGAGATGAACCATATCTGATACTTTGTTATGACTGCCTCGGCTGCTTCACATATTGATTAAAGAATTTTTAAGTCAGAGCCTTCGTAAGAACTACCTGTAAAATCCTCTATTGCTTAAATTCATTGATGAGATTGCCTCAAAGATAGGGAGAAACTTGAGTTCCCTTGTTATGAGGCAGCAGTAGGGGAGACAGAGGCGTGAACATGATACTCTGACACCTGAGGAGTGAGGAGATTGACTCCAACGAAGACCCCATCCTTCTCACCTGCAAATTTCATGTCCATGATTACACTTGAATTGTTCCAGATCACTGAGGTGCAGATTCAGAGAAAGGAATTGTTTTATAGTCTGACGACTCTTAAGAATTCACCATCGTTAATGCTGCTGTCATTCCCAGTACGAATAGAATAGCATTGAAGAAGGCCAGACCCATTAAAGCAGCAACCCTCCAACCTTGGAAAGACTCCAAGCACAGCAGAAAAGTCAAGGTGGTTCCTGCCTGGTCATCTATCATCCTACTTCTCCTGATTACATACCCTGGTGCATTTGGGAAGAACTCATCTCACCCGTACATACCAAGGGAATGGTTGGCAGAACTTGACTTAACAAAAGCAAGCCTAATGCTCATCTACTCAAAGTACTAAGTCCTGGAAGGCAGAGTGAGCCCCGTCATCCCAGCTTTGGTTTCCCAAAGCAGCTCGCCAGACTATAGAAGTTCCTTGGACAGTCCTAACAAGAAGAGTGTTGCTGCAGGCTATCCACACATCCTGTAGATGTAGAGGAGGATGCCACCACCTCTTCCCTGAATACATTCTATTTTTGTTTGTGTGGACTAAAGTCCTTTTCCGTGGTAGATACCTACAGAGGCCCTCTGTAGTGAAATGATTATAGTAGAATCAGATGCTGAAAGGTGAGAAGGGAACAGTGAATATCTTACATGCAGCACCATTCTTCTTAGGATATCATAACCTGTGTCTTCTTAGGATGGGAGCAGCAAATATATTACACACAACACCATTCTTCTTAGGGTGTCATAACCTGTGTATTGAGATTGTTTGTTATGCTATTTCTTCACAGAAGGGATAATTATGCAATAATATAATAGATAATTTATGCCTACTGATGAATTAATGAATGAATTCATTTTTATGAATTTTAGCACTGTATCTAATAAATCTTTGCCTAGCTTAAGGTCATAAAGATTTTTCTCTTCCTATTTCCTTCTATAGTGTTCATAGCATTGGGTTGCAATGATCGGAGACAGGGTTACAGGTTCACCATTTGCATATACAAGTCTAATTGTCCCGGCATCCCTCAGTGAGAAGTGACTTACTGTGCTTGCACTGCCTTTGTTCCTTTGTCCGAATTTCATCATCTGTGTGTGTGGATCTGGCTCTTGGCTCTCTAGTCTGTTCTACTAAACACGATGTCTGTCTTGACACTAGCACCATGTTATTTTGATTACTATAATTTTTATAACAAAAACAACACAGAAGGAGTGAACATGTGGGTACATAAAGTTGTAGGCATCATGTTTTTTTTAAGACTTATTTATTTATTATGTATACAGTGTTCTGTCCACATGTATGCCTGCAGGCCAGAAGGAGACACCAGATCCCATTATAGATGGCTATAAGTTATCATGTGGTTGCTGGGAATTGAACTCAGGACCTCTGGAAGAGCAGCCAGTGCTCTTATCCTCTGAGCCATCTCTCCAGCCCCAGGCGTCATGTTTTACCCCCTGAATAGTGTGAAAGTTTTAGCTTCTCATAGCAAAAGGAGTTAATAGCAACCCTAGAGTATCACTTACCATACAGTCCTTATCTAAATATTGCTAATGTCTCTTTAAACATCTATGGCTATTTTAAAAGTGCGATAGAACTCTTATCAATATCACCAGCTTCCCTTTGATAGTGTGCTAGTGATTTTACTCTTAGTACTTTATCCTTCTGAGTGTGAAAAGCTGTCACCAGAGTTGCTCTGAGGTTATTGCATCAGGCCTGTTTCTGTACTCTTTTCTCTTTCCATTGTCCTAATCTCAGTTGGTCCTGTTCACTGTCCTTCTATCGCTCTTGTTCATCTTAATTAGAATCTTGAAGGAACTGTCCCTTTCATTAGTCTTTGCCAGAAATCAGGGTTGGATATATCCTTCCTTCCATCTACCTATGCTATTTTGTTACTTTTGACATTTTTCTTTCAACCCTCTTCTTGATGTTTTTGGTTTTATTTGTTGATCTTTTAATATATATATATATATATATTAAAGTACAGCCTTAAACCCTTTTTGTTCTATTTGGCAGTAAGATACCCACAGTTATAAATTTTGCTCTGGGCTGATATTGCCTATGTTTTACTCCTTGAAAACTGCTCATTTTTCTTTTGATTTTCTCTTAATCCAGAGATTAGTAGCAGCTGCCTTTTTATATCCAAGTAGGTAGGACTTTGGTCATTTTAAAATCATTTATGTTTAATTTTATTTATTATTTATTGAAAAATTTTGGATTATAATTGTAAACTATTGATTTCTTTTTTGTTTGTTTGAGACAGATTTTCTTTTTTAAAAGATTTATTTATTTATTTATTTATTTATACAATGTTCTGCCTGCATGTATGCCTGCAGGCCAGAGGGCACCAGATCTCATTACAGATGGTTGTGATCCACCATATGGTTGCTGGGAGTTGAACTCAGAATCTCTGGGAGAGCAGTTGGTGCTATTAACCTCTGCACCACCTCTCCAACCCCTTATATCACTTTCTTAAGGTGATTTTTATGGATATTCTTGGACTTTTGGAAAGGATGTACTTTTCTCTTATTCAATGGATGCAAAATTTGTTAAGTATAAATTACATTACATTTGTTGACCATGATTTTGATTCCTTTATGTTCTTTTTTCTCTCTCTGCTGAATAAGCTAATTAAGATATCAAGAAAGGCATGGTGATAACAATAAGTTCAGAAAGCCCCCCTTGGCTTTATAATGACTTTTACTGTATACATTCAGCTTCTGGAATCTGCTGTGCAAAGCTGGTTCTGTGTTGTTGCTTTAACAAATATCAGTTTTGTGGCTACAACGTGACTGCATCCTGTTGAGTGATTTTCTCCCTCCTCTTCTCTCTCTGTCTTGAAGTCTTTGCTCTGTCTGTGGTTAGTTTGGAACAGTAATTATTCCTTTGAGAAGGGTAGTATTACTTTTTTAACATTTGTCTATCTTTTGTGATCTGAACATAGGATTGTTAGGTCGCTGTTTCTCGCAATGGCTCTACCAGGTTTTAACTACCAGTGTTGCATGTTTTAACTGCCAGTGTTGTACAAGAGAGGCCTTCAGTTACTCTGATAACTCTGTCTTGCTTCCCCTCTGTCTCCCTATGAGTGCATGAGTATGTGTGTATGTGTGTATGCATTTGTGCATGCATGTGTGCATATGTGTATGCATGTGTGTGCCTCTGTGTGTGTATGTGTGTGTGTGTGTGTGTGTGTTCTATAGGAGAATGCTTAGAAGACAAGAAGAACCACATCAAATAAGGGTTATCACCATACATAGTTCTAGGAGACTCTATAATTATCAAGGTTCATCATAAGCATCACAGGTGATTGTGACTCAGAGCCTTTCTGTTCTCTTCCAGCCTTGTCTTTATCACTGATGTCCCAGGTTTGGTTTCTAGGCATTTTCTCCAGCTCTTGTATGGAAAATGTTTTCACTAGTTTTTCTATACAAGGACTCCAACAGTTCTAATAGCCTCAGGGTACATAGTAAGTTCAGGACCAGTTTGTGATCTAGAGACCCTGTCTCAAAGATAATTAAACAGATTAGCTGCTAAGTTATTGTCTTTGTGTCTAGGCTTCAGAAAGTAGCCATTAGCAAACAGTGAGTCAGAGTGAGCACAGTGTCCACTTCCCTAGAACATCTATTCCTCCCTTGGAGAGAACTTTTTAGTAAGACCTGCTAAGACTATTACCTTTAGAGGTATGAGCCCTTCAAATGTAGAAATCTGGGTGGCAACATATCAGTTCTACAATAAATTTAGCATAATTTAAAACAGATTAGGGGGCTTTTGATGTGTTTCAGTGAGTAGCAGGCTTGTTTAGCAAGTCTGAAACCCTGAGTTGGATCTCCAGCACAATATGAATTAGGTATGCTGGTGGATGCCTGTAATGCTAGTGTTCAGGCAGTAGAGGCAGGGGGATTAGATTTTCAAGGTCGCCTTCAGGTATACAGTAAGTGCAAGATCAGAATAAGGTACATAAGACTCTGTCTCAAAAAATAATAAACTATTTGAGGGAGCCATTATGGAACTAGGAAAATTCCAGGAACCCACAAGTAAGACAGCAGCTAAGACCATAAGCAATAGTGAAGAGGATGCCTGAACTGGCCTTCCCCCATAATCAGATTAATGGATACCTTAATTGTCATCACAGAACCTTCATCCAGCAACTGATGGAAGCAGATGCAGAGATCCACAGCTAAGCACTGGACCAAGCTCCCACAGTCCAGTCAAAAAGAGGGAGGAGCAATAATATGAGCAAAGGGGTCAAGACCATGATGGTGATACCCACAGAAACAGCTGGCCTGGCTGAGCTAGTGGGAGCTCACTGCCTCCAGACTAAACTGAGGAGTGAATGGGGAAGTGGGGTGGGAAGAGTTGGGGAAGCAGGACGAGAGGAGGGAGTAGGAACTGGGATTGGTATGTATAATGAGAAAAGATTGTTTTTAAAAATAAATTAAAAAATAAGAAACAAGAGCCAGGTGGTGCACGCCTTTAATTTCAGCACTTGAGAGGCAGAGCCCGGTGGATCTCGATGAGTTCAAGGACAGCCTGGTCTACAAAGCGAGTTCCAGGATGCCCAGGACTGTTACACAGAGAAATCCTGTCTTGGAAAAAAAAACAAAAACAAAAATGAAAACAAACAAACAAAAAAAACAGATGTGTTACTAATTTCCCTTAGAATTCAACTAGGTGTGTTGATGCCAGCATCTCCAGTCTTAAAAAGAAGGATGTTAATTTTCAGGCTACAGTTTGACTTTGTGCACAGTCTATTTTTAAAATGAGTTGATAAGGCTACTGGGTGCACTACGGTTAGGCAGACTGAGCACTTACACATCCCCTGGGAAATATTCCTATTCCATGCGATGCCCTCTGATTAAAAGAGAAGGAGCTGTGAAATTGACATGTTTGCCTGTTTCTTTGTGCTTTCAGAAGGTGTGTACTTAGAGAGAAGGAAGACAAAATACATTTCTATAAATGTGACAAGGCCATAAAAGCCACCCAAGGCATTTGAAGATTTAAGGTCTAATATTACATTGATTGTGCAGAAGCAAAAAGCCTTGCTAAGCTGAGAAATTATTGTCAACAATATGAGAAAATATTTTTCCTGCCTTGTAAAAAACTGAAAAGAAGAAAACAGGAGGAGAAGGGAGTCAAAATGAAGGAACAGTTTATATGAGTGGGCTAGAATAGACTTTCCTGAACCTTTTTTGTGTTGAAATATACATAACAAAATGTGTTGTTTAAACCCATTGTTTATTTCCTTAGAGACATGGTCTCACTAAGTTTCAGCTTCCAGAGTCAAGTAGTCCTCCTGTCTCAGTGTTCTATTTCTCTGAATCAAACCATTCCTCTTTAAGACTCAGTAAATAGCCAGTAGTGTAGTGGCACATGCCTTTAATCCCAGCACTCAGGAGGCAGGGGCTAACAGATCTCTGTGAGTTCAAGGCCAGCCTGGTCTACATAGTGAGTTCCAGGTCAGGCTCCAAAGCTACATAGGGAGATCCTGTCAAGCAACAAAACAACTCAGAAAGTAAATGAAACTTCCAGGAGATAGGATATAAAGACATGCCAGGACATACTCTTGAAAGTTCCAAGTGCCCAGGCCACTCCCCCAACATTGTAGGAGCAGCAACTGTTGGGAGATTGACTCTCCAAGCAGCTGAATTTCCTGCAGCCCAGGCAGGACTCCAGCATGCAGCTTTTATACATTGTCACCCAGGGGAGGGTGTGCTGTTTGGTGATGCAGCTGCCTTTGAGTCATCCATGGTCCTGAAAGTAATGCCTTGCCTACATCCCTAACAGGTTACATCCCTGTAGCCACTAATCTAAACTCGGGTGGAGCCGGTAGTGGTGGCGCACGCCGGTAGGATTTGCTGAAGGAGGCAGAGGCAGGAGGATCACGAGTTCGAGGCCAGCCTGGGCTACAGAGTTTTGGGCTGGAGAGATGGCTCAGAGGTTAAGAGCATTGCCTGCTCTTCCAAAGGTCCTGAGTTCAATTCCCAGCAACCACATGGTGGCTCACAACCATCTGTAATGGGGTTTGGTGCCCTCTTCTGGCATGCAGTCATACAGACAGAATATTGTATACATAATAAATAAATAAATAAATATTAAAAAAAATAAACTCGGGTGGAACTCTTTCTTTGGTATATCATCAGTCCTCTTATTTGGGAGTGAATAGATGTTTTCTCAACTCTCCTCAAGAAAAGTTACACACCTAGCTTCCCCCAGAAGCTACTGCCATGCCTGGCTAAAGGTATTTTAAGTGTGTGATTCTGCTGTTGGTTCCACTCACTGTGTTGTGTGACCATCACTACTGTTCCAACTTGCTTTAGCACCACCAGCAGCACCTACTAAGTGCTAACTTCTCAGTCTCCTTCCCCCATCCCAAGGAACCGCTATGCTATTCTGACATCATGGATTCACCTATAGACTGAAGTATCTCTGTGAACTAGAAACTAGCAGTGAGGTGGAACCTGCTGAAGAGATACTCTTAATTGATGCACTGAGTTCTGTAAGCAGCAAAGTTTCAGAGCAAGAAATGATACAGTCTGGAGCAGTGTTCTGGGATGCCTTGCCTTGATGTGCTCTAAGAGGTTCAAAGGAACTTGGACCAATCTGGAAAACAGGGACTCCCTCTTTAAGAGGCTCTCACCTTCCTCTGCTCTCTCCTCACCAGGGATTGGGACCTTGACCAATGGCTGGTGATTGGGACCAATGAGGGAAGAAGGAGAAGAAAACCAGAAGGGAGAAGAGAAGCATGACCCGGAACCCCAGTGTATACTCCCACCTCTGGGGCCCCTCCTGAGGACTGTTTATCTGTGGTGGTTTGAGTAAGAATGGCTCCCAGAGTCTCATATGTTTGAATTCTTTTCTGTTGTTGTTCTTTTTTCAAGACAGAGCTTCTCTGTAGCTTTAGAGCCTGTCCTAGAACTCACTCTGTAGAACAGGCTGGCCTCAAACTCACAGATATCTGTCTGCCTCTGTCTGCTGAGTGCTGGGATTAAAGGCATGTGCTACCATACCCAGCTTATGTTTGAATTCTTACCAGGGAGTGGCACTATTTGAAAGGATTAGAAGGATTAGGAGGTGTGACCTTGTTGGAGAATGTATTGCTGGAAGTAGGCTTTGCCGTTTCAAAGCTCAATCTCCCTCTCTTCCTCTCTCCCTCTCTCCCTCTCTCCCTCTCTCCCTCCTCTCTTCTCTCTGCTTGTGCTCTCAGCTACTTCTCCAGCCCACCTCCTGCCAGCTACAATCCTCCCTGCCTTGATGATAATGTTCTAAGCCTCTGAAACTGTAAGTGAGACTCCCATTAAATGCTTTCTTTTATAAGAGTTGCCTTGGTCATGGTGTCTCTTCACAGCAATAGAACAGTGACTAAGACATTGCTCTATAAACCTTGTCATTTTTGACAGATTTTCCTCCTTCTGTAGCTAGTCCTGTCTCTACCTCCTCTCTTCACCCATCATTCTACTTCCCTGTTACCATCATTTTCTGTGTGGGTCTTCTTTTCTCTCCAGAACATACAATTCTTTGTCCATCTATCAGAGCCCATGGATATAGATTTGTACCACCTTGACCAAAGATCAAAGATTTCAGGCATAATCTTGCTCCATCAAGACAGGTGACTTGACCTAGGGTGTGGCTGCCTACAGGATTCTTGACCTAAGGTGTGGTCACTGTGTGTCCTGCCTAAACAACAGAATCCTTAACTCAGGATATAGTTACCTGATATTTCGGGCAGTAAATAGGTAATTACTCTGTTTGTTCCTTGTTTGTGTCGTGGTAAAGAAGTCTTATTTCCCACACACACACTTTTTGGGTTCGAGTATTTAAAGATCATGAGAAATAAACATGGGAAAATTCAGTATTCACTGGGTTCCTTTCCTTTTGTATCTCTGTTTCATCTACCTAACATTTCTAATCCACTGCCCTTACCCTGGACATACAAACCCATACAAACCATAACATCCATCCCCCACAGAATGAACTCCATGGTACCAATGGCTACCCTTCACCCAAGAACACCCATACCATTTGTGGGGACTAGCTAGAATTTAAAGTTCTCCCAACATCATACATTTACACAATGGAGTACTGCTCAGCCGTAAAAAATAATGACATCTTGAAATTTGCAGACAAATAGATGGATCTATAAAAAAAAATATTGAGTGAGATAACCCAGATCCAGAACAACAAATATAATATGTACTCACTCATAAGTGACTTTTAGACATAAAACAAAGAAAAACCAGCCTACATTCCACAACCTCAGAGAACCTAGACAACAAAGAGAAACCTAAGAGAGACATACATGGATCTAAATAGGAAGGAGAAAAAGAAAAGATCTCCTGAGTAAACTGGAAGTTTGGGGATCATGGGAGAGGGTAGAAGAGGAGAGGGGAATAAGGAAAGGGGGCAGATAAAAATGTATACTGCAATAAGAACAATAAAAAACCTTTTATAAAAATAAAGTTCTCTCCACTTGGATTTGAAGGCTTCTACCTCAGATCAGTATAGCTGACTGAAAATGAAGATGGAGGACTCAGGGATGACTGTGATCCTCTGGTAGTTCATGTAACCTTGTAGATCTAGGGATCCCCCTAGATACAATTAACATGGTTGATTCCCTCAGTCAGAACCCCCCTCTATTTTGGGGTTCAAGGACTAGGAGGAATACGGCACCTAATCTCCTCATACATCTAAACAAAGATTCCCTGCCTATAAGAGGAGGAAACCATGGAGGGGTTTTACCACACTTCTAAAACAATAGGCATTGCAACCCGCCTTCCTCTAGGAAGCAGTCATACACCTGCCAGATAGGAGAGTACTGATCCCAGCTCTAAAACATCCAGTTGATCTCTTCGGATACAGGATCTTTGGGCAGCTTTCCTTATGGAAGCTGGAGCAAAGTCGATAAAAAAAAAACATTCTTCTTTGACTGCCTTCTAGTACATTACCCAGACTCTCCCAACTGCCTGCTCTGTGCCCCTTTTCTCCCAGTTCATTCCTCTTTATCAGCCTCCCCTTTTCCCAGCTTCTTTTTCACACAGCCATCATATGCTTTACCAGCCTTACTCCTTTTCAACTTGACCAAAAGAATTAAGACACAAAGGATGATGTTATTATAGTAGCTCAATATTCTCAAAGACAGTCACTGGGGACATTTTATATCTGATGGCCCTTGAGAATGTGAACATGTATTTTCTAAATGGATACTTCAGGGTCCAGAAGAGATTTGTTTTGGTATTTCTCCAGGCAAACAACTATTAGCTTAGAGTTAATCCACTTCTGTTATTTCATTGAACACCTTTTCAAGCTATCAGATGGCAAATCTTTCATTTTAATGGAAGGTGCTATCATAGATGTTTGGGCTTTAAGAGGAACTATGAAGGACAAGGGACCAGGGTCCTGTAGGCTTTAATGGGCAGAAATGGGAAGAATTTAGAAGATGGTGGGACATGATCCATGGGTTAAAAAAAGAAGTCCACTACTGGGTCCCACACTTTGCTGGGATAGACTAGTCTGCACTAGTTTCTCCATGTTGTAGGCTGGAGTTGCCCCTCTAGATGTCTAGAGAAGGTATGTAGAGAAAGGGCAGTTCCCACTCGAGATTTCTTTGTTAGGGTTTCTGTTGCTATGATGAAACATCATGATAAGAAGAACTAATGAAGAAAAGAGTTGATTAGAATTGCACTTCCACATCACTGTTCATCGTTGA
This sequence comes from Myodes glareolus, assembly GCF_982192425.1. Taxonomy (NCBI): domain Eukaryota; kingdom Metazoa; phylum Chordata; class Mammalia; order Rodentia; family Cricetidae; genus Myodes; species Myodes glareolus. The sequence continues at coordinate 59,027,456 of NC_142028.1, forward strand.
AGGAAGTCAGAACAGGATCTCAAGCAGCAGGAACCTGATGCAGGAGACAGGAGCTGATGCACAGACCATGGAAGAAGGCTCTTTATGGACTTGCTCCCCATGACTTGCTTGGTAGATTTTCTTATAGAACCCAGAACCACCAGTGCAGGGATGGCCCCACTCACGAAGGACTGAGCCCTCCACCATCAATCCCTAATAAAGAAAATGCCTTACAGCCAGATCTTGCTGCTTCAGCCAATAGTCGCTGAAGAACGAGCCCACGGTGCTGTGGGAGGGCCTTCCGCTCCGTCAGCCAATAGCCGCTGAAATACCAGCCCACTGGGGCGTGGTATATTTCTCTTTTAAAAAGAGCCACAGATCTCGAATCAGGCCTCTTGGTTCCGGCGCTTGGTCCCGGCTCCTGCTCTCGGCTCCTGCTCCAGCAACTAGGCTCCCTTCCTGACGGTTCATGGTGTATGTAAGTTTTACCCCCCAAAATAAATAACCCCTTAAAGCATAACTGGTGTGGGATTGATTCGCCGTTATTTGGTGCCCAGCATTTGGTTTAAGAACCACCCCACCCCTCCACCCCCAGCTCGGCCTCTGGCTTGGCTACCTGCCGCCAGCTCCGCTTAGCCAGCTCGGCTTGGCACGAGACCTCCCTCAGCCATAACCTCCATGCCTCCCAGGATACACAGGTCCAGACAGTCTTTACCAGCCTACTTTGCCCTGTTCTGCGTGGATTTTTAAATTTTTCCTTGCAACATGAGTCAAAGAGCTCACAGCGCAAGCTCTCTTTGAAGTTCCAGCAAGCTGTTTGAAACCCCTGCCATCCGCCATAACTGATTGGGAGTGCTGCAAGCAGCTTGACCCTTAATCCCAGCACAGGGACACGGGGCCCAAAGCACTAGGCCTCTTTAGCAACAGCGCAGTGGCTGTGTCACGACCCTCTGCATCGGGTTGAACAGAGCGGCAGGGCAGGAGAGCCCGGCCAGGGTAGGCCAGGCTGCCTTGTTTATTGGCCACTAGAGGCTCTCTGACCTTTTGTGGTCTGTGAATTTAACGTCTGGATTTGAGTGTATATATTCTAGAGTTTACTTCCTGAATCAACGCCATTGCCACGTGGATTCAGGTGCGCCCTACCTCCTACTGGCAGGCAACGGTCATTACAGGTAAGATTTTTCTTTTCGGTTGAAAATACATACATACATACATACATACAAGTACAATTTCTTTTGATTGAAAATGTCAGAAAATATTACTATCCAAAAGTTCAATGGTTTTTTTAATTGCGCTATGGAGGATATTCTGAAGGATGTCTCTGATATTCCTCTTACTTTGTTATTCCTGGGATCTGTTGCTTTTCTGGTGTTTGGCTATTTTATAAGAAAGATACAGTCCTTACAGACTGAATCTACAATGCTGAGGGCAGAGATTAAAACCTTAAGAACAATTCAGACTGATACCAACCTCCTCAAAAAAGAGTTTGGAGTTCTCAAGGAGGAGACTAGATCTTTGTCTGATATGACTCAGTTGACTGACCAAAATATCAAGAAGGTACAGTCTGATATTGTTTCTTTAGAAGGGAGCTTCACTGCTCTGGAGGAGGGGACAACCAAAATGACTCGTAACCTCCAGTCCATGACTGTAAGTGCTGAAACATTAGCTGAGAGGATTATAACCATTGAATGTAAAAATCGGACTTTATCAAAAGGGTATGATAGATTAATTGACAGGATTTCCATACAAGAAGAGACAGTACATGCCATGAGGATTGTGTCCAAGGAGGAAATGGTGTCTCTGACAGACAAGCTCCATGCCTTAGAATCGTTAATGAAGGCTTTGGAGCATAATACTGGACAGGAGATTCAGGACTTACAGAAGGCAATGGTGAGCAGATTTAATAAGATTGAGGAAATCCTAGACTCTGACGAACAGGAGCAAAAGGTAGAAAGGTAACATTCACCTCAAAAAACTCTCAGTCTACATAGAGCTATACCTGCCTTTCCAGTAATAACATCAGAAAAGATAACCGGCTCCAAAAACCCTAAGGTCATTAAAGAACATACATGAGAGCCTATACGTATGAATGATCTGAAAGAATTTAAACAAGCAATTGTGAATTATGGACTACATTCATCCTTTGTTAGGGAGATGTTAAAATCCTGGGCTCTGAGCAGCAGGGCCACCCCTCAAGATTGGAACCAGCTCACGTCAGCTGTCCTAGAGAATGGACCTTTATGGCATTTCAAATGCCTATTCAAACAAGAGGCCAGACTTTTACAACAACAAGAATCAGCAAAAGGAATTGAGGTTTCTCTAGATCAAATTCTAGGGGAAGGACTTTACTCTGATCCTCAGGAACAAGCTCTTTATGATGAAAACATTTTATCCATATGTGCTACAGCAGCTCTAAGGGCCTGGGACAGGGTTCAAGACTCAGGTCAGAGAGTAGAATCGTATGTCAGGGTCAAACAGGGTCAGAGAGAACCCTTTAGTGACTTTTTACAATGACTAACTAAGGCTGTACAAATAGGGATACCTGATTCAGAAGCAAGAAATATAGTAATTGAGTCTTTGGCTTATGAGAATGCCAATGTAGAATGCAAAAGGATCCTGGGGCCTTTAAAGCTCAGATCAGTGCCTTTGGATGAATGGGTTTTACATACAATGAATGTTGATACATTTGATTATGGCAATGAAACATGGGTGCAAGAAGCAATTTCCAAAGGTAAAAGGAGACATCTGATTACAAAATGCTTTCATTGTGGCAAAATGGGACACATGAAAAGGGACTGCAGACAATGGAATTTCAGGAATAATGCCTCTTCTAGGAATAACGCCTCTTCTAGGAATAACAGGAATAGGAGGACTCAGCCTTCAGGTTTATGTAGGAGATGTGGAAAGGGTAGGCATTGGACGAATGAGTGTAGGTCAACAAGAGATAAACAGGGCAACCCGTTGCCATCGGGAAACTCAATAGTGGGCCTCTCAAAGGCCCCCATGGCAAATGTGGTCCAGTCATTTCCGATCACTGCAGAGAACATGACTCTTCAGGGAAATTAGAATGCCCCATGCCTACTGTTAAAAGCAATAACGACCTGAAGGATGAGTTAAATGTGGTGAATGAATCAAGAAATCTAAGAGGACAAAGTAAACGAATATTCTGGCAGACTTCTATAAATGAACAAAGACCACAGCTAAGAGCGTGTGTATATGGCAAATTTATTACTGGCTTACTGGACACAGGTGCGGATGTAAGTATCATTACTTCAGAATCTTGGCATCACATTGGCCTCTTCAGGAGGTAGATATTCAGTTCTTAGGAATTGGAACCCTATCTCGAGTAAGACAAAGCACGAGATGGGTCAATTGTATAGGTCCAGATGGACAAATAGGAAAACTAAGGCCATATGTAGCCATATTGCAGTGAATTTATGGGGCCGTGACCTATTGTAGCAATGGAATACCCAAATTAACATTCCTGCTGCTTCCAGAGCCTATATTTCTAAGGACAATATTACAAGATATTACAGATGGCAGACACCAGCCATTAGAGCTATACAAGAACACAACACAATTGATGGCCCTTTAGAGATACCAACAGCCATGCCTTTACAATGGTTGACTGAGAAACCAATATGGACTAAACAGTGGCCTTTAGCTGAGGAAAAGTTACAGGCTTTAGAACAGCTGGTACAAGAGCAATTAGATACTGAACATATAGAAGAATCTACCAGCCCTTGGAACTCTCCTGTATTTGTTGTTAAGAAAAAATCTGGTAAATGGAAAATGGTGACAGATCTTAGAGCTATCAACAAGGTTATTCAACCTATGGACCCTCTGCAATCTGGAATTCCTCTGCCCTCCCTGTTACCAAAGGAATGACCTCTTATAGTTATTGATCTGAAAGATTGTTTCTTCACTATCCCATTACAAGAAAAAGATAGAGAAAAGTTTGCCTTCACAGTGCCTACCTATAATAACTCTCAGCCTGCAAGGAGGTACCAGTGGACCATCCTCCCACAGGGAATGTTAAACTCTCCCACCCTGTGCCAATATTTTGTAAGCCCACCATTGAAAATTATATGCAAACAATTTCCTAAGTCCATAATATACCACTATATGGATGATATCCTGATATCTGATCAAAATAAAGACACCTTAGAAAGGCTGTTTGAAGAAGTAAAAATAGTATTACCTAAATGGGGATTGCAAATTGCTCCTGAAAAATTCAGAGAGGAAATTCTGTTAATTATTTAGGTTATAAAATAGGTTTACAAAGAATTAAGACTCAAAAGGCACAAATCAGGAGAGACTGGTTACGAACTCTTAATGACTTTCAAAGATTATTAGGAGACATTTCCAGTCTACGACCAGCTGTTGGGATAACACCTGATCTAATAATTCATTTAAACAAAACCTTGGATGGTGACAAAGATTTGAATAGTCCCAGAGAGTTAACAGCTGAAGCAGAAAAGGAACTGACGATGGTTGAGGAAAAATTACAGGAGGCACATGTAGATAGGGTGGATCCAAATCTTAGTTGCATTCTAGTTATATTGCCTTCCAGAATTTCTCCTACAGGAATTTTAATGCAGAGGGAAGATACTATTTTAGAATGGATCTTTTTACCACACAAACCTAGTAAAAAATTAAAAACTTATGTGGAAAAAGTCTCTGAATTGATTATAAAAGGAAAATTGAGACTTCGTCAATTAGCAGGTATAGACCCAGCAGAAATTATAGTGCCTTTCACTGCTGATGAGATAAAAAAGTTGTGGGAAGACAATGAACCATGGCAAAGAGCTTGTGCTAATTTTTTGGGAGAAATCAATAACAATTACCCAAAAAGCAAGAGACTTAACTTTATAAAGAGAACTTCTTGGATCCTCCCTCGAATTGTCCGTGGTGCTCCAATAACCAGAGCCCATACATTTTATACCGATGCTAATAAATCAGGGAAAGCAGGTTACAAATCAGAAGAATTGAGTAAAGTGGAACAAAGTCCTTATGATTCTGTCCAGAAGGCAGAATTATATGCCATCCTTATGGTGCTTAGAGATTTTAAAGAACCTCTTAATATAATTACTGACTCACAATATGCAGAAAGAGTTATTTTGCATATCGAAACTGCTGAATTTATACCTGATGATACAGAACTGACCTCATTGTTTACCCAGGTACAAGACATGATCAGAAACAGGCTCTGCCCTATGTATATAATGCATATCCGATCCCATACGGGTCTGCCAGGTCCTCTAGCACAAGTTAATACAGATATTGATCAATTATTGATTGGTAGTGTGCTGCAGGCATCTGAATTTCATAAAAAACATCATGTCAATAGCAAAGGCTTGAAAAAAGAGTTTTCTATTACATGACAACAAGCTAAGGAGATTGTAAAGAAATGCCCTACTTGCTCTTTTTATAACCAAACACCATTGCCTGCAGGGACTAATCCAAAGGGTATTAAAAGGAATGAAATTTGGCAGATGGATGTGTTTCATTTTCCAGAATTTGGCAAATTAAAATATGTACATCACACCATTGGCACGTACTCAGGTTTCCAATGGGCAACTGCTTTAAGCTCAGAAAAAGCTGATTCAGTAATCACTCATTTATTAGAAGTTATGGCCATCATGGGTATACCTACACAGATAAAGACGGATAATGGTCCAGCTTATGATTCTAGGAAAATGAAACGATTTTTTGCTTATTATAATATTAAGCATGTTACAGGTAGACCATACAATCCTACAGGTCAAGCAGTTATAGAAAGATCAAATCGAACTATAAAAGATATGTTGAACAAACAGAAAGGGGTGGAAAATACCCCCAGGAATAGGTTACATAATGCTTTATTAACCTTGAATTTTCTCAATGCTAATGAGAAGGGGACAACGGCTGCAGAAAAACATTGGATATTGGAAAAGTCTGCTGAATTAAATCAACCAATTTATTTCAAGGATGTGCTGACCTCACAGTGGAAGCCAGGAGATGTGCTGCATTGGGGAAGAGGTTTTGCTCTTGTTTCCACAGGAGAAGAAAACTTGTGGATACCATCAAAATTAATAAAGGTTTGATCTGAAGAGAAGAAACCTCTTGGAGTGGAGAAATGACAGCATCTACAATGATGATGACCATACAGGTGGTAAGAAAAACATAAAATGGGGGTAGGGTTCTGTTCTTGTCTCGACAGGAAAACGCTCATCTTTGAAAAATTCAAAGGACCCTAGATGTTTGAATACTGACAGATGGAAAAATAACTACCCAATATGGATTATCAAGAAAACTGAATAGGTTCTGTGAGTATGAAGCTCTGGAATATACTAAATCATATTTCTGAATTTATATAGCTGGTTTTGAAGTTGGACTCTTGGCTCGGTCCCTCTCTAATTCCAAGCCTGTTGTTAGGAGAAAAACCCAGAGTTTCTGGAGTTTCTGTCTTATGTCAAGAGCCATGATATGAGACAGAAATATGAGTTTAGAAAACATCTTTGCTTTTCTTCATATCTATCATACTTTTCATTGAATATGTCTATCATACCTTTCATTGAATATATGTTTGTATATGTCTATATAATTAATGTTGAAGTTTTCCACAATGAACAATGAGTTCTTTCTGCACTGACATTTGAAGTTTTCAGGAAGAAGATGGGACCCCCATAACAACAACTCCACTCGGTTGATATGACGTCATGATACTGATAGTGCTGTTTCGGGTATCAGCTGCACAGATGATTCCAACTTGGTTAGCTGAAATGGTGCACATCTTGAACAATATTCTGGCCAGACCTCCACAAAATACTCAGAGACTGTTTGCAATTTTAAAAGACATTGACCTTGAAATTTAACCATCATTTTAGTTTCACAGGATCCTCCAGAAAGAACCATACCCCCATGACAGCTGGAAGTAATTCTAGAGGACGATGCCCCCTCTCTCAGCAAAGTTTGTCCTCAGGTTTAGGAACAATATTTAGGGATTGATTATAATTAGTATACGGTTGAGAGTTGGGAAAGGAATTTTATAAGCTCAGGGATCTTTTAAAAAAAAAGGGGGGATAATTGGATAGATAATAATGGTATTTGTGAGTTATTGTTTGTAGATAATTACATCGGCATATATTGAATATTGTATGGATGCATGCTTCTACCTGTTTAAAACATTTTTTATGTATTGATATATATTGTATTGATATATGTATACCATATTGCAGTGTACATTTCTACCTCTGATTAAGATACTCATATATTGTTTATGTATTGATATTTATTGTTTACATTTGGAGGTCATTGTCCTCATTTATTGCACAGTTGTTTATTCTCTTAGTCTTTAAGTTAGACACATGTTAAGAATTGTAGATCAATAGTCATCTATGTCTGTCATATTTATGGTTAGACTAATCAGGTTCTTTAGATACATAGAGATTATATATAAATAGTCTTCAACCTCTTCGAAGAGCTGTAGAAAATGGCATTTAATTTAATCTTAGAGTTCTGTGTAGTGAGACACAATCACTCCTGGCAACACTGACCTATTCTTGAGAGATTGTTGAGCACCAAAGACACTCCACTTGGAGCTTGTCTTCTTGACAAAACTGGCCTCTGGGTAAGGAACTGCTCATACCTCAACTACTGACAAATACACGGTATCCGGAAATGGATAAACAGAACTGTCAAATCTTGCCAAGCCAGGGTAAGACGGTTTTAAAAAATCTCTTGCCTGTTAAAATCCGGAAATGGATAAAATCCGGAAATGGATAAACAGAACTGTTAATTCTTGCCAAGACAGGGTAAGATGGTTTTGAAAAATCTCTTGCCTGTTAAAAATAATCTGTCAGTTATTCTAGGCCTAAGTCAGAGTTGGTTGCTTCAACGCTGCAAACAGGTCTTTGGCGATTGCCCAGGTAGTCAGTTGTCTCTGTGATTTGTTGCATGTTTTGGAAGTTCTTTGATTGCACTTCCTAATTACTCATGTAACATTATTTCCCTTCTCGGATCTTCTATGGGGTTGAAGACTAGATAAATGTAGCTACTTTCCTCTCATGACTTGGCCAAGTTATTTATTATACAAGACTTTAGCTAGTTAGAATAGGATGTTTGTACTTATTGTATATAATTGTGTAGGTTTGTACTTACTGTATATAATTTCGTAGTAGGCTTAGAACTCTCTTACTTAAACAAAAGGGGGAGGTGCTGCGGGAGTATCGTCTGCTGCTTCAGCCAATAGTCGCTGAAGCACGAGCCCACGGTGCTGTGGGAGGGCCTTCCGCTCCGTCAGCCAATAGCCACTGAAATACCAGCCCACTGGGGCGTGGTATATTTCTCTTTTAAAAAGAGCCACAGATCTCGGCTCGGGCCTCTTGGTTCCGGCACTTGGTCCCGGCTCCTGCTCCCGGCTCCTGCTCCAGCGACTAGGCTCCCTTCCTGACGGTTTATGGTGTATGTAAGTTTTACCCCCCAAAATAAATAACCCCTTAAAGCATAACTGGTGTGGGATTGATTCGCCATTAAGATCTTATGGAGGCATCTTTTCTATTAAGGTTCTGTCCTGTCGTAGGGTTTCTATTGCTGTGATAAAACACCATGACCAAAACGCAAGTTGGAGAGGAAAGGGTTTATTTGGCTTACACTTCAGCATTGCTGTTCATCACTAAAGGGGGTTAGGGCAGGAACTCAAACATCACAGGATCCTGGAGGCAGAAGCTGATGCAGATGCCATGGAGGATACTGCTTACTGGCTTGCTTCCCATGTCTTGCTTAGCTCATCTTATAGAACCCAGGACCAGCAGCCCAGGGATGGCACCACCGGTGTTGGGCTGCGCTCTCCCCTACTGATCACTAAATGAGAAAATGCCTTACAGCTGGATCCCACTGAGGCATTTCTTCAGCTTCCTCTGATGACTCTAGCTTGTGTCAAGTTGACACACAAAACCATCCAGTACAACTTGACAAACATCACTATTAAACCATATCCCTTCCTTTCTTATTCATCTCACATTAAAATCAGAGTTTTTGTAAGTTCCACAGTCTTTACCAATTCAGACACATTAAATTTTCAGTTTCTTTAAAATATCCAATCTCTTTTAAAAGTTCAAATCTTTCAGTGGCGAGCTTCTTTAATAAATCAAAATTAAATACCTTCTTCAAGAGGGAAGAACCAGGGCACTGACACAATCTGAACCGAGCAAAACAGTATAAATAACTTAATACTCAATTATCTGGGATTCACTCATGATTTTTCTGGACTCCTCCAAAGGCTTGGGTCAGTTCTACAGTTCTGCCTTCTGCAGACACACAGCTTGTCTTCTAGGCTCTGGCTAGCTCCACTCCACTGCTGCTGCTGATCTTGGTGGTCATCCCATGGTACAAGCATCTCCAAAATGCTGGGGTCCCTTGCTACAACTGGACTGCACTTTCCCCAATAGCCTCTCATGGGCTCTCTTCATGGTGCCAAGCCTCAACTTCTCTGCATGATTTCTCCAGTCCTGGGCCTTCAGCTGCCACTGAGGCTGCACCTTCACCAATGGCCTTTTCTGGCCTCTCACAGTGCCAAACCTCAGCAGCTCTCCATGACACCTTCGTGCCTTCTAAATCTGTGCAATACTTACACATTATCAAGTCCAGCTGCCAGCACAAGGTACAACCTTGGCCACCTCTGGAACACAGCTTTTCTGTGTTCTCAGGAAACACTTTGCAGAAGATTTCACCTGAGTGATGCTGGTCTTTTCTTTATCACCACTAATTTCTGAGCTCCAGCCAGCCAGCATCAATTATCCCAGCAAAGCAAAATTTTGCTTTACTAATTCTGGTATATTTTTAATCACGGCTGATTCTTCAACCGAAGCTAACCACAGTATAACCCCAGCTAACTGCAAAATCTTAATTCAAAATAGTAAATGACCCTGGTTGAGTCTTTAAACTTCCCTCTGAAATTTTGCCCAGGCAGGCTTCCATCCTTTTCACTTCTCTCAGTATTCTTATCTTCTAAGTTCCCACAGAACATCCCACTGAGGTCTCAATACTCAATGGCCTCTCTAGCCCAAATTTCCAAAGTCCTTCCACAATCCTCTCAAAAATATGGGGTCAACAATACCCCACTCCTGGTACCAATTTGTCCTAATTAGGGTTTCTATTGCTGTGATAAAGCATCTTGACCAAAAAGCAAGTTGGAGAGGAAAGGGTTTATTTGGCTTACACCTCGGCATTGCTGTTCATCACTGAAGGAAATCAGGACAGGAACTCAAACAGCACAGGATCCTGGAGGCAGAAGCTGATGCAGAGGCCATGGGGGATGCTGCTTACTGACTTACATCCCATGGTTTGCTCAGTCCAACTTCTTAAAGAAAGAAGGACTACCACCCGCCATCAGCTAGGCCCTTTCCCATTGATCACTAAATGAGAAAATGCCTTACAGCTGGATCTCATGGAGACATTTCCTCAACTGAGGCTCCTTCCTCTGATGACTCTAGCTTGTGTCAAGTTGACATAAAACTAACCAGTACAATTTTTCTATTTTTCCTCCTCTATCAAATTGCAAATAGGAGGCAGTGAACTCCACAGGAGCAGAACTGAGCTAGCAACCTGGGCCAGAGCAGGCCTGAGGCAGTGAACTCCACAAAAGCAGGACTGAGCCAGTGACCTGGACTGGAGTGGACCTGGGACCGTGAACTCCACAGGAGTGGAAGCGGATCCTGATCAGAGACATTTGTGGAAACAGGACTGGGCCAGTGACTTAGGCTGTAACAAACCTGAGGCGGCAAGCTCCATGGGAATGGGAGCAAATCCAGACCAGGGATATTTTTGGAGACAGGACTGAGCCAGTGACCCAGGCTGGAGAAGACCTGAGACAGCGAACTCCAGGTCCTCTGTGGGTCTGGGCACACCCAAGTCTGGGACCACTGAGAAAGAAGATCAGAGCCAGAGACCTATGTAGGACCAACCCCAAGCCAAGGACCTCCGCAGGAGCAGATCCAGACCAGGGACATTTACAGAAATAGGTCTGAGCCAGCAAACTAGACCAGAATAGGCCTAAGACAGCAAACTCCCTGTCACCTGAGCAAACCCTGGGAGTGCTGAGTGACCTCCAGGAATATGGAGTAACCAATGGAGTAACTAGAACTGTGGCACTGAATGTACCACAAGTAACAACCATCTGAGCCTTGGATCCACTGACACCTAGAAGATTAATAACCAGAGTCAAAGACAGCCTCAACCACACCAATTAGAGGAAAAGATGAGTAGACAAGGTAAGAACACATGCAACACCACAAAGAGCAACACGACACCAGTAAAATCTGGAGAACTACTACAGCAAGACTTGAACAACCAAATATAAATGAAGCAGAAGAAAATGACCTAAAAAATAACTTCAGGAGAATGTTTAAACTCTTAAAAAGGAAATGAGAAATTCCATCAAGGAAATGGAAGAAAACACAAACAAAAAACTGGAAGACATCAGCAAATCCCTTAATGAAAACCAAGAAAAAGAAATCAAACATATGAAAGAAACTATTCAAGACTTGAAAACTGAAATAGAGACAATAAAGAAGACACACGCCAAGGGAATTATAGAAACAGAAATCATGAGAAAATGATCAGGAACCACAAATGCAAACATAAACAGCAGAAAACAAGAGATGGAAGAGAAAAATCTCAAGCACTGAAGATGCAATATAGGAAATAAACTCATCAAAGAAAACATTAAATCTAACAAAAGTTTAACACAAAACATCCAGGAAATATGGGACACCATGAAAAGACCAAACCTAAGAATAATAGGTATATAAAGAGAAGAAGTTCAACTCAAAAGCACAGAAAATATATTTAACAAAATCATTAAAGAAAACTTTCCCAACCTAAAGAAAGATATGCCTATGAAGAAACAAGAAGTGTACAGAACATCAAATAGACTGGATCAAAAAAAAAAATCCCCTTGCCACATAATAATTAAAACACTAAATATACAGAATCAAAAAGAATATTAAGAGCTGCAAAGGAAAAATGTCAAGTAACATATAAAGATAGACCTATCAGAATTACACCTGAGAACATTGGAGACAATGAAAGCCAGAGGTTGTGGTCAAGCATCATGCAGACATTAAGAGACCACAGATGCCAGCCCAGACTACTATATCCAGCAAAACTTTCAATCACCATAGAAGGACAAAGTAAGATATGCCATGACAAAACCAGATTTAACCAATGCCTAGCCATAAACCCAGCCCTACACAAAGTACTAGAAGAAAAACTCCAACCCAAGGAAGTTGGCTACATCAACAAAAACACAGACAATTGATGATCTCACAGAGGCAAAACCCAAAGAAGGGAAAAACACACACAATAACATCACCAACAACAAAAAGTAAATTAACAGGAGGTAGCAATCACTGGTCATTAATATCTCTTAATATAAATAGACTCAACTCACCTATAAAAAGACACAGGCTAACAGATTGGATATGAAACAGAATCCATACTTCTGCTGCATATAAGAAACACATTTCAACCTCAAAGACAGACATCACTTCAGAGTAAAGGACTGGGGGAAAAAACTCCAATCAAATGAACCTAAGAAACAAGCTGGTGTAGCTTTCATAGTAACTAACAAAATAGATTTCAAACTAAAATTAATCAAAAGAGACAAAGAAGGATATTTCATATTAGTCACAGGAAAAATCCATCAAGAGGAAATTTCAACACTGAACATCTATGCACCCTCTTATACTATTTATGCCATTGTAAAGCATGCATTCAGCCTCTTTTACGTCTGCAGGATTCGGTTGTTGTTCTCCGTTCCAGCAGAGGATATTGATTTGTGAGTCTACTCTAAATAAATAACCCTCTATTATTCTCAATTCTAAGATAGTGTGGGATTTCTTTTAAGTGTCCTTCTTCATAGCTACAGTACTGAAAACAGCCTGGTATTGGCATAAAAACAGACAAAAGGACCAACGAAACCAAATCTAAGACTCAGATATTAATCCAGACACTTTCAAACACCTGATTTTTGACAAAGAAGCAAAAAATATCAAATAGAAAAAAGAAAGCATATTTAACAAATGGTGCTGGCATAACTGGATATCAACATGTAGAAGAATTAAAATAGATCTATATCTATCACCATGCACAAAACTCAAGTCCAAATGGATTTAAAAAAAAGACCTCAACATAAATACAGCCACACTGAACCTCATAAATAGAAAGTGGGAAGTACACCTGAATTCATTGGCACAGGAGACCACTTCCCAAACGTAACCCCAGTAGCACAGACACTGAGAGAAACAATTATTAAATGGGACCTCCTGAAACTGAAAAGCTTCTGTAAAGCAAAGGACACGGTCAACAAGACAAAATGGCAGCCTACAGGATGGGAAAAAATCTTTACTAACCCGACATCAGAGCATGAGAAAACTTAAAAGAAAAAAAGGGGGGGTTCTAGACATACAAAAACAGAATCAAGCACAGCTTCATGGTAACCATCTTTACTCCAGCAGGCTTCTGTTTGCTGGCGGCAAGCAGAGGAACGGCTCCTGTGAGAGAGGCTTTCTGACTCAGCATTAGCGGCAAAAACCTTGCAACTCTTTTAAGAGGCTTTGACACCAAACACTGAAATGGTGTTTAGGAGCAGCCAGCATCAGGCTTCTTGGTGTTGACATGGACCTAGAAACTCTACAGAGTTGTTGCAATAAACATGGCTCTCACTAGTATCTGTACCATGAAGTTAGACTCTCAGAAAGCTGAGAAATGGGGCCGAGTCAGCTGCCAAAGCCACAGCTTTAATCCTAGCCGTGGTGTTTAGCAGATTAAAGGCTCATGTGGTCAGAAAAAGATAGGGACATACAGTAAAGACAGATTTAGACCAAAAAAACCTCTAAACTGTTAAAAGTGTATTTAAAAATATACATGGCTTGGGAAAGAAAAGAAAAAGGATAGAGAAAGTCTAGAGAAAAAAAAAACAGAATAATCAGGTGTGGTGGCACATTCCTTTAATACCACCACCTGGGAGGCAGAGGTAGATGGATCTCTGTGAGTTCGAGGCCAGCCTGGTCTACAGAGTGAGTTCCTGGACAGTCAAAGATACACTGAGAAAGCCTGTCTAAAAAAAAAAAATTAAAAAACAAAAACAAAGGAAATAGAGTTTTTTAAAAACCACATAAATAAGGAAAATACACAGAAAATCTCAATACTCTGTGTTATTGTCTTTGAATTGTTTGACTTTTGAGATAGGAGCAATAGCTGCTAAAAGACATTTGATTATAAATGCTGCTGTATTAATCCAACCAATATATTTTGAAAATGCCTTGACTTCAAACTTTAAGTGAAAAGATATGTTACTTTGGAGAAGACGTTTTGCTTTTGTTTCCACAATAAGTGAGAGGCTGTGGATTCATTCTGGGTTAAGAAAAATAAGGTTTGATCAAGGTAGACATACTGAAAAATCTCCAATAGGAGCAGATGGTCCAGATAATCCAACGTTTTAGAGCACATTATCCAACCCTACAGCCTTCAAGGTAACTGTCACAATTCCTAGAACAACCTGGTGGGCCAACTCACCTCCAACTCAACTCAACTCAACTCACAATGAGAGGCTAGATTGGCTAGATTGAACAAAACCCAATAGATCTGTAAGTCTTCTAGGACCAACCTCACCTTGTAGGCTGGGAGTCTTTTTGACACACTCAGACTTTTGCTTGCCTTGGAGTAATTCCCACTACCCTTACAGTCCAATGGGATATTCCCAGGTTGTGAGCCTATCACTTTACCCTGACTAAACATAGGCCATTGTCTTCTAGAAGACAATGGACCAGAGAAGCGGCATGCCAAGGGTCCCAACAGCTGTAGCATCTCCTCATAAAAGAGTCAGTTCAGGTCCAGGGATTGCAGGGAAAATAGAATGAGCAACTCCAGAAAAGACAGAGAAATTCATTAGAAAAGGCCTCCATGTCTGGAGTAGAACATAAAATAAAGTTGGTGGGGTTTTTTTTGGTTTGATTTTGTTTTGTTTTGTTTTTTGATTTTGTTTTTTAGGAGGAAGAAAAGGGCTAAAATGTTTTAGTGGAATAAAAATCAGGGTTAGAAGAATGAGTAAGGAACCCAGAATGGATTTTCCAAGAATATGCCTCTACCCCCACTTGGGACAGAGCAGAGCTTGCACCCAGGCTCAACAAGGCCTGCTAGCTATCTCAATTAAAAGAGGACCTGAGTTGCCCTGAATGTGGAGGCAAGGACTAACAGCTTCTTTTGCCGTTAGTTTACCATTGAAAATAGCATCTTGTAATATGTAATATGGCATGCTGTGTTCTAACTGCCCATGTTCTCCAGTTGAGTGAGGAGATTAAGTTCCCAGTCATCAAACTCACAGGGTACACTTGCCCTGAACACCCATCCTGTATCCATGGGCTATCTATGGCAAGTCTACAAAACAAATCCCAGGGGAATTATATTTCCCTCTTAGCTTGGAAGTTAGTGGACGGCATCTGACTCTTCCCCCAGTGAGATGGAACCCTGACTTAGCCCAGATGTGGCCTCCAGGGTCCACTTCTATCAAAGAGCATGTCTGGACATCGGAGGAGGTGGTGTTTGCTGCTGGGAGAGAATGGCTAAAGACACTTATACTCGCTGATATCCAGTGTGAAATTTGTAAGCATTTCCCTCTACACTACAGGGCTCGGCTGTGTGGTTCAACCTGTTGCACGATGTCGTTCACCTCGCTAAAGAAGACATTAATTATGGCATCTGAGGAGTTCTCATTAGCCTTGTCTCTTAATGTTTCCTGTGAGGTAGTGACAGAAGACACACAGTGGCTGACCTCTGAACTTGAGTTGGCTGGGGGGAGGTTTCTTAAGGTCGTGAATCACGTCAGTGGCCTTTTCCTTGCTGCATACCTTACATAGACAAAGACAACAGAGACACCATCAGCCTTGCTGCCTGCAGAGGTTTCCCATGGTTCTATTGCCTGATCTCCTTCTCCAATAATGGTCCATCCCCAGCTGATTGTCTCAATAAGAGTTATAGTTATCCTTATGGTTTCGCTCTTTATGTCACTGAAGTGACCCCAATCACTTAACACAACGTCATCAAACGACTGGCTGTCCTGCTTCCCAGATCTACACAGGCAACTAAACTCTATCAAAGTTCTCTGGATTGTCCCTAGAGATCTGCCCTTAAGGGTTCTTCTTTTTCTGGTCAACACCCTAAAATACGGGCCTCTCGTCAGTAAGTAGCCAGTCATTGCCCCATCGCTGACTACAGTTTGTGTTGATCTCTGAGCGGGGAATGAAGGGATAGTGGTCTGATCTAGAAAACAGACTTGCCCCTTTAAGAGGGGCTTCTCCTTGCTCTTGGGATTGTTTTCTCACATACACACACTCCTCAGGACATTGTATCCTTTATGGTTGCAAGCTTTACGAGTTGCTATTGGTCACCGGGAAGGACCAATAAGGGACAAAGGGAGGCCAGAAGGAAAAAGGCCCTAGGAACCTATCCAAAGTGTGATCCAGAGCCCTGTGGTGTACTCCATCTCTGGGGCCCCTCCTATTCCCTTCATGGAAGCTATTTGTCTATCCTAATAAATTTTGCCATTTTTATCACAACACACACACACGCACACACACACACACACACACACACACACACACACACACGCACACACACACACACACACACACAATTGGCACTTTCTCTATTCTCTGCATCTGCAGCCCCCTGATCTCCATCACCTCCACTTAGGATGCTGGCCACTTTCACAGTCAGCTTCTGTGGCCTCCTCTCTTCACCTGTCACTCCAGTTTCCTGCTGACTTTTCCTTTCCCTGCATGAGTCTTGTTTCCAGGACATACAGTGCTTTGTCTATCCTATGGAATGAACTCAGTGGTACCCCCTAAATAATCATCCTCATCCAAGACCCCCAGAGTAGTGACTTAATGAGAAGGATAGAGGTCTTGAGACCCATTGAAAAGTAATTTTGCAAAAGCTCTGGCTAGGGTAAGGAGTGCTTCAGGTTCTACTAAAATGGAAACAAAGATTTAGAAGGCGTTTACGGAACACACAGGAGGAATCTAGAAAGAGGCCCTATGACCTAGCAAAATGACCTTGAGGACAGGATGTGGGGCGGGAGGATGACAAATGTTTGCAGTCTTTGTAACAGGTGATTAAGTTTTAAAAGACAACTTTAACACAGTTTAAATTAAGTTTCTATTAAAAGTCACAGAAATACTCATTTAAGATATCAGCAAAGGGTATTAACAACAACAATAAAAGGCAGAATAGGATTAATGTTCCGTTAAAAAAAACTACCCAACAGCTCAGAAGAAGAGGAAGTAAAGACTCCTTAAGAATTCAATGAGCATGATTGATGGTACAAACACAGGGGATGGGGAGTAAGCTGATGGACGTCCATTATGGGGGAGCATATGGTAAACAAGGCATCATGATTAGACTCATTGACCCTAGATCCAGATGTTTGTGTTCCCTCTCTATCTACTGTGTCCTGCTCAGAGCAGGTACTGGTCTGTAGCTGGTCAAGAGTCAAGAAGGGACAGGACATGCCATGTGCGGTGAGCACCATACCCAGGAGGGTAGGGCGCCCTTGCCCTGCCTCTGGGAACAGTTCTCCACAAATGTCCACATTTACGACCAGGACTGCTGGATACGAGACTTGGGAAACACTGGAGCCACTCACAGATTGTAAAATAAAGAAAAGACCCTTCACTGACATGATTTCTAAAGTTCTGTTGTCTGAGGATCTTCTCAGAATGTGGGGGTACCTGACTCTTTGGAGGATCCCCACTCCATCTCAGTCCCCATTCTTGGCTTCTAGGATATTGCCCTTGCTGACTCATGTCTCCTCATAGAGAAGTCTACTCTTGATTAAGGACTTCCTCGGCTTATCTAATGGCACCTGAATCAGAGCCTTGGCTGCAGATCTGGAGCCGAGTGTAGGGTTATGGGCAAGGGACTCATCGTGGATCCGTTTCTTTCAATACGTCCCTGGTTTCTTGTTCCCTACTAACCAACCCAGCGTTCAAGATCATTGCTGCATTGTTTACGTAGTCCCTTGTTTACCAAGCGCCAATACAGCCTGCCCAGCTGGCCACTCCTGTGTGCTCCACCAGGATGGCAGAGAAGTCAAGACAATGTGTTCAGGCACACCTGTCTCAGGAGCCACTGCTCACTCCATGCCTGGGGCACTGGAGCAGCACGTTCCCTCTGCTCTCTGAAGGGAACTAACTACTCACAAAGAATCCCTGCTGATCAGATGTAGTCGCGCTCCTGTCTTGGACCCATTGGTGCATTTCCTCGTTAAATTTAGTCCCTCCTGGATATATTTCTCAGCCTCTAGCCTTCCTTGGGTGCTATCTGATAACTCCGGACAGCCTTCAGTAAAGATGGTGGTTATCAGTTAAACTCTCTCCATCCACCCTGATAGCTTCTCTTACTCACTTTTTATCCAGTGCCCCAACCTGTTCCTGGTTATCCATCTGCATGTACCAGTACTGCATCAGCAGTGAGCTCTCTCTTCCGCCACAGAGGACACCCATGCCCACGGTAACAACCAGACTGCAACCGTCTTCCTTAGGGTACGTTAATGAGAATCATGGGGTTTTTTTTTTTAACACTGCTTATCTTTCTTGCCTATCCTTCCCCACCATGTGCACCTCACACCCAGCCCCTCGGCACCCCATGCTCAGCCTGGATGTTTTCTCTCTGGGACATAGTCCCTTCTAAATGCCAACATGCAGTGAGCTTGGTTGTCTCAAAGCCCAGACTCTTGGCACGCTGTGCCTCAGTCTTGTTTCTCTGCTTCCTGAATAAAATTATTTCAACTGTACAAGGCTTTTTCTTTGGGGCCACCAACCAGCTCCCAAATCATGACACGGGCTTGGTCCAAGGTCCAATAGTGCCCTCTGCTGGCGTGCCTTGGAATGTTAGTCACACAGCTTAGTTCAGATGGTCGAATTACACTTCTGTTCATTTGCCCTCCCTAGAGCAACATCTAAAGTAAGGGCCCTATGTTATTGAAGGTGCCAGGACTGGTATCTCCTTATGTCAGCCAGTTTTGTTAAGCTATATAGGAGGCCTAAGGCAGTGAGTGGTGGAATCTACGCTAAAAGACTGTGCCTGTATTACATGGATGGTTGGAGTGTGTGTGCCATCTGGATCGTAAAGCTACAGGACCTGTCTCAGCCAGCTCAGCTCCTTCCCCCTCCGCTCAGGCCACACCGTCCTCTGTGCCCTTTCTTGAAGACAACAAGCCTTTTTTTATGACTCTTCAGTTTCCCCTCTCTCCTCTCCTTCCAGTTCACCCCTCCCTTTCCCCTCTGTCCTACCCCCATCCATTCCTCCATTTCTATTCAGGAAAAGGCCAAGCTTCCCATGGATATCAAATTACAGTAAGACTAGACACCCTCCCCCTTCATATGCAGGCTTGACAAGGCAACCCCATATGAGGAATAGGGTCTTCCCAAAACCCAGCGAAAGAAACAGAGACAGCCCCTGCTCCCTCTGTCAGGGGTCCCACAAGAAGACCAAGCTACACAACTGTCATATATGTGCAGAGGGCCTAGGTCAGTCCCATGCAGGCTCCCTGGTTGTCAGTTCAGTCTCTGTGAGCCCCTATGAGCTCAGGTTAGTTAATTCTTTCTTGTGGTGCCCTTGAGCCCTCAGGCTCCAACAATCTTCCGCCTCTACTGCAGGTTCTCTGAGCTTCTCCTAATGTTTGGCTGTGGGTCTCTGCATCTGTTTCCATCAGTTGCTGGGTGAAGCTTCTCTGATGATAACTGGGGTAGGCACCAATTTATGAGAATAACAGAATATCCTTAGGAATCATTTCATTGACTTTGTGTGTGTACCAGTCCTGTTTGGTTCTGTCCTAGGTGTTTGGGGTACTCCACCTCTGGGTCCTGTCTACAGTGGGCTTCTGCTGTCGCTGCATGTCCCTCCATGTGCAGTCTAAAGAGCTCATCTGCCTAAGTGTGCTTGCTCACATGATCACTCGCAGGCTTTTCAGGGATCTTGGCATTTGACTTTTCTCCCTCCCTGTAGCCTAGAACAGTATTTAGGGTATAGTAAGTATTCCCGTCTGTACCAAGGGACTCAATGACATGATGATATGGGCCTATCAGGGATGTAGTCCTGCCTTTGGCTCATCAATTACTCTAGAGCAGTGCTTCTCAACCTTCCTAACGCTGAGACCCTTTAACACAGTTCCTCATGCTGTGGTGACCCCAACCATAAAATTATTTTCATAATGTAATTTTGCTACTGTTATGAATCGTAATGTAGATATCTGATAGGCAGCATGGCCTTAAGCAACCCCTCTAAAAGGATCATTTGACCCAAAAGGGTCACAACCCACTGAGAACCACTATTCTACAGTATTTCACTTACGACTATGCAGTTTATCTACACCTCATTGGAGGGCATCTGGCTTTTAAATTTGTTCAGTCCTATAAGTAAGTTAGACCACACAATCTGGGATCCTCGTGTTCACACTCACGTGTAAGAAATCAGTAATACCAGGTTCTGTAATCAAGATGTATGCACATTTCACTGGCTTTCTGGAGCCCGTTCTCTGTGGAGAGATACCTTGCTCAGCATAGGCACGGCGAAGTGGGGGGGGGGGGGGGGACATGGGACTTCGTCCTGCCTCAACAAGATGATGGGACAGGCTTCGCTGACTTCCCAGGGGAGGCCTAAAGAGCAGATGGGAGTGGGGTAAGGGGAATGTGGGGCGAGTGAGAGGAGAGGAGGGAGTGAGAACTGAGATTGGTGTGTAAAAAAAATTACTAATTTTTTAAAAAGATGTCTGCATACTTAAATTTTGGTAGAAAACGTCTGGCTGCTACTCCAGTGCCTTCCACTTAGTGTGATTTTAAAATTGTAGTTGGGAAAATGTATGGAATAGATGCATTGAAGGGAACAAAGCGATTGCTCAGCAGTTAACAGTTCTTGCAGAGGACCGGAATTTGGTTCTGAGTTCCAATATTGGGTGGCTCACAACTGCCTGTAATTGCTCCAGGGAATCCAACCCCCACACACACCACTTCTAACCTCATGGGCCCCTTCACACACACACACACACACACACACACACACACACGCACACACACACACACACATACACACATACACACACACACACACACATACACACACACACACACACACACACACTTTTTAAACACATACATTCCACCCCTCTGACAGGGTACCTGAGCCTATGAAATGTTCCGGGATCTCATTGACTTCTCAGAAGTGAAGCTGAGTCTGGGAAGAGTGGAAACTGCAGGAAAGTGATGTTTCAAGTAGGAAGCCTGAGCCACTGAGACTTTACTACCCAGGCCAACCAGAATTTAACCATGTGATCAGAAAGATATTGTAGAGAATTCAAAGAGGCCACTGACAGCATGAGGTGAAGCCAGACAGACCCCATCTTGGGATCAGCTTTGTCGGTGTGCAGAGTGAGCCAGGCTCTGCCTGCAGGCTCAGACAGTGGGCAGCTTTTGGAATTGAAGGTTCCTCCTTTAGAGACTGGAAAGAGCAAAAGTGAGGTTTCTATAGATGCGCCAGCTGCTCGAAGGATGGGGGAGAGGACATAAGTGTGGCCTCACAGGCTGTGTGTGACTGCAGGAGGAGCAGAGGTGCTGGTTACCTAGCTGGGATCACAGACAGGCAAGGAGATGCCCCTCGGGCTATCGTCTTTGTCAGGTTTCACTCCCCTCCCTTTGGGGTAGCTTTACCAGTACTAAGTGCGTGGGCAGCAGCACAGCAGATCAAAACCCCCCAGTCCCTGCCCTTCAAGTAGCAAGACTCTGACCCTTACAGATAGAGCTCTTGTGTGACCTAAGAAGCTGGGATTCCTCGACCCTCAATTGTAGTTGCTGCTGCAACCTACAGGCAGACCAAGGAGACAGGATTCCTCAGTCTTGAAAGCAGCAGGTGTAAGCCTAGGAAGCTGGAATTCTCTTACCTTTAACAATAGTTAGTTTTTTACATTAATGCACATACTCACACTCTTGTGCACAGTATTTGATCACACACCTTTCCATTTTCACACAGCTCTACACATTCATACACAGTCTCTCATCACATGCATAAACACTCAACTCATACTTGCACACTCATAGAAACACAGACAATCATGCACTCACATACACTAACACACTCATAGATACACATTCACATCTTCACACCATTGCACACACATAGCAACACGAACTTCTGCACATCTTCACTCACATATTCATCCACATATTTACAATCACAATCCAATACTGACACACACAAACACACTCACTTTTGTACAGTATTGCAAATCCAAGCTCCTAAACACACTCATGCATTTGTATCCATTCCCGTATCCATATTCAATCACACACTCACAAAGTCACAGGCTCACACAAAACATTCAGATACCACACACTATTACATACTCGGTGCACATCCATGCTCATTCACACTCACGCTCACTCACAATCTTACACACTCACACCTAATAACACACAGAGCTACAAGCTCACAGTGCTCTCCAAAACACAACCACCTTCACGGTTACTCACACTTACTAACTCAGATATCTACATGGTCATACATTTATCCATGCTGAAATGGTCACATTACTCATACAATTATACACACATGTTGTCATGATCTCACACCTTCACACGCTTTGAATACCTGACCCACTCATACATCTACACATTCACATGGGCTAACATTCAAAGTCAGACTCCCATTCACACAGATTCACATCATATACTCTTCCTCCCATTATACATTCTTGCACACTCACCCATACTCTTGAACACTCTTGTACTCATACACACAGAGAGAGAAAACACACACACATATTGGCATTGACTCAGTCACATGCATTCTCAATAACAGACTCATGCGACCTCACAATTCCTCACACAATCATATAATTTTGCACACAATTGTGCACTCGTACATTCATGTGCACTTTCATACACTTTTTTTATGCACACACAAGCAAATCTACAAAATCACATTAATATGAAGTAGTAACTGAATGTAACACAGACTGAGTCAGTCACACAAGTTCATGCATGTCCAGACACTCATGTACACTTACAAACACTAACTTTAACACTTCCCTAACTCTAACACTAATCCTAACCTCAATACTAGACTAGCCCAAACCCTACAGCTAACTAAAAAGCAATCCCTAACCATAAACCTAAAACTAAACCTTATTATATCCCTACCCATGACAATATCTATAGTTCTAATGAAAAACTAAACCAAATATATGCCTGACTCTAACTCTAAATCTAAGTTTCCCCAAATCCGACCATGACCATAATGCTAACTTTAACTCTTTCAACCTAACTCCATTTCTGACACAGCAGCAACACTAACTCTAGCACAAACCCCTGATAAACTAATCCCAAGCCTCCTCCTAACTCTAACCCTAAACCTAAAATGAGCTTAGTGCTAAGGCCAGGCTGACTTAATTCCTAACCCTAACCCAGGCCTTAGTCCTCGCCCTGACCCTGATGCTGCTATGGCCCTAACACTAAATCCATTCCTAACACCGAATGTTCTCACTTTTTCCACACCTTAAATAACTTACCCACGCTGTCATAGCTTGCAGACGTTTTTAGTTTTCTTTCCCATCCCAGAAATTATCTAAATCTCCACGCACAGATCCATCGTTCCTAAAAATATGCCATGTTTCCATTCTTTTCACATGTTCCTGTGCTGACTCTTATAATGACATGAACAAATGAGTCTGGCATCTGTTGTGAGGATTGTCTCCCTGGGGAATAGTATGCAATGTCTACCTCTCCGCATACGGTTCCAATGACAAACAAAATTTCAGGTTCGCCAAAGTTCACCCTGCGGGACCAATGAGTTTCCTGAATTTACTTACAGAGCGTGGGGTCCTGAAAGCAGCTGCACCGGAAAGTCTTCCCAACTCCATGTAGGTCCCTCCCTGGTGTGTGGGCGGTCCTTCTGTATATGTGTTGCTTTTATTGGTTAATGAACAAAGCTGTTTTGGCCTACGACAGGGCAGGATAGAGTAAGGCGGGAATTCCAAGCAGAGAGAGGAGGGAAGAAGGCGGAGCTAGAGAGATGCCATGTAGCTTGATGGAGGACGCTTGAAAGAAATCCCACACAGGTTCAGAACTGAGAAAAATAGACGATTATTTATTTAGGGGTAGACTCACAAATCAGAATCCTCTGCTGGAATGAATAACAGAAACCAAATCCCATCGTATGTTCTACATGGGCATAAATAGTATAAGAGGCCACGCCCCAGTGGGCGGGTAACCACTGGCTATCGGACTTCCTACAGCAGGAACTGCTAAAGGGGACCTTATGGGTAGACTGCGAGCCTCATGGCAAAATACAAAATAGGAATGGGTTAATTTAAGTTGTAAGAGTTAGTTAATAAGAAGCCTGAGCTAATTGGCAAAGCAGTGATTTAATTAATACAGTTTCTGTGTGACTATTTCAGGTCTGGGAGGCTGGGAAACAAACAAGTAGCCTCTGCCTACACCTCTCCCTTCTTACTCTTCCCCAAACTCCATATTCTAGTTCCTCCATGGGACTGCATGGGGTTAGAACAGGACTCCATAGACCTGGCTGGATTGAATGACAGGTTACTCAGGCGAAGGTTTAATCACACTGCCCACCCCGTCTCTCTTTGAAAGAACGGCCAGCAACAAGCCCAGCTATAATGAATTCACACGGCTGAAGTCACGAAGATGGAAGCCTTAATAAAAGAAAGTTGAATGCCAACTACATACACAGGATAAGGTACTAAACTAATCTTACCTGTATACAAGCTGCTATACTATGGGGTTTTGTAAGACCCCAGGTAAACCGTACATAAAATCAAGAAAGTTCGACAACTTCTCTGTGGTGCTTTGGGATGGGTAGTTTCACGTCATCTGAGAGGAGGGAAATTTAACCAGGAAAATGCCTCCTCAAGTTCAGGCTGTAAGCAGCCAAGCCTGTGGGGCAGTGGTTCTTAACCTATGGCTCACAACCCTGAGGGGAAGGGGGACTCGAACAACCCTTTCACAGGGTTCACCTAAGAGCATCAGAAAACGCAGATACTTACATTATAACTCTTAACAGCAGCAAAATTACAATTATGAGTAGCAACAAAAATAATTTTATGGTTGGAGTGGTTCACCCCAACATGAGGAACTGTATTAAGGGGTCACAGCATTAGGAAGGCTGAGAGCCACTGCTATAGGGCATCCTCTCAATTAGTAATCAGTGTGGGAGGACTCAGTCCAGTGTGGGTGGGGCCCCCTCAGACTGGTGGTCCTGGGTCTGCAAGAAAACAGACTGAGAAAACTGAGAGAAACAAGCCCTAGGAATAAGCAGCATCCTCCATGACCTCTGCATCAGCTCCTGCCTGCTGCCCAGTTTGAGTTCCCACGCTGAACTTCCTCCATGGACTGTGACTCAGGATCTGCAAGCCAAATAAACCCTTCCCTCCCAGAGTTGCTTTGGCCATGTGTTTCGTCTCAGCAACAGAAACCCTGGCTACCGGCTAGTGCCATCTAGAATGATGGATCCCAGCCGTGTGTGGCTCTCCATGAGGGTAAGTAGCAGGTAGAGATAAGCGATGTGTGCCGAGCAACACGTCTTCAGATCTGTGTGTGATGGCTGATCTGACTACATCTGGAATCAACTAAAACCCACACAGTTACTCCGATCGTGAGAAGTAGAAAGATGCACCCAAATTCTGGGCCACACCCTGTGTTATCGGGCCACATCAATGGACATGGAAGCACCTACCCGCTCCCACTTCTACACCAGACAGCCAATCTCAGAGCCAGAGAATTCTCTGCCCCTGAGTTCTGGGCTTGTTCATGCTCTTCCTAGTGCTGCTCATGCTATAAAGACAGAATCCCCTCTGAGGGCTGGAGGCCACGAGCCAAAATAGGGTCATAGAACTGCAGGCTGGGCGAATATGGAAGGCCCTACCTATGGGGTAGGCCAGGGGTCAGGGCAGGAAAGCAGGGGCGGGGGAAGACGCTGGGGGCGGCGGTGTGGGAGTGGGGTGAGGGACACAGGACAAGACGACGGGTGGACGCTCCCTACACAAGTTTTAATGAAAGGCTTCGAAGAGTCCGCCAGTCCTGGTGCTCAGCTCAGCCTTCCAGCTGTTCTTCAGCTCTGACCACCGGAACAAAGGATCAGGAACTGCATGGCTTAGAACCCGACCCGTTGCCTCACATTTTCAGGGAGAAACCCTGAGCCAAAGCCTGGGTGGGGCTTCTTCCTTGTGGACACTGAGGGAAGGGTCTGTCACGCGGAGTGCGGAGGGTCACGGCCACCAGGACCCAGAAGTGGTCTGATTTCAACCTTGCCATGCTACTTACTAGGCATTGGGTCCAAGCGGCCCATTGCTCTTCTGGGCCTCAGTTTCTTGGTCGGGAAAAATGGAGGAATCGACCCCAGAATCCCAATTTACTGGCTGCTGTTGTCTTGCAGACTGTCCCTTCAAAATCCTGTTGCTTAGTAGTGTGTAAAGTCAGAAACTTCACCTAGATTTCTGTCCCTTTCTGAGCAAGAAACCCCTTTACCCTCAGGACAAAGATATGCTGGGATCCTTGAGAGGTATCAAATGTCTGCCTTGAAAATCTAAGCTCCAGGCCTTGGATACAACAGGTGTAGCTCAGACCATGTGTGAGTTCCTGAATTCCAAGCTCAGTACCAAGTAAGCAAGCAGAAAAATAAAATAAAATAAAAAATTAAAAAGGCCTGAGGAGCCTGAGGTCTATGGGAAATATTTCTAGACATGGGACAGAATTCCAGAGGGAGCAAAGAAAAACTGCGGGAACACAGGATGGCCACTGCCTGAACCTTCTCGACGTCGCGTTTTGGTGTGTTTCTAAAGTTTGCCACCAGAGGGCAGCAGAGCTACACAGTTGTCCCAGTGTTGCAGCATTTTGTGGGCCTTGAAGGGTCCAACACAGGATCTTGGGAGCCACGGGCACCAGGAAAGTGTAGATAAAAGCTAGTGTCCGTACAAGAATCAAGGAAGGTTTCTAGGAGCTGCTGAGCTACGCTGTGAGGCGAAATTTAAGGCCGAAAGAGGACCTCCAGAGAGAGAGGGGCAGCCTGAACAAAGATGCTGAGAGGCAGGCAAGCTAGAACCAGGGCAAAACTTGGCTTGAAGCAACATAGCAGGGCCTGAAATTCTGACATCTCTTGAGCCAGTATTTCAGACAAGTGTTAGAAGTTCACTGTGAACTACCTTAAGAAAAAATACCCTCCCGCGTGATTAAAAACTCCGGGAGACACTTTCAGGCCTGGCTGTATCCTAGACTCTAACTATCACTATGCATTGTGACGCCTTTCAGCTCTGACTCTGGCCCCACTCTTGGGCAGTCTTCCTTCTTCTTGTGACAGTATAGCCATCAGCAACTGTGAGCAGATCTCTAAACTTCCCAGAAGCCAACAAGGAGATAGCTTCACTCTTAAGAATGCTACCTAGCGTCCTGGGAGTTCCTCTGAAACGCGGAGACTGTGTTACCCAAATATCCAGAAACTTTGTTGCTACTCTTGATGATCTGGTGTCCCAGCTGCCTATGAGAGGTGGACTCAGTCCCCTAACCGACCCAAGGAGGCAACAGTCCCCAAATGAAATATGAGAGGGTCTCGGAAGGACAGACAGTGAGTACTGGGAAGGACCCACCAGGGGATGAAAGCTGGTCCTCTTGTCCTAAGTGGTTCTGAGTCAGCCTGCCATTACTTGCCTCAGTTTCCTCGGCTGAAAAGCTGACAGCAAAGGGGCACTAGGGCACATGCAGAGGGCCAGCCAGTACAGCACTGGCACACAAAGGCCCCTGGACAGGTGAGACTCCCCCTCCCCACAGTTCCCCTTTGCAAGAAATGCTAGCAGTTCGTGGCCCTTCAGCGAGGGCAGCCACAACTCTGTGAAGACGCCATCAACACTTCTTTACCCTCAATTCGAGAGAGTTTTGTTTTGTTTTGTTTTTAGAGACAGGGTTTCTCTGTGTAGCCCTGGCTGTCCTGAAACTCAATCTGTAGACCAGAATGACCTACAACTCAGAGATCCACCTGCCTCTGCCTCCCACGTGCTGGGATTAAAGTCTGCCACCACAACCCAGCAAGGATTTGAGCAATCTTAGAAAGGAACACAGATTTGCAAAGTGGGCAGAGACCCAACTCTCCCTCATATTCATAAAAAACAAACAAACAAACAAACAAACAAAACTCTTCACTGCATAGCCTGGGAGCATTTTCAGCCTGACAGCTCCATCTCCCATTCTGCCTGCTCTTTGCTGCATGGCAGCAATGGTTTCGCACCAAGAGCAAGACTTGGGTTCCCCCACTTCAGTCAGGGTGGCCCTGTGACCACAGCACAAGGAATGTGGCTGTCAAGCCTACGTTATAATAAGGACACGCAGCTTCCACCTGGCTCTCGTGACTCTCTTGGGACTCGCCTGCTGTAGGTAAGGGGACTCCAGCGCCATGATTTGGATAAATGTACCCAAAGGGCTCATGGATCAAAAGCTTAGCGCCATGGAGAGGGGTTGGAGCCTCCGGGGGCTAAGGACCTGAAGGGAGGAAGTTAGGTCACTGGGGGTATATCCGTAGAGGGACTTGTGGGACCTCAGCCTCCTCCTGTCTCTGGCTTTTGTTCTGCCAGCCACAGGGCAAGCAGCTCCCTCTCCCACACTCTCCAGCTATGAGGAATTACGAATGGGAACACGGGAGTCACACCTAGTCACTGGTGTCACTTGTCTAAGGCCACAACTTAAAGAAGCCTTCAAGCTAACTCAAGCGCTAGATTGCAACTGCCAGGCGCCAAACAGCAGCCACCTTGCCGTGTCCAGTCAGGCGTCTCTGGCAAACTGGCTGTCATTGCTGCCAACCAGGAAGTTTGGGCAGCTTGTCAGTAGGAATAAACAAATGGATCAGACTCCTTTATCAGAGCCTCCAAGTCAGGTACGATGGTGCACAATGAGTAAAAAAAAAAAGAAAGAAAGAAAGAAAGAAAGAAAGAAAGAAAGAAATATAAAAGGAAAGGACATGACAGTTCCTAGGTGTTGGGGAGGAGAAAGTTTATTGTAGATAAAAGGGAGAACATAGCTAGAGGCAGAGACATCTGGTAGAGTCCTAAATGGTCCTGACCCTGAGCCAGACCTTGTGGGGGTTGGGGACCAGAAAAGTAAAGAGTAGAGAACAGGCCGGGCAACCAAAATGGCTGGATCATATAGGGAAGAGAAGCTGAGCCTCTGGCTGGAGAAGTTTAGGGTAAGGGGTAGGTTTGCCAGCCGTACCCTGTAGCAGGTAGGGACTGATGGATGCTGGGAGAACCTGATGACCAAAAGAGTTGACACACCACAAAAAGAAGAACATCCTATCCAGCCATCCATGACCACCTCGCTGCCAGGGAAGTTGAGGTCCAGCAAGGAAATCACTCAAGTGTTCATAGGAAATGACAGGGTGGTGCTGTGGAGACGTATTTTGGAGACTCACACACCTGGACTTGAACTCTGAATGACTTAGTCTGTGAAGACAGCCCTGCCAACCATGGTAGTGCACATGCGTAATTCCAGCATTCAGATGGGGTTGTAGCTCAGTGGGTAGAGTGCTTGCCTAACATACACAAGGTGCTGAGTTCAATACCCAGCACTGTGCAAACTTAGTATGGTGTCATATCTCTGTAATCTTAGCACTCAGGAGGTAGAGACGGGAGGATCAGAAGTTCAACGTCAATTTAGGTAGTTGGAGGCCATCCTGGGCTACATGAGACCCTCATGTATAAAAATAAAATACCAGCCAGTTGTTATGGCACTCAGTTTTAATTCCAGCACTTGGGAGGCAGAGGCGGGTACATCTCTGTGAGTTCAAGGCCAGACAGGTCTGTGTAGCAAGCTCCAGGACAACCAGAGTTACAAAGTAAGACCCTGCCTCAAAAATCCATTAAATAAATAAATAAATAAAATGCCAGCCAGGGTTACATAGGGAAGTCCCATTTCAAAAATAATGAATAAATAAAATTAATTTGTAAGCATTCAGGAGATAGAAGCAGTTGGATCCAGGGTTTAAAATCATTCTAGGCTACATAGTGAGTTCAAGGATAGCTTGGGATGTGTGAAACCTTGTCTCAAAAACTAACAAAACCAAAAAAAAAAACATGATGGTCTGTTATCAAAGGCCAGCAGACCGTCACTGGTCTCTTCAGCTGTCTGGATACTAACGTCGCTCTGTAAATGCCCATGATGTTAGTACTGTGTCAGACCAGTATCGTGAAACATGCACACATATGAACTGCTTAGCCCAGGCTCCAGAGCACATAAGCTGGGAAGCCCCAGCCCTGCTTCTTTCTGAGGCTCTGGCCCTGCCCAGCCTCAGCAGAACCCTCATTGCTCCCACCTGGGTCTGGGCTGTGGTCCCAGCAGGAAATCAATGCCAGTGGCTGCCGTCTTCTTCCCCAGCACACAGAACTGTTTCACTGTGGAGATGTGCTACAGCCAGGGCCTTGTCTGGGCGAGCCATGTGGTGGCAGCCGTGCTTGGCTGCGAGGCACATTCATTAGGGAGGCAGCTTCTGTCGGGACTTCCAGAAGGACTAGGGAGTGGAGGAGAGCACGCTTCATCCTAGCACAACCAACCTGGAGTTATGATGGTCAGCCTTCACCTGGGCTTCCTGTGTGCCTCATGCTCTGCCCTCACAGCCTGAAGGACAAATGTCAGTTCAACAAGCCTGGGAGGTGGGCGTCATAGACCACCCTCACACTGTGCAGGAGAGACAAAAGAAGGGAGTGCCTTGGTCAATCAAGGATGCTCAGGTAGTAAATGGGGTCAGGGACTCTCTAGCCCAGTCATTTAGCTCCTGCCCTGGGCACCTGTAGGTGACCTTATGTGTCAGCCGGTTGGGCCCTCTATACCTGTACTTCATTTTCTTCCAGCTCTGTGCCACGGGGCTGACGATGCCCATGATACCAATGTGGGATGCCTGCTCAGGGCCACTCAGCTGATCAAGGAACATTTCCTTTCTTAATTTGTGTGTGTGTGTGTGTGTGTGTGTGTGTGTGTGTGTGTGTACACACATATATGCAGTTGCCTAGGAGGCCGGAAGAAGATATTGGATCCTCTGGAACTGGAGTTACAGAAGGCTATGGGCCACCCGATACTGATGCTAGAAGATTAACTTGGGTCTACAGCAAGAACTCTTAACCACTGGGCCAATGGGTTAGCCCTAAAGCAGTCATTTCCGGTTTGATGGTGATGGTGATAGTGGTAAATTTTATAACTTATTTTTATTTTATGTACATTGGTGTCTTACCTGTGCCTTTGAGTGTGTGAGGGTGTTAGATCCCCTGGAACTAGAGCTACAGACAGTTGTGAGCTGTCATGTGGGCGCTGTGAAAGAGCAACCAGTGTTCTTAACCACTGAGCTATCTCTCAGGCCCTAAAAAAAATTTTTAATATGTACTTGTGTGTATCTGTGTGTGTGCCTGAGTGTATACAATGCACCTCATGTATATACAGGTACCCGAGTAGGCAAGAGGAGGGCCCCAGATCCATGGGACTGGCATTGCAGGCAGCTGTGAACTGTCTAACAAGGAGGCTAGTAACCAAACTGAAAAAGTAGCAACAGCCCTTAGGTACTGATCCACCTCATTGGCCCCATTTTGGTTTTTGAATTCTGAAATCCGACTCTAAGCCTGAGTGTTTGTGCCAGGATGGAATTCAGGACGCGGGCATGCTAAGCAAGTATGCTTCAACTGAGCTGCCCCAGTCCATCCTCCTCGGCTGCCCCCACTGGGGGACTGTGCCTTGTCTCTGGGCTTTGGCATGCTTTTTGCCAATGAGAGAGTCTTTTTTCATTCCCTAATGTCTGGAGCAGAGGAGAGACCAGGACAGGCACAGGGAAGAAGAAAAGACTGTAGCCACTGCAGTCAGCATTTCTTCCAGCCTCCAGTAACACCAAGGTGTGTCCAGAGAGCCCATGTGTTAAAGAGGCACTCTGGAGAGATGGGGGTGACTCTGTTGGTAACACAAGCAAGAAGGCTTGAGTTCAATTCCCCAGAACCCATCTTCAAACAAACAACCAACAAACACTTGGCACTTGTAATCCCAGCACTGGAGAAGTAGTGACTTGGAGTTGCCGGACACCCAGCCTAGCCTACACAAAGAGGTCCAGACCAGTAAGAGGGTGTCTCAAAACAAAAGGCTTGGCAGGAAAAATGGCTCTGGTAGTTTGGAAGAAAATGCCCCCGAAGGGAATGGCACCATTAAGAGGTGTGGCTCTGTTGGAATGAGTGTGGCCTTGTTGGAGGAAGTGTGTCACTATAGAGGTGAGCTTTGAGGTCTCATATATGCTCAAGCCACATTCAGTGTCTCAGTTTACTTCCTGTTACCTGTGAGTCAAGATGTCGGACACTTTGCTACTTCTCTAGCACCGTGTCTACCTGTACTCCACCAAGTCACACCACGACGATAATGAACTAAGCTTCTGAAAATGTAAGGCTCCCCAATTAAATGTTTTTCCTTTTTAGGAGTTGTCATTGTCATGCTGTCTCTTCACAGCATTAGAAACCTGGCTATGACAATGACTCATCAGTTAAGAGGGCTTCCTGGGACTGGAGACATGGCTTAATGGTTAAGAGCATTGGCTGCTCCTCCAGAGAACTTGGGTTTAATTTCCAGCACTCATGTGGCAGCTCACAACAGTCTATAACTCTGACACCCTATTCTGACCTCCATGGGTGTTCAAACATGCATGCCCCCCACAAATATATAAGCTCATATGAACACACAATAATAAGCAAGTTGGGGAGCCTGGGGCACAGCCAATGAGCCACACAGGATTCAGCTGTGCTCTGTTCTACTCCTCTTCCTTTGAGACAGGGTCTCATGTCACTCAAGGTGGCCTGGAACTCCTGAGTCTCCTGCTTCCACTTCAGTGACGTAGTGGGAGTCAGAGATAAGTCCCAGGTTTTGAGCATGGTGGACCAGCACTCCACAAACCCTTCCAGCCTCTCTCTTCTGTTCTGAATTAGCAAATCTTGTGGTGAGAATCCACCAGATCCAAAAGTTTAAGGATATTTTAATCTTTTAATTAATTGATATAAAATTAAACAAGTTTTAAAAATTGTAGAGATAATATGTGTTCCTGAGAAGACATTCAGGAGGGGGGTGGAATTGAGTATTCTAATAACTTTCAACTGCTCTCTCCCTCCCACTCCATTCCCTGAGGCTGCCCAGAGAAAAATACTCTCCCTGGGCACCATCCCAGCTACTAGGGAGGAGAAGGTAGGAGTATTATTTAAGCCTAGATGGGACAGCCTGGGCAACACAGCAAGACCCCTATGTCAATAAAGAAAATAAAAAAGAAAACGATAGATAGATAGATAGATAGATAGATAGATAGATAGATAGATGATAGATAGATAGATAGATAGATAGATGATAGATGATAGATAGATAGATAGATAGATAGATAGATAGATAGATAGATAGATGATAGATAGATAGATAGATAGATAGATAGATAGATAGATAGATAGATAGATAGACAGATAGATAGATAATGAATAAATAAAACAGGGTTCAATGGTACCCATCTGTTGTCCCAGCATTTAGGAGGCTGAGGCTGGAAGAGAACTTGCCTGGCACGCATGAGGCCCCGATTCAATCTCCAGAACTGCCTGAAGCAGGCACAGTATTGTATACCTGCCACCCTACTGGGAGGTGGAGGCAGGAAAACTGGACGTTCAAGGTCATCTGCTCTAATTAGTCCAGGTTGGCCTGGAGAACATGAGACCCTATCTCCAAAACAAAGAGCCAAGTGTATAGACATATGCCTTTGACTTCAGCCTTGAGAGGCCTCAGCAGGCAGAACTCTGTGAGCTTAAGGTCAGGCTGGTCTACAAAGCAAGTTCCATGCCAGCCACCACATAATGAAGTCTTGTCTCAACAATAAAACAAAACCACTCTCTGGGTGTCAACCGATTGCTTCCTTTGAGCCTGGAGACAGCAGGGCAGCAGACAGATGAGTCCCTGTAGAATCAACATGGGCCTTGACCATGACAGAAGCGTTTCCAAGGTTGGGTCACGCTCTCTCCCCTGGTGACCCCCCCCCCATCCTGTCCCTTCCAATGGTGTTGTGGGACCAAGGCGGCAGTTGAGAATGGAGTTCATTGTCTCAGTCACGGTCACCCAGGCTAAGCCTCTATTAGCAGCCATGCAGAAATGCTAGTTCCTAGGTTCTGATGTCCCCTACCCCTGTTTCTCGGAGTAGAGCCTGGAGCCTGGGGTTTCACACGCCCACATCCTCTCTGCTCCTGAGAAGCATTGTTCAAGGTATGGTGAGTATGGGAGAAGGAAGAGCCCAGGGGGAACATGGGACTTAGGTGAGGAAGCAGCCCCTGGAAGTTCCAAGAGACCAAGATGAAGCCTACATTTCCCCCTATGGTGGAGCTGAGCCCAGGTACCTGGTCTAGCTTATTCCAAGCCAGGATCTCCCCAAGGCTGGAGCCCCCAGGATGTCCCCATCCTTCTTAAGATGTACAATTAGCCCAGCCAAGCTTCCAGGTGAGCCCAGGGGCTTCTGTCAATAGCTTCTCACTCAAGTAGAACATTAATTAAATGTAAGAATAATAGTCCCAGAAACCCAAAGAAAATACAGTCGTAAAGTGCAAGGGAGAAAAGGGCTCAGCGGTGGCTGAAAGCCTTAGCTGTTGGATATGAGAAAGGCTGTCTGTCCCTCAGGCTGGGAAGATGACTCAGCTGCTCTTGAAGAAGACTTGAATTTGATCCCCAGCATCCAGGTGTCTGGATCACAGCAACCTGAACCACTGCAGCTGTAGAGGGAGGATTCAACGCCCTCTTCTAACCTCTGCAGTTATCTGTACACACACGTGAGTGCGCACACACATACATACACACACACACACACACTCACACACACACACACACACACACACACACACTCCACTGAAAGTAAGAAATAAGTCCTAAGAACATAAAGCACTCTGGAAGCAGAAGTAGGTAGATCTCTGTGAGCTCCAGGCCAGCTAGCCACATAGAACGACCCTGGCTACATCATAAGACCCTGTCAAAAAAGGAAGAAAGACTGCCACTCTGACATTGTCACTAGGCCAAGTGACTCAAAACAGCTCACCTTGGTTGGGATGAATGTAGGGGTGACCTGGGGATATCTAGCTCAGGGATCTGGGAGGAGCCAGGCCATCATAGAAGTCCCTGACAAGGCCCACCGGAGCAGCATAACCCAGACCCTGTGGGAAAGGAAGTCCAGTCTACTGACTGCTCCGCCCCATCCTTCCCCAACTCAACTTTCTTCCTCCTGGCAAACTCCTATTTATTCTCCAAGGCCTATCCCCCAAAGTCCCCACTTTTGAAAAGAAATTAGCCAACTCTAAATTCTTCACTCCACCTCCACGGCCTCAGCCTAAGCTCAGTTCTCTGCCTGCCTCAGCCAGACTTCTGGGGATTGTCCTGTGGTCCCTAGAGCACTATTGGGGTCTCCCCAGACCCCTCGGATGGAAATCGGAGTCTCCATACATAGCTGAGGACGGGGTAAAGGTATGCTGGGCGCTGGGCTTGAGGTGCAAGGGCTCAGATATGCCCCATCCTCCATCCCACAAGGCGGCAGCTTTCTCCTCTGCCAAGCAGGGAAGTTATCTAAATTAAACACCACGCTGCTAACAATGCAGCAAGACTCATTACACACTCGACTGCTTCCCGCCGAAGCCAAGAACTGAACCTGCTGCCAGGAGCAGGAGGCAGAGGAGAATAACCAGTTTGATCCAGCCTCACCTTGTAGGAAGAAGCTACCCCTCTGGGTACTTCATTCCTCTACCCTCCTGGAGCTAGGAGGGCTGCTGGCTGTTCCCGGGCAGGTGCTGGAACTCTGATCTCCAACAGGATTCCTGCAGAAGTACCTAGGCATCTGGCCTGCTCCATGGCCTCTCTGAGACAGTATTACCTTCCCCTGCTGGGCACTTACACCCCATGGCTTGACCTGGGCTCTCTCGCTCCAGCTCCAGGCTCTACACCTTTAAGTCCCCCTTGCACAGGGTCCCACCACACTCTGCGCTTTAGTGTTCCTCCTAGTGACCTCTGATCACCAGCCGAAGGATGGCTTCTCTCCCAGCACACAGATACTGAGCTCTTACAGCAGGCCAGGCTCCATGTTCCTCAAGACCATTACTGCCCTTGTCTCAAAAAAATAAATAAAAAGGGGCATGGGGGCTGGAGAAATGGCTCAGTGGTTAGGAGCACTGACTGAGGCGGGGCATGACAGTGCATGACTTTAATCCCAGCACTTAGGAGGCAGAGGCAGGTAGATCTCTGTGAGTCTGAGGCCAGCCTGGTCTACAGAGTGAGTTCTGGGACAGCCAGAGCTGTTACAGAGAAACCCTGAAGAAAAAAAAAAAAGCACCGACTGCTATTCCAGGGAACCCAGGTTCAAACCCCAGCACCACAAGGCAGCTCACAGCTGTCTCTAACTCCAGTTGCAGGGGATCTGACGCCTGCTGGCCTTCAGAGACACTGCACACATATGGTACACATACATACATGCGGTGAAAACACCCATACACATACACCTGACATCCTAACTGAAATATTCCTCCCAAGACCTTCATAATACTCCTTCATGAGACCCTGAAGGTAAGCAAAGCATCACATGACTGGAAAAGCAGGAAAATTCTAGAAGGTCCCTGCCCAGCTGTACAACCGCTCAGGGAGGAGACTGAGCAGCAGAGCTGGGAGAAGATTCCCAGGCCTGTGGGGCTCTCTGCACAGAGAGCTGCTCAGCACTCCTGGGGGGTGTTACCCTTACTGGGGTGGGCTCTCTGCTGGGTTGTCACCCTTACTGGGGTGGGGTCTCTGCTGAGTTGTCACCCTTACTGGGGTGGGCTCTCTGCTGACACAGCTAATTTTGGCACATCCCTGCTCCTTTTAAGAAACCCTTCACATGGGGCTGGAGAGATGGCTCAGTGGTTAAGAGCACTGACTGCTCTTCCAGAGGTCCTGAGTTCAATTCCCAGCAACCACATGGTGGCTCACAACCATCTATAATGAGACATGGCGCCCCCTTCTGGCAGGTGGGCACACATGGAAGAAATGCTGTACACATAATAAAATAATAAATAAATCAAAAAAAAAAAAAAGAAACCCTTCACATATACTGTTAGTGACCTCAGTGAAGTCATTGGTGTACCAAGTTGTACTTTAGTGGAATCATGGCTTTGATCTGTGGTAGGTTCCCTTTCTGGAGTGAGTGGATGTGTGTGTTGTGTCTCCCGGGAAAATTCTGTTACGCAGCACATCCTTTCAGTTCCTGGTCTATAATGTGTGCATGCGATGTGTAAGTGCCCATGTTGGGCAGCTCAGAACGGCTGTAACTCAAGCTCCAGGGGAATCAACACCCTCTTCTGGCCTCCTTGGGCATCTACACACATGCAGCATATATTCACACAGACACACAGAAATAATAGTAACATTTCAAAAACTATCAAATCATTTTATAATGTGTGAAACAATCCCAAACCAATTTGGATTCAAAGGGTTATTTATTTGAGGGGAAAAAACTTACAGAACACCATCCTACACAACAGCCAGGAAAGGAGTCTAGTAGCTGGAGCAAGAGAGCAAGCAGAAGGCCGCCACTGCTTTTTAAAGAGAAAGAGACCACGCCCCAGTAGGCTGGTATCATAGCAGCTATTGGCTGAAGGAGCTCCCGCAGCAATTTTATAGTGTTATTTCTTTATTGTTTATATTAACTCATTCAGCTTTTTATTTTATTTTATTGTTTTATAACTTTAAGATTTTTTTTTATTTTATGTGAGTGCTCTATCTGCATGTATGACTTTATGCCAGAAAAGAACATCAGATCCCATTACAGATGGTTGTGAGCCACCATGTGGTTGCTGGGAATTGAACTCAGGACCTCTGGAAGAGCAGCCAGTGCTCTTAATTGCTGAGCCATTTCTCCAGCCCGTTATTTCTTTATTTTAATATGTGTGCTCACCTGCACAAGTGCATAGAGCCTTGGAGTCTAGAAGACGGCATTGGATCCTGTTGAATTGGCGTTACAGGTAGTTGTGAGCTATGTGGGTGGTAGGGATGGAACTCAGGTCCTCTGCAAAAGCAGCAGATGCTCTTAACCACTTAGTCATCTCTCCAGCCCCATTCTATCATAATGTTATTTAGTATGTAAATGTATTGTTATACATAAAATGATTTTTTTTGAGCCAGGTCTTACTATGTAGTCTGACTGTCATAGAACTCACTATATTGACTAGGATGACCTTAAACTCACAGAGATCCACCTGCCTCTACCTTCTAGATTTAAAGATGTTCATCACTGCCAGACAGTGGTGGCTCATGCCTTTAATCCCAGCACCCTGGAGGCAGAGGCAGGTGGATCTCTGTGAGTTTGAAGCTAGCCTAGTCTACAGAGTGAGTTCCAGGACAGCCAGGGCTGTTACACAGAGAAACTCTGTCTCGGGGGGAAGAGGGCTGTTTGCCACCAAACTCAACTAAAATATTATTTCTTTGTTTTTGTTTTTGAGACAGGTTTTGTTTGTGTAGTGAGGGCTATCCTGGAACTCACTCTGTAGATCAGGCTGTCCTCAGACTTGGATCCTTCCACCTCTCTGCCTCCATGCATCACCTCACCCAGCTAAATATATTTTTAGTTGCTTTGGCAGTGCTAGGACTCAAACCTAGTACGTATTAGAAAAGTACTTTATCACAGAGTCGCACCCAGAGAGCAAGGGAGTATGGATATATTTGGGCCTGTCTAGGGTGCTCTGCGTT
The DNA here is from genome assembly GCF_982192425.1 of Myodes glareolus. NCBI lineage: Eukaryota > Metazoa > Chordata > Mammalia > Rodentia > Cricetidae > Myodes > Myodes glareolus. The sequence continues at coordinate 59,066,260 of NC_142028.1, forward strand.
CCTCTGTGAATAAAGGATTATGCGTCTCTCTCGGGTGTTCTTGTGGGTCCGTGGCTGTCACTGTGTCCTCACATATGTCCTGCACGTGTTTGGATCCCCACATGTAATTCCAGATGTGTTTGCCTTGACATGTATATGCTCAGGTGGCTCCTTGTATATCTTTCCCTCTGGCTTGTGCCTCTGTGTCCTCAGTGTCTAAGTTTTCACATGTGGTTGCTCTTGACTGCTAACTAGGCAGAATTTAGAGACTCCCCTGGTATGTCTTTGAGGATATTTCCAGAAAGTCTTAACTGAGGGGGGAAGGCCTACCCTGAATGTGAGCAGCACCATCCTGGGTGTCATGCCACCTCCTGCGGAGTGGCACAAGCTTCAAGGAAGAGTGCCCACAGAGAAGGAGTGTGTGTGTGAGTGTGTGTGTGTGTGTGTGTGTGTGTGTGTGTGTGTGCGTGTATGTGTGTGTGTGCTTCCTGTATTAGAGCCCTTGCACTCTTGGCATTACCTGCTTATGTTCTAAGGAATGCAGTCTGTTTTCTTCTGGAAGGGAAGATAGTATGTTTGAGTTTCCAGAGTCTACTGAAGAGCCATTGCCATACACGGGAGTATATGATGCTAACGGAGGAAGGTGGGTTAACATTCATGGGAAAAGGTTTCCAGGTTTAATCTGGTGCTTAGTAAATAAAGAACAAAAGGCAAGCTTAATTAAGCAATTAAGACAGATCCAGCAAAAATGGGATAAGGATAGAAGAGAGAGAAATGCCTGTAACTTCTTGAGACTGGTTTTGGAGAAGGTCTGAAAAGGAGTTAGAAATATGGAGAAGGAGGAGGAAAGAAGTTCTTCTGCATAGATTGCAGAAACATAAAGACTGTAGACTGTGTGGCTGTTAAACACAACCGCTTGCCCTTAGCGCAAAATGCCGTGAACTCATAGCCTAGATAAAAATTTATATCAAAACTAAGGCCAAGCCATGTCTAACACAATCAACCACAGACTCACACCGGGGACATCTGTCTGTGAAAACCTATTCTCATGTATCTGATATAATGATTCTAAGAATAATCTGTACTGCACAAAAAAATAATAAAAATAATACAAGGTGTTAAGCAATCTTTTCTATATAAAGGATGAGGCTCATTCCTAGTAAAGACACATTCAGATGCAATTCCTTTGAGTCTTGTGTCTGTTTGTCATTTGCCAACTCTTTACCCACTTATCCGAAGACCCTGTCCTGTGGGTCCCAGCACCCCAGCTGAGCTAGTCCATCACTCCTGTGGACTGGGGTCTTCTACTGACCAGAAAGGAGGAAGAGAGCTGCACCCTTCTGTGACTTCACACTCCCTACACCATGCCTCCCCACCATGGTGGACCACATCCCCCAAACCCTCCCTTCCTTCCTTCAGGTGTTTTGCCAAGGGTTTTTGTCACAGCACTGAGGAAAAGTGGCTAAGACGGTGTCTCAGTCGCTGCGATATCATGCTTCACCCACCGCCACGCCTCCTTGAGCATTCCATCCCATCCACAGAGACACCAGCCTCTGTCTGGGGTGTGAAACCGGCTGATGGCTGGGAGGGACTCGGCAGGCTGCTGCCCAGGCCCAGGAGGAGAAACGTGACTCATTTGCAAAGGCCTCCATCAGTCTCATCACCCCCCACGGCGGTAGTCAATCTATCTGTGACTTACCTGGATGGGAACTAAAAAAATGACTCTTAGTAATTGAGTAGGTAGCGTGGGGCCTGTCTGCATGAGGTCCATCAGGTTTATTAAACTTTCTTTTTATAATTTCTTTTAATTTCCTCCACCTATTGGGCTCTAGAGGCTCATCAATCATGGGTGGGGCACGTGTGCGCGGACGCTGCGTCCTCATCTTGCTGCCTGCTTCACAACATCCGGCCGCTCCTGTCCCTACCAAGAGCCGATGTGCTAGCCCAGCCCTCTGTGCCCATGAAAAGGCCAAGCTTGTCCCCCTTCTTTGTCACAATTGCATTTCCCTCACTGCAACCTGAAACACTAGACCTTTCTGGACAGGGATCTGCAAGGTCATCACTAGCAAGGCACCCAGAATACCTTCGTTCCTGGCCTGTCTCTGATTTTCAAGATCTACTCTCCAACCTCTCCTAACCTGGAAAAGCTGGCCTTGCCAAAGCTCCCTGCACCCTACCCCACCACCCTGACTTTTTTTGTTTGTTGTTTTTGTTTTGTTTTGAGCTAGGGTCTCAGGTACCCCAGGCTTGCTTCTATATAAGCTGTATTAGTTACTTGTTCTGTTGCTTTGACAAAATACCTGATGAAAGCCAATGGAAAGAGGAAGGGTTTCTCTCGGCTTACAATTCCAGGGTACAGTCTACCATGACAGGGAATCATAGTGGTTGGAAAGAGAGGTGCTGGCTCATTCAGCTGGTTTCTTCTCTTTAGTCAGTTTACAACTTCAGCCTTGAAATGGTTCCACCTGTGTTCAGGGTGGGTCTAATCTCCATAACCTCTCATAGGTGATTCTAGACCTTGTCAAGTTGGGAAAAAAAAATGTTTTTTGAGATAAAAGTCTCACTATGTAGCCCTGGCTGGCCTGAAATGCAGTACGTAGACAAGGCTGTCCTTGAACTCACGGAAATCTACTTGGTCTCTGCCTCTCAGGTGCTGGAATTTGAGGCACGTACCACCACGCCAGGCTCAAAGGGGCAATATTAACCATCACCACACCTAAAGATGGCCTTCAATTTCTGATCTTCCTGTCTCCAACTCTTGAGTGCCGAGATTGCAGGCTTGAGCTACCATGCCCAGTTTATGCAGGGCTGGGGAGCATACAGGACCTTATACACACTAGGCTAATAGTGTACCCACTAGGCTACATCCCCAGCCCCTGGTTTCCCTGTAGGTTCTTTCACACGAAGGCTGGAGAAGAAGGAGTAGAAATGACCTAGCTTCCTCTTTGAGAGGTCTCTCAGCTGCAGGCTACAGTTCATGCCAAGACCCTTTTAAGAAGCCACCTTTCTCTGGAAACTGCAGCTTCCCTCACCGTTGTAGGCTTAGGGCTGCAGCAGCAATGGCTCCCTTCCTCTCCTCCTTGAGGCCACGCTCTGTCCTTGTTTTCTTTCTTGGTGTTGGCATGGAACCAAGAACCTCGCTCACACACAGCAGCCATAATTTTGTGAAGCGACCCTCTGACTCTTCATTTAAGGTTCCTTCCATCTCCTGGAAAGATTTTTGACTTTGAAGAGATGCCTTCTCTCTGGCTTATAAACAGACATACTGTCATTCTTTTAATTAAAAAAAAATCCCCAACTATAATCATTTCTCATGTCCAGTGGGGTAAATTAGGAAGGCAAGTGCCATGCTAAGTACAGTCCATAGCCCCTCCCTGCACTCATGCAAGGTGCGGTTTACTATGCTTCTTGGCTCCATGAGGAATCCAAGGCCCAGCAAGGTGTCATTGTTTCCCACACAACCTTAAAGCCGAGTAGTGGTCTACCAGGGAAACTGAATCTGGGACATCCTGCTCCCTCCTGTAGATCTGCCCCCTCCATAGAGCCCTTGCTTCTCTGAGCATCCATCACTGCTGGCCTGAATTCATCTCTGACTTTCAAACCAATAAAAATCCATTTGCTGTAGCTAGATGGGTACTTGGAGCAGCCCAGAGGTGCCCACCCTTGGCCTTTAGCACCGCCAGGCCCAAAATGCTCAGGCTGGGTGGTTCTGGCATTCACCTCTCTGACCAGCTGTGGGTCAGAGTTAGAAGCAGCCATTCTTCCTGACTTCAGATTTCTCCCCTGGCATCCATGCCCTAGATTACGGGTGACTGTTGGCCACGTGCTGATGAAAGTGCCAGAAATAGCAAGGACTGGGCAGACCTGCAGGGAGAGAGTGAGTGTTCTGCCCTGGACTGGCTTTTCCACACCCTCCCACCTGCACACGGGGCCTCTTTCTCTGGCTTTTCAAAGCTAACCACCCCTCAGGTACCCAGGCAGCTTCACTTTATACTTCAGCTGGACTGGACATTTCTGGTCTATGGAGAGACCTGCCCACACAGTATGTCAACTGCACCTCTTGGCATGGAATTGTCCCCTGGTTGTTTCTGTGGGTGTTGTCTCAGCTCTCCATTGCCTTGTGAGTGTCCTGTGGGCTGAGTCTGCTTCCCTTCCTCCCCATGCTTCATGCATTTGTTCATTCAGCTAGGAAAGCATTATCCTTCAAAGTTTTCTAGTCTCCCTTTGAACACATATGGATGAGACTAGAGAGCTTTTGTGGTCGTACATTGCCCTTAGGACTGGGATGAGTCTTGGGACCCTTGCCTTCACCTTCATTTCTCTCCCAGAGACCTAGCAGACTACACTTCTCAAACAGGACTCAGTTTTTTCTGTGGTGTAGATGAGCCCAAACATGGTTGGTCTTGGTGCCCCTGCAGCCAAGACAGAGAGCGCTGGACCTGGCTGCCTCCTGACTTCCTATTCTCTCGATATCCTGGACGTGGTGTAAAACAAACCGTGCAACACGGTTAAGAAGCAAAGACTTGGTCTCCACCCAACAGCCTTGAGCAGTTACTTGAACTCTAAGTTTCAGAGTTTTCATCTGTCAAACAGTACTAACTGTAATTTTTAAACAGGTTTATTTATTTATTATGTAATCAGTGTTCTGTTTGTATGTGTGCCTGCAGGCCAGAAGAGGGCACCAGATCTCATTATGGATGGTTGTGAGCCACCATGTGGTTGCTGGGAATTGAAATCTGGTCCTCTGGGAGAGCAGCCAGTGCTCTTAACCTCCAAGCTATCTCTTCAGCCCCCGTAGTATTTAAATCCTTCAATTTTGGTGAGAAACATAAAAATACCACATAGAGTCCGGTGGTGGTGGCTCACACCTTTAATCCCAGCACTCGGGAGGCAGAGGCAGGCAGATCTCTGTGAGTTCGAGGCCAGACTGGACTACAAGAGCTAGTTCCAGGACAGGCTCCAAAGCTACAGAGAAACGCTGTCTTGAAAAACAAAAACAAACAAACAAAAAAAACACCACATAGAAATAATGTAGGCAACAAAATGGCTCTGTGGGTAAAGGTACTTGCCACCAAGCCATGTAAGTTGGGTGCCATCTCTGGAACCACATGGTAGACAGAGAGAACCGATCCCTTCCAATTGTCCTCTGACTTCCACACACATGCAGCTCATTTGTATAACTACCTCCCACCCCAAAGCACAAAATAAATAAAGGTAACTTAAAAATTGTTTTTTTTTTTAAATATTTATTTTATTGTGTATACAATATTCTTTCTGTGTGTATGCCTGAAGGCCAGAAGAGGGCACCAGACCTCATTATAGATGGTTGTGAGCCACCATGTGGTTGCTGGGAATTGAACTCAGGACCTTTGGAAGAGCAGGCAATGCTTTTAACCACTGAGCCATCTCTCCAGCCCCTTAAAAATTGTTTTAAAGAATTAAAATGTAGCCACAGACTAGTTGATTGAAAAATGTTTTATTACCAGTATATTATCATGTCATAGAAGATAAAATAACTCTAGGATGTGAAGTGATATAAGAGGCCCCAGGGACTCAGAGGCAGAGCTGCTGCTGAGCTAGAATCATCAGAGACCCGGGAACTTCTCTATTGGCGTGCACCTATTCTGCTGCCTTCCCTGCTGGGGCTCAGCTCTGGGATCCCTAGCTTCTTTAAGTTTCACCTGTGTGTCATCAGGTTGTCTATTATTAGTGACTTTTCTGTGTGTCACTGGTTTGTATATTAGTGGCTTCTCTGTTCCTGTGATCAAACACAGGTGAAGTTTCCCTGTGTCCCACAGCCACTCCCAAACAACTGCACAGAGACTTAATGTTAATTATAAATGCTCTGATGATAGTTTAGGCTTGTTTTTAGCCAGCTCTTATAACTTAAATTAACCCATTTCTATTCATCTATGCACTGCCCCGAGGCTTGTTTACTTCATTACACACTTCCCATCCTGCTCACTCTGTGTCTCCTGGCAGCTCCTCAGACTCCACCCATCCTCTTCCCAGCATTCTCTCTTCCCCAAAAATCCTGCCTAGTCTTCGACCAATCAGTTTTTTACTGACAACAAGAGCAACGTGTCTTCACAGTGTACAAAAGGATTCCACAGCGCACCATGACCAAGGCAACTGGTGAAAGAGTTTGTCTCAGCTGACAGCTGCAGAGGGGATAAGAGTTCATCACAGCAGGGACTGTGGCAGCCAGTGGAAGGCCTGGTGGCAGGAAAAGGAAGCTGAGAACTCACATTTTCAAATGAAAGTACAGAGCAGAGACAACAAACTGGAAATAAGGCAAGACTGCATACTCTCAAAGCCAGTGCACAGTGATGCCCTCCAGAGAAGCACCCCTCAAACCTTCCCAAAGAGTGCCATCACTGGGGACCTCAGTCTACGGGGAACATTTCTCATTCCAACCCCCACAGGTTGCAAGTAGCAGAAATGGCAACTCAAACTGACTTGGGCAATAACAAGTTAATTTACTCTCTCATATAACTAAGAGTCTAACAGTACAGTCACAGAAGGTTGTGGTAATACTTCTTGGTTCAACTAACTTCACAGTGCTTAACATCAGCCACACCTAGAATCTTCTCATGAGACAGAAATAAATAAATAAACAAACAAATAATTGTAAAATAATGCCAGGTGTTCTATTCTGATTAATTTTTTTTGGTCAATTTGAGATAAACCAGGGTCATCTGGGAAGGGGGAACCTCAATTAAGAAAGGACTTTGTGGGGCTGGAGAGATGGCTCAGAGATTAAGAGCACTGGCTACTCTTCCAGAGGTCCTGAGTTTAGTTCCCAGAAACTACTTGGTGGCTTACAACCATTTGTAATAAGATCTGGTGCTCTTTTCTGGAAGGCAGGCATACATACAGGCAGAACACTGTATACATAAGAAATAAATCTTAAAAAATAAAGAAGGGAAGGAAGGAAGGAAGGAAGGAAGGAAGGAAGGAAGGAAGGAAAGGGAAGGGAAGGGAAGGGAAGGGAAGGGAAGGGAAGGAAAGGAAAGGAAAGGAAAGGAAAGGAAAGGAAAGGAAAGGAAAGGAAAGGAAAGGAAAAGAAAAGAAAAGAAAAGAAAAGAAAAGAAAAGAAAAGAGAAAAGGATTTCGTTAGATTGGCCTGTAGGCAAGTCTCTGGGGATATTCTTACTTAGTGATTGCCACTGAGGGGGTGGTGTCCGAAAGCCTGTGGTCTTGTGCAATATAAGAAAGTAGGCTGAGCAGGGCATAGGGAGCAAGCCAGTAGGCATCATTCCTTCATGGTCTATGCTTCAGTTTCTGCCTCTAGGTTCCTGGCCTGCTTGAGTCCCTACCTTGGTTTCCCTAAGTGACAGCCTGTGATTTGGGTAAGCCAAAGAGACTCTTTCCTCCCCAAGTTGCTATCTTAATCAGAGCCATAGAAATCCTAACTAGGACATCCCATAAGATCAGAGTGAGTGAAATACACAATTTCAGCAAAGATCTCATGTGTGAGGTCGGTGAGAGAGTTCAACAGATAAAGGTGTTTGCTACCAAGCCTGACAACCTGGGTTTGATTCCGTAACCACGTGGTAAAAGGAGAGACCCAGGTCCTTGGGTGGCCCTCTGACCCCCACCCATATATCATGGCACATACGTAAATAAATATTTTTCTTTTTAAAAATGTGTATGGGTATGGTGTCATACACAACCTTAGCACTCGGTAGACAGAGGCAGATAGATCTCTATTAAGAGTGTGAGGCTATTAAGGTCTATTAAGAGTTTGTAGCCTGGCCTACAGAGTCAGTTGAAAGCCAGGTAGAGTTATCTAAAAAGATATTCAATCTTAGCCAGGCATGGTGGCACACACCTTTAAACCCAGCACTTGAGAGACAGAGGCTGGAGGATCCCTGTGAAATCTTCTCAGAGAATCGTAGTCTTGTCAGGAAGACATGGTGAAGCCATGCCTTAAACAGACTAAATAGATAGATAGATAGATAGATAAATAAATAACAGGGACAGATTTATTGCTTAATGAGAAGAGCAAGGGTCAACCTTAATAGCGACTGGAGAGGCCAGCAGAGGTCCCGCTGGGCAACAATGTGATTGCTATCACTGCACATATTGCCTTCAAGAGCTTTGCCCAACGAAGCTGACATCACGCCCTCAAGAACCTAGGAAGAGCGGGCTCTAAGCCAAGGCATATGATCAGGAAGGGATGTTCTTTCCAAATGAATAGCAAGATACTGGTCAGCGGGACAGCACAGCATCCACCCCAGATGCACTCGCGGACTCTCACAGGGCGACAGAAAGAAGCGCCCTGAAGGTCTCATCAGCTCCACTTCCTCCTCCATCTCCTGTCACCGTGACTCATGGCTCAGGGTTAGCACACTCATCCGTGCTCCCCCGTTTCCAATATTCAGGATGCAATGCCGCTTACATGAGGGCAAGCTCTAATTAGTTCGGGACATCAGGATCAAGCCCACTGCGGCTGACAGCAAGATAAATACACCTAAATAGCCAAGCGATTGCAGTTGGTTTTTATTTTGTTCTAATAATAAGCAGCTACAGGAAGGGTGGGGGGCGTGTTGTCTCTAGCAGGTTTGATGGATGATGGGGTGTCTGGTCTGCCACGTAAATGTAACATCCTGGTAGCAAGACGTCTCTCACCACCACTACCACCCCCGCCACGCCCCACCCCACTTCCGCTCTCAACAGAATTAATATATGCCTTCTGGAGATTACCTGGTCTCAAATGTACATTTCAGAATTGCCCCTTCTCTGCCAGGAACCTGTAAGGTCACAGATTCTGAGTTAAGGAAACTGTTACAAGACGTTTCAGTTAAAAGATTTCTTTCGGGGCCAAGTCTGGTGGTGCACACCTTTGATCCCATTATTTGGGAAGCAGAGGCAGGTGAAGCTCTGTGGGTTTGAAGGCAGCTTGGTCTACTTAAAGAGTTCCAGGCCGGCCAGGCATTGCATCTGGACAGGGCATCTCGGGGTAGGGTCCACCTTTGCCGTGGTTTGAGTTTTCTATGGATAAATAAGCACGTTCTCAGGATCATAGTTTGTGATAGAAGCACCTGGGGAAGGTGATGGGGCAAGGCCTGGACTGGACAGAGCGTGGGCAGCTCAGAAGTGGGCAGAGTGTAAGCATGAGAGGGGGAGGGAGGACAGAACAAGGGGGAAACTGAGGCAGGGCAGTTTCAAGAAGAAGCAGCTGTGCACTCTTAACTCACCAGACAGAAAATCTGAAGGATAACTCAGGTAGGATCTCTCCCTGCTTTAAGCTGTCCTATTGACTGACTCCAAACTAATCTCCATGGACACCAAGGCCCAATGAGATCTGTCCACTCCTGTTGGGAGCCACCTGGAGGCACAGGTGGTCCTGCAGTTTGGAGGTAGCCACGTGGGGCTGAGCAACCCTGCCTGCACCCTTGTCTGCACATGCTCAGACCAGCAGAATGGCATTAACCAATCAGGACAGCGTTCAAGCTGCTCCACCGTTTAAAAGCAGCTGCCTCGGGGCCCAACGCTCTCTCTCTAAGCTTTCTCTCGTCCCTGCTCTATCTTCCCTTCCCCCAATTTTCCTCAAGGAAATGCTCCAAATAAAGATGTGACCAGAGAAGGAATTCTCGTTTTTGGTGGCGTTCATTCCTGCGGGACAGGATGGCCCCCCGCAACTGGTGCTCGAAACCCCGGGACGCTGAGGGACCCTGACAACTACGCCGGGGGACCCTGAAAGCCCGGAAAAAAAAAAGCTGAAATCAGACACCAGCACAGAGAGCCTTGAATTTCAGAACTCTGAGAACATGGAGCGGTGAGTGACGTCGGTTAAAATCCCCAGAAAGGGGAGGAAAAGAAATGTAAAAAGGAATTTCAAAGGATAGGCCTAAATAAAAAAAAAAAAAAAATACAAAAAAATATCAAAGTTAAGGTATCTGAAAGAAGGTACAGAAAGCAACGGGGAAGAAAAATCCCTTAAGTTCAGTGCAGGAGGGATGTAAACAGCAGCAAAAAAGGCGAGGTAACTAAGGCGGGACTTTGAGGACGATGGGGTACGGGAGACCGCGGCTTCCGCTCCCTCTCCGTCCACCTGCGTACTCGCTGATAAGAGACTCGGGGCAACAGTCTCGTAGGGAGGCGAGTTTGATCGTGTTCTAAGACTGCCTTCCCTGTTCTTGAAGAGCCACAGAGCTTTTGGAGGTGATTTTCGCCTAATTTTGATAAGAGAGCTCAGTCTCTGGCTCTCACGTACAAAAAACTTTAATTTTTGACTGAGAAAGACAAGCTGCTTGATCGTGCTGAGAGTGCTGGCGGCAGCCGGCCCGCCTTTGAGCGGTAATGCCTGATTAGAAACACGGAAGTGGGCCAGGCACGGTGGTGCACACCTTTAATCCCAGCTACTCAGGAGAGAGACGCAAAATTGCACTCTCCAGTGCTAGCTCGTTCGGGAGGCATGGCCATGCTAACCAGTTGCTGGCGGGAAATTTGCTGGAGCCCTCAGAGGCCTGCGAATAGCCAGGTCGCGGGCAGGCTAAAGTCCGTGTGACATCAGAGGCTATATGTCCCGGCCTTCTGGCGGGGCTATGGTTTTTGGAGGACTTTTTCAGCACCTGAGCGGACTCGCCTGACTGAGGCGGAAGCTGCGTGGTGAGCAGCGGCGCCATAGAAGGCAGAGAGGAGCTGAATCGGCTCTGCGGAAAAACTGTGTTTCCATAGCAACATGGGCGAGCGGGGAGATGAGTTCCCAGAGAACGGGGCTCTGCGCGCGGGCGGACCGGGCAGGAGAAGCCCCTCCACGGGTGGGCGGATGCCCCCCCTCGCCGGAGCTTGGAAAAGGCTCACAGCCGGCGGTGCGAGTTCATTGCCTGAGGTGAACCGGCGAGCCCGCGCACGGCCCGGGGCGGAGCCATGCCTTTGGGCCATGCGGAGCGCGCCACGGTGGGCCGCGCCTCAGAGGCGGAGCCGCCGCCGTCCGCTGCTGCCGCCCTCAGCCAAGGTCGCCAAAAATTCAGTCAGATAAAAACATTTGTCGCCAAAAGATTAGTCAGATGAAAACATTTATCCCCTGAACAACGTCCCTTCGTCAGCAGGAAGTAGCCAGATCGATGCTACGCCCATTCTCCCTTAAAAAACTGGTCGTGATTATCATAATAAAGGCATGTTTACCTGGTTAACGTATCCTAGGTAACAAAGAAAGGCGGACCTTTTGCCTGAGGCACCTGGTGAGATAAACAATGCTACCTAGAGGTTTTTCCATCTAAATAGGGGAGCTGGAGAGATGGCTCAGAGGTTAAGAGCATTGCCTGCTCTTCCAAAGGTCCTGAGTTCAATTCCCAGTGACAACTGCTTTGGTTTTTAAACAATAGAGGGGGAATACACTACCAGTGACAGCTTCCCCCAGAGAAAGGATTTCTCTTGCATTCTTTACACTTAATTTTTAATTCAAAATTTTGCTGGTACAGGCAAACAAGATTTGCTTTTTGAAACAGAGACCTGCAGATCTCTAAGTTCAAAACCAGCCTACTTCCAGTACTGATTGTGCTGAATTTTTACACTGAGAGTTTTTAATACTCTTAAATGTTAATTTGGGAGGAGAGTTTTGTTTATGTTTTTCTAGGAATGCTGACATACATCTGGATGCCAGCGAGACCGACCAGAGAGATAAAGAAGATGACCCAGTGGATGCTGAGTGTCCTGCTGTGGAAGATTCGTGCGGAGGCAGCAGAGATGACCTTCTGGGCGGTGCCAAGAGCAGCTGTTTCACACCATCGACTTGAGCAACACCCTGTGCAACCTCTTATCTCTTACTCTACTTTGCCTTTTCCTTCCTTAGGAATGGGTGGGAGCAGAGATATCCTTGGCATGCTGCGTCTAGGTGGGGACCAGATTGGAAAATAGTTTTGCCTTATTGCTCTTAAAGACAATAATTAGGGGGAGATGTTGGGAGCCACCTGGAGGCACAGGTGGTCCTGCAGTTTGGAGGTAGCCACGTGGGGCTGAGCAACCCTGCCTGCACCCTTGCCTGCACATGCTCAGACCAGCAGAATGGCATTAACCAATCAGGACAGCGTTCAAGCTGCTCCACCGTTTAAAAGCAGCTGCCTCGGGGCCCAACGCTCTCTCTCTAAGCTTTCTCTCGTCCCTGCTCTATCTTCCCTTCCCCCAATTTTCCTCAAGGAAATGCTCCAAATAAAGATGTGACCAGAGAAGGAATTCTCGTTTTTGGTGGCGTTCATTCCTGCGGGACAGGATGGCCCCCCGCACACTCCTATCTGTTACTCTTTTTAAAGATATGCCCAGGGCCTCTGCAGATGGGCAGGTGGGAAATCACAGCGGGTGACCTGGAGGGTCCCCAGAAGCCTCAGGCAGGTCAGTGGGTGACTCACGGGACAGCGGTCCCCCGAGGGACAGCAGTGGCCCAAGCTGTGACAGGTCACCCCAGGTCTCAGCGGGATCACAGCGGGGCAGCCAGTCCCACAGGGGCAGTGGTAGGCCACAAGGGGTCCCAAGCGGGTGAGAGACAGACAGATATGCCATGCAGAGAGAGTTTAGGTATAGAGTTTATTTAATGGGTTATGGAAGGGAAGGAGAAGGGGAGAGGAGGGGGAGAGAGAGAAAAAGGGGGAGAGAGAAAGTGAGGGAGAGAGAGTGGAGAGAAGAGAGATGAGAGGGGGCGAGAAGCAGCAACCACCTCTACAGAAGAGGGTCGGGAAGGGAGAGCGCACAGGTTGGATGAGGCAGAAGATCTCCTTGCCTCAGTGGAAAGAGGGAGTGGGCAGGGCATATCTCTTAAAGGGACAAAGTACCCAGGCCAGCAGATCATAACACTGTATTTCCCTTATCTTGTACCTGCTGATACCCTATTGTGACCCCAGGTACAGACCTGCCTGAGGCTGTGCAATGATATAAGCACTTGCTGAATAAAGGATAAAATGATGGCCAAGATGAGACTGAAAACTGTTTCCAGTAGATTCAGCATCAGGGAGCTACTACCCACCTCATCAAGGCTTTCCAAAAGAAGGGGAGGGGCCTGGAGGAGAAAAGTATCCGGGTTTGGTCACTATGGAAATTGACTATTTGGGGGGAGGGGTTGGGTTTTGTTTTTTGAGGCAGGGTTTCTTTGTGAAGCCCTGGTTGTCCTCGAACTTGCTATGTAGACTATGCTGGCCTCAAACGCTGAGATCTGCCTGTCTCTGCCTCCCTAGTGCTGGGATTCAAGGCCTGTGCCATCATATCTGGCTGAAATTGATTACTCTTGCCAGAATTTCTGAGATAGTTTTTATGATCTTGAGCAGAAAGTACCTTCATTGTTTTCATAGCAAAAGCTATTATAAAGAAAAGAACCGAGTATATGTCCATGACATTTTCTAAAATTTGTTTGTTTTGATTTTTAAGACAGAATCTCACTATGTAGCTCTAGTTGTTCTGGAACTCACCACGTAGGGGTCAGGCTGACCTCAAACTCAGAGATCCTCCTGCCTCTGCCTTCCCGGTGAAAACCATTGTAGGCCTAGAGAGATGACTCAGTGGGTAGGAGCCCTGACTGCTCTTACAGAGAACCTGAGTTCCCAGCATCCACACAGTGGCTTACAACTACCTTATCTGTAGCTCCAGTTTCAGGGAATCCAGTCTTTTCTGGCTTCCAAAAAGGCACCAGGCATGTACAAGGTGAACTTACATATAGGCAAAGCACTCAAATAGAAAGGAAGAGAGAGAAGGGGGAGGGAAGGAGAAAGATTCCAGAGCTGAAGTCTGTGTCTATCATCCCAGTCCTTGAGAGGCTGAGGTAAAAGGATCATTGTGACTGAGGGAAGCCAAGCTAAGTAAGATCGTGTTTCAAAAAGAAAAATAAAAAAAATTTAAAGTAAGATAAACATTTTATTTATGTGCATGTGTGTTTGCTTGTGTGAGTTTGTATGCCCCACAAGCATGCTCTACCCTCAGAGGCCAGAAAAGATTATATTGGAGTTATAAATGATTGTAAGTCACCATGTGGGTGCTGGGAACTGAACCATCATCCTCCAAAAGAGCAGCCAATGATCCATCTCTCTAGACCCTACCCCAATTTTTCTTAAACAACCATCTTGTGATTAATAAACAAACCTGCACATAATAAAGTTGTATAGACCTAACGGCATGTGTACACACACCTATACACATACATCACCCACACATGCATAACTAAAGAACACCCATGATTTCTTTGTATCTTTTTCTTTTTATTATTTATTTATTAGCATGGGGCAAGTTCTGGCCCATATGTGAAGGTCAGAGAACTTACTGTAGTCAGTTCTTTCCTTCCACTTTGTGAGTTTAAGGAATTGAGCTGAGGTTGGCAGGCTTAGCAGCAAGCACCTTTACCCAAAGCTCTATCTCCAGCTGTCTTTGTATTATTTCTTATGACAGTATATAGCTCTATGATGATATTGGTATTGTTCGTGGAAAAACACAACTCTCATCTCAAAAGAAATTAGAGATAGTTTGTTCTGAACTGACTTGATTGTGGCCCAAGTGTTTGATTGAAAGTGAGACCCCAGCCCTCTGACACCCCTAGATCCAAGAAGTCTGGAATAATTGGAAGGGTCACCCTAGCCCCTGGCATCCATTCTAAGTCCCCTCCCCCTGGAGGTTGCCTTGGTCCAGACTCCACCTCCGAGAAAACCCGCCAAGCGCTGACCCCTCCCCAGGGAAGGTCAGGACCACTCCCACAAGCTATTTAGGCTGCCGCCCAAAAAAGGGAACACGTGATCTCTGGGGTTTGTGTGGGCTCCTCTCCCCTCCTCTCTCTCTGCCATGCTTTCTCTGCCACCTGGGAGAGCGCTGCATTTATTAAAGTGGGCATCTTTGATTAGGTCTAATCTGGTCTGACTGAAATTATTTGTGTCAGCAGAGAGGCTCATCTTAAGAAATATACCTAACACCAAGAACAAGATTTAAGTCACTTCAAATTCCATGTTCTGATGGTGAAGCAGTTTCATGAAACTTAATAGTTATAGAACAGAGAAAAGCAAATACATTGGTGGAAATAGGTGGGCTATAGCAAAGTGAGGAGCGCTCTGCTATAGGCCTTAGACCCATCTGACAGCGTTCTTGTCCTTTGATAGGTGCAGAAATTTGGGGTCTGTTCACAGATTCCAAAGGATTTGTATCTGTTAGTCACAGGGTGTTAGGTCTGGCACAGAGGTGGGCAAGGAATAGGAGCTTTTTAGGGGACTAAAGCTAACCCAAAGTAAATGTAATTAGGCCCTGAGCCTGAAATATTCCAACCTGTCCACACCTCTTCAGTTCTACTCAATCAACAAGCATTTACAGACACGGCTTCTTTCTAGGAATTCTCACACACAGCATAAAAATTGTAAAACTAGGGGGCTGGAGAGGTGGCTCAGAGGTTAAGAGTACTGACTACTCTTCCAGAGGTCCTAAGTTGATTTTCCCAGCAACCACATAGTGTCTCACAAACATCTGTAATGAGATTTGGTGCCCTCTACTGGCCTATAGGGTATATGTAGGCAGAATACTATAGACATAATAAATAAAATAAAATCTTTTAAAAAATTGTAAAACTAAATGAAACAAACCATCAAAACACCCTCCCACTGAAGTTCAATGATTAAGAGCATTTACTGCTCTTGCAAATGAGTTCCCAGCACCTGTGACAGGACCCACAAATGCTGTGACTCCAGCTCCAGGTTGTTGGCCTCCCCAAGCACCTGTGCACACACATGTGCAAACCCTCGCACAATGAATATTATTGAAAATAATAAAAATAAATCTTTAAACAATTCTACAATTTACAAAATTAACAGGTGGACCAGAGGTAGCTGCTGCAGGCCCTTATTTCCACTTGGAGTTGATAAAAAGTTGGGAGGTGGGCTAGAAAGATGACTCAGTGGTTAAGAGTACTGCCTGCTCTTCCAAAGATCTTGAGTTCAATTCCCAGCAACTCCATGTTGGCTCACAACCATCTGTAATGAGATCTGGTGCCCTCTTGAGGAAGAGACCTGGTCAATCGTCCTCATAGACCATAAAACCCAATATGGACTATCCCGGCCTGTGGGATGTACACAGGAATCCCTGATAAACCTGGAGGAGAGGAATGGAAGAAACAAGAGACACGAGAAACGAAGGCAAGACAAGATTTCTGATCAAACCACCGATTTTATTATTCCCCAGAAGCTGTTATATAGCAAACAGGCAAGAGGGAGGGGAGGTGTGTCAGGTCTACTGGAACTCAAGCCTGGAGACGTCCCTAGCTGATAAGTAAATACTGAGGGTCTGAACTTGTTAACTAACAAAGGAAATGTTAATTGTTCCTAAAAGCCTGGTGCCTGCAGGTCTCACTAGGCTAATGTCCTAGGTCCGGAACTTGCCCTGCAAAAGTGAATATCTTACTTGTGAACTTAAGATGGCTGTAAACAAAATACAGGTCTTTGCTTCTGGCAATGGACAAGTTCAACATATATGGGCTGCCCATGCATGCTTCGGCATTGCCAGGGCATAACTTTCATTTCGTTTATTCATCTGCAAGAAACGAGGGAGAGGAAGGACTGGGGAACTGAGAGAGGTGGGTTCTTGAAGCCCAGCACTGCCCTGGGATTCCCTCATATTGGTTTAGGCTCAAAGGTTTAAAAAACAAAAACAAAAACAAAATGATGAGACCAACTCAGAAGGAAACAGAACCATTCTACTAAAGTTGGAGAGAAAAACAGGGCAGCCTGGAGATCTCTGAGAGGAAGAAGATGGCTTAGAGGAAGAGAGAAAGGGACCATCTAAGTCCAGAGACAGGTTAAGTTAAGGCACCTATGTGAGGAATGGAGGGGTGAGGGGGAGGAGAAACAGAGAGGAAGGAAAGGAGGGGGAGAGGAAGTGGGGAGGAAGGGAGGGAGATCAATAGAGGCGGAGGGAGGAAGAATGCCCACCAGAGAGTGTCTGGGTAAACATGGAGGGGAAATGTGAGGCTGTAGCTAGGACTCAGAACAGCAGACAAGCTGGGCCAGTAAGATCTGTAGGCAACTGCAAGAAGGGCTTCCAACTGCATAAACAGTAAACACCAGTCTTCTGGGGAGAGTCTCGGCAGCGGCGGCACCCCCCCCCCCAGCATCTTTTAGGTGCAGAGTTCTCCTGACGAGGAGTGGTCCAGTGAGGTTAATTCCTACGGTAAAGGACAAAAGCTTGTCTTTGTCACCGCATAACAAATGAGTGGTTTAGATGGACCGTCTCCACAAGGGGCCAGCGGTAGGACCTGGATTCTCTTCTTTCGATCAGAAATTACATAACAGAGTAGACCAAAGTGAATTAAAAGAAGATAAAAAACAAAATCCACAAAGTAGCCAAGTTTTCCCAGGAGGAAATGGCTTTTCCTTGCTCCTCCACAAAGCCCGGTAGCGGCTTCTTCCCTTTCTTATGCTAATTATCCCTCAGGGAGGGACAACTGTGAGGCTTCCTCTATCCTTTCTCGGGGTGTTTCAAATTCTAAGAAGGGTGACTGTCTCATTGTCCCCTTTCTTAAAATTAGCGTGTTCACTGGGAAAACAGGAGGCGTGGCCCAAAGCTGATTGTGAGGGGGAGGGGCCATCCTCAGTGACCTCTAGGCTCGCTGATTGTCAGATCACCACCACCGCCTAAGGCCGTCCAGACTTAACACACCTGCGGTGCTGTGCATTAGGGCTTTGGAGGTTAAAAATAGGTTAAATAGGAAATAGGAGTTAGAAATAGGCGTGTCTGTCACAATAATCCAATAGTCCACTTTCAAAACTCAAGATGAAATAATCTGAGAACTAAGAACTGCAACCACGCCCTTACATGTAGACAAGAGAGCCCTCCCTTCGGATCCTCAGGAAAAGGGAGGACAGAGAACACGTGGGGTCCGGATTTGCTGTGAAAATGTAGGTTGGATTATTCAGGTATATCCTGGTATGGTGAAGTCAGTAGGACACGGCTAGGACTGAACATTTTGTAAACAGCCATGGTGGCACAGTCCTGTAATCCGATCTCAGATTGGAGGCCACCCTTGGCTACATAGTGTCAGGCTAGCTTTAGCTACATAGTAAGACTCTGTCTCGGAATAAAACCTATGATAGCTATGAGGAAAGAAGCGGAACAGTGGGGCATCCACCCCACACCAGGTGACCAGGTGCTGCGCAGGGAAGCCCCAGGCTAGAAGGTGAAGCTGGTGGAGGGAAGATTGAGGACTAGAGGCGGCTAATAGAAAGGGCTGGTCAAGACGGGCTCAGCAGGTTAGGACTGGCCAGTGTTGGTCACCAGAACTGGGCATAACCACTGCCATAGCTGTCTTCTGGTACCCGCCTTAACTGGCAGGCGGGTGAAAGTGGTTTAGAATAGCTGAACTTTAAGGAGGGTGTTAGGAGCCAGGGCTGGGAAAGATCACCGGGCTGGGTCATTCTGCATATGAAAGGGTCACATGGGCTAATCCGAGGGGGGTGACCTCTCCAAAATCAGCAAGCTCACGGGAGTCGTAGCTAAGGAGTGGCTCATCCACTCTGTTTCCTTGGGCTTCCTAGGAACGCCTCTCTTCTCTCCCACAACCCTTGCCAACCGAGCAACAGGCCCTCCAGCAGGCAACACTTCATATCCTATTCCTTTTTGTTGCTAGTTTTTATGAGACAGGGTTTCTCTGTGGAGCTCTGGTTGTCCTGGAGCTCACTCTGTAGACCAGGATGGCCTCGAACTCAGAGATCTGCCTGCCTCTGACTCCAGAGTGCTGGAATTAAAGGCGTGTACCAACAAGCTTGGCTTCTATTCCTGTCTTCTCTTCTGGGGTGTTTTTGTTGTGGTTATTGTTTTGATTTTTGGTGCTGTTTCTCCATGGATATATGCTGCCACACAGAAGAAAAAAAAAAAAACTCATTAAGGACTGGCAGTGAAAAACAAGCCTACTGCATCATGCCAAGTGTCCATCCTGGCCTGAAGCTCACACTCGCTCCCTTTCTCCGGTCCATTCTCCATGTAAGAAGGCTTAGTGGTTCACGGGGGTCTGTCCCACACAGACATTTTCCTCCCCTCTACTTTTATCCTGCACTGGGTCTTATAGCTTATTCCACAACACACACACTGCTGCCTCTTTCTCTTAAAGACTGTGGCAGATCTGAAAGTCATCTTAGATAGACGCCCACTTGATTTAAGCGGCCTCCTCTTGTTGGGCAGGCACCTGGCATTTGCATCTGTGGCTTCTAGAAGCCATTCTTCACCAGATACTCTTGGATGACTTCCTCGGGCACAGGCTGGAGAATATCTGTATAAGGGAATTGTCTTTGCGGGGAGCAACACTTGGTAACTGCTCACATCTGCGGCCATGGGTCCATTCTTACTTGCATAGGAAAGCAAGGTTGATGGCTTGGCTAACTCATGTCACATGACCTTTTCTGGAACTGGAGAAACATTCTTTCGCCCCAGATATAGGGGGTGTCAGTGAGTCAAAGAAAGGTCTAACTTGGTGAACCAAGGAGTTTATTAGGGTTACACTGTGGAGCATGGGTGAGTCAAAGGCAGCTAGATCACTAAGAAGTACTGTGGGGGAAATTTACAGCTTCAATCTCCAGCCCCTAATCAGGGCATGTTAACAACCTTCGCTTGTGAGGATCGTCTGTGGGTGGTCGCAGCTGCTCAGAATAGCCACGGTCATATCCAAGCAGGAGGAAACAGGCAGGGGGACAAATTCTTCAAACCCTGGAGTCTGGCTGGGAGGCAGGGGTCAAACTGGGGTCTTAGATTTCCCAACTGCCTGATGACACTCTTATGACCCAGAGACATAGAGGTGCCTGGAGGTCAGGAAGCTGAGTCAGATCAGGACACCAGAACCTAACTGTCTTCATCTGAGACTAAGGCAAGGACCCCAGCTAAAATCTAAACATCCCCTCCCAACTTTGCCTTCAGTAGCTTTCCCTCCATAGGGCCCTGACTCTTATCTGTGAAGTGGGACAATCACTCCCAACTTGTGTCTTGTTTCTCCTGCTGGTGACAGGAAGGTGTCACAGCTGACTGATATGTGTGGAAATGCCCAGAAAGTTCTCGGCCTCTATCTACCAGGAGCAGGAGTAACATGGAGATGCCTTTGCAATCCCTTGCCAGACTACTAGTATGCCTGAAACACACACAGAATACTCAATTATTTAGACTGACATATCAGAGTGTGAGGTTATCAGGGGCTTTAATGTCACTCCTGGGAGACCTTAGGGTGAGGTGGGAAGCATGGTCACTAGAAACATCTTGGCTCAGTCCCAGCTGGCTGAAGAGATATGTGGGACCATTAGTTTTCCAGAGAAGCCAATTTTGTTCTTTTTTATTATTAATTTTTAATAAAAATTTTTATAAAGTTTTTAATAATTATTTAAGGTGGGGGTATTTATGGGTGTCACAGTCCTCAGAGGGTAGAAATCACAGGACAACCTTCTGGAATCCATTCAGGTGATCAGCCCTGGTGGCAGACACCCTTAACCACTGAGCCATTTCAAAGATTCTCAATTTCATTCTTAGCGTCTAGCATTAATGTTTATTCAGGTATTTTCAGGATCTTGGGAGAGTTGAGCCAAATAGCCGCATAAGCTGGTTGTAGCCATAGTGCCTCTGTTGTGGCTGTGGAATTGTATTCTGCCTTGCCCTCTTCCATTGCACAGATGAGAAAACTGAGGAGGGGAACTTAGCCAGTGACACAGCCAAGACCAGGTGCCTTTAGTCACTACCTCCTTTCTCTCACACCCTGCATCTATCTTGTTTCTGGGTGTCTGCGTGTTTCTGTCTCTTGGTCCCCCTTTTCTTGTCACCTTTTCATCTCCGGCTACTCCCGGGATGTCTGTCCCTCCCTTTGTTCCCTAGTCAAATGTTCTCTTAGTCAACAGACCTCGGGAGCTGGGTGCAGCCACCAACCTGAGCCAGCCGCGCCTCCTCGCTTGGCCCCCTCCGTGTTTCCGGAAAGCGGGCGGGTCCCTCGGCTCGCCTCTGCCGTCAGCACCCCTGCCTTGGGTCTGCGCCCCCTCCCCGCTGACCTCACTGGCGCGGCATCACGAGCGCTTATAAGCGACGGCCGCTCGGAGGAGCCCGCAGTCGACGCGGGATCCTGGAGCGCTGCAGAGTCTACCCGAACAGTTTGCACTCTGTAGCTCAGCATCTCCAACTGCACAGCGGAGTCTCCACCTCACAGGTAATGCCTCCGACCCTGGGACCCCAAACAGGTGTCCCCCTTCAACTCTCCCCGTCGCCTTTATGGAGCCCACTGGCAGGTACATCCGGAGCGCTGGATGGAAGAGGTCCACCAACAGGTCTACACGACGAAGGCGTACATTAACATGAGAAGTAGAACCTTCATTTGGGAATTAGGATATGGGCGTCCGTAGAGACTCTT
The DNA here is from genome assembly GCF_982192425.1 of Myodes glareolus. Lineage (NCBI taxonomy): Eukaryota > Metazoa > Chordata > Mammalia > Rodentia > Cricetidae > Myodes > Myodes glareolus. The sequence continues at coordinate 59,087,567 of NC_142028.1, forward strand.
GGTTTAGCCTAGACAGCTGCGGGGTTGCACGAGGAATTCTTGCAGTCCTGGAGTAAGAAAGGAGGCTGGCAGTGGAGGGCTAGGGTTACAATGTAGATGAAAGCTTGGGGACAATTTTGGCAGCGATGACTTTAGCTTCTTGGGCCAGCGCTGCAACCTTGGTGGGTACATGGGAGTGGAGGGGTTCAATTCCAAACGCAGCGCTGACTTCCTCTGCTTTAGGAGACAGTAAGGGATGGTGGGGACAAAGGGGTTTCCACCTCCACCGCCTCCTGAATTGGCTGCCCTAGTGGGCCAGGAAAGTTGCCAGAGGCTCAGATGCACTAGACAGGTGGCAGGTGACCCTGTTGGGGCAGGGAGGGGTGACCCCAGAGCATCACGGTGCATTCACCCTTATTCCCACTGTTTTTGACCCTAGACGCCACGATGCCGGGCCCTTGGCTGCTGCTGGCTCTGGGCTTGATCTTCACCCTGACTGGTGTTCCTGAATCCTGCGCCTTGCTGGAGGCAGCCCAGGAGGAGGGTGCAGTGACTCCTGACCTGGGGAACATCCAGATACGTCCAGAACGCCGATTCTTGCAGAAAGACCTGCAGCGGGTGCGAGGGGACCTAGGTGCAGCCTTAGGTAAATATGGGGGGAGGGGAGCCACCTGTCATGCCCCTTCCAGACATAAGTTCGGATAGCCTCATAGCCACTTCCTCAACAGGGTGAAGAGGTGACCAACCCTTGAGACCACAATAATTCTCAGTGCTAGACATAATCAGAAGACACACTTTCAGTAGTCACAATTTCATGTGATTCCTATCTGTGACAGTTTTAATTGCTGCCTACTAAGCACTTGCATGTATCGCCCTGCCAATAAGGGAACATTGCCATTTTGTACTGAAAACTGAGGTTCAGAGAACTCAAGTGACTATGGTCACCCAACAAGGAAGAGAGGTGGGACTGGAAGCCTGAGGCAGTGCCCTTGAACATCTGGTGTCCCCACCTCGGGGTGGGGTTGCCTATAAGGCCTGGGGAACAGACAATGGAAGGAAGGAGCTGCTGGCAGTGCTAGGACTGAGTAGAAGTTTGGAGTGGGTCATGGCCTGAAGGCTAGTGTCCCTGATGAAGGGACCAGGTTCTCCAACCCTGGCTTTTCCTTCTCCAGACTCCTGGATCACGAAGCGTCAGCATCCAGGCAAAAGGGAGGAGGAAGAAGAAACTGAAGCTGAAGAAAGGGGGGACCTGGGAGAAGGGGGAACCTGGAATCCCTACAAACGTCAGCACCCTGGCCGCCGTGCCAACCAGGACAAGTATTTGTGGGTAGACTCAGAGGACAGCGACCGGATGCCACAGTCCAGGTTACCAGATTTCTTTCTGGATTCCTGGTTCCTAGATGCCCCCCAAGTCAAGCGGCAGCACCCCGGCCGAAGATCTTTCCCTTGGATGGAGTCTGATCTCACCAAGAGGCAGCATCCAGGCCGAAGGTTCATAGATCCCAAGCTTCAAAGAAGCTGGGAACAAAAAGAAGAGGGGGAGGGTGTCCCAGTGCCTGAGAAACGCCAGCATCCTGGTAAGAGGGCATTGGGCCACCCTTGTGGGCCCCAGGGAACTTGTGGCCAAACAGGCCTGCTCCAGCTCCTGGGTGAACTGAGCAGGGGTCAAGAGACCCTGGAGGAGCAAAGTCCACAGCTGGAAGACTGGGTCAGGGAGCCTCTGTTGGAGGACTAAACCCAGAGTTAGGCTTTAGTCTAGGATGACTGAAGCCCTGTGTGCTCTACCCTGTCTCCTTCACCACCTTTCCTCCCTCAGATGTTAACTCTGAGCCCTCTGTTCATAGCATCTGCCCAATCCCCTTCCTTATCCACTTTAGTGACCCCAGTCAGGAAGTTAAAGCCCTACTTGTCCCTGCAAGCAAGAGGGGCCTGTCTCATTGTTATTGTCCTTGTCCCGGACAGCCCCATGGTCTTGCACACTCCTCAGCACTGGCCAAGGTGGTTCTTCTGCGTCTTCTAAGGGACCTCCTCGAAAGGGTGGGATTGAAAAGTTTTGGTGTCAAAATCCAACTTCCATCCTCTGCCCCACCCATGTGGCAAAACTGACCTGGTATAATCTCAGCACCCCTCTCTTCAAGGCTGGGAAGTTTGGGGGGTATTCCGACATGCCCTGGGGGGCCACACCTTGTATATACCCCATGCTCTTGTTATCTTAACAACAATAAAATAAATTCAGGTCATTTGTTGCTTTGCTCTTCTGTCTAGATTGCAGGTTTTCTTTGGGGGCGTTTGGGGATGGCACCCAGCCACAGATGTTGTCAGCTCAGAGGACATTAAAAGGGTTTGCTCTCAACTGAGGAAATCAGGACCCTCTTGCCTGTCCACTAAGTAACTGTGGCAAAGGGGTCTCGACTCTGGAGTCTGATTGGCCGGATGTGGTGGGTGGAGATTAGGGACTGGAGCAGACCTAGCCAGCTGCAGAGGAGACTTGAGTCTCCCAGATTAGGGGGAGCACATGTTACTGTGACTAAAACTGGGGGACTTCTGGAGTTCTGGGAAGCAGGCTAGGAGGGGACAAATTAAAGTCACCTGACACCGTATCCACGAGCGCTGTCCCTGAACTTGCACTTGTGTCATGCGTCACCGTCCTCCTAGGTAATGTTACTCCGAGAAGGAATTGGTTCCTGTGCAACCTTTAACTGATGCCACCTTCTCTGTGTGGGTATGTGTGGACACCTCCTTAGGCTGAGATTCCCGCACACATCTTGTTCAGTATAGGCTAAAGTCAGAGGGGGAGCCGCTCTGCACTTGGCAACTACATTTCCCAGCTTCGTTTGAGAGTGGGACAACGTCACGTGATCTATTCTGGCCAATAGGCAGACTTGGGGGTTGCAGAAACAAAGTCCCTGGGACTCACTAAAGAGTATTGCCAAACTTAACCAATTGCCGCACAAACACAACTTGCATTTTCCTACCACGCAAAAACCCTTCCCAACTTCCGTTCCCCCTCGAAGTCTCCTAGATCAGGGCCTGACCTGAAGAAGGTATTTGATAAACGCTCATTATTACATGAAAGTTACAAGCTTGAAGTCACCTCTACTTTAATTTTCTGGCCTGACTTTCCACCAGTGGGAAAACAAAAGAAGCGAACAGAGGAGGACAGATTGGCATGAGAAACACTGGCTCTGGGAAATGAGAAGGAAGGAGAAACTAGCAAAGCAGAGAGGCCTTCCTGGAGGAGGAAATCACTAAGCCCGAGTCTCAGTTGAGAAAAAGCACCAGAGGCAAAAGTGTAGGACATCAACTAGGGCCCCCGGCAGAGGGAGTCTGTGGGATCGGAAATGTGTGGGAGCCTCTCTTCCCTCCCCCACCCTCTTCCAAGCCCTGAGGGAGTCAATGCCATGTCTTCTGCTGTCCAATCCTTTCAGGTTCGGTCCAGTTCCCACACAGAAGCTTTGAGGTCCTGGGTCTAGAGGATGACTCAGTGGGTGTGCTGGCTAGCTTTGTCAACTTGACCCAAGCTAGAGTCATCTGAGAAGACGGGCCCTCAGTTAAGAAAATGCCTCCAAAAGCGAGGCTGTAGGAAGGCAAGCCTGTACCACATTTTCTTAATTAGTGATTGGTGGATGTAGAAGTTAGCTCAATTCAGGAAATAACGAGGCTAACTACAAGATAAAGCAATTATAGTTTTATTTATTATAAGGAAAAAAACCTCACAAAACAGGAACGAGAAGTCCAAGTTCAGCTGTGCTGCGTGGGAACCACAGAGAAAGCACACTTGGGCCATGCGCCTGCCCATTCCCCACCACCACAGGTCCCAGAAAGCCACACCCTAACTTGGTCCCACCTGTTGAAGATAATTGGTTAACAAAGCTTCCCCCTCAGGTGGGGAAGAGTCCAGCCCGTTGAGGGTCGGGCCACCCCTGGACTGGTGGTCCTGGGTTCTATAAGAAAGCAGGTTGAGCAAGCCATGAGGAGCAAGCCAGTAAGCAATACTCCATGGCCTCTGCATCAGATGCTGCTTCCAGGTTCCTGTCGTGTTTGTGTTTCTGCTTTAACTTCCCACAGTAGACCATGGCTCCAGACATGTATGCCAAATAATCGCTTATTTCCACAAGTTGCTTTTGATCAAGGTATTTTACCACAACCATAGTAACTCTAATTAAAACATGTTCATGGGGTGTTGCTATGACAGTCCTGACTGTGTTGCCTGGGGGATGATTGTATAAGGGCTTCATGAGTGTTGAGAGCTCAGTGAGCTGTCCTTTAGAAGTTTAGGAAATAAGAAAGTTGAGAGCAGTCAGGCAGTGATGGCCCAAGCCTTTACTCCCAGCACTCGGGAGGCAGAGACTAGTGGATCTCTGTGAGTCTGAGGCCAGCCTGGTCTACAGAGTGAGTTCCAGGACAGCCAGGACTATACAGAGAAACCCTGTCTCAAAACAAACAAAAAGAATGTTGAGAAACCATGCAGATGTTGAAAGCCTGCTTTTTTTTTTTTATGATGTTCCAAAGGGAAGCAAAGAATCTCCTGAATCATCTGCGTGAAGAATATGTGGTATCTGATCAGCCATGATTAGCCAGAGACCAGAACCACCAAACTGAAACTTTTGTTGTGCGGGATAATTACACTGGTCAGCTGGAGCTGAGAAATCAGCAGTGATTAAGAGGAGACCAACACTGCTGAGCTAGACTCTTCGGGAAGTGTTTCCTGAGAGCCGGCACACAGAAGCTGTGTTCTAGAGGTGGCCTAGGCTATACCTTGGGCTGGCAGCCAAACTTGGTAATGTGTCAAAGTCTCCCAAGTGGTACTGGTTCTGAAGGTCTGTAAGGGTTGTGGAGAGGTCAGGAGAGACCATTGGTGAAGCTACAGCCTCAGTAGCAGTTGAAACCCCAGGATTGAAGGGGTCATGAAGAAAAGTCTAGGCTTGGCACCATGAAGACAGTCCAAGAGAGCCTACTGGTGATAAAGTGCTGCCCATTCACAGTCTCAGACCCAAGCTTTTTGAAAACACCAGTGCCTTGGGATGACCACCAAGAATAGCAGCAGCAGTGGGGTGTAGCCTGCCTTAGCTTAGAAGACAAGCCATGTGTGCCGCAGAGGGCAGAGTCAGAGAAGTGACCCAAGCCCTTTGGAGGAGTCCAGAAGATCATGAGTTGATCCCAAATACTGGACATTAAGGTTTTGGGTTTTTTTGTTGTTTTGTTTTGTTTTGTTGAGACAGGGTTTCCATGTATAGCCTTGACTTGGCAGGCCATGAACTCAGAGATCTGCCTGAGTTCTGGGATTAAAGGCATGTGCCACCGCTGCCCAGCTGACACTAAGTTATTTACACTGCTTGAGTTTGTTTGGTTCAGATTGTGATTGTGCCCTGGTTCTTCCCTATCGAAGAAAGTATTTATTTTTGATTTTCACAGGAGTCCCTGGTTGAGACTTTAAACTTTTTAAAAAGAAATGCTGGAGTCTTGCAAAAAGTTTGGCTGTAAAAACAGAGCTGCCCTGATACAGCATATGTATGCAGCAGCTCTCTATGTACAAGCACCAACTTGTACCTAGTTAACTGCTATGACAGCTTTCCGGCCAACTTCACATCCGCAGTATGTGTGACTGATAGATTGGTTGATTCTGATGCTAGACATTGAACTCAGGGACCTTCACATAAGCACTTTACTACTGAGCTACCTCCCGCCCAGCTCTGCACTTTGAAAGTGTGCTCATGTTACAGAATATATCAGGACTTCCTATTTTATAGCTAATAGTACTCTCTTGTGGTGATGGGCACTCAATCATAAAATCTATCTGTCTTAGGGCTGAGGATGTAGCTCTGGGGTAGAGCGCTTGTCTGGCTTGCAGGAGATCCTTTCCAGCACTCTGTCACTCTCAAACAGAAGCCATAGTGTGAAGTGGTCCATTCCTGTAGTCTCAGCTTGTGGGAGGGGGATGAAGGAGGGGCTCTCTGAAGGCCAGGAATTTGGTGCCAGCCCAGGCAGCAAAGGTCCTGTAAAGAGACAAAATCAAAAACCATCAACCGGGTGATGGTGGTGCATACCTTTAATCCCAGCATTCGGGAGGCAAAGACAGATGGATCTCTGTGAGTTCGAGGCCAGGACGGGTTCCAAACATACAGAGAAACCCTGTCTCAAAACTACCACCCCTTCAAAAAACCCCACCAAACCTAATATGTTAAGTATGTGTGTGTGTGTTGTGCGTGTCCTCACACTCCCCTTTCTTGAAGCCATTTTAAGTATACTTTATTTTTGCTTTGTTTTTTTATTTTATTGTTGTTGTTTTTTTTATTTTTTTTTAAAATTACAGTTTTTTATAATAACAACACAGTTTTTTAATATTTATTTATTTATTATGAATACAATAATCTGTCTGTGTGTATGCCTGAAGGCCAGAAGAGGGCACCAGACCTCATTACAGATGTCTGTGAGCCACCATGTGGTTGCTGGGAATTGAACTCAGGACCTTTGGAAGAGCGGGCAATGCTCTTAACCACTGAGCCATCTCTCCAGCCCCCTTATTGTTGTTTTTTAAAGACAGTTTCACTGAGTTATCCAAGAGGAACTGTGTGTGTTTTTTCTGCATGTATGTCTGTGTACCATATGCTTACATACTTTCCACATGTAGTAGGAGTCCACTTGTTTGTTTCCCTGCCGCCCAACAGCTCAGACCCAAAATAACCACACAGAAACTATATTCATTAAATCACTGTTTGGCCTATTAGGTCTAACTTCTTATTGGCTAGCTCTTACATCTTAATTTAACCCATTTCCATTATTTTGTGTATCACCACAAGGCTGTGACTTACCAGGTAAAGTTCCGGTGTCTGTCTCCGGCAGGGCTACATGGCTTCTCCTGACTCCGCCTTCTTTCTCTCAGCATTCAGTTTAGTTTTCCCCGCCTAGCTCTGCTCTACTCTATCACAGGTCCAAAACAGCTTCTTTATTAACCAAGGTATTCACAGCATACAGATGTAGGAATCCCACATCACCCACAGAAGATAGAAAGGGGCATTAGGCCCCCTAGGACTTGTGGGTGCTGGGAACTGAACCCAGGTCCTCTGCAAGAGCAGCAAGTGCTCTTAACTGCTGAGCTGTCCTTGCCTTAGTAACTTTATAAATGGCTTTTCTAAGTGGTACAGTCACTGATTTGTCAGCCATGCGACATGAATACATTAATGGCTTCTAGATCTCCCCTCTTCTCTCCACTCCCATGGTGGCCCCTGAAGAATGGCTCCCTCAGCCCATCTGCCAGCCAGTGCCACCCCCTTTCCCTTGCTGCTGCTAAAAAACAATGACAAGCACCCAATTCCAAGGGCAGTATTCAAATCGCCTAACAGACATCAATCAGACAACAACAATCAATCAGCACACATGCCCTGACCAATCAGAATGTCCAGATTCTGACTCTGCACCAGTAAGGCTCAGAGGAGGAGAGCTGAGCATTGTCAAGCTGGCTTCCGCTTCCTGCTGACTGGTTAGCATGCTTCACTGTGCTATCCTGATGATCTGCCTGCTCCTCCTTAGCTGTCACCTCAGCCTTCACTTTGTCGGAATGTGACACCGCAGCCCTGAGGTCCTCTCCTTTCTCACAGTTATCACAGTCTATAATTACACCTACCTGAGACTGAGTGTCCCCCGCACCAGCCCTCAGACAAAGACTTGAACACAGTTTACACATATGGACTTGGATTCCAGGAAGCAGTGGTCTGGAATGGGGGACAAATACAGGGAAGAGAAGGGAAGAATTTGGACCATATTGATAAACAGGTTGGCAATGGGATTCCATCTTTTTGGGGACTCTTGGGAGACACAGACCACACCTCAGAGTTGTCCAACTTTGACAGGTTGAGGAAGCTGGGAATATGTCTTTCAGTATCCTCCCATCAGAGACTGACGGCTCCTCTCTGATGATGATGCCCTTCTGGCCACAACTAGCTGGCCCTGTGAAGCTGCTTCAAGAAAGCCTATGGGTAGTCTCTCTCTCTCTCTCTCCCTCTCTCTCTCTCTCTCTCTCTCTCACACACACACACACACACACACACACACATACACAAACACACACCACCTCAGAGAATACCAGATAGCCCACTGGGCACACTGTCTTTCTCCTCTGCCCTTTGGCACTAAGAAGCTATGGTGATCTGGGTTCTGTGCAAGGTTCTTTCCAGCTTCCCTTTACACCCTCATGTAGTAGTTTAAATCTTGAGGGTTAAAATTACATGTTTGTGAATACATGTGTGTGTGTGTGTGTATAGGGGAGTGGTGTACACACCACTGCATGCTTGTGAAGGTCAGAGGACAATTTTCAGGAGTAGGTTCTCTCCTTCCATCAAACTCAGGTTGTCAGGATTGGCAGCAGGTACCTCTATCTACTGAGCCATTTCATAAGCCTTCTTAGATCTCAAATGTCCCAAAGGCTACCTGTTAAAAGCATGATCCCCACAGGGGTGCTATAGAGAAATGGTAGAACCATTAAGAAATTGTACCCAGTAGCAGATCCTTAGGTCGTTGAGGGCATGCCCTTCAAGAGGATTCTGGGACCTAAGGGCCCTCCTTCTGTTTCATTACTTCTTGGGCTTTGGGGTGCTCTATGCCATGGGGTTGCCTCACCACAAGAACAAAACAACTGGGGCCAAGGGGTCAGAGCCCAGAACACCCAAAACAAAGCTAAACAAACTTTTTCCTCTTAAAAATTTATTATCTCAGGCATATTTTGTTGTCACGAAAGTATGCTAACTGATAGCCCCCCTCCTTTAGAAATGACAAATATCTGGCTCAGAGTGGTGATGTCACTTATAAAAGGCACAGCCTAAGTTCAGTGAAATGGCTCAGTGCAGAAGCTTGCTATCAAGCCTGATGACCTAAGCTTGTCCCAGGACCCACATGGTGGAAGGAGAGAACTGACTCCCAAAAGTTGCCCTTTGACTGTCCTGTGAGCCTTGGCATGAGTGCCTGAGTGCATGCGCATACACACATGAGCACACACACACACACACACACACACACATACATACCAAAAAAATTTTTTTTAAAAAAATCATAAAGGCATAGTTTAGCTCTGTAAAACTTCAAGTACACCAAGTGCTTCAAAAATATTTATTTTTGTATTACCTACGTCTTTGCTTTGAGCTTCTGTGAGAAACCAGCTAGCACCTCCATAAGGAGGCAACCTCTCCCATGCAGTGAAGCCACCATTTCCTCTGATAGGTCCCGTAATTAATTCTTTTTGCAAACCTTGTTTCGATTAATTATTTGCAATCATGGCACTGATTTGCTGAGAGACTCAGTTCCTGCTCCGGGCCTCTTGGGTGGCCTGAGAACACGAAGGGCTTCTTACCTGAAGGATGTCAGCAATTAGCGTCCATTTCGATTGCCGGGCACGAGCTGACTGCCCAGGAGAACATCAATTAGCTCACTGGCTAAATCGTGTTCAGAAGCATGGGTTACCAAGGGGACTGTGGTCAGTGCCAGGATTTAAGTGGTGCTTGTCTTCGGGGATCGTCTTTCCTGAATTGCGGCCACATTCTGGGCCTGCTGATTATCGGCAGGCTGATTAGACCTCGTCCCACACGGAGAATGACTTCCTAATCACCAGATGCTGAGGAGAAGAGTGTCCAGGCACACGCAGGTACGCCCCGTGTGACGTACTGGAGACTGGCACGGGTCCTGCACTGCTGCTTTGAGCCTACGGTTCCAGAGTGGGGGGCAGAAGGCACCCTTGGAAAGAGTTCAAGGGGCTGGGGAGGCCCCAGAGGGCATGGAACTCTGGGATCATTTCCTGGAAGGTTGCAGATGTTGCCCGCAGATGCTGACCTGGGAAGAACACTGTATGCAGTGTCAGGCGCTGGGCTGAAGACAGCCATGTGCTGTGTAAATGGGAATAGTCAACCGCTAGCTGCGGATTCTGTTGTCACTCCTTCAGATGACAGAACCTACAGGACGGAGGTGTGGTTCCGTGCAGAGCACTTGTGAGGTTCTGGGTCCCATCCTTAGGATTACTAAATAAAGCAACAAAGAAAAATATAAAAGATTCTTTCATGGCTGGAGAGATGGTTCAGCGCTTAACAATGCTGCTGTTATAGAGGACCCAAATTGGGTTCCCAGCTCTCAAGTCAAGCTGCTCACAACTGCCTGTAACTCCAGTTCCAGCGGGGATCTGTTACCCTTTTCTGACCTCTAAGTACACTGCACTAATGTACATGAACCTACCCCCACCCCACTCCCACATACATAATCTAAAGAATGGTTACACCACATATTGATGACATCGTGGACACGATGTAGCTATGATGTTCTCACAATAAGTCTTTCAGTGAGGCCTCCCTGGAGATAGTCTCCACACCAATCATGCAAGACTGCCTTTACTACATCAGCGCTTACTGAGCTCCAGGCTCTCCACAGAAAACTGAGGCACCCTGGGCTGAGATGTAGGTCCCGGCAGTCTCCTCTACAGGGGAGCAGCTGCAGAGCTCTGGGTCTCTTGCTCTACATGACCACAGCAATTCCAGAGTTTGCCCCAGGATCCTTGGGGCTCCTGGATGCCTTCATTTTCCTTGTTTTATGGGAGTCCAGATTCCTTTATATTTAACCATAGCAGCGACAGAAGGCTGATGACGCTCAAAGCACTCCTACCATGTATGTTAGATACTCTAATAGTTTGTACAAATATAGACTAATGCCACTGTCTTAGTTAGGGTTTCTATTGCTGTCAAGAGCCACCATGACCACAGCAACTCTTAGAAAGGGAAATATTTAATTGGGGTGGCTTTCTTACAGTTCAAAGACTTAGTCCATTATCATCATGGTGGGCCATGGCAGTGTGCAGGAAGACATGGCACTGGTGCTGAGGTTCCTATATCTTGTAGGTTTGTCTCACTAGATGTGGCTTGAGCATATATGAGACCTCAAAGCTCATTACCTCATAGTGTATCAGAGGATACGCTTCCTCCAATAAGATCACACCTACTCCAACAAGGTCACACCTCCTAATAGTGACACTCCTTTTGGTGGCCATTTTCTTTCAAACCACCACAGCCACTTTTAGTAAATTGTTTTCTTTTGAGAAATGCCAGCATATACAATTTTTATTACAAATAAAGTTTGCTTTTATTTTATCTATATGAGTGTTTGTGCATAAATGTATGTGCACAACATGGGTGTGTGTACTCTTGGAGGTCAGAAAAGGTGTTGGATTCCCTGGAAATGGAGCGGTGGGTGAGAACTGACATGTAGGTACTGGGAACTGAACCCAGGTCCCCATGAGCCATTGTTCCAGCCCCGAGGTCATGGTTTATCACTGCTGTAGAGTTTAAGATTCTAAGGGCTGGAGAGATGACTTGGCAGGTAGGGACCCTTGTTGCCAAGCCTGAGTCCAATCCCCAGGACACACACGGAGAGGAGAGAACCGATGTTTGCAAGTTGTCGTCTGTCCTAACCATTGTCATCTGCCTCTCATTATGGCACCTCCTTGCCTCTGCTGGAACACACGAAATTTAAAGTTCTAGTTTGGTTTCTAACATGGGAAATAGCAACATCTATCACTCACATAATGAAATTTTCCTTCGGACGTTCAATCATTTTGAAGAGCATAACAGTCTTGAGGCCGGAAGGACTGAGAGCTCTGCCATCATGTCTTAAGAGCTTGTGTTTGATATCCTCTGGGTTAGTCACTGCTCTAAGTAGATTGCAGTTTGCCACCTGCCTGTAATGACATTTTAGTCCACAATGGACCGAATAGGTGACACTGGTCAGCAGAGTCTCAGACATCCCATGTGTGCTTTGTCCAGGACCAAATCACTTTCTCTTGTGCTTGATTTCAGATCAAGGGTTCATCCAAGACCCAACACAAAATTTACATATTTTATGTCATGTAATGTCACCAGTAGGAAATCTTATCAGACAGTTGACATGGAAATGAAATTTATAAAACCATTAAGTGGGAGAGTCAGTGAGATGTTTAGTAAGGGTGTTTGCCATCACACCTGACCCCCGAGTTCAGTCCCTGAAATGTGAAGAAAGAACCACTCCCACAAATTGTCCTCTGGACCACCATACATGTGCTGTGGCACACACTTCCCCCAAATAAATAACTAAAAATTGATTAATTAATAATAAATAAATATAATAAAAATTTTAATGAGTGAGAGATTGGGGATGTGGCTCATTGGAAAAATGTTTACCCAACATACATGAAGTTCTGAATTCTACTCCCAGCACCACAAGATGAAAAGAATAATTAAGAACTATATAAGAAAGGTTGGAGAATTGGCTTATCAGTTAAAGGTACTGGCTATTCTTCCAGAGATCCCTGATTCAATTCCCAGCACACACACATACATGGCGACTCACAAATGTTTGGAACTCCAGTCCCAGAGGAGTTATACCCTCTTCTGACCTCTGTGGGAGTCTATGCATGTGGTCCATAACATGCATGAAGCAGAACACCCGAATGTAGTATAAAATGAAAAATTTAAAATAGGATGTATTTTATTTATTCTCTGACAGTTTCAGACACGTGCATAGTGTATCTTGTTCGGATCCACACCCCCAACAACCACCTTTAGCTCTCCCAGGCAACCCAACACCCCCACTCCCATCTTCAAGTCCTCTCTTTTTTATTTGTAACTCACTGACTGTAATTAGTGCTGCCTGCTAGAATGTGGACTGATCTCGCTGGCTCGGAGTTTTGTGGGAGAGCATAGTGGGAATGTACATAGCTGCTGTACATTCATGAGTGCAACAGCTGTTACTTCCAGAAGACAGCATTTCACAGCTCTCCTCCCCAGCCTCGAGCTCTTAACATTCTTTCTTCTCCTCTTCTGTGACGTTCCCTGAGCCTTGGCAAGGATAGAGGGACTTGACTCAGATGTTCCATTTAGTAATGAACACTCAATAGTCACTTATTCTCTTCATTTTAACCAGTTATGAGACTCCGCAGGAGCCACTGACCACTGCAGAAAAAAGCTTTTCTGCCCACGACTGCGGGCAGCACTAATCTATAACTATAACTATTTAGAAGTCAGTTTGTCCACATGTCCAGTTAGCAAGAATATAGTTGTAGGTTCCTCCCTAGGGCTTATGGTTTCCCAAGCTGTGGGTTTGGATCAGGTTTACAGTACCAGGCATGAATTCTTTCCTGTGCAGCAGGCCTCAAGTCCAGTGCAAATGTAGCTGACTACCCCCATAACCTTTATACCATTATTCCACTAGGGGGCATTTCTTGCCTGGCATGTCAGCATAGTAGCGTTCAAGGTCCAGTTCTGGATAAGACCATTGATGACTTTTTGCTCTCAGTGGCTTGCATAGATCCTTCCAGCATTATGAAAGTTAGGTCACTCCCAGCTCAATTACTATATGTCCTATAACTAAAGTGTGTCATGTCTTTAGCAATTGAGTCTTTCTTGATACTATGTTGAACTTACTTTTGCTCTGGCTGGTTTCAACTAGTAAGAAATCGCTGTGCATTGTACAATGTCTGCATGTATACATATAGAGAGTTACAACAAGGGTGTCTAAGATTTTGACATTATGATACACATCGTTATACTTGACACTGTATGAGCCAGTTACCAAAACAAAAATTTAAAAAAAAAAAGTCTCATGAAGTTATTTCTTTATTTAGAGACAGGTGTAGATGGAAGTTTCTGTCTGGCAGGTCCCACATCGTTCAGTCCCAAAGAAACACACAGAGGTTTATATTAATTATAAACTCTTTGACCTACTAGCTCAGGCTTATTATTAACTAGCTCTTACAACTTAAATTAACCCATAATTCTTGTCTATGCTTAGCCATGTGGCTTGGTACCTTTTCTCAGTAAGGCATTCTCATCTTGCTTCCTCTGCATCTGTCTGGTGACTGTGTCTCTTCCTTTCCTCTTCCCAGAATTCTCTTAGTCTGGTTGCCCCATCTACAGTTCCTGCCTGGCTACTGGTCAATCAGCATTTTATTAAATCAATACGAGTGACAAATCTTTACAGTGTACATGAACATTAACCCCCAACAACAGGTCTCAGTGTGTAGCCCTGGCTGGCTTGTAACTCCCTATGTAGACCAGGTTCACATCAAACTCCCAGATATCCTCCTGCCTCTGCTTCCCAACTATGGTCCTTATCAGAATGAAGTTTCTAGTCATGTTGGGCTGTCTTTTTTTCTCACACCCTGGGGTAGTCAGCCTCTGTGCCATCAGCTCCCTATTTGCAGCCGGGACCAGCCAGAAGTGAGTCTGCCTACCCTCAATCCATACCCTGTTCCTGACCCCCCCCCCCCCATCACTGGACTGTCTTAAGAGTACCAATGGGACAGTGATTTCCTTTTCTTGGTCCCTCCACTTACAAACTGGGGACAGTAGCACCTGTGGAAGAGAAATTGAGCTGGGCACTTAGAAGTCAGTTGATTGCCAGATGAGTAATGTTACAGGAACGGTCAGCTCAATGTGGGCAATTTGTGTTTAACTTTTACTGGGTAAGGATTTTGAGCTCTCAACAAATTCTCAAAGGAGTACCGAATCAGGTCAAGAGTAATAGCTTGAGGGTCACAGGAAGTGCTGGAGGCTCTGGGCTGGCTGAGGATGCTACAATCAACAATCATCAATGCTGCTCTGAGGGTCAGCGTGTCAGTGTCCTGGTCCTACACAGATGATTTCTAGCTTCTTTTCTGCCCCATCCAGGCCTGGGTCCTTTTGACCTCCTGAACTGTCCACAGGCCTCATGCTGTTAACCTTGAGAGCAGAACCAGGAGAATTGGGTGATGCAGGGAACACTACAGCTATCAAGGAGAAACAGCAGTTCTGGTACAGGTTCTCCCAGGGGCTCACACTCTGCCACTCTGCCCCTGGGCTCCCAGGCCAGGCCCAGTTCCTTGTCAAAGACACTAGCAGCACCAACCTGTGTCATCAATGGGTCCCTCATCTTCTGGCCCTTCTCATGGCATGATGCAGACAGCGGTTTTGACAAGAAGGGGCAGGTGGGGCTTATACACTGCTCCCAAACCTTGCATGGTTGACATGCCAGCCAGCAGACTCCCCTTCTGGTCTGTGCTTGGTTGGTCTTTTCTACAGCCTTCCTCACTGGAAGAGACTTGGTGGGGGCGGGGGGCAGGGAATAAACATAATGTTCTTGGGAAAAGCTTTTTCCTGAAAATCAGATCTGACCCCAACCATCCCTCAATTGCACTCTCAGCACCTCAGGAAGGCCAAGTTCAAAGTTTTCTGTGACATGGACCCATCTGTCTCAGTTCCCCCCACCCACAGCTCCTCTCACCCACGGGACTCTTCCTTTTTCACTTGGAAAACCCAGGATTTACAATTATCATAGGCATCTCCTATTGTGGAATATTAGTTGAAGATGTGTTATGTTTGTTTATACTGTGTTATATTTGTTTAACGATGAAAAGATGTGTTGTATCTTTTATGTTGCATTTGTTTAACTCTGTAAAGCTGTGTTACTTTGCCTGTCTAAACTACCTGATTGATCTAGTAAAGAGCTAAACAGAAAATACCTGGATGGGAGAGAGAAATAGTCAAGGCTGACAGGCAGAAAGAATAAATAGGAGAAATCTAGGAGAGAGAGGCCAGGGGTCAGGGTCAGCCATCCAGCCAGCCATGGAGTAAGAAGGGAAGAAAGAACAAAGAAAGGTAAAAAGCCCGGAGGAAACATGTAGTTAAAGAGAACGGGATCCTTTAAGTTAGAAAAGGTATCTAAAAACAAGCCAAACTGAGGACAGGTATTCATAAGTAAGAATGAGTCTCTGTGCATTTATTTGGGAGCTGGGTGGTAGGCCCCAAAAGAGTTTTTTTAAAAACCCACAATCTCCTTCTCCAGGAAACCCTCCCTGACCTGACCTTTTGCAATGGCACCAGGGCCTCCTCAGTATTCCTTCCAGCTAGAGTTGGGGAGATCTGGGGTCAGAAGAACCTTTAAAGGTTGATCGAGAGCTGCACATCTCCAAGAGTGATCCAGCGTCCCATGGACACTAACAAGACATCTATTCCCAGGCCCCATGTGGCAGAGGGAAGTAATTGAAAAAGGGTCCTAGAGGTTGAGAAGCACTGAGTCCAAGTGCTTGTGGAGCCAGCACAGGAGTCCAAGCCTGTGGAGCCCAGGTAGAGCTCTGGGTTTGCAAGGCCCCATTAAATCATCTGCCAGTGTAGCTCAGCTCTTTGCTGCACTAGGGCCTGGCCAGCCCGCCTTCAGGGGCCTTCTACAAATAGGGTTGAGGCAGAAAAGAATTGCCTTCACCCCAGGTTCTTATCCCACGTCCTGCGGGCGCACGACCAATTTCCAACTGGTGTTTTCTTTTATTAGCAAAGACAAGGCTTGGGCACCTGTCTCATTTATTTCTCATCAACCTCTCTCGGCTCCAATCCTGTCAAGCAGGAACCTGCTGGGCTGGAGAATCAAACTACTGCTTATCGACAGGTTATAAATTCTGTGGGGCTCTTGCTAAGCACACCAAACGCGATCTGGAAAAATACAACTTCTCCCTTCTCTTGTTCCCGTTCGACCATCACTCAAAAGGTTGTATGTAGACCAGATGTTCTCTGTTCCATCTTTACCTCTGGTAGGAAGACTACACAGTCCCTCCACTGCTGGACTCCACTAAGCTGTCACACTTAGAAGTTCTTCTTGGTGTCTAGTCTGTTTCTTGCTGCCACTGGCTCTAGAACAGCCTGTGACACCTTTGTCTCCACTTTATAACTCTGGAGGCTAGCACAGGCTAAGCACACAGTAGGCACTCAATACATATGGGTTTAGAACTGGCTATGAGGGTGCCCACTTGGAATCGTAGCACTTAGAAGGGTGTAGTAACATGAGTTTGAGGTCAGCCTGGGCTACACAGTGAGACCCTTCTCAAAAACAAAACCCCAAGCCTACACATACATGTACACACACTAGTTTAGCATGTGGATGAATAAATATTAATTAAAACCAAATTGGTCATTGAAAGTGAGCATTCATTCGAAGACCTGGTGTGAAGTTTTCCTGAGGGGTTGCTGTTTGCACAGCAGCAGCAGCAGCTGAAAAGAAAAAAAAACAAAACACCAGAAAGAAATACACCCACATTTCCCCCATTTTCCTACTCCCCACTCCCTAGCAAAACTCCCCCAGCAGTTGAACAAAGAGGGAAGATAGAAACAAGATTACTCTATGCAATCCTTGGTCTCCTGGAACTCACTACATAGACCAGGTTGGCCTTTGAACTCACAAGAGAGCCACCAGCCTCTGCCTCCCAAGTGCTGGAATTAGAAACACCGCTGTGTTATGCCTGGCTTGAATCTTTAAAACTTTCAACTTTTGCAGACCCAAGAGACATGTGACTTGATTGTGAACTTTTAGCAACTTTGGTGGGCTCAGGGTTCTCTCCCCCTGACCCCCCCCCCCACCCTGCCACATATGTACGTTTGATTATTCTTCCATGGTTAGTCATATTTTTTCGTCCTATTTGCATATCTCTTCCAGCCAATTAGGGCCCAAGTGGGCCCTGGGGTGGGTGTGGGGAATACATTTGAGCATCAGAGTGCAAGACAGTCCTGGACCTCGATGGAGGAGGAAAAGAAGATAGGTTCTTTTTCGATTTCAGAGACGGAAGCAACCACCGTACTTGGCTTGTTTCTGCAGCCCTCTCCAGCCTCCAGACATGGAGACCTGCCGCTTCAGGAGCTCACTGCTCTGGCTTGCAAGAATTGTCACACTTCTCAGGGCTGCACCTGCTCAGCTAGTGTCTGTGACCTAATGATGTCCTGCTGAGGGCTGGCCATCTTCTGCTACCTCCTGAAAGAGTGAGTGTGGCAGGAAGCAGCTCCCTGCTCTGGGATGTGCAAGAGGGGTAGGATCACTGAGGGAGTCTTGGTGGGTCTTTCCTAAAAGGCTGAAGCAACTGCAGCAGAGGGGTGGGGATGGAGGAAGCTAGAGCAGGGAAGCAGGCAAGAGCTAGGGAAAAAGGACACCAGGAAGAAAGACCTATTTCCACCACTGGACCAGTGAAGGGCGTGGTCGATCGGTAGTTAAAAATTAACCAGACTAGCTTAATATAAAAGATTTAGCTTTAATAAACAGAAGAAAGGAAAACTTACAAAACCAGGATTCTAGTGATCCAGAACACAGGGGGCAAAAGAGGAAGCGGCAAGCGCACCTGGATCTTTTATTTGTTTTGTATGGCCCCAGGGGGAACACACCCTAAGCAGAATGTGATTGGCTGAAGTTCCCCATCAGACCACGGATGCTGTTAGAGGAGGGGGTGGCCAGATCAGAGAGGAGCCTATAATTGCTTCTCTCTTCCTTCAACCCCTTAAGTGCCAAGGAAGCATCTTATCAAGGAACCCCTCCCCTTCTCTCCTTCCCTAATGCTATTTAATATCCTAAGTTTAGTCAGTAATAAATTAATGTTGACTCATTCTAATAAATTAATGTTGACTCATTCTAAAAGATTCCTAACATATATAGCTTCCTGAAGCCACAGTTATACTCCTGCCTAGTCTCCCTCTCAACTTGACAATTCGGACAGGGCTGGTTGGGATTCGTCTAAAAGCTCCGTGAGAGGTGGCTGAGTGCAGCTCCTTTAGAGGTAGAGGGAGCTGTGAAGCCACACGGGGATGGTACCCTGTAATCATTGTCCGGTGGTCAACCCTGCTCATCCCTGACGTGAGGAACATGCTGGATGGACACCAAGAAGGGAGCTTGCATGGAGTGGAGCAGAAGAGGAAGGGACTTGTCCTCTGGCCCCTCCCCTTGGTACTGTTTGCTTCAGGGAAATTAGCTCTCTTGCCCTCTGGCAATGCTGGTGTGTGACTCAGCTCTCAGGTCTTCACAAAGTGCAGTTTCAAGTAAGGAAGAGGGTTTGACAGTGAGGAAGGATGAGGCCACAGATCAAGCGGCAAGCCAGCTAGAATGGAGGCACTTAGCAGGCTCTGGGTTAAAGACAGTCTCAAACTATTGGTGGCCTGCAGCTACAGGGCTGTTATGAGTTTCACTGAAGGAAGGCTTGCTTGCAACCAGTCTCCTACTCTTCCCTGGCAGAGCAGCCTGCCCAGATCCAGGATCTCCATATGGCAAAGCATCAGGAACACTGGTCGAAAAGGCAGTTAGCTCACAAGGAATCGCATGGCCTGTGCTGTCCACAGCAAGACAGTCTGGAAGCCAGTGGGGCAGACTGTCCAAGGCCACCTCCAGCAGGGATATGGTTGTAGCCGCTCTGCTCACAACTCTCCAGAACCTCAGGACTGTTCTAGACTAGGCCAGGCAACAAACTCAGGCGAGATCCCCCAGACCTCTGATCACACTTAGGTAACAGACTCAGGCAAGATCCTCTAGACTTCTGACCACAAGTGGGCACACTCACAGGTGTGGCCTGTACACCTTTCTCTGTGTTATCTCTCACACCTACCTTCTTTTTCAGACATTGTCCCAACATTTTTATTTAATTAATTGTTTAATGTGTATGTGTTGGGGAGTGAGTGTGGAGGTCAGAGGACAACCTTAGGATGCCATTGCTGGTCTTTCCATCTTATTTGAGACAGGGAGGGGCTCTTTGCCACTGCATAAGCCAGGCTAACTCAAGAACTTGTGGGATTCCCTTGTCTCTATTTATTTATTTAGTAAATTTTTATGGATATTTTGCCTGTATGTCTGTCTGTCTGTATACCATGTGCATACTTGATATCCAAGAAGGCCAGAAGAGGGTGTTGGATTCCCAGGAACGGGAGTCAGAGATTGCTGAGAGCAACCATGTGAGAGCTAGGAATTGAACCTGGGTCCCCAGGATTAACATCCAGTGCTTTTAACCACTAAGCCATGTCTTCAGCCCCATTCCCAAGACTCATAAATCCCCCTCTATATCTTGCTACTTCCCTTGGGTCCATATCACATCTCTGTCCTTTTTCTTCAGTGACAGAGGCCGTCTGGATACAGCACAATCCATCCTCACATCATCCTATGGCATGGATACTTTGGTTGTTCGCAGTGCATCCTGGTGACGATGTTTGGTGGAGATATGAAAGCTTTGGGGGGAGGAAATGCTTATAAGAGACCAAGTGTAGGGGCAGTATTATAGCGTGAATCTGGAATGTTCCCCAGAGACTCAAGTGTTGAAGGGTTGCTTGATCCCCAGGAGCTGATGCTATCAGGAGGTGATGGAATCTACAGGACACTTTAGCTCTTTGGGTGTAGGCCCTCAAAGGGGTTTGTGAGACATTGGTCTTTCTTCTCTCTCTTCTTCAGTCCCTGAGTAAGAGGAAAACAGGCCGCCACCTCCATACACATCCAATGATGCATTATGTTGACCTTGGCCTTAGACTGAAGGCTCCAAAACTTTACACTGAAGCAAACCTTTTCTCTTTTTAAGTTTGTGTGTCTTGGGTACATGGATAGAGCAATTGAAAGATGACTGGCATAGCACTTAGTATCTGAGTGCACAGATGCACATGTCAGGGATGAAACACAGGGCCTCATGCACGCTAAGTGCTCTTCCACTAAATTGTGCTCCCGTCCCCTGATTTTTGTGAATCCTGTCCTCTGCTCTATTACAGGTTGTATTTGATTTATATTCTTACCAATAACTCATTATATTTGAGCTAGTTCATTTCTCCAACACCATTTCCAATGCTATGCCTTAATCTTTTTTAAAAAAATTATCATTTTTATTTTATGTGCATTGGTGTTTTGCCTGTATTAATGTCTGTGTGAGGGTGTTGGAACCCCTGGAACTGGAGTTACAGTCTTGAGCTGCCATGTGGGAACTGAACCCAGGCCCTCTGGAATAGCAGCCAGTGTTCTTAACTCCTAAGCCATCTCTCCAGCCCCCACCTTAATCTTTTTCTAGTTGACCTTTCTTACATACATTCTATCTAATTCAAAAGAAGTCTCAAAGCAGTTTTTATTCAAAGATATCCAAAGAAAGGATTGTGACTAGATTGTGTATATCTTAAAGTCTGTCTCCATTGATTCAAAGCCTCACATTAGCCTAAGAGCTGTGTGACCTTGGTAAGTCTCTTTCCCTCTCTGTACATCGGTTTTTTTCATGGTTTAATAGGGTTGTGGTATATGGCAGCCATATATACCTCTCTCTACTGTAATTCCAAGGCTAGGTTTCCACTAGCTGCTTCAAGCCAGTGACTGAGTCCTTGGACTCATAACGTAGGTCCCTTCTCCTGAGATTCAGGACCATCTGTGGGCTTTACAGACACTTTCTTAGAAGCCCCACCTCTCTATTTAAAATATTTACTGTCTGTATGAGTTTACTTTTGCTGCTATAACAAATTACCATGCACTTACTGGCTTTAAAACAACATAAGTCTATTTGCTTATAGTTTTGGCCACCAGAGGTTGCCTTGTATGGGTGCTGGGAATCGAGTGGCCTGGAGAAGCAGATCTTTTCATTGTTGAGTCATTTCTTCAGTCCTGGTTGGTTGTTTCTGAGACAGAGTCTCACAGAGTAGCCCAGGCTAGCTTCAAAGCCCTGATCATCCTGAGTTAAGGGCAAGGAAGGCCAGTCAACTTAAATAAACTGTGCTCCACAACACACATTAACACTCAACAAGAGGACACTATTCAAGGTGTCCTCTTAAGTGACCAGAAAACACGTGGGAAGTCACTAGGTCTAGCACATGGGTGCAGGACTCAGGCCAAAGCGAGCGGTCCCCAATTCTGGTCATCAGAAGTGTCACCCGCTCTCAAATAGAAACAAGGGCAGAAGGCAGCAGCCAGACAGCGTGGAGGCGTGGAGGAGGCTTTAATTAAAGTGCTTAATGCACTTGGCGATGTTTCTATTTTTCTTCAAGGCTGAAGTCTCACCCGTCCCCATCCAGAGTTCCAATAATGACAAGCAAGAGTCATTCATAACTTGTCAAGTTCAGCAAATAATTCCTGGGGTCAGGCCCTGTGCAAGTACAAAGCAACAAGATACAGGCTGAGAGGTGTGGAGAGAGAAGAATAAGTCCCTGTGCATCAGGCACTGTGGTCCTGCCTTCAGTAGTTCAATCCTCACCTGGGTCCTCAGAGTCCTATATTAAAGGTGAGGAAAATATACCAGGTTCAATAACTCCCTCAAACATTCATAGCTGTAAGGGCACTGGAGCAGCAAGGCTCTCTCCCTCTCTTTTTCTTCCCTCCCTCTCTCCTTTTTTCTTCCCCTCTCCTGTCGCCCCCCCCCCCCCCGGCTCTTTTCTTGTAGAAGTTTCTAGTTTCCTGGCCACAGGTTTGTTTGGAAATCACAAGACATGAAGTGCCATGTCTGGCAAGGTCAGGGAGAATGGACACTGGAAATGGGTCTAGCCAAGTGAGGAGTGGACAGGAGAACAGAGAAGGATGCCGGGGCAGAGAAGGACTTGTGCAAAGACAGAGAGGTGGAAAACAGTACACGAATGAGGAACTGTCTGTTGGCTGGGGTGCGGCTCAACAGTAGAGTAAGGCATTGTAAGGCCTTGGGTCTCATCTCCAGCACTGCAACAAACTAAACCAAACACCAAGCAAAGGAAACAAGATAGAGCCTGGCAGAAATGCATCTGGAATAGGCTCAGAGTGGTGTCCAATAGGAGGCTCCCAATTCAAGTGTCCTACTTATTAGAAACAACCCAAGGCTTTCAGAACAAAGGAAGGAGGTCTGGCTAATCCCTGTTTCTGTTCCCTCACAAGAGGGATATAGGTCCTACCCCATTCCTCAGATCAGCTGGGGTCCATCCTGGAGCTGGGGACCCATCTATGGAGGGAAAGAGACTGGTAGAAGGTCTGTCTGCACAGGATGACCAAGGCTCATGGGAAAGGAGGGGGTTCACAAGCCTCCCTCCTGAGGAGCTGTGAAGAGTTGATGGCTCCTGGGAAGGAGTCAGTTTTCTTTAAGGGTGTGGTCACTTGCCGTGCACCGCGCCCCTGGGTCTGCGCTCTGTGCACTAGAACCCAGTTCACGAGCTTCGGGCAAGGGGCTGGAGGTTGAGAATACACACGCAGAGACAAACTGACATACGCAGAGACAGACCGACACACGGACCTCCAAATGCTGGTTCAGAAAGTCCCCTTTACTAACGCCATGTAGGCTTAAATACACTGCAGTCAATGGCCAACAGGTGATAATCCCGTCCTCTGATCCTCTAAACTAGGCACAGTTTCTAGTAACTTTAATTAGAAGGTTCTAGAAGGGAACCTTAATTAGAAGGGAAGAGCAGCTGAAGGCCAGAACTCATTAGTCCCAACATCAAACTGAAGGCCAGGACTCATTAATCCCAACAATCACTGATAGGTCAAATACACTCTAGTGCATGGTCACCACCCCGAGTTTATAGGCAGCACAAATTGGACTGAATGGATTATTTTAAAAAGCAACAAACAAAAAGAAGACGTGAAGTTGTAGGGAGGAGATGATGGTGGATCTGGGAAGAGCTAGGGGAGTAGTTGGGGTGAATGTGATCAAAACATTGTATGAAGCTGGGCATGGTGGCATACATCTTTAATCCCAGCAGAGACAGGAGGCAGAGACAGGCTGATCTTTGTGAATCTGAGGTCAGCCGAGTCTACATAGAGAGCTTCATGCTAGTCAGGGCTACACATTGAGACCCTGTCTTAAGAAGAAAAGAAAAGAAAAGAAAAGAAAAGAAGAAAAGAAAAGAAAAAAGAAAAGAAAACAGTATAAAATTCTCAAAGAATTTATTAATAATATTTTTGAAAAACGTTAAAAGCAAAATAGAGGTAATTAAAGTTATGAGTGAGTCTTAATCCTTATTAGAGAAAGTCTCGATAGTAATATCATAGAAAAACAACCATGCAAAGAGATGGAGGAGGCTGCTACCCACAAGTCAAGGGGAGAGGCTCAGAAGGAACCCATTGCCTTGTCTTAAAAAAAACAGCGGTTTTAAGTCCCTAACTTCTGCAGCTGGTGCTGACCGACACACCATCCCCTGTGGTGCTCAGAAGGAGGTCAGTCTGTGTTTCTTAGCATTTGAACCTAGAATCCTGTGAGTCAGGAAGGAAGAGCAGCAGGCAGGCTGCTGCAGCTGTCCCATGAAAGATGGCAGGGTGGCTGTCACGCTGTGGGACTAGACATCATCTGGATCTATCCAATGGCAGGACTTGCTGATGAACTGGAAGTAGACATGAGCATTGGAATCAAGACAGCCAAGGTTCCCCCCAGAAGATCTGGGTGGGTAGACGTGCCCACAAACTCTACTACCTGCAGGCCTAGCAGCCTTGGCTTGGGGTTCTAAACAGAAATAGATGTCCGGGCTCATTTGAAGACCCTGTGCAGTCCAGGACAGGACAGAGTGTCCTGCTGTAGCACACCGTGTATTAGCTGCTCAGTGTGGCCACCACAGGAGGAGGCTAATTTCTGGCCAATAGTGCAGCTGCTGACCAGTGGGGGCTGACTTTCCTTTGCTGGCCACAGAAAGCTCAACTTTCGAAACCTGAGCTATTTGAGTGGGCCTTAAGTGGCTATATGGCTCCCTCTGGTGGCTGGCATGGCTCTTCACAACCCTCTGATTACACAGAATCCAGATTGGGGCAAACTGACCTGCAGGCAGAAAACTCGGGAGCCTGGGGGATGGATGTCTCCCCACAGTTTGGCTTGCTGAGTGTACCGGGGAGAGACAGTGAACCTGAATCTCAGCCTATCAAATAGGAACACCTGGGGATGAACATCTAGACAAGAAGGTGGCTTGAGGAGTGTAGGACCCCGCCTTCCTGTGGATACCCACACCCGATCCAGGCGCGCGCCTTCCCGAACTCGGGCCCACGAGAATGGACGATTGTCCTGAGGGTTTAAAACAGACACACACAAAAGAGACCTGCACACTTACCAAGAGTAAATGGCCACTTTATTGAACTCAAGTCGGGTATTTATACCAGTGGGCAAGGGGGATCAAAAGGGCAAGGCCTCCTCCCATCAGGAGCAGGAGAAGGAGATTAAAGGCCCAGGCACCTCAGGCAGAATCAGCTGGGAGGGGCCAGGCGTGTGGAGCCCACTGCTAGAACCTTGATTACAGGTGGAATCACCATAACAAAGAGAGCCAGGTTCTTCCTAAGCTATCCCCTCAAGCCAGTGCTAGTGCAGAATCTCCAGGGAGCCGGAGGTCACACGGCCCTGCGAATCGCCAGGAAGAAGGGAAAAAGACCTTGGTACCTACAGAGGAGCCTGTCCCATGTTCATCTTTTTGCTCACTTTTTAATCTTTCCCACTTACCTTTTGATCATTTACTTCTGCTTTTAGTGCATTTGAAAAATATACGTGGAAGAAACAAGCAATATCCACTGTGAAGAGTAGGCCTCACTCCGGCCGAGGTCTCTCACACCTGGGGGCAATACTCTCACAAGTGATGTTTCAAGTCAGAGACCCAGTGAGCACACTTTAACTGACATTTATCTGCTACTTGGTATGTGCTAAATACCTTTGCTATAAAAAATTACTTATTTGGATGTGCTTGTGTTTATGTGTGCAGTTCTGTGTGTGTGTGTGTGTGTGTGTGTGTGTGTGTGTGTGTGTGTGTGTGTTTTGCGGGATATTTGACCGTACTGTGAAACTTGATACTGTGTTAATAAAATCAACCTTGGATCAGGGTGTGGAGCCAACAACTAGTTGGCAGGAATTAGCCATAGGGAGCGTAGAGAAGCAGGGAAGATGTATGCACAGGAAGGAGGAGGGAGTGACTTGGTACTTTTTTTGGTTTGGATCAACTGTAGAGACACTCCCTTGCTGAGTCTCTGTCCAAAAAGGAAGGTTAGCTGGTTGCTTCTCAGCCTCTTTGAACTAGCAGGTTTTCACCCCAACATCTGACTCCTGAATCTTTATTGGTAAATAGAACAATAGAGACTTAGTTAAAACTACTTTGGCAGCTGGAGAGATAGCTCAGCAGTTAAGAGCATTGCCTGCTCTTCCAAAGGCCCTAAATTCAATTCCCAGCAACCACATGGTGGCTCACAACCCTCTGTAACAAGGTCTGGTGTCATCTTCTGGCCCGCAGGCATACATGCAGACAGAATATTGTATACATAATAAGTAAATAAATATTTTTTTTAAAAAAAACTACTTTGGCTACATTGGCTGCATCCTGAGCAGTGGGGCTCTGAGCAGTGGGCCTTGGGGCTTCAGAAGGTAGCTAAAATATCAGTAGACTCAGGTGCAGATGCTAAGCTGATAGAAAAATGTGCGTGTGTGCTTGTATGAGTTTGCATGTGAGGGCCTGAGGTCAATGTTGGCTGTCTTCCTTATTCACTGTCTACATTGTTTTTAGAGATGGAGTCTCTCACTGAACTTGAAGCTAACCAGTTTGGCTAGACTGGCTGTCATTGAGCACCAGGGCTCTGCCTGTCTCTTCCTCTCCAGTAGGAAGAAGTAGGAGTGAGAACTTTCTCCACGCCCACTTTATTATAGGCATGCCCTGCCACACCTGACTTTAATGTGGGTGCTAGGGATCCAAACTCAGGTCCTCATGCTGGAGGGGCAAGCACTGTATTGGCTTAGCTGTCTCTTGGCCCCTGCCCTTGCTGGTTGTTTGGTTGTCTGGGTAGTTTAAGACAAGGTCTGGTGTAGTTGGAGCTGAGCTCCGTTTGTAGAATTGAGGCTGCACTTGAACTTGGAATCTTCCTTCCTCCACTTCCCAGTTGCTACAGGCCTATGCCACCACATCTGGCTCATCTTTGCCACTTTTGACCCCTGCATCTTGAACTGAGTTCAAGGTCCCTTGGACTGAGAAATGTAGACTTGCTATTACCAATGACTGAGGGTTTAGACACCCTGACCTGAGAGCTCTGCCTGAGAGCTCTGTTAACACTTTTAAGGATACCTAGGATTGAGGGTCCCAGGCCCCTGTGCCAGAGACTTCTCCTTGCCTACTCAATTTCTATCTGAGTTTAAAAAAAAAAAAAGCCCCTCTCTCCTTATTTCCTGAGCCATCCTGTGCAGCCACCCTCTACTTCCCTTGGACACAGCCTAGTCCATCTGCCTGTCCTGTAGATCAAGTAAGGGATTTCTGTAATCACTCATGTTTCTTGTGCCGTCAGCAGAGTGTGCTAACCTCAACTCTCAGAACCATAGCATTAGGCAGAGCCCGAGCCTGGTGTTGGGAACAGTCAGCTCTTTGGGAAGTTACGTGATATGCTCGGTTTCCTCTGATGCAAGTTTACCCACACCACCATTTCCTCTTTAGTGCCTGTCTTCTTAATACCCTGTCGACGCCTGGCCTATGGTTGATGCCTACTAGATCCTAATACAGGATGTCTCAGAGGTCAGGCCTGCACAGAGGAAGAGAGGGCGAGCATTTTGAAGGCCTCAAAGCAAGATGACAGGGTTCTGCACTAACCAGCAATGAGTTTCGGGCAAAGCATCTAATCTCCCCATTTGTAGCTTCTTCTGAGAGTGGTACCTCATAAGACTGCATGAAGATTTAGTGAGTTGGGATGTTTAAAGCCCATAAAATAACTATCATGTGCAACTCCTTCAGTAAATATTTGTCATTGTTATAATTAGAAAGTAAATAGTAAGGGGCTGGAGATGGCTCAGCACTTAAGAGCATCAGCTGCTCTTCCAGAGGTCCTAAGTTCAATTCCCAGAAAACACGTGGTGGCTCACAACCATTTCTAGTGGGTTCTGATGCCTTTTTCTAGCATAAAGCCATGAGTGCAGATAGAGCACTCAAATACATAAAATAAATAAGGAACTAGTATGGGGGAGTCTAGGGGTAGGGAGTGAGAGAAGAGAAGGGAGGGGAAACTGCGGTCAGGATGTAAAATAAGTTAATAAATTTAATTAATAATAATAATAATATGAAATTCCTATTAAAAGTGAAAAAAGAACTAATAAAAGAATTGCCCAAAAGCCAAATAAGGAAAACACTGTTTATAAACAATAATGCATCCATGGTGGTCTATTCCACTATCATTTTAAAAAATTTTTATGTGCATAGGTGTTTTACCTGCATGTATGTCTATGTACCACATGCATTTCTGGTGTTCATGGAGGTCAGAAGAAGGTGTCAGATCTCATGGAACTGCTGTTACAGTTAGAGCCTACAATGTGAGTACTGGATCCCTAACTCATACCCTCTGGAAGGGCAACAAGTTGTTGCTGTTTGGTTTTAGTTTTTGTTTTTAAGTTATTATGGTTTTTTTTGTTTGTTTTTGTTTTGTTTTTGAGACAAGGTTTCTCTGTGTAGCATTGGTTGTCCTGGAACATGCTCTGTAGACCAGGCTGGCCTTAAATTCACAGAGATCCTTCTGCTTCTGCCTTCCAAGAATTAAATGATTAAATTATAACTTTAAATTATAGGATTAAAGGTGTGCATCACTGCTGCTGGGCTCAACAAGTGTTCTTAATCACTGATCCATCTCTCTAGCCCCTGACTTTTGTTTCTTGGAGACAGGATCTTAAGTAGCCCAGACTGGCCTTGACCTCGCTGTGTAACAGGGCTGTTCTTAAACTCCTAATTCTCCTGCCTGTGCCTCTCAAGCTCTCAGATTGCAAGTGTGTTTTACCAAGCCCAGAATGTCACTATCATGTTTAAAATACCAGTAGAGGGCTGGGGTGCAGCTCATTACCTGCCTAGTGTCTGCAAAGTCCCATTCCTACCAGTTGAGAACAGCAGTGGCCAAACCACTGACTTACAGATCATTTTCTGACCTCAAATAGTCCTGCCCATAAGATTCTGCCTCATTTTGGGGTACAGTAGGTGGAGAGATGTAGTAAGGAGGATGCTTGTTCATTTCCCAGTTGCCCAGACTCCCGAAATAACCACATAGAAACTGTATTAATAAAGTCACTGCTTGGCCAATTATTTAAGTGTATTGCTAGCTAGCTCTTATGTCTAGAATTAACCCATCTCCATTATTTTATATTTTACCATGAGGCTCCTGGTCTACTCAGCATGTCTGTCTCTGGTGGCTTCTCCTTGACTCTGCCTCCTTTCTCCCAGCATTCAGTTTAGTTTCCCCAGGTAGCTTTACTCTACCCTATCACAGGCCTAAGACAGTTTCTTTATTAACCAATGGTATTCACAGCATACAGAGGGAATCCCACATCAGAGAGGGACACTCTGAAAGTGACAAGGCAAAGGTTTGTGACAGGCAAAGATATGCTTGCCTCTGGCTTGTTGGCAAAAGTCACTGTCTCAGCAGAGTGCAAAGTTATGGAGAATACAGGGTTGAGATGTGACTCAGTGCATAGCATTAATTTAGTCTGTGTGGTACCCTGGGTTCCAACTTCAGCGCTGGAAAACAGTAAGTCCAAAACTAAACAGACAAAAATAGTCACCAATTTGGAAATAAAAATGGACTATTTTGGACCACTTCACATGTGCGTGTGGGAGAACTGAAGAACAGAAGGAAAGGGACATGTTAGGAGTTTCAAAGTAAGGTTCTCTTGCATGGAACTCGGGTCTGTGGAGCCCTAGTTCTTTCCCTTCTCTCAGCAGTTGTCCTCTCCACACTCAACACTGCCTCCAAGTTGGAGCCCCAGTTGCATAAGTGTTGAGCTGGGGAGGATCAGCCTAGGCCAGAGACCTGCTGGAGAGAGTGTCACTTCGCTTCATTGACACAAGGAGGTAGAGACTGTGACTGAAAGACCCCCAGAGGGTGTCTTTAACACTTGGAGACCCTCGCCCAAGAACCAAGTCCGAGCCACTGGATGCAAGAGCAAGAGGCAATTTTTATTGTTCACACAGGGCCTGTGGGTGCTGCAGTCACATGGAGGACTGAGCGCCCCGGGCTGGGTTTTGGGGTAGATTATATGGGGTTGGAGTAGGCAGAAGCAGGCGTACAGAAGCAGATGCATAGTTACAGGGGTCTCATTGGTCAATTTTAATGAGGCCATGAGGTCATGCCTGAGACAGGGTGTTGGCTCTCCGCTGGGTGCCTGGCAGCTTGGGGACTTTCTGTTCCTCCCCCTTAATCTTTCTCATGCGAGTGGCATAACTCCTGGTGTCTAACCGCAGGCATCCTGTTTATGCAGACTTGACAATATCGTCTGTGACCTTATTATGAGCCCCAAGACCTTATTATGAGCCCCTAGTTCTTGGTTCAAGCCTTGCTATAAAATGGCATTACAGCAGCTAAGCCAGACGGGGGTCTTTTATGACTACAGGTCACCTTCAGACAGTAATTCCCAGCGTCAAATGGGTCAAGAGCCACAGCCATGATGGACTGGGATGAAGGCCACTCTCTCATTCTAAAGCCCTGGATCTTCCCTGAAGCTCCTGTTTCTGGAGCCTGGTTACTGCAAAGTCTAGATGGTGTGCTGGCTATAAAGCAAACAGACCTCTGTAGTGGTATGTCATTTGTATTTTAATAAATAAAATTTGCCTGAAGATCAAAGAGTAAAATAATCCCACTGGTCAACCTTACAGACCAGGCAGTGGTAACACACACCTTTAATCCCAGTAGCCACACAAGTTGCCAAAGAAACTGGGCACAGCATGTCTTTGATCCCAGTGGTGCACTCCTTTAATCCCATCCCTAGAGAGGCTTATAAAACAGGAGGAGCCGGCTCTAAGACACAGTCTCACTGTGAGATTTCTGGAGGCAGGACCACCATATTGGACTGAGGTAGAGGTAAGAGCCAGTGGCTGGCTGTTTTGCTTCTCTGACCTTTAGGTTGAACCCCAATTTCTCTCTTTAGGTTTTCATTACTTGTGCTACAGTCCTCAGTAACAGATGAGTCTGTCTCTACCTTGTGGTTGTTTCATGGTGCAACTAAGTGCAGAGGTGACTGATCTACCACACTGTCTTGTATATGCCGCTTATTTTGCAGAGATCTAACCAACTCCATATCTTTTCTTTTCCTTTTTAAGATGTGATCTCATGTATCCCTGTCTGGCCTTGAACTTGCTATATAGTTGAAAATTATCTTAAACTTTTGATTCTCTGACCTCCATCCTTAGAGTTTGGGGTTACAGGCATGGGCATATGGTGGAAACTGAATCCCAAGCAGGATCAATCGGGCCAACTCCCAGTCCCTGACACTCCTTCTCAGCCTCTCTGTGGCTCTAGCCCATGTCTTTCTGTCTCCTTAGTATGCTGAACATACCTTCAGTCCCTCTCACTCAGAAACTAAAAATTCTTTTTAAACAAAATTTTGTGTGTGTTTTGATTGCATGCATGTCTGTGCACCACATGAGTGCAGTACCCACGGAGGCCAGAGAGGGCATCAGATATTCCGGAACTGGAATTACAGACAGTTGGCAGCAGCAAAGTGTTTACTCAAACTGAGTCCTTTGGAAAAAACAGCCAGTACTATAAATCACTGATCCAGCCTCAAAAATCCTCAGGAACTTTTTAATTGCCTCTGAATAAAGTTAACGTTGCAGGTATATTGTTTAAGAGTCAAAGCTTCGTTTTCCCCACCTACGGGCTGAGTGAAGGGCGAGCGGTAAGCTTTCCAAACCTGTGAGTTGCTAGAACCTGAGAAAATTTACAACGCTCCGCCTCCTCCTCCCGGGCCCGCCCCATTGAGGCCGCGCCTGCGTAGAATCCTCTGCCTGCCAGTTTCAAATCACAGTGTCGGGCCGCTCTGAGCGCTCGAGGATTCGGCGCTCGACCATCGTGTGTCAGTCTGCCTTCCGGTTTCCCCCTGGTGTGCCTGCCGAGCGCCGAGCCGCCGATGGCTATGTCTGCCGCGAGTCTCTGAGGGATCTCGGGGGCCCGGAGTCGCGGCCGGAATTCGAGAGTAGACTGCCGGCCGCGTTTCGGAAGCCGCAGGGCGTGAGGGAGGGTATCGGCCAGCTCGGAGCCGCCACCGAGAAGGCGGCGGTGGCTGAGGTGGGTGTGACGTGTGACTTGAAGCGACTAGGCGGTGGGGAGCTGAGAGGCTCTTGGGCCTCGACGGCGCGTCCCTGCCCCTGGCGTGTTGCGTGGCGCCCGCAGAGTCGCGGTCCTGCGGGTGCGCGTGACCGTGCGGACCTCTGCGGTGCCCGTGACTGGGTTTCTTCACGCCAATCCGGATGCGAGGGTTTGCACCTCTGGGCTTCTGGTTGCGGCATCGGTTTCGGTGGATTGTGGTGGCGCATAATTAAGTGACTTTATCTTAGGGTCCCCCACTTCGTACATTCATGAAGTCCTATTATGCCCCCCTCTCGTGTGTGTGTGTGTGTGTGTGTGTGTGTGTGTGTGTGTGTGTGTGTCAGTGTGTGTGTCAGACCACTGAGCTCTGGTGGTGATGGCGAAAATCCCAGGCTCCCCTCACTGGCTCTGGTCTTGTATTATTTAGTCATTTCACATGCATTTCACCTGGCACCCCAAGGCAGCTGTTGTAGAGGCATCTTGACCGGAGTCTGTCTTGAGTAAGGGGCGTTTCTCCAGAGTGACATTTGAGCTGCGGTGTGTGGCCAAGGTGAACGGGGGTGGGGGGGGTGGGGGGGGGCTTCTGTTTGACTTCTTGTTAGGGATGCGTGCAGGGGAGGAGGAGGCCGTCACCTTCAGAGGAGCCCATCCTGGGGATAGAACAGGTTGAACCTGGCGCTGTTTCAGTGATGCCTCAGATCCCTTTCTGGGCGGAGTCTGCATGTGTGTAGTATTAGGATTTGTTTATCAATTTATTTTCGAGACAGGGTCTCACTAGGTAGTCATGTCGGGCCTGGAACTTGCCTTTAAACCAGGCTGCCATCAAACTTAACAGACATCTCTCTACTGGGATTAAAGACTTGAGCCATCACGCCTGTCAGATTTCTTAATCTTAAGGGAATTTATTAATCTGATTCTTAAGGGAAACAACAGGCATCTGGTTGTTCCATTTACTTATTTTCTGAGTTGCTGCCACCCTTCAGCTTTGAGGACTATATGGTGCCCTCTGCAGTCCATCCAAAGCACACACCGCAAGTCTAGCTACACTAACTCTCCCACTCCGGGCTGTGATTTGCGGTCACATGGTGTTGGGGACAGATTTCTTAGCTTCTGTGAAATGATTTTTGTCTTTGTTTTCTATGGCTAGGAGTCTTCCAAGGTCACATTAACTGTGACTTTGTCATGACCCAGTAAGACAGAAAATGTAACTTATTAAGTCCTGAAATGTTTAAGTATTAGATTTTTTTTGTTGACCAGGCTGGTTTTGAATTCCTAGGCTCTAGTGAGGATCTCCTGCCTCAGCCTTTCAAATTGCTGTAACTGTATGCACACATCACCACACTACACAGATTCCTCTCCTTCTCTTAATCAAAAGAATAAACATTTATTTTGTGTGAGGGGGCATACGTATGTCACTGACTGGAGATTAGAGGACAACTTTCAGAAATCAGTTCTTTCCTCCCACTTTTATTTAGCATCTGATGATGATCAGGCTTGGTGGCAGGTGCCTTTACACTGAGCCAGAGAGATGACTCTTGACTTTTTTTTTCTATTATGTTTCTTTCTTTTTTTTATTTTATTTTACTTACTTTCTTTTTTTTTTTTAAAAAAAAAGATTTATTAAGTATACAGTGTTCTGCCTGCATGTGTCCTTGCAGATCAGAAAAGGGCACCAGATTTCATTACAGGTGGTTGTTGAGCTGTGGGAAGAGCAAAGAAACCTTTTGTTTGCTGCTAATTTGCCTCAATTGGCTTGTGTTTTGTGTTTTTCTTAGATTCCTCCTGCTAAAGAGAGGAAACCTCATTCAAGGCCACAATGTCACTTCCCAATTATCCAATGCTGCCTGCTTAAGCCAACACTGCCAGAATCCTGCTCCCTTGGGAGGAATCAAGCTGACTTGGCATGAGGTTCCTGCCTTCCTGGGGTTGAAAGAAGCGCAACTATGTCTTCTCTTGATGACCCAGGGGAAGTGAGGGAAGGCTTCCTGTGCCCTTTGTGCCTGAAGGACCTTCAGTCTTTCTACCAACTTCAGTCACATTATGAGGACGAACACTCAGAAGATCGTGATGTCAAAGGACAAATTAAAAGTAAGAAGCAAGGGTTTTGCTCATTCCATTCTATTAAAGAGACCTTACTTAATGGAATAGATTTATTGGGTTATGATGCTGGTAATAATTACTAGCAAGCAGATATCTAGTACTTATTCTGTGTTCTGTGTTGTTGGTTCTCTGTGTATTTATTTGCTCTTTTTGAGACAGAGTCACTCTATATGTAGTCCCGACTGTCCTTAAACTCAGTATGTAAACCAGGCTGGCCTCACAGAGATCCATCTGCTTCTACCTCCTGAGTGCTGGCTGGGGTTAAAGGCATGTGCCACCAGGCCGGGCACTTATTTATCTTATTTAATACACATGGCAGCTGTGCTACTGTGAGTTTCATTTTGCTGGCTAGGTTACCAGATTAAGAGAGATAAGATAGCCTACCCAGTTACCCAAATGGAGTAAACCTGGCTTTAAGCTAATAAATAAGCTAATAATATAACCACTGTGATCTGTTGTCTCTTACTAGATTACTCAGATTATCTCACCTACAACCTGGAATGGTTTGGGCAGGAATGCTCATCCTTTGCTATAAAAGTGGAGACCCAGCCGGGCAGTGGTGTTGTAGTCCTGTTGGACTTTAGCGTCCAAACACCAAGAAGGAGTCGCCCCCAGAGACCATCTCATATACCACAGCTGATGCAAAAGCATGAGGATTTTATTAATTCTGTCATGACAGGGTCCCTCAGCATTCGGGAAAGCCGAGAGACCTCGAATAACTGGTACAATCTACTTTTAAAGGAGAAGGCCACAGAAGCAAGGGGGGTTGTTCTTTGACCATTATGACTGGCTTATTCGAAAAGGGCTAATACCAATAATTGGCTGGAGAGCTATTGTCAGATCAGATGAAGTAAGAGGTCATTTTGACCCCGTTTCCCAGGGGACTGAATCAAAACATATGTGTATGGGTAATTGTTCAGGAACTGAGTCAATATCTTAAAGGTTATCTTGCCTCAATTTCTGGAGAACATACGTGCATGTGTAGCCGTTAGGTCCTTGGTTCCCAAGGAAAGAGGGTAAACACTATGGCACGGAGGCTGAGAGGGTTCAGAATTGTCAGAAATGGCTTCAGAATTGTCTTAAAAAGTCTTACAGTCCTTTAATCCCAGCACCTGGGAGGCAGAGGTCCATGAGTTGAAGGCCAGCCTGGTCTACAAAGTAAATTTTAGCACAATCAAGACTGTCTCCAAACAAAGCAAAACAAAACAACAACAAAAAGTGGACACTCAATACATATCATTTGCCTGTCACTGATTTAAGCCCTGCTTCCCTGACTAGACTTTGCCTTTTGAAGCCTGGGAAAAGGAATGTAATAGTTGAAAGCAAAGAGAAACAACTCCCAAAGTTCATTTTTTGTTGTCATTGTTGTTTTTGTTTTTTGAGACAGTATTTCTCTGTGTAGCCATGACTGTCCAGGAACTCCCTCTGTAGACCAGGCTGGCCTTGAACTCAGAGATCTGCCTGCCTCTGCCTCCTGAGTGCTGGGATTTAAGGTGTGCAACACCACCACTGACCCAGTCAGTATCCCACCAAGCCAGTGTTTCTCTTTGTAATAGTTCTGGCTGTCCTGGAACTCACTTTAGAGACCAGGCTGGATTCGAACTCACTGAGTTCTATCTGCCTGCCTCTGCCTCCAAAGTGCTGGGATTAAAGGTGTGGGCCACCATTGCCCGGCAGCATTTTTTTTTAAGCTTCCAGTTGTACAGAGAAATCTTTAAAGGTAATTTTGGCTGTATCTAATGTTCTAACCTCCAGATAAATCACTGCTTCTCTAGAGCTTACTATCCTAGTGAGCTAAGTTTCATCTCCCACTTGGCAGCATTTCTGAAAGCCCTAAGAGTCACAGAGTATGGACACTGGATTTATAATCTATACTGGGTGGAAAGAAGGCTGAACCATTAGATGGTGTTTCTAGTGGACTCTGTTCTCTAGACATGTGACTCACATGTTCCTTATAATCAAATATTTGTCCCTGGACTTCTAGACTCCATTTTTCAATTAATTAAAAAAAAAAAAGGAGCCAGGTGATGGTGGTGAATGCCTTTTGTCCCAGCAGTTCAGCTGTAGAGGCAGGTGGATATCTGAGTTCAAAGCCAACCTAGTCTAGTTATCAAGTTCCAGGACAGCCAAGAACACACAGAGAAACCTTGTCTCCCAAAACAAAACAAAAATGCTGGGAATATCAATATAGCATTAGTTACAATTTTCAATACAAAAACATGGAGTCTGACATTTTCAGAATCCTCAGGGCTGATTGTCCAGAAACCTGCTGACTCTAGATGCTGACACAGAACCAGGAACTGCTAAAGGGAGTGCAGGAAAGGGTGGTGCTTTGTAATGTTTGCAGTTTCTTTCATATGCACTGTCATGTCATCAGCTCTCCCAGCACCCTACTGGAGGATCTTGGTGTAATTTTACATGGAAGTGTGACTTAAAGTTGACCAGTAATGTTCTCAAAGCCACACAGCCATTGGCAGAAATAGACATGGACCCCAGATCTTCTGCCACATGGAAGGCCAGTGCAGCTTTTTCTGCAGGGCATCTCTGATGGTGAAAGACCCTCTCTCTAGTCTGATCAGAGCATACTTTGCAACTTCCAGGGGGAAAAAAGGGAGGGAGGAGCCCCAAACCAGATTTTCTAAGCTTCCTGTGGCCAGCCAAAGGGTTTGAAAGAGCTTCCTATCTTGGCATTGCTGACCTCAACTATATACCATGCTACTCAGAGGTCTAGATAGGCCAGACTGTGAAAAGGTTAGAAGTGCCCTCAGACTTCCATGGTAACCTTTTACTTTTTAAATTTTTATTATTTTTATTTTATGGATATTGATGTTTTGCCTGTATAAATTTCTATACACTATTTGTATGCCTGGTACTCACAGAGGCTGGAAGAGAACACTAGATCCCCTGAAACTGTAGTTACAGACAGTTGTGAGCCCCCATGTGGATGCTGTGAATTGAACCCAGGTCCTCGGAAGGGCAGCAAATGCTTTTAGCTGAGCCATCTCTAAAGCCCTTTACAGGAACTTTTCTAAACAAGGAAAGTGTTCACTGTTTATAGAATGTTAGAGATGTGAATCTAGAAAATACACATAACATGAATATGTTTTGTGGAAAGAAACTTTTAAAAGTTCTCCAGGATGAGCCTTCTACTGAGTGGGGCATGGCTTAGCGCACTTGCTGGGCCCTGACTTCCACACAGAAGGAAAAAAAATCCTCTTGTTTTTATTCTTTTTATTTCTACCTCAAGAGAACTAACATTCTTTGTTTGTTTGTTTTTTTTGTTTTTCAAGACAGGGTTTCTCTGTAGCTTTGGGGCCTGTCCTGGAGCTTGCTCTGTAGACCAGGCTGGCCTCGAACTCACAGAGATCTGCTTGCCTCTGCCTCCCGAGTGCTGGGATTAAAGGCGTGCACCACCACCACCCGGCTCCAACATTCTTTTAACACTAGTAGTTATTTTGTTAAGATGAAATTCCTTTTTTTTTTTAAATGTTTCTGGTATAAA
The DNA here is from genome assembly GCF_982192425.1 of Myodes glareolus. Lineage (NCBI taxonomy): Eukaryota > Metazoa > Chordata > Mammalia > Rodentia > Cricetidae > Myodes > Myodes glareolus. The sequence goes on from NC_142028.1 coordinate 59,124,900, forward strand.
CTTTTTTGTTACATTTATTTAGTGTATGTATTTATTATGTGAACACACATACTGTGGCAGTGTGTGATGGTTAGAGGACAACTTGTGATAGTTGGTTCTCTCCTTATACTATGAGGGTCCTGGAGTTTAAACTCGGACACTCAGGTTTGGCTTTAAGCATTACCTCCTGAGCCATTTGGAAGGCCGCATTTTTGTTTTCAAACAGAGTTTCTTATAGTATCCCAGGTTGGCCTTTAACATAGTGGTGGATATCCTTGTACTGATCTACCTACCTCCACTTACAAGTTCTTGGATTATAGGTATGTCTCACCATGCCCTGGTTGGGTAGAATTCTTAGATTGCAGGTCTTTGTGCTCTAGTTTTCCTAGTGCTGGAGAGGCGGAGGTGGGAATGTAGCTAGCTGCAGGTTAGAAGCTAGTCTTTCAAAAAAAAACCAATAGAGGAAGTGAGAGAGAAAGTAGGAAAAATTGACATAGAATTTTTTGAGAAGCCTTTTTAAAAGCATTTCATCTCTCTCCATTTGGTCTGTTGATCCTTCAGAAGTTTTATTTATTTAATTTATTTTGAAATAAGGTCTCTCTGTGTAGCTCTGGCTAGCCTGGAACTCACTAAGGTAGACCAGATGGCCTTGAACCCACAGAGATCTGCCTGTTTCTGCCTTCTGAGTGCTATTACCAAAGGTGTGTACCATCATTCCCATAGGTATTATATTTGTAAACAATAAGAAATGGAGCACTAAAACATCGCACATAGGTATCAGGTTTCAAAGACAGTTATTAAAATTACATTCATTCATTTATTTTTATTTTGGTTCAGGCATGTGCCACGGTGCATATGTGGAGGTCAGAGGACAACTTATGGGAATAAGTTCTCTTCTACCATGTGGGTCCTGGGGCTCCAGCACAGCTTTTTACTGGCCGAGCTATCTCACTGGCCTCTCGGGGGCAGTTTTAAACAGCCAAGACTAACTCACCATTTCTGAAAGGTGGTCTGTAGGTTTGAACCCTGGCCCTGGTCCAGGTGAAGTTAAGCCGTTTTTCAGTAGGCAAAGGAAAAGGTGGTTGAAAGTTAGTTGTAGCTTCTGTTTTGTTTTTGAAAATGTATGGATTAGTTAACTGGGCCTTTTGGGAATGGCTGTATCAACTCTGAGAAGGCTGCTGGACAGTTCCTTTATCATCCAAAGTAGTTCAGCCTTGTTTGCAAAATGAAGAGTTATACTAGGTGTAGTAGCACACATCTTTAATGCCAGCACGTGAGCACGTGAGGGGCAGAGCTAAGTGGATCTCTCTCTTCTAGTTCAAGGCAAGGGTGTTCTATGTGGCAAGTTCTAAGATAGTCAGAAGTATGTAGAGAGACCCTGTCTTAAACAAACAAATCTACCATCCTCATTGAGTTTGATTTGGCTCCTTTTGTGTAGATGGACTACTAAACTTGGGGAAAGCACTAACTTGGCTTATGAACAGCATTTTGCTGGTGCTGACTTCTGTGGGGTTGGCAATATGTTTTCTTTCACTGCTTCATTTCTTTGGGGAATATTTTTATGCATTTTAAAATAAGGATGATTATTTTGTATAATCTTGGGCTCATTTGTGATGCTTGTTTCATTTCTTTAAGATCTTGTTCAGAAGGCTAGGAAAGCAAAGAACAAGTTGCTGAAGCGTGAAGGGGATGATCGAGTGGAGCCAGGGGCCCAAGGATATGAGTCATTCAGCTATGGAGGGGTTGATCCTTACATGTGGGAACCCCAGGAGCTTGGTAAGAATACTCATTCATTCATTCATTCAGTGCTTATAAAATATCCACCCATTTTAGGTCATTTTTTTCAACTTTAAAATTTTATTTCACAATTACTACGTGCACACACTTTGATTCTATTTTCCCTGTATTAGTCAGGTTCTCTAAAGAAACAGAACCAATAGGCTATGGTCCTTGTAGTCCAATGACTGTCTCAAGTCTGAAAGGCTGAGAATCTGGTAGGTGTTCATCTCTGTAGTCACAAACTGGTTCAGTATTCTTGAGGACTCCTGGAGAGCTGTTAGTCTTCAGTCTGTGTTGGAATCCTGAAGAATGTACATGTGGATTTAGTGGCGGCTGGAGCAGCAGGATAGATGAACTTGCCAGGGAGAGGGAGGACAAGCAGTCTAATAGCAAAGTCTCCTTCTTCCAGTCTCTCATGTGGACTGTCACCAGAAGGTGTGGCCCAGATTTAGGACAGATCTTGTTTCAAATAATCTAAGAAAATCCTTCACAGGAGTCGCCAGCAACGTGGATTTTAGTTGTTTCATATACAGACAATTGACAACCAGAATTAGTCATCACATCCCTCTTCTACCAACCTCTCTGCTCCCCTCCCCTCTCCCAGTGAACCCCTTCTTCCCAACAGGACATCCTTTCATTGTTTTAGAGCTGATTGAGAAAGCTTCAGTAAGCCCTAAGAGTCAAGCATTGTAATTGGCCTTATGTCCTCACAGGGAGAGAAACAGAAGGGAATGAGCTGAGAACTCTTTTAAGTTAGGCCCTGTGTTAAATGCTCTGTATGTGTGTCTTCCTTGGAGTGTCACTGTCCTCTAGAGGAACCTGCTGAGGATCAACAGCTGTTAAGCTGCAGCAGTAGAGTGTGATTCTGGGGTCCATCTCATGTCAGCCTAGCCACAGACCCCATTGACAGATCTGTCTCCTTTTAGATTACCTGACAAGTGAGAGGCACTGTGTACTTTACTTTTCTGATGTGCATAATTATGAATTTATCTACTTAGTTACTTTAACTGGAAGTGCTGGGGATAAAATCCAGGACCTTGGCTGTGCTACAGCGCTATATCCAGCTTTACTTGATTTTTAATTTTTATTTATTTTTGAGATAGAGTCTTGCTATGCAATTTCCTTTGTCCTGGAACTCACTCTGAGACCAAACTGCTTGGTCTTGAGATCTACCTGCCTCTGCCTCCCAAGTGCTGGAATTAAAGGTGAGAGCCACCGTTGCCCAGCTTTTTATTTTGATAAAAAACTACATTGTATTAAGCCACAAAGTAGTCTAGTAACTTATCTGAGGTTACTTAGTATCTAGCAGAATTGAAATTTGAGCTCAGACTAGCTCTAATATGACCTCATTTGCTGTGCTTTGAGACCTTTAAATTTTTGGTAAGTTGCTAAACCCCTTAATTTTTTACTTGTTTTTCAATTCATCAAGGATCTAGAGAGGCCTCATGAGAATCATTAACAGTTCATTTATTTTCCCTTCCCCCTTAGGTGCTGTGAGAAGCCATCTTTCTGACTTCAAAAAACATCGTGCTGCAAGAATTGACCACTATGTTGTTGAAGTTAACAAATTAATAATCAGGTTGGAGAAGGTAAATTTTGCAAGTACAAATTTCTACAGCGTGTGTTATGTGAATGATGTATATCTGATTCTGAGAGAGCTGCACAGGACAGGCTTGGCCTAGACTAGCCTTCCTGAAGTGAATGGCTCACACTGATAGACTTGCCATGTGCCCAGCTCCCCTTTTCCGCCTTTTACCTCCACTTACTGCTTTAAAACTTTATGTTCTGGAGTTGTTCTGGGCAGTCACTCTGGGGCACAGTGTGTGATGTCATTTGATAGCAAACAAGCAGTGTGCAGCTCTGTGAGTTCTCAGTCAGGGCTGGGGCTGGTGTGTGTAGGCTAGGCCATTTTGGGGAGCCTTTCTTGCCCTGTAGTGCTAGATTATGCCTGCAGCACTGCCATGTTTGGGTTGTACCCTGACCCTAGATACACTTGTTATATATCTGAATTATGTGGGGGCATGAGGTAGCAGTTGTAGGCACAGTCTCTGTTTTCATTTTCATGGTGCCCCAGCAAGTACTCCACCACCAACCAAGTCCCAGACCAGAAAAGTTCTTACAGGTATAGAGGTTTCTGCTGTTTGTGAAACTAACATGTACCTTGTGAAATTGTTTGGGTAACCGGGGTTGGGACTGACTGTGAGCCTTAACAATGCAAATGTGAGTATGAGTATGAGTGGCAGAAGTGTGGAGCAGCGTGTCCCTCTATTAACTCTGTTTGGCTTTATGTTTTCCTGTTTAGCTCACTGCATTTGACAGAGCAAATACTGAGACTTCAAAAATTAGAGGTGAATCCAGACCTTTGCTCACAGTCATTCCATTTTGGCTTTTTCCCTGAGAATAACTTCAGAATGCTGAACTGCTTTTTTCTTTTTTCCTTCCAAAGCAATAGAAAAGTCCGTGGTGCCTTGGGTCAATGACCAGGATGTCCCTTTCTGTCCAGACTGTGGGAATAAGTTCAGCATCAGGAACCGTCGTCACCACTGCCGCCTCTGTGGGTCTATCATGTGCAAGAAATGTATGGAGCTCATTGGCCTGCCCTTGGCAAGTAGGTGATGTGGCTGTGGGCCCTGGACCCTAATCTCTTTGGGGATTAGTGAGTGTGGCTAGGCCCTTAGGACCACTTGTTTAACTAATGGCCCACAGGATCTTCCTTCATCTACTTGTTGAGTTCAAGAAGCCCACTACAGCCTGGACAGTGTGTTAAGGCCCAAGAATGTAGTGGCTTGTATAGGCTGATGAGCATTTTTTTTTTCTTTTCTTTCTTTAGAAAAGGGTGTTAGAGTCTCTGGAACTGGAGTTACAGATAGTTGTAAGCCCCTATATGGATCCTGGGAACTGAACCTGGGTCCTCTGCAAGAGCAATCAGTACTTTTAACCAGTTCTGAGCCTTTTTTTTTATTATTGTTTTTCCTTTTTTTTTAATTGTTTTTCCTTTTTTCTTTTTTTTTTGTTATGTATACAATGTTCTGCCTGTATGCCTGCAGGCCAGAAGAGGGCACCAGATCTTATTACAGATGGTTGTGAGTCACCATGTGGTCACTGGGGATTGAACTCAGGGCCTCTGGAAGAACAATCAGTGCTCTTAACCTCTGAACCATCTATCCAGTCCTGTTTTTTCTTTTCTTTCTTTTTTTTTTCCCCAGTGGTTCTCTGTTGGCCTGGCTTTCTTGGACCTCACTCTGTAGATCAGACTGGCCTCTAACTCAGAGATTCACATGCCTCTGCTTGCCAAGAGCTGGGATTAAAGGCATGTGTCACCACCCAGCCCTGAGATTTTTTTTTTTTTAAATAAAGAATCAGATGAGAACTATTTCAGGTTTTGTGAGCACACATGGTCTCTTTCCTTTCTTCTTACTAAAACAAAACAGAAAACAAAAGAAGAGCAACTTCTTAAAAATAACCCAAGTGTTTGCATACTTGGGAGACAGAATCAGAGGGTTCCAGCATGGTTAATATCAGCCTGGACTACGTAGTGAGGCTTGATCTCAAACTGAAACCAAACAAGCAAAAATAAAACAAGCTAGATGTAGTGGCTTCTGCCTGTAACCTCAGCACATGGAGGCTGAGGCTGGAAAACTACCGTAAGATTGAGCCTGGGCTACAGAGTGAGATGATCCTGTCTCAAAACAAAAGTAAAAAGGAGTAAAAAACATACTTAATTTAAGAGCTGTACAAAAAACTGGGCGGTGATGGCACACACCTTTAATCCCAGCACTCGAGAGGCAGAGGCAGGCGGATCTCTGGGAGTTCGAGGTCAGCCGGTCAGCCTGGTCTATAAGAGCTATAAGAGCTAGTTCCAGGACAGGCTTCAAAACCACAGCGAAACCCAGTCTCGGAAAAACCGAAAAATAAAAAACAGGGCAGAGGCTCAGTTGGCTCTCAAGTGGTTATTTGAGCATTTCTAGTCTTGTAAAGCATTGTTTGTTTCACCAAGGAAATATAGCAGGGGAGATAGAGACTCACACAATTGCTTCATAAAGGAGAGGCTAGGCAGCTCTGTCAGCTTTGCCTAGAAGTGCAGGTGAGGTTTTGGGTCAGAGAATTTGAAAAATAAGCAGTGATTCTGTTCTTCCTTTATGATAAAATTTTCAGACATCCCAATGTTATACAGAAAGACTAATGGCGTTTGGGAAGTGCTAAGTGCCATGGAGGCTTGAGGGAGATTTGCTGTGGGAAAGGTGCAGGCTGTGGATAACCTGGAAGAACAAGGCTGTTAAAGCACAAGTGGACCAGATGCTCTAGTGTTTGCAGATCAACCTCTTAGACACAGCTAAAGGGGGGCTGGGGTTCAGATCAGTGGAAGAGCTCCTGCCTAGTGTGGTCAAGGCTCTGGGTTCCATCTCAGCACAGACTAGCAACACCAAAGAGTTTTATTATTTCTACACACTTGGCGATGGACAATATGGCTTGTGGACAACATGGGGGCAAAGTCACTTTTCTCTGCCTAGTTCTTGTGTCTGCTTACTTTATCATTTGATACTTTCCTTTCTCCCTGAGACCTACTCATCTCAGGACCTGTTCACCTTTCTACTCTTGTTCTTTTTACCTGGGGAGATGCTATCAGGTGACCTTGATAGGGCTATGCACACAGTTTCTACCCAATAGTTGCTGATTCCCAGAACAGTTCTGTACATACAGCTGTTGGACAGGGAAAAAAGGAGTGTGCTTCAGATGGGTAAATGATTTGAGGGCAGATCTTGCTTGCGACAACCTAGGAAGGCGTCCTAGAGGGTGCGTATCTGAGCTAAGCTTGTAAAGGGTGAACACCAGATGTTGGGGACTGGTGGGAGGGCTCCAGAGGAAAGCCTCTGGAGAATGTGGATTCTGTGGAGATAGGCAAACTGAGGAAGTGAGTATTGGATGGCCAGGTTAGGATTAGTATTGCAAGCCCCAAAGACAGGTCACTACAGGCTGTTAGGACCTGATCTGCTTGGCACCAGGATTCTTATCCCATCATAGTCTAACCCCAATGGCATAGGAATAGTTCCTTCTTGTCCAGAGGTGAAGCCTGCTCTTATTATCCCAAGTTACATCTGTGGCCTGAGTGCTGCAGTCACAGTTGGTGGGATAAGTGGCTGCTGAGGGGTCACTGCTGCCTGTCTGTTATGGTTTGTAGATAAGCTCACCAGTGCCAGCAAGGACTCCCTGAGCACCCATACCAGCCCCAACCAGTCACCTAACAGTGTCCATGGCTCCCGCCGGGGCAGCATCAGTAGCATGAGCAGTGTCAGCTCAGTCCTGGACGAGAAGGATGATGACCGCATCCGCTGCTGCATACACTGCAAGGACAAGCTGCTCAAGAGAGAGCAGCAGATGGACGAGAAGGAGCACACACCTGACATCGTGAAGCTCTACGAGGTGATGCATGCCAGGCAGATTTGGCTGTTTGCTGGACACCTGCCTGCACATTCTAGAGACTGCTCTGGGAAGTTGTTCCCTTGAATCACTTTTAGTTCCTGCCCAAGGGCCATGGTATGATTTCCCAGCTAGGGCCTTGGGTGATTTATAGAGTCATCCTGGTTGTGTGGTAGCAAGCTCGTTTTCCTACCTTCCCTTACCCACTGAAGAGGAAGGAGGTCCAAGACAAATGGGGAAAGGTGGTTGTCCTGTGCATGGCCAGGTTCTGTAGAAAGACGGAAGGTGTAGTGAACTGTGGGCTGAAAGGGTCCTGGGAACCCCACTTGGGAGTTTTGGTCTTGATCAGTTTGAGCTGTTATGTGTTTTCAGGGCTTGTATGTTTTCTGCCTGTCAGCCGAGAGTCTCTTCTGAGTCTCAAATGCCTTAGTCTTCATTGCCCCCAGTCACCCCAGAGCACCTAAGTGGAGGCACACTGAGAGGAAGGGAAGGGAATGTGGCTCTGTGGTAGACCTCAGGTGTAGAGATGTGGATATGTAGATCTTCTCCCCAGTACACATCTAAAATCAGTTGGTATGCAAGAGGAAATAGAATATGTAAAGAACATCTGTACTGGGCATGGTGGTGTACGCCATTTAGGAGGCAGAAGCGGGTGGATCTCTGAGTTTGATGACAGCCTGGTTTACATAGTAAGTTCCAGGCCAGCCAGGGCTACGTAGAAAGACTCTATTTAAAATAAACAAAAATTAAATAAATTAAAAATAAAAAATCCTTTAAATTTTTCATATATATATATGTGTGTGTATGTGTGTGCATACCTTAATGTGTATGCATGTATATTTATCTCTTTTGCCAGAAAGCTTGTCCATCTAAATTAAATGCATTAAGAAATGATTACAGTGAAAGATGGAGAATGACCATGATTCTACAATACACTATCTTGAAGTTCTACTAAATAAATAAATACATGAATGAATGAAAAAACTGGGTGATGTTGGCACATGCCTTTAATCCCAGCACTCGGGAGGCAGAGGCAGGTGGATCTCTTTGAGTTTGAGACCACCCTGGTGTACAGAGTGAGTTTCAGGACAACCAGAACTGTTTCATAGAGAAACCCTTCCTCAAAAAAATCTAATAGATAGATAGATAAAGGAAAATGGAGAAAAATTAAAAAAAAAAAACCTCTGAGAATGAGGCTACTTCAGCCTCTTAATGACCAGCTGAGACCTGTAGGCTGAGAAGAACTAGTTTGGGAGACAGGTAGGGAGGTAAGGACACTGAGAGTGGGGATTAGCCTGGGCAGAGGAAATTACTTGAGCAAAACTCTGAGGCGAGGAAGAATGTTCTCAGCACTGAACAGCCACTCAACGTCTCTGCAGGTCATAATGGCTGCTTCTATTGCGCAGTATAAATACTGACACTGCCAGAGGTGGTGTGAGATCAGTGGTGACTGCAGCTGTAGCTGTCCTCCATCCTGTATGGCGTTCGTAAGCTGGTGTCTCTTTCATAACTAGCCATTATTCATACTTACCTGCTGTTTTGAGGAGAGCCTTGGCAGTGCCATGTGCTGATAGCTTGATGTTAGCTGGCATCACCTAGCAGAGAACACAGTGGCTGACTGTTCTTCCCTATCTAGGCACATTGTGCTCTGGGAGGCTGCCTCTCAAAAGCACCTGGTCTAAAGGCCCTGTGTTCTTTCCTTCCTGAAAGATTTTCTGCTTAGAAAATAGATCTATCCATAAGGAAACTAACAATAACAAAACAAAACAAAATCCCTACTGTTTTAAAGGGGGCCTTTTGCTTATATCTCTAGTGTAGCTTGACGTCTAGATCAGAGTTTCTGTCTTCAGCCAGCACTTACCTCTACTCTTTTGTTCTTAGAAACTACGACTTTGCATGGAGAAAGTTGACCAGAAAGCTCCTGAATACATCAGGATGGCAGCATCTTTAAAGTAAGCCACACTTCTCTGTTTTCTGACTCACTGGTGGAAAGGCTAATTCTTCACTAATTGAAAGTGGAGACAGAAATCTTTTTACTTGTTTTTTATTTTTTTTCCTCTTTGGTGCTAAAAATGGGTGCTATCCTTGTATATGCTTAGCTCATGCTCCACCACTGGATACACCCCTGCCAAAAGATTTTAGGAGATTAATGTTAATAGATCCATTAGTATGTATTTGGTTCCAGACCGCCTCTTCAACTCCTAACCCCAAGCCTCTTACCTATGGGAGCACTTAAAGATGTAAAGTCGAAAATAGAACCTTAACTCTGACTTTTCACATTTGTACATTGATGGATACACGTTTTTGTCACATGATTTTTGAAAAACCATTCATGTTCATGTGTTAGGGCCATTCTGATAAGGCAGATTTGGGTGTGGGGGAGGCTCAGACCATAAGTGCCTCTGCTCAGTGCAGTACTTGGAAATAGGTGAGGAAGGGCAGCCCATCTCATGCCCAGCTTGCCAAGGTGCCTCGTAAGAATGCCTTGTAATGTCAGACTTATAACAGGCTTTTCATTTTGAGCACAGATGGGTACACAGAGGCAGTGTGCAAATGTAGCCTATCTTAGGTTTCTTTTCTAAAATTAAGGTGTGGTTCACATACTTTCTAGTTTATAATTCAGGGATGTTTATGATAGTATGGCCACAGGGTTGTCCAATTGTCACTACCATTTGTTTTTTGTTGTTTTGTTTTTGTTTGTTTTTTGTTTTTTCGAGACAGTGTTTCTCGGTGCACCTTTGGAACATGTCTTGGAACTAGCTCTATAGACCAGGCTGGCCTCGAATTCACAGAGATCCACTTGCCTCTGCCTCCCAAGTGCTGGGATTAAAAGTGTGTACCACCATAATCCGGTTTAGAGTTGTTTGGTTTGGTTTGGTTTGGTTTTTTGAGAAGTTTCTCTGCCTGGCATCACTACCATCTTAATTGCAAACATTTTTATCAGTCTAGTGAGTAACCTCATACCTGTAAGCAACTTTTCCTCTTGCTCACAATCTGGTCTGCCTGGATTTGACAGTATGTGATAAATGAAATTATATGACCTTTTGTGTCTGGCTCCTTCTACGTACATCAGTGTTTTCAACATTCATTCATGTTGTAGCATGCACTATGTTATTGTCCTTGTATTAAAATGTAGATTTATTTATCACATTTATTTGTTTAGTCTTTTGTCAATTGATGTTTGAGTTTTCCCCCTACTTTTAACTATTATGGATAGCACATTTTTTTATTTTTGTTTGTTTTTGAGGTAAGTTTTTATGTAGTCCAGACTGGTCTTAAACTCACTCTGTAGTTGAAGCTGGCTTTGATCTTTTGATCTTCCTGTCCTTACCTCCAAGTACTGGCTGGCCAGGATTATTGCACCTTTCATGATTGTGTGTGTGTACATATGAACCTGTGTATATGTACGTATGTTGACAGAGGTTTCTGTCCAGCCTGGTTCCACAGTTGTTCAGTCCCAAAGAAACACACAGAGGCCTACAATAATTATAAACTGGTTGGCCTAGCAGCTCAGGCTTTCTTATTAACTAATTCTTTTATCTTAAATTAGCCCATAATTCTTGTCTGTGTTAGCCATGTGGTTTGGTACCTTTATCGGTGAGGCATTCTTATCTTGCTTCTTCTGCATCTGGGTGACAACTGCAGACTCAGCCTTTTCTCTTCCCAGAATTCTCCTGTTCTGGTTGCCCCACCTATACTTCCTGTCTGGCTACTGGCTAATCAGCATTTTATTAAGCAGTACAACTGATAAATCTTTACAGGGTACAAGACTGTTGTCTTACAGCATACCTAGGAATATAACTTATGCTGGTTTTATGGTGACTCAGCTTTTAACTTTTTGGTTTTTTGTTTGTTTGTTTGTTTGTGATTTTTTGAGACAGGATTTCTCTGTAGCTTTGTAGACTGTCCTGGAACTCACTCTTGTAGACCATCCTGGAACTTACTCTTGTAGACCAGGCTGGCCTCGAACTCACAGAGATTCACTTGCCTTTGCCTCCCGAGTGCTGGGATTAAAGGTATGCACTGCCACCACTTGGCTGCTTTTAACTTTTTGAGGAACTACAAAATTATGTTCCAAATAACTGTGTGGATAGATCTTTGTCTTGACATTTTATAACTTTGTTGCTCCACAGCCTGGCTAACTCTTGTGGCTCCATGTTTCTTATATATTTATTCAGTGTGTGTGGTGCATCTCTATGATGTGTGTGCATGCTCTTGTGTATGAGTGAGGTTCATGCATCCGTGGTTAGTGCTGCATGTCTACATTCTGTGATTTTCCCTGGCCAGTGGGGACTGCCATTGCTGAGCACATTTCCAAATGGTTAACTTTCAATGCTAGTTTCTTTGGAGGCTGAGACATGATTCCTGGAGCGGAGGTGTTCATCATAGCAAGAAGGTTCCACTTCAAAAGAAAAACAAAATCCAGCACCTATGTCAGGTGGCTCACAACCTCACAACCTCCTGTAACTCCCACTCTAGGGGTCTGACACTTCTGGCTCCCACAGGTGTAGATACTCACCCATACACATACCTAAAAACAGTAAAATAAATCTTAAAAAATAAAAGAGGTGGTCCTCAGAGGCCTGGTCAGTGATCTGTCCCTGAGGTGTATATACAGAAAAATGGCTTTTGCTTGATTACTGTATCTTGAGGAATTATTGCATTGTCTCCTCAAGTCTACAATGCCTTAGAATTAACCACCTGTGTCTGAGGATGTAAACACTGTGCTCTACAGATGGCATCATGAAACTTAGGTCAAACATTTATGATTTCTCCTTAGTGCTGGTGAGACAACCTACAGTCTGGAGCATGCCAATGACCTTCGAGTGGAAGTGCAGAAAGTGTATGAGCTAATAGACGCTCTGAGGTAAAGTTTGCTAGATCATGTTTCTGCTGCTGGCTAATGGGAAGAAGATGGTGTTTGGACCAAACAGTGAGTGGTGGGGAGCAGCTTTGGGCTTATCTAGATTACTGGTGACAGAACAGTGGAGGAGGGATGCTGCCTGCTTTGCTGTCTGCTATAGCTCTGTAACTTCTGGGTAAGGATTTGGAGTGTTTGGGGGTGGTGTGCAGGTCAGTAATAGAGTATGCTCCTAGCATGTACATGCCCTGGGTTCTGTTCCTAGCATGCAGAGGACCAGAGAAAAAGATTTCTGATGTTCATTAGTAGTAAAGAAATAAGAGCTAGCTGCCGTACTGCCCGTGTACCTGTCCTCATGAAACCTTCAGCTCATAGGAGAGCTGCTTTGACAGAAACATAGGCTCTTTGTGTGGCTGCACTCTTGAATATTTTAGGACAGTGACAGCAAGGCATGAAAGTATGGGTTGTTAGTTGACACACCCTGTGTTCACCTGTGAAGCCAAGCTTTCCTGTGTTGCTACTCCTGTGACCAAACATTCATCTGTGCAGTGTTAGAGAAGCCAGAGGGAAAGGAGTGGGCCTTGCTGTGTATGAGGGACACTTCAGTTTCTCCTGGGTTGTTCCACATCCTCATGGTATGAAAACCTGGAAGCTCTAGAGACTTCACTCTGTTTTTGAGGCTAATAGCACCTATTACCTTGATGCGTTTTTTCCCAATATAGTAAGAAGATCTTAACGTTGGGCTTGAACCAGGACCCTTCACCACATCCAAATACTGTGCGACTACAGAGAATGATCAGATACTCAGCTACACTATTTGTGCAGGTAAAGTCATTATGGGGTAACGTAAGTGTGTGGCTTGCTTGTTTTCTGTTGGTACATTTATTATTTCTTGAAATTATGAATGCTACATTTGGAGAAAAAGCTGGAACGTAGGTAAAACACGCATACAATTATCGTGGTCATATTCACCCCCATGAGAGTGGGTACACTCTCATCTGCCTCCATTCCTGCTAACAACTTCGTCCCAGTTGGTCTCCCTCCTGCTTCATGCCTTTTATTTTACTTTATTTATTTGTGTATTTATTTGTTCATTGTGTATGTATTTATTTTGTGTGGAGGTCTAGTATTGTTGTGTTTTTTAGATTTTCTTTTAGATTGTGTGTGTGTGTGTGTGTGTGTGTCTGCATGTGGTTTGATGCACATGTGAGTGCTAGTGCTGCAGAGTCCAGAGAGGGCATTGATCTGGAGTGACAGGCAGTCTTGCGCTGCCTGATGTTGGAGCTGGGAACCAAGTTCAGGTCCTCTTCACCCTGAGCCATCTTTGCAGCCCCAGTTCTTGTGTTTAAAATAGCTTTTAATCCTATGTCTCCAATACAATTGTTCTTCATTCTGGTACATTTTCATTCTGAATTCTTTTTCTCTATTTACATTTTTACATGCAATATTTACAATTAGTTCATTGCATGAGTTTTCTCATTGCTGTGATAAAATACTTTAAACTTAAGGAAGACTTTATTTGAAGTTTGGATCTGTCATGGTGGACTGGTCATGGTGGCAGGAGTTTGAGGCAACTGGTCACGTATCTGCAGTCAGGAAATACAGACAGACGAGTGCTGGTGCTCAGCTAGCTCTCTTTTTATTCAGTCATGGAGCCCAGCTCGTAGAACAGAGCTATCCACACCAGAGTGGGTCTTCCTGCCTCAAACTTTTTTGGAAAGACCTTTATGGACACACCCAGAGGTGTGTTTCAATTCTAAACCCATTCAGGCGGACAAGGAAGAACCACCCTTCCATACATACCTGCAAACTTGAATCATTTTAATCACTGAATCTTCTATGCTTTGTTGGCCATGAAGTGCTTCTTTGGCTCTGTCTACTCTCCTTTATTGAACTGTTTCATTTTCATTGGGGAGTTGATGGATTCTAAGTTTTTGCTATTATCAGTAAGTGATGTTTCCTCCTCAGGGACTTGTTCTGGGCCATTAGCTAATGGTTCAAGAGCAGTCTAAACCTAGGTAACTAGATCTGAGTTGCATTTTTATACCTCCTATGTCCCTGCATTGTTGGAGTCTCTGGATGATTTGGTTAAAGTAGCTCTAAGGGGACTCCTCTCCCTGTCAGTTGTTTCCTGCTTAGATAGTCTGAGGAAAGCTAGGAGTCCTGGAAGTTTCATGAGCTTCCTGAGTCTTGTCAGTTTCAAGTTTCATGACTTTAAAAGTCCTCCAGGATGGGGAGATGCAAAGATGGGAGCTTGAGGGAACTTGAGCTAGCTGAGTGCAGGAGGCCGATTGGGGTCAGGACAGGAAGGGCGAGAATAACAAAGAAGACATATCTATGGGAGGAGCCATTTTGGGGTTAGAGAGAAACTTAGTGCTAGGGAAACTCCCAGGAATCCACAAGGAGGACCCCAGTTAAGACTCCTAGCAATAGTGGAGAGGGTGCCTGAACTGGCCATCTATTGTAAGCAGAATGCTGACTTTCCTAATTGTCACCAGAGATACCCTATCCAGTAACTGTTGGAAGCAAATGCAGAGGTCCACAGCCAAGCACTGGACTGAGCTCCAGGAATCTTGCTGAAGAAAGGGAGGAGGGATTGTACAAACCAAGGGGTCATGATGGGGAACCCAAGAGACAACTGATCTGAGCTCTTGGAAGCTCATGGACTCTGAACCAACAGTTAGGGAGCCTTTCTGGAATGGATTTAGGCCTTCTGCATGTGTGTAACAGTTGTGTGGCTTGGTCTCTTTGTAAGGCTCCTAGCAGTGAGATCAGGACCTGTCAGTTCCTGATGCTTAGCTGACTTTTGGGAACCTGTTCTCCTTGCCCAGTCTTGACACAAGGGGAGGAGCCTCAATTTGATGTGCCATGCTTTGCCCATGGGAGGCCTGCCCCTTTCGAAATGGAGACAGTGGAGGAGGAGTGGAAGGTGGGGGTGGGGTGGATGTAGATGGGGGGACATGACCCAGAAGAGAGGAGGGAGGGGAAACTGTGGTTGGTATGTAAAATCAATGAAAAAATGTTATGTAAATAAAATAAAATATAAAAAAAATTGGAGATATTTGGGTTGACAGATATGATAATTATCTTGATTAGATTATTTTACATTGTTATATTCCAAAACGATGGCATATGCTTTTTAACTACATAAGCATAGAAACTGTATTTTATCAATTTTTAAGTAAAAGATTTTATCTATCCCCTCCCCACCAAAAAAAGTAAAAGTCCTCCAGGAGGGACTATTTCCATTGGTAGAATGTGGTTACATAGCAAGGAATAAACAACACATTACTAAATTACTAAAACATGGTAGTAAAACATGTTGTAGTTAGAGAGTATGGCGTACTAGGGAGAGGTCTGAGGTTGGTAATTAAGCACAAAGGGTGGCAGGGAGTGCTGGAGTCTAGGTGGATATAGGTAGATGACCTCAGGGAAAAGCTGGCATAGTCCTGAGGAATACTTGGAGATCTGATGTGACCATCTCATGAGGAAAGGGTGGGTCCATCTGAAAGGTGACTGCCAATTAGCATGAGTGCATTAAGTATTTTTCAAACCAACAAACCTCTATTATTGCTGATGCAATAATCCAAATCAAACCATATCAGACCAAATTAAAAGATGCCCAGGTTTAATGGGTGCCAGCACTCCCAGGTGGCCCCTCCCCCCTGGAAAACACGAAGAGGGGAACAGAGAACTGAAAGACCATGGAAAACTGGGATATCATGTGTTCATTCTCTGGGAAGTAGTTTAAATAGCCTGTGGGAGTGGTCTTGACCCTCCCTGGGGAGGGGTCACCGTTTGGCGGGCTTTCTTGGAGGTGGAGTTTGGATTGAGGCAACTCCCAGGGGAGGGGGCTTATGCCAGGAGCTGGGGTGAAGCCCCTAGCCAAACAGTGTCCTTCCTGTCAGTGGGTGGAGTGGCTTAGCTTGAACGTATAAGGTTTAAGGCCCAGCCATCCCCACCCCCAAAGAAACCACTTAAGTGTAGAATTATCTATTACTCTCCTACAGGAAAAATTACTGGGTTTGATGTCACTGCCAACCAAAGAACAGTTTGAAGAACTAAAAAAGAAAAGGAAGCAGGACTTGGAACAGAAGAGGACCATGGAGAGACAGGTACATGGCACCCAGTCACCCGGTCACCCTGTAGCCTGTTGCCTCCCTACTCTCATACCCCACCCCTCTGCTGCTGAATCTCCTTTTCAAGCTGGCTTCTGTTGTGGCCTTAGAAAAATAGTTGTTTTTCCTGCTGATGCTCTCCTGCTTAGACCACCACAGGAACTGGCAATTCTCCCTCTGGAAGGCTTGCAGGAAAGTTCCAGAAGACCTTGGAATGTGCATTATTAAACAGAAAAGAGCAGGTGTGGTGGTACACGCCTGGATCCCAGCACTCAGGGGGCTGAGAAAGGAATTCTTTTAAGTTCCAGCCCAGCCTGGGCTACTAGTGAGGTCCTGTCATTTGCAAGCAAATGAGAGTGTTGTTTCATAGCTTGGTGATAGAATGCTTGCTTAGCATGCTCAAGGCCCTTGGTTCTATCCCCAGCACCACAAAAAACAAAATGAAAACAGAATCTAGTATCATGTGAAATGCTAACCTTATGTAAATAAAGACGCCAGTCTTTGAAAGTTTAAGAAGTGTACAACCAGTGAAACTGAGTTGGAGAAAATCCCAACTTATGTTTTATTTCTGCAAATCTAAACCTGCCCTTCTGTGACTACTTGTTTCCGCAGTTGAATTATCTTAGTGTTGTGGGACCCATGGAGGGTGGTGGACAGGGAAGATTGCTGGCGTGGTGACCGTGGTAACCCTGGTGGTGTGTGCTGTCTCTGCAGGCTGCTCTGGAGTCCCGATCGAAGCTTGAGGAAAGGCAGAGTGGTTTGACATCTCGTGCAGCCAATGGAGAAGTGAGGTCTCTCCGAGGCATCCCTGCCCCCTTGCGAAAAACTGAGGGCTGGCTCCCACTGTCAGAAGGTCAGGGACAGAGTGAAGACCCTGACCCTCTCCTCCAACAGATCTACAACATTACGTCCTTCATCAGGCAGGCCAAGGCTGCAGGCCGCACAGATGAAGTGCGCACACTTCAGGAAAACCTGCGGCAGCTGCAAGATGAATACGACCAGCAGCAGACTGAGAAGGCCATTGAGCTGTCCCGGAGGCAGGCTGAGGAGGAGGAGCTGCAGCGGGAGCAGCTACAGATGCTCCGCAAACGGGAACTGGAACGAGAACAAGAGCAGTTCCTGGCGGCGTCTGTGCACCCACGGACTCGTGCTCTAGACCTCAGAGAAGTCATCCCCTTCCAGCTGGAGCCCAGCCGAGCGCCTCACGGTGATCTTGCCTGTGCCTGGGACCAGGACTCCTCCCCAGTTCAGGGCAGTGCTGCTCCCGGTACCCTTTCACCTGGCTCCACTCTAGCACCCATCCGCTTGTGGTCTGGACCCCCAGCCCTTAGCCAGAACACTGTACCACAGCAAAGTGAAAAGACCTCTCTCAACCCGTTTGATGAAGAAGACCTCTCCAGCCCTGCAGAGGGTGCTGCCAGCCCTGCTGCTACAGAAACTTTCCTGAGCCCTTCAGCTGCTGCCACCAGAGAATACAATCCTTTTGAGGAAGATGCTGAGGAAGAGGAGGCTACAGAGTTGGGGGCAGGGAATCCCTTCACTGACCCAAACAGTCCAGCACCCAATCCCTTTGATGAGGATGACCATCCCGGGCCTGCCAGCCCACCTGCCCCTGGAAATCCTTTTGAGGAGTGCCCCTGCACCAACCCCTTCGAGGTGGACAGTGACAGTGGCACGGAGGCTGAGGAGCACATCGAGGAGGAGCTGCTCCTGCAGCAGATTGACAACATCAAGGCTTATATTTTTGATGCCAAGCAGTGCGGTCGAATGGACGAGGTTGAGGTGCTGACTGAGAACCTTCGGGAGCTGAAGTGTACCCTGGCTAAGCAGAAGGGGGGCCCTAACTGAGGGCAGTGGGCCAGTACTGGGCAGGGTGCCAAGCAGGAGGAGGAGATGGGTGGGCATCTGATGATGCCCATGGTGAGGTGGACAGCAGTAGTCTCTTGTTGCAGTGCACTGTGAGGCATTTCCACTACAACTGAACAAAAACAGGAAACAAATCAGCACTCGCTTGCTGGTTTTTCTGTATTATTTTTTTAACAAAGCATTCCCTTTTCAGGGAACTTTACCATTTTATTTCCAAGATACAGCTCAGTGCAGCTCTGTTGGGCCAAGGTAGAAAGGGTTCCTGGGCACCTCTTGGTCTCTTTTCTGCTGACTGTTCTTGGTCATGATGCAGTATTACAGGTCAGCTCTTGGTGGGCCCCTTCCTGTAGCCAAGACAGGTAGGGGCTCTGGCAGAAGTCTGTCCCAGTTTGGCTGCTCCCTTTCACTGCCTTCTTGCTGGGGCTGTCTCCTGGACACTTAGGGAGAAGCTGCTATGAAGGGAGGTCTGGACCCAAGGCAACCAGTGCCTCTTTATAGATGGCGGGGATGTTTGAGTGTTGTCCCCTCCCAGTTAAAGGAAGGAAAGTTTCCAAGTGCACGGGTGTCACTGTGAGCTTGATTATGAGATAGGAGTGATCAGCTTTTTGGTGGATGTTATGGTTTGGAGAAGTTTCTACCTGAACAGTTGTCTGTCCGTGGAAACCTCTTTCCAGGACTTTGGCAGAATGACCAAAGGTCACACTGAAGGACCTGTGGTGTTATTTGGGAATCTGACCAGGAAGCTTTTGTGGAGTATTGGCATCAGATGGACTTCTGAGTCAGCTCCCCAGTCAGCCTTCTTCACTGTGGTTTATCCTGACCTGGGAAACTGGGCAGATGTTTTCTTACTGCTTTGAGTACTGAGAAACAGAACTATTTGATGCACAGCCTCTGATCATTCCACAGTCCTGAAGTACTTGAACTCTGATAGGGACAGAAAGGGAAGTTATATAGCTTAGTGCTTAGTTTACAGGAACAGAGGGGTTGACAGATGACACTGTAAGATCCTGGTGTGCTCAGCTTTGCATCATCTCTTCAGTGATACTCTTTAGTTAATGGACAATAACTGACCACTAGTCCCTTTCTGCCTTAGCCAAGGCTTCTGTTGGGTATTGGCATGTGAGCTGAAATTCTTTCGTCACATTCTGGTGAAGATCCATCTTGGCGATAAGAGTGGCATCTGGGTGCAAAGAACTTTATTTTGGCAGCTGTTGATTAGTTTAGTACCTGTTGGGGCTTTGACTGGATAGGAAGTCCTGTTTGGGGATGTGGGAAGGGCTGAGGGGGGAGGGTAATGGAGGACCCTTTGGGTTCTGTCAACAGCACGTGTTTACTGACCTGTGAGTGTATTACCAGTGCCAGTCAGTTGCCAGCTCTGTTGGTGTCACGGGCTGTTCTGAGACATGGGCAACCTGGATCCATGTTTCCTGGGGTAGGTCTCTTCTCTTCTTAAGGCCCAGGCTCTAGATGCTGTTGCCCTCGGGTTCCAGGCATGTCCAGGATATCCACCCTGCTTGGACTGCCTTTTGTCTGATCAAAGAGGAGG
The DNA here is from genome assembly GCF_982192425.1 of Myodes glareolus. Taxonomy (NCBI): domain Eukaryota; kingdom Metazoa; phylum Chordata; class Mammalia; order Rodentia; family Cricetidae; genus Myodes; species Myodes glareolus. Next base: position 59,144,467 of record NC_142028.1, read on the forward strand.
CAGCTCTCAACACAGAATGAAGCTGAATACTGGTTCCCACCACTACTTTTCCTGACACAGATCCAGGTGTTCAGGCTGGTATGGCTGTAGACAATGCTTTTCTTTTGAGACAGGGCTTCTTAATTAGCTGGTGACTCACTAAATGAAACCTTTCCTGAAACTCACCTCCAGGTAGCAGTCTGTGACTGAGAGCATGGAGAAAAACTAATGCTTTTAACAACTATTTTTAAATCTCAACTCACTGAATAGTAAACCAAGTAAACTCAGATACCAGAGGTTTCACTGAGTTTCTCTTTGAATTCCTCTTTGGCCATATCTGTAAGTCAGACATGACAGGGGAGACTTGTCTACCCTTTGACTGTATCACTTTCTAGAATTTATGTAGGTCAAGGTTGGTTTGCAGAGGGTGATTGCCTGGGAGTGTAACTACATAGGATACCTCATGTGAACCCTTCATGATTTCAGAGGTGCTTCCATGAAGGAGCACGTTCTTGAGAGGGAGTTGGCACACCCCCTAGATGGAGGACAGTTTCATCTGCGGAAGGGCATCTGGCTTTGCCCCTCCTAACACACTAAGGACCTGGAGCCCCACTCACTGCACTTACTGCTCATCATGTCTTTGTCGTCAGATGCTAACACGTCTTTCTAAGTCATCATGAGCCGTGTGGCACAGCTAGGTCATTCTATTTGAATTGAGGATTTGGTGTCTGTACTAGGCAGACTAGAGGAACATGATGATGTCTTGGTAATCATGGTGACTGTCAGCTTGATGGCCATTGATGTGCATGCACTACACTGGGGTCTTGTATCAGGCTTTTATTAAAAAAATAAAATAACATGTATATGAGTCTTTTATTAAAGAAATGACATTTTGTGGCTGAGTGTATATGTGCTTAAAACATCCCTCCATCCCCCTTTTGTAGTGTGTGTATGTATGTGTGTGTGTGCATGCACACATGTTCATATGTGCACATGGAGGCCAGAGGACAACTTTGGGTAATTAGCCTTAGGAAAGTCATCTACCTTCTCTTTTTGTTTTTGTTTTTCAAGGCAGGGCTTCTCTGTAGCTTTGGAACCTGTCCTGGAACTTGCTCTGTAGACCAGGCTGGCCTTGAACTCACAGAAATCTGTCTGCCTCTCCTTCCCAAGTGCTGGGATTAAAGGTGTGTGCCACCACTGCCTGGTCTCCATCTACCTTCTTTTAGGCAAAGTTTCTGATCCTAAAACTCTGTCCAGTTAGGCTAGACTGGCTGGTCAGCGAGGTCCAAGGGTCCTCTTGTCTTTCCCTCCCCAACGCTGCTCAACACTTTTGTGGGTTCTGAGAATCCTTGTGTTGCAAAGTAAGCGCTAATGGAGCTATTTTACCCAAACACAGCCCAGAGCCCTGTCCAGCCCTATCATCCCCTTCCCTACAGAAACTGAAGGGTTCTGGCAATCACATGAAGCTGGCCTTGCTCTTAGAAGCTTTGTCGTGTCTGCTTCTAGCATACTGAGGACCCTTTGCAGTCCTATCCCCACCTCCACCAGAAACAGGCTCAGTGAGGAACCTGGGATTTCCACTGGAAGGCACTCATGCATGTCACACCAGCTCTGCCCACAGGCCTTTGTGTTCCTTGACAAAGGACAGATTGGAAACTCATGATTTTCACTTTGCCAACAGTTCCAAGGCAGGTTAGGTTGGCTCAGGAATAGGTTAGGGGGGCTCTGCTACTATGCTGACCAAAAGAGCAGATGAACAATCTAGAAAGAGGTTGGGTACGACTAAGGTTTCTACAGTGATTTCACCTTGGCCTAGAGGCTGAGGAGGGGCTTTGTATCCAGTGCTCACTATGATTGGTGATCACCTCATTGAATCTCCCCAGCTAACAAGTGAAGGAAGTGGTAACACAACTTGCTCAGTGTTGTCCTGGGACCTTCCCCAGGCCTGTCTGATACGGGAACCCAAGCCATTTGTGTGGGGCACTGGGTTTTCCTGTGGATGCAGTGCCATCTGTGACTACAGCCTCCTCAAGAGCCTAGCAGAATGTTTAGTCACCTCCAAATTTTAGGATAGCACTTCTGATTTTAGCTGAAACGTCTTTTGGAAGTTGTCACTCTTCTTAGAAGCAGCAGCTGGACAAAATGAAAACCAGTAACCTTTCTTGGAACTATTAGGGGACTGATTTGCAGGGTTTAGTTTCCCCCCAACATCTGGAGTGGTGAGCCCAGAGTCAGCCAGGATCTGATGACTGCAGCAGAAGCCATGGCTGGTTGGAATGCCAGCTTTTTGATTCATTGTTTCAGGACTGTGATTGAGGATAGGGCCTTGCACATACATACCAGACGTGCTCTGCTGCTGGGCTATGTTCCTAGCTCTTTCTTTTTCAAGCAGGGTCTTACAGAGTTCCCTCAGCTGACTTTGAATTCACTTTGTAGCCCATGCAGGCCTTGAACTTAGGATCCTCTGCTTCAGTCTCCAGAGTTGTAGGGTCTGCCCGACTAAGCCTGGTAGAAGCCTTGATGAGTCCTGGAGGCGGACTGTCCACCAGGGGAAGCTTTGCTTCCTGAAGAGACTGTTTCTATTGGTTCTAATGGTGAATCATCCTAACAAAGGTTTCTGCAAAAGTTTGGTGAGAAATTTCACCAAACTTACTCATTTGGGTCTAACATAATGCCCCCACCCCAGTCATCTGCAACCTTCTTTGTCTGAATAATGAAATATTTGAAGACCATGTCTTGAGAATTAATCCTGAATCACAGAACATGTGCCTCTCTCTGTACCTCATAATCCCCCAGGGATGCAGGATAGACAAGATCACAGCAACAAGAGACTGCAGAGGAGCAGCCAGGAAGCAAACAGTCTTCACTCTAGAGACTTAGACTACTCCCCACATAACCAGTGCTTCACAAATAGTTACAAGCATCCTAAAAGGTGAGCAAGCAACATAATTCCATCCACATTCGAATTACCAGGAAATTGAACTGCAAGTTGTGCCTTACAGAGACAATTCCAAGCGAACAGCATGTAAGAATAGTTGGACAGCAGGCAGTTCTTTGCGCCTGCTGCACTCTTGCAGTATGCTCAAGAAGCTTACTTTTTCCCTCTTTCCAGACAGGCTCTCACTATGTAGTCCTGGCTGGAGCTTATTAGTGATGCACCTACACACATGCAAGCAAAACATTCAAATCTAAAATAAAACAAAAACAGTGGGGAGCTGGCTCAGTGGATAAGAATGCTTGCTACACAAACATGAGGGCCTGCCAGGCAGTGGTGGCACACGCCTTTAATCCCAGGACTTGGGAGGCAGAGGCAGGCGGGTCTCTGTGAGTACAAAGTCAGCCTGATCTATGAAGCTAGAGCTGTTACACAAAGACACCCTGTCTCAAAAAAAACAAAAACAAAAACCATGAGGGTCTGAGTTTGGATCCCAGCACCTATGTAAAAGTCTATGAGGTCATTTGTGCCTGTAACCCCAGGAGTAAGGATTACAGTCCTGATTGCTGGAACTTCTGGCCACCAACCTAGCAACCTAGCTCCAGGATCAGTGAAAGACCTTGTCTCAAGGAAACAGGCAGAAATAGAACTGGACACTCCCCCCCCCGCCTCCATGTGTGCACAGGACACCCCCAGAGCAGTTGGATAATGTGGGCAGAGGTAAAAACACCTAAGTCTGGAAAGAAAATACTAGAAATAAAAGATTAACAAATGGAAAATTCTGTAATATGCTTATCAGTAGAAAGTTCATCTACAAAGCTGGGGAAGTCCGTGGAAATGTAAAAAGCAAAGTTTAGAATGTGGTGGGGGTGGGGCAGGAACTTAGAGTTTGAATTAAAACATATAAAAACTCATGCCTATACTTGGGAGTCTGCAGAGACATGAGGATCAGGACTTCTGTCTCAACTGAAACCAAAAACTGAGTGATAAGCTGGAAGCCAAACAGCCAGGAAGCTCAGAGAACACAAAGCAGGACAAATACTAAAACTATACTCTGCATATCTCAAACTTCATAAGATAAACACAAAGGAAAGATCTTGGGAAGCCTGAAAAAAACCCATTTCACCTATAAACAATGATAAAAATTACAGTAAGATTACAGTATGAGGGACTGGAAAAATGGTTCAGCAGTTAAGTGCACTTGGCTGCTCTTGCAGAGGACCTGGATTCAGTTTCCAGCTGTTCCTAACCATCAGTAACGCTAATTTCACGCCCCCTTCCGGCCTTTGTGGGCACTGCATGCACGTAATGCATAAACAAAACACACAGGCAAGACGCCAGAAAAATAAATCTTTACTACAAGAGCTAGTTTCAGGACAGGTTCCAAAGCTACAGAGAAACTCTGTCTCGAAAAAAACAAAAAGAAAACAGAAAAAAAATCTTTAAAACGTTACAGCGCAGAGTGACTTTGGTTGTTGACTTGCCGTCCTAGAGTGCAGTATCTGTCATAAAGACTTCACAAGCAAAAGAGAAAGACCCTTCTTCTGAGCAAAGTCCTTCAGAGCCAACCCGGACGCGACAGAGCAAGTCAACGTTCTTTCCTCCTTTGCAAATCAGTTTTTTATGACTCAATAGGACTTCTCAGTCGAGCTCTTCATTTCAGAACTGGAGATCTCGGGAGAGGACACTTGGTTTCTACAAGGACAAACCGACCAGTTGACTTCCAGAGCGGGAGCGGTTGCAACCCCGGGTCGGGACTACGAGTCCCAGGCTGCTCCGCGGCTGCGCGGCCCGCCGGGAGGCGCCTCCCGAGATTCCGCGCGTCGGGGAGACCCGCGGGCCGCGGCTTGAGAAGCTGGTGACGCCGCCGCCATGCCGATGAAGGGCCGCTTCCCTATCCGCCGCACGCTGCAGTACTTGAGCCGAGGGGACGTGGTGTTCAAGGACTCGGTGAAGATCATGACTGTGAACTACAACACGCACGGGGAGCTGGGCGAAGGCGCCAGGTCAGTGTGCGTCCCACCCGGCGGGGTTCAGGGAGAAGTTGACGCGGTGGAGGCCATCCCGACAGGTTCGGATAGAAACCCGAGAGCCACTCCACCCTAGGGATGGGTTGCGGCTTCTGGGCTGGCAGCTCGTACAACGCGAACCAGGCGACGCGAGCCGCTGTGTGGCGCGGGAAACTTTCGCGTTGGGAGCGGAGTGGCTAAGTTTCCGCACCCGTGCACACCATGGCTTGCTGCAGCTTAGGACAGCGGCCGACTGAAAGGTTTCTTTGACCGATTAGCATCCCTGAGTGCTGCCTTGGATCCTTCTGCACTCACTGATCATTTATTGGGCACCCGAAACGCCAGGTTCCAACAGTGCGGGAGAAACCAGCCCATGGCTGTAGACAGAAATGGGGTTGTGGGACGAATCAAGATGAGAAAAGAGTAATTCCTGGTCGGAGAGTGATCCGGCCTTGACTGCTACCCATTTTTTCTGGTCAAGTGACCCCCCAAGAGCTAGGAACTGCTAGCCTGGGATCTGTTGAGGTGAGGACCTTCTGGAAGACTGTGTGTCGGTGGACCAGAGGGCTTGAACTCTGCTTTCTTTTCAGAGATTCATGCTCTTAAGAGGAAGCTCTCAGGCTGCAAAGCGTGATCCTCTGAGTGACAGGCCTGTATGGTAGAAGCCCAGAGCAGGAACAGCCGAGGCCTCTCCCTAATTAGTTGTGTGACCTTGCAGCCGTTTGCTCAACTTCTGGAAAACCTTTTTGAGTTGTAACACCACAAAGTCAGTGTCTTGGGGCGGGGGTTCATAAAATACCTGGTAGAGTGCAATAGGTGACCTTTGGCCTTTGGCTCACAGTAAGAACTGTTCTAAGAGTCTTAGTGCCAGACTGTTTCCAGTATTTGGCTATGCTCTGGTTTGTTTGCACAAGGCTCTGTGGTGTAGGGGCATCACTCTGCTTTGGGACAGGAAGGAGCAGAGACCCACTGAGGTGTACGTTCTGCCTTTGAGCTTTTGGAGGGTGTGCTTTGGGAGTCTTCAGGGCTATGTTTCTTTCCCAGAAGCAGGACTTGGAGCTTTTCAAGTTTGTTGATGTAATACTTACTCAGAGAGCTCTGTGTGTGTGTGTGTGTGTGTGTACGTACACCAGCGTTCAACCAAATGTCGTGTTTCTAAGGAACTGGAAAACTTGTTTGTTTGTTTTTTTCTTTTTGAAATAGGTTCTTTTCCTTGGGCTTCATGGATTCGGGTAGGCTGGTCAGCAAGCCCTGGAGAAGTTTCTGGTCTACATCCCTCCCTCCTAGTGCTGAGATCACAAGTGCCACCACAACTGGCCTTCTTTTTCTAGATTTATTCTTATCTCTGTGGGTGTGTTATATGCCTCTGTGAACTTATTCACACTATGTGTGTGTGTGTGTGTGTGTGTGTGTGTGTGTGTGTACATGCGTGTGGTGTGCAGGAATGTGTGCGCAGGTGCCTTCTGAGGCCATAGGGTGTTGAATCCCCTGGAACTGGAGTCACAGGTGGTTGTGAGGTGCCTGATATGGGTGGGTACTGGGAACTGAACTAAGATCCACTGGAAGAACAGTAAATATTCCCTGTCTATCTATCTTTCTATCTATTGGTTTTTCAAGACTATATTTCTCTATGTGATAGACCTAGCTGTCCTGGAACTAATTCTATAGACTAGGCTGGTCTCGAATTCACAGAAATCTACCTGCCTTTGCCTCCTGAGTGCTGGGATTAAAGGTGTGTATCACCACCGCCTGACTCAGTAAGCACTCCTAACTGCTGGGCCATTTCTCCAGTCCCAAATAGAATCTTTAAGTTTTAGCTGAGACAGAGTCTCATTGTGTGTCCTTAACTGGCCTGGAACTCTGGTATAGACCAGGCTAGCCTCCAACTCATGAGAGATCTTCTTGCCTCTCTCTGCTTCCTGACTACAGAGTTTAAAGGTGTATAACAACACACCTCACTGGCTTTTAAAAAATTTATATGTGAGTGTTTTGCCTCCATGTATGTATGTGCACAGCATGCATGCCTAGTGCCTATAAAAGTCAGAAGAGGGAATCAGATCTCTGGAATTAGAGTTACAGACAGTAGTGAGCTACCATGTGGGTGCTGGGAACTGAACCCAAGTCTTCTGCAAGAGCAATAAGTGCTCTTAACCACTGAGCCATCTCTGTAGCCCCCTAGTTTTTTGTTAGTTTGTTTTTGTGTGGGTTCTGGGGTTCAAACTGGTCTTCATGCTTGTGCAGCAAGCACTTTACTGACTGAGGCATCTCCCTAGCACCCTTTAAATGTTTTAGATTGAACCCAGCTTGCAGACTTGCCCTGCCGGAAGAGGAATGTAGCTCTCATGGCCTTTGTCACTGCCCACACCTCCATCCTTCTCAGCCTGCCCTCCCTAGGTTACTTCTGAACTTCAGAGAGAACATGAATTCTCTGATAATTTTTTGTTGTTGTTTTTTGTTTTTTTCAAGCCAGGGTTTCTTTGTAGCTTTGGAGTCTGTCCTGGAACTCACTCTGTAGACCGGGCTGGCCTCGAATTCACAGAGATTCGCCTGCCTCTTCCTCCCGAGTGCTGGGATTAAAGACCTGCACCACCACTGTCCCGAATTCTCTGATTAAGCACAAGAATATTCATGTTACTGTGACTGAGCAAAAGAAAATACTATGACTAATTTTCTGGTTTTAACAAGTCCTTTTGTTTTACTGGAAATGACCATTTTGTTTTTGTCACTTTAATTGCAGATTCTGTCCCAGTTGTGGCAGTGTTTTAAGTGGTTTCAGGCAGGCTTTCTGTTGAGTCAGTTTCATCCCTGAAATTATTTTTAGATGCTTCAATCTGGACTGATGGTGTAGGAACCTGATGACCAAGACGGCTGCCCTCTTGGCATAATCACTGAGGCAAAGAGCCATTCCCTGCCCTGGTTTGCGTGACTAGAAGTAGAAAGCCAGGATCTATAGCCAAACAGAATGTCTGAGGCCAAGCTTCTGTTCCATGTGTCCAGAGTCCTGTCTGGGTGGGAGGCAGACTGAGCAGGAATCAGGGATGCCTTTGAGTAAGGCCATTTGACGAGCCTTAATTAAGTGTGCACAGAAATGGAGAAAAGACACCTTGAGGGGAAGTATAGACCCTAGCCTAGGCTGGACAGGTGAGGGAAAGAATGTCTGTTGGAGCCTGAGGACCAGGGGTTCTGTGCACAGGGGCCTTCAGGTTGGTCATGCCAGGGCTGAGCCAGGAAAAGAAGTAGCTGCCTTTTCCTGGTACTTCCTGTCAGCCCTTTGAATCCAGAAGCCAGACAGCAGGGTAGTCCTTATACAAGGCAGGCTAAGGGTGGTGAGGGCTCAGTATGCAGAGCCAGGAGTGGCCTAGATGTACTCTATGTTGTGGACAGCTATGTATGCTTTATTGCTTTGTGGTTCTGGGATGAAGTCCTGAGCCTTGTGCATGCTGGTGAGGTGCCCTGCTGTATGGAGCTGTGCCAAATCTCTCCTGGTGCACCGTGCTGACCTGAACACTGTAGCCTGCACGCCAGCGTTTTCACCTTCTGTTCCATGTTGTTCATTTAGATACAGAGCTATCTAAAAGGGGGATGAAGTTAGAGTCAGGATGCTTTAAAGCTTCTAGTCATAACCTGGCTGCTGGACAGGTTAAGGCGGTTCGCACACACCCTCTGCGACAGCCTCGAGCTATGTCACTTTTACTGATGGTGTGCACAATGCTATTTTAGCAGAATTATCACTTTTTAATGTTTAACGAATATATTTTTTAATGACTTAGAAAATGTTAATGCTTTTTGTTTGAATGCTGTGTAGCCAGGCTGGCCTTGGACTCTCCCCTCCTGCCTTAGGCACTGTCGTGCTGCTGGGTTCTAGTTGTGCCACCACACCTATTCAGCAGATGTTGAATTTTTGTCATTTTTTGCCATGTAAATATTTTAATGTATTCAAAGTTATCTGATTTCAGCCTTCTATAATTCAAAGTTTTCTTTCATGTCTATATTATAAACACTCATGTGATCCTCAGGTCATTCCTCTACACAGTGCTCTAAGGAGCTTCCTCAGTAACATGGTCACTAGACACATGGAGATGCAACCCTGTGTGCCTAGGACTCTGGCTTTTTTTTTTTTTTTTTAACACTCTGATCTTCAGGCAGACTTTATTTATCAAAATACAAATGAAATACCAAGGACTCTGGCCTTTTGCTGGAGAGTCTGAATGCCCTGCAAGGAGCATTGGTTTGTTTTCCTTAGTGACCAATCGAGAGTCCTGATGCTTACAGAAGTGCAAGTGCTGGGGACACTGAACTTGGGGACAGTCCTCTGCCTGTTTTGGGAGGCAGGTCCTTCTTAGAATCTGTGGCAAATCTCGGACTTTCTCCATGGAAAAGGTATGCACAGGGAAAAGGTATGCATAGAATTTCTGGGGAAAAAAACTGTTACATAGATTTACATAGGTTCATTTTTTTTGAAAGCTGTCACATGGTGTGGTGGTTTGAATGAGAAGGCTTAGTCACCAAGGAGTGGCAAGGTTTGTGAAGGATTAGAAGAATTAGGAGGTGTGGCCTTGTTGGAGGATGCATGTTGCTGAGAGTGGGCTTTGAGGTTTTAAAAGCCCATGCAAGGCTCATTGCCTCTACTTGCAACTTAGAGATCAGATATAAGCCCTTGGCTACCTCTTCAGCACCATGCCTGTCTGCCTACCACCAAACTCCCTTAGATGATAATAATGGAATAACCCTCTGAACTCTAAGCAAGCTCCCAATTAAATGCTTTCTTTTATAAAGGTTTCCTTAGTCATGGTCTCTTCACATTAATAGAATAGTAACTAAAACAGAAGTTGGTACCAAGGACTGGCCTTACCATGATGTTTATTGGAAGAATATGGAAGACTTTGGGACTTTGGACTAGAACACATTTGAACACTTTTAATTGAGGCTTACTGAGCTATCCTAGCAGGAACATGGAAGACAGTGGTGATGAGGGCACTGTAAACTGTGGGGAACTAACTCAGGAGAATTCAGAGGGGAAAAATATTAGCAGTTGGCCTAGAGAGCACTGTGATATTTTGACAAGAATGTGGCTGCTTTTTGCCCTTGTTCAAAAAAAAAAATCTTCCTGAGGCTAACTTGAGGAGATTTGGATTGATGATGTTGGCAGGGATTTCAAGACAGCCTAGTATTGACTGTGTCAAGTGGTTATGCAGGTTTACAATGAAAAGGAAGATATAGGGCAAAGAAAAGTATAAAATGCATAATTGGAGAAGAGCACTAGGATATGTGATGATGTGCTGTGCTCAAGGAGACAAACGTTTAAAGAGCGGAATAAAGGGAGTGTTACCTAAGGGAACGACACCACCCTCCTAATCCTGCAACAGTTCCTATGAAGAGAATGAGCCTGATAGATTTTCTCTCTTTAGAAACCATCAGCCAGGCCAGGCAGTGGTGGCACACACCCTTACTCTCAGAGAGGCAGAGGCAGGGAGATTTCTTCTTTTTCTAATCTACTTTTATGTGCATTGATGTTTTGCCTGCAGGTAAGTCAATGTGAGAGTGTCAGATCTTGGAGATACAGACAGTTGTTAGCTGCCATTTGGGTGCTGGGATTTGAATCTGGGTCCTTTGGGAAAACAGTCAGTGCTCATAACTGCTGAGCCATCTTTCCAGCCCCGGCAGGTGGATTTCTGAGTACAAGGCCAGTCTTGTCTACAGAGTTAGTTCTAAGACATTTAGACAGGGTTTCATACAGAGAAACCCTGTCTTGAAAAACCAAATGGGGGAAAAAAGAGAAAGAAACCCATCAACCAGTCAAGGTTTATGCAAATACAAGTCTTAGAGGTGGTCAGGTTTCAGCCCAAGCAAGAATAACTTGACAGCTTCAGCCATGTAGTTCTGGATTTAGTCAAGAAGGAATCAAGAAGGGGTTATGGAAGGTTAAGGAAAGGTCAAAGAAAGCTGTTGAAGCCAGGCATTTGGCAGGGCAGTTCCTACATGGAGTTCCTAAGAGCCCATTTTATGAAACTGTGAAGGTGAAGCCTGGATTGCACTGGAGATGCCAGAATTTGGAATACCTCCCAAAGAGCTGCTAACGGGGAGTGGAACCAGCCTAAGAGAAAGAACTGTATTGCAGTCAAGAAAGCAGAAAGAAAGGAGCTGGAGATTTGGAGTGCTCTGACATTAGACATGGAGGTGCACACAGGTTCATTTCTAGAAAGCTGTTACATGGGTTCATTTCTTGCCTTTTGCAGGAAATTTGTGTTTTTCAACATCCCTCAGATCCAGTATAAGAACCCTTGGGTGCAGATCATGCTGTTTAAGAATATGACGCCATCACCTTTCCTGCGGTTCTATCTAGGTGAGTGAGACATGGAAGGACCACCTGCCCTTTTCCAGCCCTTTGTGAAGGTAACAGTCAAGCTATCTAAACAGCAATATGGCCCTTAACTTCCCTCTCCAGGTACCCAGTGGCTGCTGAGATCTGGACCCAGCTCTCTCACCTGTCTTTCTCCAGCTTATCTCCTGTTGTTCTCTGCCTATCATGTGGGCCAATCTACCCATGTTTCCTTTGCTGCTCTCTGTCCATGAGCTTAAAGAATGAAAGCAGATTCCTTTGCTGGGGTGTGTGTCCATTGCTCCAGTGGTAAAGTGTGCACTATCCTACAAAACCTCAAAACCAAATATTCTCTAAGCCTGGATTTGGCCCTCAGGCACCTAGTGCCCCTCAGTGCTGACCACAGTCTCCTTTCTGGTCCCACTAGGTGTCTTATTGGGACTCAGCTTGCTTGTCCTGATGCCAGGCACCAGCAGCCCATTACTGGTTCATGAATAATGAGTAGAAAGTACCACAGGAAGAAGGATCATTATACATCTGTGCACATAAGGAGTACATCTGTTCATAAGGAGTGTTGCTGAGGGGCAGCTTAGAGCCAGGTGCCAGGCAGTCAGAAGTCCATGGGCAAATGCTCTGGTGCATGCGTGCGTGTGTGTGAAGGTGTTCTGTGTATGAGGGAGACAGAGTATACAGGTCAGCCAGTCCTGTGGTGAAGGAAGTGTTCTTAGGGCCTCAGTGAGATTTCTCGGCAAATGTTGCAGATTGGAGTCACAGCCAGCTCTGGAGAAGTGATGAAGCCACTGCATGACATAGGATGGGTCTGTAGTGAGAGCCCCTTTCCACATGGGTAGTAGCTTAGGACTTTTTGTTTGAGATAGGAATGTGTAGCACAGACTGGCCTCAAACTTTTGAGTCCTCCTGGCTGAGACTTTCAAGTGCTGAGGTTAGATATGGCCACTATATACCTGCCTGCTTTGCCTCTGAATTTCATATGGATAAGAATCTATTGGGAAAATTTCTTTTCCATTTATGGATAATAGAGTCAGTGGGAGAAAGAACCCGTCCCTGGCTAGGAATTGTTCTAGGACCTGCCCTCAAAACTCTGCCCATGACATAGCAAGGCCATCTGCTTGTGCTGGTAGTCCCTGTGCCCTGTGGGAAAGACTGACTATACCATAGGGCTGTATCTTGGTCCCTAGGAACCACAGCCCAAATGCAAGGAGGGCTGGGAGGAGCCTGGTACATTTTCTTTTGCAAAAACATACATTGTTTTCGAATCATCTAAGGCTAAACCCAGGGTCTTTCAAGTGCTAAGTGTGACCACACAGTCACATCCCATCCACTTTATCCTTTTAGAGGCAGGGTCTTGTTATATTGCCAGGTTGACCTCAAACTCCTTGGCTCCTGCTTCAGCTTTCTGAGTGCTAGGACTCCCAGCCTGGAGGACCCCAGCTTCTCATGATTTGTTGCAGCTGAGCATCTTCCACTATGTTAGTCTCTCAGCCCATCCAGTCACCTATTGATGAGCTCTGCGCGAGCTTTTAAGTGCTGAGACCTTGATAAAGATTTGTGCAGGGAAAGTGGCAGGACCTACCCCTGGGTGAAAAGAGCAGTAGAGATGGTGACACAGCACTGAGAGGCTTGCTCAGTCCAGGGAAATGCTTTGTTTCTATAGTGGGCATGAGCAGCCACAGAGAACAGAAACAAGGTGTGGGCTCAGGAAACAAAGGTTGAAGGGACCACATGTACAGAGCATTATTTTTGTTGTGTAACAAAAAAGAGTAGAAGGTCATTTGACCAGATAGCAAGCTGGTGACTTGTCCTTCCTCTTCACACAATCACTGCTGCCTTCCTGGGACTCACCTTCATGGCCTCATCCAATCCTGGTCACCTCCTAGAGGTCCCCCCTGCAGATGCCATCAGGAATTTCCAACACAACTTTTGAGGTCATATTCAGTTGAACACATCTGCAAAGTCCCTTTTTGTTCTGGCAGTGTCCTTTAGGAGCCGCTGTGGACTGTCTTCTCACTGTTCGTTGTGTAGCACCTGGGTACAGTTCTCTGTGAGGCAGTAGGTGTATGGCAACTTTCAAATCTGTGGCCTCTTAACTCCCAACCCCCATGTGGGGGCTTGAAGATTTTAATTTGTTATCAGTGCTAGATCATCCACTTTTCTTCTGGTTTAGTGGGTCTGTGGCCTATCCATGATGCCTCTCTCATTTTTCCTTAGGATAATAGTATAACTATGTTTTATGTCCCTGTGATACTTTAGATTTTTAAGTTTGTGATGTGGGTTTGCTTGCATGAGTTTATGTATACCAGATGCATGCAAGAGCCAACAAAGGCAAGATCTTCTAAAACAGGTTAACATGTTTTGAGTTTCTAAGTGGATGCTGGGGATCAAAGCTGGGTCCTCTGCAAAAGCATTAAGTGTTAAGCCATCTTCCCAGCCTGAGATATATTTGTTGAAATTTGTGTGTGCTGGTACAAGTGCCTGTGTGCACACATGGAGGCCAGAAGAGGGTTTTGGATGTCTTCCTCTATCCCTCTGCCTATTACTTTAAGGTAGGGTCTCTCTGTGAACTTCAGGATTGTGTTTTTGGGTAGGCTGGAAGTCAACAAGCCCCACCAATCCTTGTTTGCGCCCCTGCTTTGAACTAGGATTATAGGTATAGCGTGACCCACCCGCTTGTTTCGTTTGTGCTGGGATCTTAACTCTGGTCCTCATGATTGATTGCACAACAAACACCCTTAACCATTGAGCCCTCTCCACCCTGCCTGTGATACACTTTTCAAGTTCTTTCCTGTGTACTAAAGGCAGGATGGAAGTTGAGTTTTGGTTTTTGCACTGAGGATACCCAGCTGTTGAACACTGCTACTTTGTCTCACTGGATTTCCTTAGTATCTTTGTTCAAAATCATTCACCATGATGGGGAGCAACAGTGTGATCTATGTGCTGTGGCAAAAGACTAAGTGCTGATATCTGCTTCAACCTGGTAGACCGGAAATTTCCAAAAGAGGTAACTTTCAGAATATTGAAGTGCTAGCCAGGAGTGGGGATAGTGACTGTGGTAAGTAGGTACAGGGTGTGTTTGTATTATTAAAATCACTGAGTTATGTGTTTTATTTGAAATAGTCAAATGTATGCTTCTTTTTTAAAGATTTATATCTGTATGTATGTGTACTACATGTATGCATGGTACCTGGGAGGTAAGAAGACAGCATTGGATCATCTGCAGCTGAAGTTACAGATAGTTGTTAACCATTATATGGGTGTTGGGAAGGGAAGTGCCCTTAACCATTGAGCCATCTTGCCAGACCCCCCAACTGCATGTTTTACACAAAAGCTACTTTATTACTTAATTTCTGAATTCTTTCATCGAATTGGGTACTGATTTTATCTCTATCTCCCCTCCCCAAGTTACTTTGTTATTCTTGGTTCTTTGGTTGTTGGTTTTTTGTTTTTTGTTTTAATGTTCAGGGGCTAGCCTTAAATTTGTGGTGCTCCTGCCTTGGTCTGCTGAGTGCTGGGATTATATAAACTTGAAGATGTTTGCCAATTTCTAGAAGAAGGCTGGCTATGGTTTTGCTTTTAGTATTTTGAAATTTTCATTTTCTTGTGGTTTGGTGGTAGTTAGTTTTTCTATTTGCACCTTATCCCTTGACATTATTTCTGGTAATTTTATAGATTGCTTAGGACATTTTACTTATAGTAACATCATATACAAACAAAGCATGGCACTGCTTCACTAATCTTGGCAGTTTTCTTGTCTCAGTTCATTTTTCTAGGCAGTAGTAGTGTTGTGCATCTCCACAAATAGTGTCTCCATCTGCTGTCGAGCCTCTTCACTAGTGTCTGTTCTTTTGTAATATTGTATTTTCTTAATGACTAATATTGACTGCTTTTTCATGTGCTTGCCATTAGCTATTTTATTTAATTTAAAAACTGGGCAAAATATCTAATTTAGTCAAGTTATCTTCCTTAGTTGTGAATTCAATCAGATATATGTGCATTTTCCCAGTCTCTGGCTTACGTGCCTTCTATAACACCAAGTAAGGAATTTCAAATTCAAGTTACTGATGGACTTTATGGATCACATTTTAGATATTATGCCTGAAAAAATATTGCTCCTTGGTTAAAGGTCATGAAGATTTTCTCTTGTGGTGTTTTTGTTTGTTTGCTATGCTGGGGGCTGTACCCAGTGCCTCTATATGCAGGGCAAGCACTGTCTGGTGAACTACATTCTTTTATAAATTTTGTAAAATGTTTTAGCACAGGCCAGCTAAATGACTTAGCACTTGAAAACAACACAGATTTATCCTGTTCTCCACATGTGGGCACACACACAAGCAGCCTTACAATTCTGGTCCATTTTATTTTTTTCTTTTATCTGTTAGTAGCCAGTTCTAGTGTTTGATGAAAAAACTCAAGTTGAAATTTTCTTGCCATCTTTGCTGGAAACAGTTGCCAGTAGAAGGGTTTATTTGGTGTTGGGCTTGGTTTTGTCCCATTTGGTGGTATGCCTATTGTTACAGTAACCTTTAGCTATAGAACACTTGGGAAGCAGACAAGCCCTTATCTTATTTTTGAGTGTCAAGCTCTTAGGGTCTTGGAAGGCTGGCCTTGAGCTGTACCTCCAACTTTCCTATTTTCTTTCATTTCAAAATTGTAGTTTTTCATTTCCGTATGAATTGTAGGCTCATTTTGTTAAGCTTCCATAAAAACTGTATTGTAGAGATAGGCAGATTTCTGAGTTAGAGGCTAGCGTGTTCTCCATAGAGAGTTTTAGGACAGCCAGGGCTACACAGAGAAACCCTGTCTAGAAACAAACAAAAATTGCATTGTTATAGGGATGGACTACAGTGATCTATAGAGGAATTTGTCTGCTCATGTTTTTTAAAAATGGAAAGTGAGAGGGTATCATCATCAGTTCTGCAAAAATTATTGGAGTGATGGCTCAGCAATTAAGAGCACTTAAAATTAAGGTCGTCTTCTAGAAGACCTGAGTCAGATGCCTCACAGTTGCCTGTAACTTCAGCTCCTGGGGGTCTGGTAACTCTCTTCTTGACTCAAGTACCTGTACTTTCATGCACGAATGCACATATATACATAATTTAAAAAATACTGAATTGTACTACTAAGAAAATTGAAGACTAAGCTGGTCTTTATATGTCAATCATCCTACCTCATGAGGCTACAGGTGTGTTACACCCGGCAGCCCCAACCTGTTGAGACTGAAAAGTATGCCTGAATCAGCTCTCGTCCCTTTGTGCCTCTTGTTTACAGATTCTGGGGAGCAGGTGCTGGTAGACGTGGAGACCAAGAGCAATAAAGAGATCATGGAGCACATAAAGAAAATTTTGGGCAAGAAAGAGTGAGTTACTGGGTTGACCTGACAGGAGCAAGCCTTAGCCCCAAAAATGTGAGGGTGAAGGGAATGTGCAGAGAGGGGGTGGAGAGGGAAAGTTCTTTAGCTCCAGTTAGTAACAAGACCTTGGGTGGCAGGATCAATTCAGACCTGTTCTTTCTGATCAGCAGATGTAAACAATTCACCAAATCTTTTGTCTACTCCCTTGCTGTAACAAGAGTGGTCCCTACTTTGACATGCATGCAGCTAAAGGGAAGCTTAAAGCCTGTTCACAAATTTTCTTTTTACTCCTTCAATGAGGAAGGACAGGAAGGAAGTGAAGGCAAGAAAGTCTCTGAAGATCCAGGCTCCTTTGCCTGGTCCCTGTAGGATGCTCCAGTGGGATGCTTCCTGGTGCCTTTCCCTCACATGGAAGAGGCTGCCTGTTGTCTGGAGCCCCTGGTCATGCTTTGCTACTGTGTATGTTCCTTGGCAGGGAGACCCTCAGGGAGGAGGAGCTAGAGAAACAGCAGCGATCTCATCCAGCCAACTTTGGCCCCCGGAAGTACTGCTTGAGGGAGTGCATGTGTGAAGTGGAAGGTCAGGTGCCCTGCCCTGGCCTGGTGCCCTTACCCAAGGAGATGACAGGGAAGTACAAAGCTACTCTGGAAGCCAGCACTTAGGTCTGGGCAAGGTCATTTGTGATGGACTGATGGAACTCTCTGCAATGGGAAGGCCTGCTTGCACAACCATTTAAAGGACATGGGGAGAAGGCCAGAGTTGCCAGCTGCTGAACAGATGTCAATAAAAGATTGTCTTCCTGTACATGGTAAGTCTGGTCCTGCTGGTACAAAGACCATCTGTGGCAAAAAGCTTTGGGCTGAGGGTGCAAAGCAGTCTGCCAATAACATGTCCCCTGGTTCTTGCATTACATCTTCCTTCAGTCCCCACTCTGGGAACTGTTGAGAGCTACTTTATTTGGTGAGCCTGTGGCTGGTAGAGTTCTTCCATGTAGATTCTTTTGTACTTACAGTCCAAAGAGAGCATGTGGACAGTGTTCTAAAGCCCAGTAATCCTTGCTTCTTCCCGGGAAGTCCATGCCTGTGGCTGGAGGGGTCAATGGCACTCCGTTGGCTGTAGCAAAGGATCTTTCTGAACTTGATAGTGAAGATGCCACCTGGGTGATAACTTGGAGCCCATTTGACTTGATTTTCAGTCCTTGGTTACTAGACTGAAAAAGACTATGTGTGACTTCTTAGTAGTTATTTTCCCTAGTTGTCATTACCATTTTAGCTATGCTGGCTCCATCATTCGTGGGCAGCAACCTTCCAGGGGCATAGCAAAAGCATTAGTTGTTAAAAAATGCCCAAGGCCCTTCAGATACAACAGAACAGAGCTACTGCCCTCCTCTACTCAAACCCAAGTCACTCCCACTCTCCTGGTCCTAACTCAGCTTCTCTGTGCAGGGGCCTCTGTGAAGCTGGCATGCTTAGATGTACAGAATTGTGCCTTTCATTCTCTGCTCTGGTTCTGGTTTGTGATTTTGCACCTGTGCTCAGGTGGCCTGAAGGGGCTGCAGTGGAATGGGTGCTTGTGGCTCTAATGTATAAGGAACAGGAGTGCTTGATTTCAGTCCTGATCCTGACACCTGCCAAAGTTGTGACAAGGCTACAGGAACAACATACGGGCAGCTGATAACTTCTACAGAACCATTGTTACTGATGACTTGGACTTCTGTGAGCAGCAGATGCATGTGTGAGGAAATCAATGGCACTGGGAGAAATCATCTCTTTAAATCTGTTTTTGCTTTTTTTTTTTAATTTAGGAATGATAGATTTTACACACGTGAACCTAACTGACCACACAAGGACTTGAGTTGACATGATGTTCTTCTGAAGTGACAATTTTCATATTGAGGTGTCATAGGCAGCCATGAACTCTGTCAGGATCTGCTTCGGGTCTCTCAACCCTCATTGTAAAGACCAGAAGATGTGAGAGCAGTTTGTTCAATTACTGAATCTGAGGACACAGTTTTTACTCCACAGCAGTTACCTAGTATGTGGGTCTGACTGCACACCTAAATGTAAGGCTCGCTATGCTCTGGAAATGTCTGTGTAGGTAGTCCTTACCTCCATTCCGGATGGCCATGGTAGAATTCAGTCTGAGTTTTTCCAAAGGTCTTTCAAACTGATGGAGGTTACCTTGGCCAAGGTTAAGGTGCTGATGGAGGGCAGAGAATGGGCTCAGGCCACATTACTGTTTTGAGGAAAAAATGATAAGCGATACACATGCTAGTCTTTAATTTACTTTAATAGTATAAACCTCATGTAGGTAGTATTAAGCCACAACAACAAAGCCACATTGAACAGCGTTTAGTAAAAGGCGCTCATAACCATGCACAGCAACTCTCTACACAGACACAACAATGCAGATTCTCCTTCAAAACTGAAGACATTGATTAGATAGAAAATTCAATTTAAAAAGAACATGCGGGTTTTAAATGCCATCACATAACTCATTTACACAGGGAGAAAAGCTGTACAAAATGGCAGCTCTCCACAGGTTTTAAACCTGAATTCAAAAGGTAATGGCATCTATGGTGTAAAGGGCAGAAGTTATACAACCGATCCCAAGAAAATTCCACACTGGACTTTCTTTTAGATGTCCTTTAAAAAGGAAGAGGGGTTGGGTGGGGGGCAGATAATGCGCTGTATCTTAACAGAGAAATCCAAACTACAGGTACAAACTAGTTGATACTATGAAAAATGTGCAGCTCTTCAGTTATAAAACTAGTTGAACACTGATTTACAAGTTAATTGGGAAAACAAACTAGAAAAATATTCCAGCACTTGAGTTGTGTGTACATTGGCATCTGTGAATGAGCAGGCTGTTGGGATGACAACTGATGACAATAATTTCCCAAAGAAAGGCCATTTTTAATGTGCAGTCTATACCAAATGTTACCCAAACACTAAAACTTGATATAATGTTGAACATTTTTCCTACATCCCATGTATAAATACCAAAATTCTTGAAAATTAACTGAAAGTGCGTATTGCTGAGCATTAGAAATGTCTGATGTTCTTCTTCCTAAGCCATTTTTAAATTCACTCTTAGGTTGCTGCTAAGACAATAGCCCCCAAAGAAAATGAAAGGATTTGTTTAGAGACTGCCAAGCTTCCCTGTGTTTTACTTGGAAAGCCACTTCGAATAGTGTGATTGTCACAACAGGCAATGACACAGGCAAGATTGAACAACCATGAACGGTGAGGCCAGGGACACAAGTTGGAAGCTGAAGCCAAATGACCCACGTCTCACCAAAGGCACTGAGGACTACAGTCTTAATAATTATTCTTAAAACACAAAGAGCAACAACCTGTGGGTCAGGCAAGATTTATGCACTTGGCTTCCTCCAAGACAGGCGCTTATTCACCATGGCCACTAGCAGCTCTGCCAGGCTGGGCCCTGGCTCCCAAATTCCATCTCAGGCTAAAATCTCAATCATAGGGAACAAATTTCATCAGAATAGACCTGGTGAATGAGGAAAATATGTCAGCCTTTGCTTTCTTACTGTTAATCACAACTTTTATAGAATGTAGTTAAGTCAGGATAACCCCTCACATGCTTCTAGTTAAAGAAACAATTGACTATTTGTGGTTTATATGCCACAAGTTAAAAGCTAACATTGTTTGGTAGGCTGGTTATTTTTACCACTAGACAGTACCCAAGTCTAACTGACAGAGCACAAGGTAAACAAGAGAGACTGCAGCAGCCCTCTGGATCCCTGAGTGCCTGTCTCAGCCACTAAATTCCCTCCAGTTAGGGTAAACTGGTTTGTGGAAAGCAGGCTTATAGTTACTACTTTTGGATATTAGGCTAACATCTCTTCCACCAACTTCTGGGCCCTTCTAAACCTAGAGAACTGCCCTCCTGTCAGGACCTTTCTGGCTTGAGGCTTCCTTATGCAGGAGTGAGTGGCACTTGGCCCTTTCTATATAGCTCCCTGTCCTAGGAAAATGAAGTTGGTAAGAAATTCACCAGTATATCCCTGTCAGGGGACCCTTGCAACACCCACATTCATTCACATTAGCAACGCTAGCATCAACTCTTGACAACATAGAAGTTTGGATACATGGCTACATGTCTGTATACATAATGTACACCTATGTACATACATTATATACACTGTACAAAGATAATATGAACACATGTACATTCATTCAGTCATCTAGGCCTATAAATCTGGACATGCACAGTGCGGCTGAAGGGACAGGTTGTGCACAGAAAGTACACACTGATGGGAGGCACTCAATGAGGAAGTCCAGAAACTTGTACAAAACACCTAGGCCAACTCCATCTCATTTTGGAATTGACTTATGTAGAAACTAACATAAGAGTTAAGACTTTTGCAAAGAGCCACAAAATCTAGAGACTGGAAGTTAGGCAAACGAAGAGGTGGGGCACCTTTTCTGCCAGTGTGGCATGCTCCCAGGACCCTCCCCCTGGAGAAAAGCAGCAGTCAGATGGTGCTTTTCATGGCCTGGACTTAAGAGAAGAGATTCAGCAGCACCAATAGCCCCACTGCACAACCAGCCACTGGAAAGCAGCAACAGGCTTCCAAACTCCCCGACATCAGATCCCAGAAGACAGGATCTTGCTATCAGGGATGCTGATCAGGGCTTCCCTTCAAGAAACAAGTGTGTGTAGTATAGATGCTGCTGCTCTACTTGGGGACCACACTGGCCACCCTGGTTGATGTAGTGTCTACCCCAGAATACTGTCCACATCTAATACTGACACTGACAAACTAGAGAACCATCCCAAGGGTGTAAGTGATTCCACTTGAACTTCAATACAGAAACCCAGACAGCACAACCCCAACTGTAGCCTCAGGAAGAGACTAGATAGTAAATAAGCCCCCTCAACACACTGCAAACTGGAAGGATGGTGACACACTATATTGAACACCTTGCTGAGTAACTAAGGTGACGTGTTTAGGGAATTTGGTCTTTGTCTACATATCCTAGCCTGTTTTATTCCGAATTTCAACTTGGAAATATCTTAACATTATTTGAGATACTTCTGGAAAAGCCCAGTTAGCCAGTAGCCACGTCAGTGTGTGTCTGTCCACCTACCTGAGAGGAGTGTTTAGACAGGCCTGTCCTGCTTTATCAGATTTGGAGTATCACAGGCCCAATAGGATGGAAACCCCTGAAAACTGGAGCCCAGGCACTGACTGGATTGGATTAGGTTCTCTCTTAAGAAACGACTGGGGCTGACCTTCCTAGATCTGACAAGATGGAATGGAGAAGCACTCAAAGTTTGCAGTGATTTCAGTTAACGAGAACATTGTGAGGATACAATGGTAAGGCCATGAAGATCTGGACAATCAGTTTAGGAGTTTGGCCGAAAGCGGCTCTGTAAATTATCCATTACCAATGATGGGACTTAAAAAAGATCAGGCAGGTTAGATTCACCAGCTTTTTTCCAAGCAAAATCTTTTTTCCCCCTCCAGTTCTATCTTATCAGAGATTGGTACTTCTTATCCAACCATGGTCTAAATAGCCTGATAGGGGATGCCCAGGCCCTCTCGGGGGGGCCTAGAAATGACTGGCATCCTCACACTGTACAATCCTAAGAGAAGCAAAGCCAGCAACTATAAGATGTATAGATGTACTATAGAACCCTCTAAAGAGATGAAACAGGCCCACTATACTATACTCATGTCCAGTCATTTTGTCTTAATTTTGAATACATACAAAAAGAAAACTTTTAAGCTGGCAAAATTAAGTCCTTTCCATCATTTTTTTACTGGCCATTTCTACTATTTTCCAACACTGGCTTCAAAATCCAGCGCAGAATTTAGAAGCTAAAGATACTATCTGCACTTAAGTCCCACTAACAGTGAGTAAAGTGTCATTAACTCTCAAAAGGAATCAGCCTGCCTAGCCTTAAGCCCATAAATGTCCTTTAACAGGTACAAACTTAACCTTATAGGAGGTAATTTTCTTAATTTCTCTAATCAAAAAGCAAACACCAAATACCTGTCCTAACCTTCCACTTTTTTTCCAGCTGCTGCAGACTTGTACCCATGGGAATGCAGAGAACTTTAAGTAAGATCTAACTTCCTTGGAACTGAATTATGAACTCTGTTGGAAACTATGGCCATTTAACTATTTTGCTTTTTCTTTCTGATTTGGGTACTGGGGATGAAACCCAGGACCTAGTGCATGCTAGGCAAGTACTCTACCACTAAATCACCATCCCACCCCACTCCCCAGATCCCTTTAAAACTCAAAAGGAGTTTCATTAAGTTGCTCAGGTTGGCCCTGAATCTATAATCCTCCTTCCTCAGCCTCCCAAGTACTGAGGTTACAGGCCTGCACTATGTGCCCTGTCTGAGGATTGCTTTTGGATCCTCTTTTGAAAGGGAGGGTGGTTTGCTTCTATTACTTCAAATGTCCTGCAGAGCTTTGTTGGACTAGCACATAGGAGGGAGTCCCAGTACACCAAAAAATGGTTAATACTTTTAAGATCAGAAAGAATTTATCTTGATAGCTTTTGTTCATCTATCTAAGGCCCATCCCCTCAACAGGCAGCAAGGATACATAGCTCCCATTCAGCTGTAGGCTCTGAGTGATCACAGATACTCCCAGGCCTACCAGGAATAGAAACCCTCACTGCCCCTGGATGGCATGAACTACTACAGGTCATACTCATGAAGTGTTGTCTAAGGGTGCATATCACCCACCTTGTACTTTTTGGTCAAAGGCTCAAGTTCCTATGGATTTGGAGCGGGACCTGGGCATACTTTTCAGTCACTAAGGAATTACTCTCATCACAGGAACTCGGCAAGCTGCAGTCTAATTTTGAAAACCAGTGAAGTCCAGGTTCTGGAAGAATCAACAGATGCCTCTCTGGCTGGCACAGAAGCTCTTACTGGGACAGTGCCAGCCATCCACATTTCACTCACAGGAATTTAGCCCAGCACCGCCACTGCACAAAGCTAGGAGCGAAGCTCTCTTCTAAATGTCAACGATTGTCTCCTGTACCCTAGTGAGTTTTCACAGAAATCATTAGCATTTTGACAAAAAGGACACACCGTTTTCCATTTGCCCTGTCCATAGGCAAAGATGTTAACATTGCAGATTTGAAAAGAAGTGCTTAGAAAGTGCTAACATTACCCTGGTAATTAGTAGCTATTAATTCCAAGGACTCTTTTTTTTTTTTTTCTTTTTAAATGTATTTACACATACTGTTCTTAGGTTCTTTTAATACTAGTCTCTGACATTATAAAACTTGAGTATTGTTTTTTGCCCTTTGAGAACTTCTAAATACAAATTGAATTAAAAGATTGTTCCAAAATCTTCACCAAAAGGCATCAAAACATTTCCTAGGGCAGGGAAGTGTTCATGTCTTTAGTTGCTATGTCTGGGATGAACAGGAGGAAGTGGCTAACACACTGGAGACACCTGCACACACCAAGACACAGCTACTTCCCTTCTCTTGCACCTGCAGTCCTAGGAGGCATCCTACTGTTGGCAGCTGCCGTTTGTGCGCTATAGACTGGCTCCGGTGATCTGGCCATTATATTCTGCTGTCTCCATCTTGAGGATGTAGGGAATTATGCTGTCTATTGAAACATTGCCAATGAGACCAGTAAAAAAAAGTTCTTCTGTTATGTTGGAGCTCATGAGCCTGAGAGCTGGCAGGCGGACAAGAATCCTTGCCAATCTGGAAGAGAGAGCAGGCATTAGAGAAATGGAGTCCCAATCCAGGCCAGCTCCTAACAAACCTACATCTACCTGCCTCTTGTTGTTGAAATAACAAACAAAAGTCTAACATGAAAAAGAAAAAAAAAATATTGACAGTGGATAAAGGCACTAGCCACAGTGCCTGACAACCTGAGATTCCATATGGTGGAAAGAAAACTGACTTCTACAAGCTGTCCTTGGCCCTTCCACAAGTACACACATGTGCGCCCACACACATACAACATGAATGTAAAGAGGTTTTTTTTTTTTTAAATTTTTGGGGGAGACAGGGTTTCTCTGTATAACAGCTCTGGTTGTCCTGGAATTTGCTCTGTAGACCAGGCTGGCCTTGAACTCACAGAAATCTGCCTGCCTCTGTCTCCCACGTGCTGAGATTAAAGGTATACACCACCACCACCACCCAGCTTGTAAAAAGAGTTTAATGATAAGTATGAAGTTCCTGTGCTATTTAAAGCTACTCTTCCCACCTGCACACAAATTGAAGGTTCATCAACAGACCATAGGTTACTGTATGGAATATCTCTACAAACTCATTAAAGGAAGAATACTGTGGTGGTGCCTATCTGTAACCACAGCATTCGGGAAGCTGATGCAAGAGGTATAAAGGCTGGAGGGAGACCAGTTTGTGCTATATAGTGAGGCATAACTTCTGTAGTTACTGGTAAGCGGAGATCCATATTGCTCAATGAATGCATACTTAAAAGGAGCACAGTTGTGTGTTGTATGTGTGTAAAGGAAGCATCTGGAAGAATGCTCACGACATGCTCATGGTTGGCTCCTCTTGACATGTTAGCCATGGGAAAGTAGGCAAAGTATGTCAGTAGCCAAGTGAAAAAAGGTTAAAACCCTTCTGGAATTTATGATCTCAATTACATATAAATTAAACATGTTTTGAAAGTAAATATATACATATTAATAGTAGGCATCCTTGAATGATGAGGTAATTTTCTTTCCCTTTTTTGCTTTCTAGAATGTTCCAAGTTTACTACAGTGCCTAAGTTGTTTATGAAAAAAATTTTAGGTTATGTATATGAATGTTTCACCTGCATATATGTATATGCATCACATGAATGCCAGATGCCTACAGAGGTCAGAAGAGGATGTCTGATCCTTGGATACTGAGTTACAGACAGGTCATATGGTATGGGTTCTGGGAACTGAACCCTGGTCTTCTGCAAGGGCAGTAAGTGCCCTGTTGAACCATCTCTCTAGTCCAGTGGTTTTCAACCTGTGGGTCGAGACCCCTTGGGGGTGGGGAGGTAGGGATGAATGATCTTTTCACAGGGGTGGCCTAAGACCATCAAAAAAAAAAAAGCAGATGTTTACAATTCATAACAGTAAAACTACAGTTATGAAGCACCAACAGATTTTGTTTTGTTTTTCAAGGCAGCCTTGGCTGTTCTGAAACTAACTCAGTAGCCTCAAACTCTCAGAGATCTGCTTGCCTCTATGGCTGGGGGAGGAGGGAGGCACCACAACATGAGGAACCGCATTAAAGGGTCACAGCATTAGGAAGGTAGAGAAATACCGCTCTAGCCCCTTGTTTTTAAAAAAGGGAGTAGGAACCTGATAAGATGGCTTAGTGGGTAAAGGTACAATTGCCAAGGTTGATTTTAACCTGAATTTGATTCCCAGAACCCCACGGCATGTGTGTACCAACACAGACATACAAAGAGGAAGTATGTCCCATGCATGGCGGTAGATGCCTTTAATCACAGCACTTGGGAGGCAAGGGAGATGGATCTCTGTGAGTGTGAGGCCACCCCTGTCTACCAAGTGTATTCAGTCTCAGCATAGTGAGACTCTGTCATCAACCTTTTTAAATTAAAATATATACTTTCCATAAGCATACTCCCATTCATTCATTCAGTCACCCTCCGTCTCTATGCTTCAGTCCTGAGGGTAAAGGTGTAAAGCCACCACATAAGACCTAAGGAGCTAAACAGATTAAGTGGTCCCACGAAGTCAGCAAGGCAAATCAGGCTGGACTTCCTGGAGCTGGGCCTCAGAGGCTGAATAAGGAGGCAAGCCAGGGTACTTCAGGAGAACTAATATGAAAAAAGCAAAGGATTGGAAAGCCTGAAAAGTGAGTTACAGGGACTATGAGCTGGCTCAGTAGGTAAAGAAGTATGCCAAAGAGCGTGACCATGTGTTCAAGCCCCAGGATGAAAGAAAACTTCCAAGGGTTGTCCTCTGGCATCCAATGAGGCACCTTGCTCATGTACACCCATATTTACATATTGTAAACACAGACAGAGAATTGCAACAGAATATGCTATACATATGAAAGTCCTC
This sequence comes from Myodes glareolus, assembly GCF_982192425.1. NCBI lineage: Eukaryota > Metazoa > Chordata > Mammalia > Rodentia > Cricetidae > Myodes > Myodes glareolus. The sequence continues at coordinate 59,171,126 of NC_142028.1, forward strand.
CCCTGAAGAAATGCCTAAGTGGGTTTCTGATGTCTATAGGGAAGCTTTCCTCATTTTTGGCCCTGAATCCCATGATGTCTTCACCTCTACCCTCTTTCCTGGTCCATGACTGGGCCACAAATGGCTCAGGCTTCAAAATGAGACATCTATGGACTACAGGAACTATGGGAGCACTGTGGCCTCCTAAGAGAACAATTTCCTTGCACACCAGGCCAGACTGGAATTATGGGAATGGGTGCTTAAGCAGACAATCTGTGTACCAGAGACTGAAGTCACTCTCCTGTGTGACTCCAGGTCTTCAGTGATCACAGTGGAAGTTGGTTTGGGGAATTTGCATGCAGGCTAAAAAGATGGGCATAAAACTGTTTTGACGTTACACAGAAAAACCTACCAGAGCCACTGATTGGTACAGGACGGGAGAGGAAGTCCTGGTGACTCAGTGAACCTACAACAGAATTCTACACAGAGGACAGAAAGAAGTCTGGGGAAAGCAGGCTAAATGTCTTTTTGGATTGTTGATTTGTTTACTTTGGAGGAAAGGTAGAATTAAAAATTTGGCCTGGAAAAGCTTGCCATGCATTCTATTCTTTGGCAGATCAACTATAATACTGTCTAAATCTGTATTAGGCTAATATACAGACCCTATTGTTAAAATTACCTTATGTAACTCACTCTCCTCCTTTATAGGGGCCAGATTTCATTTCTGTCAAATACTCTAGTGTTGCCTTTCCCCATGGGTGCTGAGCACCTCTGTAAAGTGGGAGAACTGAGCCTCAAGGAATTAGTTTCAGGAAAGCACTCCATTTCTGGCTATCACCAGTAGTCTTAAGCTTCCCACCTAGCATTCCCTTATACTTACACACTCTTACCTCTACACCTGGAGATGTCAGCAATCTAATGGAGGCTGTACCAAATTGCTAGAATCTGACCCAGCCATACCCACCCCTGTCTGTGTTGGGCAGACCCCCATGCTTCACCTGTATGTGTCTTCTGAGTAGGTTTTCTGAACATAGTCCTGTAGCTCCATCTGTGCCTTCTCCTGAAATTTCTCAATCTGGCTTGTGCCCGTCAAACCTGGATGATCTGAAAACAGAAAAGTAACCCCAAGTTTCTCTTTGTATTTAGAAAGTGTCAGACACCTTAATCTTTCTTTTTATTCTTAACTTGATAAACTTATCAAATATAAGCAATTAAGCTCTGAAGGCTGGCTCAATGAACTGGGAAGTTGTCAGAATACTGGCTTTGCCTCTATTTTTCCAAGGCTGTAAGAAACACTTAACACCTGACTCCTACTAGGTGACCCCACCTAATCAGCCCCCTGCATTGGCTCTACACTTCTTGCTTTTTGCTATACTAGGAAACACAAATTTTAAAAGATAAATGAGGAACCATTTCTTTTTAGATGTTTAATTACACAATAACTCTTTCTTAATAGATACTTTTGTTATAGAGTGAGGAGTCTGAGGAAGAAGAGAAAGGTTATGCTACTTTCAGCCCTTGCTGTTGAGGTAAATGATCAGCCCAAGTGACTTCTCCAGAGGCTTTGAGAACCAGTTATAGAGATGAAGAATGTGAAGCCAGTTCAGGCATCTTTTCTTTCCACCAGAAATAGTCAGGCCTAGTAGCTATTGCTATCCACAGAGATAGTAAAGCTGAGTTTCAGTCTGCCTGGATTATATGTGCTCAGAGAACCTGGAAACTGGCAGAGCCAAACAAAAAGGACTACAGGATGGTGGTCTTATTTGGCCAATGTCTTGGTTACAACATGAATCCCCAGGCACATTTCTTCAGTGCTATAAAGGCAAGGATTTGACAAATGCTGTATTGATGCTAGCTAGATAGCAAAGCACTTATTATGAACACAATGGGGTATGTAAAATATTGAAGGGCTCTCCTACAGAACTGATGACAACATGGCCGTATTCAGAAACATCAGCAGACACAGTGCAAAGTGTCACAAGTCCCCTCCGCATATCTTACCGGGGCTAAAGAGAACTATAGCTTTAAGGTATGCGTACTCATAGCCGTCTATATCCAGTTTCGCCATGCTGTTACAGAATTCCTGCAGCTTCCAGATGTGCTCCATGACTTGCTTTATCCGGTCACCAGAAAGTTTATCTAGAAACAAATATCATAGAGCCCCTGAGGAAAATTGCTAAGAACAAGACAGTCTTTTGAGGAGCTACATAGACAAATGAAGGTTAAGTTCACTTTCTAAAGAGAACCATGTCACTTCAAGCTGGTCAAGAGCTGTACTTCCAGATGAAAGTGAAGTAGTAAGAGGTGCTTGTGCCTGGAGAGATGGTTCAGGAGTTAAAGAGCACTCACTGCTCATGTAGAGGACTTGGTTTCAGTTCCCAGCACCAAACAATGGCTTACAATAATCTATGTCAGTTCTAGGAGATTTGATACCTTCTTTGGATCTCTATGGGCATTGTACATATGTGGTGCAGGCATACACTCAGGCACACACACACACACGAAATAAAAACTTATTTTTTTTTTTAAAAGGTACTTAAGTAGCTGCCTTGTCCACACTTGCTTCAGTAATGCAGCTAATTCAGCCTGTAGTTGCCAAGGGGTAATTCCTTTATGACAGCATACCCCAGTTTATATGGGCTAGCCTCTGCAGGGCCATAATGAGTATTCTACTGCCTCAGCTGCTATTCCGCTTAGATGGCCACTGCAGCTCTTACTAGAGGACAGTTGTGCGTTCATGAAAAACAGCTGGGTCAGCTCTGACACAGGCTGAACTTTGTTATCCAGGTACAGATTGGATCAAGATATATTCTACTCCCGTATCTCTAGGACCTACCTTCCTGGATGCTGTTCTGCAGGTGGTTGACAATGGCTGCCAGGATGGTGGAGAGACTCATGACCTGGGCACACTGGGCTAGGCCAAGAGTGAAAAGCTCATTCCAGCAGGCCCGTACCAGGCTGGTATTGCAGTCCTGTCTAGGAACATAAGGATAAGACTGAGTGTGAAGCATGTGGCTGCCTCTTAAGTATGTCAGCTGTATGGGTTCAAAGCCTCAGCACCATCCACCATGTAGCAAAGGTATGATAATGGTCATATGTCCAGGGTCATTTCCAGGAAGATGACCAAGTCCTTGAGTAAGTCCATGAAGAGATGATAAATTATTCTCTTAAGACTTCTTAGGGCTAGCAAGATGGCCCAACAGAGAAAGATGCTTGCCAGTAAGCCTAGTGACCTGAGTTCTATCCCTAAAATCCATGTGGTAGAGAGAATCAATTCCCCCATATGTACATTTGCATTTAGGCCAAAGGTCAACATCAGATGTCTTCCTCAACCATGCTTCACCTTATTTTTGAGACAGGGTCTCTTACTGAATCTGATGCTTACAGATTTGGCTAGGCAGGCTGGTCTCTTGAGCTCCAGAGGCATCTCTTAACTTTACCTGCCCAGTTTTGAGTTTTACAGACATATACTTTTATGCCTGGCTTTTACATGGGTCCTGGGGATCTGAACTTAGGTCTTTACACTTTTACACAGGCTCTTTATTGATCCATGCCCCAAGCCCCAGAAATAAGAAACTTCAATAAGGGTTCAACAGACTCTCAGGGTAGAATTCTTGTCTGGCACACAGAAAGCCCTGAGTAAAACTGGGTGGTATACTTGTCATTCCAACACTCAGGAAGTGAGGTAAGATCATCAGAAGTGCAAGGTTGTCCTCAGCATAGAGAATTTGAGGCCAACCTACATTATGAGATCTATCTCACTATGTAGACCAGACTAACTAAATCTTCCTGCCTCTGTCTCCTGAGTGCTGAGACTAAAGGCATGCACCATTATACCTGGCTAAAAACTTTAAAAGGAATGGTCATATTAAGGTTTTCTTAAAATTTATTAAGCCAGGCATAGAAGTAGTAGTGATACACTTTAAAATCTTATCACTGGGGAGGCTGCAACAGATGGAGATCCATAGCACTCTCTTGCTAGACAACTAAGCCTATGTGGGAATATCAGGCTAGTGAGAGACTATGTTTCAAAAAGTATACAGGACCTGGGAAAAATACCTCAGGTTGTCTTCTCTCCTACACACAGGCATGCACACACATTCATATACATGTGTACACAACCCCTCTAAAGTTTGTTTTTGTGGGATTGCATAAATAAAGCAAACATTCTACCACAAAGCCATATCCCCTGCTTCTCCGTTAAAGTTGGTTTCCCATAACATTCTATATACTAATTAAGTCCTAGCTTGGCTCTGGGTATATGGTGTCTGTGACTCAGGTCCTCCAGCAAAGATGAGAAGCTGGACAAATCAAATGACAAACCCTGACTACAGATTGTGAAGAGCAGAAACTCCATTAACAGTGCTGGCAGGGAAAAGAGCTAGTGCTGGAACTGAAGCAGTTCTTTGTTTAGTTAATACTCATGAGAGTTACTGTAGGCGGCACACTGTAAAACCTGTTATTTCCCTAGTTGCCAGAAAGCTGCAGAAGAAACTGGCTTTTATAGACAGAGATGTATCTTCTAGTTGCTTCAGCCTAGCTACATGGAGCCATTCCATGTCTCAAGTACAGCCTTTATTCTGTTAGGATCAGTATCCTGACCATGTATGGATTTAAAATGTGTTACTCTGGACTTTCAAAGAAATTCTGGAGGAGGTTTCTTCTTGTTCTAATGGAAACAAATAATAACAATTAAAAAAAAGCCCACTCAAGGAAGTGGGAGCATCACTGTTTAGCCACACATCAGGACATCTTCACCTAACAGTACTGATAACCCTGAGATGTAAACTATCTCCCAGATGGCATCAAGGGCAGGCTATTGTCGTAGAGTTCACGTGAATTAAATGACTTTCCTACAACCTTACAAATGCCAAATGCTATTATGATTCTCAACCTGGATCTCTTACCCTAGACCAGTGCTGTAAACCAATGAACAACCAGTGTTTCTTACACATATATATGTTTCATATATATATATATATATATATAACCTGTGCTGGTTACCCTTCAGCATGTATCCATTCACTACATTTTCAGTTCCATGTGATTGTTTATGTTCCAGGCAGACTATAAGTCACAATGACAGCCTGCTCCAACTGGACATTAGTTACTTAGCACAATAGCAGAGCTGGTATTGGGAATGACAAGGAAACAGGATCACCAAATACAGTGATGTTCATGAACAAGTAAGCAGGATGGGCTTCCTGCAACAATGACACAAGCCAGTAGTCCTCACAGGCTGGCCAACACAGGCAAGGGTGTGTGTGAACACAAACCAGTACTCTGATACACTCATCCTATCAAAGGCCAGACACCGCTCCTAGCAGTAAGTCCTTACTGCGTACAAGAAATACTGTTTCCTCCAGTCTACTGACTTCATTTAATAAAACTTTGGTCTCTGAATAAGGTAAACCAGAACAATCACACTGAAAAGGCCCTCAGAAACCTTGTTGGCCATTCTTGGAGGAGAGAATGCCACTACTCAAGACACCCAGGAATACACTTACCCAAGTGCCTGGAAGGCTGGGATTGATCTTGCCCAGTGCATGGAGAGGAAAAGCAGGCGGGATGCAGACTCACAGATGTAATGCACATTGAGGTACTCCGGCATAGGGCTGGGCATCGTAAGCTGGAAAAAAGGACAACACAAGCTAAAGGAGGGGCAAGTGCCCACGTAAACACATCCTTTCCTTTTGTTACAAAGGTAACAGTCAAAGTAGCTGTCTCAGATCTCAAAGAACTTCCAAACACCTATCATTAATGAAATATGTGTCCATGGAGCCTTTTAGCCATGGCTCTTGCCAGCTCCTATGGTTTCTTGCTCAGCGACTTGAGTCTTGCAGGTTCAGAGGTCAGCTCACTCATCAAAGGTGCCTTCAACAGCTCTCACCCACAGCTATATTGTTACTTGTCTGAATTCACTGACAAGTGTTTTTAAAGGTGACTTCAAGATAATGAAAGGGTGCTGGGTAAAAGCCCATATGAGAAGATAACATCTCATTGGAAGAACAGCCTGCCAGGGTTCCAGATGCTCTCATGTCCACAAGGGCTCTCTAGTACTCTGGGAAGCAACTTGAGAAGTAAGTCTTGGGTAGCTATAGTCAGACACCCTATCTACTCAAGTGACTGACTAGATCTCTCCAGTACAGAGCACTGAGACAAGAGACTCATTCTGAAGATTACACACTGGAAAGCCTGCTGATGCCCTGTCAGTAAGGCAGACACAGAAAGAACATGGGAAAGACTGAGGACCTACCAGTACTCTTCAAAGATGGTGAGGTGGCTACGGCTCTAGTGGGCAATATGCTTAAGATCAAAGTCTAGCTGCCTACTTGCTAACAAGTTTATTTGATGACTTTTTTACATAGTAGAGAGGCAACAAGGTGCCCACCTGAGCTTATGTTGGAGTCAGGCTGTCACAGGAAGGAAGAGGCAGAGCAGCCAGCCTTTGATCCTTAGTAGCTAGCACTATGGCAGTCTATTTTGGCAGTGATGTGCCACACTTATTGGAGGGTCATTTCCGAATCAATGGCACTATGAAACAGTTGTGTAAAGAAGGAACAGGAATATATATGCTTTGAAATTCAAGATTCTGCCACAATTTAAAAATGAGCTCATGCTAGGTGGTAGTGGCACACACCTTTAATCCCAACACTCAGGAAGCAGAGGCAGGTGAACCTCTGTGAGTTCAAGGCCAGTCTACAAAGTTGAGTTCTAGGAAAATCAGAGCTGTTATAGTAAAACCTTTCCTTGGGGGGGGGGGGGGGTGTAAAAAAAAAACAAAAATAAAGAAAATGGGCTCATAGCAAGGTACCTGGTTCCAGTATACTGGGGAGGCGGGTGGCACCTGCTAATTATGTGCACTCACCTTAAATGTGACGTGTGTGTCTGAAAGGAGGGGGCCTTCAACTTCAATGATGGGTGTTGACTGGTCTCTGCTGATGACATGGATGCTCCCTCCTCCACTAGCATCTATCCCATCTGCCAGGCTTGGAGGTGAAGCACTATCTGTGGTATTCAGTGCTTTAGCTAAAGTGTCAAATGCCCTGTGAACAAAAACAAAGCAGAAACCCATGGCAAGTCAGTAAGAGAGCTCCAGCTGATTCTACTTACAGAAGAAACAAATGGAGACAGACAATCCAGTTCCACTCAGAAGGCAGTGAAGATCTTCTTCATCGTATATTTAGGCACTGAGCTATGTACTTTCTATCTGCACATATAATTTTATTTTTCATAAATACCCTCCTAAGATTATTACACTAAATACTCCTAAATTATCTACACTTTATAGATATGAGTGCTGAGGTTCATAGATATTACCTTTTCCAATACCACTCCCAAGGTAACCAGAATTCTTTATAATTGAGATCTCATGTTCTTTCCCCTATGCCTAGATCTGAATATTGCTGTCAGATTGCAAATTAATAGGAGGACCAAGCAGAGGACTTGTATGGCTCCCAGCATGTACCTTATCCGGCTTGACACCAAGGTTAGAATGGAAGAGTAAAACACAAGGGCCAACCTACAGGAAAGAAACGCCCTGAGCCAATGCCACCTGGAACCAGCTAGTGCTATCCATCAACTAGCATTCAGAAAACAGATGCAAGCAAATAGAAACAGAAAGAGGAAAAAGATACACAGTTTGGTGCAGATGCATTCATTACACAGTGCTCAAGACAAAGAACATTTTTCTGATGAAGGCCCTAGTGTCGGGAATGAACAACAGTTCTGATTGCCTTATGTCACATGATATAAGCAGGTCCTCTTCCAGTGTGGGTGCTCACAGTTAAATGTATAAGACCAGCAATGTGTGGGGTTGTTATGACAACTTTATAGTTCTTAATTACACAACAGGGGGACTTTTAAAGTTTGTAATTCAGTGACACAGCACTTGTCTTGTATGCAGGAGGCATCAATTCCAACATCAAGAAACAAAAACATATTTATAATGTAAGTGCCAAATGCTGGCATCCATCCTTAAAACAATGGGGAATATAGGGTATCAGAAAGGCTCATACCGAGTAATCTCACTTGCAGATTGGTCCTCTGGCTGCATTTCTGAAGTGTCACCATTGTTCAAAGATTCACTCAGGTTGGCCAGAGAAGTCACTACATTTGCCAGTGTGCCCAGAGCTCCTTGGCTTGTTTCAGCCTATTAAATAAGTAATAGTAATATAAAAAAATAAATAGTAACATTAAAAAACTAACACACACATTTGAATGACTTAAGGGCAACGAAGTGAAGAAGGTATCATGTTTATTCAAGGCCAGGGTCTAGAAGGTGCGAATGAAGAATCACACCAGGGAGATCGTTCTGTGTATCCACTGGATCAGAATAGATCAGGTTTTTTTTGTTTTGTTTTTTGGTATCTTGATTGAGGTCACACACACAAATTCACACGTGTGATGCAGTGATACAGTGATAAAATGACAAAAACAACAAAAACCCCAGATAAAGTAGACTTCTCTAAGTCACAACTTTTGTGCTCAAGAAATATTAAGAAAGTAGTAAAGAAACATCCCAGAAGAATGGAGGAAATATCTTCAAGTCACATGTCTGGTAATAGTGAGAATACTAAAAGATCTCAATAACACAATACAAAAATCAACATAATTTTAAAAGGGCTCTGAAGATATGAAGACACTTCTCCAAAGAAGATGTACAGATGACTAATAACTGTTCAACCTTACTTGAAATACAAATCAACAAAAACATAATTTTAAAAGGGATAAGGATCTGAAGACGCTTCTCTAAAGAAGTGTACAGATGGATGGACAATAAATGTGTTCAACTTTACTTGAAATACAAAACTTCAATGATGCTTCACATAAATTGGATCCTAATCCAAGAAAGAAACATGTTTTCCTAGATGTGGAGAAAGAACATATTGTTGATGGGTCTACAAATTGGTGTAGTCACGTTCATAAGCAGTCTAGCAGCTCCTCCAAGTTTAAAAGTTGCTCGTTGCCAGCAAGTCTATTCTTCAAACACAGACAATCCAAATACTAATCATCTGGTGAACAGATACACAGTACGAGGCAGCCAGGCAGTGGCATGCTTTTTGGCAATGAAAGGAATGAACATGCTATGTCATGGATGAACCTTAAAGATAATATACTAATGAAAGAAACAAGTTGTGAAGGAACCATACTTACATGATTCCCTTCAAGTGGAATGTATTATTAAGTAATCGTTACAAACAAGTAATGTTACAAACCAAAAAGTAGGTTAGTAGTTGGCCTGTTTGATGAGTTTCTTTTAGGAAGATGAGGGTATTCTGGAATTGGTGGTGGTTTGGTCCAGAATCATGAAAATATACTAAAATACCACAAATTTATACACTGTAAGGGTGATGGACTATGAATTATATGTAATTTATAATCATAAAAAGAAAGCCAAAAATAAATCATGAAATATATGCACATGCATCTATCCTCTGTGCATGTGGGGTTTTGCTTTGTTTTTCTTTTTGTGTGTATGTACACATAAACCTGTGTTTTGGTAACAGAAATGAAAAACTAAAATCAATAGAAAAGTCTTAAGCATAAAGCTGCTTAATAAATTATGACAGAACCACAGAATACAGGTCACCACAATGGGAGTGACCTCTTGGACCAACAGAAATCTCTATCTACAAGTTCATTCTCTCTGGCTCATTTGTCAGCCTATTGCAGATTATCAAATGGAAAGGGACTGGAGCTTCTGCAAAAGGCTGCCTTAGAAAAAGTAGCTACTTTCTTAGCATGCTGGTAGTCTGCCAGTATGTATAAAAAGGGGAAAAATTAATAGGGAATAGAACCATTGAATGTGACTATGGCCAGACAGCCCTGACTGGGGTGTCTGAAAAACCAGCAGCATCTTTAGAACAAATCCAAGAATGGCTACATCATGAGAAGCTAACAGCTATAGGACACTATGCTTTCAGCATCATCTCTGATGGTCAAGAGGGCAGGTGTAGTTGGAAAAGCAACCTACAGCACACAGGAGCAGAGAGCATTACCTTGGAATCCGTGGCTAGGAGAACTGTACCATCCTCACGTATCAAAGGCTGCTGGATATTCACAAGCATCCCTGGATCAAGAAGACCTGTTTGTCTATTTAAGACACAAAGAAACTCAGAGTAGCTTCTAACATTTTCTGCACAGTATGCTCATGCTGCATTCACCTGACTTAATCTGCAAGGCTGTCTGCTAAGAGAAAAGCTCTAACACTCAAGAGTGGCCATCTCTCTGCTCTTGCTGATGAGTGTCTCACAAACCCAGGTTACAGGCTGAGGGAGGTCAGAACATATGCATATCCCTAGGCCTTCTACACCAATTGTGGCCATTCTCCCCAAAGTTAAAATTCAAAGAATTGTTCAGAGACTCTTAACTTTAGCTTTTTGTGTAATACATTTTAGATTTCTGGTTTTTCTTATTTCTGTTCTCTTTAAAAACCAGTTCAACCGTATGGTAAAAAGAATGTACAAGCTAGTTTGTGGCATTATCTGGGCCTTTTGTATATACTGTAAAAAATAATAATAGTAATAAAAGGTCTGTACTTTGTGTTACAGACAGCTATTTTCCTACAGGAATGAAGCCTAAACTGTAGGATCAACTGTGCCCTGGAGTGATACCCAGCAAAGTGAACTCAAAGGGATGCCAGGGCTGTGTCAGGCAGGTGACGGCCATGTTTGTGTCCTTTCCAGGGATATCTGCACTTCCTTGCCAGTTTGACTGACCTTGCTCCATCCTTGTCTGCCACAAATGTGGGAGTGGCTATCAGAGGACTTCTCAGGTCTTTCCGGATATAGATCTTCTCAGTCGAAGCAGCACAATTGCTTGGTTTCTCCCGTTGAACATCAAAGGGCTTTCGTTCACTTTGCACAGCTTAAATTACAACATATAGTCACGTTTTAAAAAAGGAGTAAAATGAATAAACACCATAACATAAAGTGGTCTCTTTTAGCAAATCTGTAAATCTAGTGTTTGGTCACCATGGGCTTTCCAAACAATGGAAAGGAGAGTAAAAATCAAATAACTTCTTGCAATACAAACCTAAAAGTATATAGATGGCTCGAGATGGCAGGAGCTACCTGCTTAGAAACTGTCATTGTGCTGTGACCTGAGAAGACCAACATAGTCCACTGGGTTTTTTACTTCTGTCACTAACCAGTTGGGCTCAGCCCAGGATAAATACCTACTTCAAAGTGGACCCTTCATAGAGATTATCCCATGACACAAATGGCAGAGCAACCTTTCCAGAGTCCAATTCCAGCCTAAAGAGTTTCAGAAAACCAAAGGGTGTTATTGTATGCAGCAATTTCTCTTCCAGCAGCCTATTGTAAGAATGGGTATATAGGAGCTAGAGAAGGCTCAGCAATTCAAAACATATTGCTTGTGAAGAGGACCAGAGTTCAATTCCCAGCACTCACATCAGACAGCTCACAACTGCCTATAACTCCAGTTCTAAGGAGATCCAAGTCCTCTGTGAGTACCTGTACGTAACACACATAGATATACATATATATAACTAAAACAAAAATAACTTTAGAAAATGATAGGTATGTTTGTTACAAGCAACTAAAAAGCAGATCTTGGGGTAGGGTAGGGTGTACAGAACATGTATGTACATTGAGAGTTTTCTACTATTGCTTTCAGAGTCTCTCAGTGACCATGGAAATCACTGATTGGATAGAATGGCTAGCCAGCAAGCTTTGGTGATCTACCTGTCTCCTAGAAATTACAAGCATGAGTAACAACACCCAGCTTTTTACATGGTTGTTGGAGATCAGAACTCACAACCTATTTCTAGTGCAGCAGGCACTTTACATACTGAGTTATCTCCCAGCCCACAAACTATTCTTAAAAGAAAGCAGTGAAGCCTTGGATCAAGATGCCCTACTACTAAGCTGAAATGCAGTTGGATTTTGAATTTGCAACTATGCCTGTGATTGCTCCAGTTTAGCTCCATCACTGTTTACAAATAAGAACAGCCTGAAAATATGACAGGGCAACCCTACCCTAAGTTAGTCATGTACGTACTGTACTAACTGTGGTAAAACAGGTTACGAACATAGTTCTTGTTCCCCAGCGGGTTTTGCATTGTCCCATTCCTAGAATGGGAAACAATACTGAATGAAATCTATTAGCTCTAATCTTCCCAGGAATCATGCAGCACTGTTAGCGACCTCTCCATCCCTGTTGTTCTCTTAAAAAAAACAGCTCTGCTCTCCTTGACTTGTGTTGCTACTTTGGTACCTGGTTCTTATGATTCCGTCATCAAGAACTGACCTGATGACTGGTCCTTGTGGATGAGGGACTGGTTTGGGAATATCTGACCCCTCAAAAGTATGGCTGTTAAGAGCTAAGAGGAGGGTTTCAGTTCTGTGGCTGCCCCTGCTTGGGGACCTTCTTTAGAATGGGACGGCTATAGCAATGGAATCTAGTGCTGGGTCACAGATGAGGCCTAGGGACCATGTGGGCTCTTTGGTAGCAGGGCTAGAATGACTTGGTCTCAGCTTTATTCTGAAGCTGGCATTACCCACCCTCCATTCCTCTTGGCCTGTTTTCTGATTCATCTAGAAAAGGGGCTTCATACATACCATGAAAACTGACCAAACTCAGCAGTGTCAGCTCTGGATCAGGTGGCTGCCCCAGAAGGATAGTGAAGCTTGTTTGAGTATTTTCCCCTTTCATTTACAGTCAAATGTAAACACCTTACTTAGCAAGCATGGTGGGGCCCTGCTACTCACATTCCATTTTCATGCCCATCTCCAGGCACTTCTTCAGCCTGCAGAACTGGCAGCGGTTTCGGTGATGCTTGTTGATAATACAGTCCTGGCTGCTTCGGCAGCTGTAGGTCAGATTCTTTCTCACGCTCCTTTTAAAGAAACCTTTGCAACCTTCACAACTGACAGCCCCATAGTGACGGCCTGAAGAGAAATAAGTGAGCACATGATCTAGTTCATCATGAGCAGAAATGAGAGCTGCTCAGCCCTACTCCCACTTGGAGTGCACCCTGTCAGAAGCTGCCACCATAGGGGTTAATGGTAGCCCAACAATATGTCTACCTCATAACACAATGAAAATCCAAAGCTCATACAGGACGTGACTGCCCTTGGCACACAACCATCCCAACACACAGAGCAGCTCAGTCGACATTGCTCCAGTGCACACATTTTGGCTATAGAAGTTGCTTGATGCCCACCCTTACTTACAGAGTAAATGGCATATATATTCCTTCATTCTTGCTTGATCTCTGAGTCATGTCCATTTCCCCAAGCATGCCCCTGAGTGAATTACTCAAGCCCTTCGAGAAACACAGTTATAAACCACAGCTTACTTCTCTACTCTCATTTACTCAGTACAGTGGTCTTTAGTCAGTGATACCTCAGCTCACCCTTCCTAGCTGACCAAGTGCTGTTATACATCAGCAGAAGCCTGCAGCTCACTGAGACTGTCTGTACACATTCTGAACTCCTCTTGCTTGTGGAGCTGAATGAACTGTTAAGAAGATTTCACAGCATCACTGTTCACACTGACTACAGAGGTAACTGGGAGGATCTCATTTTCCTTTTCCTTTAAAGCATTGTGGTATGAAATGAACCCTGTCAGTATTTCCTTGACCTTCTTTGCAATGTCTCCTTGAGCTTGTTATCTCTGGATGACTTCTAATAGCTGGAGACAGTGGCACTATAAGTCTATGTATGTAATGAGGCCTTTGCTTGAAGCTCAAAGGAACTGATCAACAAGAAAACCAGGCAGTCTTTGGCCATTTCTGCTTCATGTATTTCACAATTTGCAAAGTGTGTATCCTTGTTGAGTGTGCATAGGCTTTACTCAAACACTCCAATGGGAAAGTTAGTGTCAATTTTTAGAGCATGTAACAGATGCCAAGGATGGACTGGAGAAAAGCAATCGGGACCAGTGGCAGCACTATCTACCTGCTTCCAAGGGAAGATGGGATTTTAAGTGGTAGGATAGACTAACTTTACCAAGACAAAGAAAGGGTAGGATCAGAGGCAGGCACCAAAGGCAGAGAAATGGCACAACCAGCTTAGAGGGGGAAAACTAGAGCTTATGGAGATTCTTCCTAGGTCTAGCCCCCTCTTTCAAAATGGAGATTCTTCCAAGGTCTAGCCCTGCCCCCCTTTCAAAAAGACAAAATGTAATCCAAGACAACAAAACTTCCAGACTTTGGAATAAAGCTGCCTCGGAACTCAGCTTTCCTGAGCTGAGATTCTCATTTCCCACTCACTGCCTGCCTTACTGACTCACTTACCTTCTGTAGCTCTCCAGTGCTAGCAAGCCTCTGTCTCCCTTCACCAGAATACTAAATGTGGAAGCCTTTGAGCTCTCCTTGAGGACACCAGAAGCACAAACGTAAATGGCTCTCTACAGGCCTTGGGTCTTCACTCAGCACACACACACACACACACACACACACACACACACACACACACACACACCCACCACACACACAAAAGCCTTGGGTCTTTACTCAACACACAGGCATATGTGTATACTTTTCCAAGGGGAACTGCGTGGTTCCTACTCCTCCTTTACAGAAGCTTACACAGATGGTACAGTAAACGGATAAAAAGTAAGATAGCTTGGGTGAGGGAATTTATATACATAATACACCTTGGAAGATACAAACAAGATGAAAGAAAGTTTTATTTTCTTAAGAGCATATAAATACTTGGAAACAAATCAGAGTTTCTTGACTTTTCCTATCAGATTGAATAATCTGACATACTATTTTGCTTATGATGTAAGATTCATATTTTAAACCTACATATAACATTCTTTCTCAACTACCCACTTCCCTACCCTATAAAAGGTCATGCTGTTGCTCCATGATAGGAGCCAGAAGCCAGAGTCACATACCAGAGGCTTTGTCACCACAGACCACACAGTACTCCACCACCTGGGGCCGCTGGACGTCTGCCTTCCCCAGTAAACGCTCCACAGAAGCAGAATCCGTGACGATCTAAGATGTCAGCAAACAAACACTGTCAATTAAAATCTAGATAACTAAGTAAAGTAATATCTAGTTGTACATTCCCAGTCTTGGGTATCTAAACCAAAGAACTCTCTGGGAATTATTGGGAATATTCTGACAGATCCATTCAATAGCCAGGTTATTCTGCTTCCCCACTGGCCTGCACATGTCAGTGACTGCTCTCCTGTCTTGTGAACATCACCAAGACTGAAAGCCACATGGGGATCACATATGGATTCTCTGAGGTAAAGACAGGTGAAGTTCGTCAGCTATTCTTCTCATCCCATCACACAAAATGTAAATATGAACCTGGTGTTTCCAGAGCTATACCCAGGCTTTCCTGACTTTATCTCTTGTTAAAGCACTGGTGATAGGACTTGTACAGGTGACAGCAGAAGCCTGCTATTCCCTCTCACAGGTAATTCTCTAGATGATAACGCGTTCTATCTACCTCAGAGAAAACATAACTGATACCAGCTTGAGAAAGTTTAAAGAACATTTTTTTAACAATGTACTTAATTTGAGCACACAATAAACCTTCAAATGAATCTCACGTGAACCATATACAGAAATCAGGTAAAACCACCTATGAAATATGACATCAGCAGGCAGTCTTTCACAAACCTGTGCTTTTAATAAGCTGGGTAGTTTAATATCAAAGGATCAAAACTCACTTTGGGAGAGGGAGGATGAGACATCATGCTTGCTAGCTCTCATAAATACAAAAATATCAAAAAAAATCTAAACAAAGAGTCTGAAGAGCAGTTAGGAGTACTCTTGTGAAGGACTTAAATTCAGTTCCCAGCATTCAAGTTCAGGCACTCCACAACCACTCTAGAGGGAGCCAACACTTCTTTGGCTTCTGCAGGAACCTAAACTTGCGAAAAACATTCGCCTGAACATATCCTACAAAGACATTCACATTTGGGCAGGGGTGGAGGCAGGGGATATGACAGAGGAAGGAACTTGAGGGAAGAGGAACAGAACTCTAAATCTTCAGATCTCTTTACTGTAGTTTATGTGTGAGAGCCCCAACAGGTACAGAGTTTTAGTGTGGGAAGATGAAAAGAGTTACAGGTGGTATAGTACAATAATGGTTAAGATGGTAAATTTTGTATTATGTACAATTTACCATAAATTAAAAAAAAACCAAAAAACGAAGCTGGGCATAGTGGCACGCACCTTTAATCACACACTCAAAAGGCAGAGGCAGGCAGAACTCTTGTGAGTTGGAGGCCAGCCTGGTCTACATAGTGAGTTCCAGGACAGCCAAGGCTATAAAGAGAGATCCTGTCTCAAAAACATCAAAATACATTTAAAAACCAAAAACACATTAATACCGATTTCCTCTTGACTATGTCAAAATATGCTCCATGCATGGTCACTCTGGAATACTGGCATTGAGCCTCCAAATTCACACTGAACATTGGTCCTGCTTTCCTTCAGTGTCCACTCATATTTTTGTGGCTTCCCTAATCCCATCTTGCTTCTCCCTCCCAGAGTAGAGATAAATAGGACAAAGCTGGAGATAGGAAGTACAGAGTAGTTCCTGAAAATATTCTCTGGGACTGGAGAACTCATCTGGGAGTTGCTTTGCTCAAATAAACCTGTTATACTTTTTCAATTTGGCTTAATCTCGCTTATTACATTGGTGGAGAAACCTATTATCAGGAGGCAGAAAACTTATTAGTAAGAAAGAGCAGGTGGTCAGCTCTAGAGGGTGTCTTAAAAATATAGGCTAATGGGAAGTAGAAAAAAAACAAGATCTCCTGAGTAAATTGGGAGCATGGGGACCTTGGGAGAGGGTTGAAGGGGAGCGGAGGGGAGAGGTGGGGGGGGGGCAGAGAAAAATGTAGAGATCAATAAAAATCAATAAAAAAAAGAAAACTGGTAGGTTAAAGCACAAAAGGAATATATATATATATATATATATATATATATATATATATATATACACTAATGGTTTCACCATGTGGTCTTTTAAGATCAGTTCTCCAGTGGCCCTCACTATGACCTTGCTTATGCCAGTGCCTTTTCCTTGGCTTAGCTTCTATTCCTAGTTATTGTTCTTGCTGACTGCCTTCTGGGTGTAGCCACTCAATTTACTGGTTTTTACTTTAGTTATCTTAAGCAGCAATCCTGCCATGCTTGTAAATCCCCAAGGGCCTTCCTAGGGGTAGATATGGCCTCCAAGGAAGGCCTCGGAGGGAGGGCAAAACGTAGCTGAGAAGCAGTTCAAGTATCAAGTACAGAAACAGCCACCAATCAACAGGCCTTACCTGGATCCTGCCAGGGACAAGGTTGTCCGAGGTGGTGAATATGAGCTGCTTGGCACTGGATGTCTCTGGAGACGCCAGGATCACCTTCCCAGTTCCCGCTCCATCTGGGCTGGTCAGGATGAACTGCTGTTTGGAAGATCCAGAGGCGTCCACTGCGGTGACTATCTGGATCTTCTGTCCTGTCTGCTGATCTGTTACAATCTATAAGATACAACAAGCAAGCCCCTTTGTGTGGTGTGTCTTCAGATCTGTGCACTTACATTTGCACCTGCAGGCAGTGCTCCAGGAGGGGATCACTAGAATCAATGCTGGTCTAAGATAAATTGTGATGGCTAATCTTCACTGCCAACCTGACTGGAGCTAGAATCAGTGCAGAAGCACACCTCTATATATATCTAAGGGAGTCCTTCCAGAAAGATTTGACTATGGAGTGGTGCCATTCCATGAACTGGGACCCTGAACTGAATAGAATTAAAAGGAGAAAAATGGGCCGAGGATCAGCAATCAGCCATTCTGCTGTCTTACTATGGATGCAATGTGACCAGCTACCTTATGTTTCTGCTGTCATAACTTTTAGGGTACATGATTGTATCCTAAATCTGAACCAAAATAAAAGTCCCTCTTTTTGTAAATTTACTTTGTCATTTTGTCAAAACAACAAGAAAAGTAACTAACATACATGGTCCATGGTGAAGTAGGCTAGTGATGTTTTCAGAAATTATTTTTTCATCAATTAGTTTCAATCTTTACTTTTTTTAGAATTAAAAGCCCTTTGTGAAGACAATCATAATGGATAAGACTTAAACATTAAAAAAAGGAAGCAAAAAGTTCCCCCTGTCCCCAATCTTATAGTCAAAAAAGAAAGCAGCCATAACTCTTCAAAAACCGGGAGATATTGCTTTAAAGAAATGATACTTTTGAAGGGAAGGTCCTGTTAAGGAACCTTGTCTTGGGTGACAGAATTCACTTAGCTTTCCACTGTGATTCATCACCAGCCCTCTTCATGTTCTGACTCTGAGATCTTAGAGGCCACATCTAACGTTACTGTTGTATGGTCAGGGCCAGAAGAGTCCTAGCGCATGGAGTGAAGATAATAAAAGAAGGTGGAATGCAGACTCGGAAGAAGGCCTGATTATAATTCCTCAAAAACTCAGAGCCTCTTCTTCCTTGAACTCATAATTCTTATCCCTCAGATTCTCAAGACTGGGATTACAGGTGTGTGACACCACACTTAGCTTTTATGTACCATTTCTTCTATGAGGAACACTAAGTAAACACAGGACATGGGGAATATTGCACAAAGTCACATCCATCCTTGCCTAGAGTTCACAAAAGACTATGAGACAACAGAAGCAAGCTTGGAGAGAAACAGCTGCAAGTAAGTAGGGAAGCTAAGAAGGGGCTTCCCTAAGACACTGCAGTGCTGCAGGGGAGAGCTGCTTGTTTGTCTCAACCGCCCGACTAGCTTGGCCCCGAAATAGTCACACAGAAACTCTATTATTTAAAACACTGCTTGGCCCATTAGCTCTAACTTCTTAGTGGCTAATTAATTTAACCCATCTCCATTAATTTGTGTATCACCACGAGGTTGTGTCCTACCAGCAAAGTTTCAGCACGTCTATCTCTAGTGGCTCCACAGCATCTCCCTCTGCCTTCCTTCTCCCAGCATTCAGTCCAGTTTTCCCCTGTTCTGCCCTGTCAACCGGCCAAGGCAGTTTCTTTATTCATTAATGGTAATCACAGCACACAGAGGAGACTCCCACATCACTACAGCACCTCAATTTTATTCACATGCTTGGCCTCCTGAGCTGTGGAGAACTGTTTCTGTTATATTACAAAGTTTGGGGAAGCTTATACTGCAGTCTCTCTTGGGAAGCTTATGCTAAGAGGCAAGTCCAGATTTTCCTGTCTGAAACAATGGCCATGCTCTTTGCCAACCAATAAGAGAGAACTGCGGTGGAGAGGATTGAGGAGGAGAAATCCTGTTCTCTGTGACCTTCTACCCATTCAGAGATGATGGGCACTTTTCACAGATTAGTGAAAAGAGCTGGGCACAACACACATCTGTGTTCTTCAGACTACTGGCTTCCAGGGAATAAAGTGAAGGGGAAAAGGGTAGAAAACTGCTTTTTAAGTAGTGATGGATAGAACTAGATAAGGCAGGGATGACTGAACAGGGTAAACAGACCACAATGCTACTGAAGTGTAATTTAAAAAGTTTTTCTTTTTTTTTTTGTAATGTGCATATCACTAACAATTATGTATCATTTGTAGGTGGCCTTAAAGTATTAAAATGTAAATTGTAAGCACTAAGGCAACAACTGAAAGCATTTTAAGAAGATATATATTTGATATGCAGCAAAAGAAATCACATAACTATCTCCACTAAAACCAGAAAGAAAAACCTCTGGCAATTAACACAGAAGTTACACAAAAGGGTGATATTAACCTTAAGTTATTGATAACCACATAAATATGAATGACCGGTCTGCATATACCAATGAAAATACAAAGATTATTAAGTAAAACAAGACAACACATTTCATATATAGAGACACAAATGAACAGATGAAGAGAGATGTACCTTGTACATAAAGATAAAAAGCAAAACAAAAACAGTAACTGTAGCGTCCAAGTTAATTACTATGCCTAAGAGATTCATGAAACAAAAAATGTCTCTGATCTGTAAGCCCCTTGCCCAAGAAAGACAGACAGACAGTTCCTGAAATGCTGAAAGCTGTTGTTTATGAGAGATAACAAGCCACAGGTTTCACTCCTCTAAACAAGGTTGTTTGATCCATCTGCACTGGATGTGCTCGATCACATGTGAGCAGGTGGTTCACAGGAAGGAAATACATCAGGATGCATACTTGCCCAATTGGACCTGATGAAAAATGCAATGAATTATGGGTTTTCCTTTTTAGGCCCTTGCAAAACTTGATTCAGGGGCCATTTTTCAGGAACTTTGGATATGGAGCTGGTCAGAGCCCATCCACCTGGCCAGTATTTAATAAAAACTTGCTTCAAATTTGGCTTTAAATTGTGGTAGTAGTCTTATTCTCAATCAGTGGGATTAACATAACAACAAAAAATGGAGAAACTATATTAATCTCAAACAAAATAAACTTCAAAACAAGGAAACTATCAGGTCCTGTATAGAGGCACTACATAATGAGAATCAATTCTCACCAGAAAGATGTAACAATCCTAATCCATATGCGCCAAACAACAAATAACAAAAATACATTAGATATCTGGCCTGACATGCACATGGCCCTATATTTGATCCTCAAGCACAATATAAAATAGGTGTGGTGGTACACACCTCTAATTCTATTACTTAGGAGGCACATGGATAGTTAAGGTATCCTCAGCTACACAGTTTGAGGCCAAAAACAGATCTATTGAGAGAAACATGTCAATCCTGTGCCTTGTATGGTGGAACTCTGGTACAGAATGCACATATTGCCTATACAACCCTCACAAGCAAGCAACAACTCTTCTGGGTATCAAGAGAGGCCCCTGGAGTATAAGAATTAGAAAAAAAAACAGCAGAAAGTAGTAGACTAGAAAGCACAAAACACAATGCTACTGCAAGTAGGAAGCAGATCTAGAAAGGATATATATATCTTTTATATATATAAAAAAAGTCCTAGAAGCTGTCTAATTGAGATCACAAGATGTCAAACAATGTAACTGCACAGTTATTTCTAACAAAATTGTATATGAATCTCAATATATAATATAGTTGAATGTTATATATGTAAATGTACTTTAGAAACAAGCACTTAAGTTGGTCAATGATTACAATAAGGCTTTTCTGAAAAAAGGGGAGATGAAGGACCATCCCAGGAGAACCTCAAAACACAGAGGATTCATACAAAGTCACCACTGAAGAACGAACAAGGGAGAAAATTTCACAATCATCTTCAAAATGGAACATTATGCAATCCCTTCTCCCTTAACTTACCTTCCTTTTAAAAGCTGGATTAAAAAGTAAAAATTAAACCTAATGTTTCCTGTATTCTCCATCATCTCTTCAGCTCCTGACCTACATCTCTATCCCCAAGGCAGCAGCTCTGAGCCTCAGTTGTTCCTCCACTGAGGGACTGTGTTCTTTCTCCTCCTTAAAACAATACAAAGAACACCAGCAATGCTTCTGGTGACCTGTGCTAACCTGCATGACAAGGGATGGTGTTTTATGTTGCCTGGCACCTAATTATTATTATTATTGTAATCAATAATGAATTTCAACAGATGAAGGAAGGAAGGAAGGAAGGAAGGAAGGAAGGAAGGAAGGAACTCATTAAAAAAAAACAACTCTGAGTCGGGCAGTGGTGGCACACACCGTTAATCCCAGCACTCAGGAGGCAAAGGCAGGCAGATCTCTCTGAGTTTGAGGCCAGCCTGGTCTACTAGAGCTAGTTCCAGGACAGGCTCCAAAGCTACAGAGAAACCCTGCCTCGAAAAACCAAAAAACAACCAACTCTGGAAGTTGTGGAATGAGGATTATGAGTATCCTACAATGGCATATTTTAGTATTAATATTTCTTTACATAAGTATGATCATATAAAGAATGCCATCATTCTTAAGAAATCTGTACAAATGATCCAGTGCAAAGGAATGATGCCTGCAGTTTGTGATCAAGTCAACCATTATATATAGCATACATTCAGAATTGGATGGCAAACAGTGAATCTGAGTAAAGGTTATAACAAAATTTTATTTACTATTTTCTGTAAACTTGAAGCAGAATAAAAATAGGACATTAAAAGCTATAGCATAGCTGGGCAGTGGTGGCACACGCCTTTAATCCCAGCACTCAGAAAGCAGAGAAAGGCAAATCTCTGTGAGTTTGAAGTCAGCCTGGGCTGTAAGAGGACAGGCTCCAAAGATACAAACACTGTATCGAAAAAAACAAAACAAAACAAAACAAGCTATAGCACAAATCTAAGTGTGTTAGCACCAGTTTGTATTTCCATTACTAGGGATGTGAAAGCAGAAGAATCAGGACTTCAAGGCTAACTTCAGCTAGACAACAAGTTTAGGTCAGTCTGAG
Organism: Myodes glareolus; assembly: GCF_982192425.1. NCBI lineage: Eukaryota > Metazoa > Chordata > Mammalia > Rodentia > Cricetidae > Myodes > Myodes glareolus. The sequence goes on from NC_142028.1 coordinate 59,193,430, forward strand.
ATACAGGAGAGCCCACTGCAAAACACAAAAACAAACAAAACCTCCTATAGCACAATTACTAGCATTTCCTGGTGCTCATTTGCAGAGCTGCACACCTTACCATACTTTATTCTTCTGCACTCATATAACACCAGCACTATCTGCAGTGACACTGTTCAGAAATAGAAGTTTTGGAAACAGTCCCTAGGTCATATTGCTGACTAGTCACAAGTATGGATCAATTCAGGCTAAAAAGTCTGACATCTTTTCCCTCTTAGCCTTTCCAGAGAAGCCACTATTTAGGTTCTAAGCACTGCTGTCATGCACTAAATTATTAAAATGTATTCTCTTTCCAGGTTCTAAGGGAAGCAATGTTCACTGACAAGGCATGGGCTAAGAATGAGGTTATCTGCATAAACACTAAAAACACAGAAATTATTTCACTTTTTAAAAAAAAAATCTTTAAAGTTTTTATTATTGTGAGTTTGTACATGTGTGTGTGAGCATGCACACAAATGCATGCAATGTGTGTGTGTGTGTGTGTGTGTGTGTGAAGGTACATGCATGCCATGGTGCCCATGCAGAGATTCGAGGACAACTTTTAGGAGTCTCTTCTCTCCTCCTTAGGTTCTATGACAGAGCTCAAATCACCATGGTTTCTTAGCAGGTGTTTTTACTTGCTGAGGCATCCTGTTGTCCCAACCTTGCTATTTTCCACACTCATGTAACAGGTGTTTTTTGTTGTTGTTGTTTTATGGTTGTTCATTTCTGTTCATATGTTCTGATTCAGCTGAGTAATCAAACATCAATGTGTTATCCCTTCCTCCCAGTTTCTTGCCATAATTTTCAAAGTCTTTTTGTTAAGAGCAGATTCACAGCTCTGTCCCTGCTTAAGTAACAGTTAACACTACTGCTGCTACTGCTACTACTAGTTACTATGTATAGATAATACATATTTAACATGATTATGTACAAGACATCTTTCTAAGCATTTTAAAAACATTATACCTGCTGATTCCTCACAAAATCCTGGGGCAAGATCTACATACATACATACATATATATATATCTTCCAAATAGAAAAAGTGAAGCATTAAAACTGTCATTGCTCCAACTGAAAAACCTATGAAGTCAGGGCACTGGATGTGACTACAAGCAGGAGTCCCATATATATATATCCTCTCAATTTGGAAAGAAGTAAATAATAAAATGGTACATCATCCAGGAATTTGAAGCAACAGTCCATACTTTTGCTTTAAAAGTAACTTAAACAAACTGTTAACTGTTGCTTTCTAAACAAATGAGCTCACACTTCTACTTGATGCCAAGAAACTCTTACACAAGTTTGGTTTTGGACAGAATGAAGAAATCCAATGGAACTAACTTAAGTACCTGAATGCGCTGAGGTGAGGCTACCGCAGAGTCGGTGGAAATTATCTGGATGCGCGGGGAGGGGCTGGTCATCCCTGGAGATTCCGGCCGAGAGGTCTGTGTACGTGGTACCTATGGATGAGAATATGAGGCTTAGGAAGTGATTTCCTGAGGACTATACTTTTCTTTCTTTTTTAAAAGGCAGGGTCTGGTCTTCATGCTGGGTTTGAACTACTGAACTACTGATTATCCTGTCTCTACCTCCCAAGTACCAGGATTACAAGTATGCACTATCTTGCCTAGCATAAGCATGGCCCTTGTTCTGGTGTGGCCTTGAGTGATAAATCTGAATTTTGAGGTATCAAAATAGGACAACAAAGGAAGTAGTGAGATACTGTCCATGATTGTACCAAGAAAACACCACTTAAAATAGCTGCTTCTGATGTTGAAAGCACAAGGACAAACCAAATCAATATTGCTTTTCATGACCTTTAAAAAAGAAAAAAAAAAAGCTATCAAAAATAACTTTTTTTAGGAGGTGCTCTTTGAATTTTTTTTTCACTGTTTCCAAAGTCAGCTGTAAAACTCTCCTCTGTGATGACTTTTAATAGAAAGTCTTTCACAACATTGCAAGGGATGGATGGCAAAGAGCCAGCATGGCCCTGAAAATTACTCAAGCGTCGTGACAACCTCCTAGACCCAGGAAGAATGAAGTTGGGCAAAGTTCACCACAAATACAAAGATACCTACCAAAGGTGAGGGTCAACGTGCTGAGTGGTCACCTGGGTACCTGAAGTGAGAAGACAGTATTTTGATTAAAAGGCTATCATGAACCAACACCAGACAAAGGTGTCTTGTCCCCCTCACGTAAAAATATGTTCCCATAATTTACTCTGTGAGGTAAATATTGCTCAAAACTAAAAATGTAATGAACATTATCTTACAAATATAGATATAAAAACTAAATCAAAGAAAGGAAACTGAATCCTAACTGCAGCTTACCCAAAGAGCGCAAGGCTGGTTCAAAGCATGAATCAGTTTGCCAAAGGCTGCAAGATCACTTTAATGGACAGAACAGACAGAAAGCATTTGACAAAATCCAACACTCTTTCATGATTTATAAAAGAAAGACAACACGTTAGAAATAGGGAGTGCACTCAATCTGATAGAAGATAGGGAACAAAGCTTTTCCCCAAGGTGAGAAACAAGACAAGGTATGTTTTTATCACTATATAAATGTACTGGAACTGCTAGTCAAGAAAGAAGATGGAGAGAAAAGAAAACTATAAGGAGGAAAAATGAGAGAAAAGAGAAGAAAGGAAGAAAAAGGAGGGAAGCAGAATGTATCAATAATCTCCATATGCATGTTCTTACATAAAACCTTACAGAATCCACAAAACTTCACAACTGATCATAGGGTATAAGATAACTGTATTCTATACACTGGCAATAAACAATCTAAAAACAAAATTAAGGAAATAATCTCACTGATAACATAAAAAAGAACAAAATGTGGGAATAAATTTAACAAAGTAAGTATAAACAAGCCAGATGTAATGGCTCAAACATGTAATCTCAGAAACTTGAGGCAGCAGAAAGTGAGAGGCCAACCAGAGACACATAAATTCTATGAACCTCTGACTGGGCTATAGAGTGAGAACTTGTCCAAAAGGAAAAAAAGAAAACAAACAAACAAAAAACACCCAGCAAACAAACACAAAAATCTCCAGAAAATACCACTGCAAGAATTAAGACAGCTTAAATAGAAACACAACTATGTTCATAGACCAAAGCATAATGCTAATTAGCACCATTTCCTAAACTGACAAATTCAGTGTCATCCCTGTTGAAATCCCAGGTACTTTTTCCCCTTCCATAATTTGATCTGCTGATCATAAAGTTCATGTGAAATGCAAGGAACCCAGAACGAAACAATCCTGAAAAAAGAAAATGAAGATGTAGGAGGACTCACACTTCTACATTTGATTACTAAAACCTATATAATCAAAGAAATCTGGGATCCACCACTCTCACTTCTAGTGTTTAGCTACAAGATCTAAAATGGAAGCACTGTTTACATTTCAGTGTAGTATTCAAAATAACAAAGTTACGGGATCACTCAAGTGTCATTAACAGATGAATGGATAAAGAAAACACAGAAACCGAGAGATGGCTCAGCAATTAAAAACACTAGCTATTCTGTGAGGACCCAGGTTTGCTTCTCGGCACCCATATGCCAGCTCACAGTCAACCTCAACTCCAGTTTCAGAGAACCTGACATAGTTTTCTGGCCTCCTTGGGCACTGTACATACATGGTGCGCATACTTACCACAGGCAAACATTCATACATATAAAACAACAATATTTTAAATGGTATATGAAAAAGAAAATATGGGTATGCCCATACAATGAACTATTTAACAATGTCAGTTATGACAACATGGATGGAACTAGAGAACACTATGCTAAATGAAATATGTCAAGAACAGATACCCACACTGTCCTCAAACAAAAACACAGAAGAGTAGAATGACGGAAACAGGAAGATATGTCAAGAATTATCAACTCTCATTCTATTTACTTGGGTGTTATTGAGTTCTACTGCACAGTCTAGTGAACAAGGTTAATGAGAATGTTTGACACACCTAAAAAGCAATAAGAATACATTTCAGGTGTTCTCGCAAAATATTTAAAGTGCTGAATGTTAAGTAGCTTGACTTAATGTTCTGCTTTGTATTAAAAATATGCAGTGTTACTGTGTATTCTACAAACATATAAAAGTAATAAGTTGTTAATTTAAAAGCCAAAAAGTGAAACAGAATGAGTGATTATTATAAAGATAAAACACAGAGATCAATAGAACAGAACAGAGAACCTAGGAACGTAAAATATATATATATATATATCATCCACATTAGTTTTCATATGGTACCTGCTTCCAAGCCTAATGACTTCAGTTCAATCCCTAAGACCCACATGGTAGGAGGAGAGAACCCATTCCTGTGAGTTATCTTCTGTTTTCTATACACGAGTAATGCATGGCATTCACAGAATAAAAAAATAAAAATAGGCCCTCCAGAGAAAAATTCAAGGAAGGTGCCAAAATTTCTCCAAGGTATTCTGACCCACCTTAAAATATTTAGGTCATGTGACCTAGAGTAAAGTTTGTTCCTTGTCATATTAAAATTAAAACCCCTATGCAGGATGCATTCCTGTATGTCATTTTTTGAACACACAATGAATGAAGCATGACTTCAAACTGAGCATGCTCAGAAAGTATGCTTACCTCCAGGAATGAGTCTTCACAAGTGAACATACATGGGCTTTCCTGATAAAAATCCTTGCTCAGGGTGCAATGCTTTGAATCATTGTAAGGGCTCTCCTTACTTGCTGTCAGAGTAAGAGTAGTTAGGAGTCCCTCCAGTTCCATTTTCTGGTTGTATCTACCGGCTGTGTTCACTCACCAAAGGACCAAATTTGGTTATAAGTGGGCAAAGAACAAATAACAAATGGTGATAGCTACACATCATAAATAAAATTCAGGAGGGCTGTGGTAACACACGCCTTTAATCCCAGTACTCAGGAGGCAGAAGCAGGTGGATCTCTGTGAGTTCAAGGCCAGTCTGGTCTACAAAGTAAGTTTCAGGGTAGCCAGAACTGTTACTCAGAAAAACCCTGTCTCCAAAAAACGAAACCAAACAAATAAATAAATAAAACAAAATTCAAAATGGATTAAAGATTGCAATACAAGATTAAAGCAGAAACCCTGCCTCAAAAAACCATAAAAAATAAATAAATGCTGCTCTAAATGGATTAAAAATCAAAATACAAGAGTTAAAACATTAAAACTCTCGCAAGAAAACAGGTATAACTTGGATTTAAGTGATGGTTTTTGGATGTCACTGAGAGCATAAGTAACAGCAAAAAAATCTGATAAGTGCACATTTTCAAAATTAAAAATTAATGTGTATGTGTTTGTACAGGACAGATAATAATCTCAGGTGTTGTTCCTCAGGTACCATTGACCTATGTTTAGGTTAAACCTCTCACTGGCCTAGAACTTACTAGGAAGGCTAGACTGGCTGGCCAGAGAGTCCCAGATGCCCATCTTCTCTACCTCTTCAAGGCTGGAATTACTAACTCATATCACTACATCCAGCAAGCACTTTACTGACTAGCATCTTTCCAGCACCCAATTAAAAACTTCTATGCCCAAAGATACTAACACCAACAAGAAAAGATGAACCATATAAATGGGAGAAATTCTTGAAAATCGCATTATGAAGATCTACACATAACATATAAAGCATTGCTTTAAATTAAAATGTAGCCGAGTGGTAGATCATGTGCCTACCGCATACTAGGCTATGGGGTTCAATTATCAGGACTGCATCACACAACATGTACATAGGGGGCTGTCTATTAACAAAATATACAAATGACTAATAAGCACAGTAAAAGATCCCCTATATATCCTTAGTTACTAGAAAATGCAAGTCAAAAAAAAAAATCACAGTAAGATATCATTTCACATCCATTGGGATGACCACAACAGCAATGAAAATATAGGTCAATTACAAGTACTGGTGACAATGTGGACAGACTGAAACAGCTGCAACATAATTCTGCAATTATACTGCTAAGTATGCTTAAGACAATATATTAACTGTGGTAGGTATTCACACAAGAGAGTCCAGACAACAATGAATACTGCTTGATAATAGGAAAGGGTATGGGGGCTATAGAGTTAATTCAGTGGTTAAGAGCACTGTTGTTCTTGCAAGACCCAGGTTTGAGTCCTAGCACCCCATAATTACTTGAAACTGTCTATAACTTCAGTTCCAGAGAATCTAAAGCCCTCTCCTAACTTTCATGGCTATCAGGCATGAACAAAATATACATACATGCAGGCAAAACATTCATACACATAAATAAATCTAAAAAAATTTAGAAAAAGATGTGTATTGACACATGCTACAACTCAGATAAACCATTCACAGAAGACTAGTTTCATCCCATTTATATAATATGTCCAGAATACAAATCCATAAAGGAAGAAAATAGATCACTGGTTACTTTGGGCTGAGGCAACGTAGGGAGTGGGGGATGCTTCAATGTATGTGGTGGTTTGAAAGAAAATGGCCCCAAAGGGAGTGGCACCATTAGGATGTGTGGCCTTGTATGGTCTTGTTGGAGGAAGTGTGTCACTATGAAGGTGGGCTTTAAGGTCTCATGTATGCTCAAGTTATGCCAGTGCCTCAGTTCACATCCTGTTGCCTGTGTATCAAGAAGTGGGATTCTCTCAGCTCCAGCAGCATGTCTGCCTCCATGTCTGGTCATGACAATAATAGACTAAACTTCTGAACTGTAAGTCACTACAATTAAGTGTTCTCATTTATAAGAGTTGTCCTGGTGTCTTTTCACAGCAATTGAAACCCTAACTAAGACAATATGGGATGATGAAATAAATTTGAATTAGATAATAGGAATAGTGCCACTAAACCTTATATTGTAAAAGGGTATCTCAAACTAAAAAAGTATATGGAAATGACTAGATATATTAAAATGTTTTCTTTCATAAGCATTAACTTTATCAACAAGTTCAGTTCAAAAGATAACAGAGCACACAATATTATAGTGGTAGTTAGCTTAGGAAAGCTTCATACAGACTCCTTTGCTCTCTTGACTAAGATAGACAGTACAGAAGTGCTTTACAGATATGCTGAAGCTGCATCCTAAGACCTCTCTTCTAGCATTGTTCGTGTACATAGTTTGTCTATAAGGATAAAAAGTTTTGACCATTATATGCTTCTAAATAGTGAACATTTAGATTTTGGGTTCATCTAATATTAGTCTCCAAATTAATTCTGCCAGCTTCAAAGATCTAAAAGCCTTCACTGATAAATAGGCCAAGAGATCAGTGAGAAACCTTATTTCAAAAATGATTTATTTTTATTTTATGTGCATGAGTGTTTTGCCTGCATGTATATCTGTGCCAACAGAGGCAAGAAGAAGAAATAGAGTTAAAGGTGGTTGTGAGCTACCATGTGGGTGCTGGAAATTGAACTTAGGTTCGGAGTGAGAGGAGTGAGTACTTTTAACTGCTAAGTCTCCTCTCCACTCAGAAGCTTTTTTTTTTAATCTTAATTGCAACTAGTTTTTAAAGCGGCCAGCATTGCTTGAGTTCCCACAGACTATGAAATCTTGAAAAGCTGGCTGACACAGGACCCTAAAATACCCTGAACGAGCCAGTTTATATAAATTTCAATTTCCTCAAATTCAATAATGACATACTGCTATCATTTCATAGAATGGTGTGAGGCTCAATGAATAGCAAGCACTTAGTCTACACTCAAATGGCAGCCATCATTATCATAAACTTCCTGAAAAATTCCCTAAGTTCAATTAAACAGAGTTGAAATATTGTTGCTACAATATGATGAATTGTATGGTTGAGCCTCTAAACAGAACTTTTCATTTCCTTTTCTCTCCTATCTGACAGTCCAGCTCACTATGTAGTACAAACTGACCTTAAACTTGAAATTCTCCTGCCTTGCCTCCCACATGCTAGGATTACATGTGTGTTTCACTATGCCCAGCCCTTTTCATTTCTTTCCTGTTACAAAAAAAAAAAAATCTAATTTTGACATCAAACCATACACAAAAATTTAAAGCCATACTATAAATCTGTAGTTTTGGACTATGTTGTGCTTAAAGCACAAGCAAGCAGGAGCAAAAAACAGGCACACCCATGATGTGAGATGTCCTTTTGTATATGTGTTGCTTTATGAATTGATGAATAAAGCTACTTTGGACTATGGCAAGGCAGAATAAAGCCAGGAGGGAAATCCGAACAGAGATATATAGCGAGTAGGCGGAGACAGAGAGACACCACAATGACGAAGAAGGATGCCTGGAACCTTATCAATCTGACCTGTAAGCCACAGCCTCATGGTGATACATAGATTAACAGAAATGGGTTAATTTATGATGTAAGGGTTACTTAATAAGAAGCCTGAATTAACAGGTCAAGCAGTGTTGTAATTAATATGGTTTCTGTATGATTATTTGTGTACGGGAAGCCAGGAAACAAACAAGCAGTCTCTCCTTTTACACATGCTATTTGCCACTATTAAGAACTTTTGGCCTTAAAAGTAAAAGGAAACCTATAGAATATCAAAAAGTGATTTACAAAATTATATAATTGGTAAGAAAACATCATTGGAAATGCAAATCACAATCTCAGTAGATATCAATTCATACCCATTGGTGTTGGGAAGGATATGGAGAAAATAGACCCTCATAACTTTGCTGACAAGAAATGTAACAAGATACAGTCACTTTGAAAAGCAGTTTGGCATTTCCTTGGAAGTTAGAAAACAAGCCTGGGAGAAAAACTCAGTCAGTAAAGCACAAATCCAACGATCTGAGTTCAGTCCTCGGGACCCACTTTACTTTCAGGCCAGGGACTAGAGAGATAATTCTGAGTTTGATTCCCAGAACCCACATAACACCTCCCTTCACATGCTTGCTATGGTGCACACAGACAGACAGACACACACACAGAGATCGTATGTGCATAAGTTCAACACTGGGGAGGCAGAGACAGGCAGATTCCCTCAGGCTCACTTGCCAGCTAGACTAGCCTACACTAGGCTAAGGTTTAGGCCAATGAGAAAACCTGTGCCTGGGGAATGACTCCAAGGTTATTCTCTGGCTTCTACATGTGCACATAAATATGTACACTACATATATATTCATAGCCACATACACAGCTCAGAAAATCATTTAGAAAATAAAACTAACACTAATAGCAACCCTTAGAAACATACACGAAAGAAAACATAGGCCCACAAAAATCTGACAGATATTATCCTAACAGTGGAAAAAAAAATAAAAACAACCCAATAGCCATCATCTCATGAATGAATAAAGTACTTTATAGTCCCCAAATTATATTATTTCATAATAAAAAGGAAGGAACTACTAGTATACTACAATATAGAAAGCCCTCACATACATATATTAAGTAAAAGTTAGCCATTAAAGAACACATACTGTATGATTCCATTTATGAGATGCCTACATTAGACACATCTTTAAGAACATAAAGAAAGGCTATGGCTGTATTGATCTATATCAGTAAACTGTCAACTGTTTGATAAGCTGGCTATGAAAGTAGGGTTTTAGTCCCCCATACTACTTTCAGATATATTTGTCTCAAGATGTTCTATAAAATTCCTTGTGTTGGGTACAGGCTGACCCTCTAACTCTGTGACAAGGAGGGAAGAAAACAGCAAAATAGGTCGAAGGAAAAACTTTGTAGACTGATACCAATTTAAGGTTATTTTTATTATACTGTACATATTTTTCTACTCTTATTTGGGGTAATGTGCTTATGAAGCTCATTTAAAAATGTAATGCATAATTAAGAGATGCCAAGTTAGTAAGTAGTTAGTCATCTATAATAATCAAACCTGTAGTTATATTAGGTATGTTTTCAAGTCAAACATATATTTTAAACAGATAGGTGATCTTCAAACACTTCAAAGACCTACAGAATATGGCATTTAAGATGTTCAATAACCTGAAGCTTTTCATGATAGTGAAGCATGTCTGATCCTAGCAGCAGCACCAGTTTACTTCAGAGAAGATAATGGGCATCAAAGAAACTCCATATGGAGTTCACTTATTATGGCAAGGTTAGTCACTGGGCAAAAAAAAAAAAACAAAAAACAAAAAAAAAAAACTGTTCTTGCCTTGACTGATGACAGTATGTTGTAAAAACTGCGCACATAGGGCACAAAGGAAAAAGACTGCCAAACTTTGCCAAACCACAGGAGGAAAGTCCTTCAAAATGTATGCTTTATAGAAAAGTGTGCCAGATATTCTGCAGGACACAAAGGAAAATAACTGTGAAACTTTGTTAAGACTAGGCATGACAGTCCTTCAAAATTCCTGCTTCATAGAAAAGTCTGCCAGACATTCTAAGCCTGTAGGCCAAAGATTGGTTGCAGAGGAACACTGGGTGACTTGTCCAGGCAGCCAGGCGACTCTGTCGTTTTGGAAGTGGCTTGCACTGCACCTCCTGTTTACTCAAGGTAATATTATATCCTTCTTGGGTCTTTTATGACGTTGAAGACTAGATTATTTATACTTGTCCTTAGTTATGATAGAAGGTAAACTAGGTACAAAACTTTGAACTCACCAAGATAGGATTCATAATGGAGTATTTTCTCTGAATTTGACAAATACAAATGGACTGGATATTGTAAACATAATTCTTACTTGGTAACTGTTCCTATTGTATATAGTCTTATTATGTTAAGGTCAAAACATTTTTATTTAGACAAAAAATGAAAAATTAACTCATTAAATTTATTAAATAGGGCTGGAGAGATGGCTCAGTGTTAAGAGCACTGCCTGCTCTTCCAAAGGTCCTGAATTCAGTTCCTAGCAACCACATGGTAGCTCACAACCATTTGTAATGAGATCTGGTGCCCTCTTCTGGCTTGCAGGGATATATTCAGGCAGAATACCAAGAATACTGTATACATAATAAATAAATAAATTAAATAAATAAATAAATTCAATGTGCTCAGAGAGGCTGAGTTAGCAACTGGTTGGCAGGAAGTAACAGGGAGGATCTTAGCGTGGTTTTTGTTGTTGTTGTTGTTGTTGCTTTGTTTTTTTAATAGCTGGGGCTGTGTGAAAGCAAAGAGTTAGGGAGATGCCAGTAAAGAGAGAAAGTTAGCCAGCTGCTATATTAACCCTAAGCTTGCAGGTTTTCACAAAAAAAAAAAAAAAAGTACCAGGTTTTTTCTTGTGGGTCACCAACCAGCTCCCAAATCGCAGCACGAAGTCTTATTATTACTTTTGAACGTTCAGCCTTAACTTAGCTCTTATTTTAATCTGTTTCTCTTTACCTACTATTGTTGGATTTTCTTTTACTCTAGTCCCACCTTGGAATGCCAAAATGTTGAATTTTTTTTTTTGACTCGTTGGGCTCTTTATTCTTTTGGCTTTTTTTGTGGGTGGCTCCACTACCCAGCTCCCAAATAAATACACAAAGGCTTATTCTTAGCTATGAATGTTCAGTCTTAGCTTAGCTTGTTTAACTTTTCTTAAAGTATTCCATCTACCTTTTGCCTCTGGCTTTTTCCTTTTCTTTTATCTTACTTTCACTCTTACTCCATGGCTGGCTGTGTGGTTGTGTGGCTGTGTGGCTGGCCCCTAACATCCTTCTTGTTTTCTTGCTCCTTCATGCCTCCCAGATTTCTCCTTCTATTTATTCTCTCTGCCTGGCAGTCCCACATCCTTGCTCCTGACTTGTTACTGGCTGTTCAACTCTTTATTAGACCATCAAGTGTTTAAGACAGGCAAAATAACACAGCTTTATTATTATTTAAAATAAACAAATGCAACATAAAAGAATGCAACACAACTTTGCATTATTAAACAAATACCCCATAGCATAATATCAATAAATGCAACATATCTTAAAATAATATTCTACAACAATCTACTGCTGTGGAATAATCCTTTTGTACACTGTAAAGATTTGTCACTCAAATTGGTTTAATAAAAAGCTGACTGGCTAGTAGGCAGGCAGAAAGCATAGTCAGGACAACCAAACTAAGGATGCTGGGATGAAGGGAGGAATCAGAGGCGTCATCAGCAGATGTAGGGAGAAGCAAGATGAGCACACCATGCTGAGAGAAGGTACCAAGCCACATGGCAAAGCATAAATAAAAAAAAAATGGATTAATTTAAATGTAAGAGTTATAGCTGGTAACAAGCCTGAACTATCAGTTAAGCATTTACAATTAATATTTTATGTTTCTGAGTGATTATTTGGAAGCAGCTGCTGGCATAAGAAAACTCCACCTATAATCTGTGTTTTGCTCAGGACTTTTTTACCTTTCTTTCCTTCTGTATATCTTACTTTCACTGCCTCTCTTGTCTGGCTGCCTCGAGGCCCTGGCTTCTGGCTCCAGGTATGTCCCTCTCTTTCTCACTCATTCTCTTCATTCCTCTTCTCCTTTTTCTTGAGCCTAGATTTCTTATCCTACTAATTATCTCTGCCTGCCAGCACTGCCTATCCCTCTCCTGCCTAGCTACTGGTCATTTGGCTTTTTATTAAACCAATCAGGTGCCTTAGGAAGGCAAGGTGAAACAAATGCAACATATCTTTACATAATTTTAAAAAATGCAGCATAAACAAATGTAACACAGCTTTGCCCAGTTAAAATAATATTCTACAACAGGAACACTTTGCTCTGGAAACTGTCTTTACTGGAAATTCCAGACAACTGCCTTAATGACCCCAGTCAATTTCTTCGAGATGTTTTGGGCACTAGTTTTGATTATGTTTGTCTATCTCTTACCATTCCCTCTTTTACGTAAATACTCATTCAAAAACAAAAATATGGGCATTGTACTTCTCTCTCCAGACTATATAAAACAGGCTGAAAGCTAAGAAGTTTCAAGTTTCTTTGAGGCTTGCTGAAAATGCTCTGGATTTAGAAAGAAGAGATAAAATATGTGAATTATATTACTGTGAATCATGTTTAATTTTTTTTTAAACAAATGAACAAAATTCCCCACTTGGAGTTAGGTTTGTATACCTCTAATCTCAGCACTTAGTGGCCAAGACATAAAAATCCAGAGTTGGAAGCCAGTCTAGGCTATAGAGCAAGAAAGATCCTGTCTCAAAAAGCCAAAACCCCCATTTAATTACTAGTATAAGAAACAGTGTTGAGGTCAGCTCTGAGAAGGACGGAGGAGTGAATGAAAAGTATTAAGAGACTCTGGAATTGAGAAAATTATTTTTTCTCTCCCTCCTTCTCTTCCCTGGCATCCCTTTTTGTCTTTTGGAGACAGGGTATCATGTATGCAAGACAAGTCAAACCCATTATGCAGCCTAGGATAGTTTTTGATCTTCACCACCCAAATACTGGAATTACATGTAGGTGATTTGTATATGCTAGCCAAGCACTCTACTAACTGAGCTACATCCCAAGTCCTCTATTCTCAACCTGGTTAACAGTTACATGGAAACATTCTCTTTCTTTCATTGACTCCTTTTATTTCAGAAACATATGGCTACAGATGAAGCACAATGATATAGTACTTGCCTAACTGCACAAATGCCCTATGTTCAATCTCATTTATATCAGAAGCCCAAAGGACTCTACCTGGATTGGGTAAGGGATCGATGTGGATTCCCCTCTGTATGCTGTGAATATCATTGGTTAATAAACTATCTTAGGCCTGTGCAGGGCAGAATAGAGGTAGATGAGGAAAACTAAATTGAATGCTGGGGAAAAAAGGCAGTGTCAGGGAGAAGCCATGTAGTCCCACCAGAGACAACCGCCGGAACTTTACCCGGTAAACCACTGCCTTGTGGCAAAACACAGATTAATAGAGATGGGTTAATTTAAGATATGAGTTAGCCAGAAATACGCTTAAGCTATTGACCAAACAGTATTGCAAATAATATGATGTCTGTGTCATTATTTCAGTTCTGAGCAGTCAGGAACAAAAAAAGCAACCTCATACAACAAGGGATTGTACTTGCAGTGGGTACAGTATTAAATTTAGATTGAATGAACAGCTTCAAGCATCTTTGGGAGTCAGTGTACGCATACTCAACTCTGGAAGTGATAGATTAGTAGTCTTAGATTCCTAAAGCCTTAGAGATAGCACCACGACCTCCATTTCACCACTTCCCACTAATGTCATCACATTATAATTCCATCAAGGATGGATCCATTTGACAGGACAATGTCTTCATATATCTGTCTCGTGAAATGCTTCTGCAAATACAAGAGGGTGTACTTTCTACTGATCTTCCATTTCTCAGTCCTAGTTAAATTGACAACTAAGGTCAAACATCACAATGTCAGAAGTAGCATAAAAATGGTCTTACTTGAAGGTTAAGTGGTCTCATAACAGAACCTCTAAGAAATGCTTGTAGGCATCTGAATTTAGAGACTAGCATTAAAAATAGACCTGGAGATCCATATGTATATTGAGATCCATTCAGCACAGTGATAAAAGGTCAGCCTGATAAACAAAATATAAAAACGCTAGATATACTTCCACATAGTCTAAGCCTCTGCTTTCTATCTTTCCCTGTGTGCCACCTCAGTGCCAGCTAACAGTTTTTGTCACAGCCCTGGCTAACTTTACCTCTTCAACTTCTTACTTTGCAGAGGACAGAAATACTTGTCAGGTATAACTTCCAGACGACGTGCAGGTGTGTGTGTGTGTGTGTGTGTTATACCCTGAGTAGAATACTTATGCTTTAATGAGAAAATTGCTAGTACAAAGAACTCTAGGAGTTGAGAATGTGACTCAATGGTAGAGCCTTGTCTAATATGAAAAGGTCCTGAGTTCCAATATCGAGCAATACATATTTGGGTGTGGTGACACTCCTATAGCCCCAGCACCAAGGAGGCTGTGGTTAGGGAGACTAGAATCAGAAATTCGGGCTACACAGAATCATAAATTTGAGCTGGGTGGTGGTGCACACCTTTAATCCCAGTCTTTGAGAGCCAGTGGCAGGTGGATCTCTTAAATTCAAGGCCAGCTTGGTCTACAGAGCAAGTTCCAGGACAGTCAGGGATACACAGAAAAACACAATGGTGGGGGTGGGGGAGGAAGGAGGAGGAGAAGGAAACGGAGAAGGAAGAGACAGCACTGTACTGCAAAACAAATAAATCAAGAATCCTATAAAGCTGTGTGCAGACTAGATTATGAAGATGTATTTGGACAAAGACCTTATCAGCTCAGACTGAAAGGGTGAAGGCAGTAGTTGAACTTCACTTCTTTCTAAAATTACATGTGCCTTTCTGACACAGGGGTCACCTTTACTGTTTCCAGAGTCTAACTAAAACCCTGTTCCTGTGGCCTGAATGTCTCCTATAGGCTCCAAAGTCCTGGATCTTGGCACTCATTACAGGGCACTAGCCGATCTGTTCAATGACCTAAGAACAGAAATACATGACTATTTCTCCTCTAGGCACACAGTGAATGCTTAGTGAATGAACAACACTATCTTAGAGAAAGAATACAATGTCTTTGTGCTTTGCAGACTTAATCCTGGAACTTTGCCTAGTTCTTCGGTCTGCTAATTAGACATCCTGTAAGTACAGCTCAGTGCCTGTCTTCCAGTTTATAACATAAACCAAGGACACGGATGGGTTCTTCTAAATCCATCACTGTTCAGCACTGCCTCTCACACAGTCATCTGCTGAAAAACATTTAGGTTGAGGAATATCTGCAAAACATGGAGTCAATGTGCAGGTAACAAGACTTCTAAATAAACAATTTGCTCTGGATTTAGGTTGCAACATTTCCATGGGGCAAAACAGTTCAAACACAGTATAGAAAATCAGCAAACAGACCTAACATGTTGAAATCTCAACAAGAAACTTCTGAATTTGTAACTGCTGGGCGAAATAATAAACAATGTGAATGACTAAAAGGGGAAGGGTTGCAAGGAGCCTAGACTGAAATGAACCACATTCTCCTTTGGTATCTGTTTCAAATGACCAAAGTTAGTATGGCAGAAGGTCACTGGAGGGTCACTGGAGGGATACTCTTTTGCATCATCTGTGCAGGTTTCATCAGAGGGGAACTGATATGCTGTTCCTAGTCTTTAGAATCTATCCCTGTTTATTTGGGGTTTCTATTGGTGTGATAAACACCATGACTAAAAGCAACATAGAAAAGAAATGATTTGTTTCACCTCACATCAACCAGGGAAGACAGAGGAGGAACTTGGAAGCAGGAAAACTGAAGCAAAGGCCATGGAGGAATGCTGCTTACTGGCTAGTTTTTCAAGGCTTGCTCAGTGTGTCTGTGGTTTCTTTCTTTCTTTCTTTCTTTAGTTAGTTAGTTTTAGTTAGTTAGTTAGTTAGTTAGTTTTTTCCAGACAGGGTTTCTCTCTGTAGCTTAGGAGCCTCCTGGAACTAGCTCTTAGATCCACCTGCCTCTGTCTCCTGAGGGCTGGGATTAAAGGCTGCTCAACTGTGTTTTTATACACTCCCAAGGGGTGGTACCACCCACAATGGGATGGGTCCACCCATATTAATCATTAACCAAAAAACACGCCCCACAGGCTTGCCTATAGGCCATTTTCAAAGAGGCATTTTCTCAACTATGGTTCTTTCTTAAGCTGACAAAAACTAACCAGGACAACTCCTTGTGTAAAACAAAGGGAAGGGTTATTAGGCTGGCTGGTGAGCTAGGCTCTATTGATGACCTGCAAATTCAGCTCTTAAGTTCAAATTTAAATATAGATGCACACGCACAAGCACGCACACAAAATCTGTTAGGCAGAAGGATAATGAGTCAGCCAGGGCTCCAAAGGAGACCTTATCTCGAAACAGATACACACTGGGTGGGGTGGGGAGGGCAACTATTCTTCACAATTAGGTATTTAAAAACAGTCAGATGTTCACAGGCAGATTAACCAGCCAAAAATAATGTACTCATACTTTCATATTAGTCCCTAAAAAGAAAAATGTCTGCTAGTAGTTTAGCATAACAACATATATGAATTCCTCCAAATATACAACTGAATTTCAAATACTGTGCAGTTTTATTAACAGCTTCAGAAACATGCTTCTTCTGAAATACAGTGCTTAGTGGCCCCGGGATAGGGTTGGAGAAGCAGAAAAGATTTCTTGTAGTACTCTATGGGTTTGCTTCCTTCTACCCAACCCTAACCCCATCAACAGCCAATTATTCCCAGCAACTTTATTTTTTTTTTCCCTTCAGCAACTTCCCAAGCCAAATCAGCCAAGAGTTGGTAGACCTGTGTCTTCAAACTCTGCAGTGTAGATTTCATTTACCATTCAGGCAGGGCTGTTTATAAAGATGCTCTTTTTGTGACCCTGCTTTGCTGATGGTCAAGTACACTATCATTCCTTGTAACCAAGGAATTAAAATTGAAGTGTCCATGCTGTTCTGCCAGCTACCAAAGCAGTCTGTTGACTATCATGATGACCTGCTTCTAGGGAAGATGTATGCTACTCTACCAAGCTTCCCTTTACCTAGACCTCTGTGGCTTTGTTAAATCCTCTCCCACACCACCTTCCTTTAGTGAGCTTGCAGAACGTTATCAAGGGATCCAAACAACTAGAAACGATTTTGAACTATATGGTACAGAGAGATTTGGGGAACACAGACGTTTATCTTTATCTTCACTATGCTAAAGCTAGTACTTCTACAGATATGGAATCTTCAAGGCACAGGTAACATACAAAACCACTCCAAGAATGACAGAACGGCCTTGTTTACCTACTACATTCACTCAACACATGCACAGCTGGCAAACACAGGACAGAGCTGGGGTCCCAGTCTAAAGTCTGGGTAGAAAGATGGCAACAAATGTGTCAGTGCATAAAGGATACAGAAGTGCAAAGGATGGCTTCAAGTTTCAGCCAACTCTTCTAATGGCTACTGAGGAAAGAGCTCCTGAGTTTAGAGGTGCAGTTTTGCAAATACTAACACAGATTCTCTGGTTTTGAGACAAGAATATCTGCTAGTAAGCCGGAGGGTACTCTTCTGTTTGAAACAGGCACACAGCACTTTCAACAACCAGTACAAGTTCAAGTTTGGACTAGGGAAGTAGATCAGTGCAGAGAGTGCTTGCTTTGCATTTAGTATGCCCTAGGTTAGTTAGCAGTCCATAACAAAGGCTTGTGTGTGGTTCCAGCACTTACAGAGGCAAGGGCATCAGAAGTTCAATGGTGTCATTGGCTACACAATGGATTCTAGGGCCAGATTGGGTTGATACATAGGACTGTGTCAATTTTTTTTCTCTTTCCACTTCAGATTTTTGTATGTGCGATGATTTAAAACAATGTACGTTAAATACCCATACATTCCTTAGATTCTAGAATTCAGGTACTATAATTCAAAAGAACATTTCAGGAAGATGAAGCCTTCTTTTAGAGAAGGTAAACCGAAAAGTCCCTCCATCAACAACTAAGAGCTCCAAGAATTCACTGACTATATCCACTAAGAGCCTGTGAAAGGAAAGAAGGATGAGGAGAAGCCAAAAGCTCCAGAACCAAACTTCTGAGAACCAAAAAGGGCTCTGCACAAAAATCTCTTCATGTTCTGACTTCATGATTCTACTGATGGGACTGATTATACACAAACGGCTTTATCCCGAATTACCTTTCTAAGAAATAAAAAGGGACTCCTCATCAGGTCTGGTGGGGAATAGTCCACCACCAGCTGCAGAAGCAGAAAAATTCCAGATACTTGTAGTTCCATGGAAAGCGGCAGTCCATCAGATACTCAGGCCATTAGACTGGCTCTCTAGTGTAACTCTGCCTAGTTTTATGCAGCATTTATCTCACTCTTTCCATCCTTCCATCCACCTCCACACACTCAATATGACTGTGGTTTCCATTACTTGCTATTAGACGACTTGACTAATAGAATGGATAATGTATTGGTGTTTTGTAACAGAGAAAGGTTAGAGTAACTTCTATGTCCCACACTAGGTAATGTGTTGGCAAGTTATGCTATATTCTCTCATGTGTTATGAAAAATTATATTCATGCAGGTTATGTAGCAACCTGCAGATAGAATATTCTGTGAAATAACATTATTATTTCATAGCATGCGCACTGTGGTTAAACTGGATAAATGGATATGAAAAAAGGCCAAAAAGAATTTACTCATCCAATAAGCAATTTCTGTTTTACTTCTGGAGACAGGTCTCATTGCACAGCCCTGGCTAGCCTGGAACTGTAGTATGAGGGCTGGCTTGTTGGGGTTTCTGTCCCTCCCAGTACCCCAACAGCCGGCAAGCAACAAAGAAAATCACACACAGGACTCCATAAGGTTATAAACTGATTGGCCCATTAGGTCAGGCTTCTTGCTAACTCTTATAACTTATGTTACCCCATTATCCTTATCTGTGTTAGCATATGGCTCCGTACCTTTCTCAGCAGGGCAGGTTACATGCTGCCTCTTCGGTGGTCTGCGCAGGAGTGACAGAGGGAGCTTCTGCTTCCAGAATACTCCCAGTCTCTTTGCTCCACCCCTACTTCCTGTCTGGCTTTCCTGCCTATACTGCCTGCCTGGCCAATCAGCGTTTTATTAAAATATGATTGACAGAATACAGGCAATTCTCCCACACCATGGAACTACATAGATCAAAATGGCCTCAAACTTATAGAGATACACCTGCCCCCCAAGAGCTGGAAGTGCACTATTATGCCTAACCCAATAAGCAAAATTTTAAGTGCTCACTATACTCCAAACAAATGTATAGGACTCGGGGAACACAACAGCAAATATAACAAAAGTCTTGGTCTTCCTAAAGCTTACTTTTTATGTGATAAAGGGCTAGGCCTATAGATAATAAACTCACAGAGGAAAACTGCAAGTGTAACTGGGGTGGATAGGTGGCTAAGGAGATACAGGTGGTAGCCATCTTATCTCTCCTCTCTCTCTCTCTCTCTCTCTCTCTCTCTCTCTGGGGTGGATAGGTGGCTAAGGAGATACAGGTGGTAGCCATCTTATCTCTCCTCTCTCTCTCTCTCTCTCTCTCTCTCTCTCTCTCTCTCTGTTTTGTTTGCTTTTCAAGACAGGATTTCTCTGTGCAGCAGTCCTAGAAGTTCTGGAACTAGCTCTTGTAGACCAGGCTGACCTCGAATTCACAGAGATCTGCCTGCCTCTGTCTCCCAAGTGCTGGAATTAAAGTGTGCACCACCACTGCCCGTCCTCTCTGATGTTCTTATAATTAAAAAACTTCTAATGAAGTTTACCCTCCAAAACCAGATATTGCTAAAGTTTGGTACTACAAATGATCTTATTTTTAACAAATCTAAATAGGCATTCTTCGTATTTTCCTTATTTTTTAAAAAAGAGCTTATCTTGTAGCCCATTGAGGGAACAAGAAAACTATTATTATTATTAAAGTATAGAAGTATTTAATATATAGAAGTATATAATAGTCCTCTTGACTATTAAGGAATTGCTACTGAAGATTTTTAAAAACTAGGCTGTTTCTTCACCTACAAAGCTATACAGAACCGTCCTGGTAAGCAGCTTAGTTTTTATCGAAACTATCCAAACTAAGTATCATGATTCCTATGCAGGTAGCTTTGGGTCCATTCTTTGATTATTTTAAATCTCTGCTTACTTGTAATACTGAGAATGCCCCCTTGGTTCATTCAAAGGACTAAATCAAGCAGTTAAGTACAAAATGTGATGTATTTTAAAATGTACAGCACTCATATACTTATTTCTTGGAAGAAATCAAGTTCACTGCTAACCTAGGACCAAGGAAGATACTCTCATCCAGCAGCAAATGCTCCATTTCTGATATTTTTGTCAACAAAATGGTTTTATTTTCTAATTCACTATTTCTAATGACAAGTAAAAGGGTGCACTTGCCCAAATCTTTATAAAATAAATAGACTTCAAATGCAGTGAAAATTCAAGACAGCTGGTACTCTCTAGGAAAGAGCAGCATTTCTTTTGTGTCAAGATACAGCACAGGTATTATTTTGGCAAATTTCTCCATAAGCTATAACTCTCATGCAAGGATGCCACGCTTCCTCATTTACTTCCTTCTGAGAAACAAGCCCACTAGTCAACTCCTCTCTCATATCACTACTATAGTCTTACTTTTTCTAACATCAATTTTATCATAGATTCACAGCATGTATTTCATTTGTTTATTGCTCTTAAGTCACAGTTTATTTAAGGATGTACAACCAGTTGTTCTCTCTCATCCTATCAGCCACGGTAATTAGGCCTGAGCACTAATATGAAACATGTATTGAAATAGATTGTTTTCTTTTTATTTCTCCTGAATATAGTTACAATATATCATTAGGACACAAATGACTATATTTCTATTAATATCATTGTGGGATAATAAAAGGATGTAAAAAATGCCAATATATAAAGAGGGCGCTAGATTTGAAGGAAATGAAATCACAATTCATGTTCGATGAATTATATACTAAATCTGAGCAAACTTCTGGTCTATCTACTTCTTGAATATAAAGCTATATAATTATTTTTAAAAAATCATTAAGAATAAAAGCTTGAAAGACCCAACTTCACTCTCACAGTTCTTGATTTAGTAATTTTATTTTTAGTCTATAGAAATACTCCCACATGTGAATCCACTGAAGCATACAAAGATGTTCTTTACAGCACCACAAACATCTTAAAAAAATTAAAAACAACTTAAATATGTATCACAACGGAGTGGACAAATACAGATCCAACCTATGCAACATTACAACCCAGCAAGAAGAACCAGTATGTCTGTATTTGAGGCCACTAAATCCAACAAGTTAAATGATTGATCCTAATGATCAATGAAGCATATGCTTATATTAAACTTAAAAACTTTGTTTCTGGGGCTTAAGGTGTAATTCAGTGATAGAATACTTATCTGGCATACATGTAAGGCCCATCCCTATGACCACTAAAACAAAGCAATACCCTGACAGGGAAAAGTGGAGGCTTCTAAATTATATGTGCATCCATGTGTATAGGGAAGGCTCCAAATTAACACACCAGGCTAAAATGTTAAAGTGATCCCAGATACATCAGATGCTGATTGTATTTTAACTGAGGTTAAAATGTAAAGATCACCAATGTAAACTCTAGAACTATAAAACTTGTGACCTCGGGTTAAATAAAAATATTAGATATAAATCAAAAGTATAATTCATAAAAAATAAATCAATAAATTGTCATTAAAATAGAAATCTTTTGTTCTTTAAAAGATTTGTCAAGAAAATTAAAAGATGAGATGGTTGGAAAGGTAAAGGCACTTGCTGCCAAAACAGACAACCTGAGTTCACACACCAGGACCTACCTGGTAGAGAGAACTGACTCCCACAGGTTGTCCTTGTGCTGCAGCAAGTGTACATACATATTCTCGAGCACAAGCACACACAAAAGAAAAGATTAAGAGAAGGTATCTCCAAATTTCATTTTTTGTTGAAGAACACATAATCCAGACTACGCATTATGCTTTAATACCAGACCCAGGAGGTAGAGGAGGAGGGTATATCTTAAGTTTGAGGCTAGTCAGGGCTACATACTGAACCCTGTCTCAAAAACAAACCAGTCAAAAGACAAAAAACCAGTAACAACAAGGAAAAAAATCTCTTAAAATGCAGTAAGAGAGCAACTCAAAAAATGGGCAAAAGACTTGAACAGACACATCATCAAAGATAATATATGATGGCAAGTAATCACAAGAAAGGATGCTCAGCATCAATTGTCAGAAGCAGGTGGTACACATTTGCTACTACACATCTGTCATAAAGCCTCAGATTGCAAATATTGACCATATCAAGAGTTTGCAATAACTCAAAGTCTCCTACACTGTTGACAGAAATATAAAATGACAAACATTTTGGAAAACAATTTAGGACTCAAACTGCATCCTAAATATTTAGGTCTATATTTATAGATTGTTTGTGACTGGCTTGGTCAAATGCTTGTTTCTATAGTGAACAATGATTAATGCAGACCTATGGCTAGTTAAGATGCTAAGAATGAGTGACTGTTGAGTGCTCCATCCTCAAAAGAACATCTATATTGCTTCTTTCAAGGCTCAGGGTTACACTGAGTAAGAGGCAGAGAGTGGGAGAAAGCTGTAAAAAAATTGTCTTCTAAGATTGACACTGTACTTATAAACTCATAGCAGTTGTAGTTACCTGTATAGGAAAAGGGTAAGGAGAGGTTCATAGGTCCCTGGCCCTTCTCCCAGAGAGATATTGGAAGGGGATGGGTGCTAGGGGTGAAAGTCACTGTTTTCAGTGGTATAGCCACTGACAAGTTACCCAAATACCAAAAGATTTGTCACACCATGACCACACAGTAGCTCTAGAGGAAGAGGGGAATGTCTTATTAAGGTTTCTATTTCTGTGATAAGTACCCTGACCAAAATCAAACTGGGGAAGACAGGGTTTATTTAAAAATCTTAAACTTCCAGGTCCATCACTGAGGGAAGTCGGGGTAGGAATTGAAGGCAGGAACTAAAGTAGAGGCTATGAAGAAATTTCTTACTGGCTTGTTCAGTTTTCTTATAGCACCCAGGATCACCTATCCAGGGTTGGTACCCCACAGTAATATAGGGGTAATCTATAGTAATCCTTCACATAATCGTCAAGAAAATGCCCCACAGACTTGACCACAGGCCAATCTGGTAGGGGCATTTTCGCAACCGAAGTTCCTGCTTCCAAAATAACTCTGCTTTTTATCAAGCTGACATAAAAACTATCTAGCACAGAGATAAGGAGGGTGGGATAGTGGGTATAAGCATTATTTATCATATACATGTATAAGCTTGTCAAAGAATAAGTTCATTATAAAAGAGACACATTATACAAAAAGGAATGGAAAGGGTATAACTAGCGATGGCTTCAAATATTAAAATATACAGTAAAATCATTCTCAACAATTATGTGCTGATAAATCTTAAAACTTAAGTAGAATAAACAAATTACTTTTTTAAAGGGTAGTTAAAAAGATCTTTCCAAACTTCAAGAGTTTTACAGGCAAATTCTATGAGCATTTTAGGAGTGCCAATTCCAATTTCATATAAACTATCAAAGGATAGAAACCGAAGGACCATTCTCTCATTTCATTATGAGGCTAGCAATACTAATACCAAACTTAAGAAAAACTCAAAGTTAATCTAATTTACCAACACATGCAAATAAAAAATGTAAGTACAAAGATCAAGTCAAGTTTAGTTTACTGTGGAATACAAGATTTGAACAGCAAAGTCAGTCAAATGTCATTCAATAGGGAAAAGGGCAATTTTTCAGAAAGTTGGGTTAAGAACAATACATACAAAAAGAATGCTGCCTAAACATAAGGCAAAGAAAACCAGCCTACAAACTACAATCCCAGAGAACTTAGACAACAATGAGGACACTGAGAGACTTACATACATCTAATCTACATGGGAAGTAGAAAGTAGAAAAAGACAAGATATCTTGAGTAAATTGGGAGCATGGGGACCTTAGGGGAGGGTTGAAGGGAGTGGGGGTGGGAGAGTCAGGGAGGGGAGCAGAGAAAAATGTAGAGTTCACTAAATATCAATTAAAAGAAGAAGAAAAAAGAAAACAAAAAAGAATGCTGCCAAGTTTATGCCTTAAAATCATAGAAAATCCTTCATGACATTGGATTTTGCAATAAATCCTTGGATATGATACCAAAATCAAGGAATCAAATGGAAAAAATTAGAATTCATCAAAAATAAACTTTTGGTGAAAATAGGTAAAGAAAGAAAGAAGAATGGAAAAGGTGGGTTGATGGGTACTAAATTAATGAACAAAGTTTAACAGAGCATTACTCAGGTGGTTCACAACCACTTGTAGCTCCAGCTCCAGAGCCTCTGGGGGCACATGAACTCACACAGGCACACACCCATACACAAAAATAAATAAATTTTTAAAGGACACTACTGAGAGAATAAAAAAGCAAGCCACAGAAAAGGAATCATATTTGCAAAGTAAATATACAGTAAGTTTAATAATCAAAAAAAGCTAATGAACAAAGAGACTGAATAGGTATTTATTTATCCAAAGACAACATATATATGATCAATAAGCACATGAAGTGCTGCTGGATGTCACTAATTGTTAGGGAAACACAAATGAAAATCACAGTGAGATACCACATCATTATTTATTAGAATGGCATTTGTCAAAACACAAAACAAGAGCTACCGAGGACATGAAAGTAATACTTGTACGCTCCAGTTGGAAATTAAAAAGGTGTGTCAGCATGGAAAACAGTAAAGGTAGTCTCTAAAATCTGAAGTACAGAATCATCACATAGTCCAGTAATTTCACTCTTAGAATCTATCCACCAGAACTGGTAGCAGGCTACATTCCAGTAGTAAAGAGGTAAAAGAGAAAGTAACCCAAATCAGTGAATGAACAAACAAAACATGGTATAAAGCTTCAAACCCATTATTATTCGACCCTAAAAAGGAAAGAAGTCATGACATGTGACAACATAGAGCAATCTTATGAGCATTATGCTCACTCAAATATGTCGGACACAAAATGATAATCCCATAATTCTATTAATATGAGCTATCTAGAGTAATTAAATTCACAGAAACAGAACAGTGGTTATTAGGAACCTAAGCGGCGAATGGGGTCGGGGGGGGGGGGGGGGGGGGGGGGGGGGGAGTTTAAGTATTTAACAGGAACAGAGTTTCTACTTGGGATAGATAATGACAAAGTTCTAGAAATGGGTAGTGTATATATACCAAGTAAATATACTTAGTGTCACTGAGCTGGGCTTCTGCTTTGCAACTTAGTATCTATTTTACAGCAATAAAAATGGTTACAATGAGACTCTTAAGATCTGTACATTTTATCTCAAAGAAAAAAGTTCTTAAAGAAAAAGATATTGTCTACACTTAATTAAGTTAAGAACAGGATGAAGACATTTTTATAAGCAGAAGGTAAATAAAGATAGCAAATTTAGGGGTAAGGACAGGGTGAGGTAGGCCTGGTTCATGAGCTTACTATGTTTGTGCTGCAAGTCTATAGTAATGTTGGCCTAAATTCATGATATATATGTACTTCTTTGGAAATAACATGAGAACTTATATGTCTAGAACCTAAGAAGGCAGAGAAATCAAATTTATTCATAAAAGCTGGACAATCCAAGACTTAGATATCTGACATTGGTGGAATGACTGCTTTCTTCCCTTTTAGGATATGTCCTTACCAGTACTGACTGCTGTTTCAGAGCTGGGAGAGATGTATTTTAAAATATTCCCTTACTCAGAAACAGTAAGTTTTCTGCAATGAAAATAAAAGCCCTGATGATAAAAGAGCAATGAAGGTTGTTAAGATTTAGACTTTCTCCACAGATCAAAGAGTGACTATGAGGCTAGGAGTGGTACCTAGGAGTAAACTTTAGCTAGCATATATGTACAGATCCATGAATATAGCCATGGAATTGATACTAATGTAAATTTTTTCCCCTAAAGAATTCATGATGGCCTTTTTGGGCAATGTACATACATATCAAATCAGCCTCAATAGAAAATCCTTATTAAATGTAAAATGATCCTGAATACTTGAAAAACCAACAATTATTATCAAAGTAATTATTCCTATCACAAATTAAAGTAACAAATATAAACATTTAAGCCTCAATATTTTCATAGTTCTGCTATTTCTTTTAAAATATATTTCTATTGGCTGGAGAAATGGCTTAGCAGTTAAGAGAGCACTGGCTGCTCTTCCAGAGGACCTGGGTTCAATCCCCAGCATCCACATGGCAGCTCACAACTATCTGTAATTCCTGTTCCAGGGGATCTGACACCCTCACATGCAGATATACATGCAGGCAAAACACCAATGCACATAAAATACAAATAATTCATATATATATTTCTAGAGGCCAGAGAAATAGCTCAGTGGTTAAAAGCACTGGCTGCTCTTCCAGTGAACTGGAGTTCAACTCTTAACACCCACATGGTAGCTCACAACCATCTTTACTTTAGTTCCCGGGGATCCAATGCCCTCTTCTGACCTCTGCACACATGGTGCACAGACATACATTCAAGCAAAACACACATAGATTCATTCAAATGTCTTTTCTTTGAATGTCCATTCTTTGGTACATTTGTCTTTGCTTCAGAAATGTAATCCAAAAATGCAAATCTTTGTTTTTTCAAAGGGTACATGGTTGGTTGTAATATAAAACAGGGAGGTTTAGAAAAGTACAAAGACCTAGGTCAGAGTCTCCTTCTGCTACAATAAGCTCTTGGTCAATAATATGTTTTTGAGGCTTGGTTTCTCATCTATAAAACGTAAATAGTAACAGTACCAACTTCAAAAGGTTATCGTCAGAGTTAACCTTGCATAGATCCTGGTTTACTGAATATTCAAGTATGCTATAAGTGACAATAGAGCAATGACACTTTTCAAGGACTGACCTTGACTACACCTTCTACACCTCGCTTTGCACACAGATACCAAGGTGTATCATGCCTCAACTTTTTGTCTAAGTTTCACCTCATGTTAACCTGCCTAGAATCTGCCACAAAATTCCTCACTCCACTTACCTAAGTCCGATAAATGTTGGTCATTGAAGAGCCATCTAGTGTTATACTTACTGGTACTCCTTATCTGGGTCTGGTGAGTACCCTCATATTTCAGTACTGCAGACAGTAGCAATTGGTTAAATAACCTGGTCTACCATTGCACAGTAACAAGTATATAAGAAACTAAGACACAATAGTGCATAATAAGAACCAGATTCTGTTGACTTGGGGCTGAGGTAAATTTTCAAGTTGCCTTATTGTACATAGCCACCCTGCCCATGCAGAAAAATCTTATCAACATCTGCTCTTGCCATTTTATTTTTATTTAGTGTCAGCATCCTTCTTTGGATATGAATTATATGCTGACTTCCTCGGTACTATTTTGAAAACCACAGAGCACACTGATTTCTACCCTTTCAAAAGCAAGGGTGCCAGCTATTGTGCTAGCCCCTGTCACTCACCTCAGCCACCTGCTGGGTCCCCACTCTGTGCTGAACCAGCCCCTCCATATTTGTAGCCATGGTGAAGCAAGATCATTAGAGAACCTGTTTGGAAAGATGCAGCAACTTCTATCAGGTGTGGAAAACCAGGCTACTTGAAACTTATCACTCATCAAAATTCATCTTTGATACTGTCTTACAAGGACTATGCCTTTTGCAGGAGACAAAGCCAATAGGGTAAGCATATCCAGATATGCCATAAAATCAGTGTACCAAAATTTGTAAAAAACATTTCAATTAGGAAATTTCTCTTGGCAGATATAAATATGGAGGAATGAGGGACTTTACCTATCAGATCTTCTTGGTTTTGATTGCTGGGTTTACCTCTCAGAGGTGGGAACTACATGTATCTTTTTGGATAGCTCTTGGTCACAGCACACTGAGTAAAAAGGTGGCTATTTGAGAAAAGTCTGAGGTCAACTTTAGATAGAGTACTAGCTTGTTAGAGTGTTATCAACTAAACCTTTACTACTAGTGGCAATAGGAGAAGCAAAACCATGCCCAGCTTACACACTTCATTTACAGACTGAAAGACAAATGATAATCACCAAAGAGAGACAAAGACTATGTTAACAAGAACAAAGTGCCCATCAGTTTATTAATATATATTTGAGACAGGTTCTCACTGTGTAATTCTGGCTGGCCTTGAACTCCACACCTGCCTCTGCCTCCCTAGTGCTGGGATTAAAAAAGTATACAACCACACCTGGCTACATATATATATAAGTTATTATACATAATTAAGTTCCTAATATTACACTAATAGAAAAAGTATATTTGATGCCATCATTTACAAAATTTGAAGAAGATCATCTAAAGATCAAAAAGTCTGCTAGCCTCCTAAATCAAAGTCACTAAACACAGTCACTGCTGATCAAATAGAATCTTCATCTGTTCTGGTCACAAACTAAATACAATTTTCAATAAATTCAAAACCACAGAGAAGCCAGGTTTATTTGGAACAATTCATGATCATCTAGGCAGGTCCCAGGTTGAACATGAAAACAAGCTCTAGCTGAATTATGTTAAAGATTTGCACATAAAAACCATTAAGTGTTACTGCACAATATATCTGCTTTTAATAATACACAGATGTACACCGAGCTCATTTGCTTGCTTGGACTATTATACAATGAATACAGTTTCACAAAGTATCTTTCTATAGCATTCCTACCTATAAGGCACAGATCTCCAAGCTTCTTGACCGTGGTTATTCTCTGTATTTTTCTACCCACTATTAGGTAACCACTTCTATTATTGTAATTCCCATTCAGATTGTTTTATTGCCTAAACGATAAGTAGTGAATGAAGTGTGAAACTGTGGCTGACAACATAAAAGACCAAAACCTGTAAGCACAGGTCCTGCATCAACAGGAACATAATGTCAGGTCACAGATAATCAGTGATTCACACCTCACATAAGGCCAGGTATGAACTGTGTGGTAGCACTTTAGTCCTTCCCTTCTTTTTACTCTGTTTTCTTTCAGGGTATGTGGGATCAAATCTAGAGCCCATCACACATGATAAGCATATGTTCTACCAGTAAGCTACATTACCAGCCTGTTTATTTTTTTAATAAGTAGGTAAAACTTTTGTTTCTAGAGGGAAAAAAACAAGATGCAACAAGGAACATTTTGGTTTTTGTGTTGTTTTAGGTCTCACTATGATTTGGTTCTAACTTTGAGAAACATCTACATGTGCGAAGTTTAGATTTGCACTATTCAACAAAGAAAATAACTCAGAGTACATTATAGTCAGTAGGTTAACATATAGCAAGGACTAAAATCCAGACAGAGAGCCACTCATTTTATAACTCTGAAACATTATCAGTGTTTCTGCTGCTAACTGTACTTTGATTAAAAAAATAAGTGACTCTGAATATGAAAGATATTGTTAGAGATTTATTACTGAATATTATAGAAACATCAGAATATTCTTTAAAAGGCCCATCTTTCCATGGGGGTTTCCTACAGACAATTGTCTGAATTTCATGCTTAGCAACTCAGAAACTTACTGTAATGGTTCACTTTATGGCTTCTTTTTGCTTTTGATTTATATTGTTGAGGACCAAATTTACAGCCTTAAACATGCTATCACCAAACTGCACCCCTAGCTTTAATCACTTTAAATCTGTTGGGTCAAACAACTTTAGAGTTACGAGTCTCAAAATAATTCTAATAACCAGTATCTGTAAATATTAAGTCAGAAAAGAGTATACCTGCAGGCTTTACAAAGCTAATCATTCTGGATACTATTTGATTGTGTAAATGTATTCATTTGTAAACATCTCCATTTTCTGTTTACTTTCTTTAACATGTCTTGATGAACTGAGGTATGATACTAATGCTGAATGGGTCAATATTTGAGCAGTTTATATTAATTTTTTCACTTATTAGCATACAATGAGGGGAGCATGTGTATGTGACGATGCACATGTAGAGGTTAGAGAACAACTTGCAGTTGATCCTTTCTGCCTTTACAAGGGTTCTAAAGACTGAACTCAGATCACCAAGCCTGCAAGCACCATCCTGCCAACCCTGGCAGCCTACATGTTTATGTTTTAAGGACATTCTATCCCACCCTAGGGTTATAAATACCATATTAAGTATTTTTATTATAAATGCTAAAGAGTGCTATTACATTTTTAAATAAATTTTATTTTTTAAATATATAATGTATTTTTATTTTATGTTCATTGGTGTTTTGCATGTGTGTATGTCTGTGTAACAGTGTCAGAAGCCCTGGAACTGGGAGTTACAGACAGGTGTGAGCTGCCATGTGAGTGCTGGGAACTGAACCCGGGTCCTCTGGACGAGCAGACAATGTTCTTAACCACTGAGTCATTTCTGCAGCTCTCAAAAGTAATATTAACAGCAATTGTTTTGTTGTTGTTTGTTTTGTTTGGTTGGTTTGGTTTTTCAAGACAGGGTTTCTCTGTGTATTGTTGGCTATCCTGGAACTCACTTTGTAGACCAGGCTGGCCACATGCTGGGATTAAAAGGCATGTACCACCATGCCCGGCTGTCACTTACATTTTTAACCTCTTGATCCATCTTCCCATTGGTTGAGTTTGATGAGTGAGACACAGACATCTTAATTTGCCAGCACCATGCAAGAACAATGTGTTCTTTTCATTACTGAACTGTAACACCAAGCCTGCTGTAACTCAAGTTTCCTTCTGAGTGTGGATATAATGCCAGGCTCTCTATTCCACTACTAGTGCTATTTTTCTATTTATTTCCACCATTATTTCACTGTCACACCTTTACAGATCTTGTCCACTTCCTGAGGCATCTCTTGAATTCCCATAATTCTTGATCTCAATGTTGGTTTTCTACCTCCCAAGCAGCTTCAGTCATCAACTGCTAAATAAAAATGAAAGAGGAGGAATGTATGCCTCCTGAAAAGACAAGGAGAGATGGTGAGAGTAAGAGCAGAGAAACTGCAGACAACCACAATTCCAACTGAAGACTTATATCCAACTATAACAGACCGAGAGAGTGGGGTGTCAAAACTGGTTCTGATTTAACCATGTTAGAAAATATGTTGTCATAAACCAAAACAAATGGAAACTTCTTTTTGTAGGACAACACAATGCAAAAACAAAGCAAAATAAAATCTCAAGTGATGTCAGGAAGCAGGGCTGTGGGGGTGCCTTTAACTCAGTGCTCCTGAAATAAAGATAATGTGGACAAGATTCTCTCTTGTATGTGGTTGTATGATACAACCACAGGACAGCCCACAGATACAAAAGTCATACAGCAAGAGGAAGGTCAGAGCCTTGAGCAAAATATGGAGCACAAGTTTTCAATTAGAGGACATCTCCTTTCCAAATATGACAAGCTTCAAAGAATAGTGGTAGTTTGAAAAATTGTAGTCACTAACTTCATAACTGAAATTCAGAAACAACAGAACACCAAAACTAAAATCTATTATTACAAAGACAGGCTTTTAAGACCTGGGAGACCTCGAGGTGTGGTTCAGCAATAGAGAGCCTGCTTAGCGCGTGCAAGGCCTTGGGTTTGATCCCTATCACCAAAAAGAGAAACAGCTTTTAAGGAAAGCCTTCTTGGCTTGTGGAGGTAAGCTTAGCAAGACCAATAGTAACCAACAGCTGTTGTTGTATTAATACGCACTGTGGACAGAACACAGCTAGTTCTGGTGATAGAGAAACATAAAGATTGCTAGCTAAGACTGTACCCAGAGCTATACTGATAGAAGAAAACCCAACTAATTGCCAGAAAAGTTATAAAGACACAGCACTGAAAGTAAAATCATGTTTAAAATTCCAACTAGTCCCACCAACCCTTATTAAGTAATTGCTATGACCAGACAATGAGCTGAAGGTTGAGAATTAACAAAATAAGGGAGTCCTTGTCCTTGATGAATCTGATACAATTTAAACGCTATGGTTAGTGTCCCAAGAAAGTAACTCCTTCTGCTGAGGAACTAATATGAAGATCTTAAAAGACGGATAACTGAGAGGCCTCAGTGAGTAAAAGCGGCCTTGCCCTCAAGCCTGACAACCTGAGTTAGATTCCCAGGATCTGCATGGTAAAAGGAAAGAACTCCCTCAAGTTGTCCTCTATGTGCATGCTCTCCTTCTGGGCACAAATACAATAAAGATATCTTTAAGCTAGGATTTGAAAAGTAAAAATTTATCAAAGAAAGGGAGAGTGGAGAATATTCTAAGCAGACAGTTTTGTTCTTAACAAACTAGGTCTGACATAGAATAGGGTATTTGAGGGACAGCAAACAATATGCCAAAAACTATGTGAGAGGTCAGAGGCTGACACTGTGGAGGCTGGGGGAACCATCAATAGTTTTAACATGATCATATCTGATCCTCAACAAAAGAAATTCTTTTATGATAGCAGGGTAGAGGTGACATAAAAAGGAGTATTACAGACAGGGGCCAGTGAGGAATCCACGACAGTACGAAATGAAGGTAGATCCTTAAATTTAATTTAAACTAATGAGTTTATCCAGGACAGCACATGATTGACAGCAGGGCATAAGTAAAAACTGGTGCAGACCACAGGGTAACAGATTCACAAAAGACTGACAGTTGATGAAACCCTGTCTTCAGTTAAGCAGGCTTACTGATCCTAACAGTGAACCAGGCTCTTGATGGAGAATACCTGGTCTCTCTCAGTGGCCAGGAAGTGTAGCTATACCACTCAGAAACATAAAAACTGCCTTCACTAACAGGAATCTAGGATCCTATCTTTCCTTCCATGAACAAGTGATTTAGATCACTCATGCTTATGCACAGATTGCCTGATGCAGAACTTCACAAAAGTCAAAGTGCCTACTGTCCTGAGCAAGTCTCCCCTGGTTCTGAAGCTCAGACGCTAAGCTGACCTAATACTGACCACATCAGACTGTCAAGACTAGGTAAAATGTTTATATTGGACCTAGAACTCTCAGTATGTTGCAGCTACTATTTGTTTGAAGGTGCTACTTTTACCTTCTCAAAAAAAAAAAAAATCTGACGGCAGAAACTAAAGCTGTGAAGCATACCTTAAGATCTACCTGAGATTGAACTATAAGTACATTATACAAAAGTCAAGAGGCAACTGTAATTCACACTGTTAAACTGCAAGTTGGGCAAAATGAAAGGGCTGAATTAGGGTATAATCTCAAATAATTAAAAACAAATCAGGGGGGCTGGAGAGATGGCTCAGTGGTAAAGAGCATTATCTGCTCTTCCAAAGGTCCTGAGTTCAATTCCCGGCAACCACATGGTGGCTCACAACCATCTGTAATGAGGTCTGGTGCCCTCTTCTGGCCTGCAGACATAAACACAGACAGAATATTGTATACATAATAAATAAATAAATAAACAAAAAAAATATTTAAAAAAAAATAAAAACAAATCAGGGCCAGGCATAGTGTGCATGCCTTTGAACCCAGTACCCAGGAGGCAGAGGCAGGTGGATCTCTAAGTCTGAAGCTAGCTTGATCTACATACATAGTGGCTTCAAGATCAGCAAGCATAAGGTTGTAAGACCCTAACTAAAAAAATATCTAATGAACATCTGAAAGACACAAAGGGGGGTAGGGGGCTGAAGAGATGGCTCAACTGTTAAGAGCACTGGCTGTTCTTCCAGGTCTTGAGTTCAATTCCCAGCAACCACATGGTGACACACAACCATCCTTAATGAGATCTGGTGCCCTCTTCTGGACTGCAGGGATACATGCAGGCAGAACACTGCATAATTAATAAACAAACAAATATTTTAATAAGAAAGATACAAAGGGAAGGGAAGAAGGGCAGGTAGGCAGACTGGTTGAGATGGCACACATCTTTAATCCCAGCATTTAGGAGGTAGAGGCAGGCCATTGCCTATGAATTGACCATCCTGGTCTATATAGTGTATTCCAAGTCAGCCAAAGTTACATGGTAAGCCCTTGTTGAAATGGATTAAATAAAAATGCTGCAGGATCCCTGGCTGCTGTAGCAGCAGTCCCCGAGTGGGGGCAGACAGTGGGCCCCAGTCTCAGGCAGGGAGCTGCATGGTGGGTGAGTGGCCTCCATGGGGCAGCCAGTCCCACAAAGAGAGACAGACAGATGGGCACACCATGAGACCACACCGTAGGTCTCCAAAGGCAGCTGGTCCCAGGCAGTGGGCCTGAGACAGAGACATGGATAGGCACATCATGCAGAGTGAGGTTGGATATTTATTCAATGGGTTATGGAGCGGGGAGGGAGAAGGAAAGAAGAGCAGAGAGAGGGAGGGAGGGAGGGGACAAGTGGGGAGAGGCCTGCCTCTGAGAGAGAGAGAGAGAGAGAGAGAGAGAGAGAGAGAGAGAGAGAGAAGGGCAGAAGTGGGGAGAGGTAGAAGCTGCCTCTTCGAGAGGGAGATGGAAAAGGGGAAGAGACAAGACTCAGGCTGCAAGCAGGAAGGAAGATCTGCCTGCCTCAGCGGATGGGGGAGGGAGTGGGCATGGCTTGTCTCTTAAAGAGACAGAACAGATCATTACACCTGTCTCACAAAAAAAAAAACCACAAACATCAAAAAAAAAAAAGAAAAAAGGAAAGAGGAAAAGGAAAGATACTACAGGCTAGAATTTCTTAGTATAGTTTAATTATGTTCTGTTAGAAACCTATTTATGTTCATAACAAAATAAAAATCTGGGAAACCACAAACTACATCAGAACAGGATTTGAAATTAAGACATGAAAAATCCAAGTTCTGTATAATACAACTGTTCTTCAATAGAAAACATGTTGCTTCGGTGCTTTTTAAGCCAAGTTTAGATCAATACCCAGACATCAAAATCGTGATGATTTTTAAGACTCAAAATCACTTTTAAGTCTCTGGGTCATGTTATTTCCTGCCCACCACGGCCATACAAAGGAAACTAGTTTCTTCCAGTAAGTAAAAGGAGAAATGATATTCATGTGAGGGGATGGGGTAGAACAAAGAAGGGAGAGCAGGCAAAACAAAGAGCTCTCACAGCCCTGTTGTTCCTATGCTACTGGGGCATTGCTAAAGGTTTCTGTGTGAAGATTGCTCCTAAATTTGCACACTGTGGGTTGGTTTCCTCATCCTACCAAAGACCCCAGTGTAATAATGGCGATACCAATTGTTTCTGTTATGTATGTTGGGGTAGACAACTGGAATAGCAGAATAAACTTCTGGGCAAGTATAACATATTTTGTGTCAAACTATGCATGCTTTGATCTTCAGCACATATACGCTCCAACAAGGAAGGCAGGAGAACAAACTCACAAGTAAACTTAAAGTGATCCAGATGCTAATGAAGTGCTAGGCTTCCATCTCATCTCTCTCTGACTCACACTACTGCCTCTAGATCACAATACTCTTCAAAATAACTTCCCAAGAAAAACAAAAAGTCAAGAAAGAAAACCAGAAATAGTAACCAATCTCTTTCATTCACAGGCTAGAACATTTAATAACGAATATAAACAACTACTAATTCCTACATGTGACACACTTCATTACTGCCATCAGGAATTTATGACCTAGCTCTACCACAATTTCTTAGGAATCCAAAAATACTTTTACTATTTTAGCTACACAGAATCTATACTAAGCAGAAACTGTGAAGATAAAAAATAAAACAGGGTTTTATTTTAACACTTTTAAATAAAAAATTTTACTGAACTACAACATACAAATACAGAAGTGTTCAAGCTGTAAACACTGTGATGACACTCTACTAACAGAACACATGATCACACCAGAAAACAAAAGTAACAGCAGCCTGAAGTCTCTGATGCACCTCCCATTGTCACTAACTTTTCCTTTGTTCTCCTCACATCTATTATCAAGAAGATTTTTGCTTGCTATTGAACTATATGTAATATACTTTAGGTCTGACTCCTCATGTTCATCACTGTTTTGTGAAAACCATGAGCAGTCAGTCCATTTTCATTACTGCCTAGGAATCTAACATATGACTATACCACAAGCCACTCATTTACAGCTTTTGAGTTTTCAGCTTGTTTGTAGTCTGGAGTTCTTATGACCAGTGTTTACTCATGCCTTGTGGTAACTGAGATCTTGTCCTGGCTTGTCTCTAACTCAATTATCTTCCTGTCTCTGCTGGAATCAATGCCCATCAGACCTTACTTTTTATTTGTGGTGTTAAGAGACAGAACTTAGGTCTTCATACGTGGTAGGTGTGGGGGCCAGCCATGATAAGCTAAGTATGGACAGGTCACCCAAAGGAAATTCTTTATTTCCAACCATTATTACCTGCCAGAGTAGAACTGGTCCTCAATAAATTTAATAAGAGGCCTGAGTCTCAGTAGTTTACCCTGAAGTAATACCTAGTAGCAGGAAACAACCACAAGCTAAGATAACGCGACCCCCATTCAAGAGCAGATCATTCAAAGGAAATGCCTGGCATTCCAAGCTCTGTAGATAGAGACACCTGTCAGCACACATTCACCAGGACACCCTAGACAAATGTCCTGAACCTCGGAGACCCCTCACCCCCACCTTTACTACTATAAAACCCAATTCTAATTGAGCTCGGGGCTCTCTGGTTATTCCAATACATTGGACATGCGGAGAGACCGAGTTTGCAGACTTGATTAAAATAAAGGCTCTTTGCTTTTACGTAAAGGACTTGTTTCCTTGTTGGCCTTGAGGGGACTTGGGCATAAGTACAAATTTTACCACTGACATTCACTCCCAAGCCCTTTTATTTATTTTCATTTACTTCTGGCCTTCAGGCGTATGTGCATGCAGGACGCTGTACATGTAAATCTTTAAAAAAAAAAATCCTATACTGTCAGGAGGTGGTGGCACATGCCTTTAATCCCACCACTTGGGAGGCAGAGGCAGGAAGGGCTCTGAGTTTGAGGCCAGCCTGGTCTGCTGAGCGAGTTCCAGGACTCGTTCCATAGCTACTGAGAAACCCTGTCTCAGAAAAAAAAAAAAAATTCTTATCAGGTGTAACAGGAATATGAATTTCAGATGATGATCACACACAGAAGAAAACAGTCAGCCGGTAAGTGGGATATAATGGCACACCCCTTTGATCACAGCACTGGAGAGGCAGAGGCAAGTAGATCTGAGAGTTTCAGACCAGCCCAGAGTCTCTAAATAAATAACCCTGTCTCTAAATAAATAAATACATAAATAGGAAACCAGCGATAAAGCAAGACACTAAAATGGAAGGAATTTATATCAGATATGAGGCTGGTTTCAATGAGCTTCAACACCAATTCCCACTCTGTTTTTCAAAACAGGGTTGCAGGCCTGGAACTCAATTATATGGCCCAGACCGGCTCCAGTCCCCTCATTCACTTCTCACTCCTTCACAGATGGTCCCTGCTGGTATTTACTGAAACCACATTGGTCTTCACTCTGATGCTTAAAACAACCTTTGGAGCAAATGGCACATAGGAGAACTCCAAGACAAATACCCAAAAATAATTCTCATATGTGGAACAACTGAAACAAGACATAGGCCAGCTCCTCACCACAGGCTCACCTTTCTTGTCTGCCTTCACTGGGGCAACTCCTCACCCAGCTCTCTCCCATCTTAGTGCTGGCTCCCTTTCTCCCAGTCTACAAATAGATAAACCTCAAAAAGGCTACTTATCAAGTTTCTGGATGTCACTGCCCAAACTCCTTCTATCACATCCGGTCACTTGGCTCCTTGAAGACAACATTAAAAATTTCCCCACACAAGACCTGCCTATAGTCCCAGAAGCTCAGGAGGATCACTAAGGGCCAAGGTATAAAGGTCAGATAAGCAATAATCTCAAACCAACAGAACTAAACAAAACAAACAAACAAACAAAAAAAACTCAAAATTCCTAGAATTACTCTTCTACGTGAAGAAACTATAGACATAGACCCTACTAAAACTTCAATACAGAGTTCTCATTATGTAGACCTAGCTGGCCTGGAACTATGTAGAGCAGGCTAGCCTAGAATTCAGAGATACACCTGCCTCTGCCTTTTATGTATGGAGTCCTGCACCGCCAGCACACCTGGTGGGGTCTCTTCTTTAAGGTATGAATGACTACAGGCTGACAAAGAGTTGGAGACCAAGTAAATAGGGGAAAACAGCAGCTGCATATTAGGTAGCTGTGTCTCCTATTAAAATGTCCCTTAGTGGTTAAACTTCAAATGGGCTGTTCTTGCTATATCAGAAACTAAGACCTTTTTCACACGTGTCCATGAAGCAAGGGTCTGCATCCTCAAAGTATCTGATATTACAGTACCAATCGCATTGTCATTTTGACATCTCCAGCTTTTGGAAACAGAAAGTCCAAAAGGAAAAGTCACCATGCTTTGGGAGGGGAAAAAGAGGTCACCTTACTCCATGAATATTCTATCACCTCATAAATATTCAGGAAAAGTTTAAAATTCACAATATAGAATGAACTGGGCTGCAAGTCACTTTGGGACAGCCTACTACAGTAATCTCTTTTTCTGGTAGTGTTTGCTTAGTTTAACTTAAGTGGTTTCTTGAAACATCCAAAAGAATTAAAACTGTGACTGCTAATATTACTTAAAAAGACACTGTTGTTTTATTTCAAATATTTGTACTTTTTTTTTTTTTTTGGACACAGGCTGCTCTTATGTAGCCCAGGCTGACCTCAAACTTTCTGTGTAGTCAAGGATGCCACTGAACTTCTGATTCTGCCTCCACCTCCCCAATGCTGGGGTTACAGATATGCATCACTACAACAGGTTTATGCAGTGTTAGGAATGGAATTTGAGGCTCCTCGCATGCTAGCTAGCCCTTCCTATTATATTAAATACAAATATTTTAGTTATCAAATTTTCCAATGGAAGCCTGACATAGTTTGTAAAATTTGCTTTTCACTTTGGTAAACAATTAAAATGAGGTTTCCAATAACTTCATGTCAATCAATTTTATCTCTGGTAAAAATAAAAATGTAAAAAGAATGTCTGCTGAAGTCCAATTCAAATTCCCTGCAAGGTATATCAGACATTTTATTGTTGTTTGTGCTAACCCAGCTGCCAAATAACCATTCCTAAAAAGGCACCAATTAAACATGCAGCACTTAGCTATCAGCAGTATCATCAATTAACAATTTACTCGCCAGAAAGTGTCAGGCATTCTGTTAAGTACTAGATGCATAATGATTTCCAAAATAACCCTGTCTGCCTAAAGCTAATACTGTACTTGTGAAGCTAGACATTAATCAAGCAATCACATAAGGGAGTAATTGCAAAGTGAGATAAAAAGCTATAAAGGAAAAGAACACAATATAAAGAATCTGTCCTAGAATGGCATTGGAAACCAAGAAGAATGTCCCCAGAAAGGCATGCTCTGGCGTAGATCTGCATGACTAGGGCTGGAGGAGGAATATGAGGGGCAGGCATTTGATATCAGAGTGAAAGGCCTGGAGAAGATAGATGAAAGCCACTTTGTCAAGAAGATAGTGGGCCAGTGTGTCAAGAGCACAGAGAATTACGCAGCCCCGGGATAAGAAAAACAAGCCTCAGTAGGGCTTCTACCACTAATGTAACTTGTAAATTATAAAGCACGCCATATTTTTGTTATTATTACTGGGTCCAAAGTTTTCTAAATAAACTTTTGTATTGAGTACTAAACAACTATCGGAAAAAAGGAGTCAAATCCCAGTGCTCCAATCCAGTGCCTATGCTCCTTCCTACACATGCCAATGTCCTGAACGGATAACTACTGTTTCATAATGTTTTACATTCAGTACACACTATACACCAGGCACTATAAACTATTTACATAAACTCATTTAGCCCTCAATTCTGGAGGGAGGGTTCTATTGTACAGATGAGAATACTGAGGCTCAAACAGTTAAGTAACTTGCCCCAAATCATACTGCTTAGTAAACTGAGCTATTAATCACTATGGTTGACGTCTACTTTGTTGCATCCAGAGTTGGAAAGAAAAGAATTCATGCGTTATTTGGGGATTCATGGCTCAGTCATCTTCGTACTCTGGCCTAGCGCTAGAGCATTAGTGGAGTTCAGCAGATAGCTGACAGCTTCAAAGGGGCACAAAAAGTCGAGAAAGGCTTTAAATCTGGAAGTAAAGTAGTTTTTCTGAGGCTCTCCCTCCAAGCCAGGCGTTCACGTCCAAAGCCTTCCTTTCCTATGTTCAAACCCGCACTCTGGAACCCTGCTCTTTTCCTGAACTCGATTCTCAGAGAAGCCCGCCTTCCCGGTCCTCCAGGCTAATCTAATGCCCTCTCGACTCCTTCAGCACATTACCCAGTTTCTTTCGTGGAACTGACTACCCTCGGAGCCTTTGCAACCTCCCCTCCCCCGCCAGCACCCAACCCTCTGGGAGCGAATGGCTCCGTGACCAGCTGAAAATCCGGATGGATCCCCGGCGCCAAAAACTAAGTACGTCTGTGTTGAATGAACGAAGGGGAAGAGAATCACCTCAAGTTTTCCACTCCAGTCGGTTCCATATCGTTATTTTTCCACAACACCATTTTAGAGCTAGGGATGTAACTCAATGGTAGAGCCGGCCTCAACACCACAATAAAAAGGAAAAACAGCTAACACCACCATTTGCAAATGACTCTGCGGCTCGAAGAGGAGCCTGGACTCCATTTTCTGAGAATAGGCCCTCAAACAATGCTGAGGAGAGAGGCGCGGCTTGGCAAAAACGCCTGGCGTCCCGATTTCACTGACTGAAACCGAGCCTGCGAGAGGGACTCCATACAGAAGCGGGAGGCAAGCGCGAACCCCAAAGAGCCTCCGCGTGCCGACGAGCTCTTCCCTCCGGGCCGCGCCATAGGTTCAAAAGGCGTCATCGGCTCCCCGGCCCGAGCCCCACCGCCTTCCCTAGCGAGGCTGGCCCGCCCGGCCTCACGCCCCTCACCGGCGGCCCCCGGGGACCTCCCTCTCCCGCCCGGACCAACCAGCACAGCCCCGGGGCGGCGCCGCGGGCCGCGACCCTCCCGTCGGGGGGCGATTGGCCAGCCCGGCCGTCACTCAGGAGGTCGCGCCCTGCCCACGCCTCCCTCCCTTCCACTCCACCCTCCCAGTCAGGAAAAAACGGCGGTTGGGCCAGGGTGGCAGCCAACGGCAGGCGGGGAGCGCCGGGGTGAGGAGCGGGGAAGCACAGGAAGAAGCCGGCGGGGCAGGCCATGCGCGCGCGCCGAGGGGAACCCGGCCGTTCGGCGCCGCGGGAACAAGATGGCGGCGCTGGCGGAGGGCCAGGCGTGAGGCGGGGCCGCGGACATTCCCCCCCTCCGCCCCCGCGGCGCGCGGCCGGCCCGGTCAGGGCAGCGGCTCGCAGGACTCGGCTGCGGGCGGGGAGGGGAGTGGAAGAGAGGGGAGGGGAGGGCGCGGCCCGGCCCACTATGCAAAGCGCCCGCCGCCGCCGCCGCCGCCGCTACCGCCCCGTGGCAAAGGTAAAAGGCCGCGTTCGGCCTCCGCGGCCTCCATGGCGGCGCAGGCCCGCCCTCCGCCGCGCCGCGGCCCTGCCCCGCGGGCTTGCTCTTACCTCAGGCTCTGGCGCCACAACAGTCTCGGAGCAGGTCCCGTGTCTGCGGCGGGCGCCCCCGGCACGGAGGGCGAGACGCGGAGCCGGACGGGCGCCGGAGGGCAGGAGCCTGGGGGGGCTCGGGCGGCCGGGACGCCGCGGCGGGCCGGTGCGGAGCGGGGCGGCGGGCCGGGCCCTGGCGCCGCCGGGGTCGCGGAGGGACCGCGCTTTGTTATTGTTTTTGTCAGTGAAAGGTCAGAGTTCGTGACCCCGGTGCCGCTGCCGCCGCCGCCCGCGCGCTGGGAGGAGGAGGGCGAATGTTCCTCTTCCTCTTCCCGGCGCCAGCCTCACCGCGGCGGCGGGGGGCGGGCGAGCACGCGATTGGCTGAGCGCGCGCGTGCACCGGAACGCCGCGGCTGCCGCCGGAGTTGAGGGCCGCGGGCCTGAGCCGGGCAGGTGCGGTGGCTCCCGCAGGCCCCGCTCGCCGACTGAAGAAACGGCCCGCGGCTGGCGCTGAGCCGGGAGGTGGCGAACCGGCAGTTTCCGGGGAGGGCCCCGAGCTCCCGGTACCGGCTTCGGGTGGACGGGAAATTTTGTATTTTAAAGCTCCGGGGACGCGCCAGCTTCTGGCGGGACCAGGCAAGTGTGCTGACGCCCCGGGGCCGGTTTTTCAAATAGCTGCTCAACCTTGGCACGCGACCTTGAGGAGGGGTCCCGTGCCCCTCCCCTGCGCCAGCTGGTCACGCACTGAGTGTGGTTCCGGAAAGCCTCTGGCTCCTTGATCTCACAACTTCTGGGTTATAGTTCTCAAGTTAGTTTTGATTGGGCTTGGGAAGGTGCCGGCGGTCCTCGGTGCCTGCCCGCAAATGTTCAGCCATTCCCGCACGCTTTCCGTGGTGTGTAGATTGTAGATACTCTATCAATTGAGCACTCCTCCCGCTTCTTGCTCATTAGAAATAAAAGCCTCCAGATAATAGGTTAACCAAATGTTGCGTTAGACGGGCTTTCATCAGCGTGACTCCAAATCTGAGTATTCTGGCCGTAATCTTAGTTGAATTTCTATTTGGTATCATGTGTTTTAAACGCACTTCCCTGTTCTCTCCTCACCTAGAAAAGTGTGTCTCTGTGCCCTACAGACCCTGAAGCTTTAGAAGGAGCCTCCACGGGATCTGGTAAAATGACAAGGAAGTTTTTCTCATTTATAGGACATGTGACCCAGAGAGCTCAGTGTCATGCCCTCGGTAGCCCACATATAAGTCTGTATACAAATCTTTGTAAATATGGAACGCTCTGGTATATATGTATATGTACTTTTCCAAGAATTTAAGTTTGTAATGCTAAATAATACTTAGAGATATAGTGTAAAAATTCACATTAAATGAGCTTTTGGGAGGAACATTATAATTGTACAAGATTTACAAATAAATTGTAATGAATGTACCTATCTTGGCTTATAGTTTTCATTTTCTTCAGTTAATATTCTGGCTCTGCAAATGCACCTTTTTTTTTCGATTTTTCGAAACAGGGTTTCTCTGTGTAGCTTTGGACACTGTCCTGGCACTAGCTCAGTAGACTAGGCGTGCCTCCAACTCACAGAGATCCACCTGCATCTGACTCCCGAGTGCTGGGATTAAAGGTGTTCGCACAACCACCCTGCAAATGCACCATTCTTAAACTGCCACTTCAACACAGGAACTGGATGGAATCCACATTAAGTAACCAAACCAATAATGTATGCACAGTAAGCAAAACCAGGGCTCCTATCAGCCATTTGAAGCTACTAGTGGTAGAGTTGACCACATTTGCAGTAATAGTAAGTAGCTTTTTGGGTAAATTGTAGCAACTTTTCTCTTGAAACTAGCATATGAACACATCTGCACAGATACATTGTTAGCAAGTAGCGAGTTTGCTATCTGAGTTTGCAAGGCTTTGTAACATTTTAATACATTTAGGGTCACATAGAAAATGGCACGTCCTAAAGAGGATTATATTGGTTATAAGCTTACCTGGTGGTTTCTGTTACCATCCACATTTGAATTTGTAGTGCTTTTATTTAGAAACAGGATCTCACTATGTTCTAGCTGGCTTAGAACTCTGGTGTGATGGTGCACCCTTTTAGTTCCAGCACTTGGGAGACAAATGCAGACCAATCTCTGAGTTCAAGATCAGCCTGCTCTACGCAGTTCCAGGACAGCCAGAGTTATGTAGAAAGAACCTTTGGTGGGGGGAGCAGGGGGAACTGGTCTCAACTCACAGCTAGACCTGTCCCTTACCTCCCAAATGCTGGTCTAAAAGGCCTGCTTCACTGCTTCATTTTACAATGCCATCAACAT
The DNA here is from genome assembly GCF_982192425.1 of Myodes glareolus. Lineage (NCBI taxonomy): Eukaryota > Metazoa > Chordata > Mammalia > Rodentia > Cricetidae > Myodes > Myodes glareolus. The sequence continues at coordinate 59,237,647 of NC_142028.1, forward strand.
TAATTACCAGCCTTTGATATAAGGTTTTTCCACTGGGGTGTACTTCCGGACTGCCAGTCTCGTTTGTTCTGCAGCAGTGTCCAGCCAGGGTCTGTTGGGGCTGCCATCAACATTTCTCTTCGACACCACAGATGACACTGATGTGTCCCATGCTTTAATCAATGATCTCATTGCCAAAATGTATAAGGTAAAACAAATTTTTTAAAATGTGTCCCAATTTGTCCTTGAAATTCACTGTGTAGTTAAGGATAACCTTGAACTTCTGACCCTCCATCTCTGAAATACTGGAATGTACCACCACGTCCAGTTTAGGTAATGCTTTGGGTGTGTCCTAGGGTTTCCCTTACTGGGGTGAAACACCAATTCCAAAAGCAACTTGGAGAGGAAAAGTTTTATTTTGCTTACACTTCTGTATCATAGATCATCATCAAAGGTGGTCTGGGTAGAAACTCAAACAGGGCAAGATCCTGGTGGCGGGAGCTGATGCAGAAGCCTTGCAGTAATGCTGCTTACTGGCTTGCCAAGCCTGCTTTCTAATAGAACTCAGGACTACCAGCCTCGGGTGGCACTCTCCCAATGGGCTAGGCCCTTCCATGTCAAGTACTAATTAAGAAAGTGCCCTACAGGCTTGCCAGCCCAGTGTTATAGAGGTATTTTCTCAGTTGAGGTTCTTTTCTCTCAGAGGACACTAGCTTGTGTTAAGTTGACATAAAAACTAGCCAGCATGGGATGGAACCCAGGGCTGAATGCACACTAGGCAAGCACCCTTCCAGTTGAGCAGCGTCCTCAGCCCAAAACAAAACTGCTTAACCTTTCAAAGTGTAGTTTGAGAAGATTTTTTTTTGTTTTTAAATTCTGACCATTTAGTGAATTGTGAATTGCTCTGTCATGGACTGGGACTTGGGAGTGGTGTGTGAGCCTGTGCACTCTTGGGTGAAGGTTATCTGAGACTCTCCCCGCACTGTGGGCCATGGAAAATGTACCCTGTCCCTGTCTCAGCCGTGATGCTGTAGTGTGAATGTGGAGGCTGTCCAGCAGCAGCGCGGGACAACAATGGTCTCCATGCTGTCCCATCTTTACCAAGGACCTCAGAGAAACTAGGTCCAGTGATAGTCCTCAGCTGGGATAAGAGCCTGGGTCTTCTGGCTCCTTGCACACTCTATGGATGAGTGGTTCTCTGACTCAGTGGTCCCTTGAGCAGGTCTTTTTCATCGTACCAATATAGTTTGTGATCAGTGGTTGATCTGAGACCTTTAGAGAAGGAACTGTAACTAGTGTTTCATCGTTGAACCTAACATGAAATAAACACTTACATTTGATGTTATTTTACATCTACATCTAACTGAAAATCCTGACTCAATGAACATAAAATTAAGTTACTGTTAAGGAGCAGATGCTGCTTTTTAATGTACTGCTTTTATGATAGTATAGGCAGCAGTTTCGGGCCACAGTGCAGCTCAGTGACTGGGGCCTTGCCTAGCATAGGTGCTAGGTACTCCACCCCCCAACACTGCAGTAAGAAAATGTTTTCCCTTTTTTTGTAACATAAAGCTGATAGTGTCTGTATTTTCTTAGAGGGAAGGCTTAATAATTACCTTTCATAAACATGTAGGAATGTCAGGTTTTCTGTAATGGCTCATGCTTTATTACTATGTAGCAATCATTTCATCAGACCTCTCTTCATGTTGCTTGTATAATTATTACATGCTTGCAAAATAAACATGAAGCTCGTGTAGTTGTTAGGCTTATTGTTAAAAACGTGGAATTAGAACAGACAGCGTGAATAGCAGACTGCGTGATCCTGGCATGTTTATACTGCTTCATCTTACAACAACCTTGTGAAGCGTATGGTATTGTTCTGTTTTTACAGCTGGAGAGGTCAAGGCCCAACATAGGAGGATGACTTTCCCCGAAGTCACGTGTTGGCAAGTGAAGCGCTTACTAATAGATATTTCTGCCCTTGAAGACTGAGAAAACTACCCCCACCTTCATGTTTCTGTCAGAGTTGGCCTCTGTCAAGGGTACTTGGGCAGGTCACAATGTCTATTCTATTTGAGTAGCCAGCCTCCTTTCTTAAGGAAACTGAAGTCCTGAAGGTGGATGATGGCTCCAGAACACAGGGACATGGGAAGTATTGCCCCTTCGTGAATTGTTTTGACCTGAAATACCCAGACCTCGCAGAAGAAGCGGCAGGGGGCGTGGGGAGATTTCCAAGTTACATTTGGCTCAGATATCTTAGAGCCAGAGTTAGTTTGTGGAGGAGGCATGAATCTTGAGATTCTAATGGAAAATAGATTATGTTCTTAGAAAGCTGTACATGGCCCTGATCCCCAGCTCTCAGAGCGAGCATAGTCATGAAGTGGTTTTGCTTTCTTGAATATTGTCTAACTAGGAAATCAGCGAAGGGCTGGGAGGACAAATGAAGTGGCCCTCTGTGAGCAGTGCAGCTCTAGCCTGAGGAACGGGGCAGACCTCTGTGAGCAGTGCAGCTCTAGCCTGAGGCATCCAAGCTCCCAGCCACAAGGTCCTCAGCCTCTAGATTTTTTTAAAAAGCTTTCTTTTGTGTGTGTGTGTGTGTGTGTGTGTGTGTGTGTGTGTGTATGTGTAAGATTTATTCATTATGTATACAGTTTTCTGTCTGCATGCATGCCTGTTCACCAGAAGAGGGCATCAGGCCTTATAGATGGTTGTGAGCCGCCATGCGGTTGCTGGGAACTGAACTCAGGCTCTTTGGAAGAATAGCCAGTGCTTTTAACCTCTGAGTCATCTCTCCAGCCCTGCCTCCTGATTTTTTTTTCAAAAAAAAAAAAAAACTTGCTGCTAAGTAGAAGTGCAGTTGCTTGTCTTTGTGTGGGGAACAGGGATCTGCATCTTCTTGCTGACCTTAGGTTAATCCTGTCTTTCGTCCTATCCTGCCCTTCCAATAGGCCTGTGCCTCAATTCTGAGCCTATCCATGGGCAGGGTCCTTTGTATGCCCCTCTGCAGGCACACTGGTAATGTTTCTCCCTTGCTAAGCCAATTGCTGTGGTGTGAAGTGCTCTTCCAAAAAACAAGTGGATATTTTCTGCATTCCCCTCCTGTCACCCTCTGGATTATGTTCATTTGTCATCTTTCCTGTTTGGGAAGAGAGCCCAGAAATGCACATTTTTTGGCTCTTACTATGCAACACCCAAATTATATGGCCTCAAAACCAACAGTCACCTTTCTGGCAAATTACAATCTGGACTTCTAGGATCAGATATGTGATGACTGGACCTGGAGACATCCATGTCTGACTGATGCTGTCAGTTTGAACTTCCATGTGGTCTCTGTATGTGGCCAGCTCCATCCATCATAGCACAGTGGATTCAAGAAGTGAGTGTCACAGAAAGCAAACACTCCACATCACTTCCTCTGTTTGCTCCTTCCTGAGATCATCACCAAGGTCTTTTCAGGTTTGAGGGAGGGAATAGGATCCCACCACACTGGGGGAAGGTGCTCTGTTCTCTAAAGGAACAGAATGGGTAGAAAGAATGTATATTGGGATTTATTAGAGTGGCTTCCAGGCTGTGGTCCAAGTCGTCCAACAATGACTGTCTCCCAACGAAAAGGCCAAGAACCCAGTAGTTGTTCAGACTGGATATCTCAGCAGTCCCAATCTGCTGCTGGAGTCTCAGAAGATTCCTTGAGACTGGTCATCAGTCTATGCTGGAATCCTGGAGAAGTCGGTTTTAATTCCAGCAAAGGAATGCCTCCACAGCAGAATAGATGAGAGCAGCAGTGAGGGGGAGGGCAAAGGTAAAAAGTAAAAGCTTCCTTCTTTCATGTCTTTTTATGGGAACTGCCACCATAAGGTGTGACCCAGATTTAGGGTTGGCCTCCCCACCTCAAATGATCTGATCAAGAAAGTCGCTCATATGCATGCCCAGCTTCTTGAGTTTTAGTTAATTCCAGATGTATTAGTTGACAACTAAGATTAGCCACCACAGGTACAGATCCAAGAATAAAGAACACTTGAGTCGGGTGGTGGTGGTGCACGCCTTAATCCCAGCACTTGGGAGGCAGAGGCAGGCGGATCTCTGTGAGTTCAAGACCAGCCTGGTCTACAAGAGCTAATTCCAGGCCAGGCTCCAAAGCTACAGAGAAACCCTGTCTTGAAAAACCAAAAAAAAAAAAAAACCCACTTGAGAGGGATCATGGTAAGTAGCTGTACAGAACCAACCATGCTTTCAGTTATGTTTAAACAGAGGACCAGAATGGATTTTCCAAAAGTCATATCTGTTCTTCTAAACCATCTAAAGGTCTCACAATCTAGTGACTATAAGGTGGCATCAGTGACCCCGAGGGACCTGACTCCATACAGCCTTTCTGAGTGTCACTTTGGGGACTTTCTGGCACTCTGCTTCTTTCAAACTACTGCTCTTCCTGAGTCTGCTGCTCTCTCTCCTACTGTCTTCCTGTACAGACCTCTCCAGTACTCTTTCCCCGTGAGACAACCCCCTGCTAGGTCCAGCCCCAGCTCACAAGTTTTACCTTAAGTTGCTCCTGGCTATCCCAGACACAATGCAGCTACCTGTCTCCATTGTGACTTCTCCTCTGCTAGGGTCACAGTACCTGTCCCTAGTGGTGTTTACCAGCTCAGAATCACCGGAGAGAGTACCTGGGTATAACCATGTTCTGAGTTACTTGTCTCCTATTAGCTTGGCATCTACAGAGCTCAACGCTCATTCACCTTCTGGTGACCAACTGGAAGCTCCAGCACTCAGAAGCAAGGTTTATCATGCAAAGCCCACTTTCCCACCAACTAATCCTGGTATTGAATATCAGTATTTCTCAAGACCCCAGGTTTCAACATTAATCTTTGTTTGTGGATGTTTCCATTATGATGAAGGTATTAGGATAGTCAGCGTTCATTTAATGACTTGTGGTCTATCAGAGTTTCAGTCAGCAAGGGTAATTGTTGTGGGATAATGCTCTTGTATATTGTAAAGATTTGTCACTTGTATTAGTTTAATAAAACTCTGATTGGCCAGTGGTCAGGCAGGAAGTATAGGCGAGGCTACAAGGCGAAAATTTTGGGAAGAGGAAAGGCAGAGTCAGTCACCAGCAAGAGGTAGAGGAAGCAAGATGAAAATGCCTTGCTGAGGTAAGGTACTAATCCACATAGCTAAACATAGACAAGAATTATGAGTTAATTTAAGTTGTAAGATCTAGTTAATAATAAGCCTGAGCTAATAGGCCAAACAAGTTATAAGCCTCTATGTATTTCTTTGGGACTGAACTGTTGGGGACCAGCCTTGACAAAAATACCTCTCACCAGGGTAAGGGCTTGGGGATTTAGAAACACAGTAAAGAATATGAAGACATGAATGAAAATAATAAAATGGAGAAACATAAAATAGTATGGGGAGGGATTTCTGTGAGTACTGAAAATTCGCCTGTATTTAATTTCTAACTGCTTAAAATATCTGTGACCCCAAAAAGTAGGAGTAAGACCAAAGACTGGATTAACATGATACAAGGAAATGAACACACCAATTGAAAGTCACAAGCTACATTCATAATTAAACATTCTGTTGCTAGAACAAAACAAGTCACCAAGTCACGTTCACACCCTAAACTAAAATACTCTGTAGACAAACCACTCCCTGGGTGGAATCCCAAGTTATCTCCATAAAGGGAACTGGAACTTAGTTGGATTCTTAGACTTTTGTTTGAGGAAGGAACAGATCTACTTCTTTATTCCAGGAGGTCTGGCTATTAGCCACACCTGTTGACAATAACTTTGAGAGAGCAGAACTCTCTGATCAACAGCTAGGTGGGACCTTTGTGTGAGGTAGAAGCACAATAACCTTGAAGGAACTAGAAACAAGCCCCAACTCTCTGACCTTTGGTCAATGTGGAAATAGGCCTTTTTGGGGCCTCCACACTGAACAGCTGTGAGACCGGACAGAACAGAAATTTCCATTTACAGGCAATTTCCAGAATAACTGAAAATTAATGACCATTAACTGAGGAAGATACCCTGACTGGGGAGACTCATGTGGCTGTCTTTTTCTAGAGCCACCAGCACTGGTGGTAACACCAAAGTCAGCTTCAAGTCTGTTTGCTGAGGTCACTTGTGCTTCACCACCTACAGAGGATGCCCGTGGAGAGAAACAGTTGGAAACACCTTTGTACATGGTAAACTAAGGCACTCAAAAGATACATCTCAACTCAGAGCTCCTGACTTAAATCCTGACTCAGTCACCATCACTGACAGACAAGGAACGCTGAATATTTGCTGTGCTAGATTAAAGTATGCGTACATGTTGTTATGATAAAAAAAAATGCCGCAGGTCCCTGAGTGGCAGCAGCGGGCAGTGGGCCAAGAGGAGCAGCAAATCCCAGGCAGGGAGCCCTCGACCGAGTGGTCTGTAGGCTACAGGGGCCAACGGGTCTTAGGCAGGGAGCCTCATGGCAGGTGAGAGACCTCCGTGGGGCAGCCAGTCCCATGAGGAGCTACAGCCCCTGCTGGTGAAAGACAGATGGATAGGCATGCAGAGTAAGGTTGGATATTTATTTAGTGGGTTGTGGAAGGGAAAGGAAAGGGGAGAAGGGGGAAGAGCAGAGAAAGAGAGAGAGAGGTGGGGGTGGAGGAGAGGAGCCATGACAGCGGCTACCTCTTTGAGAGACCAAAAGGAAGGCTCAGACTGGAAAAGATCTGCTTGCCTCAGCAGATGGGGGGAGTGGGCAGGACTTGTCTCTTAAAGGGACAGGACAGACCATTATATTCCCATCTCTTCATTATAATAAAAAGGCAGAAGGTAAAGCCAGTCAGTGGTGGCACACACCTTTAATCCCAGCACTTGGGAGGCAGAGGCAGGTGGATCTCTGTGAGTTCAAGGCCAGCCTGGTCTACAAGAGCTAGTTCCAGGACAGGCTCCAAAGCTACAGAGAAACCCTGTCTTGAAACCCCCCCCCCCCAAAAGGCAGGAAGTTAGGCACAACAGGTTAAAGGAATTGGGGCAGCAGATTCTCAAGACTGCTTCCTGCTTATTTGTGGGTGTTGTCTTGGGGGGGAAACCTGAGAAAGCTGGGTGCTGGTCACATCCTGGTGTAGCTGGTCTCTTTGTTCCTGTTCAGTGTTTGTGGTATGGGAATGTCTGGTGTCTCTCACACCTGTTTAAGGTATTGGCAGAACAGAAGACAAAGTTAAGTTTAGGAAAAAAATATTTAGGACCAGGGAATTGAGAGGGGTGTATCTGACCTGTTTAAGGTGGATCCTTCAATTCAGTTCCCTGGAACTTACAAGAATTCTTTGGGTTTCTGAAAACAGAAGTTTTAGACATATACATTGTATACATTTATGTCAGAATGACCATGACAGATATTTTGTATAATGAAAAGTATCTTTAAGACTTAAAAGGCAACGTGAGAGAGAATTTTGTTAACTTGTAGCTTATGAAATTTATTTGATGAGAGCCCCGGGCGGTGGTGGCACAAGCCTTTAATCCCAGCATTTGGGAGGCAGAGACAGGTGGATCTCTGTGAGTTTGAGGTCAGCCTGGTCTACAAGAGCTGGTTCCAGGACAGGCTCCAATGCTATAGAGAAACCGTGTCTTGAAAAACCAAAAAAGAAAAAAGAAAAGAAAAAGAAAGAAAGAAATTTGTTTGATGAGGGTATCCTTTTTAAATGACAAAACCTCTCAGCCATCAAACTGAACAATCTTTGAGAAGGATAAAATTTTACTTGAGTTATTGATTAAAAAACAAAAGAGAACTTACTTGGTTGGCACCTAGAGCTACTCCTCGGGGTCCTCCATGATCACTGAGGGTTGTATTTGCCTTTTGCTATTTAGCGCAGGGCCTGTTAGGCTCCAGAAAATCCTGTGCACTAAGAAATCTGTAGGAAGAAATCTACTTTGACCTGAGAAGCTAGGCTGTTGATTCCAGTGATTCTGTCTACTGTCTGGAGATCTTCAGTTTAGATGAAAGGAAGTTTTTCCCAGTGGTCAGTGCTTGGCAGTTGAAACAAAGTGTGGATGGATGTTGTTTTGTGTCCATTTGTCTTCTATCTTCTTTGGATGAAATAGAGTGCTGCTGCTAGGAGCCAACCTGTCTCTTTTTGTTATGAAAAGTCTTTTAATAATTAAATATTTAAATGCCATATTCCCAAGATTCCTCAAACAGTTGAGGGCTGTTTATTAGGTATAACTATAGTATGGAATTTGCCTGGAGATCTGGGTTTGAGCTTGACTCTACTGGCTCTCAACTTAGCAGGTAAGAGTTATGCTCATAAAAAGACAGAAAAGAAGAAAAAACTGCTTGCAATAGAAGGTTAGTGGCAGAACTGGCAAATAATAGAGAGCAGCTTAATATATTTTAAATCAGGGTTGGATTACATATATAGTATTTTTTATAAGAGACTTAAAAGTACATACTGATCTAAAACATGAGACATTACTTTTGTAGTCTGAAAGTATTACAATGGACAATTATAACATTTAACAGTAAACATAGGCGTATTTAAGTTACACATATGTACAAACATACACACACAGTGAACAGGAATTGAGTGAAGTAGATGCTTTGGTGGACCCTACCAAAGGCATGCCACTGCACAAAACACACATGCAACAGAGTCAACACTGGGGAATCAGGCAGGTAATACCTCATTAAAAATGGTAGGACTTGGTCACCTGACCTCTCAGTTAAGATGGTGGTGAAGTCACCAGACCTCAGTCAAGATGGCAATAAGGTCACTTGTGTAGCAGAGTTAACACCAGGGAGCCAGGCAGGGAATACCTCAGTAAAGATGTTGGAACTTAGTCACCTGACCTGGTTCTCAATCAAGATGGTGGCAAAGTCAACTGACCTCAGTTAAGATGGTGGTAAGGTCACCTGACCTCAGTCAAAATGTCAGCAATCATATGTTATATGGAAGAGAGACTTAAGAGGCATGATCCGCCCTGTTGCCAAGCTGCCGCACTACAAGCTGTGGGGGGGGAGCAAAGGTTGGAACTGAAAACAGCCACCTCATGGATTCAACCAATCTTGTTGGCAGCAGTAGTGGTGGCAGGGACAGTTTGAGATAAAGCAGAGCCGGCGGGACACCAGTGGAGTGAGGGTTTATACCATAGCTGAAAACGTGAAAACATGAACAGTGGCAAACACCGCAGGGTGTGTAGAAGAGCATCCTCTCTCTATAGGCAGGGTGTTTCAGATTATCTGGCTGTGGTCTGGGTGATTCAGAAGCCAGAGAGGCTTGAGGCCCCTCTGAGTGGTCTCTCATGGTGGGGACCACTAACAAGTGGTCCAAAAGAAAGGGAAAAAAAGAGAAAGAAAAATCCGGGCGACCCTGAGCCCCCAGTCGAATACACCACACAGTGTGTGTAGTGCTAGCATGGGAGGACTGACCCCTGGTTGTCTGTTTTTAGCTATAGAAAGCAACCAGAGGTGAATGTTAGCAAAGGGTTCAATCGTCGCCATGAAGGCTGTGGTTGGGGGCTGGAAGGGGAAAACTCACCACAAAAGCTGCTGATGTGCATAGAGGTCAGTGTTCAGGCAGATGGAACACATGGTTGTTGTGGAAAAAAATACCCGGTTCTAGATCCCAACCCTGGGAGAAGGGCGGGAGAGCCTCTCAAGTCATGGCACCAATGTTATGGTTTAAGGAAAATGCTGCAGGTCGCTGAGTGGCTGCCGCAGCAGAAATGCTGCAGGTCTCAGAGCAGTGGCAGGCAGTGGGCAGCAGGTCCCGAGACCACGTTGGGCCACGAAAGCAGCCAGTCCCAGGAAGGGAGCCCCCAAGTGGCCCGTGAGCCACAAGGGTCAGCGGGTCTTAGGCCAGAAGCCTCATGGTGGATGAGAGACCAAGAACAGCAAGTCCCAGGCAGGGAGCTGCGTGGTGGGTGAGAAACCTCGGCAGGGCAGCCAGTCCCATGAGGAGCTTCAGCCCTGCTGGTCAAAGACAGATGGATAGGCATGACATGCAGAGTGAGGTTAAGGGAAAAGAAAGGGGAGGAGGGGAAGAACAGAGAGAGGCAGGGAGAGAAAAAGAGAAACAGAGAGAGAGAGAGAGAGAGAGAAACTGACAAAGAAAAATAGGGAGAAACAGAGAGAGAGAGAGAAAGGGGGGCAGGGGCAGGGAAGGAGAGGAGCCATGGCAGCAGCTACCTCTGAGAGAGAGAGAGAGAGAGAGACAGAGACAGAGACAGAGACAGAGAGAGAAAGGAAGGCTCAGATTGGAAGCAGAAGATCTGCTTGTCTCAGCAGATGGGGAAGGGAGTGGGTGGGACTTGTCTCTTAAAGGGACAGGACAGACCAATGTACATGTGCATGTACTGGGAATTGAACCCAGGACCTTGTTCATACTTGGCACAACCCCAATGGCTCAGCCACTCCTTTAAACAGAATTTTTTTGAGACAGAGTCTGATTGTGGAGCCCAGGCTGATGTTCAATTCATGACCATCCTACCTCAGCTCCCAAGGGCTTGGATTACAGATATGCACCAGTACAGCAGATGAAAAACTATTTTTTAAAAGATCAATTCTTGTCAGGTAGTGGTGGTGCACTCATGAGGCAGAGGCAGGAGGATCTCTGTGAATTCAAGGCATGCCTGGTCTACAGAGTGAGTTCCAGGACAGCTAGGGCTATGCAGAGAAATCCTGTCTTGAGAAACCAAAATACAAACAAAAAGATCAATTCTTCCTGTCCCTCATTAGGACGTACAGAGTCTGTGTCTCTGGGAGGGACAGGCTGCAGGGTGGTACAGCAATAGCTCTGTAATTTAAAAAAAGGGACATCTTTGTTAAACAGGTGACAGGACGATATTTAAAGGAAATTAATAAAATTATTTCAGTGAAAACCAAGCGTCATTTTTCACCAGGCCCTGCAAAGTAAAATTCAGGGTCACACCAAGTAGTTACTGATTTTATTTCTAAAAGCTGTCTAATTTTATACCCATGAAAACTTGCATAATTATATATGTTGGAATAATGAGGTTCCATGCCCTAGGGCATGGCCAATTACCACATAGCAATGTAGAAAGTCATTTGTTTAGGATCGCTCAATGCACATCTGTGGATCATAGTGTACTTCAGTGTGCATAATGGGCATGAGGGCCCAGATTAACCAGTCCCCTGCACACTTCTTACAGCTCACTGCTCTCACTTTACTCCAGGACAGGTTTACAGACACAGCTGTTGATGGATAGACCTAGAAAATTATAGCCAACTCTTTGTTTTTGTTTTTGTTTTTTGAGACAGGGTTTCTCTGTGTAGCTTTGGAGCTTGTCCTGGAACTAGCTCTTGTAGACCAGTAGACCAGGCTGGCTTCAAACACACAGAGATCCGCCTGCTTCTGTCTCCCGAGTGCTGGGATTAAAGGCGTGCACCACTACCACCCAGTCTGTAGCCAACTCTTCCTGCATTTTTCCCTCTAAATTCAATTGGGAGGGAGTGCTACTTAACCGTCTCAATGCCTCCCCTGGTGATGAAAATACACTTTTGTTTGACTTGGTTTTCATTTTGTTAGAGATAGGACCTGGTGATGCTTCTCCCTTGGCTTCCCAAGTGCCAGGACTACACACAAGCACTACCATGCCCAGTTCAAAACAATATTTTAAGATTTGCCAGTCTCCTGGATAATTTTTATTATGCATAAAGGTTAGGAATTTCCCTGAATTATTGCAGAATGGTTCCTTGTAACATGATGGACTGGCTTGTTGGGGTATCTGTCCCGCCTAGTACCCCACAACCAGCAAATCCCAAAGAAAATCACACACAAGACTCCATAAGATTATAAACTGATTGGCTCATTAGGTCAGGCTACTTATTAGCTCTTATAACTTATGTTACCCCATTATCCTTATCTACATTAGCCACATGGCTCAATACCTTTCTCAGCTGGGCAAGTTACATGTTGCCTCTTCGGTGGTCTGCGCAGGAGTGGTGGAGGGAACTTCCTCCTCCCTAGCCTTCTCCTATTCTCATTGCTCTGCCTCTACTTCCTGTCTGTTTGACCCGCCTATACTTCCTGCCTGGCCAATCAGCGTTTTATTAAAATACATGATTGACAGAATACAGACAATTCTCCTGCACCAGTTCCTGATCTAAAGAACCATCGTGTAGCTTAACTATATAATGAAAAATTTCCCCCAAATTGTGTTATATGAAGCCATTCAAAAGATAAGATTGTAAATGTTCAGGGGTTGCTGGTATTGAGCATCTACCGATGAGTGACATATCCAGCCCAAAATTGTAATGACCACAGTCCATAAGTATCAATACATTTTATATCAATAATTATAGTATATCATAACTAAGGCTATTGGTACAGATCTGTAATTCAAGCTACCTAGGAGATTGAGGCAGGAGGTTCACAAGTTCAAGGTCAAACTGGACAGCTAAGCAAGATCCTGCCTTAAAAGCTTTGGGGGGGGGGAGGCTGGGTTACTGGAGAGAGGCACTGATGGAACACTTGCCTAATATGCACAAGGCCCCTAACAACACACACACACACACACACACACACACACGCACACCCACAAATACACGTACATTGTAATACAATTAAAATAAAAAAATAATAGATTAGTCCTGAGGGACAGTGAAGGCACTGTCATATTCTTTTTTCTTCAGAGAAAGAATGAACACATGCAAACATATATGTATCTGTGTGTGCATATATATGTGTCATGTATGTGTGTCAGGTGAAAAACATGGCACCTGGCTGCAGTATCCTTGTTGACTTCTTCCTATGGGTTTTATTCCATAGCAGCCTCTCGCCTGCTCCTGTGGAGGGGCCATGTCTGCTTTCCCCACTGGTCATGTTCATCAATTCTAACAGTGCCTGTGCGTGGAGATCAGAACAGGGTGAATCTGCCGCATTCTGCTCTAGAGACACGACACCTTTTCCAGTCTGATGGCACCAAAGTCTGTATAGGGAACTCCCTGTGATTACCAGGATATCATGTCAGTGGCCAGGGGGCCACAGGGAGTGTCTCCAGGAGACAGCTGACTTGGTAACACCTTGGTTCTCCTGTGTCAGCTGCAGTTACAGGAGTCTTTTTTGTTTTTGAGACAGGGTTTCATGTAGCCTACGCTAGTCTCAGACTTGCTCTGTAGCCAAGGACGTCACTGATCCTCCTGCCTCTACCTCTCAAGTGCTGGGATTATAAGCAAGTGCCACTGCATCCAGTTTTACTGTACTGGGGATCAAATCCAGTGCTTCACATACACTAGGCAACAGTCTACTAACTGAGCTACCCACTCTGCTGCATGATGGATCCTGAAAAGTGCCTTACTGCCTTGCTTGATACAACTGACAGCTCTTCTGCACTGCAGCATCATTTTCCAGTGCCCTTGGGTCTCACCTTTCTTCTGTGGCTCTGACTAGACACTGCTGGCAAAGGTGCTGCTCCCACCGACAGCCCTGCCAAAGACAGCTAAGATTTCACTCAGTGCTCCCAGGCAGCTTAGATACTGCCCTTCTTCCTCTTCTGTTTTCTTTCCATCCTCCTGATGGGCAGAACTTCCGAGGCACTTGAAGAAGTCAGATGTGTGGGCTGCACTCTGTATCGACCTACCAGAGAGGGAGCCTCAAAAGTTGGCCCCGTGTGTGCCACTAGAAGATAGCCAGGCCCTCCTAGGCCAAGCGTGCTTGTAGGAAGACTGACACAGGTCAGAGACTTCCATATGAATCCCCAGGCTATTCCCCAGCAGCTTCCTGCTTTGATTGGTCCTCTCAGGCAAACTTGGTCAGTTGTAGATCTGTGGTGTCTCCTCCCAGGCATGCTGCTCTGGTTTTTGTGAGTCCCCAGGCCACTGAGGTGTTCTGTGAACAAGTATACTGTTGTGCTTGGGACTGTGTGGTGAGTCACAGCCCTCACACAGTCTTTCACACATGACACAAATTTCTAAGGGTCTGAGAACATCAAGAAGTAGATTTATTAGGTTACTGGTGCTTCTGAATTCATCTGAGAAATTTTCCTTTTAAATCCGGGAGAAAAATGTGCTAAATCCTGAAATCCCTTTATTTAAAAAGAATATTTTTATGTGTATGTGTGTAAAACAACACTGGTTCTGTTCCTTGCTCTACTCACTATGGGAACTAGGCTGAAAATTTAACGTCCTCGAGACAAGAATGCCAAGAATGCCCACTTTATTATGCTCAGAAGCAGCTTACATAGGGCTTTGGCCGTGTCCCTGTCGTCAGGGTCTCAAGTTATTTACAAGAAATTCAGAATCTGGTGGTCTGCAGGCCCCAACATATGTGTGCATGTGTGTGTATTAATATGTGCACATGCATGAAGGTGCCCAAACAGTCCAGAAGAGTGCATCAGATCCCCATATCTAGAGTTAAAGGCAGTTGTGAGCTACCTGATGTGGGTGCTTGGAACTAAACCTGTCTTTTACCAGAGACACAAATGTTCTTAATCATCGAGTCATCTCCCCAGCCCCCTTAAAGACCTCTGTTTGAGTGGTCATCCTAGCATGTCAAATACTGAATAACACCAGGGATGTATGTTTAAAACTAAACAAAACAAACAACAAACTTCTTTAAAGCCAGGCATGGTATTGCATGCCTGTAGTCACAACTACGGCAGGAAAATCACTTGAACCTTGGTATTCAAGAGCAGCCTGGGCAACATGGTAGGATTCTGTCTTTAAGAAAAGTAAAGAGAGAACTCTAGTTTAATTGCTTTTATTTTTGCTTTATGAGACAGGGTTTCTCTGTGTAACAGCTCTGGCTGTCCTGGAATTCACTCTGTATACAAGTTTGGCCTCAAATTCACAGAAAGGCCTGTGTCTGCCTCCCAAGTGCTGGGATTAAAGACATGTGCCACCACTGCCTTTAACTTTAAAGGGCATTTTATAAAGCACATTTACTTTAGTTTTTAAATATCCAGATTTCTAGATGCAGTGGAGATAAATATTAGTGCTGATCTTTTGTTTGTTTTTGTTTTTGCTTGTTTGCTTATTTTTTAAGGCACAGTGTGTGTAGCCTGGCTGCCTTGGAATTCACTCTGTAGATCAGGCTGGCCTCTGTCTCCCGAGTGCTTGGATTAAAGGTATGCACCACCGCATGAAGTAAATCTTAAATATGTTAGTAGAAAATAGAATTATATTTGTTTTGAGAATATATTAGATTATGTTAATAGATTTATGTGATGAAATGTAATTGTTTTGTAGATGATTTTGGAAGAAAGGACCTGTGGACTGACCCTCTGCATCTGGGTTTTTAGTCGTGATCAGTATGATTAGTACTGTGGTGTAGAGAGCTGTGTAATGCTGTGCCTTAAAGATGGCGCTGGTTTCTGCCTTCCACCTCCCCGATGGTGAGTGTTCTCAGTCGTAAACAACTCCATATATGGCTAACACTAAGGATCTGGCTTGCTTCCACGTTTCTGGACCTATCTGCATTTCCCACGTGGCTTGCTGGGGTTGGCTACCCAGAGGTTATTTAAGCTGTGGGCTGGCTTTCCCCGGGGCGAGAGGTCAGAAGATTGTTGAAGGCTCCTGAATAAACGGCAGAAAGAAGAGTCAGGTGTTGCATCTTCCTTGCTGGCGAGGCGGATGCGACACTGTGGGCATCAGAAAGATCCTCAGCCTCCACTGACATAAGTTCAGAGAAGCACTTAGGAAGCAACCATGGCAAGGCTCTGCTTAGGGCAGACGACAAGTGTGAGACCCCGGGGGAAAAGACCTATTTCAAACCCCTGGCTTCCTTATCTGCAAAGTTCAAGCAATAATATTTGCTTCATTGAACTTTTGGGGATCACTAAAAAGCATAATGAGGTCAAGACATTGGGTACCTCTGGTTGCTGAATATCACACAGACCTCAGTTGCTGATAATTGACAGTTGTTTGATTAGCAACTACCAAATCAACCCTTACAAGACACCCAAGCAAATATCCTACGAAGATCCAAATAACTAACCTCTAACTATTCTATCGCAGGTCATCCCCAAATCCAAGGCAAGGCAAAACTCTTGCATGCTTCTAATCCAAACCGGAGTGTCCTTCCAGAAAATCTGGTCCAGAGGGTGAAGAAGTGATGGTAATTCTGCAAGGACCATCTCCCTCCAGCCCCTACTGACTGGTTGCATTAGTCACTTTTCCATCACTAGAATAAAATACCTGTGATTGTTTAGTTAATCGTTTGTTTGCATTTTTGGTTTTTTGAGACAGGGTTTCCCTGTGTATCTTTGGCTATCCTGGAACTCACACTGTGGACCCGGCTGGCCTCGAACTCATAGAGATTCGCCTGCCTCTGCCTCCCAAGTGCTGGGATTAAAGATGTGTGCCACCATGCACAGCACGGGATTGATGACTTAAACAGAGAAAGGGTTTAACTCACAGCTTTTGTGAGAAGGAGGTTCTTGTCCAAGATCAAGACACTTGTGGCTTTGGACCTTTGGGGAGAGGACACTGGATGGCAATGACAGAAACCCATAGAGAGCAAACTGCTCAGAGCCAGGAGCGGGAGAGTAAGGTACCCTCCAAGGGTCTCCCACTTTACGCCCCCCCATCATACCACACTGTAGGGCCCATGGGTTCATCTTGAGGACAGTTGCTATAAAGCTTTACACAATAAAGGAACATGAGAACAGCTTTCTAAGGTTCTTCAAGGACCCTCATAACCTTATTCTGAGTTTGTTGAATGTTACAGCTGGGAGGTCACATTTTTGGGAATGTGGACACAGCTGTGGCTGTCATAAAGCAATTGGCCTATGAAAATGCTAACAAATGCTGTCAGGAGGCTATGCGTCCCCATAGAAATAGGAGTTTAAATGACTATATCTGGTTATGCAGGGACATTGATGGCACTCATGTGATGGAGCAGTAATTGTTTCTGCCCTTAGGAGGAGTCAAGGTGGAGTTAGGACAAGGACTTGTTTTTCAATGTGGGCCTCAGGGACCTTTCAAAAGGAATTTTCCTGCAGGTAAAGGTAGACCTCAATAGGGTCTAGCCCAGTTTGAAAATTCCTACTGGAGCCTTAATTTTTTTTCCCCTCTCTGCATAGTCCTAATGGAGTTTTTTGGCAGCAAGGACCCATTCTGGGTACATGAACATGTGTCACCTGCAAAAATTGTGATCTCGTATCCATCTACTGTGCTATGTGTTATTCAGAAAGGGTATAAACTTAGTTTGCAAACCTTTGGACTGTTACCTGATAAGGTTATTACACCAAATACCCAGGCAGAAATAACGTGGCTGCACAATTTGCTGAAGACTGGGCCTCATTTTTATGCACTAATCCCTGCAGGTTTGATAATCATTATCCTTCTGATAAGTTAGTCACCTTTTTCAAAAATCATCCGGTATGCTTCCCTAAGGTTATTTCTTTGCAACCTCTGGCAGGGGCTCGGAGTTGTTTACTGATGGGTCTTCCACTGGGAGAGCTGTGGTGGCCTTCCCTCCTGATTTTGATATTCAGCCTGTTGATGCTAAATCTGCTCAGGTGGCTGAATTGATCGCTGTACAAATGGCCCTAGAGAATTACGCTTATATTCCATTTAACCTTTTTACTGACAGTCACTATGTAAGCAAAAATTCTTGTACCTTTGGAAACTGCAGCTTATATTGCCTCTGTATCTCGAGCCCAGAGGCAGTTATTGGCTATTCAAACTTTGCTTTGGGCCCAATCTGTTCCCATTTACATAGGGCATTTGCGGGCTCATACTGACCTGCCTGGTCCCTTGAGTGAGGGGAATGCATTGGTGGATCAGCTTACTCACCAAATTTGTGCAGTTAGTCAAGAATCTTATGAAGCTGCAGAAAAAGCTCATAATTGTTTTCTTCTCAATGCTTAAATTTTCATTTTAAGATCTCTCTAGAGCAGGTCATTGATATTGTAAAAAAATGCTCTCTGTGTACAGAACTTTTAGCTGTTCCCCATCTGGGAGTTAATATTTGTGGGCTTGCTCCTAATCACTTACGGCAAATGGATGTTACCCATGTTCCTTCTTTTGGGTGTATGCAATATGTTCACATAACCGTGGATACATATTCTCATCTTATTTTTGCCTCAGCTCATACAGGAGAAAAATTATGAGATGTTAAAAGTCACTGTCTCTGGGCTTTTGCCTACATAGGAGTTCCAAAAACTGTAAAAACTGACAATGGGTCAGCCTACATCAGCATTGGCTTTGCTAAATTTTGCTCTGAGTTCTCTATTTCTCATAAAACAGAAATACCTTATAATCCTCAAGGACAAGCTATAGTGGAGCGAGCGCATAGTATGTTCAAAGCGTATTTGCATAAAATGAAAAAGGGGGAATTTGGTTCCACCACCAGAGACCATTTATCTTTTATTTTATACATTTAAAATTTGTTTTGACTGTTGATGCTTAATCTTGTACTGCTGCTGACTTGCATTGGCTACCAGTTTCTTCTGGGATGCCTCATGTCAAACGGAAGAATCTAGCAGATAACACTTGTGGTTCAGATCCCATATTGATGTAGGGGAGAGGGGCTGTTTGTAATTTCCCACAGGATGCTGACAATCCAGTATGGGTACCTGAGCACCTGGTGCGTGCTGTAGATTTTCCTGTCCAGGAGCCTGAGGGCAGGACAGAACCAAGAGATCAAATAGACACTGGTTTGTCAACTGAAGAGTTGCTGGGGTCCTAAGGAGCTAGCTGTGGTTTTCCGAGTACCAAGGATTATTCCTATCAATCTATCATCTCATGATGATCAAGTCATCCTGTATCAAAAAAGAAGAGATTTTGGCTTTACAACAGCCTTAATGGCGGCCATTACTAAGGCTGCCAGAATGGCTACGACTGCTGGATTTACCACTGGTCAGTCAGTTGCTTCTGCTAGCACAATGGATACCTTATGGGGCAGGTTGCAAATACCTTGACCACTCAAAATGACTCTCTCTCTCTCTCTCCCTCTCTCTCCCCCTTTCTTTCTCTGCCCCCCCTTTACCCTCCATAACCCCCTGAATAAATATTTAACATGTTGAGTCTGTCCATGTCTATGTCTCCTGTCTCCTGGACCCACCGAGAGCTGTCTCTGCCACCTCACTGCATGGCGAGCAGCACGCCCCACCAGGGACCTTGGAGCGAGCAGCTGGGGACCTGCTGGGCTTCCACTGCTCTGTGAGCTCGCCACCTGCTCACATGGCCCCCGGGGATCTTGCAGGGACCCACAGTCGTCTCTGCCTTGGAACTGGCTGCTCCCAGGGTCCGCTGCCTGCCTACAGCTGCCGCCTGGGGCACGCCAGCATTTTTTAAATCATAAAAGAGCTAAATTCACAAATGAATATTGCAGTTAAATTTGCAATTGGTGCAATTTGCAGTGGTTCAAGACCACTGTAAGGTTACAACTTACATATACAATAAAAAAGGTTTAATGCTGTTATTCATGGACCCTGGAGTACACAATTTACAAATTGGCTCATGAGATTATTCTAGTTAACTATACTAGGGTTCCTCTCGCCAGTGCTGAGACCTTATTTAAAGGGCTCCATTTTGTGGGCAGACTCATTAAGGATTGAGCAGGCTCAGCCTCTTTGGAGTGCTTATATGTGCTGGAGCATCATCCATGTTTTCATGGCGCCAGAGCCAGAGGCAAGCTCAGGTCAATGTCACCACTTGGCGAGTCCTCTTAGCTATTTCCTCAGAGGATCTTTCAGCATAAATCTGTCTGAACTTGGTGATGAGTGACTAGTGAGCCAATGACGGGAGAGGTTTTTGGGGGGCTGCTCCAACCTAAGACAGGAAATGTGTTTTGACCTGGATGCTTTCCCATGACAGGTAAGGGGTGTTGCCTGATGTCCAATGCCACCTAAGACAGGCCTAGTCATATAATTTATATAAAAGGGGAACCTGTAGGGCCTATTGGTCTACCCCTCCTCCCGGGGTACCGTAGAGAGTAACGCAGGTGTTACACCACACCAATAGTAGCACCCTGTTGACTAAACCTTAAACACGTGACGTGCCACTCTTAGTGGTCCTTCCTCAACGACCAGTCCAAGAGCCAGTAGACTATGAGAGTGCAGGGAGCTTGGTGAGGGCTGTTGAGAGCACGCTGGCTCCAAGAAGCTTCACTGGCCTTCCCTGGTAGCTATAGACAGGAATGTCTGTAGTCCCAGGTGCAGTGGCAGGCAGTCTCGGGGGAACCACCTCTGACACTAGATAAGTCAGAAAATCCCAAAGAACTTGCTTCTGGTCTTTTGGGACTTGCTAGTTTCCCACCTGCTTAAGCCAATGTAAGACCTGGGTTAAGAGCAGACACCTGAGCGTGGACACAGCTGTCCCCTTCTGGCAGTGAGAATTCAAGAGCCACAGGATGTGGCTGAATCAGTTAGCAGTGTGTTAGCTGGTGACAACCAGCCCATTGCTGGCCTTGTTCTTCAGAAAGCAACTTGGGTTGCAAGCTCAACCATCATCCACCATCCACCATCAGCCTCAGGGGCCTCAGTCTGCATCAGGATGTCTCTGCTTACTGACATTTACATGACCAGATCAGTAAAGCTGGATAAAAAAAGGATACAGAGTAACCAGCTATGCTGCTGGCCCCCACACCTTCCTCGTGGCCATGCTCAGACATGGGCCAGCATCACCCTCCTCCTGGGCCTCCCGCAGACCATGCCAGGCAAAGTTTGTCTCTGGAGGTTTGTCACCACCAGAAAAACTCAGTTTATTTCTGACATGTCAGAATTCTTGTTAGGACCAGAATGCATCCCGGCCAGCACTGCCATTTCTGGGCAGTGCCTTAGTGACAGGCATAGAATCCTTCCCACTTCTTCAGATCATCAGAGCCTGCAGCAACTGCAATATGTGGGAACCCCTGAAGCCACTGCCCTCTTCATCCCAACCCCAAGCAAGGCCATCTGATTTGAGAAAAGCCTCTGTGAAGCAGGCAAGGTCATGCTTGAAAGGTTCTTTAAGGCTTTGAAGATGAAGGGAGAGGGAACTGATGGACCGGGACACCAGTTTCATTGCCACTGACTATCCTGATCCCGTCCTGAGAAAGAGGAAGGTCTTCCTGAGATTGTCCTCCCTATACCTGAGCAGGACCTGTGGATGGGCTGTTGTTACTGCTCAGTGTGTACCCGTCTCCCCAGCTTGCGGAAGAGACCAACAGGTGCCCAGCTTTCCCGGCAGGAGTCCAGGGTCTGGGTCCTTTACTTCCTGGGTGAGCGCTGCTGCTGGAATACGCAATGCAGGGCTGCTCTGCGCTTGCAGGAGCTTCAGGGAGATTGTGTGGCACCACAGTTGTTTCTGCGGCATTTGGGCCCAGGGGACAGGCATGCCCTCAGACCTGGTGAGGTGGCTTCATCCCTAGCGATTCTGGGCAGACTCAGTGGACAGACAGGCAACCTGGACATGTGAACTAGGATGGACAAGGGCCACTGAGAGTGGTCAGGAAGATATGAGCCTGAAACCAGAACACAGAGAACTGCAAAAAGATGAGGCAACAAAGATCCAACCAGGCAGAGCCTGGTCCAGTTCCCTAGGAGCTGGGGACTGTCTTGGTGACCCTGTCTTCTATGTTTTATGGATGATCCAGGCATTTTTTTAAAATCAAGATAAATATTCACACAGAAATAAAAACCCTACTTACGTATCAGTTAACGGATGTTATAGGGTAAGAATTGCCAGGTATGGGTTAGCCTCAGAGTACTGGTCTAACATGTGAGGCCCTGGGTTCCATAGCCAGCACTAAATCAATCAATCAATCAATCGAGTAAAATAAAGGTCCTCAAACAACTTTCCTAGTTAGAATTGGAAAGTAACCCTTGGCAATGGTACAAGGCAGGTCAGGATATTCCCATTGCCTGGACAGCAGCACCCCGAGTGCCCCAGTGAGCCTTGGGCAGTGGTAATGCACGCCTTTAATACCAGCACTTGGGAGGCAGAGGCAGGCGGATCTCTGTGAGTTTGAGGCTAGCTTTGACTACAAGTGCTAGTTCCACTTAGGACAGGCTCCAAAGCTACAGCGAAACCCTGTCTCCAAAAATGAAAACAGACAGACAAACAGAAGAAGGCATCAGTACTGGGTCAATACTGTGCTGTTCCTGTGCATACACGGGTACTCTCGGGGAGGTATAATGCATCGATTAGACCCTTGGGAAGTTACTAACAAAGAAGAACACTAGTACCACAATAAAAACGACCGGAAACTTACACACTCTTATTTCTAGAATTTTCTATTTAATATTTTCAGTCCAGAGTTGACCCCTAGCAATTGAAATCACAGAAAATGAAACCGTAGCAAAGGGGGACTGCTATACTCGAGTCCTGCTCCACTCCATAAAGGTTCATGGGTCTCGTCGGCCCAGTCACATGTGAGTGACTCTGGGAAGGATCCTAGGGTGATGACACTCTCAGAAGCTAACAGGAACACCTGTGGGTCCATCCGACTTGAATTATTAATTATACGCTGACTGCAAAACATTTAAAAAGAACTGCAAACTAGAAAAAGAAATCCCTGAACATATTTAATGTAAATAAGTCCTTGAGATGGTACGTTTTACAAAAATCCTTTTTATAGGAGGGAAGGTAATAAGAGATTTCAGGAAATGACGACAATAACTATTTTTTTCAGAGGCGGTGAGAATGAGGAGGAATCCTGTCCCTCCTCAATACATTGTGTAAAATCCATCCAGCGTAAAGAACTGACCAGCAGGAGGTGGCTCTGCCTCACGTGCCCAGAGGGAGGTGCCCAGAGGGAGATGGGGCACTTTGTCTGGGTGTGCAAAGCATCTTCCAGCTCCAAGGTGGTTCAGCCTAGGTGTGCAAAGTGATTTCCAGCCACACAGTGCTTCTGCCATCTACCTGCCCAGACCACTTTCTGATGACCCACTTCTCTTTTTCTTCTTTGCCACTCTCAAAAAGTAAACTGGCATGGGTGACACAGCTCGAGGACACGTGTTCCCATCAACAGCATGGTCCGTGTGCACAGCATATACACAGGAAGGCACGCAGAAATGAAAGCAGATGTAGACCATCTATCTTGGAGGGCTCTGTGCTGCTGAAGCCCTGGTGTGGTGCTGAAGATTCTGGGAGGAAGGGAACCACTCTCTTGCTGAGTTGCAACAGTACAGGTGGCAGGACCTGAGGAAGGGAAGAGGCTCCCCTCCCTCCTAAGCCTGGCAAGTCGCTGAAAGGCTGTAAGAGTCAACTTTCCACAGTGAGCGAGTCCCTGGACCTGCCTGTGGCCAACTCCTGTCCATCTCTCAGAAGACACAGTAGGCTGCAGCTCAGCAGGATGGTGAGGTGTTTCTATGAGCAGCTGTTCCTTTTGGCTGGTTCCCACATCACCTGAGGCACCGTATGGACATTGCAGAAAGTCGGAAGTGGTCCTATTCGCCAGGAGTAAAACCAGGAAAAGCCAGTTTCTGCTAAAAAAAAGTCCATGTTGCTAAATGTCCTTTTCTCTTGGTTTCCATGTCTTCAAGGTACTAAATTCTAACTCACTTTTAGATAAGGGTACAGTTTGTGATGGGGGCTGGGAAACATGGAGGCAGAAAAAAAGAGGTCCATAAATATCCCTTAGGGTTCTACCTGGGAGGGGAAAGGTCAAGCCCCCGCAGAACCCATAAACCCATGCGTGCATCCAGATGAGCTGAGACCAGGAGCAGCCTCTGGAAGGGTTCACACGTTAATGTAAGAGGGGTTTTTTTTTTGTGAGTCCATGTGCCTGGTGACTGCTATAACACACTGGCATCTTCCATGGCCTCCATCCACCTAGAAAACAGAAGACAGCATTGGGTATCTTTGTGACTGGACTAGATTCTTGCTAGCCTGAAGCCAAGAAATGGGCCACGTTTGTATACATTTCCCAAACTTTTCTGTATTTAGAAAACAGCTGGGATAGTATGAAAGTTGACTGAATCAATGCCCACATAAAGGAATCATGAGTGTCTCCGGCTGTCCTGGAACTCGCTCTGTAGATCAGGCTGGCCTTGAACTCAGCGATCCACCTCCCTCTGCCTCACTGAGTGCTGTGCCACCACTGCCTGGCTATGTTGCATTCTTTTATGTTGCATTTGTTTAACTCTGTGAAGCTGTGTTACTTTGCCTGTCTAAAACACCTGATTGGTTTAATAAAGTGTTAGATGGCCAATAGCAAGGCAGGGGAAAGAATAGGTGTGGCTGGCAGGTAGAGCAAATAAATAGAAGGAGAAAAAGAGAGAAAGGAAGAGAGATGAAGGATTGAGAAAAGAAGGGGCCAGCTACCCAGCCGACCACAGAGGAAGAGTGAAACTAAGATTACAGAAGTAAGAAAAGGAAAAAGCCCAGAAGTGAAAGGTAGATGGGATAATTTAAGTTAAGAAACGCTGGCTAGAAAGAAGCCAAGCCAATGCCAGGCATCTATAAGAAAGAATAAAACTCCATGTGTGATTTATTTGGTGCCCCCCCTAAAAGTCAAGAAAGTAAAACAACGAGCAACATCTCATGGCCCAGAACATGCATGCCTGCAGCTGTGCTAGGACCCCCAGGGGCTGGAACAGGACTGCTGTAGGAGGTCCTTCTGTATTTGCGTTGCTTTCATTGGTTGAATAAAGAAACTCCCTTGGCCTTTTGATAGGGCAGCCCTTAGATGGGCGGAGTAGACAGAACAAAATTCTGGGAGGAAGGGCAGAGTGGCAGACACCATGATTCTCCTGCTCGAGATGGATGCTGTTTAGACCCATGCTGGTAAGCCACAGTCAAGTGGCGATACACATTAATGGAAATGGGTTAAACTAATATGTGAGAGTTGGCCAATAAGAGGCTAGAGATAATGGGCCAGGCAGTAATTTAATTAATACAGTTTTCTGTGTGGTTATCTCGGGGGTTAAGCTAGCCGGGTGGCGGGACACAGCCCGCTGCTCCTCTTACTGCACAGGATAGTGCAGGGTGACACTGCGCTTCTCCGTAAGACAGACACAGGAATAGAAGACTAGCTGCTGCTGGTACCTCTGAGCAGAACTGCTGTCCTCTGCTTTGAAGCTATAAAACAGGGTTTTCTTGTGGTAAAGGTGAAAGACTGGTCCTGCTTCATTGCTGCCGGCCTCCTTTTCTGGAGCAATAGTGAAACCCAGCAGAGGGATGCTCTCCATGGCCACTTTGTCCTACAGGGGACAGAAGGAAATCTGATGTTAAAACCACACCCATAACCCTCCATCCCCCTAGGCTCAGGGAACATCACAAAAGGATGGGGAGAGAAAGAATGAAAGCGCTGAAAGATAGGGAAGACGCTGTGGAACTCTCTTCTGGACGTGACATGCCATTGTACCATGAACTCCCTGAAGCTATGGTCCCTGCACAAGGTCAAGCCAACAAGGTCAGACAGCATCCAACAGGCAGCACTAACTGGATTCAATGTGTCATTGACACACACACACAGACACACACACACACACACAAGGACATGAAAGTGGGAGGGGCATATTTAGGGGTGTTGGGGAAGTGGATAAGATCAAGGTACATTGTATACAAATGTGAAATTGTCAAATAATAAATAAAAGATTTAAAAAGCCACACCTGTATCAGCCCCTCACATTGATCCTGGCCTCCAGTGGAAGAGCATCTCTAATCACCCTTGCTTCCCGCCAGGACCAGTCCCGGAAAGGAAAGGGACTTAAGTTCTGACAGCCAACTAGGGCTAGATGTGCGCATTGCCAATATCTTTTAAATTCTCACCGTAGACAGAGAATGCTCAATGTCACACAACTAGCATAAGAGGAAGATCCAGGATTTGAATTCATAGCCTTCTAGTATTCTTCCCATGGACTGGAGTGGTCAATGACTTTGTATCCCAGAGTTTGTTCTGGCAACACATTCTGTATGCATTTCATGAAGCCTTTGTTTAGGGTGTCTCAGCAAAACCCCTCTACTGTCTAGGCTATGATGCCATGAGCACTCATGAGATGAACCCAGAAAATACACAGGACACTGGAAATACAGTGCCCAGCGGAAAACCCAAGATTTTTTCCTTATGAAGAAGGTAGATTTTTTATGGAGAGGAAAAAGTGCATGTTTATAGACACTGAAGACACCATAATAAAACAGACCCAAGGGAGTTACTCCAGCCCAGCAGAAGGGCCAGCAGCACAAGCGGAGGGGGTAAACCATGCCTTGAGAAAGCACCTGGCAGACCTCAACCCTTTGCTCAGACACAGAATCTCACCAAGCTAGATTTCCCCTACCCTGACAGATTACAAAATGCCCTGCCACTGTCCTGGCTTGCTTTCTCCCCTCCCCCGCTTGAGACAAATCCTTACACAGGACTCATGGTAACTCCCCTGCTCAGCTTCTGAGTGCAAGGACCCATAGGCATGCAGCACCATGCTTGGCTCAGTGACATGCCTTCTTAGGATGTGGCTGTTTTGAGCTGTGTTTCAACTTTCAGACTGGAAAGACGAGCCCCTGTCCCCGACGCAGGAAGCCCCACTGTGGACAAAGGAACAAAGGTCCCCTCTATCTGCCTGCTCCTCTGTGTGTGAGGATGAGACCCACAGGGACCACCACAGCTGCAGGTCTGTCAAGAGCAGGTCCTCCACCAATGGTCAGGACACATTTAAGTCTTGATTGTCACGTGGATTGGGCTTATGGAAGCCCCAAGGTGGTAGGACCTGGAGACGGAAACCACCTTATTGTCCAGCCCATTCAGTCTCTGAAGGACTAGCCAGCAGGATTACACCACCACAGCCCACAGCTGTCTACCCTGGGAAGAGGCTGGGCCCAAGGGCTCTCTTGTTTATTATATTTTATTTTTGAGAGAGCTCATGTTATCCAGGCTGGCTTTGAATTCACTCTGTAGCTGAGGATGACCTTGAACTTCTGTTCCTCCTGCCTCTGTGCTGGAATTATAGACTTGCACCACTACACCTAGGCTATGGAGTGCTGGGTACCGATCCCAGGCTTCCTACATGCTGAGCTAGCATTCCAATAACCGAGCTGCAGCCCAGCCCTTGCTTGTATTTTAGACACTAAAACCAATATGTCCTATAAAAGTAGCAATGTGCTTTTATTTAGAAGCCTCACTGGAACCTGTGGTTATTTTAGTAAAAGCAACGGAGAGGCACAAAGGGAGCAGTTTTTTCTGAGCTGCCACATGTTGTCCCAAGCAACCGAGATAGAGAACAGAGGCAAGTTCTCTCTTATGACCTTGCCCTGCCTGCTGAGCCTGTGACATTTAAGTACTCTGTGAATGCTCACAGCCACATTCTAACCCAAAGACTTGAATCCCACCAGCAGAGGTCCCAGTAGAATCCAGAACTCATGCCTGCAGACACAGGGAGACCCTAGCTGGTTGCTCCTCCACCCCCACCCCTATTGCCACACTCATACTTAACACAGGCCTCCCGGAGATAACAGCTGCGGAAAGGATGTACCTCACTGGCCAGGTAGGTGTAGAGCACTTTGCCCTTGATGACCAGCCAGAGCTTCTTCCAGCGTCGCTTGCCACTCTTACAGCGGCTCAAGTAGCCACTGATGGCCGAGCCCTCCCCAGATGCGGCCACCTGGTGGGGAGAAAAAAGCAGGTAAACAGACAAACCGGCCAGGGCAGACCCTCGGCAGGGGAGTTTGAAAGCTGCTCCGATTGATGGTCTCTTGCGGTCAGTAAAGCTACTTCAGGGGTCTTAGAAGCCGATGTGAACGTCTAAAGCTGCCTCCAGGAGGGCTGCTGCTACTGGGATCCTACTCCTTCCCAGGACGCAAGATGGATTCATCCACTTTCTGCTTAGAAGGACTTCACACTTAAGAAGGGAGTGTGGGGGGTAGGGGGAGTCCCCTTGCCTGGCAGAGTAGATGCAATCCTACGGTGTCATACTGCTGTCTGTGTTAGGTGACATCCCTTTGCAAGGCTCTGGCTGTGGCTAACACTGAATGGGGCTCCGGTTCACTGTGTGAGTATGTATGAGGCCCTGGGTTCCACCACCAGCACCAGAAAACAAAGAAAACAAAAGAAACCTCCAGTTTGGTTTGGAGGGCTGCAATCCAGGGGTCCCGTCAGGCTCCAGCAGTAACTATGCACATTACCAAGCAGTTTATTGACCTCCTGCGGGCCTCCATTTTCTCACTAGTGAAAAGCAGGAGGCGTCCTGACAGGTACCATGCCTGATTTACACTGAGTGAGTTGGAAAGCAACATGGCCAAGTTTAGGGATAATTTCCTCTGATTTTCTCATTTTACAGACAGGGGAACTGAGGCCCAGAGGGATTTCCTGTAGTTCAGTCCCTCCTTAACTTAAAGGAGGAGGACACTCGGTTCTTTCATCAAACATTCAGGTTGAAATTAAGCCAGGCTTCATTTCCAGCACGAGCTGGTTGGAGGTTCTAGGCTCTAACCTGAATGTTGCTACTTCGTAACTGTGATTTTGCTACTATTATGAATCATAATCTATTTGCTATGCAGAATCTTTTTTTTCTTTTTTTTTAATTGGGGGAAAATGAACAGGAATAGGGGTGAGGGGAGAGGGGAGACCAGCCTCTGGGGACAGGAATGGCAGAAGAGAAGAGAGGCAGGCAGAGAGAGAGAGAGAGAGAGAGAGAGAGAGAGAGAGAGAGAGAGAGAGGGAGAGAGAGAGAGAGAGAGAGAGAGGGAGGGAGGGAGGGAGGGAGAGAGGCAGAGAGAAGCAGAAAGAGAGGGAAAGAAAGAGACAGGAGATGGGTAAGGTGCCCCCCCCACCTTTTGAAAGGGAAGGTAGCCTGGTATGCAGAATCTTATATGCTAATTTCTGCCTGGGCTCTCACCCCACCTGCCCTGATGAAGCCCCTCCACAGATACAATGGAGCACCTCCAAAGATCCCATGGAGTACTCCCACAGATCTGATCTGCAGCCTCCTGAGAGCTAGATACTTGGGTTTTCAGAGTCTTTCTCAACATCCCCCTGGGAAGCAACACTGCAGAGGCAGAGCCCCTGTAATGGGAGGGGGTACTGGGAGTGGAGCTGTGGGCACCCCTCTCCTGGATTCTCTACTGGACCAGGGGCTGGCAGAAGTAAGCAAGGGCCTGTGGGCATATTTCTGTGCTATGAACATGTGAACATTTCTTGAAGGAGCCATAAGGATTTTGGTCATGGCTGGAGAGGTAGAAAAACTCACTTCTAGATTGTATATTGTTTTGTCTATTTTGCAGATTTTTTCTTACCATATATATATATTATTTTCAAGATTTTTGGGGCGTGATCAGAACTTGACACACTATCAACAGGCAGGCCCTTTACCACTAAGCTTTATCTTAGCCATATTTCCAAGGTCTTGAGTTTGCAAATGGAAAAAGTTAATGGCTAAAACAGCACTCACTCACAGACAGTCACTTCCTAACTCAGTGGTTCTCAACTTGTGGTCGTGACTCCTTTGGGGGAGTTGCATATCAGATTTTCTGCATATCAGATATTTATATTATGATTCATAATAGTAGCAAAGTTACAGTTATGAAGTAGCAACAGAATGATTTTATGGTTGGGAGTTACCATAACATGAGGAACTGTATTAAAGGGTCGCAGCCTTAGGAAGGTTGAAAACCACTGGCCTAACACATCTTCACACCCACTGCTTGCTTGATGGTGACTATTAATGGGGACTTGAATACAGCTGGCTATGCCTCTTGGGAAGGCTCTACTCCTCATGGGCTTGGGTTCCTACCTGCAAGACAGACCTGCATTTAGCCAGTTTTGAGGTTTTTTGAAGAATTTAATAGTCTCAGGGAGGCTCGCACCTGTGCTATCCGCTTCCTGCAGTCTGAGAACACACAACTCACACATGCTAACTTGGGACAATTAACCATAACTTCGTGGGACAATTAATGGTGACTGCAACTCACCAGTGACCTGAGCAGACCCATGGGCACTAATTCTATGTTATGGGGACAGAGAAAAAGAAAGACAAAGAGGGACACAAAGATGCCTCTCAAGCTCCTTTTCAGCCCCAGAGGTCTTCGGCAGACAGGATTACTCTTAGGGATGGCACCACCTAGCCTCAATATTGGGGTCTTTCCTGGGACAGCGACTTGCCACTGTCTGCCATGTATGCCTTACCTCCGCCAAGGCTGAAGGGACTTTTTTCTGCTTCTTGAAAGTTGAAGGACTAATGCTGTGGAAGACGGAGGAGAAGGTGCTGCCCGAGGAGAAGCGGGACGACGACAGTGGGAAGCTCATGCTGACTGGACGCTCTGCAGAGGTAAGAAACCAGGGGAAGGGTGTCTGGACTGCTGGCTCAGGTGCCTCCAAGGCTCACAGGGGTAGGAGTGGGAGTCAATGGGACCAGAATGGATGGCATGCTCCTTCCTGCTGATGCTGTACCTAGGTTTGGGGGATGGGAGCCACTTTCCTAGGATACTGGACAGCTGTCCTGGATCCACTAGCAGGACTATGCCTCCCCTGAAGACCTTCGTGTGGCCTCGCGATGGTCCAAACTGCACCTACTGTCCCTCCTGCCTGATAATTCTGGGCACAGTTTATTACTTAAGTATCAAGTCTCAAGGGTCAATTCAGTTTCTAAGGGGCTCTCTGTCCTTTCCTGACCCCTGAGACCCTCCCAGCAGCCTCACAATCCTGCCAAAAGATCCCAAAGACAGCACACCCGTGGACTATTCCTGGGAATCCCACAGGAGCTGTGGAGATGGCTCAGCAGTTAAGAGTATACACTGCTCTTGCAGTGTACCTGAGTTTGGTTCTCAGCACCCATATCAGGTGGCTCACAGATGCCTGTAACTCCAGTTCCAGGGGATCTGACGTCTTCTTCTGGCCTCTTTGGAAACCTGCATTCATGTGCACATATCCACACACAGACACACATTATTAAAAATAGATCTTTTTAAAAAAAAGTTCCAGAAAACATAGGCTTATGGAATACCCTGAAAGGGTCATCTATGGTAGACAGTCACAGCAGCCCTGTCTTCTCTGTGGCTTCACAGGGACACAGCAGCTATTAGGTTCCCATGGAGCCCCAGTCTTGAGCCTTAGTTTCCCCAGTGGCGCCTTAATGCAGAACCTTTTCTCCCTTCTTCAGGAGAAAGCAGGTTCAAGCAGGATACCCTAGAGGTTCACGAGAACTTGGGGAGAAGTCATCAGGCCTGGAAGATGTCAGTTACCTCTCATGGGGCCTGGGACAGGCCCATTCCTCAGCTTCAGCTCCCGGAAGCAGCCATCACAGACCTTGGCCATCCGGTTCTTGAGGCACTTCAGTGGGTACTTGTTTCGAGAACAGTTCCGGCACACAATCTGAGTTCATGTTAGGATCACACATGTAAGCTGTGGGTCGCCCTCTCAGCATGTGCTGTCAGCTAGTTAACCCACTCTTCACCTCCTGCTGAGAGTCCCAGGTTCCCAGCTGCTCTGTGTCATGTGGACCCTTGCTTTTCCAGGCCGGGCTACAGAGTGTCTCTGAGCAAGTGCCCTTACCCACGAAGTAATACCCTCTCCTCCAACAACCATAACAGTGAGCTCTGGGGCTCTTAACATGGCGTGGTGGTAGCAGAAGGGGCCTGGGACTGGCCGTGATTGGTGGATCTCAGTGACACGGACAGGAAGCTCTACTTCTCAGGGTGGTCTTGAACTCTTCTTCAGGCTCCCCAGGCCCCGTGGTCAGGGACATGCCCTCCCCTTCCTGAGCACACCCTCGCCCAGTCTGCCACTCACCTTGCCACAGGCGTGGCAGTGGTGGCGCCTCACGGTGAGCGAGAAGTCACATCCGCAGTTCATGCACATCATGGCATGCGTGACAGGTACCAGGGTGGGAAGCCTCTCCCCGAGGCTGATCCCCAGCCTCTCCCGGATCTGTGGCAACCAGCAACCACAGTTAGGAGAGAGCCAGGCGGACAGCTGGGAAAGCAAGGCCCCCTTTCTCCCTAATTCTGAGCAAAGCCTCCGACATCCCTTGACCTGCTCTCCAAACCACAAGGTATGGTCCTGGGTTGAACTGTGGTGCCATACTCTGTCTGACTGGAGCATGGTAGAGGGGCCAGGATGGGGGCATTGCCAGGGTCCCTATGACAGCACACACTTGACCTCCTGCTGTAAGTAGCCTATAGCACCCTGGGGTGGCCTTCACTCACCTCCACACTGTGGTGGAAGGCAGCCAGCGCCTGGGTCTTGTAGTCCTCCGGGAGGGCTCTGCTCAGACAGTAGTGCCATTCGTCCCTCTCTGTGCAGGAGCTGTAGGCACAGGCTGGGTGAACCACAGTGCTGTAGATCTCCCTGGCACCCTCCTTGTTGCTGTGAGTTCTTGGTTAGCAGCCTCTGGGCTGAGTCTTGCCCGATGTCCGAGTCCCTCTCTACCTAGAGAGCCGAGGGCAGCCCAGGGGGAAGCTGGGTGGAAATTCTAAGTGGCCACTAGGTGTCGCTCTCACCCTGCACAGGATTGTTCAGGTTGCATAGTCCAGAAAAGCCCAGGCAGGGAGACCACTTTGGTCTGTCATTCAGAGGGCAAACGGGTATGGCAGACAGCCAGGGTCATACTGCTTAAAGGGGACAGATATCTCTCCTTCAGTGTGTGGGGTCTGGGCTATTAGGAAAGCAGACCTGACAATGGCAGCTGGTCCTCCAGGCCACAAGCTAGACAGACAGTAGTGCCTCAGTCAGGAGTAGACAGTCATTGTGGTCTGTCACCCCTGTCATGGCTGGGCACTCAGAAACTATACCCTGAGCCCTGAAGCCCTAATTGCATCAAGCAAAGAAAAGAGGCCAAGGAGCAACTCCAGGAGGCTCTTCCAGGAAGTCTTCCCTCCCTGTTGTGGGACATCCCTTGTCCCTTCTATCCTGTAGGATTACAAGAAGTTACCACCCACAAACATGGGGCTCTCACCAGACCCCAAATAGACTGGTATTTCGGCCTTTCATTTTCCAACTCCTGGACTGAGAGAAGCAGATTTTGTTTCTCCAACAGCTAGTTCATGGGGTTTTAATTACAGCCTTCTCCCACGTCCTGAGACCCTCCCCCAAAGACAGAGCGGTCAGTGATGGGTGGTCACTCATCACTTCCTTCTTGCCCTGTTGAGAGGAAAGTACCAAAGCTGACAGCACAGCCCACTGAGCACACGGCACATCTAAGTCACCTGAGAATCTCACACTGAGCCAAATTGTCTATAGCAATTTTTGATGAGCTACTTTCATGGGGCATACAGTCCTCTCGGCATAGGAACCAGCATTTATGTTTGGTTTTATGTGGCTGAGGACCAAACCAGGACTTTGAGTCTCTCGGGGAGGTGCTTTACCATTGAGCTAAGTCCCAACCCCCAGGGAATTTTTTCTTTGGTTATTATTTTCTATTTGAGCCTCTGCCTCTGTGTGTGTGTGTGTGTGTGTGTGTGTGTGTGTGTGTGTATGAATGCATAGCTCTGAGTGTACACATGTGTACACGAGTGTAGATATCAGAGCTCAATATCATGTATCGTCCTCAATCATTTTCACCTTTCTTTATTTTTAAAAAGATTTATTTTATGTGTGTTTTGCCTGCATGTGCCCAGAAGCAGCATTCACATGCAGTACCCATGGTGGCCAGAAGAGGGCATTGTAACTGGAGTTACAGGCAGTTGTGAACTGCTATAGGGCTTCTGGGAACTGAACCCAGGTTCTCCAGAGCATAGCAAGTGCTCTTTAACTTCTGAACCATCTCTGTAGCCCCTCTATTTTTTGAGACAGGGTCTCCCACTAAACCTGGAGTCTGTTTATTCTAATACACTGGCTTGCCTGTGAGAGTCTCCTAGCCCTGCCTGCCCAGTGCAGGGGTTCCCAGCATGCAGCACCACTCCTGGCTTTTCACATGGATTTTGATAATCAAACTCAGGCCCTCACTTTTGTGTGACAATCACTTTTTCTATTGCTTTACCTATTGCCCTATCTCTGCTGGTCCTGGTTTTGACTTTTTGAGGCAGGATCTTTATCTTTCCTCCTCAGCCTTCTGAGTGTTGGAACCACACCGACTCTTTTGTGATTTGAGAAAAGGTCTTGCTATATTATTCAGGCATGCCTTGGACTTATGATCCTCCTGCCTCTGTGCCTGCCTCAATGCTAGGCATTTTCTCTTTCTTTATTTCTTTCCTCTTTTTTGGCATTTTTCTATAAATTATATTCCACAGAGGTCTGCAACCACATAGCACTCAAGAAACACTGACAACCGGGAGAGAAAGAGCCCTTTCCAAAAGGACACCAGGACAGAAATGACGCCATCCGCCGCCTCTGCTCCCCTGAATGCTCCCACCCTGATGCCCCTGTTCCCCATACCTCGCAGACAGTGTCAGGCAGGTCTCAGGAGTTTCGATCTTCAGAGCGTAGGGCACTTTATCCATCACGGGGCGGCTGACCTGCCAGGAAAACCAACAGCATCGACTTCAGGGTGCGTGTGTGTGTGGGGTGGTTTAACACAGACAGCTTTGTCCACTGCTAGTGGGTAGACAGGGTTCTGATTGACATGCGTGCTTCCATTACCTGCTGCTCTGCTGTCTCTCCTCAGCATGCCCTTCTCAGTCACCAGCCTCAGATGGCATCAAAATTAACATTCCAAAATGTTCTCTGTCTCCAGAATTCCCCAAAGTACTCACACATCCTTATGCTTGAAACCAAGATAAGTCAGGCTAGTCCACACATTACACATATATAGTGGAGGAGGGTTATCTGTCTATTGTGTTATTTTCATTGGTCAATAAAGAGACTGCCTTGACCCTTTGATAGGACAGAAAATTAGGTAGGCGGAGTAAACAGAACAGAATGCTGGGAAGAGGGCAATGGGGCAGACGCCATGGAGCCAGCCACCAGGTCAGACATGCTGAATTTTTCCCGGTAAGCCACACCTTGTGGTGCTATACAGATTATTAGAAATGGGTTAATCAAGATGTGAGAGTTAGCCAGTAACTAACTCTCTAGAGATAATGGGCCAGACAGTGTTTAAATGAATACAACTTGTGTGTTATTATTTCTGGGGCTAAGCTAGCCGTGTGGGAGCTGAGCAGGATGAAAAGCAGGCCTGCCCGCAACTCCTCACTACACATATAACAGCTGAGAGGTGTCCAGTGGTAGATGAATGGAACACACACACACACACACACACACACACACACACACACGAGAGAGAGAGAGAGAGAGAGAGAGAGAGAGAGAAACAAAGAGATAAAAACAGGCACAGATGGAAAAACAGAAAGATGAGACACACAGAGAGACAGAGACAGAGGAGCCTGAGCACGTGAGGGAGCAAATGTGCGCGCCTAGAAAAGCAAGAAGAACCTGACCAAGCTGCCACATGGAAATCTTGACCACAAAGCTAAGTGAAGCCAGTCGCTCCAAGAAGACAACTGCTGTGGAATTCTACCTATATGAGGTCACTCAGTCAGTCAAATTCATAGCAATAGAACAAACAGTGGGTACCAGGCTGGGAGCAGGGATGGGACTCAGTGTTCAATGGACTGTTTCGGAAGACAGAAAGGTTCTAGAGCTGGGTGGAGCTGCTGGTTCAGCACTGGTTCTCGTCACTGAGCTCTGTCCTTACAATGGTGCAGAGGGTTATGTGGCATGTATATCTTACCACATTTAATGATATAACCCAAACCTGATTGTTTGCTCCCTCCAAGCGGTCCCTGCATTACTGTCCTCCTTGTAGGGCCACCCTTCCCTATGCACCATCCGCTCTGAGAGTATATCATTGGTCCCTAGTTGTATCTGGGCAACCCTGTGTTTAAGCGTTGCAGTCCTCACTGAATACTGTATCCTTGGGCCTTGGGCCTCAGTGAAGAGGAGCAAGGTTGGCTCCATCTCGCCAGCATCTCCTTGTGAGGACTTTCCCACCACTGCTGGCCCTAGTCCCAGGCTACCCAGCGTTAGATATCTACCTTCATGCTGGCCACTGGCAGCGAGCTCTTCAGACGGTACTTCCCATCCTTCTGGGGATGTGTGTAGAGGAGCGTGTCGTTCATCTGCACAGAAGGAACTGAATCACACCAGTCCTAGCCCTGAAGGCTGCAGCAAGCACGTCCCTGGGCTCTGGGGTGCAGGCACCTGGCAATCCTCAGTGACACCCCACCAAGGAGTAAAACCATCCTGTGAAACCATCACCACAGTTCTACTCCCGTGGGGAACACCCAAGAGGACTCGGCGCGTTTGCCAAGGCTCTGGTACCAAGTGTTAGAACAGCTTTATGTATAACAGCCCTAAAAGTGGAACAAAACAAATGCCTTGACAGCTGATGGATAAAGAACTTGTGGTTCAGTCAGGCTGTGGGATATCATATAGCAACCCAAAGGAGTAGGCTGCCAGACTCTCTAGCCACAAGGCCAAATCACAGGCATGCTGGGGTGGGGGGAGTCAGACATGTGAGCGCATGCCCAATGTCTTTATCTGAAGGTCCAACTAGCAATTAGGCTAGTGGGTACCTGAGAGTGGGGAGGACTGACTGCCAGTATTAGCAGAGCTTTCTGGAACTATTGCAAATGTTCTCAACCCTGATCCGAGTGGTAATTATAGAATGGCATACACTAGTCAACAAACACCAACACCATAACTTAAGACTGGCACATATAACTCAATAAACAAAATAGTTAAGAAAGGAAGTGGGGACTGGTAAAGTGGCCCATGCCTTTAACACCAGTACTCAGGAGACAGAGGCAGGTGAGTCTCTGAATTGGAAGCCAGCCTGGTCTATATGGCAAGTTCCAAACCAGCCAGCGCTACATAGTGAGACCACACCTTTAAAAAAAAGAAAAGAAAGAAAATAGGGGCCAGTAAGACTGTTCAGTTTAATCCCGGGAACCCACATGGTAGGAGGAGAAGGGGGACCACCTTCCTTGCTTCAGGGTCTAATTCAGGCGGCCCATTTAGGAAATGTGTACAAGGCCCTTGGCGCATCCCCTGGGCAATCCTTGTGCACAGCTGCTGTGGCTTCCGTTCTTCACTTCAATGCCTGACTCTCTGCCACTGATTCTTAGCCTCTTCTAAGAACCCCTCTACTCCATCTCACGATTCTCGGTCGTCAGTCTGTGCGTTTCCCTACTCTTACATCCTAAAGGCTGCGAGCAAGGCTGCGAGCGATCTTTGTGCTCGTGTCCTGGCACCGAGGTGTTGCCTGGTGAATCCTGGAACCACAGAGCTCTAAGCTGCCCTCCACCGTGCTGCCTACAACTCCAGCAGTGTGGGAGGCAGCTGACGGCACAGGCACAGCAGGGAGAGGCGCAGGGCGTGTCACAGGAGTGAGGAAACAGAGACACCCAGCAGACAGCAGGCCTATAGTTTGGCTCTTGGGGGTCCCTTAAAGGCCTCTGTGTTGAAGGCGTGGTCCACAGGGTGGCACCTTTAGGGGTGGGGCCTAGTGAGGGGAAGTTAGGTCATGGGGCACGACCTTGAGGAGACTGTTGGAACCCAGCCCCTTCCCCTTCCTGTCTTACTTCCTAGCCACGAGGTGAGCAATGACTCTGCCTTGTTGTGCTTCTTGGCCATAGGCCCAAAACTTCGGTGCCACCCCATCAAGGGCTGGTACCTCCACAACTGGGAGGTAGATGCTGCCTTTCCTCTTTAAAGCCTGACCGTCTCCGACACTTGTTCTAGGGACAGTCAACACAGAAGGTACAGTGTCATGACAGAGGGGACAAAGAGCTACTTGCAGTATTAAGAGCCTGAGGTTGGCATCCCCACCCCACAGGTCTTGGATACTCCCTGATGTTCAAAGTGTGGCCGTGTGTCCTCAGATGTGTCAGGTGTGCCCACCTGCACGGAGTGGTGGATCAGAACCATGATCCTGGCTACTCTCTGGGCCACCAACCTAGACAAGTTGGTCTCCTCAGCCCTCTGCTGTCTCACACACCATAGAAAGTGCCTATGGTACCCTAAGGTGGCCCTGGATGGAGCTGCTTCATGGAGGCACGTGAGGTATTTACTTCAGCAGCACCACCGCCAACCATTCAAGTAACAGATAAGCAATGATTTTTGTTTTCTTTTGTTTTTAGGGCTCAGTTATACACCCTGAAGACTGTCCTAGCTCCTCCGGTGGCCCTAGAAAGCCAACAGTGGGGCGTGGCGTACAGCCAGTGCTTACCAGAAACAGGTGCCGGGGGTGTCGGCTTTTGCCTCTCACTCTCATCAGCGTTCCTTCCTTCAGAAACTCCTGGAGGGAGAGAAGCCAGCCTCAGAAGGCGAGAAAGTCTGGGCAGGTTCTGTGTAGGAAGCCGTCACCATAGCTGCCACAGTACCCACGAACAGCTCACGGAGACGCTGGGATCAGGAACCCTAGCTGGGTAGCCCGGCCTTCTAGAGCCTCCTCATGCAGCACCAAGTCAACGCTGCTCTGGCCACCAAGCATGTGTCCAGGCTATGACTCTCTCCCTAAGTGGCACCACAAAGGGTCCATTCGGAACATGGCCTTTGAAGGTTTGCTGAACATCTGGACTGTGAATAGTGACTCCAGCCCCATCCTTCTGAAGGATACAAACACGGATGTAGGAAGGACTTCGGGGCACAGGACCTCAGTCAGAACTGCGTCTGAGATTTCACAGAATCCTAGACTAGGAACATCCTGCCCATGCGGCTCAAGCCCTCATTCCAACTGGCAATGATCACACTTCAAGCTATTTTCTGAGCGGAGTTGTATGTTTTCCATCTGGAAGCTAAAACGTAAATCAATCAATCTCTCTCCCACCCCTCCCTTTCTGGGCAGAGAACCCAGGACCTTGCCTACACTAACCATGTGCTCCACTCCCAAAGCGTCACCCATCCCTGTTTTGTTAAGACGCTATTTTTATGCTGTTTCTTGGGGCTTGCCTCTGAGAGCTGCTCGGATCTCTGCTTTCCTGGCAATCTGGAGCTAGAAACACTTGGTACATTTGTCTTTCCTCACTGGAGAGAGCTACCCCAGGGCAGTTATGGTGAGCAAAACTGACTGGCACTGTTTCTTGAACTGCCCCGAGAGGGCATCGTGCAAGGAGGGGTGCAGACAAGCTCTAGGGTGGTGCACCATGTCCCCTACCCCTCCTAACCAGCACCTGCAGCCAGGCCTGTCTGGGGCCAGCCCAGCTGAACAATGGGCTTATCAGAGTCAAGCTGGCCCTCGGCCTTACCCAGACAGCACTCACCCTTCCTGGCTGGAGGAGGTCCCCTTGGCCCCGCACACTGTACTCGATGTGGACCAGCTTCTGCAGGTTTTCCTGTGGGCAGGAACAGGAGATGGTCACCCTTCCACTCCCCTACCCAGTGCTGTGTATCCTCTGCAAGGGGGGTGGAGACATTGCTTCCACTACAGAGGAAGAAAACAGAGCTCAGAAAGGCCCAGCCCAAACCCAAGCTCTGAGATGGCAGGCGGCATGGGGTTCTTGGCCTGGGATTTCCCAGCGATGAAAGACGAAGGGACTGCTGCACCTTTGCCACATTACAGGGAGAGGAGGCTGGCAGAGGGAAGTGATGAGAATGAAGGGCCAGTGGGAGATGGTTCCGTGGGCAAAGGAGCTTGCTGCCAGGCCTGACGACCTGAGTTCTCTCAGAACCCACTCGGTGGAAAAAGAGAGCTGACACCACAAGTTGTTTGGTCTCTGACCTTCAAATGTATGAACACAATAAACGTAAAGAGGTTATTTTTAGAGTGGAGGGCAGTTGAAATGTTCTTGAGCTTGTGAAGGCCAAGTGTGGGCTGGTAGCACAATTCAGGGTAATGGAGCTACGGACACTGTGGTCAGGAACCAACCTGCAAGCTCTTGCAGCTGTCTGACAGGCACCGAGGGCGTATGGGGGACAGAGTCCTCTGAGATGCCAGTGAGCAGGCTGCATAAGGTTTCAGAGGCCAGAAGCCCACCAGCCCTTTAGGCAAAGATCATGTACTCTGAGAAGAGGGCTCTGGTCTGTGCCCTGATACCACACAGAAGCTGACTACCCCAGAAGACGGGCAGAGACCTGTCCAAGCCCAGCCTCAGGCTCAAGGTAGAATGGGGCTGCCACAGGGCACGAGGCCACCAGACATGCCCTTCCCCAGAGAAGGCACACATGGGGAGAGGGCCTTTCTGCCTGCAGATATTTCTGGAAACCAGGAATGGAGTTGAATGTGAGGCAGCTCAGGTCTTAGAGCCCTGCAGATGCACGGGACCCGGAGAGAGATGAAGGCTGACAAGGACGGAGATCAGATGAGTATCCAGCCCCATCATCATCTATGGCCGGCCTGGATCAACTGGTCACACTCCCCACATCCCACCACACATAGCACAATCAAAACAAGATGTAAATGCTGTTCTCCACAGCCTCCACAGAACTTATGTTCACAGCGTCTGGTATTCAACCAAAAGTCACAAGAACACATTGGTTGCAGGGCATAAAGAAACCAAGTTGGAGCTGACCTGAACTCTTCCTTCCAGATGGCTAGCTTCCATAGGGCTATGCAGGTTGCTAGGGGAGAAAAGCTATCAATAGTATTACTCATTGACAAACTCTGCATGTTACAAACCATCCTGCTAGGCAAGATGTGCCCACTGGTACAATAGTGGCATGAAGGTTGTGGGGGCAACCAGCCACTTTGGGATTGGATTCCCACAGAAGGGAAGTCATGTCTGTCACTGAAGCCTTAGTCAAAAGCCCATGGCTAGGGCGGTGATAGGCCATAGGAGAGAATCAATACCGCTGCCTTGATAAATGGCCATGTTGTCAAAGTACATTCTAAGTATCTGTTTATACATATAGATTAGTGCTCCCCTCCATCTCGATCAGAGAAGCTTCTCCCTGCAGTGGTCCAGACTCCTAACTGTCAAGTGCTGAGTATACATGATGACTAAGTGTTCAGCCATAAGTGGGACATCTACATCAACCCCTGACTCCCAAGGCTCAGAGAACACGGAAATGCCATCTTCTAGACATGATGTGGTCATTGTATTCACAGCAGCTAGGGTCACCTGACTAAGGCCTGCCAAATATCAAGTCAACAAGGTTAGTCACCACTGCAGCAGGCAGAACTAATTGGATTCGGTGAGTTACAATAATAAAAAGAAGAACATTAAGGGAGATATATACCGGGGATGCTTGGGAGGATTAGAAAGGGGTTGGGGATAGATATAATCAAAATAAATTTTTATGTGCATGAAATTATCAAATAGCAAATAAAAAATATGCTACAATTTTTGTTTTAATCACGAGAACACACATCCAAAACCAAATTGGGTTGGGGGAATGGGCTGGAAAGGTGTCTCAGAAGAGAACACTGGCTGCTCTTCCAGGGGACCTGGGTTCGATTCCCAGCACTCACATGCCAGCTCACAACCACCTGTAACTCTAGCTCCAGGGGATCTAGTGTCCTCTGTTGGCCTCTAGAGGCTCCAAGTACGCATGTGGCACACAGACTTAGACATTTTGCTGGCAAAACACCCATTACATAGAATAATATAATAATAAAAATTTTTTTAAAAATACCAAACTGGGGAGACAAATGCAACTTATTTTTTTCAGAGAGAAGGCAGTGCACACATTCTAGGTGACAAGCATCAGAGCTCTGGGCCAAGAACCAAAGCAACCGTTACACTTTGGGCCCGGTGCGAAGGCTGACAGATGGCTCGTACGAGCGGATGGAGAACTTAAGTGGGGCTGCTGGCTGCACAGAGGAGCTCAGGGAAACTGAACACAAGCACACAACCCACAGTCCCAGACACGGAGACTCTTCCCAGGCTTAGCTGTGGACTGAACAGAGCCGAGGAAAGGAAGAGCCAGAGAGCACAAAGATAGATCATGAGAACACAGGGTGAAGAGAGGGGTCGGGGAGAGAGCTCAGTAGTTAACGTGCTTGCCTTGAATGCAAGCGTGAAGACACGAGTTCAGTCCCCCATACCCATGTAAAAGCCTGGATGTGGCACCTACAATCCCATCACCAGGGAAGTGGATATTGATCAGCCAGTCTAGCTGAATCAGTGAGTTCCAGGGTCAGTGAAAGACTGTCTTAAAAAATGAGGTAGGTCACCGAGGTGTAGAAAGAAGCACATGTCTTTAGGCAGAGGCAGGTGGATCTCTCTGAGTTCTGAGTTAAGGCCACATTATAATGATAATTATAGTAAGTTTATATAATTATAACATATCATATATTATATATACATTTTATAGTTATAAATTTATACTATTTAAATATATAAATATATAAATACACAGATTTATAAATATATAAAATTATATTATATATTATATATAATATTTATATATTATATTATATATAATTATACATTATATTATATTATTATATATAATTATAACTATAGTAAGTTTCAGGACAATCAGAGCTACATAGATAGACCCTTCCTGAAAAACAAAAACAACAACCCAAACCAAAAAACCAAACCAAACAAAACAAAACAAAAAACCCAAGAAACAGTGGAGGCTTCCTCTGCAAAACGAAACCCCATCATTGGAGCCAAAAGTCCATGGCTAAACAGGTCATAGGCCCTAGGAGAACCTGCCACTGTCATTCTGCAAAGTGAACATTATATTAAATGGATATCTAATGATTTATTGTTATACCTATAGATTAGTGCGTCTTTCAGCCGTCACCCGAGAAGCTGCTTTTAGCAATAAACACCCACAACTGATCAGGGTGTAGAGAATGAGAGACGACAGAATGATCAGCCCTAAGTGGGACACCTGTATCACACTCCTGCCTTGCAAGGCTCAGGGATCAAAGCAGAAGAAGGGGCAAGAAGATTGTAAAAACTAGAGGCGGTGGAAGACTATGAGAAAACTGTGTTTTCCAGACTCAATAGGGCAGCTGCACAGATGAACTCATAGCAGCTGTAACAGCATGCACTTGCAAAGACCCAAGCCAGCACAGACAGAGGGAAGGTAGACACTAAGTCCCACTGAGTCCCCACTGAGGAGCTACTGGCAGTTGATAGTTGCTGGTGGAGGGAGAGTCAGTGTTCTTTAAGGATTTGATCCCCAGTATGTCCATCATGTTTCAGTGGAAAGCCACACACTCAGGAGTTTATGTATAGGCAGCATTAGCTGGACCTAATGGCGGGGGTGGGGGTGGGGTGAGAGCGCCTGTGTGAGGGAGGGAAAGAGGGAGAAAGAGAGAGAGCACAAATTAGAGTGGGGAGGGGAGGAGGTTGGCTCTAGGGGAAGGGGTTGAATATGATCAAAACACATTGTATAAAATCCTCAAATAACTAATTAAAAAAGAAAAGAAGGTGGAGAGGAGTTGAGCAAGATACCAATATTGACCTCCATGTGCGTGTACACATTTGTGAACGTCTATACTTGCACAAAAAATGAGGAAAAGGAAAGTGTGATATATATATATATATATATATATATATATATATATATATATATGAGAGAGAGAGAAAGAAAGAATGGGGGTGAGAATAGGGCATCCAAGAGGCTTTTGAAGAAGAAGAAGAAGAAGAAGAAGAAGAAGAAGAAGAAGAAGAAGAAGAAGAAGAAGAAGAAGAAGAAGAAGAAGAAGAAGAAGAAAAGGAGGAGGAGGAGGAGGAGAAGAAGGAGGAGGAGGAGGAGGAGAAGGAGAAAAAGAAGAAGAAGAAAAGGAGGAGGAGGAGGAGAAGAAGGAGGAGGAGGAGGAGGAGGAGGAGGAGGAGGAGGAGGAGAAGGAGAAGAAGAAGAAGAAGAAGAAGAAGAAGAAGAAGAAGAAGAAGAAGAAGAAGAAGAAGAAGAAGAAGAACCAACAAAGCTCAGATCCAATCAAGAATCTGAGACTGACAGGCTGAGCATACTCCATTCCCCTCGCATAAGAGTAGAACTTCCCCAAGTCAAACAACAGATAACTTTTGTTTGTTTATTTGAGACAGACTCCTGCCACATAGCTCAGGATGGCCTTGAACTTGCAGCCATCCTCCTGCCTCATGGGCATGAGCTACCATAGCCAGCTAGCAGAGAAGTCACAGGCATTCAAAAGGGAAGGACACACAGCACAGAGGGCAAATGTAGCACCCCAACAACAGTCTTAGTGGACTGTGAGTCAGAAGACCATGCTGCGTCATTTTCAAGTTACTGAGAGAAAAAAATTTGACCAAATCAGCTTTTAATACATAGGAAAGATATTTTTCAGAAGTGGAGATAAACTTCACAATTAATTGCATGGGAGATGAATGGAGTGAAGGTTTTTGACAAGTAAGGTGAGGGGTTAGGGTGATCAGACAGGCTGATTAGGTGTGGGAATACCCACCACGTGTCCACACATAGTCAGTAGAGAAATCCACCATGTGTCTACACATAGGTCAGTAGAGAATACCCATCATGTGTCTACACATAGGTCAGTAGAGAATATCTACCATCCATGTGTCTACACATAGCATAGGTCAGTAGAGAAAATTCACCCACATGTTCACACATATATCAGTAGAGAAAATCCACCCATGTGTCTACACAAAGGTCAGTAGAGAATACCCACCATGTGTCCACACATAGGTCACTAGAGAAATTCTCCATGTGTTTACACATGGGTCAGTAGAGAAATTCACTCACGTGTCTACACATAGGTCAGTAGAGAAATCCACCATGTGTCTACACATAGGTCAGTAGACACGTGTTTTTCTTCACTCTGTCAACCAGGAGCACCTAACAGAAATGAGACTGCAGCACAGTAGCTTGGTTTCTAGGCAACTGCTCTACCCCTGAGCTCTCTCTCATCCAGGGAAA
Source organism: Myodes glareolus (assembly GCF_982192425.1). NCBI lineage: Eukaryota > Metazoa > Chordata > Mammalia > Rodentia > Cricetidae > Myodes > Myodes glareolus. Next base: position 59,282,148 of record NC_142028.1, read on the forward strand.
CTTGGAGAGATGGTCTGTTCTTGGAGAGAAGAATGAACGAACCAACAACAAACCACCTACACATTCAAAGGGGGAAGCACAGGTCAGCTGAAAGAACAATCTGGAACAATTCTTGCCAAAGGAATTCTTCCATTCCTAACATTTTGGGTTTAAAAATTGTTTTAATTTGACTCCTCTCTATTTTGAGAAATAAATAAATCAATGTGGGCTAAAATAAATATTCACAAATTGGTACTGACATAAATGATTGGTCTGTTTTGTGTATGAGGATGGGCTGCACCCATCATTGAGAGGGAAGAGACACATCTACAAATAAAATTCTGGAACATTTTGGAGGCCATCAGCTTAAAGGAAGAGGGAAAGTCTCTTTATACTACTTCAGGGTGGAATGTGCACAGTAACTTTCCTTCAGAGACTGCAGAAAAGGCAGGGAACACACGATCTCAGTCAGAGGACCAGGATCATATCATACCATGACAATATGGAATCCCATTTTTGTGATTCTCTTCCCATATACCCACAAATCTGATCTCATAATAAAGAAAACCTCAGATTCCAACAGTGAGTGTCCTGCAGTATACTTGATCATGATCCCTCAAGACCTCCAGAGTCATCCAAGTCCAGGACCATCTGAGAAACTGGCTCCAAAGGGAGCTTTCAAAGATGTAATGACCAAAGTCCAACATGACAAAATGGCTGCCTACAGAATGGGAAAATATCTTCACTAACCCCACATATCAGACAGAGGGATGATCTCCAAAATATACAAAGAACTCAAGAAATTGGTCATCAAAAGAACAAATAATTCAATAAAAAACATGGGGTATAGACCTAAATAGAAAACTCTCAACAGATGAATCTAAAATGGGTAAAAGACACCTAAGGAAGTGCTCAACATCCTTAGCCATCAGAAAAATGCAAATCAAAACAACTCTGAGATTCCATCTTATACCTGTAAGAACGGCCAAGATCAAAAACACTGATAATAACTTATGCTGGAGAGAATGTGGGGGTAAAGGTAACACTCCTGCATTGCTGGTGGGAATGCAAGCTGGTACAACCCTTTTGGATGTCAGTGTGGTGATTTCTCAGAAAATTAGGAAACAACCTTCCTCAAGACCCAGCGATATCACTTTTGGATATATACCCAAAGGATGCTCAATCATACCACAAGGACATGTGCTCAACTGTTCATAGCAGCATTGTTTGTCATAGCCAGAACCTGGAAACAACCTATATGCTCCTTGATCTAATAATGGATAAGGAAAATGTGGTACATTTACACAATGGAGTACTACACAGCAGAAAAAAAATAATGACATCTTGAAATCTGAGGGCAAATGGATGAATCTAAAAAACATCATATTGAGTGAGGTAACCCAGAAAGACAAATATAATATGTACTCACTCATATGTGGCTTTTAGACACAAAGCAAAGAAAACCAGCCTACAGTTCACAATCCCAGAGAACATAGACAATAAAGAGGACTCTAAGAGAGGCATACATGGATCTAATCTACATGGGAAGTAGAAAGAAATAAGATCTCCTGAGTAAATTGGGATCATGGGGATTATGGGAGAGTAGAAGGGGTGGGGAGGGGAAAGGAGGGAAGCAGAGAAAAATATATAGCTCAATAAAAACAATAAAAAAGATGTAATGACCAAAGTGATGAATCCTGGAATAGGACATAGGGCTTGTGAGAATTATAGGTAATAATGCCATTTCTAGTGGGCTCTTAACACAGCCAGGGCTTCACAATAATAGAAGACATTAACAACAGGGAAACAGTAGAACCCATGGGAACTCTTGGTATTATCTTCTTAAGCTTTTCTGTAATTTAAAAATTGTTCTAAAAATAAAATATGTTCAGAGCATGGTGAACTCCAGAGGTTGGGTGAGGCGTGATGTACAAGGAGACAGAATTTCAGTTGGAAAGATGAGGACAGTCTGGAGATGGGCTTTGTGACAAATGCACATTTTAAAGATGGGCTAAGGGCTGGGAGAAGTGGTACATGCTTCCAATCCTAGCACATGGGAGTAGAGGCAGGCAGATCTCTCTGTCTCAGAACAAAACACAGCAGCAGCAGCAGCAACAACTGGCTAAGGCTAAGATGGACTTACGCAAAGACAACATACAAGTGGCCGACAGGTGTATGCAAAAGGGCTCCATGTCACCCACTCACCATTGGGAAACACAAACCAGACCTGTGAGACACCACTTCCTTCATAGGAAAGAGCAGTACTGAAGAAGAGGGGACAGACTCGAGTGCTGGTGAGGGTGTGGAGAGCAGAGACCCCGGGGGGGGGTGTCAGTGAATTTAGCCTTGTGGCAATTAGTATGGAGTTTCCTCCAACCACTGAAACTGCTGTATGATTCAGCAATCCTACTAGCTACATCTTAAGAAATCAGAATGGGTATGTCATACACGTATCCACACTTACTCCCCGTGTTACTGAAGCATTGCTCTCGACAGCAGGGAAATGGGAGCATACATGGCCTGTCTACAGGAAGCAGAATAGAAAACTCTATCTGTACACATGCGAGAAAATGATTCAGCCTGAAAAAGAACAAAGCCCTGTCACTTAAACAAGAAGAAGAGGATTCAGAGATCAATATGTTAAGTGAAATAAGTCAGGCACAGAGAGACAAATATCTCCTGGCCTCCAGTGGGGACTGCACTTGGAGATGGGTGCAGAGATGGTTATGAGACCAGAGAGAGGGAGTGGGGAGAGTGTTACTCACTGGGAACTGAGTCACAGGTAGACGGGGCAGGCAGCTCAGCTGAGCTACTATACCCACGTAGTAACTGTGCTCAAGACACTTACAAAGATGGAGCACTGCACCATGAGGAAATGCCAAGTGCAAGTAGGTAGCTGTGTGCAGCCTGGCTTAGATATTACATAGTGTGCATGGGGGCAACACCACAGGGTAACCCTTAACAGGTGCTATGTTCAGGTTTTTACACACCACTTAAACTTAGTTTTGAAAGGCACTGAGTTCAAATCCAGTCATTTCATCCATGTTAGATGAACAGTGGCAGCTATGTGACCAAAGCCTCAATTCTACACCAACACTGTCCCCTCCAGGAAGCCTCCCTGTCCTCAATGTCTGTAAGTATTCCCAAACTCTGAAAAGTGACATCCAAACACCGATGCTTTCCAAACAGGGTAGCGGTACCATCAGACATATTCATGCTAATATCAATAGGACCACCCTGAATGCTAGATGAAAATGGATGGACAGGGCCAGTCCAGAGCCAGGAGGGCTCCTTCAAGCAGGAAGTAATGAGACCTGGTCTGATGGTGGCAGAGCTTCAGCTTAGCCTTAGGAATGTACAGTTTCTGCGCTCAGCTCTGGGTCAGGCTTATCTGGGTCCTCTGGGTCACAAGCAGTTAGACCAGCAAGTATGGGGAGGGGTGAGGGTGGTCTCACCTGAAGCAGCTTGTCTGTGTCTCCCACCACAGCATCCACCCCACCTTGAGTCAGGTGTAGCTGCCCCATCCCTCTTATGGGTGCTGTGCATGGAACCTCACCTCTCCCTGGGCAGGGGAGGAGACACATTCCTGTCAATGTAGAGGAAGGACTTCCTGAAGCAGGATGTGGAGAATGCCACCAGCTTCTACAGCAGTGGGGTCCTGGTCCCAAAGCACCTCTATCTTTCTGCTGCACCGAGGGAGACTCACAGCATGCACAAGATGCCCAGGTGACAAAGAGCAAGGTATGACATCCTCACCGTGGGAGATAAGAGGACCAGATGGCTGTGACAATTGTGATCCTCCTGGAAGTAGCTCTAGACACTGACTTGTGTTTTCGAGCCTGTTGCCTTCAGCTTTCGCTGCCCAGCCTAGCCAGCTCTAGCTTCTGTTCCCAGATCTAGTCCTACCAACCACACAGAGCAACAAAACACAGCTGATGCACCCTGGATCTCCCAGTCCCAGTCTCGGCCCTGGCTTCCTTGTCTTCTCATCAACATGCACATGCTTGCAGTCCCCTTTATCAGAAGTGATGCTATCTCCTCTAACCCTAGCTTCAGGACACTCCATCCTCTGAACTTTCAGCCCATCATCTCTCACTAACCATTAGCCATGGTTGTTTGAATCCATGGTCCCTGCTCTGAGGGACTCAAGACCTGACTTACAGTCAATGTCCTCAGATTCCATTTTCTAATCGGTGTGGGTTCTCTGTGTATTTGCTGGAGCAGAACTGCCAAGCAATGTCTTGGCACACACACCACTATCATCCCCTTCTATGCCAGTGAAAGACATGACTAATGGATTGCTGAATCTTCCCATCAGCCTCTGACTCATTTTCAACACACAGCTCCAGTGGTAACAGCCTAGGGAATATGTGGATACAGATGATCATAAAAACTGCTCAGGTAGAGCTGGTGGTATGTGGAAGAGATCCAGACATCCTCAGCAGAAACCCGTGTCCCACAAACAGAACACATACCATCACAACCAGATGTGCACGCAGAGCTCAGGCACCCGGCAGACCAGTGATTCTGACTTTGGGGATATGAGGTGTTCCTAGGAGTGGAACATGTCACTTACTGAGACAGTGGACAGCGGCACTGTCTATCAAGTCTGCACACGTCCATAACCCTTCACAGCTTAAATGGAACCAGAGGCCCAAGGAGGAACACACAGGCCATGCAGCAAATGTCAGGCCAGAAACCAAGGCTCTTTGGAGAATCCTGGGAGACAGATAGTAGGGCAGCACAAGGCAGATGAGCAGAATGCAGCAGGACCCGGGGTCTCTACCCCAGAGAAGAAGCCTTGGCTGGACTCACCCCTTGCTCCATGCTTTCATTGGCACGGTCTGTCACTTTGGAGATGAGAGTCAGAGCGCCTGGGGAGCAAAGGACAGACAGAAGCTTTATGAGCGCTAGTCCAGCTTCCACAGCCCTTACCTCTCCTTTGGTTGTGTGCCTACTCCGTCTCCCCTGTGGTGGGCCGGGAAGGTAGAGTGGCACCAGTTTTTCCCACTTCAGCACCAGGGCACAAGCCTAACCACAGCCCTTCCGTGACTTCCTCAGTTTCCCTGGCTGCTGACTATATTACAGTGGGTCCACTCTGGTAGGGGCTGAGGCACCAGCCCTGGAAGGGGCATGGTGTGGTTAAGGGAGCAGTGAACATCTTAGAGCATCCTTCTTACATCACCCAACTCTCTGACTTTCTCTTCCTCTGCTGGACAGATTCCTTAGGCTTTCACAGCTAAGGATGGCAGAGGTCATCTCAAGAGACTTGAGGAGTCTTGGCAGATAACCCAGGTGTCATATGCAGAATGCACCTAGCTGGGCCTGCTCTATATCTACACTGGACAATGGTGTAGACCTGAGGATTAATGGATAGGAGACAAGACAAGAAGGTATGGCTTCCTCCAGGGTCTCTCCAGACTTACTCTGAGTGTTGTCATACTCGGCTGAGTCCGGGCACAGATTGTTTAAATAATCTGGGGAGAGAGAGAGAGGGACAACAGTCAGTTCTGGCAGTAAAGTGGCCTTCTGTCCTCCACAGTGACCCCCACTTCTCTAGAGATGGACAAGCTCCACAAGAATAGAGTGCCCACCTTCTCACCACGTCAGCCCACCCGAGACCAGGACCCTCTTAGCATCCTGACTGCCACCAGCAGCTACCCACTCATTCAACCCTTATCTAGTCATGATCTGGGATGGCTACCCCTCAGGGATACAGGCCCAAGAAAGTATTCACTGTCCGTTGCAAGGTTAGCAGCCCTGACAAGCTACACAGCACTATATGACAGTGGATCCACCCTAGCAGGGCCTGAGGCACCAGCCTAGGAGGGAGCAGGGTGTGGATAAGGGCGTAAAGGACATCTTTTTTTTTTAAAATATTTATTTATTTATTATGTATACAATATTCTGTCTGTGTGTATGCCTGCAGGCCAGAAGAATGAGGCACCAGACCCGATTACAGATGGTTGTGAGCCACCATATGGTTGCTGGAAATTGAACTCAGGACCTTTGGAAGAGCAGGCAATGCTCTTAACCTCTGAGCCATCTCTCCAGCCCCCCCAAAGGGCATCTTAAAGCATCCTTCTTGGGTCACCTAACTCCATGACTTTCTCTTCCTCTGCTGGACAGAGCCCAGGCTCCCACAGCTAAAGATGGCAGAGGTCATCTCAAAGGACTTGATATCAGGTAGATATCCCAGGGCTATCATTTACAGAATGATAATAATAATAATAATGATACAGGCAGCTGGGCCTGCCCTGGGTCTGTATTACAGGGTGGGGGGATATCAGCCCTTGAGATGGTCCTAACTCCGCTACCTGCCTTCTGCTTTGCTCCTTGAAGTCTGGCCATATAGACCGTCTTGCTGCCCCTTGAACATGTTCCTGCCCTAGGGCCCCTCTACTAGTAATCTCTTCTAGAGCTTCATACAGCTCATGCCCTTTCTTTGCACACACCTTTGTTTTATGTCACCTCCCGGGAGAGGTCTTCTCTGCCAGATCTAACACATCAGCCCCATTTCCTAATCCTGTAACCTACTTGCTTTCTTAGGAGCATTCGCAACACAGATATTATGTAGTCACATATTTTAAAATATATTTGCATACTTAGATATAAAAGCATTGGGATGGACCCAGGGCCTGGCATATACTAAGCCCATGACTTGTCATAGTGTTCTATCTCTCCATTGTAACTGTCATTTGCTGCCATTGCCAGCATCCAGCACAGGTCTGGTACTTAGGCAGTGCTCAGTGGCTACTTGCTGAATCGAATGAGTAAATTATTTAGACTGCAACCCCAGCACAATTTCCTTGTGACCCCTCAAAGTGCATGTGCCCTACCCTGCAAGGGAGTAAAAGAGACACTCATGGGAGGCTCAGAAACAGGATAGGGCCTGCGTCTGTGTGGGAGGCTGTGGCCAGTGAGCATGGAGCTCGGCACAGAGGCAGGCGTGTCTGCAAGGTAGAGAGGGAAGGGAAGATGGGGGCTTAGGCCTAGGCCCTGTGGGGTAGTTTGAATAAGAATAAGAAAGCCCCACATAGGCTTGTATGTGTGAGTGCTCAGTCACCAGTGAGTAGCACTATTTGAGAAGCATTAGAAAGATTAGGAGGTGTGACCTTGTTGGAGGAAATGTGTTGTTGGACGTGGGCTTTAAGGGTTCAAAAGTGTACACAAGGTCAAGTATCTATCTGTCTGTCTGTCTGCCTGCCTGCCTCCCTGAAGATCAGTATCTCACTTTCAGTGACTCCATCACCACCCCTGCCATGCTTGTCCCATACTCCCTGCAATAATGACAATGAGTTGACCCTCTGAACTGTAAGCCAGTCCCCAATTAAATGCTTCCTCTTATAAGAGGTGCTTGGTCATGGTGTCTCTTCGCAGCAACGGAACAGTGGCGAAGTCACACTGGTAAACTGAAGAGGAGAGACAGCCAGAGTGGCCAAAGGGCAGAAGTTGGGAGGAAGGCTGGCCAGCACCTTGCAGAGCTGAGAGGGCCAGGCCTCAAGAGGTAGCACACAGCAAAGCCACCGGATGGCAGCGGGCCCGAGGTGGAAAATGTCCACTATTCTCACCATGACGGGGCCTAGGAAGGCAGCTTTTGCAAGACGTAGCTGAGTTAGAAAATGCGCAGTGAGAGTCTCACCAGGTTTCTGGGTTTGGGGGCCAGGAAGAGCCACTGAAGCAAGGCTTCCAAGGTGGCAGGAGGGACTCTGCCACCTCTGCCACCTCTGGTGGCAGTGTGTGTGACTCTGTGTGACCCTGGGGGGCTGGAGCTGTGCCGTCTTTCCTACACCTGCTAAGCTGCAAGAAGGTCTTATTCTCATGGTGCTCCACCTCAGTCCCCCTGCACTCTAACAGCTCACCAGTGAGCAACACTTGGTACTGGAAGAGGCGCTGGACTACACGCAGCATCCGATGCTTCATGCTCTGGCCGCCCCCTTGGGAACTCTGCTGCTTTGAAGAGTGGAGGAGAGATGCCATCAGAGACCCACAGACACACATCACCCCGCTTCTGACCAATGCAATCCCCCACATTGTCAGACCCAGGCTGTCTTCTACAGGAAGCCCTCTTGGATCATCCTGGCAGGTTCACGGTCATTCTCGGTAACTCAGTTCTCTGGGGTCCTATTCTGCCCCAACATTAGTATCAGGGATAAGCTACCCTTTGCAGGAGCTAGCCTTCCTGTTTGTGACCAGTGCTGGCCATTTCTGTGGTTGCCCTTTGGCTGGGCCCCTGCTTGGTTCATAGAAATGGGAGAACTAACTCTAAGATTCTTCCTGTGACCTCACCACCCATTGCCCAATAGGGGTCATTCAGTCCTGGGTTCCCCTCCTCCGAGTCCCCACCAGGTCTCCCTATGTGCTGCCCAGATTGGTCCTTCTATATGTCTCATTTACTTCTCTTAAGTCTTTTCATGTCCCCCTGTCTGGGCCCCACAATATCCTTACAGCAGGGTCTCTAAAGACCTGGGAACCCACCTCAAATTCCCGGACGGTGGTGGCCAGCCGGGGTGAGAGCAGGCAACTCTCAGCGAGCAGCCCCAGGTACCTGTCAAACTGCAGGATGTGTGCGGCATGGTGTTCAAATTCCTGCTCGCGGACCAGGAAGATGTCGGCCACCTGCGGCTGTTGGCCCTCCCCATTGCTAGGGAGAGGACAGACAGTGAAAAGTCAGCCTGTGGACCAACAAAGGGTGACAGGAGGGTTTCTGGGGGCTGCTTTGCTTGGGGGTACACAACTTACCACCTCTCCAGAAGACAGCATTTTGTATTTGTGGAGATTTCTGTCCGCCCCCACCCCAGGTGGCATAAGTGGGGTATGGGACCCCAGGCTGCTCACCAATCCCCCAGCCTCTGCTCCAGGTTCTCCAGGATGCCCTGGTGAAGGTCACAGATAGCCGGAAGTTCCCGCAGGCCCTGCCGCAGCTCCTCTTGGGCCAGTGGCTCTCTGCCCTCTTGCTCTATGTTCTCCAAGGCCCTCAAGACAGCTCCGTGGAAATCCTGCAACCCCAGAGGCCTGTTACATACTGCATCAGGCAGGGAGGGCCCTTGAGGCTCCAGAGCCCTGGTGGCTGCAAGAACTGAGGCCAGTCACTGCCATTGGCTCCACACTGTCACCTGTGGACCAGGAAGACCATCTCATACCCACTTGCTACAGGGCTGTCTTCACCCTTGCTCACACAGCAGTGTCACTGTGGTGACTTGGCCAGGACACTTTGTTTACAAGATAGGGAATCAGCTGGTGATTCCTTCGCTAAGGAAATGGCAAAGTCCTTGGTTTCTAGTTCTCTATCTTGGAAGAAGCTCAAGTGCTATGTTGTTTCAAAAAAGAGCTTTAAAAAGCCCCAGCAGGACCAGTGAGATGGCTTAGTGAGTTAAGACACTTGCTGTCAAACAGGGAGAGTTCAACTCCTAACACCCACAGACTGGAAGAAGAAAACTGACTCCCGCAAGTTGTCCTCTGACCTCCACATGTGCACAGTGATATCAGTGTATAAAAACACACACACGCTCACACACAGAGTCACACGCTCTCTCTCACACACATATACAAAAGTATCATTTTAAAATAAAAGACACAGTAGATGAGAAGTTCAAGGTCATTCTGGGCTACACAGAGTTTGAGGTCAGGCTAGACTACATGGGACCCGTGCCCCACGTACACACACTAAAAGGAAAAGTCACAGCAGGTGTCTGTGACCCCAAAGTTCAAGAGACCAAAGCAGAAGCTCATAAAGGCCAAAGAGGAGTTTGTGTAAGGGCACGTGTGCACAGTCCTACAAACTTCTCCTCTTGTCTCTTCCAAGGTAAGAAGGAGCCTGACACCCACCGTTGCCATTTTCTTTCTTTAGCTTGTGTACAGACATCAGCTCACAGCCTCAGAAGAAAGAGGGAACAGAGGGAAACTCATAACTTTTCTCATTATTTTAGCATTAGCAATTGCTATTGCTCGCTGGGTATGATTTGAGGACCAAGCATTGTCACCTGTTCTAGTTTACTTTCTATTACTGTGACAAAACCATGACCCAAAGCAACCTGGGAAGGAAAGGGTTTCTTTCAACTTGCAGCTCACTGTCCATCATCCCGGAAAGTAAGGCCAGGAACGAGGAAGGAGGAGCTGATGCAGAGGCCATGGAGGAGTGCTGCTTACTAATGTGCTCCTCATGGCTTGCTCAGACTGCTTCCTTATACAACCCCAACCACCTGCCCAGGGGCGGCATGTCCCATAGCGGGCTGGCACAGCGGGCTGGGTCCTCTCCCATCAACCATTAATCAAGACAATGCCTATGCTATTCTGAAGGAGGCAACTCCTGAATTGAGGTTTTGTCTTCCCAGGTGTGTTAAGTTGGCAACTGATGCTAACTATGATATTATGGGGGCACAAGTACAGGAACAAGCAGCATGTATAGGATTGGTGCCCTGTAGGGTTTCAGGCATCCACTGGGGGCTTGGAAGGTGTCCCTACAGACACTTCAGATGATTTGTGTTTAGTGTGTGGGCCCACACACGGTTTGTTGTCTGCTGTCTTTGGAGCCCAGAGGCACCTTCAGTGTGAGAGGAGCTTCATTCCCTTTGGGGAACCACACAACTGCTAGTTGGCAGGAGTGGAGCCTGAGTCTGGGGAAGTCAAGATCGGGATCCTGTCACTGTGAGGCTCACACCCAAAGCACCACATAGCCCAGACAAAGAGAGGGGGCACAAGGAGAGAATGGCTGGAGAGCAAAGAGGGAAGGAGAGAAAGGAAAACAGCAAGGGCAGACAGACAGTGGCACGCATAGCGTCCTCTGGGGAGCTTCAGTGTTAACAGCTCCGTAAATCCTTTCCTGCACGGTAATTAATTCTCACTGGCTCAGTCCCAGTAGGCACAGAAGCCACCTGCAGGACAAGATGGCCATCTACAGGACAGAACAGCTATCAGCAAGACAATCACAATCCACTCTCACATTTGTTCTTAATGGAACGATGGAGTGCCGACTGCACTGGATATCTCCTGTGGAAAGGATTCTGCTGCCTCTATCACTGGGCAAAACCACAGGGTTTCAGTATCCATCCCCAGGGAGGAAGGCATACCAGAAACCTCATCTTAGGCATTCCAGCAAACATTCCATTATACATTCTGAGTGCTTGATCCACAGCAAACCCCAAGGACAGAGAGTAGTGGAGACACGTAGTTCTGCCCACCAAAATATTGTGATAAAAAAAAAAACCGACAAGGAGACATGTATGACATGGGCCAGAATGGGGACCTAGGGCAAGTCAGAAGTGGGGAATCCGGCTTGGTGAAGGCTGGCGGGGAGGCCATGCCTCCATGGAGACCAGAAGGGCAGTGCTCACGGGAGAGCAGCACAGCATCTGAGAGATTGAAGATGGTCTTAGTCATGAGAGTTCATGAGGATGAGCATGTGCATAGTGAGTCGTCTGTGTGTGCATGTGTGTTCATGAGTGTGCATGTCAAAGTACAGAGTGCTGGAATGGAATGCGGCTTTAGGGATAGACCAGGGCCACTCCACTCCCTTAGTATATGTATTGTGGGGTCCCCACTCCAACCTGCAGGACTCCCTAAGTCAAAGCCTAGAAATGCTCACACCTGTATCTACCCACAGAGGCACTTCTGTATGACCTCAGATGACCCCCTGCTTCTCTGGACTCCAAAGTGGAGACACAAACACTGTTTCCTGTCTCCCACCAGCACCTCCAGCACCCAACTAAGGAAGGTTCTTGGAGATAATAACGGGGACATTTACCGAGCATACATACCAAGAATCATGTGCCTCACATTTCATACCTCCCTTCTGTGTGTGTGTGTGTGTGTGCGCGTGCGCACACACACACACACACACAGGCACACACACACAAGCGCGCGCGCACATGTGCACTGAGAACTGAATCCAGGTCCTCATGCATGTAAGGAAAGCCTTCTACCATTCAGTCCCAGGCCCAGTTTCTTCATTAATATTCATGGCAGCCCCAACTGGTTGTAATTTCCATTTTCTCCATAGCAGACCAGGTCTTGGGAGAGGGAGTAATTTGCTCAAGGTCCTAATTCTTGAGTCCATGTTTGCCTGACTCTAAAGTGCCAGTTCCTTCCATCACTGGGGATGGGCTTTGCGTTTTCCTGCTGTCTGAGGGTCAGGATGGGAGCTCTCAGCTACTTCTCCAGAACCACGCCTGCCTGCCTGCCTGCCTGCCTGGCACCACATGCCCTGCCATGACGCTATGGACTCACCCTCTAAAACGATAAACATGACCCCAATGAAATGTTTTCTCTCATATGTTGTCTGGTCACGGTGTTTCCTCACAGCCGGAGAAGAGTAACTAAGACACTAGTCAACATGGATGTCCCTGTTGGGTCAACTGGACTCTAGAGTCCCACGCAGCTAACCTCACACTGTCCTCAGCCATTTCCCACTTACGCCAACAGAGTCTAGGCTGGCTGTATGCTGCGCTGGGAACACAGGTTCACCCAGCCTAACTAGTCACCAGAGGATACTGGGTATCCTGAGGATTATCTTCTGTGGAGCAGGCCACTCTTCTACACTGGCCACTGAGAGGACTAACAGTGCAGAAAGCCATGAGGACTTATGCTCTGTGGTGAGAGGTGTGTGAGCATAAGGGGAATGGTTATAACTTACAAAGAGCACACAGCAGTGAGGGAACCTTCCAGATGAGGCCCCAAAACCACATGCAGCAAAAACAAAACAAACCAAAACAAAACAATAACGAAAGAAGAGATAAAGTGTGATAACATCAATATTAAAACAAAACAAAACTTTTGTGCTCCAAAGAACAGTATCAAGAGAGTGAAGATGAGGACTGGGATGTAGTTCAGTGGTAGAGCATTTGCCTAGCATACATACGATACTGGATTTCACCTAATACAGACGGACAGATGGATGGATGGATGGCTGGATGGATGGCTGGATGGACAAATGGACAGAACCTGAAAAGGGAGTAAAGAAGACCCAAAGAGTGAGAGGAAATGTTTGTAAATTGCATGTTTGATAATGGACTTATTTACAGGGATACAAAAAAAAAAAAAAAAAAAAAAGGACTAACCACCCAGTAGAACACAGAGCTTGAAAAGACAGGTCTCCAAAGAGTCACATACAGATAGATGGTCAAGAACCGCAAGAAAAGACACTCGGCACCACATGTCCTTAGGGAAATGTGCAAAGCCAAACACAGAGACGTGTCTCACACCTACCGGGCTAGCTATCACAGACTCACAGTGGAGCCTGGTGGGATGAGGGTGTGCGCCTGCATCCCCCCTCCCCCCCGGCTCCCACCCCCCCCCCCCCCCCCGCTGCACTGAGGCACTTCTTCCTGCAGGAGGTTCATAGCACTCTTCAAACTCAAGAAACAAGACTCAAGACACTCAAGAGAGCAGAGTGGAGGGTATGTAAGTCACATGAAGGCTGTCAATGAGAGCAGGAGAGGAGACTCTTCAGTGTAACGCTGTCTGCGAGCGCACAAGCTTTCGAGAGTCAGCCATGTTCCTGTAAGTAATTCCAACAAACTCATTGGTTCATCAAGCAGGACTTGAGGACTTGGGTGATGAAATCAGTTCTTTAGTCTGTTGTTGCCCTCTTTATCCAGGGTGAATGGAAAGAGACTCTAGGGAAAATCGTGTAGTCTCCTCAAAAGGTTAGCGTTACTGTGAGACCCAGCAGCTGCATTAGGTGTGAGGCCAAGGGAACTGCAGACACACGTGCTTCCTGCAGCTTAGCATTCCCCACAACCAACAAGAGCCCAATGTCCATCCTCTGGTAAAGGCGTAAACAGACTGTAGTGCATCCAAATGAATAGTACTCAGTCACAGGTGAACAGAGGACCAGAGCAGGCACAGATGGGTGAACCCTGACAGCAGATGCTAGAGGGAGGAAGCCAACTGCAAAGACCATAGCTTAAGAGGCCATTTAAATGAAATGCCCAGAGATGATGGGGAAGCTCAGCCAATCACATTTGGCTAGGGTGTGGCCGCCTGGAGCCCAGGTAGAAAAACAGGGGTAGATAGGTGCTCAGGCTCTCTACACAGTGCTCGCCAGACCCATTTGGACTTCGGACCTTCCACTCTGGTAGCGTGAGTTTCCCCATTTTTCAATTATTAAATTATATCTGTTATTTTGAGCTGGTCTGGTTATTTAGCATACCGATCGAATACGCCAACACTTATACTTGGTGCCCAACGTGGGGCTTTTAGAGCCCTTTAATGCTCTGGCCAGTTGGGGCCGTGCCACATTTATTTGGGCATAGATACCCGCATCTTTGTGCCCCCCACCCCCAACAAGTGCGCACTTCAGCTCCCCTCCGGCCTGCGTGCTTGCATCCAGCCCAGATCCCCTCTCTCAGCTGTGGGCCGCTTCCCAGATTCTCACAGAGAGGCACATTTATAGAAACTACAGATGGCTAGGAACATTAATGCACATACCCCGGTGACCTCTGTCATTGGCACGGACAGAAATCTTCTCGGATGATGGAAGTAGTGGTCTGCCTTTCTTGCACACAGACATGAGCTCTTTTGCTAAGACTAGTTCACTAACTAACTACAGGCAAGTTACAAGAATATTTTTAAAAGCAAACAATTCTCTGAGTCCCCTGGGGGATAGGTATCAAGTTGGAATACCCTACTTTTTGCCTCTCCTCCAAACCCTCCAAGGATCACCTGCTTCCTCAGAGATCAGGGTCATGGAGGAAGGGCAGCATGAACACACGGAGGCAATAACACCCGCCCAGAACCAGGCCTTCTCCATGGGTCTCCCTGGGACCCCTGCCGCAATCCTTGCTAACCAGGGGGAGAGCAATCATGGGTTGAACCAAAATATGTGCCCCTGAAGCCCTCAAGAAGCTAGAGAGCTCATTATGGCTTGGGGAGCCAGCAAGACCCAGAAGATAGGACTCTCTTTCCTCTCAGTTAAAATGATTTCCCCAGCAGGGTGCAGTGGAGCACACACTGGGACGCAGAGGTAGGAGGATCCTGAGCTCAAGAATGCTTGAGCAACACAGCGAGAACCTGTCTCAAAACAACAACAACAATGAAAAAATGTCCTAATGGTGTCCACAGTCAGGGAGGCAAGAGAAGTAGAGGAGAGCCATGGTCAGCTGAGGAGGTTGTCTGAGTCAACCTTAGGTCCCCAGAATTTCTCACTATCACTCAACCCACAAGGATATCCTTCCCTAACTCCCTTCCCAAGCCTGCCTACCTGAGTCATCAGGGCTCTGAGTCCCTTTGAGAGACCTGACACAGACACGAAGAGACTTCCTAGGTGCCTCAATGTCTCCATACCATCCCCCAGGAGTTTTCCCCCTCTGTAAGGCTTGTCCCTACTTCCTGGTGGGCAAGGCCCATCTCTTTACAAAGTCTTCCCAGACATCACTCCTCCAGATCACAGTGACCCCTCTTTCCCTCCCAGGGCTCTGAAGTCAAAAAACCCTGGCATGACTTCATCCTGGCTGTGTGACCCAGGGAAAGTCACTCACCTTCTCTGAGACACAGTGTCTGGGCCTGCACTCATCTATCTCTTAAGTATATACAGTGTGCAGTGAGATGAGACGACGGGTGGAGGGTGGGCGCACAGCAGCCACTGACCCTGCCATACCTGTCACTTTGGATACTGACGGCCTGAGGAGGAGCTGGCTGAGTGAATGGATGGGGGATGGGTGGGGCAGACAATGCCACATTCTGCTAAGGAAATTCATGAATGTGCTGACCCCAGAGCCCTGCAGACCCCGAGCTTGTCTTGAGAGGTCAGTCCTGTCCAGGAGGCTACAGGTGCTTCATTGCAGTTCCCGCCAATTGGGAGAGAGGACAGTGCTCTAGTTTGGGGCCATACTGCAAGGACCCCAAAATCCTGATCACATATCTCCTTGTGGTCTCTGATGAATCCTCCATCCTGCCCAGGGTTCCCTAACCCTGCCCCACCCATGTCTTCCACAAGGAGACCACGCCCTCTTCTCCAGGCAGGGCTGGTGTCCGTCCACCTCTGCTTGGGCCCTCTTCTGGAGTTCCTCCCCACATACAGTGTCTGCTCTGCTCACAGGGCCATGGCAGAGCCTCATCCACCTACTACCTGGTATTGATCTGGCTCCTCACTCCATAGCTGGTCACCAAGGGAACATAATCCTCAGCCTTTCCCAGCATGCCACAGCAGCTCTTTCTCGGGCCGCCAGCAGCCTCTCACACACTTGAGAGCAAGCCTCAGAAGCCGAGAGGCTCTCTACCTTCCCCCTTCCCTGCTGGCCTCACCTTTCTCTGTCTTCCTGCTCATCGCATCCTTCACCTGGCTGAACTTCTCTCAATTCCCAAACGTGCCAGACCTAGCTGGCCTTTGGGCCTGTGCACGCGCCGAGCACTCTGCAATCACAAGCCTTCCTTTTCTGCTACTGGATGCGCCTTCCTCTGAGACTCCTTCCCTTACGCCTGGAAATCTGAACTGGATATTTCAGTGTGTAAAACCCCACCTTTTGTTCATGGGATTCCCTCTAGGCACCGCTTCCTCTCACGCTGTCCACGCTCCATGAGACAGACTGGGGACAGATGCCCAGTAAGAGAAAAAAACTCATAAGTGCACTGACCTCAGAGGGCTCAAGTAACACAGCTCCAGAAAGAGCGACGAGTATGGGGGACACACCTGAAACCAGAACGAGCGGAGCAGCCGCTGGCCCGTGGTGACCTTATGCTTGGCTATAACCCAAGTCTTGATGTGTTACAATGACAGGGAAATGCATCTTCCCCCCGCAGCAACCAGGAAACCAGCAGCAGCAGGAGTCTGGGGAACCACAAACAGGAGGAAGCCAAACAATACTGTGCTGTAAAGGAAGGTTCAAGCTAGGAAGCACCCCGAAGACTGTGGAATGAAAGCCCACGGTAACAGGGCAACAGATGCACAGGGTGGGGGGACTGTCAGCCAGGAAGGTACCAGGGACATGATGAAGTGTGACACTGTATAGGAGAGGGAGGTCTGGCCACCTGCCCTTGGAGAGGCTCCTGCCCACGCTGTGGGGCAGAATGGGAGAAAGGAGTAACTGGAAAGCCTGCGGCTCAGAAACTCTCTATTAAGCTACCACCATGGGGATGAGACAGGGAAGGGAAGCCCACCTGTCTCCGGAGTGTTGGGCAGGAAGTGAGCATTGTCAAAACCATACTAAACATGGTCAAGCTATCAATTCTTGCAACAAGTCCATATTTTGAGTACTACTTTTTATTTTCCTAAAAACAAGCAAAATGTTGGGAGATGGACGATTTGATTGGCCGTGGGCTACCTTGAGCAGACGACTGTCAGTCAAACTGCCAGCCTACCAAGCACCAAGCACCCCAGACACCGTGAGGAAGCCATGGGATGGTTGTGTCTATAGAAGTTGAGATTCTGAACATCCAGCCACAGCCACAACAGTCTTAGTGTCTTAAAGTTTACTAAGGACTTTTCCAATTCCAAGCCCCACAAACACTTTCCCACCATACCAGAGAATGAGAACCTTCCCTGGGTTTACAGATTGCGGTGACCAGCATGAAAGGAACAGTGCTGTGTGACTGGTGTTAAACACCATGCTTCTTTTACATGATGACCCGTTGTGATCGGTGCAAACACTCCTCTGGTTATAGAAACAGGCTGCTCAGACCACCGGAAAGCCGCTCAAAATGCCTTCCTATGATGTCCCACCTGTGAGGCAGAGAGGCAGTACCCAGCCAGCAGTAGTCCCTATAGCCACAGATGAGTGGACTGTGAGGCTGGGCCCCAGAAATGGTGGCGTTCCGAATGTATCCTTGGCTTTGGGCATCAATGGCAGCAGAAGAGATGGAACACAAGATTGGCAGCAGGACCTGGTGCCGCACACTGCCTGCAAGAGTGCCAGAAGACCAGCATTTGGAAGGGGCAGTGGGAGTGGCCAATCTTAGTGGTGGTAGTGGCAGCAGCCACAGCAGTAGTGGTGACCTTAAGGGTGAAGGGTCTTAGATGTACTGGGCCAGGAGGTATCACACCAGCCACTGACACGAGCTGGGGAATTCCAACACCCTAGCTGCTGCCATAAGGCTGAGAATTCCCCACTGTCAGATTATAGAGCAGACATGCGATGTTCATTGTGCTCAAAGTTAGGCTACCCCCTCCCCTCCCCGCAGTCACAGAGAGCTGCTGCGTTCTCTTCCCAACCCCTGCGTGCAAGGTCTACCCTTTCCCACTTTCCATACCCAAAACGCCCCTGAGTGACAATTAAACTTATCAGTGCCTGTGACCTCTTGCCCATAGGCTGGTTTGAGGGTTTTACCTCTTACCACACACACCTCAAACCTACAAGAGTCAGATACTTCCCTGGTCCTATGGAGTTGAAGATTCTTCCTCCCGTCAAGACTCAGTGATGCTGCCCATGGTATCACGTGGCAACTCTCCTACTATCCTGGGAACTGAAGACCTGAAGGATCTGTCCCTCCTCCTTCGGGCCCCTGGTTCTACTCTATGTAATGGCTGTCTTCCCTACTGTTCTTCCACTTAAGGGCTTCATCATGGCTGCCTTTGTCCGCGAGCCTCTAACTTTCCTGAACCAAAATTTCATCTCTGCTGCCTCCTCATGTTCCGACTGTTTTCTCTTTTTCCCTTTTTCTCTCTCTTTCTTTCAAGATTTCTGTTTATTGTCTGTGTTTATTGTTTATACTCTGTGTATCATGTACGTGCAGTGCCTAAGGAGGACAGAAGAGGGCATAGGTTATAATTCCTGGGGGAATTACAGGTACAGTTATGAACTCCCATGTGGCTGCTGAGATTTGAACCCAGGATCCTCTGCAAGAGCAACAAGCACCTTAACCACTGACCCATTACCCCAGCCTGAAACCTGCTATTTTCTTTAACACACCACACCCACTTCCTAGGTCTACACCGGGGCTGGGACCTAGGACCTGATAGCTCTAGGACCTGCTCCTGGTCCTGCCTGTATGCTGCTGATACTGGCTGCTGTCAAATGATGAGGGGTGCAGAAGCTGCTCAAGCCTTGCCCTGCATGAGCCCCTTCTCGCCTACCTTCAGTTTCCCGGCATGGAGAACAGAAGACCCCCACCTAGCTGACTGGGAACAGGAAGAGCTTTTCTGGGGTACCTACTACCCCCACTCCACCTGAGATCCAGAATAAACACAAAGAAGCATAGCCGTGGAGTTGCACTTGGCTTTGACCACTGACTCCTTCTGTCTTGGCTTCCCCTGAAGCTAGCCTTGGCAAGTGAGGGGAAGAAGCTGCCCAGTGGTACCCTAGGCATCTTCAAGGGAACCAACTCTATCCGGGAGTCAGAAGCTTTAACTTTTCTCCTTTTTTCTTTTTTTCTTCCTGAAAGATGGATATGAAGGTTAGGGCCATAGCAGCTACCCAAGTTCATGAGGAACCCTTGAAATGCATGCAGTTTCTGAGATGTAGAGGAGTCCCCAAAATTGCCTTCTGGATTTGCTACACATGAGGACAACCTCTACGTTATTTAAGGCGCCATAGTTGAAGTTTTGTTGCCAGAAGTCAAACACGTTCCTTGGAGACACAAAGTCATTTTTAGAAGGTGTTTATGGTGAGTTATGTTTTCCAAAAAAACGACCACAACAGTATCTCCTACAGGATATTTACGAAATGTGTGCTTGATAATCCTCCTATTGAATGGTGGAGATTATATTCCTCGCCCTTGAACTTGGGTGGACCTCTCGAACTGTCTCCACTCGTGGAGAATGGTGGAAGTGGCGCTACGTGACTTCCAAGCCTGGGTCATAAAAAATGGCACGCACTTCCTCCCAGCTTTCTCTTGGGACAATCACTCTTGGCACCCAGCCACTGGCTGGGAGGAAGCCTAGACCAGCCTATTTGGAGACCACAGGGAGAGGCCATAGGTAAGTTTGCTGGCCACAGGCCCAGATGAGGCCCCAGACGGTAACTTCCATCCTCCACCAGATGTGTGAGAGAAGACACCTACAGGAGATTACAGTCCCTAGTCATCAAGGCACTACTGGTCTTTGAATCTTCTGGTTCAGGGCCCAGATGTCGCCAAGCAGAGATGAGTTCCCCACCAACCCTTGAGAAAATCTCTGGAAAGCAAAATGACACAAGGATTTCACTGAGGGTGTGGGAGATGCCATGGGGCCTTCACGGAGGGTCTGGGAATGAGATGGCATCGGGACGTCACTGAGGGTTCATGAGCACAGTAGCATGCTACCGCACACCACTGAGTCCTGAACATGCTTGTTCCCTGGTGACCCCTTGGCTGAGGCCCGAATGAAGAGAAGACACTGGCAACCAAGCTGTGGAAGCTGTGAGCCAATGGAAAAGCAGACAGCGGCTGTAGGAGACCCCACACACCAGAGGGCAACCAGAGGGCACAGAGAAAAGCTGTGGTGCTAAAGGGTGAGTGGGCCAGACACCAGTTCTTCTGGGTCCCAGGACTGCTCCCTGGGGACCTGACAGAAGGCACTCTCCATTTACTCCCCACTGGCAGTCTGGAGAACCTCTGTCCAGAGGCGGGACCCCTGGGAGGAGTTCTAAGCTTCTAATAGGAGAAAACTTGTTTTAAACGAGAAAACAAAACCAAAGGTGATCAGAGACCAGTGTTGTTTGAAACACCAGCTCACCATACAAGGAAAAGCACAAGCCCTCAAGAGTATTGTGGGGGCTTTGCAGCCTGCCCATCTTGGTTCTGGGTTCCCTCTCTGACCCTTGGTTTGGCCTCTGTGAAACAGCCACATTTTACCACACAGCTGATACATCGTTCAACCACACATCTCCAAGCTCCATGCACCTGCCCATGCCAGCCGCCCCACCTTCTGCACCTGGAGAGTCTCTCCTCCCAAGTCCACCTCCATGACACCTCTCCTATAAGCCATCCTGGGTTCCCATCATGTCCCTGTGATTCTGCATGAAATTACAGCTGTGCAAATTCTATTCAAGCTGAGTGATATAAGTATGCCTTCTCACCATCCCCATCCTCTATTTTCACAAAGAACGAGACTTGTCAGTCTGAGGAGATGGCTCATGGGTAATGTGCTCCCAGCACAGCCTGGAACCCATGTTAAAGCCAAGCAGCTGCCATAGTCACCTACAATCCCAGTACTTGAGAAGCAGAAAACAAGGGATCCCTGGGGTAAATCAGCTAGCAAGAATAGTCAGAATTAGTGAGCATTGGGTTCAGTGAGAGAACCTCTCAAGCAATAAAAGATGGAAACTGACTCAACTTTAGGCCTATACACATGTATATACATTCACATACATGCATACATGTATGCCTGCACACATGCAAGTGTACTTGCATATAGCGCTCTCTCTCTCTCTCTCTCTCTCTCTCTCTCTCTCTCTCACACACACACACACACCACTGAGACCTACTTTCGGTCCTTTTTCATTTTTGGGGCTCCAAGGCCTATTTCAGTAACAATGGCAACCAAGTAGCCTATGATATTTCAGGGTGAACTGGGGGTCAGGGAGAGAACGAGAATGGGAGATTTATGAAGAATGAATGAATCCATAGAAAGATGGATTGATCAATGAATGGGGAAGGGAAAAGGGTGGTTGAATGCATAGATAAATAGATAAAGCAAGAGATGAGTGTGTGGACAGATGGGTGAATGGATAGGGAAAGGAGGGAAGGGTGTGTGTGCGGATTTATAGATGGATGAAAGAAAGGATGGGTTGATGAGAGATGGCATAGAGGTAAAGGTTTGGAATGGCAAGCCAATGGTTAGATGGCTGACAGATAATGGTGGTGGATGGCTATGTGGGTACGGTATTTGGTGCTGTGGAGATGACAGGGAGATGAGTGGCCAAAGCCATCTAACTGGGTAGGAGGGGACATGCAGGAGGGTAGAGGCTTTGATGGCAGGCTTCTGGAAGGATAGAAGGGAGCACCTTTGTCAGGACCCAGCAAATCAATGTTCTAGACTTTGTGAACCACACTGGTCTTTAAAGGCAATCTCACATTCTTCTCTGTCTCCCTTCACAAATATTCAAAAACACAAAACAATTCCCAGCCAAAAGGCTTCCAGAACCAGGTCTCCAAGGGGCAGGAACCAACCTGAATGATTTGATTGACACATTAGCTCTACTGACCATTTGGCAAGCATGAGGTTGAATCCTGAGTCTGAAAAACAGAAGACGGCTCCCCTCCCCACAGGACGGTGGCCTTGGGGGAGTAGAGAGATCTGAGGGAGAACCTGCCAACCCTAATGAGTGGGATGAACCCTGGGTTGGGTTGGGTGCTACATGCTGAAGTCTGTGGGCTACTTCAAGACTAGCATCTCTGGCTTGGAGCCACGTGGTGGGGTCTCTGCCGCTTCTGTCCACGCAGCTCTGATGTGATAACTGCTCAGCAGTGCAGTTCCAGAAAGCAGCCTCTGAGCTGATTTCCTGGCTCTGCCCTGCCCAGGATGGCACTGTGGCTTGCCAGAAGCTTTAGCCTCTCTCCACCTGGCAGGAAGTGCTGCAAACTCACACTGGTGTCTCATAAAACAAGAGCGTCAAGCCCAAGTGATGATATCAGGCAGGAGCCAGCGAGGGAGCAGAATTCAGCGGTCCAGTCTTCTCTGCCACGCTGAGTCACCCTTTCAGAAGCAAAGGTGGGGAGGGCTGGGAACTTCAGGTTTAAAAACACACACAGAACTGGAACCCCAAACAGATGCCCATGCTAAACCAGAGGACTCCTCTGTCCTCCATCCAGAGAGTCAGCTGCCCCCTGCTCACATGGGGACACCGCAGCAGCATGATCTCTAACTGGTTCACCCTGAGGCCTGGCTTCGTGTAGGACCCTGGGAAGTGGTCCTCTGGTCTTCTGCTCTGAGGATGGACGGCTTAGGAAATCCACGTCTGCCTTGGCTCTATCACTACGTGACCTTGACCCAGTCATTTCCCCTGCGCCTACACGCCACTACCTGCCAAATGCCCACCAGTCACTACTGGTGGCTCTGACATTCTATCAGCTGAATAAAATAAGCCAAGGAATCAAGTATCAAGGCTGAACTGCTACAGGGCTGGGAATCCTTAGACACTTAGGAGAGTTGCCATAGGCCTACACATCCAATCCCCCTGCATGCAACCCTCTCTGTGACTCAGTCTGAATCAAAACCACCTCCTCAGGAGATCCTGCCCAGATTCTCCAGATTCCCCATAATTGTGGCCACGCCCCTGCACCCTCAATGATTTCTTCCTGCATTTGTTGCCAGAGATCTCCTAGGGAAGAGGAGACCAGGGTGACTGAGAAAGCCCCTTGATTCCCTGAGCAACTGTCATTGTGCAGATACATCGTAGTTCATAAAAGGACCCCACATGTAAGGCACTGGCATGGAACTTAGGCATGGCGCAACGGTGGAGCGCTCACCTGGCATGCTGCAAGCCCTAGGTTCTATCCCCAGCACCACATAAACACACAGACTGCTTTGAGGGTCCTCATCGATATCCAAACTCCCTCCCAGTGCCCCCTGCCAGAGCTCCCACCCCACCCAGGCACAGAGTCACCCTGCCTAGTACATCCATTAGTAGACTAGGCTTATCTGAGAAGCCTGGCCCAGAGCCTCAGCCACCAAACCTGTTAATGTAGCCACCCCTGTCTGCTCCCTGATTTCTGCTTCCTGGAGTCCAGCTCTGTAAAAGGGCAATTAGTCAGAGATGATCAGAATGATGAACTCACCAGGCTTAAGTGCTGCAGCATCTGCACATACCTGTGGAAGGAGAGAAGGACGGTGCTGCGTTAACTCCATCCTGGACAAGCCGGGAGGGGCAGGGCTTTGTGGGCCAGCCCCAGGCAGCTGCTGGAGCACTTACGCTTTCTCTGAAGACAGCAGCTCCTGAGCGATGACAAGGGCTCTGGACTGTCCCTCAACCTGTGGGGGGACGGAAAAGAGTGAGAATCAGGGTAGGTAGTTGAGAGGACAGCCCTGAAAATAATCAGGCTGTAAGAGGTGGGTCTGTGTGTTTGTCACGAACAGTGTGACCTTCAGCAAATTCAGTTCCTCTCTGAACCTATACACAGTTCCTCCTTTATACACATGGGTATGAAGAGTATCTACCCCAGAAGGCTGCCAAACAGATGCCCTGTGTGGTGCCTGACACAGCGCTCAATAAATGTCCCTGTCATGGTGATGTGACCTTGGCATCAGCTCAGCGTCTCACTGGCCCGACAACCCGCTGTGTGTATACTAAGGGGTCTCCGGACACACGTTCCCATCTTCTTCCAGAGTCTTTCCCTACATCTTCTCTCCCCACCTTTTGACTCTTTCAGGGTGAAGCATCTACAAGCACCTGTGCAGTTTACTTTTCTTGTTGCTCTCACAAAAGGCCCTGACTAAAGCAACTTAACAAGGAACAGTGTCTTGTGGCTCACAGTTCAGGGAGTCAGCCTATCACAAGGTGGGGGAAACATGGCAGCTGGCCACACTGTTACAGGACCATGGAGCAGAGAGAGACAAGTGCTGGACTTCAGCCCACCGTCTCCTTCTCATTCAGTCCAGGACTCCAGCCCAGGGAATAAGGACTCTGGTAGCTAGGGTGGGTCTTCCCTAGCTTCAGTTAATTCAACCTAGAAACTCCCTCACAGACAAGGCCAGAAGTTCGTCTCTAGGTGACTCTAGGTCCTGCCAGGTCCACAGAATTAACCGCCATAGCTCCTAGCACAGAGAACGCCAGAAGTCATCCTCTCATCTTCGGCCACAGCATTGGTTTTTGCCTATGTGTCTTAGGAAAATCAACAGCGGGCATGGCTTCTGTCTGCAGGAAGACAGCAACACCCCAATCCCAAGTGACACCTAAAATATCTTCAGACACTGCCAAGCAGACGTCCCATGCTGATAAAATCAGATACAGTGTCTGGCATAGATTAGGTGCCAAATAAACACAGCCTTTCCCCCACTGCCGGTCCCTGATGACTTCCTGGAAGTTTAAGTCACGGCGGCCATTCTGTCGGGGCAGAGGCTGGCCCAGGTCAGTCTCCTTTCTGTGGCACACTGTAGTCTCCAGCTGGAGGGTGAAGAAAGGAGAGAGAGCCGAGAGACCCAGGGAAGCCTCTGGTGCTTGTTCACCGCTTCCCTCCTATGGAAACCAAACAGATTGATATCCCATCTGCATCTGCAGGGCCAATGTCAGACTCACAAGGCAGAGGCTAACAGAATCCAGCAGGTGGAAAACCCTCACAAGGGAGATGCATCTAGCTAGGGCAGGCCTCCACAGCCCATGGGACACACAGCAAAGCATCCACAGGCAGTGGTATTTTGTAGGCAGACTTAAAGGTGTCTGTCTCTTATAAAATGAGGAAAGAGAGTCAAACTGGTTTCAGTCTCCCACAGGCCAGGAATTCATCTGTTATACAATGTTGAGAGTCACTGCTCTGGTGTTAGAAGACCTGGGTTCAAATCCTGGGCCCTGCTTCTTCCTGTCTTTGTGCTTGTGGGCATTATTTCTCCTCTCTGAGTCTCAACTGTCAACAGGAACAATAGTATCTCCCACGGCATAAGAGCTCCTAGGTAGGGACACTCAGGAACTGCCAAGCACAGCCTTGACCTGTGTACACTCATTAGCTCCCTGAGTACAGCTACTTCAATCAACTCTTTTGGCAGATGTGGAAACTGAGGCACCAATGAATCCTACCCTTTGCATAGCTAAGATTCCATCCTAGGTCTAGCTCCAATGTCCAAGCCCTGGCAAACAGCCAGCATGGCTAAGCACACATGACATCCAGGTTGTGTCTAATAAGCCGGCCTTAAGTCCAGGAAACAGTTAACTCAGGACATATTTAAGCCAGATGTGGTAGCAGGTACCTGTCTGTAGTCCTAGTGGGAGGAGGAGGACCACTTGAGCCCAAGAGTTTAGGGCTGGCCTGGGAACCATAGTTAGACCCTGTCTCTAAACAAAACTAAACACAATAAATGCTCTTGTTGCCCAGTAAGCCCACTGTAAAATCAAAACACCCCAGGTCAGTCCACTGTACTGTAAGTGGGGGACCATCTGCACTCAGTGAACTCTGCATGCCTGCGCTCAGTCTAGGTGGTGAGTGTTCCTGTCTGGCACCTGGCTGGGTCTGGCATTGCAGGACTGGCAAGCCTGGTGTCCTTAGACTCAGCTCTGGCTGCCACAGAGCTGTGAACAGACTAGTGCCTGGTTCTGTTCTGTGGGCAGCCGCGTGGCCATGGGCCAGTGTTAACATGCCTTGGTTGCCGCACATGAGAAACAAGGTGTCTACCCCCCACTGCAGGGACACGGTGACGGATGGGAGAGGTTTCACTCTTCCCGGACTTTTAAAGTTGTTGTCATCACCATTGTTAGGATCTCAGCATCGGGGACAGACTTCTGGGAGGGCTCTGGCACGGACGGCTCTGCACGTCCCTCCTGCCAGACGGGCAGATTCGGGGTGGGACACACAGGCCACTCTGTTTCAGCACTCCAAGATGATGGATGCGCCTTCACTGGGGAGGCCTGCCAGGCTTGGTGCCCCAGGTTCTCCTCCGAAGCTGCTTCTGGGTTGGGACCAACTGGGCCATTTACCACACATGTTTATTTAACCAGGAAGTGAACTTAGAGTCTGAAGGCAGTGTCCAGGGACATGCTTCTGGGAACAGGGCTCCTCCCAGGAGCATCGGTTTGGGGCATGAAGGCCTGCACATGGTATTGCCCATAGCCAGATAGGGAGTGTTGACACCAGACAGCGGCCTGCTCCTACCCGGAGCTGTCCCAGGGCCAATCAGTCCTGCCCCTTCTTCCCACTCTCCAGACAAGTCAGTTACTATTAGGCTCAGCTCCTCAGGTCAGTCCCTCTGCTAGGGAATCTCATTAAATAGCAGGTCCTAGGAAGAGTCCAGAGTGTCTTGTCCAAGTGTCTCCGTGTCTTGTCAAAGTAGGGAGCACTAAGAGCTCTTGGGTCCTTCTTTTCCTAACCGGCATCTGTGGGAGTCTGGGAGCTCCTCCCTGAAGCTAGTCAGGACTACGGCAGCAGTGAGCAAGAGCCAGGGAGCCAGGTGAACCTAGCCACCTTTCCCTCAGTCAGATGTAACTGGTACTCCTTTCCACACTGGTTTCTGTTCGCTTGACTCATAGAATAGACAGAGTGGCCTTTTATGTCAGTAGATCATGAACTTTTCTATTTTTAAGTGAATTACAAGATGCTTTTTTTTTCTTTTGAAATGGTCTGATGTAGCTCAGGCTTGCCTCAAACCCATTATGTAGCTGAAGATGACATTGCACTTCTGATCTCCCTACCTCCACCTCCCAGTGTTGGGATTACAGGTGTGTGACAGGACATCTAGGTTAAGTGGTACTAGGAATCAGATCTAGGGCTTCAAGCATGCTAGGCCAATGCTCAACCACCTGGGCCCTAACATCTGCCCTTGCTTTAAAATATCCTCAGGTTTGCATTCTGATGTAAAAAAGGATGAGAAATGGCTTGTGACAAGATTCCTTGGGGCCTCTATTATGAAGAGGAAGGCTGTTCCACAGCAATGGCATAAGACACAAATGGACACGTCCTCCTAGGGAGCACAGAGCTTCAGGCTGTGAGCCTGACTGGCAGTACGTTGTGACATTGTGACACAGGCCAGGGAGTCCCAGCTGGGGCCTGTCTCTTAGGATGGCCCTAAGAAACAACACAAGCTTCCCCTCAAACTCCCAAGGACCCCAAAATGTTAAGACCCAGGTAGGGTGGAGTAACAAAGAGGGGACCTGCCCTGAACTTCCTCATGACAACCTGTTCAGGCACACGACCACACCCAGAGCAGGAAGGGCACATATCTGTGGACATTTCACCGGTCTTCAGCAAGTAGAGGGCCTGCCGTTGAGCTTTGGAAATGTTCCGAGGTCATGCCTGACAAGGGGCAGTGCTCAGGCAGTCAGACGACTCCAGGAGTTCTTGTCCCCAAGTTCCCTAGCGCTCCTGCTTTGGGACAGCACGGTGCTCCCTGAGACTTGGGTCCAGCAGACACACTAGGGGTCACCTGCTGTTTCTGTGTCACATGGAGAGGGATGGGGGATGTCAAAGAGGAACAAGTGTCTGCAGGATCATGAAGGAGAAGGGACAGCAGATACATAGCTTCCTGTGACCCAGTGGAGAGGGACAAGTGGCCTGAAAATTCTGGGAGGGAACTCGGTGTCTGGCTGCAGTTTTTGACAGACCTGCAGCGGCAAAGTGCTGTCTTGGAACTCTGTGCTTACGGTAGTGAAGACCTCTCTTTACTCCTGATGTCACCTCTGAGCTGTTCAGGCCCTGAAGTGAGTGCTGCTTAGGCTTCAGTTCCTTCTCGGGACACACAAGACTCTCCGGTGTCAGTGGCGCCTACACCCAACCAGCTGCTGCCCACCTGTCTCCACCCAGCCCTTGGGAAAGCACCTTCTACTTGCCACTTGTGCAAGATAGACAAGAGGCCATGAATAGTGAAATCCTGCAGAATGGGCCTTCTGTGCCTGACTTCTTCACTTAGTCAAGTGTCCTCTAACATCATCCATTCCTAGGAATGGCAGGATCTCCTTCTTAAAGGATGAATACTACTCTACTGTTAATCTATGTGTACGTGTGTGTGTGTGTGTGTGTGTGTGTGTGTGTGTGTGTGTGTGTGTGTGTGTAGGCCAGGGAACAGCTTGTGGGAGACAATTTTCTCTTACCACCATGTGGGTCCCAGGGATCAAACTCAGGCTGTCATGCTCGGCAGCAGGTGCCCTGACTTGCTGAGCAACCTTGCTGGGACCATATTCTTTTGTATACGTGTGTGGGTGTACCATATTTTCTGTACCCCTCCACCACAGACAGACACTCAGAGAGTAGGCTTCATGTTAAGTGTTCTTAGCGTGATTATGAAACAAGAGCTTCTAAATGCCCCTTCCAGTGTGCCACCTTCTGGAATCCAGGGCGGCAGTAACTGAGTAGGCTTCATGTTAAGTGTTCTTAGCGTGATTATGAAACAAGAGCTTCTAAATGCCCCTTCCAGTGTGCCACCTTCTGGAATCCAGGACGGCAGCAGCTGTGACTAACTTGCAAGCTCCCATGCTGACAGCAGGAGGAGCCAGCTCACATCTCTGACTTGTCCCTACCTCTCACTCTGGCTCTAGAAGGTTAATCATGGCCTTAATCAAAGGTTAATCAAAAGTCAGGATAGCAAGACTTTCTCCTGTCATCTCCTGCCTCCTGTGGACACGTGATCACCTTCCCATGCACGCTGGCTAGTTCTATGTCAACTTGACGCAAGCTAGAATCATTTGGGAAGAGGGAGCCTCAATTGAGAAAAAAGTCCCTACCAGACTGGCCTGTGGGTAAGCCTCAGTCCATCTATTTGTTTGTTTGTTTGTTTAATGAGTAGCGTGGGAGGGCTCAGCCCACTGTGGGTGTTGCCATCCCTGGGTTGCTGGTCCCAGGTTGTATAAAAAAAAAAGCAGGCTGAGCAAGCCATGGGGAACAAGCCAGTAAGCAGCATCCTCCAGGTCCTCTGTATCAGCTTCCGCCTCCAGGTTCCCACCTTGAGCTCCTGCCCTGACTTCCCTGGATGGTGAGCTTCAAGCTATAAGCTGAACTAAATGCTTTCCTCTCCATGTTGCTTTTGGTCGGTGTTGTTACATAGCAATAGAAACTGTAACCATGACCCATTCTCTTATGAGGACGGCTCCCCCACCCTCGCTCCTATAACACCTGCATACACCAACCCAAGCCTCAAACACCTCTCCAGTGAAGCTCCGCTCACACACAGCACCAGGGCTGCCCCAGCTGTCCTGCCCCGCAGAGCCATTGCTGGACTGAGAGACACATCACACAGACAAGTTGGTTGGATGGGCATGCCAAGCTTAGTTTAAAGGTTGTCAAGGGAGGAAATGGTGGTCTCCAGCTCCCCCAAGGCTGGATGCTTCATTAGCATCTTCACTGGCATCTCCCAGGGCAGAGAGTGCTGCCGAGGCGGACCATCAGAGAGTACACAGGGACAGCGGGCATCATGGCATTGTGCCATCTGACTGAGGCCTGGGGTGGGATCTGGGACGTGGGTCATCTAAGAGGTACTCAGGGCCTGTGGGTGTTTTCTATGCACACCATATATTAAGCAGATCACTGCACAACACCAGGAAGGAGGGAGCAAGGGGGACTGTGACCTGAGGCCCAATCAAACAGCTGGGACCACTAGGCAGGGAACCCTCAGGAACCTCATGCCCAGCTCCTTACTCTGTCCACCTCTAAGCTCAACACTGGTGTATGACATCCGGTCCTCTCTGGACCCCGTGGGTCCTCCTGGATCCTCAAAGCTAAGCTCTGAGTTCTCCCTTGCCCACACTGCCTCAGAGTGTCCCGGTTGTGGTAGCATGCGGTGACCTCCTCCTTGCAGGTTCCTGGGGGCCAAGAGATCCCAGCCTTAGCAACTGTATGGAAGGAGCTGTTCGGCATATTCTCTCTATTGTCGTGAGCAGATATGTATCGTCACCAAGTGCAGGGATGGAGTCTAATATATTCAGTCACTCCTCTGTTTATCTATAGATAGCAACTGCTTTTTTACGCACCAGGCCACGTGGAACCAGCCCTCCTGGGGCTACTCTACCAGGGAAAGGCCAAACCTCACACAAGTGAACGCAGATACAAGGACACAATTCCGGGATCAGGAAATGGGTAGGAATGCCACCACGAGAACAGTAGGAGGTGACGTTGTGCAGAGAGGGCAGAAAGTGGAGGAAACGGCAAGTGCAAAGGTCCTGGGGTGGCAACGGGGCAGGCAGCACTGGGTTCTGTACTCTCACCTCGTCTGGTCAAAGGCCAGGCACTGTTTCACTTTATTTGGTATGTGGCTGAGATAAAGTGATAACAACGTGATACACCAGGAATCAACTGTTACCACAGAAATGAAAGAAAGAGAGGGCTGACAGGGTGTGAGCTCAGTTTGTGTGTCTCCGAATCTGCGTGTCTCGAAGGCTGCAGCTACGATGCTAAGGATGCAGGATGAAGGGAGGCACTGTAGAGAGGTGTGGACAAGGATTTGGGAAACGTCCCACCCAGAGAGGGACAAAGCGGGGCAGCTGGAGAAATGAAAGGGGACTCTCTAGTGACAGTGCCTGTAAAGACCATGGAAGAGGAACTCTGAGGCTGGGGCCACCAGGCTGGGGCTGGCACTGAGCATGGGGGCTTCTGTGGACAAGAAGACAAGGCCTGGATCAGCGAGAGTCGGGGTGTGGAGAGTGCATGTGAAGGCCAAGGAGAAGGCACACGTGAGGACTTTGGGGAGATCCTGAAGATCTCCTCCCTCCCGAGCTCTATGTGTCTCTAGCCACGCCTCTCTACAGGCCTCACCATGTGGAGCTCAGAGGCCCCTTCATCAGGAAGGAGACTGGAATCTTCTGCACTATAGGTGGGCATGTAAGAAGGTGCAAAAAACTGTATGAAAAGTAAAAATGGAATTATCACATCGCAGAACAAACCCACTTCTGGATACACACTCAGTAACACCAGGTCAGTGAGAGACAGCCTCACTATTCACAGCTGGGACACAGCTGGGTCAGAAGGCAGAAGCCACCCAGTATACAGACGAAAGGTGGTCTAGCTAGACAGTAGACGTCTGAGGGGCTACCACAAGGTTGGACCCTGTGATAAAAGCCAGGCTAGTAGTCGCCAGAGGCCAACCATCCACTCCTCACATTCATGGATCCTGGAGGGTAAATTCACATGGACAGAAAGCAGTAGAGTGGGAGCCCAGGGACTGGAGAGGGGGACATCTAATGAAGAAGGAGCATCCGTTTGGGGAGGTGCAGAAGTTCTGCAAATGCATGGTGGAGGAGGCTACACAAACTGGGTGCGCTTAACCGACTGCAGCCGGGGAACACAGCTCAGGGGCAGGGACTTGAGCAGCCCATGCAAGGCCCTGGTTCCATCTCTAGCGCCACACACATATTAATGGGATTGGTGCCGTGTGTTTTATCACAACATTTTCCCAAAACTGAAAGAAAGAAAACAGTATCAGGCTTTGTCCTCCCCTCTAGGATCCCCAAATCTTTACCCAGGAGCTCCTGTACCGCCAGTTGCCTGGCTCATGTCTTACAGAACTAAGGAGAGCCCAGCACAGCCTGGAGAGCTCAGCCTTTCTGGCAGGGTGCCGGCATGCAGCAAGTGCAGTGTCCGTGAAGCATGCTGTGGTGGGGGAAAATGAGCGAGGGCACTGAGCGGGGCAGGTGGGCCAACACGCAGGTGCACGCCTGAACTCCAGGTCTGTGTGAGGACTTAAGGGAACCACCAGGGTTCAACTGGACATGAACCTGGGGAAGGGATGAAGGAGAAATTACAAGTGGAAGGGCTGGGGCCAAGGTCAACCATGGTGTGGGCAGGGGGGGGACCTGTGGGCCCAGCCTTAGGAGACCTTCCTGCCAGCAGGGTAGGGCTGGGAAGGGCCCAGGCCTCAGGGAAGTGTGGCTAGATGTAAGGCTGTTGGGAGGAGGTGTGGGGAGGTGCCGGCTCCTGGCTGGGCACTGGTCTCTTGGGAGCTGGTATTTTGCCTGAAAAGTCCCCGTTAGCCTGTAAAACGTACTCATTGTTGGGCAGGCAGGGTGCGCCAGCCTGTGGTCTCTGAATGTCTTTTACAGCAGAGCTATTTTTAAGTCCTTCTTGCTTTTCCTTTTTTCCTTTCTCCTCCTTTCCTTCAACCTACACCCTTTGTGTGTCTGAGTAAGAGAGGGCGAGGCCAGACACGGGGGTGGACCAGTTGGACTCGACTTCCTGTCCTGCTCCTGCATCCAAACATCTGGGAAGCAAGGAGCTCACTAGTGTACCCCAAAACCGTTCCCACGGCCTTCCCAGGAGCTCCTACTAACTGCCTACTTCTCTTCAGAGGGATTCAGGGCTGGGAGGCCTGCTTCTGTCTTGTCTCCTGCATAAGGCTACACAGTCATGGAGACGGGGGTGGGGGTGGGGTAGGAAGGTGGGGGGAGGTGTCTCTGCCTATGGAGCCAGTGCTAGGTGAGCACAGAGGACAGGGACCGAGGGAGACCTCCCTGGAGTCCCCATCCCATCAGCACTGTGACGGAGTGGGAAGATGCTCCACTTGGAGACTTCACGGCCTGTCACAGGCCACAAGGCCTTGGGCCTTTGGGAACTTGGGAGCATGGCCAGAGTGGGCTGCCCAGCCTCTGGGGACAGCATAGCAGCACACGTGGGGATCAAGCCCACTTTTAGTTCATGAGAGTTTTCCCAAAGGGAAAGGCTTTTGCTTGGTGGTGCTGGGGATGGACCCCAGGACCTCAAGTACAGGAGACAAGCACCCCTCTCCCACCCAGGAAAATCCTGCACTTGGATATGAGGAGGTAAGAGAGCAAGCCACCACGATGCTATCAGGTGAACAGCAAACAAATCGGACACCGTAACTGTCTCTCTGCAGTGGGGTGGCAAGAGAGGGGCCAGCACATCTGAAGAGCGGAATTCTATGCAGTATGGAAAATGTGTGATTCTATGTACTAACGTGGGAAGACCTTTGAGGGACTCGGGGAAAAAAATCGAATGAGCCATTTCAAGATCCTGACAATCGGATCCAATTTCTGTAAAAGTAACTCTGCAACCAGTCCACGCCATTCCCATTCACGGTGATGTACGTGGGAGAGGTGAGGACCAGGTCTAGAAGAATGAGTCCTTTGAGAGTGGTGAGGAGTCAGGACCGCAGGGCACTGACTCCTGTCTGTAGCGATGCTAGCAATGTGCTGTGCAGGGAAATGAAATGAGCTTGTTTCATTGTGTGTTTGCCCTTCCTGTGTACACATGTGCTCAGATGAGTGCATGCAGGTTGTATGTGAGTGGAGGTCAGAGGTCAACCCTGTGTATATTCCTTGGTCACTCTCCACCTTGTGTTTTGGGACAGAATCTCTCACTGAATCTGGAGCTCACTATTTGGCCAGGCTGTCAGGCTAGGGAACTTCAAGGATTTGCCTGTCTCTGCCTTCCTGGTGCTAGTACTGGGGTTACAGACACATGCCACTGCATTTACATGGGAACTAAGGAACAAACAGGCTGATGAGGAAATTATCCACTGGGCCACTTCTCCAATTCAGGAAAACCTGGTTGTAAAGGTGATTTCCACTCTGGTATAACAGCAGCCGAAGGCTGCGGACCACTCTGGCATAACTTGTAAGTCTCACACAGGACAGCAACCGAAGGCTGGGGTTCTGCAGAGGGAAGAGGTCTCCTGGAAGAGCCCAGCCCTTCGGCTCTCAGAATAACAGGATGCTCCTGGCTGACTCGGCCTGGCCTCGGCTGCCCATTGACTCTATCTGGTATAACCCCAGCCAGATCAGCCAGGGGTCACTTGACCTTGGCAACTGTCACTGTCTTAACTGTCCCGATCCACAGTGTCACACTCCTGAGCTCTGACCTCCGTGTGTTCTAACCAGCCCCATCTTGTAGTCATGCTGCCGCTGCCACAGTGGCTAGTCCAAGTTCACGGACAGGAAACCAAAGGATCAGCAGTTAAGAAGTTGTCTGTTGTTTAGGGGGCAAGTGGCAGAGCTAGGGTTGAACCAACTCTTGGTCTCATGTTACCCTGCTTCCTGCCTCCGAGTGCCCATGAATGTCCAGGGCCTGGGGACTTCACTGCTTCACAGTGGTCCCAAGCAGGCCAGCCCCTCCACCTCCCTGTCCTCCATGCTGTCTCTCTCCTCCTGAACCTCTCTTCCCTCTTCTTCCCTTTTTTTCTGTCCCTCTTTCCTGTTCCTTGGATTCAGATGACAACTGCACCCCTGTCCCCACCCTGGCCTGTGACCATACTCTGTTTGTTGGACCCTCCTATAGACCCAGCAACACTCCCATTTTAGAGATGGGGAAGCTATGGGCCAAGGTGACACAGCTGGAGGAGGGGCAGCAGGTAGCCTGAGTGGCAGGCACCAGTTCCAGATCCCTGCCATTGGTCTCCTGCTTCCAGACCCCACAATAACAGAGATGCCTAGAAAAGCCAAAATACTCTCTGAGAGGTACTAGCAATGGCGGGATCTCTTTCCTTCCAGCAATGACTCAGGAATTCTTTTAGGGGGAAGAAGGTGTGAAGAGAAAGACAGATACTAAGCAGTCAGACCTCTGGGTCCCCAAGCCCAGTGGCTTGAACATTCTGAGCGTGTGTCTTCAACTGTAAAGCAGGGAGGGAGTTGGCTGTGTCAGTTATGAGTCTCCAGGGCTATGCTGCAGCTCAGCAGCAGGAGGGACAGACAGAGGCAGGGCAGCGGCAATGGCAGCGGGAGAACTTGGAAGGACAGGAGGAGCTGGGAGGGTCTATTGAGGGCCAGGGTGATGGAGGAGAAAGCAGGAAGGCCTGAATAAAAGCAACAGGGCAGGGGTAGGTAGGGCAGGGGCAGGCATGACAGGGGTGGGCAGGGTAGGGGTGGACAGGGCAGGAGGAGGCAGGGCAAGGGCAGGCAGGGCAAGGGCAGGCAGGGAGGGGGCAGATAGGGCAGGAGGAGGCAGGGCAGGGGCAGGTAGGGGCAGGCAGGGCAAGGGCAAGTATGGCAGGGTGGGCAGGGCAAAGGCAGGAAGGGTAGGAGAAAGCATAGTAGGGGCAGGTAGGGTAGGGATGGGCAATGCAAGAGGAGGCAGAGCAGGGACAGGCAGGGCAGTGAGTCAGCATGGACAGACTCCTTGGGGCTCCTACACAGTTGGTAACTTTGGGGAAACAGTGTTCAAAGACACAAGTGTATTAAAAAAAAAGCCGAAGTCTGGCTACAAAATGACAGTTTGCTTCCCAGAAGCCTGGTGAGAGCCAGGTCCCAGCCCAGCTTCCATAGCCACCACTTTTCTGGCCACGGTGAGACCCCAAGCAGCCATGGGAGGGATGGTGAGAAGACAGGGCGGACAGATGCGGGAAAGGCTTCTGGGGAAGGTGATCAGACAATCACCACAGCTCCTGCAGATGGCCAAGGTGGAAACCATCTGACTCCTAGGGGTGCTGAGAAGACTGAAGTGTGGAAGGCAGTGAAGGGGAGGTGCAGCCAACGCGAGCACCCTGTGGAAAGCGGTCTGCTTCCATCTACATGAAGGTGTCAAGCCATGGGGAGCTCTGGTCTCCTCCAGGACAGGGTCACTCTATGTCCCTTCCGAACAGTCTCTCCAACACCTACCCCTGCCGTAGGCTTTCTGCTTAGGGAAGCAAAACCAGCGAGGGCCGCAGATTGTTTTCAGTTAAAGGCATTCTCCCTGTTCTGACTCCCACCTCACAGATAAGGAAACCGAGGCCCGAACACACTAGAATCTGGGCCTGTCTTGTCAGAGCTCCACTCTGCATCACAGACAAAGACTTGGAAGCCTTACACTTCTTCAGACAAAGGAAGTGTCTCCAACCACTGCCCAGCGACTGAGGAATGGCTACGGCGAGGGGTGGGGGTATGGTCTTCCCCATTCTCTCCACTTCTACATCTCTGCCCCCTAAACCTTTCCCAAGGCCCTCACCTGAGGGTGTCCTCCTACCTTGTGTGTGAGGCTGGGGTCTCTTGAAGCACTGTCCTCCTCCTCTGAGCTTCCCTGTTCTTCGTCTGATGTGAGGTCCTCTCTGGGAGCCGCTGAGATGGGACAGACCTTGTAGGGCTCAGTGTAGGCGCTAGGCAGAGCAAGAGAGAGGGTTAGAGTTGCTTGTCCAGGCCCATTTCACTAGCTCCCGACCAGCGCACACTCCCTTCCCCACCCTGGCCACAGCGACTCCCTTTCAGTCCATCAGACAAGCTAGGGTCTCTCTGGCCCCGGTGCCATTACACATACAGGCAAAGACAACCCCAGATCCCTGTCAGGTCTGCGCCTTCCTCCCAACATGTCAGACATTTCTGTTCTTCATTTCAAAATATTAGATGTGGGCCTCTTCTTCTAAACTATGAGAGCAGACAGTGTCTCTTGCCACAAGTCCTGAGCTTCTTTCTATGGTACAGGAAAAAAAAAAAAACCAGACCAGGTTTATTGTAGGCTGGAGCCTCTCTACACACCTCCCTCTTGGCCACTGCAGCACTGTGGGTGTCAGTGATGGAAGACAGCATGAACAGCAAGGTGGCCGAGCCCAGGTCTTGCCTTCCAGAGCCACCTGGGGAAATGTGTAACCATTTGCATCTGTCCCACAGGTAGGTGGCAGGGAGTCTAGGGCACTTCCTCTTAGAGAAGTGGCCACGGTTGTCCAGCGGGAGCCTGCTATGCCTGTTCAGGACCGCTGGTCATCAAGAGTGAGGGCAGGAGTGGTCAGCTGAACTTCTAGACCCTTGTCAAGGAGAATAGGGCAAGGGCAGGCCTTTTGTAGAACACACTGGGGAAGGGGGAAAAGTTTCCAGCCAACTTCACAGGCATCAAGCCCCTCCCACATTCACCTCCCCATAGGTTCCCTGAGACCACTGGTGTCTCCATCACATCACCTATGGGCCAGACACCTCCTGCCTCAAGGTCTGTGACATCTGATTCCATCCTCACTGTCATTCACCACTGAGAGGGACCTTGAGATCCTCTCTGGTCATGTGGTCCTTCCCTGAAAACTCTTTGTTAGCATCCTGACATTGTCTAGATTGGCTCCCACAGTTCAGCTTGGCCAAGCGGACACATTTCATGTCTAGTGAAAGAATCTGTGTGGGAAAGGAGCTAAAGTAGAGAACAATAATAGAAGAAGACGCAGGGACTAAGGCGGTGACGTGTAACTTAATCACAGCCCTCAGGAGGCAGAAGCAGGGGGACCTTTGAGTTGAAGACCATCCTGGTCCGTGTAGCAAGTTCCAGGCCAGCTAGAGCTACACAGTGAGACCCTATGTGGAAAAAAAATAGACAGGAAGACACCTTGTTGAGTTCTGACCTCCACACACATGCACATATACACACGAGCACATGCCCACAGCAACATGGTAACTCATGAACGCACACCTGCCAGCTTGTCTGGAATCCTGGCTCCATCATTTCAAGCAAGTTCCTCCCTTCTGTGTCTCGTCTCTCTATTTTGGGAAGTGATGCAGGGGTTCAGGGTGTTCCGAGAACCGAGGAAGAGACTGCACTGAGGCCCTCAGCAGAGTGGTGAGGACGCACACTAGATGCTAGGATGCTTTTTCCACAGTTTGCAGCTGCAGATGAATGCCTTGATCAGCCGCAGGCCCATCCCATTGGTTGGCACCTCATCTGCTCTCTGGTGCCCCACTCTAGGTGGCCCCCATCTCTATAGTAACTTAGTGCTGAGTAGAACGGTATGGGGGTCAGGTGGTCAGGTCACATTCAGTGACTGAGAGACCTGGAACTCACACATCAGGAAGAAAGACCTCGCTGAGACCTTGGGTGAGTCACTCAAGGCGAGATCAGCCTCATTGTCTCCTGGACTGGGTTTGGAAGGGCCTACGAGATGTGTAACACACACTGTTGGTTGTGTCTGAAGCCTTCCAGAGACGATCGGCAAAGGACTAGAGCCGCCGTGGATGTGGGCAGCACCATCACAGAACCTGCCAGTCTAGGGGGAAAGAGAGGGAGGTCGCTGCCAGTCTAGGGGGACAGAGAGGGAGGTCGCTGCCAGTCTAGGGGGACAGAGAGGGAGGTCGCTGCCAGTCTAGGGGGACAGAGGGGGAGGTCGCTGCCAGCATGGGGAGAGAGGAGAAGTTGCTGTTAGCCTGAGGAATTCTGTCTCTGCTTCTGGGCCATCATGAGTCATTCCATGATACCCTCCCCTCCATGACAGACAGAAACCATCTGAAACCATGAGCCATGGTCACCCTCTCCTCGCTTGAGGTATGTGCCTGGAGTTTCGTTACAGAGAGGGAAAGTTGACCAATTCACACGACTTGTTTGTGGCGTCAAGCTGGGGTCCATAGGCATCGTTGGGTCACACAGCAGCACCAGGGAGAAAAGATGGACGGCTTCTCGCATGAGGGGAGTCCGTCTCAGCCTATGGAGAGCCAGTTTCTAACTTCCAAGTTGTATCCTCCCCTCCCTCTATGTCGTTTTAGGCTTAAAGCGAGCACAACAAGCTGCCCAGGGCTGTTACCTTAATCGACCCGCCAAATGAGCCCGGGGCCTTTCCAGCAGCCTGGAGTCATAAAAAGACATACATGTCTCCTCTGTGACTGGGCCCCACACTGTCCAACTCTGACCATTAACTTCCATCTCCAGCAACACAGTCCAAAGGGCCTCATAACTTATCCAAAAGCGTTCCCTCTTGGGAGTCGTTAGCGTGAGTTTGAGCCCATAGTCCACTC
The DNA here is from genome assembly GCF_982192425.1 of Myodes glareolus. Lineage (NCBI taxonomy): Eukaryota > Metazoa > Chordata > Mammalia > Rodentia > Cricetidae > Myodes > Myodes glareolus. The sequence goes on from NC_142028.1 coordinate 59,321,228, forward strand.
CAGCTGGAGCTGTGTCTGAGGCCAGCCTGTCAGCGAGAGGAGGGGGCCGAGGCAGAGTACCCTGCAAGCTGGAAAGATCGAGATGGAGACAGCTAGCAAACGCGATGATTGCAATTAGCAGAACAATTTGAAGAGCCAAGGAGAGCACAGACCAGAGGGAGGGGGACAAAACTTGGATTTCCAAACACTTGGCTTTCACTGCTGACCACCGTCCATTCCATCCATCCGTTCGTGACCCACCCTCACCAGTGAACAGCATTTCTCAGCGTGCAGACAATCCCTCTAGGGCCTGCCCAGGTGGCATCTTCTATTGAGAACTAATCTCCCTTGTGTCCCATCCCCTCGAACAAGCCCCTGAGAGTGGTCGCCTCCTGCTGCTCTGAATGAGACAAAGTAGGAGGAGAGCTGACGAGGTGGAAAGAGCCTTGAAGATGGGCTCACCATCAAGCCAGGGCGTACTCAACTTTGTGGCTGCCATGTTGGGCCTCAGTTTCCACATCTGTATAACGGAGGCGGAGGGTGGACAGCACATGCAGGGCCGATCATGCCTGTGCTAGCCCGCCTGCTGCAGTGTCTCATCCGCAGAGAACTCGCTCTGTTCCTCCTGGGGAGAACGCCCCCTGCATCCAGGGTCAGCCAAGGGGTAGATAGCCTTGTAACATTTCCCAGAAAAGGGCTCCAAGGAGCGGCGTTTTAGAGAACTCGGTTTCCATTTCTCACTAAGTAAAAACAAGCCATGTTGCTCCCTGACCTGTGACGTCTCCTCCAAAACAGCGCTGGGGGCTGGAGGGATTGTTTTCCACTTAGGAAAGCTCTTCTGGGCTGTGACTCACAGACCGTGAATTTTCACCCTTGCACCAAGCACGACTCGGTGCTTTTTACTGTGCTCAGAGGGCTACTCACCTGCCATCAGGGCTAATGAGATGAAATTTTCATCACCCCCATGCCCTTCAACGGTGTACAAGAGGTCCCTGGGTCCTGGCAGCCGCTAGCCTGCTTTCTCTATTGTAAACCGCATGTCAATGAGATCCACAATATTACTTTTGTGTACAGCTTTTCTCACCCCATATGGTATGTTGGGGCTTCACTTATGCTATAGCAGGCACCAACCCTTCTATCTTTTGCATGGCTAAATAATATTCCATCGACTAGACAGACCGTAATCCAGAATGTCTCTGGGCTATGCTGTTGTCACTAAGGTTTCTGGGAACACTGGTGCACCATGTCTTAAGCAGCCGTGCATGTTTCCTCTAAGCCACACACAAATGTGTGGGACTGCCAGGCATAGGATCACTCCATGTTATGAATTTTTAGGGACCACAGGACTAACTTTCCATGGTTTTACTTAAGCACCCAGATTCTTCCCCGCCACAGCAAACACTTGTCATGGTTGATTTTTCATTTTTAAAGGGATTTTCCAAGAATTTTTTGACTGTTGGGCCCAGTTCAGCCTTCTTTACTCCTTTCAAATCCTACAGCCTCTTCTAGCCAAAGTCAGGGGAAAATAAAATGAATCAAGGCTGTGGCCATTAAGGCTTATTTCTAGATCACTGATGAGGCTCGAAGTCTAGTGACATAAAATGTTTTAAAGATCTGCAGAACTCATAAAATGACAGACTGGTCTAAAGAGGTCTAAACTGGTCTAAACATTCTAGAAGAATCCACAAGCCAGAGCTGTGAGCGTGCTGATACAGCGATGCCTTGGGTTCCAGCCTGGGCAAACAACAGCCTCTGCTCCCATCAGGTAAGTGTCCCCACAGGCCCTAGGGCTCCTAGGTTGGTGCCACTAGAAGGTGCCACTAGAAGAGGCCAGGTGGAATGGAGTTACACTAATGGGGATGTGCCCTTGAAGGGGACAATGGGACCCTGGCACCCTCTTCCTCTCTCCCCCGACTGCCACTCCCCCTTTATCCCTGGCTGTGACAGGAGTAGCTTGGTTCTGCCATATGCTCCTATCAAGATGTGCTACCACAGGCCCAGTTCAATGCACCCAGCTGAGGATGGACTGAAAGCTCCAAAGCTGTGAGCTAAAACAACCTTTTTCTATGTGGAAGGAGAGTCACTCAGGTATTCTGTTCCAGTGATGAAAACTGATGAACACATTTAAGACAGGGTTCTGGTTTGGGCAGTAGATGGGGCTTCCATTTCAGATCCTTAGAAGCAGCTAAACTGTTGGTACCTGGGCGTGCCTCTAGGCTGGCTCAGTGGGAAACAGAATTTATCCACAGAGATGCGGCCAGCCACAATGCACTCAGCAGCAGCAACACCTGCTAAGGCCTGTTCTGCAGGCTGAGAACCTCTTGGAGGAGACTCTGATCTGTGTCCCCGGTGGAACTAGACACCCAGGGTCAAGGTCGGGGCACATGCTATAGACTCTGCCTTCCTCAAGCCAGACCTGATTCTGCCACTTAGCAGTTCCAGGACCCCAGGAAAGATAGTATGCCTCCCTGCCTCAGTTTCCTAGTCTGTAAAGTGAGGTGGTAAGGATACTCCCAACTCATGGTTTATGTGAGTATTGGCAGCGGGGATATGGAGACAGGGACAGCTCAGAGAAATGTCTGGTTTTATTCTGCTTCAGGGTGGCCAGAAGGCCAGGATGAACCATGAGGCAGACAGAGCTCTTAACAGTGACAGACGGGCTTCTAGTACCTCCCTCTGCCACCAGCTCACTAGGTGACATCGTGCAGGCTCCTGACATTAAGTTCTATGAAAGCGTTTCAGGTGAAAAAGAGTTGAGAGGGTGCACTGGATCTCAAAGGAGGGCACGGCTTCAGAGACTTCCTTAGAGTCCTCCTTCACTCTCAGAGCCCTCCTCTGTAGATCCTCCCTCCTCAGAGGCTTCCCCTTTTAGTGCCCTCTGCTCTCAAAGCCCTTCCTCTCAGCAGAGTCCTCCCATCGGGCATCTAGTTGCCATTCTCAGCTGGGGAAAATAAGGCTTTGTTCAGGGCACTCATTCGCCCTGGTGTTCCATGTCAGCGCCCTGCTGCACTGAGCTAGTACCCTGTTGCACACCTGGCTGCATGCCCTGCTGCACTGAGCTAGTACCCTGTTGCACACCTGGCTGCATGCCCTGCTGCACTGAGCTAGTACCCTGTTGCACACCTGGCTGCATGCCCTGCTGCACTGTGCCAGTGCCCTGCTGCACACCCTGCTGCACTGTGCTAGCGCCATGAATCACTGTGCTAGTGCCCCGCTGCACACCCTGCGGCACGCCCTGCTGTACACGCTGCTGCACTGTGCTAGTGCCCTACTGCATGCCATGCTGCATGCTGTGCTGCACGCCCAGTTGCACACCCTGCTGCACTGTGCCAGTGCCCTGCTATCCACCTCTCAGACACAAAGTGGAGCAGATGACTTGCAGTCAGACCCACGCTCCTTCATGTGGCCCATCGTTGCCTCTTTTGTCTCGGACAAGAACGGATGCCTTAGGCAGGTTGCCCATCCTGCAAGGTATGACAACCCAAGAGGTGTCAGGCACGCAACATCCACAAAGCAGCAGGTACAAAGAGGGCAGGTACCTGGGCATGGGCCTGACACATAAGGCTCACATAAGGCTCACATGGGCCTGAACATAAGAGTCACATGTGGCTGGAGTGCGACAGCTAAGCAGAGACATGGATCCATCACACTGATTCAACAAGCCTGAATATGTTGAGACTCAGGCCCAGAAGGTAAGGTGACTTCAGCAGGGCACAAGTTATTGTCCTGTGACTTCTTGTTCTGCCTCCTGAGAATGGACCAGACCTTGGGAACTGTTTGCTGACCCAACTCCTCCCACCCACCAGGTCCAGCTCACCACCTCCCCCAGGTAGCCTTCCTTAGCCAGAGTATGTTACTTCAACTTAAGCACTGCCCAGCTCATGGGATCAAGCGTTGCAGGTTAGCCTATGTTCTTAGTTTTCTATCCCTTTCTTTATAATAACCCACCACATGCAACTGCCCCTCCCCGATCTACCAAGTTCTAGGCCTCTTAGAAGGCCTGAGTTCCACGGTATCCCTGACACGGAGCGTTCTTAGGCTCTTTCAGCCTTCCTTCTCACAGGGCTCTGAAATCTGTCTTGCTGGTGCCTAGTGTTCAAATCCCACAGTCGCCTGCACACCCCAGATGTTCCACAGACACCTGCTAGCTTTAACCAACTCATGGTAACATACAGCTGTCTGCACCCACTGCTGGGAACGCATAGGCAGATAAGCTGCACCCAGAACTCATAGCTACTGGAGAGTAGACAGCCCAGAGAAGCACCCCCATACATACCCTCCCCCCAACACCTGGGTGTGGGAATGACTAGGGGGATGCTATGCCCAGTAGAAATACAGCTTAGCCTGGGGAAAGGCAACTAAAGGCACAGAAGAAGAGCACCCAGTCTAGATTTTAGCTGGGATGAGACGCTGGTGAGTGTGGGGGAGGGGGTGGGAGACTCTGAGTGCAACTCAGGCCCCTACCTCTGTAGCCAAGGGAGGGTCTGGTCCGGACAATGATCCTGTTAACAGGAGAATAGGAGCAACAACAACAACAAAACCAAAACCCTGCCAGGAAGTAGTGGTAGATACCTTTAACCCTACTCAGGAGGCAGAGGCAAGTGGATCTCTGTGAGTTCGAGGCCAGCCTGGTCTATAATGAGAGTTCCAGGACAGCCAGGACTTTTTCAGAGAGAAACCCTGTCTCAAAAAAACCAGCAAAACAAAACAAAAAACCCAAACAAAAAAGCCAAAGCAGAAGTCCAAATCAAGATTAGGATGTAGACGAGGACTTTGTGGAGGAAGACTGGGTGCCTTACGCTGGCATCATCTAAGGAACAGAGCATGTGCAAAACCAAGTCCACAGAATACAAACTGGCAGCGAAGTGGGGGGTACTAAAGGACCATACATCCTGTGGGGCTTTGGGGTGGGGGCTCTCTCCTCAGCTACTTCCACTCATGGGAGTGATTTTTTTTTCTTAATACGTCATTTACTGTTGTTCCATGTCTACCTTGAATGGCATGGCTTCTCCATCTCTTTGGCAGCTGCTAGGATCTTCACATCACCTGTACTGTTTTTCTCCTAAACTCTAGTAAAATTCCTATATCCTTCTATCAACAGGACGAAGAACCCTAAAAGGCAGCCTCGGTTTCCATGGTAACACTACTACGTTCTAGCACTCTGAGACTGGAAACCCAGAGAGCAGCCACAAAGGGGACAGGCTGTAGGCTGGCTGAGGTCCAGGTGTGGTACGAGGGGTTGTGGGCTCAGGAAAGAAGGGAGGCGTGGACGGAGTGTGGGAAACTAAGTCGCCATAGCTCAGTTCAGATCTGGCCTTGAACTCGTTATGTAGCTGAGGATGGTCTTGGATTTCTGATCCTTTTGCCTCCACCTCCCCAGTGCTAGGATTCCAGAGATTTGTCACCATGCCCAATTTATGCATTGTGAAGGATCTAACCCAGGGTTTTCCTCACGCTTAGGCAAGCACACTATTCTGACCTCCATGCCCAGTGTCATTATTTCTCTTGTGATATGACACTGGGCATGTCCAAGCAGCTAAGGCAATGCGATGTTTACACGGGGGCTTTGGAAAGGCCTGTGTGTACCGGCCACTGGACCTATTTTAGGTTTTCAGAGTTGTTTTTTTTTTGGAAGTTTCCATATTCACACCCATCTTAGGGAACTTCTGGGGCATGAAGCCAACCTCACCCCTCAGGTGCTGGGGTTACACAGAGCTGGTTTGCTCTACTGCCCTCTAAACGGGTGAGGAAGGCAAGGCACAACACCAGGGGTACAGATGGTAGATCAGAGCTTCCAGAAGGGTCCACTGTGGGGGTAAGAGATGGGTGCTCTCTCAGGAACTACAGTGTTGCCCTCTTGAAAAAGGGGCTGGGCTGTTTGTGAAGTGGACTTTTTCCTCCCAGAACGACAAAAAGTCTCGTCCTTGAAGTGGAAGAGGGGCACCCCGCCCTGGGACCCAGCAGGGCCCCGAATCTACCTCCAGAGCTCAGGGTGGCTGGCTACCTACCCCTCCTCCACCTCCCAGGCCTTGTCCTGCATTTCCTGTAAACACTGACACTTCCTCCCTTGGGACTGTTCTGGCAGCCCTGGGGCCACACCCAGCCACCTGACAGAGCCCAGCAGACAATGGCTGGCTGGGGCTCCAGATGGCCACTCCTCATCCCAAGCCTACCCAGGGACCCAGACCAATACCACCCAACTCTGCTCCGGTGTTGTGTGTACACTGTCTGCAGCTGCGAGCTTGAACCACAGTGGGAACAGGCCAATTGGGTGCACACAGCCTGCTCTCTATCATGTTCGAGGCATGCGATCTTGGTCAGTCTTTCCCATATCAATGGTTTCAGCACTTGCCTGCCTTGCTTACTGGGTCACTGTGAGGAGTTAGTGGAGGGTGCGTTAGAATTCCTGATTTTAAGTGTTAAATGCAAGCTCCATCCATCATAGACTCAAGTCTCCAGGGCATCTTCCTACAGAGATTCATCCATCTGGGGACGGACTTCTAACCTCAGAGAAACTCATGGTCTGTGTTGGGTTGGGAGGCTCTTTGCAATACTCACCCAGTGACCTTGGACAACTCCATTTCCCTGCTCTGTTCCTCTGCTTCCACCTCTAATGGGGCCTGGAGCCCCTGCCCTGCCTGCTGTACCAGGAGCTAATGGGAGATATGCATGGAAGCTCAGGTCTATGTGCTGGCATGTAGGCTTGGCCAGAATTCCCAAACCAATCACTAGCCTTGCCTTCTCCACAGAGCCTGAGTCCTCTTGAGTGTCCTGTTAATACAGGGCCCTGGAGGGCTTCTAGACTCTAGTCCTAGACACCACTCTTCTGCTTGGTGTCATTGCTCACTGTGACTCTGGGGGTTGAACATGAGCTGATTCCTGCGTCACCAATGACACGATATGGGTTTGAGGTAGTTTTCGAAGTCTGGTCTCCTATGATTTCTCTTCGACACTAACTACAGGCTGAACAGGATTTCCTTACAGTCTAAGAATTGCATGGTGCTTTATGACTTTTAGACACCTTCATACATTGCATTTCTGCTGATTCTCCTGGCTGGAATACACTACAGGCACCATCATCCCCAACAAGGAGAGAGATGAGCCAGAGGGGCCTGCATAAACTAGACCAGGACCCAGACCAGCCAGAGCCGCTCCCTGTGAGGGATAATTCCCACTCCCTGCCTGAGCCCCGGAGGACCCTGGACAGCACCCAGACTAACCTCCATGGAGGACATGTTGGGCCACTCTCCCTATACTCAAAGGAGCGTTCCTGGAGCTCCCAAGCCTGGGTATCTGGAAGTGGTTATGAGTTGTGTGGCTAAGTCTGCTTTTTTGGTCAGTAATTACTTTGAAATATGGGTTCTGAGAATTCAACAGCTGTGCCAGCTGGCAGGGTCCTTGCCTCACACACCCAGGATAGACCATGACAATGCAAGGCTGGGGAAACCACCCATCCCATGGAGACCACTCTGGCTTGTGATGAAAGAAAGTGCTAGAAGAAAGGCAATGAGCTGAAAAGCAGAACCCAAGGCCTCCACCCCGCCCCCCGCCCAGCCTTGCTGCCTAGTCTCATCTTTCTACCCGACTCAGAGGACCTCAAATGCTACGTGAAACATTTTCTTTGCTCTGAAGATAGCGCCACCCACCCAAGGTCCACCTAAGGAAACCAGTTCAGTCCTAGCTAATGACGCAAGAGACAGCTGTGTGAACAAGCCCAAAGCATGAGTCGGATAGCTTCCCCGACAGAAAGGTGTCTGGACACAAACACCAGGATGGTGGTCCTGGGTTTCTACCTCAAGCCCTGTCCCATCCTGCACCTCTCTTTTGTCCTCTGGACACCACTCCCCAACATCTGCTTCAACCCATATTCCCCCTCTGCCCCATAGGCTGCCTCTTCCCATGATCTGTCTTATCCTGCATCCATCTTCTGCCTGCGGAACCCTCAGCCCCAGGGTGCAACTCGCTGCACCCTCTCCGGGCTCTGAGCCTCACTTAGAAACCTGGGATCTGAACAGATGTTTTAAGGCCGTTTTCCAGCCATCAGCCGGATTGCAGCATAGCTCTGCACTCTGCCCTGAGAGGCATTATAGGACCCAACACTGAGGACACTTCTGGTAAAAGCCTGCCTTCAGGCGCCCCCAGCTCTGGCCCCTGTCTCGATAAACCCAGCTGCAGTTAGTAGGATCTCCTGACTTTCCACCAACCTGCCCACCTCTTCCTACACCTCCAAGTATGAAGAAGCATCTACAACCTTTTGGGGCAGAAGAGGAAGTACTGGGTAGAAGGATGATGACAGACACAACTGCCCTGCGTGTGGAGAGCAGGAGTCAATTCCTGCATTTGCGTGCAGGTGAAACCTGCAGCCAACTGGGCCCAGGACCCAGCACCAGCAGGCTGCACTCAGCCTCCAGGCGAATCACTTCCTCCACTCCATTCAAACTCCTGGAGCAGAGGATGAAAGGGAAGGCATAGCCAATGGAGTGCAGCAAGACCAAACCTTGCCTGCAACCCAGCTCCTCAATAACTACACGGTCCTTCTGCCTTTACAGTCTTCCAATGGAAGCGGCAAGGGATGGGGTGGGGGAAGCAGAGGGATTCTGAACAGGGCCTCTGAGGGACAGGAAGGAAAAAAAAAAAACAGACCTGGAAGCTCCAGGACTTTCTGGAAGAAGTAAGGACTTTTCTGGTATCTATTGTGCCCCAAGAAACCTGCATTGAGGACATTTGTGCTGCTGCCTGATGCTCCACAACCGAGGAGGACATCCTTGCTTCAGCGAAGAAGGTTAGGAGATGTGGGTCACAGGCTATGGCAACTGGCCAGACCACAGTCCTTAGTCAAGAACACCCAGAGACAGAAACCAGCACACACACAACCTCCTGGGGACAATCTGGGTCTCTGTGTCACTCAAGCTCCCCACACATGCTGCCAACCCAGCTCCCCAGAGTCTTCCTCTCACAAACGAGAAAACTCACGCACAGAGACGGGAAGCTATCAGCCTCAAATCACACAGCCTGTAAATTATAGACAAAAATCCAGCTTGCCTGACAACAGCCTGCACTTGCCTAAAGGGTCCAGCTGTCTTCAAGGGAAGCTTATGTAGTTGATACAGCAATGTCACCCAAGCACCCAGGCTGTTTCTCTCCTATTCCCAACTGGGTCCTAGATTCTCAGAGTGAGTGATCAGGGTGCTTTGAGTGACATGTCCTTGAATCTAGTTGAGGAAGCTAACTGTAACAGGGCATCTCTCTAGGCAGGGGTGGGCAGGAAATATTAAGGACGTCTGTTACAAATACAGACTTCTGAGTCACATGCCAGATCCAGGGAGAGAGTGTTCATGGTGGGGTCTGGAAATGAGCATCTTTGATAGATTGTTCAAAAGCATATTAAAAATTAAGCAGTACTATACATGAACAGACTAGGGGACTAGGTTCAAATCCTGCTCCATGAATTGGGAAACCTCCATCTCTTTTCTGGGCCTCAGTGTCTCTGCCTGTCAGGCAGGAATTGCTATGAAGATGGAAAAAAGGTTAGAAAGTCTTTTGCACACATGTAGACAGGGATAGATCCACTTCTGGGTTTCTGTTTCCTCTGTTCATCAGATTGCTGCTTTGGGGGACAACAGAAAGACCAGAGCCTGGCCTCCCAGCAAATAGGGCTGCATGGCTGGTGGGTGGTGTTCTGCAGGCCAGGCAGAGGACATTAGGAAGGGGAGTAACTCAGCATCTAGAGAAGGGATACTAGGTTTCCATGCTCACTAACAAAGAGCATAGTGCGGTGAACGCCTGGGCTCAGTGTGGCAGGTCTGCAAGAAAAACCCCCATGAATGCACACAGAGGCTGCTTTCCAAGCCATGGGAACCCAGGCACCATGCTGCTGCGCACAGTGCAGTTTGGCTCGCTGCTTGTGGGGGTTCTGCTGTGGCCGAGGTCTGGGATAGGTTTGGCATGAAGACCCCTCCCTCCACCCAGAGCCGCAGACTAAGACAATAAGAAAATCAATCAAGTGAGCTGCGAAACCCAAGAAGGAAAGTCACCGATTTAGACCCTCATTCTTGAAGACGTACCAAGTATTCAACCCTTGGGATTATCAAATTAAGAAGGAGCACGAAGCTTTGCTTGATAAATATAACAAATAGCTCAAATATATTCGCAGGGCCCCTGTTTTCTGTATCCACCGTGAGGAGGAAGCAGACTTAGGGTATTGCTGGGGCAGTCAGCCCGTGGCCGTGTGGATGGAGGGATTTAGCTTGACACCTACTGTCCACCCAGCCTCATCTTGGCTCTGACAGAGTTCAACAGGCAAGGCACCTGACAGTCTAAGGGAAAGAGGGCAGATCCCTGCCCGAGGAGCTTTGTTCTAGCAGGGCACGACAGCTTGAGGACACACCACTGCCACAGACCAGGGAGGATAGTAGGGTTTGCAAAGTTAGATAAACAGGAAAAACAGGTTACTTGTATTTGAGAAGAGCCTACTGTGCGTCTTGGGGAGTGTGGGACACCTAGAAGGGAATCCCGGCTCTTGATTCAAAGTCTAGTGTTAGAGTGACATTGACATACATGCTCAGGATGGGCAAAGGCATCAGATGACCTGACCGGTTCTGAGAGGCTGAGGGGTGTGGAGAGGTTGAAATGGACAAGCAAGGAAAACCTTCATGGTGCCTCTTGGCATCCGCGCCCCGCCTGGGAAGAGAAGGTTAGGGAGGGAGTGTATGTCTTCACAGGCTTGAGAGGCGGTACAGAAGCTTAGGTTAAAGCCTCTGCTTTTAAGCTTGTTCCCATTTCTGTGGTGGGACAGGGCCACACTTACACATCCCAGGAAAGCCATTCCAGTCCAGGGCTGCTGGCCCTGCTGAAGGCTGGGGATGCCATCCTGCCTTCTGGGGCCTTCCCACAGGGGTGGAAGGCCTAGCTGGGAATACTGTGAGCTGCTCTGAGGACCTTTGAGTGTGTAGTTACAGTTCCTCATGTCCCACAAAGCTGCAGTCAGAGCAGACACTATTAAACAAAAGCATACCCCACACTTGCTCCCAGCTGAGCACCCTGCTGAGCAGGGGCCTGAGCCAGACATCTGGCTTCCAGGGACATTGGTGCTCTTCCAAGAAGGATGGCAAAAGCATGGTCTGGGGCCTGGCACCCTGGAGGACCAGGCAGGGAACCTCTAACCCCCACAGTAGGCATGGGCATGTGGGAAGACGGGTCCCTCGATCATACTGGCCCAGGACAGCAACTGCTCTCAGAACACCTCCCCCACGAGTGCCCTTTCTAGATAAGGGGGAAGGACCGTTCTAGCCATGTCCTTTGGTGTGACTTTTCTTCTATCTTTCTGAAATCTTAACTTTAAGAAAGCTCACTTCTTAACTAAGCCCGCTTATCTCCTTCCTCCATCCTGTGTCTCTAAATTATGAATTATTCACACAGTCCATCTCCGCTCGTCAGTCTCCCATGATTCCACACAAGCAAAGGAAGGGCAGGGCTTAATCCAGCAGCCTTGGCATCCTTAACCACATGCTAACCAGAGGCAGCCCAGAAATGGAGAATGACCATCTGTCACACACATGGTAGCGATAATTTCCCTGCCGTCATTGTCATTTTTCTTCTTTTTCTTTTATTTTTTTTCTTTTTTGGTGGGGTGGGGACACATGCTCTTAATATGTAGCCCTGTCTAATCTAGAACTGGCTATGTAGACCAGGCTGGCCTTGAACACACAGAGCCCCAACTGTCTCTGCCTCCCCAGTCCTGGTATTAAAGGCATGAGCCACCACAGCCCACCCTGTCTTTCTGCTTAGGAATGATCATGGTGTAGCAAAGTTCCCCTCACAGGAAACCTCGACTGAGCTTCAGGTGTTTCCTGGAAATCAGCCCTCCTAAGAAGCACCAGGCCAACCTGGGTCACCCTCGGCCCTGCCAGCTCGCTTGTGGAGACAGCCCAAACATAGGACAGGCAGAGGTTCACTTGAGCGCTCTGAAGAATAGCAAAATGGCCTCTATCTGAAGGCACAGGGAAGAGGCTGTGAGAGAACCTGGAGCTAAGCTGAACTTGGCAAAGGGTCACTAAAATGTGAGCATCAGTTCAGTATAATGAATTCTTCTGGTTGCCTGCTAGGAAGTAACGTAGAATATCCCTGAGGTCTATGATTCCCACTCCAGTATTGAGCAGGAGGGGAGGTGCTGGAAAGACAGGCTTTCTTGTGCAACAAAATCTCTTCAGATCAAGCATCCAGCTCCCTCCTGCCTGCATTCTTTCTGTTGTGTATCAGTGAAGCTAGTTTATCTATGACCCTGCCACACTTTCCCGAGACAGAACAGTCTGCAAGCGGTTTGCTTACAGCTAACACTGGTTGCAGGGGTGAAGCGGGCTGGATGCATGGAAGACTGCTCCCCATCGCTTAGGAATGGGTGTAGGGTTGGGAATCTTAAGTAGGACCATCTGACCACACTGTGTCGTCTACCTTCTCTTTGTTTGGACTGGAACATTGGTGACTGTCTATCACTCCTTTGGGGAGACAGGAATTATGCTAAGCATGACTTAGGCCCAGCACTTCACTTAGGCCTGGTCTCAGTGACATAAGTAATAGGATTCCAATGAGTCTTGATGCATGGAGACCAGCAGGGAGGGAGACCTTTCGAACTGTTATATTTCCCACTAAGACAGGGTGTGAATCTTTGGCCTCGGCAGTATGGCTGTATAGGCTCCTCTGGGGTCCACACAGTTGGATACGCCAGACCCAACCACACAGTTCCGTAAAATTGAGAACTCGCTTGACATGGTGGCTCACATCTGTAACCCGGCACCCATGCCCAGATGAAAGCACCTACTCACCGTCACCTTGACACTAGCCCAATGAGACCCTATGCAGTGAGCCCGGCTAAGCCGCAGGATTTTTCAGCTACAGAACAGAGGGAAATGAACGTAGTTTTAAGCCATTAAAGGTATGGTCAGTTTCTGCAGCTGGAAGAAAGTATGCCACCTGACACTCAGCATGGCCCTTAGGGTCACTTGGACAAACACTCTATTGCGTAAATAGGAAAGAAGATCTCAGGAAGTGAGGCCCAGCAGAGAAGGTTACGGGGCAAGCAGCAGAGAGTGCAGTCCTTGATATAAAACAGGGCCAGTTCTGCCTCTCAGAAGGGAGCCAAGGTTCTCAGCCTAAAACCAAACAGTGGACCAGAAATGACACCTTATGAATGATGATAATTGGTCACTTCAGATGCCTTAAAAAAAATCATTGCCTCCATTTCAGGGACTTACATGAAAAGCAGCAGGTCTTCAGAGCAAAGAGAGAGGGACAGACAGGGGCAGGCGGGATGAAGGCTGAGACCCAGCGAGGCTACAAAAGAGAGGAAAGCTGGTCCTGAGGCTGGGGGCCCTTCAGTACCACCCTGCCCCCAGTCATTAGCTCTAATTGGCCCATTCAAAAAAGGTTAATACATGCCTGTCACCACGGCATTGTGGGTTAAATGCAGCTTGATGAGGCAGCCTTGGGGTGAGCAATCCCCTCTCCTGGGATAACTGGGAGGCTGGCCAGGCCCCAGGCTCAGAGGACATTGTCTGGCTCGCCACTCCACTTTCTGTAACTGTCAGGGGTGAAGGGCTCATAGTTAATCACATGTGGTTTCAGTGGAGGCTGGAAAAGGCCAGGGCAATTCAGTCATTGCATGCAGCAAGGGCAGGGGGTAGTGGCGGCTGGCGTGGGTCTGGCAGATGACATGATAGTCACCCCCGGCTTCTCCTCCTCCAGGCAGACTGTGACTTCTCTGTCTCCCTCAATCTGCCACTGCATTTGTCCTTAGTTCAGAAGTTTTGGGGCAGGCTGCTGCTCCCCACATTTGCAAAACCTGCTCACTCCTAGTCTCACCAGATTCTCAAGCGCCCCTGAGAGCAGCTCACAGCCCAGTAGGAAGCCGGGGAATGCCTCTAGGAAGACATTCCTTCATGCCTGACTACTTTCCCTGCCCCGGGTGCAGGGCAAGGAGAAGGGTCAGATCTGTTCTGGCAGGGGGCATAAAGAGTTCTCTGTACCTCAACTTCCTGCCCATTCAGGGCAGAGCCTGCTGGAAAATGCGCTGGACTGGACTCCGGCAGATTAGTTGCAACCCCAGCCTCTGCTCTCAATACCAGGAGCACCAGACATGGCATTAAGCCTGTTTTCTCACATGCACCTCGCTTCTAGGGACCTGGCACCCAGGCTGCTCACCAGCCCGGGTCCTCATCCTGTCACCCAGCCTCTGCCAGCTTTCTCTGCCAAGTGACTCCTTTATCCTGCTTCAGCAGGCATTTGCAAAGGGACCTAGGAGCAGTCTCGGTCTCCCCACACTTCTCAGGACATGCGACATGGCTGATTTGGGCTGAGTGAATGCCATTAGGCATTCACAACTGCCCCTTCCTGCAGACTGAACTCACTAGGGGAGGGCTGATGCTTGGCAGGATACTTCGGGGTGAAAGTCTGACAGATATAGGATGTGTCCCTCCGAGATGACATAGGCCTGTCACGATACAGCCTTCAGAAGACACCAATTGATTTGAAGGCCTTTTACCTAGCACAGGCTGGGCCCTAAACCCTCCTCATGGAGTGCCAAGGGCACATGAGCTGTCAGTGGTGGGTAGGGAAGAGACTCCTTGGACACATAGGTGGGCAGGATGAGAACCTAGGTGAGGAGAAAAGGCCCGAGTGTCCCCTGTGGAGAGACCAAATCCCCTTTTCAGATGGCAGACTCCATGCATCGCCCTGCTCCCTCCCCCTCCTCTTTGCATTTACAGAGCGGTACAGCTCTCTCCCCTGTCTGGGCCTCAGACTTCTGTGTGCAAGGGTGCAGATAGGTCACAAAGTAGTTCTGTAGTCTCCTTGTCACATCCTTTAGCAAAGGTGGGGGCCTTCAGAGGGACAAGGCTCTTCATCCCAGAAAGTGAGCAGCTGCCTGAACTCTTGATCCCAAGAATCTACTAACTCACTCTGCAGCTCTGAACTGGCCTTGACCTTTGGCCTCTGGCCAGCAAGGAAGTTTGCCTTTGGAACAGGGACCTCCTCGGAAACCAGATGGAGCATCATCTATGAGGGGCTTCCCAAAGGGGACATGGTCAGGGACTCCCAGTACTGACATCATCCCTCTTTCTCCCATGACCACCCAGAATAGTTCCAGGTGTGGCTGAGGCCGGCCACACTCTCTCCTAGGTCAGAGCCAGGGCCTGTTCTTGCTCAGATGCCAGTCTCAAGATGCATGACAGACACAGTGGTTTAGCAGCCCTGAGCTCTCAGTCCAGTGCCGCCTGCCCCCTGTAAGCAGTGTGACCCTGCTTCATAGCCCAGGAGCTCCGGGTCCTTCCTCCGGGTCCCCTGTGGAGTCTTAAGTCACCCTCATTTCTTCAGGTCCCTCTTCATAGGCACAATCATACCGATAGCCGTTAATTCACTGAGAGTTAACCACATGCCAGGCCCTGCCCCAAGCCCTTGGCACATGCCCCAGTTTCTCCACAGAGCCCAGTTGCTTCTATAGCCCCATGTCCAGTGAGGAATCAGGTATTCTAGGAGAGCTGCTCACCTGAAGAAAACAGAAACACAGAAACGGACTCCCAGCCCTAACGTCTTCCCTCTGTCTGCTCCTGCTGTCACCCCACTGGAATCCTGAGCAAGCACTCGTAGAACCAGCAGAGTGAAAAGCATGGAAATGCTTTGCAAACTGTAAAGGGCACGAAGATGTGCTGCTAGCCTAAGGTGCCAACTTTCTGAGCATTCTAGGTGTTCCAGTCCAGATCTGAGAGCCATGAAAGGAAGTCCCTGGGCCGCCCTCTGCTCCTCCCCAGTGCAAAGAAGGGGGAATGGCTCAGTGTTGTGGGTGTTTAGTCTGCCCATCCATTTCCTCCACCACAATCCTTGCTTTGCTCACCTGTGAAATGGGCTCAGGACACTAGGACTTCCAAGAAGCTTGATGATTCAAGATCGTTAAAACAGCAGCAGGGAGCATGGCCACAGCATGACTGTCCCCCTCACATGGATTACCTCATCTTTGTTCATTTTTTAGTTTACTTATTTATCATGATGCAACACATGTCACAGTGTGCGTTTGGAGGACAGAGAACAAGCACAGGGAGCCGCTTCTCCCCTTCAACCACGTGGGTCCTGGGAATCTAACTCAGGTCACCAGGACTGACTGCAAGCAGCTTCGCCCACTGCCCACTGGGCCGCCTCCCCGCTGGCCTCATTTTCAGTCTTGCAGCAGGTGAGCATTATATGCCTGGCGCTGACTCACACACCCGCCACACCTATGACTTCTCACACGCAGAATGCAAGACAAAGACACAAGGCAGGAGGCCAGGTTCTGCAGACCCCTGGATGAAGTCCTGGAGAGTACAGCATAAATATGTGCTCCCAGCTTGTCACTCTTCTTAAAGGAAGCCAGCCCTGCTCTTCTGAGGTGAGGTTTTCCAGCTGCACTACTCTAACTTGAAGGAGGAGTCACAACAGTCTGCCAAGAGTGTCACCCACACCCTGGAGCGGCAACAACAGCAGCTAAAACACAGAGCACACCTTCCACACTCTCAAAACACCCCGCAAGTGTTCAAACCTCAAAATGGCTCCTAAGATAATGTCAGTTTCCATTTTTCACAGATGAAGAAACTGAGGCCCAGAGATGTTAAACTACTGACCTAAGGACACACAGAACAAAGGGGGTTTAAACTCGGCTGGTTGCATGGCCCTAGGGAACACACGGGTGGCCCCACAGTATACTGCAGCCCTTGCTCCCGCTCCGCAGGGCGGCTGGCTGCTCGGTGTGATCTTGCGGACTGGAGGTGCAGGCCTGTAATCCTAGCTACTCTACTTGGGGGCTGAGACAGGGAGATTAAAAGTGCAAGGCCTTCCTGGGCTACATTGTGAGTCCAAGGCTCTTCTGTGCAACTTAGATCTTATTTCAAAAACAGAAAGGAAAAAAGAGGCAAGGGAGGGGGATCTGGGGGGGTTCTTCATGTAAAAGCACTTGCTCTACAATTCTGACCACCTGAGTTCAATCCCTGGAACCATGGTAGCAGGAGAGAAATGAGAAACTGTGACCTCCACATGCACATGCTCTCTCTCTCTCTCTGTCTCTCTCTGTCTCTCTCTCTCTCTCTCTTACACACACACACACACACAAATAATAAATGATAAAGCTTAAATGAAAAAAAAAAGAGGGCTGGGGATTTATGTCCGCAATAGAGTGCTTGCCTAGCATGTATGAGACCCTGGGTTCAATCCCTCATATAGGAAGAAAGGAAGGAAGGAAGGAAGGAAGGAAGGAAGGAAGGAAGGAAGGAAGGAAGGAAGGAAGGAAGTAAGTCAGGGAGGTTGAACTTATGAAATAAACTGCATAAACTGCTCTGGCCTCTGTGCTCAAGAAACATTCCAAGTAAATATTTCATTTGAGAAAGAAGCCTGCTGGGACAGAGAGCCTGAGCCCCAGGAGGTGGAATCCCCCCCTTCTCACGCTGCAGTTTGCAGGGGACGCCAGAGGGACAGTCACAGCCCACTAGTCCCTTCTGAGCATGCTTCCCATGCTGGCTTTTCAGTGAGTTTGTATATTGGCATTGTGAATGAGAGGGACTTCGTGTGGCCCTTACTGCTTCTGCCACTCCATCCACAGAGCCAGTGGATTTTGTAACTTGTTTTTTTAATTGACTATGGAAGCAAATCTGAAATATCAAATTCTTGGGTCATGCCTTAACCTGGAGAAATTCCCCCTGAGCTCTAGCCAGGGCTCTGGACCAACCCTGTGTATGTGGAGAGCTGGTCTGTTTACATGGAGACTAGCCACATCATCACAGAACTCAGTCTCTGCCCAAGATACTCATCCACAGGAGCAGGGCCAGAGGCCCAGGCTGTACCTCCAAGCCCAGGGAGACTGGTCACTTTCTGCAGCAGCTGACACGGCTCTTGGTCTTGAGGCCATCTGCATCCTGTAAAGACCATGGCTCCTGGGGTGTTCTCAAGGAGCCAGATGTTCTTTCCCCAAGCAGAAAGATCTGGGAGACGTGGGTAATAGGCTTTCCAAGGGCTTTTCCCAAGCGTGGCCAGGCACTCTGTACATAGCGGGTGGCCTTTAACCCTGTGACAGTGGGTGTTACTGTCTATTAGGATTTTTGAGGGGATGGTAATGCTGGGACTTGAACCCAGGCCCTTGCACACACTGAGTCTCAGCTTCTGCCTCAGATAGAAACCAGTGAGTGTAGTGGTCACAAGTTGCCTTATTCTGAACACCGATGACATTCTGAAGATTTGAACTCCACTGCAGCATCCTACCTTTACCCAAGAGAGTGGGTCACTTTCAGCTGGCAAGCTTACAAAGGGGGTAAACCAGAAAGAGGGGGAACTAAGATCTGCAGACATGCCCCTTCTGGTCCTGGTTCCAGTACTCACTGCCTTACAAATCCTGCCACCATCCAGAACCTCAGTTTCTTCCTCTGTGATCCCCAACAGGACATTCAGCAAGTTGAATGAGGTGACACCGACGGAGTGAGTAGGGTCCTTGCCATGTAACTAGGAGTGCGGTGCTGGACACTACAAGGGGACATCCTGGCCCCGCTGTGGATCAGCTGAGAGACCTTGGTGGCTTTACCCAACTATTTTGTGCCTTAATTTCTCATCTGTTAATGCAGATGCAAAACAGTCTGTATGTCAGGGTGGTAGTTAATACAGGGCCATCTACAGTGCTAGGGTAGGTGCATCGTGAGCTCCTCAGGACCACGAGGACAGCAGGCACCCGTGTAAAACACAGGCGGCAGAGCAGCCATTGGAAGCCAGTGCTTGTCATGTGTCACCTACGGCTACTCCAGCAGCCCAGAGATGACGGAGAGCAAGGGGGACAAGTAGGGAGAAAGGTAGGGAGAGCCGAAGTGAGCTCAGTCTCTCCTCGTGTCGTGCTGCCTGTCACGATGGGGCCATGGGTGGCACTCAAACTGTCAGCCACCCTGAGTTCCCCTACACTGGGGAGTTCAGACTCAGCAGAGCTTGGGGTCACTCTTCTCTAAGCCATGGCAGCTGTGGCGGAGCACCATCCCACCACACAGGGTGAACGAACTGGCCCTGCTGCCGTGTCCCAATCCCCAGTCATTTAGACACTTCCCTTCGGAGGCTTCTCTTTCTCCACAGACACTGACTACGCTGGCTCGCGCTTGTTCTAAAACCTTCACAGCTCCGCACTGCTCACAGAGCACATGATTTCCTACAGCAGAGTCCCAGTTTGGCAACATTCCTTTTCAGACTTCCCCCCCCCCCCGGGGGGGTTTTCACCACCTTCCCCTCCTCTGACAGAGTGGCTGAGTCAACACTATCTAAAAAGTCACTCGGAGCAACTCAGAACTACTCACTCCAGAGTGGACCGAGGAAGGAGAGAGACCCGAGGCCAAACAGCACAGCCAGAGGCAGACAATCCTCGGTACACAGAGCGGACATTCGTTCTGGGTGGCCGGCGCTCTGCAGTGGCTTCAAATGATTCGCTAGCTAGACGGAACTTAACAGCAGTAAAATAGTCCTGAGTGTCGGTATGATGGGGCAGCTTTGGATTCTGTGAGCCAGTCTTCCCTTCCTGTAAGAGACGTGTGAGAACACCAACTTATGAAGAAAGAGGATTTCTCTGGCTCAGCTTTTGGGGGCGTCTTAGTTAAGATTTCTATTGCTGTGAAGAGACACTATGACCATGGCAACTCTTATAAAGGAAAAGCATTTAATTGAGGTGGCTTACAGTTTCAGAGGTTTAGCTCATTGTGCGACATGGTGGCATGCATGCAGGCATAGTGCTGAAGACAGAGATGAAATTTCTACATCTTGATTTGCGGACAACAGGAAGTAGTCTGGGGCACTGGGGGTGGCTTGAACATATATGAGACCTCAAAGCCCGCCTCCATAGTGACATGTTTCCGCCAACAAGACCACACCATCTTCCAATAGTGCCATTTCCTTTGGGGGCCATTTTCTTTCAAACCACCACAGAAGGTTTAGCCTGTGCTTCATTGGCCCCTTTCCTGTGGTGAGGCAGGAATCACAACCCTTGTGCAAGGTGGAGCAAAGCTAAGAGGAGAGAGGAAGAGCCTGTGTGCTAGAAGACCTCCCAGTGGCCCCACTGCCTAAATTCCCACCAGTGGCACTGGGCAGACATCACTGGGTAAAGTGCTCACCATGCGAGCCTGATAACCCAAGTTTGGATCCTTAGAATCCAGGTGAAAGCTGGATACAGTAGTGCTGGCATCTGTAATTCCAGTGCTCTGAAGGGAAGAAGGCAGCAGAGGCAGGGGAGTCCCTGGAGGCTCACAGCTAGACTGTCGTGTGTGCTGACAATGAACAAGGAAGGACCCTGTCCCCATCCAGGTGGAAGGTGAGGATGGACACCCAGGGTACCCTTTGACCTCCATATGTGTGCTGTGGCACATGTGCACCACACACACACACACACACACATGCACATCCATGCACATACACCCACATGTGCACACACAATCCACACCACTCCCAGGAGCGCCAAGCTGAGGACTGAGCCCTGAATGCATAGAAGTCACCCCAAATCTAAAGGCCAGCAGAGCCTCGTGCCCCTGCCAACTCGTCTCTCTCCAGTAAAATTCAAGGCTCCATCTGTCCCAGCCTTGCTCTCCCTGCTCCTTCTCACAGGTCCAGTGAGCCACCTGCCTTCTCAGCCTCGAGATGGAGGTCCCCCATCCCTGCTGTTCCCTCCACCTGGGGTGCACCCTCCTTGAGGACAGCTGACCATTGCTCCGCATCCCCTCAGGCATCACCCCCTCAGAGAAGCCTTCCCTGACTGCCTTGCTGGGAATGTCCCTGGCGGCAGCTGCTCTCTAATTAGCACATAGCTAGCTCCTTTCTCTTTCTCAGAAGTTACGATAGTCCGGCTGACCGATGGCATGCATATTTCTGGCTTGCCTCTCCTTGGGGGACAGCAACAGCTCTGCCAGGTGAGACCCCAGTCTTTCTCCCCACTGCTGCCCGGAACCTCAGTCTGTGGTGGCAACAGCAAGGCACCGCCCAACCACCTGAGCTACCACTGACTTTTCTCTCTGGTTTGGTCTGGTGCAGGACAGGCTCATCCCATGGAGCAAGTCGGGACAAGTGAGGGCCGCACAAATACAGGCTTTGACGCACAAATACAGGCTGGAACAAAGCCCCCCTCCTCCTCTGGGGCTCAGCTGGTCACGGCAACCATTCTGCACATTCTACCAGTGGACTCCTACCATGAAATCATCTGCTATTAGCTAGAATGGTCCCTGCTTCTTCCCACAGGGAAGCCCTGACTTTATGAAGTGAAAATCACATCGTGATTAACAATCACAGTTTCATCTACATTATAGTAAAAAAAAAAAAATGGTCAGGGGGAGGGGATTAATATCACACTAGCGATGTTCCAATAAGCGTGCTCCTGACACAATTTTCTTATTAGGGTCGTTCCCTGTAAATTTTATTGCATTTAATTAAAAATTATTGCTAAAAGAAACAGCTGCAGATGGTCTTATTTTAAGTCAGAAAATTAAAAACTGAATATTCTCATCAGTCAATTTCAACAAGCCGCATGGCCGCGCACTCGCACGTGCTGGTCTCGAGATTCTGATGATCTTTATGGCAGTTCCAGGCCCCTCCGACGGAATTTAATGAAAGCGCTGCATGAATTCATTTGTCAAAAACATAATGATAGTGGAAGGCTGCTGAGGTAGACCATGCTAGGAGATGCAAAGGCCTGCCACAGGGCTCTCAGCACCATGGGGCCGTCAGCAGGAGGCCCAGCCACTGCCACTCAGGCTACAAATCACCTTTGTTTACAGGGACACAGGGAGCAGCGGCGGCTGCAGCCCTGGCTGTGGAAGTACTAGCTGCAGTCATTGCAGTGCACAGATGCTGAGGGTCCGGGGCTGGCTGGGGCTGGAGGGGCCTTGCTCGCTGCTGTGCTGGACTTCTTGGTCCGCCTGCCTGCAGACTCACCTCCCTCAACCTCAGGGTTATTGTCCAGCTCGCTCTTTTCACGTCCATATTAAAGACTTGAACTCTTATGATCCCTCCCTCTGTCTTTTATGGGAAACAAAGCCACGCCTTATTTATCTGGACTGTCCCAGAGTCACAAGAGAAGAGGAAGACGCAGGCAGGGTCATCTATGGGGCACCAGAGCTGACCGCTGATGAAGAATGAGGGGCTGCATATGTCCTGGAGACAGAGTCCATTCCTCCCCCTCACACACCACGGCGAGCTTTGTCTTCATCATCTTGTGAGGGGACCACAGTACCAGTCCCCAACACTGCCCCGTCTCTTTCTTCCAGGCCTCATCTGCCAGCAAAGTGTCAGTGTCCTGCATGAAGCCCATGGTGGCCTTCCTGTGCCCTGAGATGCTCGCAGTCACACAACCTGACTTAGAGGCGTCCTCAGCTGTCCCACACACCTAATGTCCCACCTCACTGTCACATAGTTGGCCCTCCAGACTCATGGCCAGGTGCTGCTGTCCCCAGACCACCTATGTCCATCACCATTCTGCTGATGGCTTCCCAGGTACAGGCTGTTCTTCCAGGACTGAATGCACTGAGATCCTCCTGGGTTCCCCCATCTCCAAGTGTCCCTCTGCCAGCTAGACCACAGGCACCGAGGGCAGGCTTTACCCCGCAAGCTGGACAGAGCTGAAGGGACTAAGGCCCCATGGGTGTTTGTAGTAGGGTGACCCACTGAGCTCTATAGGAACTGGACATTAGAGAAAGCACACATCAACAGCTTTCTCTATGCATTCTCCATGTCTACCATCGAGCTGAGTGTTTTCTAGAATCGAGACCTTGAGGCTGCTTCTCAGTGGAAACTAGCTGTTTCCAGTGAGTCTGATCTTCCTCCTTCCCTCCTTCCTTCCTTCCCTCCCTCCCTCCCTCCCTTCCTTCCTTCCTACTTCCCTCTTTCCTTTCTTCCTTCCTTCCTTCCTTTCTCTTTTTTTCAAGACAGGGTTTCTCTGTGTACCCATGGCTGTTCTGGTACTCACTTTGTAGACCAGGCTGGCCTCGAACTCACAAAGATCCCTCTGCTTCTGCCTCCTGAGAGCTGGGATTAAAGGTGTGCACCTCCCCCACCACCACCTGGTTAGTCTCATGCTTCCTGATTGTTCTTGCCTCTCTCCTCTGTCCATAGGTGGAAATCTCACTGTTCTGCACTATCCTTCAAGTTCCTCCTTCCCCTGGTCCACCCTTTTCCTGTATATTACTTAGCATGGGATCCAGTACAGAACTTTGCACATGGGCACCGCTAGCTAGTCAAGGCAGCCTCTCCCTGGTTGTCCCAAGCCTCTATGTCCACACAGAGCACAGCAAGATTCCGTCTGCCACTAGAGTTTGATTGGAGCGCTTTGTGACAGGGGAGTCAGAGTGGATTGAGCTTTGTCCCTCAGAACGCTCATGACTCTCTTTGCAAGCACAAGCACTCAGACCCTGCTCTTAAAATTCCCTCAGAGATCAGGAAGATCCCCTGCAGGTGGCAGGCCCCAAACCCAGGGCTCCTGGTTGTCCCTCAGGCACAGGTGGCCTCCAGAGATCAGGGGTCTCCACCATGGTCTGGAGCAAGGAAGATGTCTGGGCACACCGTTAGCATATCACTAGTGTCCATAGATAAGGTGCAGAAGCACTGCAATCCTCTGCCATCAGACAGGGAAGCGCATCCCTCTTCTGCGTACCCTGGAGTCCTCCAGGCCACCAAGCAAGGAGCACTGGGAATGGGGCGGGAGGAGCACCCTCTTTCCTGCAGGGAGTTCCTCAGCAAGAATCAAGTTAGCAACACCAGAGTGTGGTCTTTTCACTACGAAGAATAAACGGCAGTAGAAACCTCCCATAATGGAGAGTCAGGCCGGCCTGGGTTCCAATCCTGGTTTGGCCACTTACCCTCTGTGTGACAGAGGACATTCAGCATT
The DNA here is from genome assembly GCF_982192425.1 of Myodes glareolus. Classification (NCBI taxonomy): domain Eukaryota; kingdom Metazoa; phylum Chordata; class Mammalia; order Rodentia; family Cricetidae; genus Myodes; species Myodes glareolus. Next base: position 59,345,106 of record NC_142028.1, read on the forward strand.
AGTTTAGCAAGCCTCAGCCTTCCCATAAGAAATTGGGGACTGGGGATTGCATGCTATAGATACAGCCTGGCTCTAGCCATCACCATGGTAACAGGCACTGGCTCCAGTGCAGTTAAGGAATCATGAACTCTGGTCTTGGCATTGGTGTCAGAGGCAGTGCTGCCCAGGGCTCTAGATTGGTACCATCAGCCTGTTATCTGCAGCCCTGAGTCTTCCTGGAAGCACTAGAGCAGATACCACTATAATTCATGGCCAGAGTTCCCCAATCTAAGCCCTTACAATGGAGACCTGAGTACCAAGGCACACAAAGGTAGAAAAGAAGAGGGAGAGAGAGAGAGAGAGAGAGAGAGAGGGAGAGAGAGAGAGAGAGAGAGAGAGAGAGAGAGACCCATGGTGAAGGACCCCGATCCCCCCTCCCTGAAGCAGTAACTCTGGAATCGAGTTCAAATCCTATATCCATAAGACTTGACCTTGGTCCCCCATCACTTAACAGCAAACGCTTCCAAATCACTTGGCCGTGATTCAGACTCAATGTTATGAGGCTGGCAAGCATTGGGAGGGCCGCAGACACAGGATGGCATGGCTGAGAAGTCTACTTGCCTAGCAGCACCTCCCGGGTATCTGTGTGGACAGGTCAGTGTCCCCAGAGCAGAACACTGTGTGACAGATGGACAGAGGGAGAAGAGACAGTCAGCCTGCAGCAAGGGTGCAGCAGGACCTAGGGACTGGGCACAAGGACAAGTTGCCATCAAACCTGGAGCTTTTTAGTGACTTGAGTATTTCCACAGTAAACCTTGAGGACAAATGACACCAAAGGACAACCTGTTCTGAGGCACAAAGGCTGATGGAAGCCAGCTCATCAACATACAAGAATCAGGAAGACCAGGCAAGTTGAAATGGGGTGTTTAGGACAAGGTCCCATGCTGCATGTTGGGTCACATCAGCCTCTGATGGCATGGGAAGTACCCGGGACTGTAATCTCAGTCTGGTCACTTAACAAAGGAAAGTTCTTTTCCAGGTTCAAAAGTACCACATCACCAGTGAAACCCAGCTCAGTTCCCAGCCTGAGAACTGAATCAGTGAACCATAGATCCTGTGGGAGGCATGCAAGACCCCAACAGAGACTCCTAACTGCTGAGACCACATAGCATCCCGCTGGAAAGAGAATCTGTTCAGGAAACAAAAATGTATCCATAGGGGATACATTTCAAATTAAGAGCTGGCAAACTCTGTTACAAACTCCCACTTGTACTTGGTGAAATAACAGGGGGCTTATTACTTCCCTGCTCAAACGCTGTCTCTGTGCTGGGGAGCCAGAGGGGGGCAACTGCAAAGAGGAAATTTCCCCGTCTTCCCTGGCCCAGGCTGTGCCAGCTTCAGGTCTGAAGCCATGTCCTATAAGCACCCAGGTCAGCCCCATTTCTTGGTAGGACACACTTTCAGTGGAAAGCAGTATTGGTTCTGGGTGACAGGTCTCTGTGCCTTTTAAGTACTCTGACTCCTCTGAGTAAGTGGACTCTGAGCGGCCAGAGCCAGGCTCTACTGATTCAGACACCAGGCCTGAGGTTCACAGCCTGGCAAGATTGCTAGCAGATTCACTCTAGCAAGATTGCTCCTAAGTTAATATACTTTTTAAAAATCTAATTTTTACTAGTGTTTTCTGTTCATAATAACGGGTCCATTTATTTCACCCACACACACCCCAACCCCCAGTCACACCAAGTTTCCTTTATCCATTTTTGAGGTGAAGATGAGCTGACTTGAACAAGAGCACCCTGCACCCCACCCCGACAGACACCGGGCCCACAGCCATTTCCTAAGCTCTTTCCAGGACCTTGGTCAGGCTGTTTCTCCAGAGGCTCTGCCCCATCTCCTTTCAGAGCTCTCGGTTTTCAGAGCTTTCAGATCTCGGTTTCCGACCCTTGCTCTAGACAAGGCAGGCGACAGGAGGCAGTGCCTCTCCTCCACCCGCTTCACCCGCTCTCCAACCCCAGGCACCCTGTTGCCCCTGTGTTCCATATGCCCTCTGCCTCACTCACAACGCCCATGCAGGGGAAGTCCCACACCATCCTGGGCCTCTCACTTGCCCAGGCCTGCTGTGCCTGGAGCAGGGATTTTCTTCTCTGGTTTCATCTGTCTCCCGACAGGAAGTGAAGAGAGCTAAGCTCTCTTCTGACTGACAGACATTGAGAGTCACCCAGACAGCCCTTGGAGGAACAGCAGCATCAGAGGGGCTGGGATACTTCTGCAGTTCAGAATAAGATAGTTCAGGATCCTTCTGGCGAGGCCCTGGCTGCAGTCTCAGATGGAAGCCAACAAGGAAAGCAGCCAGCACACTGCCTGGCACACAGAGGATGTCAAGACCCAACACTATTAGCATTTTCTCGGGTATTTTATTCCCACTGTGGACCTTTTATATCTGGGGGAGGAGAAAGCACAGACGAAGGCAATGGCCTGTACATACGGCCAAGCACCTGTGTACCGCTCATGGGGCATCACCTGTACACACTAATGGGGAAGGCGCTACCTGTGGGGTTCTGCCTCCCTTAGCATAACTCACTGCAAATTCTTAAGTCAAGAGTCAAAAAGTCCCAGCACAAATTCCCCCCAAACTTGTGTGAGATCTCAGGCAAGTCCCTTTTCCTCTCGGACCCCCGGTTTTCCATAGCAGGACTCGGTGGTGTGGGAAATCTTCCCTCAACAATAAAACTGTGGCTCCACAGAACTGGATCTTAATCTTTGAAAGACTGTCACCACAGAGATGAAACCAGCCAGCTTATCTGCCTCGAGCAAAGAGAAGAGGTGGTGTGAACAGGGTGAGGATGGGAAATGGGGACAAACAGGCGATGGTAGCTCATGCCTTTAATCCCAGCACCCAGGAGGCAGAGGCAGGCAGAGTTCGAGGCCATTCTGATCTACATAGTGAGTTCTGGGACAGCCAGAACTCACAAAGAGACAAAGTGAAACTGAACTTCCTTCTTTTCACAGTCCAAGGGAATGCTGGGAAGTCGTGAGTTCCCAGTGGTGAGGAAAAGTCAAGAACCAACTAGCTGGGCAAGTGCATGTTACGCCTGAAGGTTCTGTGTTTCAAATTGTCTTGTTTTCACCAGTGCTAAGAGGTGGAAATCAGCTGGACCTAGCTGGGGCCGTGTGACATTATTAATGAACCAAACCAGCCAGGTCCAGTCTCTATTCCTCTCCCCCTCCACATTAAATGCAATCCCTCTCCAAGGCTGGTGTCTGTTGTCATTCTTGTAAACAAACCTCCATGCCACAGGAAGAACTGGGAAGCCATGTGGGAACCACATGGAGTACTCCTGAGCAGGAAGTTGGTAAACCTTTGCTGTCTACTCCAGGCCAGCAGCAGCGTGTCTCTCTCTAGTTCCCTTGAAGCTCCACAGATGCCCCTGGCAGCTGTCACCAGGCAGGCAGGTTGGTTTGGTCCCCCACACAAGAACAAACCCAGGGGCTCCTCTGTTAAACTGTACTACTGGGGACTGTCAATGAGTGGTACAAGCACACAGAGCAAAGGTCCTGTCAAAGCTGCAGTCAGTCCAGGTAAGCTGCAGGGGATGAGGGGGCTTTTAGCTAGAGGGAAGGGAGGCAGAAAACCCCACTATTGCTTGATATCCACAGTGTTCTGTTCCCACTTTCAAAGTAATCCAGGTTTTTTCCCCCCTCAGCTTAGATGTACCTCTTCAAGACTTCTATTCAGAAATTGAGCTCAAGGCACTGTGAGCTCTTTGGACAGTTTAAATAAATTGTCTTTTCTAGTTCTATGTGTACACAATAAGAAGATATCAATCAATTAGGGTATTTTCCTGATGATGAAAGATATTTAGTCTGGCAAGCTTCCAGAACCTTCTTTCTTGGTTTCTCTCTCTCTCTCTCTCTCTCTCTCTCTCTCTCTCTCTGTGTGTGTGTGTGTGTGTGTGTGTGTGTGAAAGCAATCTCCCTTAGACATGAGAACTATCCTCTTAATGATAAGCAGTTTTATATTGTAGTGTAACATTCTAGTGTGAGAACATGAGCCCCCACTCACAGGTGAAGTGAGCTAGGAAAAAGCAGAGACTGCAAACCAAGTCCATCCCACCTCGCACCTTAGCTGCCTCAGACAGTTGGGCCCACAGTCTGAGAAAGGGCCTGCCCCTCACGTACCTTTCGGCTTCCTGCTCTGAACTCTGTTGCTTGCTCTCAAAGGCGTTGAAGCTGCTCATGTCCACGTAGCCATCATTTTCATTTGCCGTAGACAGGGCTCTACTCTGTTCCTCAAACAGCTTTGTGAACGTGCCGGCCCGCGCCGGCCTGCGAGGCGGGATCTGAATGTTCTCATAGTCCGAGTTCATGGCAGGAATGTTCTCGTAGTCCGAAGTGTCGGCATTGGGGAACGAAATGGACCGTGGCTTGGTGAGCGGCAGGGGCAGGAAGGGTGGTCGGGAGCGGTCTTCGAAGGACTCCACCCTGGACACCGTCCTACTGAAAGGGACCCCTTTCCTCTTGCTGTCCCTGTAGAAGATGAGGGAGGCGGGAGAGTCAGAGGCGCGGAGCTTCCCAGTGCGACACTTGAGCTGGGGGGAGTTGCTGAGGCTCCTGCGGTCAAGTTCCAGGACCCTGGCCGGGCCGTGGTAGCTGGACTCAGAGGAGGACCTGGAAGACGACAGGTTCATGTCCATATGCACCTTATTCTCCGTCTTCTTCCTGAACGTCAGCTCCAGGAGGCGCTTGAAGGAGGATTTCTTCTTCTTGGAGGCCTTGTCCAGGGTGTCGCCATCTATCAGGAGTGAAGGGGAGCTCTTAGTGATGGGTTTCTTCGTGATGCAGGCCAGGTCGAAAGGGGGCGGGATGTCAACCACAGAGGATGGCGTGGAGGTGCCACTGGATGGCAGGTGGCTGCGTTGTGAGAAGCTGCCAGAGGAGCCGATGGCGCCCGGCAGAGAGAGGCTGTCTTCTTTCTTTCTCACACGGTGGCCATCCAGCCCAGCCCCCTCTGGCTCCCGGAACAAAGACAGGGGACTCTCCCGGCCTTCCACAGAGAAGGACCTTGGGTACAGAGTGAATGCCCTGGGCTTGGCTGGCAAGGCCCGGCCAGACTCAGGGGGCTTTCCCTCTGGCAACACACCTATCCTTCTCGCCGCCTCACTGGCGTCTCCAGTGCCCACAGCTGATGAACAGGCTTCTGGTCCTATTTCTTCTAGAACAGTTTCTGGAACATGACCAGCCACCTTCCCAGAGTGAGGCCGGGCCCTTGTGACAATATTCTTCCTGTCCACTGGGACCAGGCCACCCTCAGAGTCCCCTTCCTCCCAGGTACTGTACCCACTTCGAGCGCCTGACGTAGCCTGAGTGTCTGACTGTGTTCCCTCTCCGAGGTTCAGCAAGCCAGCTCCCATCACGTAGGGACTGCTGAGTGCATCGTCCGCAGCATCCTCATCCTCTGGCACAACCACCACATCGGGGACAGGGGGTGCATCTCCAGCTCCATCCTGCACGGGCTCGTGTTTGTTAAGTGAAGGGTCGGTATCAGGAGCCCCCTCTCTGCACACTGGCTCCTGCCCCTTGGCTGACTCCGAAAGGGAACAGATGTCATTGCAGAAGGATGTGCTCTCAGTTGGGAAGAGTTCATAGGGACTTTCTGTGAGTGTGGACGCGAAATCCTCCTCCATGCTGGCGCTCTCAAAGGGGATGATCTGGCAGTTCTCCTCAGCAGGGTCCTCCTCAGCAGGGTCCTGCTCTCCACCCTCTCCAGAGTTCTCCCCTACCTGCACGGCGGTTGCTGCAGTTTCTCTATTGTAGGCTTCCTCATCGCAAGCAGGTGGTTCCTCCTGCTCTGCCTGGCCCCCACCTCCTGCAGCATCTTTACAGTCCTCCTCAAAGATCTCAGGGCTGTCAGTTGCCACCTCTTGCTCCTGGATATCTGGGGGCACCTCCCCATTTTCAGGGGATAGCACACTGGCATCCTCTGTGTCCTGTTCAGTGTCCTGGTGGGGCTCCCCAGCTTCTGTGTTGTTACATTCATCATTACTATCCTCTTCTACTTCCCCAGGAGTCTCAGGGAGCCCTGGCTCCCAACAGGGGACTTCAGAGGGCTCAGAGCAGACATGTGTGAGAACGACCTCTCTGTGGCCGAACTCCTCTTCACCCTGGGGCCTATCATCAAGGCTGTACATGTGCTCTTCCGCCTCCTCCTCCTCACTCACGGGCTGCTCCTCCATTCCTGGGCCCTGGTCACCATCTTCCTCACCTCCCTCATTATCTCTGCTTAGCGCCCCTTCATCTGGGGCTGTTGGGGTCTCTGGATCATGATCACAGTCTTCTTCACCTTCCGGAGTGTGGCCCACATCTTCCTCGTTGTCTCTGCTTGGTGCCTCTTCGTCTGGAACTGCCAGGTCCCCCTCAGTCCCCATCTGCTCTGTACCATGCTCTTGGGCTTCCTCTTCGATCCCCTGCTCTCCAGCAGCCCCATCCATGGGAGCATCCTCTCTCTGTGGGGCCCTGGGGACCATGATGTATTCCTCATCAGTCTCCAACTCAGAGCAGTTCAGGGTGGAGAGGTGCCCATCACACAGGTCCCGGTCCTGGCAGGGCAGCCTCCCATTGCTGCATTTGCTGAGGCTGTTGTTCAGATACACACCAGTTCCACACTCACTGGGGCCAGCCAGCCTGGGCTTAGGAGCAATGGGAGGTTTGGGGCCCCTGGACATGAAGTTAGGACTGGGGAAACTGTCAGGCCTGGGTGACGGTGGAAACTTGGCTGCTGGCGTAGAAGGACTGGTGGTAACCTTCGGTTTGGGAGCAACTGGTGGTTTGGGTGAATCTAGAGGGGAAAAAAAACAGAGAAAAGGAGAAAAAAACCCACACAATTAAACTCAGACTCTCTTGACATAGCCTGGTGAAGGGAGAATGGAGGAGTGTCCCCAGCTCTGTGACTTGTCTCAGACTTTTATCTCTACCACATCCTCGAAACCCTTTAGCAGGGCTAGGGATGTAGCTGCCTTAGTCAAGCACTTGCCCATCGTACAGGAAGCCCCAAGTTTGCTCCCCACCCAGCACGATGCGAGCCTGTAATTCCAGCACTGGAGCGGTAGAGTCTGGGGGATCAAAAGTTCAAGGTCATCCTCAGCAACATAGTGAGTTCAAGTCCAGCCTGGGCTACCTGAGACCCTATCTGAAAACCAGGAAATCCTTGACCTAATATTAACAGTTCATTCTGTGAGTGGGGATGCAGAGCTTCCTCCACAGTCCAGCTAACAAGAACCAGCTGAACGGAATCCTGTGTGCCTTGAACGATTTGCCAAGATCTTTCCATCCATTCACCCAACACTACTTAGTGAATGATCTCTGTGTGTCCTGCCACCATGAGTAAAAGACGAACTGGACAGCCAGGCCCTGGGGGTCCTCACAGAGCTGGTATTCATTAGCACCCCAAGCAAGAGGCCAGCACTACCGATGAGAGGCTCTCACCAGCTCCAGCAGAGAGTCCATTGGGGAGTTGGAACAACAGAGAGAGCTGTGGCCCCTTGGGATGTTACGGCTGAACAGCCATCATTCCGTCCCTCCAAGAATGGCACACCAAGGACATATGACTGTTGCGAGCTTTGGCTGAGAGTGTTTGCATGTTTCCAGAGTGTCCAGTGAGGACCCCCAAATATTATGGAAGAAAGGAAATAGATGTAACAGCACAGGTAGCGGCAAATGCCTATGTCCCTCAAGGATGCTGGGGCCTGCAGACTGGTGGATAAAAGATGTGTGCAGAGCACACGCACATCAGGAGTTAGCCAGGGATAACTGCCAGTACTGGGAGCCTCCAGGAGAAGGTGAACCCCTGGGAAGTTTTGAAGACTGACGTAGGACATGCTAAGACAAGAAACAGACCAATGGCACAGTTTCCGAGGTCCGAGTCCTGTGTCTCTCCTCAGCAACTATCAGGGCCTGCTTTTCAGGCCTCCTTGCCTGGTCCTCACGCCTCAATCTACACTTCAGCAAAATGAATTTCTCAGGCATGGAACTTCATGCTGACACCTTCACTTCGGAACTGAAACATATATTCAAGTGGGCTTGAATCCCCACGCCCCCCGGACAGGCTTCATCTTCTGTCTATCTTTGCTGAGGTCTAGGCGTGACGGCAGCTCCACATGACAGTCCGGCTCCTGACCCAGGAGGACATGTAGCAGAGGACTGGGGTTCTCTCAGCAAACGAAGCCCCTCCCTCAGCATCTGAGCCACCTATGTGTTTTAACAGCTACCACCAGCAGCTCTAATCAAGGGCCACATCTATCACTCCGTGTGATAGATATACACGATACATGTATGTGATACATGTGAAAGTCTTACTAAGTAGCCTAGGCTGGCCTCAAACTCATGATCCTCCTACCTCAGTCTCCTGAGTTTGAGATTACATGGGTGTGACACCGTGCCGAAATCCATGTGATCCATGATCACAGTCATGTTATAAAATAAATGTCAGGTGTGGTGATTCATCCCAAGAACACCCCATCTACTTAAAAACTTGAGGCAGGAAGATCATTTGAGCCCAAGAGTACAGCATCCAGCCTGGATAACACAGAGAAACCTCATCTTTTTTTTTTTTTTTTTTTTTTTTTTTTTTTTAGTGAAATAGAAGTAGGTAAAAGTGACTTTCACAATCTGATTTACGCAGGCAGGTAAGGCGGGGCACACCTTTAGTACCAATGCACAAAGGCAGACAGATCCCTGCTAGTTCAAGGCCAACCTGGTCTGTAGAGAGAGTTCCAGGACCACAAGGTTACACAGTGAGACCCTGTCTCAAAAACAAACTAAAGGAAGCAACACTACATTTTACTCAGCTCCATAAATCCAAGCATCACAGGGCACAGCAGGCACGCCTGTCATCTCAGAACCTGAGAGGCAGAAGGACCGGGAGTCCAAGGTCAGTTACAGAAGGGCTGTCTCCAAAAAAGAGGGGACATGGGGGAGATAGCCCGGCTAACATAGTGTTTCCCATGCAAGCTGAAGACTCAAGTTCGATACCCAGAATCGGTATAAAAAAGCCAGATGTCGACTGTGTGAGCTTGGAACTGAAGCTCTGAGGAAGGAAAGATTTGCAGGATTCTTTGGTCAGTCAGCATTGTCTCCTTGTCAAGCTCCAAGCCAGTGAGAGATTCTGACTTAAAAGACAAGGTAGATGGCACCTGCGAAATGACACATGAGGTTGTCTTCTGATTTGCACACACGCACGCGTGCACACATGTGTGCGCATGTGCACACACACACACACACACTTCCAAATATTATTATTTGAGTAAAGTTCAACCTGACAACTGTACTTTATGATGGTTTGAAAAATAAACTCTGTGTTTCACTTCCAATGCAGTATCCAGTGAGCTACACTAGACACCCTGGCTGTGAGTATAAAGTGCTTTTGTGGGGGATGATTCAACCCAGCTGCAGGCAAAGGCAGGGTTCTGAGCACAGTTGACCTAGCATGGTCGGAAGGTTAAGTGTGTGACCTGCACTTCTGATCGGGTTTTTATGACTTAGGATGACTTTATGGGATGGTAACTCTGCTGTAAATGAAGGAGCATCTGTGGCCATTTTGAGCGAGCTAGTTGGCATTCTTTTTCACAAGAAGACCTTGAGATAAAATAGAGTATCTCTATTCACCAGCCACAGGCCCGGGGCTCAGTACTGGCAGCTAACCTCTGATTCAGACAACTCTGTGATCCTGTCCCATGGACACCTCGGTGCCAGTATGTATGAAGCCAAAGTCAGTATCGTGATCCACAAATGTCAGGGCCCTATCATTCAGAGGGCAGCGTGGCACATTCAAGACTGCACAGACCCTGTGATGCCCAAAAGTGTTTGTCAGGTAGTCTGCTCACTAGTATAGGATACTGAGATGGGATGCAGGAGGAGCTTGAAGGCAAGAGAGAAAGAAGACACCTATCAAAAACCTCACTAAATCTCATTAACTCCACCCACCCCAAGGTCATCCACATCAACCCCCAGGCCTGACTAGGTGTCAGAACTACCAGGTTATCAAGTTCAGATGATCCCTACTTTAGAAAAATATTTATCAAATTAGTAATATACATATATGTACACATATATGTATACTACTAATTTATATATATGGGAGTTTAACAAAATGACCACTGGTCACTGTTAGGTAACAGCTGAGTTGGGTTCAAACCCTGGTTTTGCTGCTTAGGAGCTGTAGAACTGAGCCTCAGTTTTACCCCCTGTAAAATGGGGACAGCAAATAGCTCCCCTTTATCTCCCCTTGGGGGTACTGTGAAGGCAGAAGACCTTGTCGGCATTTGCATGAGAGGAACTGCTCACACAGGAGTACCTGTTGCTGTGGGGTGGGACATCCTTTCTGCCCCCTTTATCTTTCCAGCATGAGTCCAGCCCTATCTGGTACGCCGCTTGAGACAGCTGCCAGCTCACAACATCAGGTGTCAGATATTGGCATGACTTATTCTTCAGGGGTGGGGACTCCCATTTCTCATCCTAACAGGTGGCATTTCACACAGGCTCCACGAGACATGACCGAGGACCAGACAGGCTGTGAAAAATGACTGTCACCCTGGCTGCGTTGCCCCCATTCCCAACCCATCCTTCATCCAATCAAGCTATTGATCTGTGGGCGCCTGTTCCTTGAAAAAGGTTATGGTAGGGTCTGAGGCGTGATCCTGCAAGAAAATGCCTTCTGCACGGGAGCCCAAGGAATGGCAGGCACTCAGCACCTTTCGCTCCTGCACCGTACGGAAGCCACGACGCTTCTGCGTGTCTCCTCGGAGATCAAGAGATGCCGCCACCAAAGACACTTTGTCTCGCCCCTCCCTGGCAGTTGGCTGGCGTGAGGTTGCTCAGTGGGTGCAGAGCAGCCCTGGAGAGAACCTGGATCGTCTACTTCCAAGTCCAGCCCTCTGCCTCCCCTTTTCCCACAGAGTATCCCCCCTTCAGTGGGGCTCCAGGAGCCCCAGTATCAGTGAGAAGGGGAAAATCCATGGAAACCAAGGCAGAGAAACTAGGAGCAGCTCGTCAGGTGACGTGTGGTCTGGGTCTGACTGCTGCCTGCTGGCTAGAGTGTGACTATCTGGCTCCAATCCGTTCCCACTCAGTTTTCTCTACTCCAGTTCCATGCGATATAATATTTACTGTCCTCTCCTGATGGGGTCCTAGTTAAAAGTCTCTGGACATACCGACAAACCCCTCTGGCCTCACTGAGGGGACAGTAAAGATGTAGAAAGGAAGCTGGGACCCATCAGTGTGTCCAGGAGACAGGAAGGAAGCCAGCACTTTTGGGAGGGAACAACAGGAGGAGCAGGGGACAAGAGATGAGGCTTAGGGTTTCCACGGCTGTTTTTCAAGGGCCTGAGGAGCAGGCTGGAGCAGGGATTAACCATGAGGACCCCCCCCCCACAGGCTGAATACCCTGAAATGCATGGGAGTGGGGATGGACAGGAGGGTCTAGTAAGGAGGCTCTCACGCTACTCCTGGCAGTAGGGCTGGAGCCTGAGCCAGGCCGGTGCGACAAGGAATCAGATTCCAATGATGAAACAGAACCGAGAGGGAGGATGTGTGTGAGGAACAGACATGGAAGAGAGAAAAGTTCCCAGATCATGTTGAAATTTAACCCCGAGCACCTAGAAAAGCCAAGTTGCAACAGCCAAGGTGGCCAGAGCTAGGAAGGGAGACCCAGAATTTCAGTGTGCACAAGTTCAAGCGAAGTACTTATCACACACCTAGTAGAGATATCCATGGGCCTCTGGGTCCGGGAGGCAGGCCTGTTACAGGCGGACATAGTGGGATGTAATGAAAGCCATGGATGGGAAAAAGTCGGGCCCAGGAGGGAGTCCCAGGGCCCCTGAGCAACAAAGGAGACTGAGGAGGATGAAGACTGCAAGCTGCATGCGAGAACAGCCTGGCTTGCTTGCTCGTCCGCCGCCCTAGCTGATAGAGCACGGCCTGGCTCGCTCTGGCCCACCACCCTAGCTGGTGTTACTCTGACTGAAGAAGCACCTGCCTCCAAGATAGAGTTTGCCATCTTGAGCAGCACTGGAGGACATGCTAAGGGACTGGGACCACAACAGAAGAAAATATGGAGACAGAGGAGTCAGCAGAGGTGACAGTGTGTGCAGAGACCGGAGGAATGAGCAGACCCAGTGGCAGATTTTTAGGGTTTGAGAGGTACTTGGGAAGCCAGCGCAGGGATTGCTCCTGAGTTAAGCAATGGGCTGGGCTTGACTTCCTGATGTGGAACCAAGCATGGGCCTGACTGTTGCACCCTCTGGCTCCCCAGGGGCCTTCTCTCTCCCTACAGGTAATGTGCCCTAGCCAAGTCACTGACACCATGACTCCTGGTAATTTGCCACACCCGGGGATGGCGTGAATGCAGAGTACCCTTAGGCAGAATGCTAACTCAGGCATGGGCACAGGAAGGAAGAACATTTCAATAGCGCCCGATGATACAAATCACTCGCTGCTGGTACTAGCTGCTACTTTCTCTCTCTATTTTAATTAAATATCTGTCACTCATACATTCATGCCTGCTGCTCCCTCCCAGCCATGCAGGAGTCAGGCTAGATGAAGTCTGGGAAGGAGCCCTGGACAGGGAGCCAGGAGCCTTAACCTCCCTTCCTGGCTAAGCCACTAACTGGAGGTGTCACCTCGGCCAAGCCTCCCCCTTCACATGCCTCTACAGTTTCTCCACCTGTAGAGGGAAGGAACTGGACCAAAGAGTTAATTTCCCTAGCTCTTCCAACTCAGAGAGCTTCTTGCAGCATCTTTTGACACTCTGACTCCTGTCCCCAGGTCTGTGTCACCTGCCGTTCCCGCCACAGCCCCCGGAACACTCAGGACCATATGTTGCAAGAGCAATTATCTTCCAATTTCACCTCGCAATGCATCTTAATTTAACATCCATTCCTAGGTGCCTGCTGGAGAGTCCAAGCTAAGCCTGCTGGTTTCTAATTAGGATGCTGTTAAGCTTGTCCAGTGATCCACAACAGGGCACCTCCCGGGAAGACAGTGGGGGACAGAGTAGGGAGAGGCTTGGGGTCTGGTCCAAGCCTTTTCACATACAGCTGTGTGATCTCGTTCACATCTCTTTGCCTCTGGAAGCTTCCTTTTGTGGGAAAGGAAGAACTATCCATCTTTTCATGGAACCATTGAGAGTTCAAGGAAGCTAACCGACAAAAATCACTCAACAAAGTCAAGAAGCAAACATCCCCAACAAGTTAGGCCTAGATTATAAAAGGGGGGGACGGACGGGGGTTGTCTGAAACTGAATGGCCCGTGTTTCAGTCCTGTCTTGGCCCCTGAACAGGTCAGTACTCCTCGATTGTCCATCATCATGTTGCTGTGGATACTAACTAAACTAAAGGGAAGAGCATATCCTAGTGGTAACTAATTCATTATAAATTCCCGAGAAATATGAGTTAGTATTCATCGGTTGCGTAGGATGAACCCTGTTCTGGTCTAGCGACAAATCAGAGATAGACTCTGACTTGTCAGAGAGATAAACTGAGGAACCTGCTCAGGGTCACATAAGCAGGTGGTGGCTTTGAGACCCAGCCCCAGGGAGTCCTACAGAAGGGGGCAGGCATGGCACTCACCAGTCAGTCAGTGTGAGGTTGCCGCACTGGAAAAAGAATCTGGCCTGCAGAAACAAATTACAGGACAGCTAAAGGTGGCCACCGCAAAGGCTTCCTGGGACCAAACCGACCTCTAAATTTGTTCGGACTGCCCCCATCTTCCAGACTTCCAGGGAAGGAGGGCCTGCTCTGGCCTCCTGCAGGAAAATGTGGGGAAGCTGGGCTGGCTCTCTCCATTGTTACAAAGCAGTTTTGTTAGGAGGGCAGGGAAAGCCAGCCTATCTCTGTCCAGACCGTGCCAGCACCAGAGGGCAACATTCCCCAGACAACAGTGGGCAACCAGACCCTGGGGACCCTGTTCCAGTGCTCTTCACACCCATAAAGTGACACTCCTGCTCATGGCCCCCAATTCTGTGGCCCACATTAATTACCCCCAGCAACACTGGATCCTGGACACAGGGAGGTGGCAGCTCTACTCCTTGGTCTGTTGTAAGACCAGTCCAGTGTCTCTAGCCGCACCTTACTCCCAAGACAATGCCTGTTTCTAGTAAGACAACGTTAAAAAGAAAAAAACCTCAACCTCAACCACCACCACCACCACCACCACCACAAGCAGCAGCAGCAGCAGCAGCAACAGCAGGATATGATTCCAAGACAGCCAAAATGGTGGCTTCCTGTTTCTTTGGGAATGTGTGTTGGGAGTGAGGCATTGGGCAGGGTGCTGGGTGGGGAAGGGGCTTCCCTTGTGCGCAATGGTAGCAGTAAAAGAAGCAGGGCAGACGGTCTGGAGCAGGTGAGTTTCATTAGCTAGGATTCAACGCTAGCAGACTCCAGCTTGGGTAACTTTCTAGCTTCCCCAGGCACGGTCTGGGAATCCAGCTTCCAGGCACCGCCCATCTGGTTGAGGCTCACTTTCCCAATCTGCTAAATGATACTCCTCGGCAGAGATCGCTAAATTTCTTTGAGAACACTTTCGGGTTTCGCTGACCCGGTGAAGTCTGAGTCACAGAATGGGGCGTGAGGGGAGTAGGGTGCGAGGGACGCCGATGAGCCTGGAGAAAGGCAACCCCTCGATCCCCGCCTCGGTCCGGCAGTGGAGCTCCGGTAGGGAGTTTTAAGAGGGGTGAGCCTAGGCAAACAGTTCAGACTTCCTAGCTCAACCACAGAGCTCGCGGCGTCTGATGGCCGAGTTGGGTGTGTCGGGCCCTAGAGTACCAGAACAGATTCTGGCGTCGGGGAAGCATAGCGGATGCGCCCCGGGGCCAGGCGCGGCCACCAAAGGGCGAGCGAGGACCTGCTGGAACCCAGAGGACAGAGTGGAAGGGCTGAGGGGTTACGACTAGGTCTTTTTGGAGGGAGGGGTGTCCTCTGTTTCCGAGGGGACCTTCCTCGGGGGAAACGGCGTGGTGCCTGGGACAGGACATCCCAACTCTTGGGCTCCTAGAGAAGGGACCCCCGGTTCCGCAGGCTCCACTTGCGGAGCCTGCCGCCGATGCGGAAGGTGGCGCGGGTTCTTACCTGCTCTGTGCATCTTCCACCGTGAAGCCCGAGGCTGGTCGCTGCGTGCCGCGCGGGTCCGTCTGTCGGAGTCCCACTGCCGCCCGGTCCACCGCACCCGCGCCCGCCCCGGCCCGGCCCGCCCCGGGCAGAGCACTCCGCTGCAAGGCGAGGGGCGCTGGGCGCGGGGCTTGGGCGGGGCGGGGCGTCCGCTCAAGCTCGGGGCTCCAGGCTCTGGCCGCGCCTCCTCCCCCTCCTAGATGTTTCCTCCCGCTCCCGAGAGGAAGGCTTTTTTTTTTCCTTTTTTTTTTTTTTCTTCAGTGCTGTCAGAGACCGAGGGTCCCGGCGTCTCCACGCACACTTAAAGGGGCCGGGGCTATGATCAAGGAGACCTAAGGAGTTTGTACAAGGCTTGGGGACAGAGGCCATATATACCTTTATTTTCAGATTTAGATGTTAATTCAGTTTAGGCTAGGTGGTGTGCTGACCACGGAGCATGATAGCCACAAGTTCTTGTCCTCATGGAGCTCAGATGGGGCGGTCGTTGGGGTCGTAAGACAAATTAAACCAGCAAACACCATGGCACTAAGACACTAAGGTCTGCTTAGGCTCTCTTCGGCCAGAGCCCATGGGGAGCGTGTGAAATGCGCATTTCCGGGCCCTCGGCAGACTCACAGTAACTGCCAGGACTTTCTGAGGAAGCCGAAGTCAAAACCACTGGTGCAGAGTATGGCTGTCGGCCATCATCACCTCTTCGAGGTGGCTGGAAAGGGCTATCTGGTCGCTAAGGAGGCTTGACTCACACTCCACAGGAGCCCAGTATCTCCTCAGTACGGCCCCGTTGATGGCTACGTAGATAGATGCCTTTGCCCCTAGGGAACCCTGTTTGACTGTTTACCCTGACTTACACAGTCCTGCTACTTGAGACTGGAGCTCAGAAGAGGTCCCCAGCGAGAGGGGTCAACCACACCAGAGGTGAAGGAAATAACTTGGGCAGACCTGGAGGCATAAAGAGGCATAGCATGTTGGAGAGGACCAACCAGTAAGTGTATGGGCTTGGCATAGAGTAGGCCTCAGTTTTCCCGGTTTTACAATTAAGAACTAAATTTGAATCTTTCAAATGACCTTTCCATCCCAGAGACACCACACCAGACTCCTAAGCCTCGAGCCTTTTGGAAGGAAACACTTATGACTCTGGAATAGAAAATTTATAGCTGGGGTCAGCCAGATGGCTCAGTGGATAAGGAGCTTGCTGTGTCAGCCTCATATCACGAGTTCAGTTCCTGGAGCCCATGTAAAGGTAGAAGGATAGAGCAGATTCCAAAGGTTATCTTCTGGCCACCACAAGTACACCATAGCTCACTTGTGTGCCCCTGTTCCCACATGCTAACACTAAAGAGATAATGTTTTTAAAACAAAGAAAATATCTGGCTGGATTTTGTTACTAAGACAAGTTCTTTTTTGTTTGTTTGTTTTTGCTTTTGCTTTTGTTTTTCAAGTCACAGTTCTCTGTGTAGCCTTGCTGTCCTGGAACTCTCTTTGTTCGAGGCTGGCCTCAAACTCACTAAGCTCCACCTGTCTCTGCCTCCTGGAGTGCTGTGATTAAAGGAGTGCGCACTACCACCCAGTCCTAAGACAAGTTCTTAGTAGACTTGGATCGATGCACGGTGGTTAGCTGATGATGGAGGTGATGATGGCGGCGGTGGAGGTGATGATGGCGGCAGTGGAGGTGATGTTGGCGGCGATGGAGGTGATGATGGCGGCGGTGGAGGTGATGATGGTGGAGGTGGTGACGGTGGAGGTGGTGACGGTGGAGGTGGAGGTGGTGATGGTGGTGATGATGGTAATGATGGAGGTGATGATGGTGGTGATGATGGTAATGATGGAGGTGATGATGGTGATGATGATGGTAATGATGGAGGTGATGAGGGATGATGGAGGTGATGAGGGTGATGGTGGCGATGGAGGTGATGATGGTGGCGATGGAGGTGATGGTGGTGGTGGTGGAGGTGATGATGGTGGAGGTGTTGATGGTAGGGGCAGTGAAGATGGAGCAGGTGATAAAAGTGGTGGGAGATGCAGAGTTGAGGCAGTAAAATGGTTGAGGTGATAGAAGAGGTGGTAATGACGGAGACAGCATACAGGGTAGAGATGTTTTTGTGTGTGTGTTTCCGGGTGGTGATGGAGATTATGGTCAAGTGATAGAGTTGTTAGTGATACAGGCAATAGTGGTAGACCATGTAGTAAACATGGGCAGAGGTGGTGGAAGTAGTTAAAGTAATAGAGATGGTGGCAGTGACAGAAATGGTGGATGGTGGAGTTGGTTGGGGTGATGGAGATGGCGGAGGTGGTCAAGGTGATGGTGACAGTCTGGGTGAAGGGGTTGATGGGGATGGTGGGGTTGATGACAGTAATGAGAGTGGTGGAGATGATGGATTGGTTGAGTGATGGAGATGGTGGAGGTGATGGATTGCTGGAGATGGCAGTCATCAGCTTGAGGGAGGTGGTGGAGTTGGTGGTAGAGAGGGGAAGGAGATATCTATGTTTGAACATGTGTGACGCTGAGAGAGTGGGTAAATCTTTTCCATATTAGATGCAAAAAGAAACAAAGTTAGTTTGTTTTTTATAGAATATGCAGTAAAGTCCCAAGAACAGAGCCTCAGCAGGACGGGGAGGAGGCTGCTGTGACTCAGCTGTCTCTAGGGTTGTTTTTGCTCTGGGGTTTGTGGGAAGGGGTCAGCGTGGGGGCAGGGAAATACCCAGATGCTTTGCTCAGCTAAGTTCAACCCAACATGGTTGGATGTGGGACCTGTGAGCACAGCCCCAAGGCCAGTGGGGGAAACCTCAGCTTGTTCAACTGAGGCAGAGGGTGGCGAGGAGAGACAGGCTGCAAGGATCAAACCTGAACTTCTTTGTTTTCGCTGATGAGGGAAAATGGATCCCAAAGCCTATGACTTCACAACCATCCTGCCCAGAGTGATGATGGTTGTGGTTACTGTTTGAGCCTTAATAAATTGCATTAATAAATGCAATTTTGCCAAGAGTCCTAGTTACCGTGTACCCATTTCACAGATGGAAACTGCAGCCCTACAGTCTTGTCAGTTCTTTTGGGGGCGGGGGGTGAGACAAGGTTTCTCTCTGCAGACCAGGCTGTCCGAGACTCAGAGATCTGCTTGCCTCTGCCTCCTGAGAGCTGGGATTAAAGGTGTGCGCCACCATACCCAGCTTCTGGACTTCCAGTCAGTTCTTAAATCCTATCCATCCATTGACTACAACTCCCGAGCTACCTTGTGAGGGCATGAGGCTGTCCCCACTTCTCTAGAGGAGCTGGGCAGGGCACCAGCGATACCTTGAAGGCAGATGCCCACAGAGGCAGGATGCTCAGCCTCCCCAGCAGACACTTTTTCTATGTTTCTCATTCCTTCCCTCTCGCTCTTCCTGTCTGAACCTCCTAGTGAGATCACCTCACCTCTGCACCAAAGGTGCCATCTTTATGCCTCTGATGTACCTGAGTAACAGTCAGGTGTGAGATCTGAGCAGGGAGAACTGGGTGCTGAAGTAACTGGGATGGACACCCCAAATACCTGTCAGGCAAGAAGGCCACGGCAGTGGTTACTAACGCCGATGGCTCCCTGCTCACCCGTCCACATCCTACATCCTTCTCAGGGCAGCAAAACAGGCTAGCTGTAGCTCTTCCCACTGTGCGGATGAGAAAACTGGAGGCAGAGAGGTCAGGTTGCACCCAGAACGCGGAGTTGGGATGGAGCTGGGTCTAAGTCAGTGTAGCTCCCAGGCTTGTGCCCACCGCTTGCCTTCTGCCTTCTCCATTCAAGACACCTTAGCAGAGGCAGAGCCAGAATCCTAGGCTCACCCTCCCTTTCACTCTCTGGCTTCCTGATTGCACCCCCAGCCAGGCCCTGGGGCAAGCTACAGATACTCCATGCCCACCAGAGCTCCAGAGTAACTGAGGCAGCAGATGCTCTCTGATACAGCACTAATGTGAACATACGACCCCATGCCCCACAAGAGAAGGTCATCAGACCCCACGGTACTGTGATGGCTCCCTGGGCTTCTGAGTTCAATCTTCCTCACTGGACCCTTCAAGGTCCCAGGACCCTCCTTCCCCCCGCCGATGCCCCTCCCTATCCCTATCCATAGTATCAAGCCATCTTCATTTTTTTTATCTTTGGACAACCTGAGGCTCCCAATTCCCCTGCACAGGACCAGGTTAATGGCAGCCTGGATTCTAAGTGCTGAAATCCAGCTGCCTAAGCTACCGCCTGCAGCCCACACACGATGCCAAGCTGCCCAAAGGCAAGGTGGGGCCATTCTCCACAGATAAGCGTGCACTCAGCCTTTCCACACACTGGAGAATACCTGGCATCAAGCTTCCCAGACAGGCAATGGAACCCTGTGGCGACCCCAGGCCACGTACTCAGTTTCACTCAGTATAAAAAAAAAAAAAACATAATAGCTAATATTTGCTAAGTACTTGCTTTGTGTGCGCAGGAAATGCGGGGTATAGATTAATTTATGCAGGCCTTTCAGTGACCCCTCCAAAGGAAGGCACTGTCAGAACCTTATGTAACCGGGGAGTCGATCACAGCACAGAGGCCGAGGCACATAGCTGTTAAGTGGGGGAGTTTGGACCCTGATTCTGGTGCTGTCCCTTCCTCATTCAGTGCTCAGTAAAATACTATGGTCATGTAAGTAAGAATACAAATGATGTTTAATAAATGCTTGCAGAGGAGAAGGAACTGGGATACACAAACGGCAATCCTAACACTCTGGGAGCAGAAAAGAGCACTTACTGAGCACCTTCTGAATACTAGGACGGCTTGGGGGTGGAGGTAGAGGTCACTATGGGAGCCCAGCAGGGGACACAGGGGCTGGCCTGGGCTTTGCTTCCTGTCCCCATTGAGAGGAGGTGACAATCAACTTCATTTCCTGCCAAGACAGAGGCCTTTCCCTAAGGTCTCCACTGCTAGCCTCCTCTGTTCCCCAGTCCTATGGCAGGGTCCCCTTGGGCTTCCGGTTTTCCATGAGATATGCCTTTTGTCACCAGAGATAAAGGTACCTATGAAACAGAAATTCCTCTGGTCCTACAGCCTCTAATTCAGTGGTTCTCAACCTTTTGTGGGGGTTGCGACCCTTTTGTGGGGGTCAAGGGGTTGCATATCAGATATTTATATTATTATTCATAACAGTAGCAAAATTACAGGTACGAAGTAGCAATGTAAATACCTTTATGGTTGGGGGTCACCATGATGAGTTGCAATAAAGGGTCGCAACATTAGAGAGATTGAGACCCACTGCATTAACTGCTGCTCCTCAGGCCAGACTGCAGGCTGTGGCATCATCAACCTTCCTGACTCTAGAAAGGACACATGCAAGCCAGATACCTACCAGCAGGGATGGAGTGTTTGCAAGGCCCTCCCTTCCTTCTGGTGCCGCAGATGGGGGTGGGGGCACCAGCAGCTTCAGAGAGGATCAGGAGACTTGGGGTCCTCCAGCCCCCACAGCCACAGGCCCTGTGGTCCTGGGACAAGCCACTTTGCCTCTCCAGCCTCAGTGTTCTCCTCTGTACAATGGAACAATGAGGGAACCAGTAGATGAGCGTAACACTTTCTCCCTTCTCTACCAGGTTCTGGATTGCTCAAGTGTGCTCAGCTTGGGCTACAGCCAGGGGGCTGGAGTGACAGAAGCATCAGACTGGACTCTCGGCATCGCATGGCATTTCCTACGAGGCAGAGTGAGGTAACCGGTCCAGGTAGGTGCCCCGGCTGGAGCCAGCACCTTGGAGATGGGAGCAGAAGACAGGCAGGCCTAGTGAGGAGTGGGCTGGAGCCACAGCAGGAGCCATACACCAAGAAAGAACCCCAAAGACTGTGACAGCTTCCCATCCTGCAAGTGATGGGGAGCCCGGAGTGCTGGCAGGGAGGGAGTGACATGGCCAGACTTAGGGAGAAAACTGGGAGGTGTTGGTGTGGCCAGCAAGGGGCATGCCTGGAAGAGGAGTGACCCCCATGAGGTGGAAGCAGGGGTGCCACGGAACTGTTAGACCTGAACTCTCAAAGTCCTGCCTTACAGCTATAGGGGCTCAAATACCAGCTGGGAAGGCTGGGTGGGGGAGGGAGGCTTTGATTTCTTGCAAAGCAAAGGAGGGCTACCAAACAGGGTTGGCATGGGAATGGAGCCTCTTAGCTGGACTATCTAGTGTGCGGATGAGATGCACTGGGGCCCAAGGGGCGGGCAGGGGCCTCAGCATTTGCCCAGTAGGCCCTCTACTTGATCTCCAGGGCAAGGTGGAGCTCTGGGTAGGAGGGGGTTGGGGGCTGGGCAAGGTCCAGCTTGGCGTTTTTTATCACTGGGTGGGATTTTTATCACTGGGTGGGATTCAAGGTCTGTGGAGGAAGTGGCCACCCACTTCCGGCCAGGCATTTTTTTTTCTTTGCGCTGGTGCTGGCCACGTTGGCTTTTTCCCGAGGCTCCATTTCCACACACCGCCCCTCCTGGCTGGCCAGGCGTGGGCATGACTCCACCACACACCCGCAGCAGGGGCAGCCAGGCCCTAGGCTTCCTGTCCCTCTCTGGGCAGGCCTATTGGAGGAAAACAGCACTCAGGCCCTTCTTCAAAACAGGAAACTGCTCTCCCTGCTTCCTGGAGGACAGGAACTGTCCCCATGGCAACTGTGGGACAAAGAGGCCACATTAACCCTTCTCAGGACAAGCCTGGCTTGGAGCTGTTTCTTAATGTCTTTGGGTATAGCTTCACATGGGTGACTGGGAGTCGGCCGTAGCGAGCCTTCTCCAGTCTCGGTAGCCATTCTGAGGGCAAGGCAGAGCTGTATACTTGTTGACTATATCCCCTGGACAACACTACAAGCTAAGGCCAGGTCACACGATAGCCAAGGACCACATGGGAGGCAGCTATGGGGGTGACATGGGACTGCTTTTTCCAAGTGTTGGTGCATTGCCAGATGTGTACCTGGAGCAAATGGTTTAGGCTTCTCGAAACTCCGTTTCTCTTCCTATGAAAGAGTAGCCACCCCAAGGGGCTGCTGGGAGCATTGACAGGGGCCACACATGCAGTTACCATTCATAAATGTTGATTCCCACTGTCTCCAGCTCATCCCTCCTCCCGCTATGGTGAGCACCGTGCTTGGGGGAGGGCCCAGGACAGGAGTCCGCACTCAGGACAGCTGAGAGACAGCAGAGGATAGTGGAGCCCAGTGAAGAGGGCTGGGGTGTGACAAGGTCTCATGCTGCTGGGAAGGAAACCCAAAGAGAGCACACCAGGAAAGGGGACAGTGAGGATATGTGACCACCATGTGGGGAAGGGTCTGCACTCTCTAAGGGACAACAAGGTGCAGGGAGAGGGGGAAATAGAGAGAGGTGAGAGAGGGCTTAAGGGGTTCATCTGGGAACAGTGGAAAGACCCAAGGGAGGAGCAGAAAAGAAAGAATTTAAGTTTGCATTAGAGCTGGGAGTAGGGTTAGGGGACAGAGCCCTTGCCACTCTTCCCCTGTGTGAGTCTTGTCTTCAGTCCCCAAGAAGGGACAGGGGGAGGGTAGGGAGAGGGAGGGAAGGATAGAGAGGGGAAGGAAGAGACAGAAAGAGAGGAAGAAGGGAGAGGAGGAGGGAGGAAGGAAGGAAGGAGAGAGGAAGGAAAAAGGGAAGGAAGGAAAGTGGAAGGGATATGGAAGGAAACAGGGAGGAAGGGAGGGAGGAAAGTAGGAAGGAAAGGAGGAAGAAGAACAAGTTAATTCTCTGGTTGTGGGTGCTGGTAGATTCAGCTCAGGGTCGTACACTAGGGACCCTGAAAGGTGATTTTTCTGGAACTTTGCCCAGAATTCGAATCCTGAAGAAATCTAAGACTAACCTTGTGTTGTAGTAGTCAATAGAGACTCTGTGACCCTAACATGCCTCTACTTAGGAGTCCAGCCTTGTCCCTGCCTGGTCTAGCCCGCCTAAACCCATCGCCTTTCAAAGCCCTACGTTACTTTGGGAATATGGCTGCTGGCCCTGTACACAGCCCATCCCATCTCCATCCTCCCCAGACTCAGTCCATGCCAGCCTCCTCTCTTTCATCCCCAGGCCCTTTCTAGCTGCTGTCCCCATCCCTGAAAAAATTGTTTCCTAAATTTTCAAATACGATGGCTCCCTTTACGTGCCAGGTGTCCAGCATAACTGTCACCTCCTCCCTGATGCTTCCCTAACACCATTGCAACTCTGTCCTGCCCATCAGCTCACATCTCCTCCTTCCTTGAACTTACCCTTCAAACGCACCGCATCCCTCCACTCACCTGTGGACAGGAGCTCCCGTTTGATCAGGAGCTTAGGCTCCAACGTCTTTCACAGAAAGTACCAAGCACTATGATACTAAATGGTTCTTTCTGCACTCACACACCTGTAATAAAGAGAAATCTGCAAATTAGTCACACACACACACACACACACACACACACACACACACACACACAGTAGTGACCACAACTAATTTTATTTAACGGAACAATGACAACAAACCACAATACAATTTTTATTAATTAATTAATTTTTACTTAGGAACTGTTCATGTCTGGAATTTTCCACTTCACGGTTCTGGACTGTTGTTGACTCAGAGCAGCTGGAACTATGAGAATGAGGCTTTGGACAGGGGCACAGCAAGACCAGACTGTGACCTGTGTTCTCAACAGAATGCCAGCCCTAGCAGACAGGGCCGAGGCTCCCTTGCTGCTCTGCTGTCTCTCCAGCCCAAGGCCACAGTCTAGCATACGGAAGTGTCCATGGTGACAGCTGGTAAAGCTGGCTCAGTGGAAAGTCACATATCTGGCCTTAGGCTTCTATCTGCGGAAGAGGCTGGGGACCTTTCCCTACAGACCATGCTCTCAAGAGGAGGTAGTGGGGACCAGAGAGCAAAACCTCAACACTGTGCTCTGGAAGGCAGAGCCATTGATTTCTGTGTAGGTCAGCTTTCCACCACTCTGGTAATCGACTTGGAAGGAGGATAGTGAGTGGGCCTCATGACTTGGTGGTTCAGGTCCACAATATGTTGGCCCCGTTGAATATTACGACAGGAGTGTGCGACAGAGCAAAACCTACTCACCTCATGGCCAGGGAGGGAAAGGAATGAGAAGCCAAGGCCAGGGTCCTATATCCACAAGAGCACACTCTCAATGATATGAAGTTCTCCTGCTAGACCCTACCTCTAGGGCCCACCACCTCCCAGAAGACTAAGTTGGATACCAAGTCTTCAACACATGGACTTCTAGCATAGCAAGTGTGGTAACCAAGAACCGTGCTCAGAGGGATAGTCTGAGACTCAGAAGAAAACCAATACCCACCCTTGTCCTCACCCTCGCACCAAGCCAGTAGGGGTGTACAGATAGATGGAAAGGAACAGTTTGATTTGCTTTAGGAGGGTCAACAAGGTCACTGCTACAGTCCCCTCCCTCAGGGTGATGTAGAAAATCCACATCATCTCAGTATTGTGTAACAGTTTCCTCAAAGATTGGAACATTCCATTCATCAGGGAAGCTCCTTAGGTAGGAAGGTAAAGAACTCAAAATAACTTCAGGAAGTTCCTGAAATTGACCAGATCCACTAGGCCCCTCCCTGCTAGAGTAAGCAATATAAGCTAAGAGTCCCTCTAAGACAAAGTCAGGCTGCAAAGAAGACTCTTGAGACAAGACTGGCTGCCTGGAAGAAGCAGAAAGCAGCCAAGCTGCCTGGAAGAGGTTAAGAGAACTGTGGCCCCTGGAAAGGATGCTCTCCAACCTGTCAAGCTGCCTGCAGGCTGTGCAGTGAGTCCTAAGTTCCTGGTTTTGTGAGCTGTCATCTGTGCTGGGGCGGGCTTTGGTGACATGACTTTTTTGATTCATTTCTGCTCTTATAAATAACTCCTCGCCTGTATTCCTGTAGGTGAGATGCATTGGTTCATCCAAGTGGACTCTGGTGGTGTACATAGTTTGGCCGTTGTGTGGTCCCTATCTGGGGTGAATAAACATGTGTGTTGCATCTCCCCAGGATGATGCCGCAGGGCGATCGGTAATTAAAAGTTTCCAGACTATCTTAATACAAAATATACAGCTTTAATAAACAGAAGGAAGACTTACACCAGCTTACACCAGAATCCAAATGATCCATCCGGACGCAGGAGCCAGGCATGAGAGAGAGTTAGCAGAAGCAGAAGCGCATTCGCCAGGTTTATAGGTAAACTTTAGCCTAAGGGCGACACGCCCCACGAACAGAATGTGATTGGCTGAACTCCCCTATCATCTCCCCCTTTTTTTCTAAAATAAGACAGAACCAAACCAAATACAACTATATACAATAGAAGCAAATAATAAATATAAAGTTACAAACAATAAACAATATTAAGCAAGAAACATATAACAAAAGTTTTAGTTGAAGAATGGTTATAGTTATAGTTTTCCATTATTATGATAAAGATAAAATAGCTATAAATATTTTAAATGTAATTCTTACTCAATAACTGTTTTGTTGTATGTAATTTTACTATGTTAAAGTGAAAGCCTTTCTTTTTTGTTTAAATAGAAAAAGGGGAAATGATGTAGGTGGGCCTTCTGTCTATGTGATATTTTCATTGGTTAATAAAGAGACTGCCTTGGCCCTTTGATAGGACAGAAAATTAGGTAGGCGGAGTAAACAGAACAGAATGCTGGGAAGAGGGCAATGAGGCAGACACCATGGAGCCAGCCACCAGGTCAGACATGCTGAATCTTTCCCAGTAAGCCACCACTTCGTGGTGCTACACAGATAATTAGAAATGGGTTAATCAAGATGTGAGAGTTAGCCAGTAACTAACTCTCTAGAGATAATGGGCCAGGCAGTGTTTAAATGAATACAATTTGTGTGTTGTTATTTCTGAGGCTAAGCTAGCCGTGCGGGAGCTGTGTGGGATAAAAAGCAGGCCTGCCTGCAGCTCCTCAATACACCAGGAAAAGTTCTGTCACATAAGATTGGGCAGATTAAACTATAAACTCCAAGGCTACACCAGGCAAGAGTCTCGGGGCTGGGATGAGAGACTTCATTCTGGGAAGCAATAGGGTTCACTAAATGCAGGGACTTAAGGGATTACCCCTGAAATTTCAACCGGCCACCAAATTAAAATCCAATGGCCAATAACTGGCTAAGTGTGTGTTGTGCCTAGAGGTGGGATCTAGGCACACCCTGCATGTTCAGCAGAGAGCTGGGGCAGTGGGATGCCTAACAACTTGTTATGGTCACCAGTGTAGAATCCTCCCAGGAACAGAGAACTTAGGTCTTCACGGGGCCAACTATTCCCTCGAAGGCTGGGCTGGCAGGAGAGAGAAATGGCAATGTCACCTTTCCCAATGAACCATGAAGGTGCTGGCTCAAAAAGGAGCACTCTGATGAGACAGCAGACAGCCCATATTTATGGACACATTTGAGAGACTGTGAGCTTCCTTTGCTGGCCAGGGCCAATGGTGAGGGAAACGGCTCTAGAGAAACATTCTTCATTAGCTTAATAAGCCTGTGTGTGTGTGCAACCGTGTGCACATACATGGAGGACAGCAGAGGCGAATAGAGCCCCTGTCACGGGTGTCATTAACTGCTGTGATTCCCTTCCACAAAACACACACTTAGAGAAATGAGCTTTGTCCCACCTGGAGACATCATTAAAGCTCTAGGCCCTGGCCTAGTCACCACACTGGGACTGTAGGAACTCTGCCTGAGGAGTGTGGGGAGGGTGCTTTCTTCATGGACCCCACCAGGAACTGTGTTCAGAAGCCCACTGAAGCCAGGTGGTGGTGATGCTCGCCTTTGATCCCAGCACTCTGGAGACGGAGGCAGGCAGATCTCTGTGAGTTCAAGACCGGCCTGGTCTACAGACCTAATTCCAGGGCTGCTACACAGGGAAATCATGTCTCCAAGCAAGCAAGCAAGCAAGCAAGCAAGCAAGCAAGCAAGCAAGCAAGCAAACAAACAAACAAAGCCAAAAAACCAGAAAAAAAAAACCCACTGAAAATTCACAGTGTGAGCTTCAGACAGTGCTGGGCTAGTGCAGAGCACTGGGTTCTGAGCCACAGCCCCACCACACATCAGCCCACGTTCCAAGGCAGTCGTTTCCTCTTTGGGACCCTCTCTCTGTAGACATACTGCACATGCATCGAGAAGGAAAGGTAATGACCCCATAGCCTCAGCCTCGGTCCTGGCACTCAGTAACTTAGACACCGCCATAGGAACAGAGCTTGGCGGTGTTGTGTTAGGATCTGACCTTTAGCTGGTGGAAGTTTTAGCCATGTGCTGCTCTTTCTAACTTGCTGGCATGCTCGTGTGTGTGTGTGTGTGTGTGTGTGTGTATACACATGCATGTTTGTGTGGGCATGTGCACAGGTGTGGGTGGATATACATGTGACTGAAATAGCGTATCTGTCCCTGACTCTGTGAGGTATATAGGGGAATTTGCAAGTAGGTAAACTCATGCTCTAGAACTACAGTTCTCAACCTGTGGGTCATGACTTTTTTGGGGTCACACAGCAGATATTTACATTACAATTCATAACAGTAGCAAAGTTACAGTTTTGAAGTAGGAATGAAATAATTTTAGGTTGGGGGTCACCACTACATGGGGTATGAAGGGGTCCTGGCATTAGAAGGTTGAGAACTACTGCTCTAGACATTACCTGTCTCACCCAGCATCTCCCCAAGCCCAGATTCCTGCCTCTCACACTTGCCCACTCATACACATTGACCCCCAACCCCAGCCTTTGTTTTCCTGCTCCCAGAAAGAAGGCTGTGTTTACTACGACTGAGGTTTGTTTTCTTTTTGCTTCCCAATAACTGATTCCCACTGTTCCGACAGCATCCTGCTGAAGGAAAACATGTTTTGCTCACTCAGCCTTTAACTTCCTTATGGTGCCACAGTGGTGAGCGCCCACTGCTCCGAGGAAAGCGTGGGGTGACTTTTCCCTTGGTTATTTTATTTTTCCATTGCCCTGGTAGGGGGGACGACAACAAAAACATTTTCTTTTTTTCCAAAGGAAATTGGAGCTTCATGTTAAGGACTTGCTGTCTCAACTGCATTTTCCTTCTATGATGGTCTCAGATGGAGGCCATCTGAGAGTGAGGGGTGAGCTTCATGATCAGCTTGACTGGATTTAGAATCACCATGGAAATACACCTCTGGGTGTGTCTATGAGGATGTTTCCAGAAAGGTTTAACTAGCAGAGAAGACCCATGCTGAATGTGGGGGGCAGCATGCCATGTTCTAGGGTCCTGGACTGAATAGAAAGAAAAAAGCAAGCAAGGCGTCAGCATTCACACCCTCTGATTCCTGACTATGGGCAGCAGTAGCCATTGCCTCACACTCTTACAGCCATGCCTCCTGCCCTGGTGGACGGTATCCCTGTAAACTGTGAGCCAAAATAAGCCCACCCTTCCTTAACTTTTTATTTTGGAGGGGGAACGGGTATTTTGTTGCAACAATGAGGAAAAGTGGTCAACACATTGAATTAACACCAAAACAAAGGAATGGTCTTCTTCTCACTAAAAGGACAACGATTCTGACCCAAGTTGTGAGCACCTGGAGCCACTGACACCACAGAATTCATGTAGCTTTGTTGACACACTGTGCATACTCCAAACAGCTTCACTGTCCCCATTTCTCATGTGTGTTGGGAATTGGTAGTGTGTATGCATAGCCAGTGTTTGGGGAAGAAGTCACTGAGACAGAAACAGGTCTAGGGGGTACACATGCCCCCTCAGAATCTCCTCTCACCACCTCCCCATGAATATACCGTTCCCTTGCACCACTCACTGTGACGTCATCCTTCACTGTTGCCCTGTTCCCTGCACCATCCACTCTGACGTCATCCTTCACTGTTGCCCCGTTCCCCACCACCACCACCGCCACACCATCCACTCTGACGTCATCCTTCACTGTTGTACTGCAGAGTCTTCTTGTCAGCCATCTGCCGGTTCCATACATGCTGGCCTAATTCAAGACTTTCTACCCTTTTTTGAGCCTCTTTATCTCCCTTTGCACCAAGCTTTCCTCCTCATCTTAATTACTACAATATCCACTAAAATGGGTAAACCCTCCTTGACTTGGTGACTCCCTATTACTGACTACTTACATTGTTTCCAGTGTTTTATTGTTACAAGTTGCATCATTCTAAGTCATGGAAATTAAAAAAGTAATTGTAGTTGAGACAGACTGTGCCAAGCTGTAAATGCTTTGTCTAGATCAACATATTTCATCCTCCCAGCATCCCTTTGAGGGATGCAGATGCTAGAAGCTGGCACGTGGGAACTCAAGGCACAAAGGGACTGGGCTGCTTGTATAAGGCCACACACTTCTGCATGGCGATGATAGGTGTGGGGCCAGGCAAGCTGACTGGCAGCTGTACTTTGGTCCACCCGCCTCACAGCAGGCAAGAGGCTGAGAGGAGCCAACACTGAAGAAGACCAGAACAGAAATGCCGGTGCCTTCCTTGTCTCTCAGACTAAAGTAGCTCAGAGGTTGTGGAGCCAAAGGAACCTGGACCCCACCCCTGCTCTCCTCTGTGACTTTAGGTAACTCTTGATTCCTCTTTACACCCAAGTGTCCGCATCCACAAATAGGGAACAATAGATCTTCTGGACTGGGTCACTGGGGCTCTGGACCGAGACAGAGCCTGTTGGCTCAGGATGGCCCCTGCGGTCCTAGACTCCTCCTCAAGAGCCCTGTAGGCATTATGGGCCTTTTTCCTGTGGTGGAGGGAACTTCTTGGATAAGAAAACTGAGCCTGAAAAAGCCTAGGCTAGGACTCCCCAGAACCCATGAATTGTTACTTATACGTCACCTTCCCATGCCTGCCAGTCCATTTTCCTCCTTCAGAGAAGTCCCATTTTTCTATCTCAGGAGGGTCTCCTGACCCACAGACTTGAGTCACCAGCTACACGACCGCAGCAGGACATGGAAGGTAGTAGCTAGTCTTGGCTCAGATGACAGAACCTGTACAAAGGAAGGCGAAGGAGTGCTTGCTGGATGGATGCGTGAATGGCTGTTTCCTAGGGTGATCGAGCATCATGACTGCCATGACTAGAGAGGTTCCCTGGAATGTATGACTTCTGATGTAGACAGCAATGTTCCAGGTAAAGGTACCATCTGGCTGAACCTCTATGGGCTGGGTCCTGGTCTCTGGGAGCAGAATCAGAGCCAGGAATCCAGATTCATATGAACTGAAAACCTGCCGTCACTGGAAAAAGAGAAGCAGGAGGGCAGAAGGAAGCTATGGCCCCTTATGAACCTGCATCCTTCAATATCCAGAGAGTGCATCCCTGAGAAGAGACATAACTCCAGCAAGACACCTACTGACCACCCAGGAAATGCTCATAGCTCTTAGTGGATGCCTCTGCAACAGGGAATGGAATAGATGTATCCAGTGTCCTTTATCTGCCACAAAACCCATCCAAGGAGGGTTAGGATGATTGCATCTCATCCAGCAGCTCCAAGCCCCACAAGGATCAGCCTAGGATGATCCCTCATCTCCATCCCATCAGCTCCCTTACTTGTGTCTCTGGACCACTCTGGGTTCTTCTCTATTATCACACTGTACATACCACCTCTACCTGACCCATGGCCTTCATCCTCGGTGTTTGTTCTTTCTGCCTGGGCTCCCCTGTGCCCAGTTTTTTCCATGTCTGCATCCTTCCTGTCACTCAAGTCTCAGCTCAAATGTCATCTCCTTTGAGAGGACAACCTGCCAATACTGTCCTGACACCCCCAGCAAACCTCCATCACAGTGCAGGGATAGTTTTCAACACACCCCACACTACATGAAATGGTTGTTTGCTTTTCCTCACCAGTTGCTTTGTGTCTGCCTTCATCTTTACCGGCTCCTAGGGACTAAAGAGTGCCAGGCACAGAGTTGGCACCTCATCCATATTTGTAGACTGACAGAATGCATCTTCATTATATAGATGACAAACTAATTCTCAGAGAAGTCACATAACTCACATATAAGGTCACCATCAGCTTAGTGGCACAGTCAGACTGTTTATTCCGTGGTCCTCTGAGCAGCCCTGGATGATGAAATGGGTGCCTGATGGTGCCAACCACAGGCTCCCCAGCTCCTGGTCTAGGGTCTGCAGAGAGGTGGGGAGGGGCAAGTGTCAGAGATCAGAACACTTTCTGGCCCCTTGGAGGTTGTTGAGTCATCTGTATTTCCTGGAGAATCTGGGAGCCCCTTTGCCTGCATCCCTGTCCTTCATCAGAATGCACCGGCCAGCTATGGGGTGGGAGGGTGGGTGCTGTCTGCTGTGTGATCAATGTTAACAATAAACATTTAGAGTTAATAAGCTCGGGTTAACTTCTCTCGCTTGGGTGACTAATGGGCTTCCCGGAGCCCATAACTCACACTGTCTGGCCACGTGTCCCTTCCCTCCCTGGCTTTGGGAGCCCCAGCCTGCTGTGAGATGTCACAGGAACAGCAAAGAGCCTGCGAGGCTGAAGCCTTATTTATGGCCCTGAGTAAGGCTCTCGGAGGCACTAACAGGCACTTCTCTGACTGGTGGTTGGTTCCAGGAAAAGGAGATAATGCAGCGGGGGATACTGGCAGAAGGAATTTGTGTGAATTCTGCCCCCACCCTACAGCTTCCCACCTGCCAACCAAATCCACCTGAGCTATTCCAAGAATCAGAACTTGTGATGGATTTAAAAGGGGGAGCAACAACAAAACAAGGCAAAACACTGGACACATGCTAAGGGTTGGTCACTTCTGTTTGCAAATGTGTAAGATGTTGGAAGAGACAAGGGAGTACCTATAAAAGACAGCTCCAAGATCTTTGTTCCTTGTCCTCAAAGAGTAGTTCCAGGACCAGAAGCATGGCGTGGTTGGGGCTTGTCAGGACAGCAGACACTCAGGCTGCCCACGTTTGCTAGGAAAGCGCCTGTATTTCAATACATTCAAAGTGACTCCTGGGCATATTTGGTTCGGGAAGTGCTGACCCAGAATGTCCAATAGCAGTCAGTAACTTGAGCATTCCTCTCATTGCTTTCCCAGAGCAGACATCACTAATCAATCATAGCACTCTTAACAGTAAAGCCAAGAAATGACTTTAGAATTAGCACAGCACTACCGGGAACTCCTCTAGTATTCAGAAATGGCATGCGAAGCAATAACTGACAGCTGTCCTGGATTAGAAAATCAAGTCCAGCCCCTCTGCCATTTCAGGAACTGATTCCATTCACAGACAGGTAGGATGAGACATAAGAAAGGAAACTATAGAAACGGTGGCTGGGTAAACTCACGAGGCCCAGTGAACCATGGGATTCCTGTTAGTATGAGTGAGAAGGCCACTGTGCACTTGAGCATCGGTCAGGAAGAGCAGGGTAAAGCTGCCTCCTTTCTCCCACTGGGCAGGGGGAGGTTGTCCTTCCACCTGGCTCTTGCACTGAGTCTGGCTTTGGTGTCTTACAACAGCATGACAAGATAGTATGACAGGCAGATCACAATAGAAACTGCTCAAAATGACTTTCAGGGTGAGGGAGATGGCTCAGTGGCTAAGGTGCTTGCCGCCCAAGCACAAGGACCAGAATTCAAATTCCCTAGAGCTCACATAAACGATGTGTGAATGACAGTCACCCTGTAATCTTAGCTCTTGGGAGGCAGAGACAAAGGCTCTGCACTGTAAGCTGGCTAGCTAGACTAGCCAAATTCAGCAAGCTTTGGGTCTGTTCAAAGATTGCCTCAGTAAACAAAAGGTAGATAGTGACTGGGGAAGACACCAATCTTAGCCTCTGGCTTCCACACAAACTCACGCATACGTACATGCACAACTACCCATGTGCCCATACAAATGGCGATGCACCTACAAATACGCTTGCACGCCACAGACACATGGTGAAGGGAAAGACTTTCAAGATGAGCAGGCCCTGCAGAAACCGTTAGAGCCCTAGCATGCTCTAGAAACTCGCCCAGGTTCATCAGTGCCGACGCAGGAGCCCCATCACCGCCGCTCTACCGTCCGCATTTGCATTCCCTTTGGTTTTGCCATCAAAGCTTCTTCTGTGCCGGGAGATGGCTTTGCAGAGTCACATCTCCAAAACAGAATTGCAGGATCAAAGGGCACACAACATTTTAAACTTTAATACAGATGGCTGTTCCCAAAGATTGTGTAGCTCACTCCAACAGCAGTGTCAAGACTGCTTGCTGCCCCACTCCTTGCTGATATGGGATGTCATCAATATTTCATATTTTCTCCAATCTGATGTGAGAAAATGGCATTCTATTGTTCTTTTAATTTGCATTTCCATGACTGCCTGGGAGGCCCTCATCTTTTGTGTGCTTATTAGCCATTTACATTTATGTGTCAATGAGTGGCCTAATCATATTCTTTGACCATGTGCCCTTTATTTTTGTTTTGCATTTTATTACCAATTTCTCTGTGTGTTGTAAATATTAACTCATTTTCTTATGTGAGGTTTACCTCTGTATGGAAACGACATCTGTCAGCTTTGTGGATAGAATGCCACAGGAAGAAACCGTAGAAACAAATTCAGATTCTAGCTCTTGGGTTTGTGAGTTCACATTGTCCTAGATAAAGGAGATAGGGTGGTTGATCAATGTGGTTAACTATAAATGACATTAGGTTGGTGACTTTAGGAGACGATGGCATACAACTGCTAAGACAGCTATTAAGGGACCTGTATGTGCATTCCATAAGAAGGGTGTAAAGTGGTTGGTTTACCTGCTTTTGGGCAAGCGCGCAACTCTGGGCCCCTGGAGAAGGGTGATAGGGCTGCCCTTAGGAGCTTGGTCTTGCTTAGCCTGGAGCAAGGAGATGCCAGAAGCACAGAGGCTGTGACACAAGGCAGGAGGGCAGGTGCCAAGGTGGGGGGGGCCACATCCTCCTGATCGTTTGCGCCGAAACATCCTTAGCCTGCTCTCTGCTTTCTTCTCTCGTGGTGCCCTTCATACCCAACATGCTGTACATGCTATTCCTTTTACACAGCAAGTCCCTCAGTGTTTGTTCCACCAGGGCAGCCTTTGCTTGCTCTGTTCACAGTTGGATCTTCTCCAGAAACATGGTTACCTTTCCCATCCGCTGTGCAGAAGCAGGACTGGTTGTGTAATGGAGAGCACCCCCAGGAGAGGGAGGTGAGCCGAACATGCTTCAGGCTTTCTGAGCAGAGAACCCCAGTTTCACCTGTGGTTCTCCCATCCAGGTGAGGTCTGAAACACAAGTCTGTTTCCCCGGGGGCTGCAAACCCGCCATCTACAGCACTGGAACTCTCCAACTGGGTCAGCTCCTGTTTATGTCCAGGCTGGTCCTGCACCCTGCCCCACCTCTGGTCAGCCCCAGTTCAACTTCAGCTCTCCCTACCCCAGGAGGTACCCGTGTTTTGGAAAATCAATCGACATCACACTAGACTGAAAATATCTCAAAATATCGCTTGCAACTTCCTCTTGTTCCAGCAGGCCCCCACCCTAGAGTGAAGCCGCCTTTCCCTGGCTGTCGATTTTCTAGAAAGGCTCTTCTGTCCCTAGACACAGGGAATTTCCAGGATTTTTCTCCCTCTAGTGTTTTTTTCTTTTTTTCTTTCTTGTCTCTGGCTCCCCACATTGTGTTGTTCTGACACAAGCAGCAGTGTTGAGCCTGCTGGGTTCAGGCCACTGAGCTCAGGGCAGCAACGCTGGCTCCTTGGGCTCGGGAACAATGCCTCCATAATTCATTGAGCACTCCCCTTGGATGACTTTTTCCTGTTGCTGATTGTCTGCGAGTTCCAGGCCTGCACAAACTGCTTTTTCCTGCAGCTAAATTTAAAAGGGCCAGACCCTGGAAACAGTGTACCAGACTGGCCTCATTGCAAGGGCAAAGGTGCTGTGATAGCTATTCTTGGTTGTCAACTTTTCTACATCTGGAATTAACTAAAACCCAAACTTCTGGGTCCACCTGTGAAGGAATTTTCTTGATTGAATCTTTTGAGGTGGAAGACCCATCCTGAGTCTGGCCCACACCTCAGCTGGCAGTCTATATAAAGGCATGGAAGACGGAACACTTGATCTTTGCCTGCTCACCCTTACTCTCACTGGCAAGTCATTCACTGGTATTAGAGCCTACTTTTTTTTTCTAAGATTATAGCATATACTTGAAGACTAGCAGAGATATCCAACTTCATGGACTGAGAAACTACTGCATTACTGAGCTTTCTATCAGGAGACAGTCATTGTTGAAATAGTTGAAAATTACACACACACACACACACACACACACACATTCTATCAGTTCTGTTTCTTCAGAGAACCTAGACTAAATACAGATTTTGGTGCTAGGAATGGTGAAAGACAATAGAAGAATAAGGATGACTCTCTTTAAGTGTCTGGAACAGGCTTTCCTGTTACTGAGGCCTACAGTTACTGCTGAAGCCAACAGTCACTGAGGCCCCTCCTAGAAGCTTGAAGAGCACTGAGAGCCTATGGCGTGAACTATTTTACAAACAGAAAGAGACAAATGCGTTTGATTATGCTAATTCACCAGTCATGAGAGGCTACAGATTTGGTGACTCTGTATACTAAACTTTTGAGAATTTGTGGAAAAATAAGCGAGGAAAATGACGAGATTGGCGGGTTGCTCCTAGCAACTCTGGATAAACTGACCAAGTTAAAGAATGAGCTCTGTGATAAAATTGGCTAACTTCTAGCATTTCAGAATATGGTGAGGGGCAGCAACGAACTCAGTGATAAGACTGTGTGGCTCTGGGTTCACATAAACCGTCTAAAGGTTTCTTAGTGTGCTCTGGAAAAATAGCTTCTTTCCAGCAGCCATCGAGCTCAAGTTGTGGAAAATCAAACTGAAGCCTTCATTACAAGAGGAATGAATTGGATGAATTGTAACGGAAATTCATGTCCTAGCCTTGGAGAATAGGGACAATTAAAGGCATTCATTAGTTAGGAATGGGATCCTATGGCAAGAGGGAGACCTATGGAAGAGCCCTAGCACTGAGAACTTTGAACCCTCAGACTTTCAAGGGTTTCTCTCACCTGAGGAAGAAATCTCTCTACCCTTAGCAGAAAATTACACCCACACCCCCAACACCTGAAGTATCGCCTTTTCCTCCTTTGCCTGTGGAAAGTAATCCATCGTTTGCTAAACCAGCGGTGACTTTCCCTGAAGGAGATGCCAGACGTGGCAACACTGATGCACCTCACGGCATATCATAGCTGCCTTTAGATCTATAACCAGAATAAATATGTCTATATAGCACTGTTTAAAAACAGGTGTCAAAGTTTGTTCGAATAGTTGGCTGAAGCATTTGTCAAAAGGTGGCTGCTGGAAAGGAGCCAGAGATACCTGATATCCCTTGGCTTAGTGTTGATGAAGGGATCTGAAGGCTCAGGCAAGGCCCACCCTGAGTCTGGATCTTTTGAGGCGGGAAGACCCACCTTCAATCTGGGCATCACTCTCTGGTGGCAGCCCGTGTAAAGGACGTGGAAGAAGGAAGCACTCGGCCTTTGCTTGCATGCCCTCACTCTCACTGCAAGTTCATTCCTTCACTACTATTAGATCCAATTTCTTCTGGGTTCTAGTGTATACTAAAGACCTGCTTAGAAATTCAGCTTCATGGACTGAAAAACTACTGGATTCTTGAACTTCCTACAGGAGACAGCCATTGTTGGAATAGTTGGACCAAAACCTGTAAGGCACTCTAAGTCCTATATATAATAACAAATATATTCTATTAGTTTTCGGTTTCTCTAGAGAACCCAGACTAATACATGTGGAGAGGCTAGAGCCACCACACACAACAGCCCTAAAAGCACACAGGTGGCTGTGGCAGTCTTCAGTCACCCAAGCAGCCTCAGAGGCCTTTGGGTCACAACCGCAGAACTAGGGACCCAGTGCAGAGGACAGGCAGCTGTGGGATAATAGCCTTGGGGATCTGAGATACTGTCTGGGAGTAGCGAGTGGTCAGCACTGAGGATGTGCCAGTTTCTGCATCCACAGAGGGGAAGGTGGTTCCTTTGAAGTAGACACAGGCAGCCAGGAGAGTATGAAAGCCTTGTCATTAGGGATATGCACACAATGGCATGCCCATCTACTTGGGAAACTGTTCAGGGCCAGCAACACAGGTTAGATGCATGTGCCCAGAGGGGTCTTCCAGACTCCTGCCAATGTGGCCATGACTTAGAAGAGTATGGAGATGTTGGCCCCTCTGTCCACACAGGCCGGGCCAGTGGGTTTGGGCACATGTGCAGTCAGAGTCTCTGGGCTTGACTTCTAGTCCTATTGCAGCTCTACTGAGTGGCCGCAGGGGTTTTCTGCTTCTCTATGCTTGGCCGTGGGGATGGTAAAACACCCACAGCTTTGTGCTGTTAGGAAGCATGAGCCAGCCAGTAACTGCAGAGAGAGCTAAGAACGGTGCCTGGCACAGAGAGCTGTGGTCCAGGTCAGCAGCAGCAGGACACTCAGAAAAGCCTTACCTTCCTCATGTCGGCAATGGTGGCTGACTGTGTAAAGCTCCCTGGGGGAGAAGGGAGGGCCAATGTCTGGGAGTCAGCTTCATTCCTAGCAGGATGGGCATGAGGCCCGGAAAGGCACTGGCCATGTGAATGAGCTCCTGCATAGCTCTGAGATCCCTTTATCCATTCTCTTTCTGCCCTTTAGTCCTAGGGGATCCTTTCATGGGCCTTGGATCCAGGCTGGCGTCCACTGTCATGGGGGCGGACACACCCTGGACCAGTTATCCACTCACCAACTGAGCTGAGCTGACCTCTTGTCTCTGTTTTGTCATAGGTAAAATGAGGGCCTTCCTGGTTCCTATGTTCCATGCCCACTAAGAAGGGTCAGATAAGGTGGTACACTGGGAGCTTGGTGGGTGCTCAGAGTCGAGTCCACAGAGCCAAACGCTGTCACTGTGCTTAGGGAAGGGACTGAGAGACGGCAGCAGACATCAAGTGCCTATTTTCAATTCAGGTGTACTGAAGAGACAGTCTGTCTTTACCGTGACTCCAGGAATTCAAGGTCATTGGAGGTTAGGGAGGGCACAAAGCAACATGCTGAATTCCATCCCAACAATGTTGCTTCAGAAGGCTCAGCAGATCTGCTCTCCCTTGGCTAAGAGGGGAGATGGCATAGGTCAAGGTGGGGTTCCAGGCAGAGTGGCATCCACAGAGTGAGACTATGTTTGATACAACAGGAGGCCGGGGAGAGTGTGCAAAGGTATCTCTTCTCTAGGCCTATGTATTTCAACTCAAGGAAGGCACTTACATCTGGCGGCTGAAGACATCTCTTTAGCATACCAGTAAGGTGTGAATTCTCCATCCAGCCCTAGATCTTGGCCTGAGGAGCTCTAGGACCTAGGCTGCACCTGGCTCTTATGGGTGTGTGACTATTGCTGACACCTTCTCTTCAGGATACAGACACTCCAGTGCCTCTCCTCACCAGCAAACACCTTGGATAGAGAGATTTTCCTCTCCCCCACCCCTTCTGCCTTCTTTACCAGCAGAGGTAACAGGTTGGATTGGGACCCATAGACTAGCACAATCTCTATGGGGGGACAGAGGTTTCTCTCAAAGGTACACAAGCCCTAGTTCCTGGCATCCCATGCTCCTTTTAGGACTCTAGAACCTTCTCCACAAACTCTGGAAGGTTCCTGCCACCTTTTCCCCTGCCACCCACAGGTGGTTGGTTAAGAAATCTCAGCTTGATCCCTAAAACATATTCACACTTTCCCAGCGTCCATCTTGGGCCAGACACTATTCTTGCCAGCAGCTGCAGGGACCCTGTGAAAACTACACTGACTGTGGTCTTACCTTGCTCAGTACCTCTGTGGCTCCTCCTCCCTGGAGTAAGAACCAAAGTCCTTCCAGGACCCCAAACCCCTCCCCCAAGGCTGTTGCTCCCTTAGGACTCACCTTTCTCCTCAGTGCCCCCTAACTTTTCATCCTAGTCCCCTGAGACCTGGCAAATCCTTGATTGGGTCATTGCTGCAAGCACGTACCTACCCCAGGACCTTTGCTTAGACTTTCCTTCCAGACATCTGCATGGCTCCTCTTTCACTTCCTTCAGTGTTTTGTTCAAAAGCCATCTCTTCAGTCAGACTCCCCCTTCATTGTCCCATAGCCCTTGTCAATACCAAATACACCACGCATTATGCTGACTGGGTCTGGGGTCTCTCTTCCCACAGGCGGGGCTGGTTTCCTGTCTGGTTCATTGCTGTGGTTGGGTAGGAGCTACACATTCTAGTACACACAAATTGTCGCATTTCACTGGGAAAAGAGACCCTTGTTTCCTGGGGGAATTAGCTGCCACTTAAGTGGCCACTGTGGCACAACCCTACTCACCACCATTAGTGACTTTGTGTGACATAGTGGAGCCTGGCATTCTCTTGTTATCTCCTGTAGAAGTTACTTTTTCAAATGCCTGACATACACATACAAACAACAAAAGGAAAACTTCAAATACCTGACATATTAAAGGAGGAACGCTCACCTACAATGGCAGGAAGTCATGAAACTCCTGTTTTTAGCAAGAGAATGAAAAGAGTTTGCCACACGGGGCCCACAGTCAGGGAGGAGCAGCACAAGTCCTGGTGTGCACTTTCTCTCCACATGTGGTCCGAGACCTCAGCACAAGGGACGGTGTCCCTCATATCCAGGGTGGGCCTGACCAATTATCCTCTCTACAGAATCGCTCATATTCATGCCCAGAAGTTTGTTTCCACGATCATCTGAAATCCCGTCAAGCTGATGATCAAGATATCTTACTCCCTTTTCCCTCCCCTTTCATTTCCTGTTTTAATCTAGGTCCCAGATGCACGCTTTGTAGCCCAATGACTTGAGCTGTAATGCTTTCTCGAGTGCTGAGTCAGCCTGCATTCCCACCAGCCCTAAGAAAGACGGCAGGCTGCATGACTCTGGGCAAACAACTTAACATCTTGGTATCTCAATTCCCACTTCTGAAAAATGACAGAAGAACAAAGCTTGGAGACACCCCTAGACTTAAGACATACTGTATCACAGGTAACATCAAGTCTCTGTGGCCATGGTGAAGGACAAGCCAACACATCAATGAAACACAACCGAGAACCCATAGCTAAACCCACAGAATGCTGTCAACCATCCATTCACAGAGGGGCAAAGGTGTTATGATGGAGAAAGTATGAAAGTCATGTTGGGCGGGCAAGTGCCAAACAGTGACTCTGCACAGGACTCAAGCTTGTCATAAAGGCGAATTCAAAAAAGATTATAGATTTATAGATGGAAGCATAGAGTGCAAAATTACAAAACTCTAGAGAAAATTTAAACAGCACTGATCACGACAGAAAATATTTGCAGACGCCATATGCGTAACATGAAGGCCGGCCTTCATGTTACACATATCCAATAAAGGACTGTTGTCCAAGGACTGAGGCTGAAGCTCAGAGGTAAGTACTCACTTGCCTAGCATGCACAATACCCAGCTTGGGTGGGGGGAAGGGTTATATATAAACAATATCTATAAATATAAATATGATGAAGAGAAAACAACTTTATTAACAAAATAGACCAAACATCCAAATAAGCACTGCACTTAAGAAGAGATAAGAGCCAGGCTGTGGTTGGCTCACATCTTTAATCCCAGCACTCGGGAGGCAGAGGCAGGTGGATCTCTAGGACAGCCACAGCTACACAGAGGAAACCTGTCTTGAAAAACCAAAAACAAGTGATAAAAATGGCAGATGACTTATAGGAAGATACTCATTAGGGAAATACAATTTAAAAGACAATGGGGGTAGCATTGCATGCCTATTAGATTGACCAAAATCTGGACTGAGGAGATGGCTCAGGGGCCAAAAGCGCTGGCTGCACAAGCATGGGGACCCGAGTCCAAAGCTCTTGCACTCTCTTGGGTGGAGTCAGTAGACAGTACAATGGCACTAGCCTAGCTCCAGGTTAGGGAGCGACTCTGTCTTCAAGGGAATAGGGTGAAGCATGGTAGAGAAGGACACCCAATGTCCTCCTCTGGCCTCTCTGCATGCACAACCGTGCACACTCACACACATTTGCACATATGCCACACAAACTTAGTTTGCTTTCTATGTCTGTGATAAAGACCATGACCAGAGGAAACCTGGGGAAGAAGCGGTTTATTTGACTTATACTTCCATATCAAGGGAAGTCAGGGCAGGAACTCAAGGCAGAAACCTGGAGGCAGGAACTGAGGCAGAGGCACTAGAGGGATGCTGCTTACTGACTTGTTCCTATGGCTTGCTCAGCTTGCTTTTCTATATGACTCAGAACCACCTTCCCAGGGGTGGTACCACCCACAATAGACTAGGCCCTCCAACATTACTCATTTCAAATAGTATCCAAGGTCATATGCACAGACGGCTGGGGCGAGGGGGTGGTGAAGCTGCTGTGTCTCAGATATTACACTCAGGGTGGCTCAAACAAAGCCTGCCACTTTTCTACATGCATCGTGCCATTTCCTATTCCAGTTTTCTTCTTCAAAATGTGGATCACATCCTCCAAATGGATTTTTCACTCATTAGCAGGTCATAATCTATAGTTGGAAGCCCCCTGCCCAGACCCACAGGATGAGCTTGGCCCCTGGGCACCTGACCCCAGCCCACTCTCAGCCCTCCCTTTCCTAGTTTCTTCCCTCCAAAAAGGACCAGCTGCGGGCACGACCCAATCTTCTTCCCACATGGGAGTTGACAGCTTCAGGGAGGCTCAGGACTGGGGAGCTGAAGGAGCTGGTGGCGGGTGGGGGGTGCCCACACTCCGGGTGGAGATCATTAGGATGCAGCAGGCAGAGGAGCCTCAGCTAGGCTGAGCTTTCATTTCCAAAGGCTGAGCTAGGGGCCGGGAGATTGCACAGATAGTGGGATGTTATGTCGCTCAAGGCTAACACTATTTCTGCTTGGCTAGTAGCCAAGCTCCTTAACCCTTGCTGATGCTGGTGCCTGGGAGACAACCCACAAGGAGGTGGGTCCTGTGGCAATGGGAAGGTGTGCTTAATAATTCAAATAATTGTTCTCATATACCTCTTTCTCTGCATTGTATCTGATCCAGCTCAGGTCCTTGGGAA
The DNA here is from genome assembly GCF_982192425.1 of Myodes glareolus. Classification (NCBI taxonomy): domain Eukaryota; kingdom Metazoa; phylum Chordata; class Mammalia; order Rodentia; family Cricetidae; genus Myodes; species Myodes glareolus. The sequence continues at coordinate 59,387,228 of NC_142028.1, forward strand.
CATCACACTATCCCAGAACATCACATGATGTTGACTAGTGTTTGATGCTTTGTATCTTTAGGAAAAACCTTACTTGGACGTAATGCATATTTTAAAATTTCCCGAGCCATTTCTAAAATGGCCCCAAATGTAATTCTGTCACTTTATGTAATGTGGTATTCTTATCACTGATGATTATAAAATCAGAATGACTATCAACTCTGCAAAGTGGCAAGATGCTCTAACTTTTATAGCATTAAATATGCGGCAAGATTTAATTCCTTACATAAAATACATAAGTACATTCATTGCATAAGGATGCAAATTTGCTTTCATCCTTAGTAAATGGAAAATCATAGGTATATCAAAGAATTGCTTTAAAATAAATTTCTTTATTATTTATTATTAGTAAATAATCTGATTTGCATACCTGTTTTACATACCTATATGCCCAAGATTATGCAGAAATTTCTTGGTACTAAGTGAGAAAAGTTTAAGAAGCCCTGCTCTAATCAACAGAGTTTACAGCTCAGACACCTAGCTGCCTGCTTTGTGGGAGCCATTGTGGAAGAAGGCCTACCTCTCTCTCCTGTCATTTCCATGGGGAAGGATTTTCTCCTTGTCCTCCTCCTCGTCCTTACCCTACTCCTCCAGGAGCGATCTGATGGTGTTGCCCTGAACATTCACTGCCTGCTCTGCTAGCGGGAGGTGTTCCTGTTCACAGAGAGCCCTCCAGGGTGATGAGCACCCTGCAGAGGACCCTGCAGAGGACCAGGACCTGCCCTGCCTCTGTTCGTGGTGGGCACAGCACTGACTACTTAGCATATTCGCTTGAGCACAGCAGAGCATACAGCCTGAAGGTCAGAGAGGCACAGGTCAGAGGCGCCATTGCAGACTCTACCTAAGCAGAGGCCTTGGTTCTGACCTTCATCAGGCTGGAGGATGCGAGGATAGAACAGAACTTTGGCCCCTTGTCTTCTTGCTTTTATCTGTCTTTGTGTTTGGAGGGGAAAGATGGGGGATGCTTAGAGCTCTAAACCCCCTAACAAACCTCAAGGCCTGAAAATATCAACATATGCAACTTATGAACAGGGCAGGCCACTTCAAATACACTTCTAGGGGAAGAAACACATGACTCAAAAAATGTCTTTGAAAGCTACAAAACAAAATGAAAACAACAACAACAACAACAAAATACTAAGCTGTGGCAAATTCAGATTGAAAAAGCAAGAAACACAAATGATTATCTGTGAAATACATCACAAAATACTGCCTGTTTGAGGCCTAGACTACTCTAGGCACAAAGGCCAAGGCAGAGCCTCCACAATCCTTGCTATGGGGACACAGCTCTTACCAACCACACAGCGGTGAGAGACTCAACTCTCAGAGGTAAGGACAAAGTATCACCCCAGCAGACAGTTGCCTGGGTCCCCTGGATGTTGGTAAGGATACCCCAGGCCCATGCACTCAGAAAAAGGAGAATCCAGTCCAGCCATGTGTTCTATTGCTGAGCTAAATGGTGATGAGAGCCTGCAAGGTGTCTGCTGGTCTCTGGCCTTCGGCCCACTCCTCCTCTTCATCTTTGTCTCTCATTTCCTTCATCATCCCTTTCTGCCCCTCCTTCCTCCTCATTCCTGTCTGCTTCCTCATTTCTTTTCACCACTCCCTCAGTCTCTTTTCCGTTTCTTTGTCCCTCTCCTTTCTCATCTTCTTTCTACCAGAAGTCTTTCCCACTTGAAAGTGGGTGAGATACACCATCCAGACCCTTCTGAGGCTCCCCAGGGTTGCTGAATGGTTGAGCAGGCAGGCCCTGGACCATGAGACATTTGTTCACCAGAATGGCAGATTCAGGCTTATTCCTGGACACAGAGGAAGCTCTGAGTTGGAAGTAGTAAGTTTCTAAGAACATGGCCTGAAACTAGTTGCGGAGGCCTTGGGCCTCCTTGGAGTCAAAGCTGGGCCTTTCCCACCCACCACTGCCTCACCCAGATGCTGGAGGCATGCACATTTATTGAAGGGTGATGGGAGACCAGGAAGTAGGGCTGAGTGTGGGGAGGGCATCGTTGGCTCTTCCAGTGTCACTTCTTAGAACCTGACTTCTTACTATTTAACTTCTTACTGCTCCTCCTACTCCTGAGGAAGGACTGCAGTTCTTCTTCAGGCTGTTTCAACCTAAATATACAACAGGAAGAAGCAGGCATTGGGCAACAAGCGAGCAGGGCATGGCCCACGTGATGAGGGCCCTGGAGGGAAGAGTGGCAGGGGACAGCTCCAACTTTGGGGACCAGTGGCACCATTAGTTTAATTTTAGCACTTTTCCATCTTTCTGAAAAGAGTCACACTACAGAATTTTGATTTGGTTCCCTGTCACAATCACCAAGGAACCTGCTGGAGTCGGGGATGGCCTCCATCCTTTTGACAGATGGGCCCAGACTGTGGGGCCTTGCTGCAAAGTGTTATATCCTAGTGCACAACCCTGACACCCAATGGGATACTGTAAAACAGGCTGGAAGTCAGGGGCTGGCCTGTACCTTGGAGGGACACAGATTTCCAAGGCATAAGCCATGCCATGGTAGCCTTAGTGGCCTGTGATTAAGCTAGAGATCCTATAATGAGCCATTCCTAATCTGCCAACCAGAGACAGACATGGGGAAAACATACTTGTCAGGGGGGGTAGAAGGTGCTTTTTCCACTTTGTCCCCAAGCGCCATTGAAGAGACACTTCCTTCGAAATCTTCAGATGGGGGCCTTTTAGATGACTCAGAATCTTCCAGGCTTGTGATAAAGGTTGACATGCTGTAGGGAAGGCTGGTAGGAAGGCACAGCATAGGGATCAGAGGTCAGAGTCTAGAGTTTTCTCAGTGCTATACCACCCTATCCCAGTTCCTAGACAGGCCAGCAAAATACTCTTCCCCCCATTTGTGCCAAGGGAGAAACTTTCTGCTCTGGGGACTCGGGAAACCTTGGCTTCTATATGGGACTGCATAGTCCTCGTTCCCGTGCCACCAGCTACCTGGTTCATGCTACACTGAGCATAGGCAATGTCCGCAGGATACAGAGGGCTTTACAAAGCAGAAAAGGAGAGGTCAAGGAAATGATGCCATCATGCAATGCTGTGGACTGAATGTGTCCCCCAAATTCATATGCAGAAGTTCTAACCCCAGAACCCTGGCATCAGTATAGATATAATTAGTTGTGATGCGGTCATTCTGGAGTGACTAGTGCCACATCAGAGTAATGCTGTCACCAAAGCCAAATAGAGGCTAGAATGTGACTTGAGAAGGACTATGGTCCTCTGGTACCTGCATCCAATTTCCAGTCCTCAGAACTGAGATGATGCGCAGATGCTGCTTAAGCCACTCAGTGTGGCTGCTCTGGCTGCTCTAAAAGTGCTGTGCCTACATGGCAAACAGACCACTGACATGAAGTGCACTCAGTTCTCAAAACAGGCAGTCTATCATCAAGGTGCCAGGAGATTCAGTGCCCGGTGACACTCATGGATGATATCCATGGATGGCAGCCTCTCACTGCTCTCACACAGCAGAAGGGGTAAGCTGGCTTCTAGGTATTAACTTCACTCATAGTCTCTGTACGTGTGACCTAGTCACTTCCCAGTGTCCACGTTCCTAACACCATCGCCATGGAGCTAAGGATTTCAGTACATGAATCTGTGGAACATGGCCCCTTGCTGCAACCACTTCTCCTCACTAGTCCCTGGCAACCTCCTCTTGTGGCTCAGGTGACCCTGCCTCTTCTAAGGTGGGTGGGCAGAAACTATGGCACAGTACAGTAATCCGGGGTGAAGAACTCTCTCACAACTGGTAGCACTCAGAGCACACCAAGACTTCACTTGACGTTCATAAAGATCATGACTATTCACAAACCCTTTGACGTTCTCACACAGGCATATGCATACCAGATTATCTTTACGAGGCTTCACTCCAGTCTGTATGTCACAGGGTACTTGACAGTTTATAAGATGCTTTGTCCTTCATAGATTGCCATGTAGTTTACCAAGTGCTGTGCTGTGCAGGGCACTTCATAGATGACTGGCAACTGTGCACGGCATGTGATAGCTTGCAAAGTACTCTGCTGTTTAGGTTGAGCTGGTCTGAGAGGAGGCCTAGACACCCTCCCTAGTTCACAGGGCACTCAGCAGCTCCCACTGCCCACTGTGACTTATCAGGGATGTGGCAATTTACAAAGGACTTTGTCTCTCACAGATTTCACGACCATTTGCAAAGTTCTCTGTGGTTCACTGAGCACATTACAATTTACACAGCATTCAGTTTATGGGGCCAAGACTGTTTTCGAAGCACTTTGGTCCCTGCAGAGTGCGGCCGTTTCTGACAGAGTTTGATTGTCTCCTGTACGAACAGCTCTAAAAAGGTTATGTTCCATTCCTTCAGGACATGACTGAAAACAACGGTCATAGTTGTACTGCGGCCTGGACTTATCCCCTATTCAAAGCACATCCTTTTCCTTGCTAGCCCTCAGTTTCTTCTTCTGTAAAGTTTATGTGCTGTGCCAAGAGCTCCTGACTCAAGGTCAGGATCCTGGGTTGCTTTTCTGGACATAGCTACCCACCCAGACTCTAGCAACACTGAGCAGAGAACTTGGAGCCTACAGTTCCTCACTCCTCTCCCTGATGACCATGCCATGTCCCACAGGCAGCAAAGGGCCACAAGATGTCACGGGCACACTTGCAAATGTTACACAATTGCATATTTTGCTGCCACAAAAGAAAAAGAGAAGAAACCTGACCAAAATCTTCCCCACTGAGCTCCTGTAGCAACTAGGGACAGACTAATACTCTTTCTAATGTCCCTGTCTCTGCAGTCTTCGCAACCTGATTGTGAACTTTTAGCAACTTTTTGGAGGACTAAGGGCTCTTCTACCTCCCCAAGTAGGTTTAACACCTCTTCCAGGATTGATCCTATTTTCCACTTTATTTGCATACCCACATTCAGCAAATCAGAGTCCATCAGGTACCCAGTACATTCGGACGGTCTGGGGGATGAAGAGACAGAAGTGTTGCTAGAACCGAGGGAGGAAGAAGAAAAGGAAGACTTCAGGTTGGGCTCCAGCCAGTTGCTCATCTTCACTGAAGGAAGACTGCCCTCACTGAAGGCAGCCTTTAAGACAGGCAGGGGACAGAATTGTTCCTATGCAGGAAATTCATGTGAGCCAGCCTCCAGGACATGAACAGTAGCGGCAGGCAGGAACACTCATTTCTGCCTCAGCCTCCAAGATGCTATACTTCCACTGCAGATGACAATTCATTCCTGAGCTGCTTCCAGCCTTCATGACCTTTGTGTTCCTGTTGTTTGACCAGCAGATTTGTTCTGCAAGGGACTGCTCTACATTGGTGCCCTGAAGTCCTCCAAGAATTTTTAAGCTGTTAAAACTTTTCAAAGCTGAAAGAGCTCTAAGAGGCTATCATCCTTCTGCTAGCAAGAATTCAAACCTGATACATTTAAATTGTCAAAACCTGTGTACCAATCTGTTTAAAGTTGTTTTTTTTCCCATTTAAAGTTGTTAATCTCAAATTGGCACTAAAGCAATAAACCAACCTCCTATTGGTTGTCTTCACTGACTGGTCCACTTCATTCTTGAGGAAAGGAAGGATAAGAACCCAGGTGGAGGGAGACAGGAAATGTTTCCACTAGCCATTTTACTGCTACATGGAGGGGGGGGCTCATACTCACACACTTCTGGGACTGCTGCAGGCTAAGTTCCTTTGTGCTTCTAGGGGACAAACTGTTTTCTCTGGTCTGCTCTCCCATCCCCTTAGCCTCCCTGGAAATCTCACACTGCCCTAATTTGGTCCCTCTTGTACCTAATCCTCACTGGAGTGTGAACATGGCAGGGTAACACCTCTCTGCTCACAGACACAGGAAGTGGAGCCTGCAAACCACATGTGACCTCCCTTAGCTGTCCCCAACCCTAGAGAAGAAGGCAGGGGCTAAGTGTGAGTATTGTGTGCAGGTAGATACAGTTTCATTCGGGGATGTTCATGTGAGGACCACATTCTACATGTCTTCCCACTGAGGCTGTCTGGCTACAGACCTGCTGTGCCCTCCCACCGAGGACCCAGAGGCTTGGGTGAGGAAGCTGAACTCTGGGCCCACAGATAAATTTTCATATACCGTATCCTTTGTTGCATAGTTTTCCATAAACTATAAGGTGGCCACAAGCACAGTAGGGGGAAATAATTAGACCCCTCACTATTTGTTCAAACTGTAAACAAATCCATCTTCTTTTGCTGTTTCCTAGTATCTTTTTGTTACAGGGATCTAAGGTGCTGAGTTTATGGACATAAATGCTCAGTAAGACCCAACATATCTCTGGCACATTAACTGTAAACAGATCCTGAAACTCAGCTTTAACTCCCTGGACCTGCCAACGTCTGGTCTCCAGCTGCTCTACTCTCTTCTCTTGGTGTTCTGAGTGATAGGGACTCAGAACACTCAGGATCTTCTGTCTGTCCTACCTTATCCCTACAGGTTCATCCTCTTCCAGCCAAAATATTGGGGTCACTTGGTGTGACCTTCATGGATTGTCCATGAATGTATCCCCAACCCCGGGGAGAAGCAGACTGAAAAAAAAACCAACTCAGCTCCTTGGGGTGAACTGACATCAAGACAGAAAGCTACACTCAGGCATGGTGGTACACACCTTTAATCCCAGTACTTGGGAGACAGAGGAAGGTAGATAGATTTCTGAGCTTGAGGCTAGCCTGGTCTACAGAACAAATTCCAGGACAGACAGGGCTACACAGAGAAACCCTGTCTTGAAAAACCAACCAACCAACGAACCAACCAACCAAACAAATAAACAAACAAAAAGATGGAAAATTAGCATGGGGGACTTAACTTGGTGCTATAGGGGTGCGCCACAGGTAGCTTAGGTCTGCGTATAGATATTACAGATTACATTATCCTGGATTTCATCATTGTTTACCACTTACAGAGCTTGTTAGCAAATACTCTTTTGTGAAATCCTTACAGTCCTGCGAGACTGAGTATTATCTTCATTGTAAAGGCAAAGAGTTAAAGATTTGGGAGTTCACCTGATCAGCCCACCTGACAGTCACCCAGATAATGTAAGGCAAAGGTGGGGTTCTAACCTTGTCTTAGGACACCCAACCTAGCAAGTTTCTCAGGAACCTGCACTGTGGAGCACAATGGAATCCGGAACCTGCCAGTCTTCCTGGAATGCAGCCTTTAGCATAAAGCCCAGGCTCCTCCTGGACTAGACGAGAGTGTCCTGAGCTCAGACTACCTTCTGTCACTCACCAGAACCAGCCTGGAGATGCTTAGTACGTGGCAGCACCTTAGTTGGATGCTGATACCTAAGCCTATTCCACCAATGACTGTCTGTGTCTATGAGACCCACATAGCAATCCAATAGAAGCCAAGGTGAATGTGCACACAGGTTGGACCTGATGGGTGTTGACTGAGCCTCCTGCCCACCCCAGGCATATTTACACTATCTCCATTTGAGCAGGACATTGTGGAAACAAGTAGTGCTTTTCTCACGCAGCCCTTTATCCAAACTTACAATCAAAGAGACTAACAGTACAACCCTTTTCACCTCTTCCTGCCTATTCTTTCTCTTCCCCTGTGCACCTGCAAAACCCTCCTCCTGTAGCTTTTGTTCAGGGGACTGTAGGAAGAGATAGCACTCTACTTTCCTGGCTCTGGCTCTCCCCCACCTCACTTCTTTGGGACTACCTGCTTTCCCACCCACGGCCCCATTATCCCATCCTGTGTGATGCTTTATCCAATTTTACTTGAATTTGTAGTTATCTGGCAGGAAGTAGCCCATTTTGCAATCCTGTCGAGCCCGGAAGATCTGTTTCAGTAGATTCTGCTTGCTGAAGCCATAGCCATTTAGGAGACAGCCCCCAAAAAGGAGCTTCCCCCCAGCAAACATCTGTTGGAAGATAGGAAAGAAATGAAGTAAGAAACACTTCAGTGTATTGACATAGTGGCATGACCGATAATGACAGCCAAGTTCCAAGTCTTGGTATGCCTGGCCACAGGTCCCTCAGAGCCGGGATAGGACTCAGGCCTTTGACAGCATGGGAATGTGTGCTACCCTCCCTCAGCAACCCAGGGAGACATGATTGAGCCTAGCCCCTGCAAGGCCCTCTTTAGTCAGAGGGCAGCCCAACCTGCCCAGTTTTTGGCCCCTAATGAGGGCCTGTCAGATGTACACTTCATACTTTCAAGACTCCTACCCACCTACCTAGAGCTGTGAAGCCCCTTCTGCTTCAAACCCACATAATAGGATGTACCATTCAGCTCATTTTATGAAATGGAGGTCTCATACCCTCTACTCCATTCTTCAACATGGACATCTGTCTAGAGATGGCTAGGCAGGGGTATTCATCATACCATTATTATGGGAAAAAGAAAAACAGGAATAAGGGAGAGAGGAAAAGAACCCAACAGTCCAACAAAAGCAGCATGGGTAGTAATAAGACTCATCCAGTGGTAAAAATGCTGGTGCTACAAACTGAAGATGTGGGATGATGCTCTGTTATCTTACTGGAAAGACGTTGCCCTAATATATGTGTGTGGAGAAAGCAAAGTATCTTGACAGCAAAGGCCAGATACTACAGTGTCAGGTGGATGTGGCCTAGCAGGGGCTCCAGAACCTAGGTGCTGGATAGATGAGCAAGATCCTGGGTGGTAGGAAGGTGTCATTATTTTTCTTGAGGGCTGGAGAGATGGCTCAGTCATAAAAAGCTAGGCTCACAACCAAAAATATTTTCTAGATTGCACACGCTATTTTTCAATAAACATACAAAGTTTTATAATATTTTAGTGTAATTTAATAACAATCAGATGAATAGAATTTGATTTTCTGTGTTAATGTCACCCAACCCCTCCATCTCCTAGGATAGGGATGGGAGTCTATTGGGTGACTGTCAGGAAGTCCTGTTCTCTGGGCCTCAGTGTGGGTAGGAGAAGATTGCTTTACCCCCCATCCCCCATCTGGCTGAGACAGTAGTGGTTGGTGATGGATGTCCAGCCCTTGGCAGGGCCCCTGCTCACCAAAACCATCCCGTGCACCACAGCAAACTTCTGCACCATTAGGGGTGGATCCTTCTGTAGGGGGCTGTCTAGGTCATACCGCAGCAGACGATAAGGGTCATGCCGGCACTGCCAAATAGAGATGTGGGAACTGGTCACCCTGATGCAAGAAGACATGCGTTAACTTCCCTGAAGCCATCACTGTCCTCAGAGGAGGTCTCCAGATCTGCTCTGAGCCCTCTGTGGAGGATGTCATCACTAGAGTGACCCTCCTGCATGTGACAGCACTAGGTTTGCCCTGGGATCTGTGGACTATGATGTCCCTCACTCTGGAAGGTCTGAAGATGGGAGTCCTGCCCTAAGTGGACCAGATTTAGGAAGCTATGTTGCACAGCTCAGAGAAACTTTTTACCCCACCTCTCCCTGGCTGACCCTCTGGACCCCTTTGTGGTGTTCAGTCAGCCGTTGTGGGATGAGAGTACTAATGACCAGTTATTAGCCAGGGCAGAAGTTCAGTCTCTGTAAAGACCAATACTACCTTCCATGCCTATCCGCAGACTCACCGCCTTCCAACTACTTCAGGTCAGATCTTGGCCCCATTCACACTGCTTGTGGCTGGAGTAAGACACCTAAGCATTTTATTCGTTAGTGAAAAATTAATAGCCCCCAGGTGAACATTGTACATTGCCATGAGGAAACAGGTGAGCACAGAGCAGGTTCTCAGTGAACATTCTCTAAATTGAAGTAAGCTGGAAATGAATGCATGAAATAAATGTGGCTCTGTTGCAGGGCTGGGTGCAAGGCTTGTGGCTGGCTGCTCTCTTGAAAAGAGTCAAGAGAAGGGCCCTGGTGGGGAAGGGACATCTGATTTTAGAAAGGCCCTAAATGCTGAGCTCCTGGAACAGGCTGGCAGGCAGCACTCCTAGAAAGAAAGGTTAAGAGGGAGTATTCAGGCAGACCCCTACCCCAAGTTTTCCACACAAATTTAGAACTCTATAGCAGCGGGGTGTGACTGGGGAGTTGGGTGAGGGTGGGGTGCTGGGAGTAGGGAAGGGATAATGCAACAGGCTTTAGGGGAAAGACAGTTTAGAAGAAGTCACCTAGCTCACATGTCCACATGAGTCTGGGGGCTTCTCCAACACTGTTGGGGGCACACTCAGGATGAGGAGGCTGGAACAACTCTAAGAGAGAGGAGGTTCCCTGTGCCCTAAACCTTGTACTCCAATACCTCTTAGACAAATTGGGACCTCAAACCGTCCTCATCCCTACACAGGCCCTGCCAGAGCCCTGAGCATTCTAGGCAGCTCATCCTGAGCCCAGGAGACAGAAGTCACACTTCCCAGAGCTGTCCTGCCATGGCCCTTTCAGAGACCTGTGGCTGCAGTCATACTGAGAATTCCTTCAGGGACTGGCTCATGCTGAACCAGCAATAGGTGCCCAGAGCCTGGCACAAGTCCAGCACATGGAGGGACTTGGGAACAGTCCACATATACTGAACTGTAAGAGCATGGGTGGTGGGCACTGTCTTTGCCCTGAACATTCACACCACTTGTGGACACAAACTGTGCGAAGTTCTCTGAAAGAAAAAGACTGTGTCTTGACCTTGTTTCAAAGGCTAGAAGAAGCATCTACTCTGATGTGGTGACATTCATCCTGGTAGAGAAGAATGAGCAGAAGAGAGAAGATGGGACAAAATGCTGCAGAGAGAAAGGGGAGCGTATGCCACGGTTCAGGAAAGGAAAGGAACTGACAGACACCTAACCCATCCTCATACAGTGGAGGTTATATTTGGTTCTGCTCTCTGTCCCTGGCCCAAGGGGTCTCCTTGCTGGATCCTGAACCAACCTGGGTGCAGGGTGACGAACGGCCCTGCTGCCGATGGCTATACAGTGTGTCCAGCAGCCATTGCAGCTGTGCAGTATTGATGGGATTCTGGCTTGACATTATCCCAAATACCAGCACTTGGTTGGGGTCTCGGGGTGCAGACAGGAAGCGCTCTAGCTCCAAGTCAGACACCAGGGGTGCCTTCACAATACACTTGCAGCCAGCCCGGATGTCTTCCTTGCGAATGAGCCTCCGCAGAACCAGTGGGCAGTCATAGGGTGAGGCGGCCCATCTGGTGGGACTGCGTACTTCTCTCGGCTTCCCTCTACAAAAGGGAACACAGTGATAGGAGCATGTGAGCAGGCTTCAACCTATGACCCTACAGTTCTTGTTTCTAGACAGAAAGAGGCCCACTGCAGTGCCAGGGCTGTAGGCAGATCCTGGTCCAGGTCCTCAGAGGAGGGACCCCTAATCATGCCAGGCCTCAGTTTCCTCATGTGCAAAAGGAGGCATAAGAAGTTATTCGACTAACATGTCAGTCATCCATGATTCTCACGCCACACCCCTATCTTACCATTCCCATCCACAAGCCTCTTCCCCAGTTTGACAGATCCATATTTGTTGTAGAATATTATTTTAAGATATGTTACATTTGTTTATGATGTGGAACATTTGTTTAATGATGCAAAGATGTGGAGCATTCTTTTATGTTGCATTTGTTTAACTCTGTGAAGCTGTGATACTTTGCCTGTCTAAAACACCTGATGGTCTGATAAAGAGCTGAACGGCCAATAGCGAGGCAGAAAAAAGGAAAGGCAGGACTTGCAGACAGACAGAATAAATAGGAGGAGAAATCTTTGAGGAGAGTAGGAGAAGCAAGAGAACAAGGAGGAAAGAAGGGGACTAGCCACACAGTCAGACATGGAATAAGAAGGAAAGAAAAGATATAGAGAAATAGAAAAAGGTAAAAGTCCAGAGGCAAAAGGTAGATAGTATAAGTAAAGAAAAGTTGGCTAGAAAAAAGTCAAGCTAAGGCCAGGCATTTATAAGCAATAATAAGCCTCTGTGTGTATTTGGGTGCTGGGTGGCAAGCCCCCAAAAGGGCCAAAGGATAAAAAGTAATAAAACAACAAATTACACAGAATCTAACTGCCCTCCACTACCCCCAACATAGTCCATCTTAAGAAGTTCCTAGGGGTTTACACTTCCCTCCCTGATCTCTCTTGGATCCACTAAGGGATTCTGTTGGAGGCAGCAGCACTCTGTATCAGATCTAGCTTCTGCTTCTCATTCCCCTCAAGCTCCTCATACTTCCCAGCACTCTCACCATGTTCCCTAGGAAGTCTCGCATGGCCAAACTGACTTCTGCCTTTGCTTATTCCCTCTCGTCACCTTTACATTTATTGAAATGTTGCCTTCCTGTTGACTTTCTAAGCACCCCATTGAATGTTTCCACCTCAACACTCTTTCTTGCCTATTTTCTTTCTCTCAAGCATTGCCTACTGTTTAACATACTATATATCCCCCCTTATTTTTATTATTATACTTTTCTATTCCACTACAAGTACCAAGAAATTAGCTACCTGCAGTATTTCGATTGGTGGAATACGACAGGAACACGTGGCAAATCAAAGATGCAATAGAAATTCAGTCAACACTCTAGCATTTATCAGCCACCTCCTATGTGCTGACATAGCAGCATGGTGCTTTGTCTAAATAAGCACCAGTAGATGTAAAGTACTCTTTTTTTCACTCCTTTCATCATTGCCGTCTTACACATTTAATATTTTACAGGCTCTATGGCCCTTGAATAGGCATTTCCATGGTTAATTTTGTAGAAACCCCACAGGACAGAAACTGCTATTACCATTTACAGGTCAAAATACAGTAGGTTCCCTCCCATGGGTTGCCCAAGCTCAATGAAGTCTTTATATTAGCAAGGCCTCAGGCAAATCAGAACCAAGTCATCCTAAAATAAGAGCAATGCCATGATTCATCATTTGTTAAGTTTGTTTTGCACATATTCATTTTATTTCATGTGTATTTTCTTTGTATATAAGTGTGTGCACAGTACACAGAAGAGGCCATCAGACCACCTGAAACTGGAGGTGTGAACTGCCATATGAATACTAGGACTTGAGCCTGGGTCCGCTACACTTCTTTCTTTTTCAAGACAGGGTTTCTCTGTGTTACAGCCCAGGTTAGCCTGACTTATCTTTTTTTTCTGACAGCGTCTTGCCAGGTATCCCAGGCTGGCTTTGAACTCATGGTAATCCTTCTGCCTCAGCCTCCTTTGTGCTGTGATTATACCCATACACTATCATACCTAGTTTTACAATTTAAAATTCTTCAGAGGAAATTTAAATTCACTGAGCAAAGCTAGTAAGTGAATCTGTTTGTGGAAGAGGGGTGGAGCACAGTGATGGAGCACACATTTAGAGTATGTGAGGTCCTGGATTTGACCCACAACACCAAATAAATAATAAAAATAAAGTAGAGTATTTCTTGTTTAAGAACCTAAACATCCATGGAGAATCTTGAATCTATTCACCATGATTTATACCAGAGATATTCAAAGTGATTAAGGCTTTTAATGTGGGAGAATTTGACTTTATAATTTCTTACAATTTGTAATAGTGAAAATAGAACAAATTAATTCTGCAATTTTGGAGCAAGGAAGCCTTGCAACCAATTTAAAAGTCCAGAACTCAAACTGGCTATGGTGATATAGATTTGTAATCCCAATTCTTGGGAGGTAGAGGCAGGAGGACCAGAAGTTCAAGGTCATTCTCAACTACGTAGGGAGTTCTAGACCCAGTCTGGGCTAGAAACCCTGTTTCAAATGATCAAACAAAGCAAACAAAGCAAAGAGAAAAGACCTTTGGGGTAAAAGTACAAAACGCAAAGAAGAAACTAAGGCAGGAACTCCATACCCAGCTATAGCGAGTAGTTGGTTGCTATGTGAAGACCCAGGAGTGTATTAGAAAAGCCAACATTTGGGGCTGGACAGATGGCTCAGTGAGTGAAGTGCTCATTGTGCAAGCATAAGACTTAAGTTTGTGTTCCTAGCACACATGTAAAAAGCTGGGCATGGCAGGGCACATATATAACTCCTGGAGGTGGGTAGTGATAGACAGATCCCAGGGTCTTGCTGGCCAGCCAGTCTAGCTGAACTACAAACTCCAAGTTTAGTGAGAAATCTTTCTCAGAAAGTAAGGTGAACAATGGTAGAGGAAGACACTGAAGTAAATTTACATTGGCCTCCACATGTACTGGTTCCACATGTATACTCATAGATAAGTACATCCACATATAGTACACACACACACACACACACACACACACACACACACACACACAGATGCACGCAAGCACACATGCATATACACACAGACACATGCATGCACACACCCCCACACACGCATTAACATCTGTTGAAATGAGGACAAAGTAATGAACAATCAATTTACCTACAAGGATTCAGAACGAGTTCTTAAAACTTTGGAAACAGAGAAGTCAACAAAATTAGCAGGGTAGAACATCAAAACTATTATTCCACTAGAGGTGGCAACAAAGTTGGGGAAAGAGAGAGGGAGAGAGGGAGACTGGGCCAGTATGTATATAGACAAACTGACCAAAACCAATCAAAACAAACTTAAGTAAAGCTCAGGAACCAGAATCTGCCAAGCTTTGGGGCAAGGAAGCTGGTATTTCTCTGCCAGTCCTATTCCTAGCTTGCATGCTGTTATAAAGTAGGCAATGTGGACTCAGACTCAAAGAATTGTGGAGGGGTGACTGACCTGTCTGGGTTCCCTAAGGGATTAGCTCAGGACCTGCCTTGAGAAGCCCCAGAAGACAACTATTGAAAACACTTGTCATAGTCAGTTCTATCTATCAACTTGACACCAGAGAAAGCCTCAGAATGGCCTGGGCATGTCTGCGGGGATTTTTCTTTATTGCTAAGTGATGTGGGTGAGCCCAGCCCATGGTGGTTGGTGCCATCTCTAGGCAAGTTGTTTTGGGCTGTCTGTGAGAGGTAACTGAGCAAGCCAAGGGAAACAAGTCAGTAAGCAAGGTCCCTACATGTTATCTGCTTCTGTTACTGTCTTCCTTCAGAAATGAACTATAACCTGTATGTCAAATAAATCCTTTCCTCCCTATGGTGGTTTGAAGGAAAATAGCTTCACATGGAGTGGCACTATTAGGAGGAGTGACTTTGTTGGAGTAGATGTGGCTTTATTGGAGAACGTGTGTCACTGTGGGTGTGGGAGCGATGCTTTGAGATCTCCTGTGCTCAAGCTACACTCAGTGTGGTACACAGTTCACTTCCTGTTTACTGTGGATCGAGGTGTAGAACTCTCAGCTCCTTCTCCAGCACCATGTCTGCCTGCATGCAGTCATGTCCTGTCATGATGATAATGGACTAAACTTCTAAAAATGTAAATCATCCCAATTAAATGTTTTCCTTTATATGAGTTGCTGTGGTCATGGTGTCTCTTCACTGCAATAGAAACCCTGACTAAGACACTCTCCCAGTTTTATTTTGGTCAGTGCTTTTTCACAGCAACAATGAGAG
This sequence comes from Myodes glareolus, assembly GCF_982192425.1. NCBI lineage: Eukaryota > Metazoa > Chordata > Mammalia > Rodentia > Cricetidae > Myodes > Myodes glareolus. The sequence goes on from NC_142028.1 coordinate 59,402,651, forward strand.
CTAATAAGAACACATGCAAAGGCAAAAAAAAATATCAGGCATGACTTCTTGTGCAAAGGAAAACACATGGGCATAGACAAAAAAGAAAAAGAAAAAAGAAAGCCCCAATAGGAAATAAAAAACCAAAAGATGAAGGAAGGAAGTATATGGCAAAATGGAGGCTTTAAAGCTTCTCAAGCACACTGGAGGACCGAGGTGTCAGGTTGGGAGAGACCCAAGACCACCCTCATCTTTCACCTCTGGAGCTATGCAAGTATAGAGTGATAATGTTGATACACAGTTGTGGATGCCCTGGGCAAAGGCTAAAAGGAGTAATGCCCCAACACAGAGCTATCTGCAACAGCAAAAATGTTCTGGGCCTTAGCTTCAGGGGCTCTCAGGTTAAATCACTAGCTGAACACCAGTAACTGTGAGCAATAAAGGACATTGTCCTCGCAAAAAGAGTTTGTAAAAAAACTAAACAAACAAATCCAACACAAGGAACCCTAGGGAAAAAAGAGTTGGTCTTCAATGGCTACTATATTTAAAATGATCAGTTGTCAAGAAAAGGTTATAAGGAATATACAAAAAAAACACTAAGAAGAAATTGCTCCTTAGGAATTAGACTTCCTAAAAAAGGGGTTTAAGTTAACTTTTAGATATACTCAAAGCAAGTCAAGGAACAAGAACCAAAGGAACCCAGAAGAACAGTGTCTCATCAAACATAGGAAATCAATAGAGGCAGAAATTAAAATATAACAAAACAAAACTAGAACTGATTGCACAATGGCTGAAATGAAAAAGTCAACAGTGAATCTCAGCAACAGAGAGCCAGCAACATTAGTAAGATTAGTATAGTAGACTCTTCACAGACAAACTGTTAAGAGAAAGGCAGGTGTGTGTGGTGGTACTGCAAACCCAGTATTCAAGAGGCTTAAAATAGGAGAATTAAACAGTCCCAGGCCAGCCTGGGCTATTTCTGAGACCCTGTCTCGAAGAACAATACAGCAACAACATCACACACACACACACACACACACACACACACACACACACACACACACACGAGAACCTTGAGAGGAAAAGAAGAGAAGCAACCCACCACATTTAGAGATAAGTTGAGGGGCTGGAGAGATGGCTTAGAGGTTAAGAGCATTGCCTGCTCTTCCAAAGGTCCTGAGTTCAATTCCCAGCAACCATATGGTGGCTCACAATCATCTGTAATGGGGTCTGGTGCCCTCTTCTGGCCTGCAGCATACACACAGACAGAATATTGTATACATAATAAATAAACAAATAAATAAATAAAATAAAAAAGAGATAAGTTGACAGCAAATAAGTAAATAATATATAGAAATCTTAATAGAACCATGATCTATGCTCTAATACATGTTCTCCATAGGGATGCATTTTAGATTCAAATATATAATTAAGTCGAAAATGATAGGTTGAAATAAAGTATATCAATCAAATAATATTTAGGAAAAAAGGAGTAGTTATACTGATACCAGAAAAATATAAGTAAAAAATCATTATAGGCTGGGACCAGAAAAATCACTCACTAGTTAAGAGCATGAACTCTTCTTGCTGAAGATCCAAGTTTAGTTCCCAGCACCATACTGGATGATTCCAGGAGATATGACACCCTCTTCTTGTCTCCACAAGCACCTGCACTCATGAGCATATACATGCACACATACACATACACAAATAATTGCAACTAAAAATGATATTAAAAGAAAAACATGACAATGGAGAGAAGTTATTCCATGTTGAAACACAGTGATTATATCTGTATGTATGGACCAGGGAGTCCTAAATACATGAAGCAAAAAGTGGCAGAAGTGAGAAGATAACACTAGAGATCCTACAGACATTAAGGAGATCATATGAGCTCAGCCAGTAAAGGCACTGGCCAGAAGTTCGACAACCTGAGCTCAATTCCTGGGACCCACCCATTCACATGGAGAAAAGAGAGCGCCTACCTCAGCAAGAACCTGCCTATCCTCTGACCTCCCTTGTATACTAGTTACAAGTGATTATGCACAAATACCAAATAAACATAAAAAGTTTTCGAAAGAAGTTACCAAGGGAAAACTAGGAATAACTCCATGTCTATAAATCCAATAATTTGGATGACTAATCCCCTTAAAGACATGAATCACTAAACATTCATTCAAGAAAAAAAAACAAGTGGCCTAACTAGCTTCATATTTATAAAAACAATTTTGTTTTTAAAAACTTCCCTACAAAGGAGACTCTGAGTAAGATGGTTTCTGGTTAATCTTAGCAAACCTTTAAAGGAAAAGACCTGGATCCAACACAAATAAAGGAGATATACTTCCCAATTTATTTTTTAAAAGTCAGTATTGCTCTTGTAAGTCAGACAATAATATTTCCAGAAAAGAAAAATCATTCATGAAGAACCCTTACAAGTATATATGCAAAAGCTTAAACAAAATCTTAGCAAGTTGTACCCAGAAATACAGGGGGGAAAAAACCTTTATAATTGAAAGAAGTTTATCCAGAAATACAAGGCTGCTTCTATATTTGAAAGTCATGTTAATAAAACAGTACAGAAAGAGACCCACATAAATATGACCCGCCGTTTTTCTTTAGAACAGGGCAAAGACAAGTTAATGAAGGAAAGTATCTATTTTTTTAATGCTGTGGAAACAAATATATAAGACCAACAAATTTGTAAGATCTGTGTAAAACCAACAAATTTCAAATCATACACTGTATCTTATACAAAATTATCTCAAAATGGACGCAGTGTGAAACATAATCTAGGAGTTAGGGAAACAGTCCATAAAGTAAAAGTGTTTGCTGCACAAGCACAAAGACCTGAGTTAAAATCCCCAATACCTAAATAAAAAGCAGGGTATGACCACAAGTTCCTATAGCCACAGGCTATGAGAGAATGGAGACAAGATTACTGGGACTTGCTGAATGCCAGAGCAACTCAGAGCTCAGTGAGAAACCCTGTTCCAAGGAAATAAGGCAGAGAATCATAGAGTATTCAATGATAGGGCATTCAATGTCCCCCAAGTGTGCATATGTACACACACACACACACACACACACACACACACCCCATTTTTTTAGACAGAGAAAGAAGAGCAACATTATCACTGGTAAGAATGTGGAGCAACTGGAGAACTGGAGCTCTCATACACTGCTGCTGGGAGCTGAGCTTGCTAGAGTGACTGGAAGACCAATCATCTATACAGGGAGCAGAGCATATCTATACACACTCTGGTTTTATACCTTGGCATTTGATGATCACATGAAAGACAAATGCCCACAGCAGCACAATTTTGCAGCACAACAGCCATGAACAACCAAACACCTATGTCACTAGAATGCACGGTCCGTGGCATGATCACAGAATAAATTGTTATATAGTGAAGAGAGGAAACAAATGAGTGCTGTGCACAGGACATTGGGAAATGTCAATTCATAACAATGAATGAAAAAAAACACACACCAAGAAAATAAACCACACACATCCATTCACATAAAGTTAGAACAAAAGCTAGTCTGTAGTGTTCACAATGTTTGGCCTGGGGAGGAAGGAAGCAAAGACTGGATTGGCATAAAGGAACTTCTAGGAAGTGGGTAAGGGTCTGTTCCTGACTTGGTGGCTACCGGGTCTGTGCACTTGAGCCATGTGGGTAGAATTTTCTCATTCTTTATATAGGTTTTTCGAGACAGGGTTTCGCTGTAGTTTTAGAGCCTGTCCTGGAACTAGCTCTTGTAGACCAGGCTGGCCTCAAACTCACAGAGATCCGCCTGCCTCTGCCTCCTGAGTGCTGGGATTAAAGGCGTGCACCACCACCACTTGGCTCAGTTTCATATTTTAAAATATATACTTTAAATTATACATGTCTATTTGTAAACATGCATGTGCCATTGCACACATGCATGTGGAAGTCAGAGGACAACTTGTGGGACTCAGCTCTCTTCTACCATGTAAATTCCTAGGGATTGGACTCAGGTCATCAAATTTGATAAAACAGTCCCTTACCCACTGAGGCATCTCACTAGCCCCAATATACATATTTTAAGCTTTTTAAAAAAAAAGATAAATTAATGAGGTTCCATTTCCACATATGGGATGGCACCTCTAGCATAGCGAGGCGACTTGATTAACCTCCTGCTTGCTCCTGTGTTCTCAACTAATATCATAGCTTTATTCTTAAAAAAAAAGATTTTTAAAAATTACATTGATTGTGCGTGTGTATTTGTGCCACAGCGGAATGTAAGAGTAAAACTTTTAGGAGTCAGTTCTCTCCTACCATGTGGGTCTCAGAGGTCAAATTCATGATGTTGGGCTGGTGGCAATTATCTGTACTTGCCAGCTCTATGGCCTCCTTTGTGACATCCCAACCACACTGCTCTTAATAGCTCTCACACATGCCAAGCTTGTCCTTGTCCCCTGGGGCTCTGTAATATTCCTTTATCACATCTCTTTGGGCGGCTTCTTTCTAATCCTTCACTTCTCCCTTTAAATATCACTTTAGAACAGCTTTCCTGACCCTCTGATTGAAGGCAGTCTTGCCAGTCTACTCCACAGCCACTCTGTTCCAGGAATGGGCTAGTCTTTTCTACAGTGGACTGGAAAGTAAGTATCCCACCCTTCAGAGGCCTGATGAACTCTGTCACGAGGACTCGGCATTTTCATGCTATGGGGAAGCATCTATGGAAGGTGGGAAATGGTGGACATGGCTGTGTTCCAATAGAATATCATCAACGAATACTAATGAGTTTCCTCTCATTTCATATGTCATAAAATAGTCTTCTTTTGGTTCTGCCCAAAGCATTTAAAAATAGATTAAAAAATTAGGCATCCAGGCTAGATTTGGCCCATGACCAGTCTCTATTATGTCACACTGTTCTAAACCTTTTCTTATTAGCCCAAGGGTGATGTGGGATGCCCTTCTTTATGCTGTGAATAGGTTTTATTATAGTTGGTTAATAAAGAAGCTGATTTGGTCAATATTCAGGCAGAATAGAGCCAGGCAGGAATTTCAAGCAAAGATAAAGGTAAAAGGAAGGCAGAGTCAGAGAGACGACAACAGCTGTTGAAGGAGTTAGATGCCAGAGTATTACCAGTAAGTCACTGGACACGTGGTGATGCACATATTATTAGAAATGGGTTAATTTATATGTAGATCTAGCCAGTAAGTAGTCTGAGCCACCAGTCAAACAGTCTGATGATGTGGGATTCCCCTCTGTATGCTGTGAATATGTTTTATTACCATTGGTTAATAAAGAAGCTGCTTTGGCCTATGGCAGGGCAGAATAGAGTAAGGTGGAATGCCAAACAGATAGAGGAGGAAAGAAGGCAGAGTCAGAGAGATGCCATATAGCTGCCAAGGGAGACAGATGCTGTTCAGAACCTTACCAGTAAACCAGGAGCCTCATGGTAAAATATAAAATAATGTAAATGGGTTAATTTAAGATACAAGAGCTAGCTAATGATATGCTTAAGTGATTGGCCAAGCAGTGTTTTAATTAATATAGTTTCTGTGTGATTATTTCCAGTCTGGGTGGCTGGAAAATGAACAGCAGTCTCCGTCTACAAATTGGCGCCCAACATGGTTATTTGAGAACTGACAGACTAAAAAGAAACCTCCAGTTATATTATGGCCATCTGGAATGACATCATTTTTGGGTCAGTGAGATGGCTTATCAGGTAAAGATGCTGTGGCTGACAACTCAGGTTCAATCTCTGGAGCTCACACAGTGGGAGAAGAAAACCAACTCCTGTGAGGTATCCTTTGATCTCTACATGTAGTCTATGGCATGTGTATACCCATATACATACATATACATAAACAATAAATAAATAAATGTTCAAAAAGTCAAAGATACCATTTAAATCCATGTGTATCTCCTACCCTTCTCAACCCCTAGAGTGGGAGCTGCAAAGGCAGGTGATGGAGGAGGGTTATCTGTCTATTGTGTTATTTTCATTGGTCAATAAAGAGACTGCCTTGGCCCTTTGATAGGACAGAAAATCAGGTAGGCGGAGTAAACAGAATAGAATGCTGGGAAGAGGGCAATGAGGCAGATGCCATGAAGCCAGCCACCAGGTCAGACATGCTGAATCTTTTCCAGTAAGCCACCACCTTGTGGTGCTACACAGATTATTAGAAATGGGTTAATCAAGATGTGAGAGTTAGCCAGTAACTAACTCTCTAGAGATAATGGGCCAGGCAGTGTTTAAATGAATACAATTTGCGTGTTGTTATTTCTGGGGCTAAGCTAGCTGTGCGGGAACCGGGCGGGATGAAAAGCAGGTCTGCCTGCAGTTCCTCACTACAGATGGCACCCAACGTGGATAACTGAATCCACAGAAAGCTTGAGAAAGCTTGGGAAAGAATAGAGTAAAGCATGTTTTGTTGGTAGCAGCAATTTCTCAGGTCTGCTCTGTTTGCTAGAGGCAAGCAAGCACTCTCATCTAAGGGAGGCTTCCTGACTCAGCTTCAGCTGCAAAACCTTGCAGCTCTTTTAAAAGGTCCTGTTACAAAACACTTAAATGGTGTTGACAAAAAGCTGAACGCATGCTTTTCGGTTTTCAGCTGTAGCAGGAAAAAAGCTGTGCCGTTTTAAAATGCCAGCTTTCTGTGCTGTCCTGCCAGGGCAATCTCTGACTCTTTCAGGCAGGCAGTCCGACTGAGTGTGGTCTGTGAGCAGAATGCTGCGGCTTGCTTGCTGACACGGACTTTGAAATGCCACAGAGTTGTGACAATAAAAATGGCTTCAGCAGTACCTCTGTCATGAGGCTGGAAAGCTAAGAAATGGCCTAGATCCAGCTGTCAAAGCCACGGTTTTAGGCTCATGTGGTCAGAAAAAAGGAGAGATATACAGTAAAGAGAGATTCAAAGATGAAGAAACCTCTAAATGGTTTATAGTGTGTTACAAATAAATGCAGGATAAAAGTTAAAGTTCTTAAAGTAAAAAGAGAGTGGTTATGTGTGGTGGTACACACCTTTAATCCCAATGCCCTGGAGGTAGAGGCATATTGACCTCTGTGACTTCAAGGGGTAGAGGTAGATTGACCTCTGTGACTTCAAGGTGTGGTAGCACACACCTTTAATCCCAATGCCTGGGAGGCAGAGACAGAAGGATCTCTGAGTTCAAGGTGTGGTAGCACACGCCTTTAATCCCAGCACTGGGGAGCAGAGACAGACAGATCTCTGAGTTCAAGGACAGCCTGGTCTACAGAGTTATTCCAGGACAAAGATATACAGAGAACCAGTCTCAAAAAGTAAAAGTAAAAATAAAAGAAATAGAGGTTAAAATAAAGCCATCATAAAGATGGAAAATACACAGAGAATCTTGATACTGTATGCTATTATGCTCTCTTTTAATTGTTTGAATGCTGAGGAAGGAGCAACAGTCGCCAAAAGACATTTGCTTATAAATGCTGCAGAATTAATCCAAGATAGATATTTTGAAAATACCTTGACTTCAGAATTTGGGTCTAAGAATATGATGCTTTGGAAAGGAGGTCCTTCTTTTGTTTTCACAGAGGATGAGACCCTGTGGATTGCTTCTATCCCAATATGGTATGATAGACCACGTCCTCCTGAAAGGTTGCTGTGAACACCCTCAAGAAATTACTTCACTCAATTGCCAACTGAGATGAACCTGGCAGACAGGTTATACCATGAAAGACCTGATTAACTGTGCCCCTATACAGCAGGAAGAAGTTTGGAGAGAAATAACTACGTCCATATTCCCAAATATTGCTTATAAATGTTCTTTTACATTTAAAGGGGGATATGATACAGAAATGAATAATTTGCATTGGTATGGATTTTAAGGTCAATTTTGTTATATGTGTATATATTTCTGATTTTGATTGTGTAATTCATTCAAAAATGCAATGTATAATTAAAAATATAGGTTGTTAATGGATAATCATCGATAATAGTCAAGCTTGTAGTAATGTTAGCCTGATTTTCTAGAAGTGCATGGATATATTTCAGATAGACATTCATATCTTTCAAAGACTACAGAACATGGCATTTAATGTTTTAATAACTTAGGATAATGAGACACGTTTGCTCCTGGCAGCACCAAGCTACTTCAAGAGGAAGATCGGCATCGAAGAGGCTCCTTATGGAGTTGGTTAGCCATTTGGGCAAGAAACTGCTCTTGCCTGGACTGTTGCATAAACTGGACACAGAGAACCCGCAGAGAGAGGACTGCTGAACTTGCCTAAAGGTGAGATGATCTTTCAGGGTTCTTGATTCATAAAAGAGTCTACGAGACATTCTGCAGGACACAGCAGATAGTGACTGAACTGCCTTTGAAATTTCCTGCTTCATGGAAATGTCTCTGGATACTATGGGCCTGAAGGCCGAAGATGGATGCCCCAACAGTACAGAGGAACTTTGGGTGACTGTCCAGGCAGCAAAATGTCTCTGTCATTTCTAGAGTTTTGAAAGTTGCTTACTTCTTGTTTACTTAGGTAATATTATATCCTTCTGGAGTCTTTGATGGAGTTGAAGAATGGATAGTCATAGTTATAGTTTTCTATTATTATGATAAAGATATAGTTATAAATATTGTGACTGTAATTCTTGATTGATAACTGTTTTGTTATATGTAATTTTAGTATGTTAAAATGAAAGCCTTCCTTTTTTGTTTAAACAGAAAAAGGGGAAATGATGGAGGAGGGTTATCTGTGTATTGTGTTATTTTCATTGGTCAATAAAGAGACTGCCTTGGCCCTTTGATAGGACAGAAAATCAGGTAGGCGGAGTAAACAGAATAGAATGCTGGGAAGAGGGCAATGAGGCAGATGCCATGAAGCCAGCCACCAGGTCAGACATGCTGAATCTTTTCCAGTAAGCCACCACCTCGTGGTGCTACACAGATTATTAGAAATGGGTTAATCAAGATGTGAGAGTTAGCCAGTAACTAACTCTCTAGAGATAATGGGCCAGACAGTGTTTAAATGAATACAATTTGCGTGTTGTTATTTCTGGGGCTAAGCTAGCTGTGCGGGAACCGGGCGGGATGAAAAGCAGGTCTGCCTGCAGTTCCTCACTACAGGCAGGGGGCTTGTGTGGATCCCACTACATTTGTACTACCCATCACATCCCCTGGCTCTATGAAAGAAATGAAGGATTAAGCCAACCTTGGTGTGACTTTGGCCTGGACTTTGTTATTCTTCTTTCGAACAGGGATCAAGGGTGTTTGTATAGACTCTTCCTTCAATGTGTCTTCAATTAAAGAATCAGGTCGGGCTGACTGGGATCGTACAAGGGTTTCTCCTTGGTATAAACTTGACTTACGGCTCCGATCAGGATAAGACCCAGATTTCAACTTGACACGACTAGCTTCTGTGTCTTCCTTCATGGTGGGATATTCTATAGTAAACAGACCTGTCAACAAGATTACTGTTGTTACTTTCCCAGACTACCACGCCACCTCTGCCCCTGTTTCTTGGCTCCTACCACCTGGACCATCAGAGTCTACTTTAGCTCATACCCACGGACCCCTCACTGACTTTTGTCCAGCCTGCCTTGCTCTGTATCTAGCACATTGCCCTAGTAAGTAGTCAGCAAGAATAAACACATCTCATTTCTAATTGTCCTGCATGATCTAGCTTCAGTCTTACTTTCCCAGATGCCCTGTATTTCACTCAGCATTTTATAGCACTCAATAGTAAGGTTAGGTACACCATGTGTTCCCTTTGCTGAGAAGAGGCTGGTTTCATCCTCCTCTTTGGTGTGTTGTGGGATTTTTGATTCTCTGTCTTGCTTTTTTACTTAGTCCAGTAGAAATTTCTGAGGCCAAAGACCTACTGCTCCTTTATTCGCCTAGCAAGCATTTATTGAATGAGTATGCTATGCATAAAGACAACTCAAGACAGGCCTTTTGCTGCTGAGAAAAGAGGGGATGGGAAGAAAAGGAGATAAGTATTCACAAGGCTAGGTAACAAGATTTTTATATATAATTTATTTAAGTTTATCTTATGTTCATTGGTGTGAAGACATCACATTTCCCTGAAACTAGAGTTACAGACAATTATGAGCTGCTGTGTGGGTGCTATGAATTGAACCCAGGTCTTCTGGAAGAGCAGCCAGTGCTCTTAATCACTGAGCCATCTCTCCAGCCCTGGTAACAAGATTTATACATAGAGCAGTGTTGAGAACCATCAGAGCAGCCATGGGAACCATCAGAATAGGAAGGGGAGCCCTACTTTGTAAGGGAAGTCAAGGAAGGCTCACAAAGGAAAGGTACAATTGAACTAAGCCTCTGATGCCAAGGAGAGATTCCTTGGGGAAGCTGTGTGGGGAGCCAGGCCCAGCCAGGAGGTAACAGTAATATTTCGTAGCACCGTGTTTCCAAGGGCTACCAGTAGAGCAGAGAGCACAGACATGAAAGCTCCTGAAGCCTGTCTGACTAGGCCCAAGAGTGCTCTGTGTCTGGCAGGGACAGTTTTGTGAAGTGATTCGATTTTTCTCTTCTTCTGTTATCCACAGAAGAGAGAAGAGCAAATGACAGTTATAAAGGATGACAGATGGTACAAGGGACAAAACAGAAAGGGCCCAGAGGTATGCACAAAGTCTATGAGCAATGGAAAAGTAACATAATTGCATGGAGACACTGAAGGCACATAGGGAGAAAGTTCAGGAATTAAAGTTAGCTCAGTTCACCAGTCCCAGCTGTGTGTCCTCAGGCAATCCCCATAGAAATACTGGTTGCCCTTACCTCTCAGGAGGCTGAAACTCAAGAGGTGAAAAGGACTGAATTTTGAGACAGGTGACCCAAGATTTAAGAGACCTTCTAGTAGGCCTACGCACCTTTCTACCCTTACCTGCTGCCAGCAACACAGAGTTCATAAACTGAGTCACAGTCTTCTGAAACCGCTTCTTGATCTCAACCAGGGCTCTGTTTATCTTTAACATCTTTTCATCCACGGTACTGATTCTGCGAACTGGCTGGAGGAAGGCAAAGGGGTTTGGGGTAGTGGTCACCTGTCCCCAGGGAGCTGTCTGCCTGTTCAGCAGGACTGACTTTGCTCTGAAGGTTAAGGGGTTGTTCCTTCTTCCTAGAATACATCTCTGTCCCTCCTGGCCCAGTCTTTCCTGAGTCAGGGCCAGCCCTGACTCAGATTCTCCCATTGTGGAGGGCCTCTCTGATTCCACTGTGTAGTACTACTGCTTGTATTGACTCTCACTGTGCTGTGTGACTGTAAGACAAGGTAGCACTTAACTAAGCAATTGGGTGCATATGTTTTGTCCTCCTAAACTGCAAGCTTCTTGGAGGTGAGGACTGTGTCTTGATGTGCTCTGATTTCATGCAGAAGTGTTCAATAAATGTTATTGCTTTATAAATAATTTGATGCAGAGAGGCTCCTCTGAAGTGTCCACTGACAGTCTCTCCTTATGGTGCATATACATCTTTTAGAATTCTTCCACCCAGCCAGCTACCAGAGTACTGGCTGTGGACAACTCATAGTTGGAAAGCTATGCTTGGCCAAGGTTACAGAGACCAGTGGGTCACCTACTGCACAAAGGCCCAGGCCTTTTACCTGGAGTTGGAATTACTCTGCTGGGTCACCTGGACTCCCTTTGGTATCCCAGAGGCCTTTGATTCAGCTTCCCTGAAATTCAACCTTTCTCTTCCCTAATCCTCAAAGTAGTCATTTCCAGTCAGCTGTGTGCCAGTCTTGTTTTCCGAGGAAGCTGCTGCATAGCCGAGTGCCTGCATGGTACTGCAAAACCATACTCAGAATCCAGAGTTCACTGCAGTCAGTCTTTCCCCGGGAAGCCCTTGTTTCCTTAGCCAGTGGCATTTGCTCTCTACTAAACATCTGCATCTACCCATTCCCAACATGTTTGCCTGGGTCTTTTCAATTTTTTCACTTCCTTTATCTCTTAACTTGGCTGGCTCCTAAGGAGCAGGATCTATGCTTTTCTGTTGCCCTCTTACATTAGTGGAAGTATGAGAAAGTTTCTTCTGTACAATTTAAGTCTCAGGTGGAGTGAGTGGGATGAGGAGTAGACAGATATTCTGGACAAGGACTAAGTTGGTCTTTTTCCCCTACAGGCAAGAACCATGTAAAGGATGGCCTCGGTTACTAGCAAAGTCCCAGCCTCCTTCTGAGCAGTTACAGCCACTGCTTCTGGGCTAATTTTATTTATTTATTTGTAATTTATATCCACCCTGGCTCCAAAAAGGATCTGAAGTGGCACTCTTGGCTAATAAAGCATTTGAGTCAAAGCATCGCCTTGCTTCCAAAGTGCTGCCTAGATAAGAAATATTTAGTGAGAAACCAGGCCTCAGGGCCATAAAAGCTGGGTCTGCCATTCTGCCTGTCGCTGTGATAGGCGGCTCTCTCTGGGATGGGTATCTGGGGAAACCATTTAACAAGCTTCCCAATGACAGAGACACTACCCTCCCCCAGTTTCAGCCTTTCTAGATGGCCATGGATTTTTATAGAACTAGAGCCATTCGAGCACACATGGTATGTTTGAAAGGACTGTGAGAATCCTAGGATGGAATTAAAGTCAGGTTGGCCTTTACACATCTCTATATTGATGGGAAAACGGGCTCAACCAGAAACGTGCCTGGAGTAAGGCCCTGTGGTCTCTTCCTAACCTGGGCTCTTTGCCAGACCCAGTACTCTGAAAGTTTTCTTGGTCCTTGAAACTTTATCAAATCCAAGGATCTAAGATGACCAGTTATTTGAACCTGGGAAGTTCATGCAAAAATAACTCGAAATGCTGAACCTGGTGTTCAGGACAAAGATTGGAAATCCTGTTGCTTGCAGAAAATGATTATATTTATTCATATATTTATGTTCATCTAGTTATAAATATACATTATAGAACATACTGTGCATTTTTTAAATACAAGCAATTACAGACAATGCTTTTTTGGCAGGATGCCTTTACTGTCACCAGTGTTTGTCATATATAATGCAGCATTTTCTGAGGCCATTTTAATGCATCGGCCTGTTTATCCCTACCTTAAATGTTCCCAAGATAGTCATGTTCTTTGAGTTATTGAGTCATTTTAGCTAACTTTTCACCCTTCTTCTGCACTGTCAGACTGTGCCTTTGTGAGCCTCTTGATGGAGATACTACCCTAGACATTTAGCATGGTCTAGTAGAAATACAATGTGAGCTAGTTTAATATTTAGCAACTACATTCAAAACATCCTAAAGTTATAATTCTAACAATATATTTGTTTTACTCAGTATATAAGAATGATCACTTAACACACAATGAAAATTTGAAATTACTGAAAAAATTTATATTAAGTCTTTGAAACATAATGTGTTTTTTGTTTTGTTTTGTTTTGTATTTTACTGAGATCTCTGATCAGTTTGCACTCATTGCACTTCAAGGGTTCAACAGCCCTGTATGACTTTTACTTGAGTCTGCCACATTGAACAGATGCTTTGGGCATCTAATTCCGGCTCACTAAGTTGTACTAAGGTAAGGCAAAATCACATTTGAATTACTTAGTTTTCCTAGGCTCAGAGTGTGCTTGCACACAAGACTTGAGAGTCATTTCATTCAGCTCTCAGGATGGTCTTTAAGTTGCTTATATCATGGCTCCCAGGAAACACTCAGAGATCATCAGACATAGTATGCATTTAACAATGATCATTAGAGTAAGAACCTGGAACCAAATGGACATGAGAGAGGAATCAACATGCAAGCGCATTCATCTCAACTCATTCGACAAGTCTACCTGCCTGCCATGTTTGCTTCCTTACTCCCTTCCTTTCTTTTTGCTGGGGATGGAACTAGCCTCCCATGTGCTAGCAACACTCTACTCTGTACTGCACTTAAGCCCACTGTAGGTATAATTATTGAAGTTGATCCAGCTTGAACTCACAGGCATCTGAGTGTCTTGATGTTTCTATGAGAGCCTTGATGAACACTGTCTCTCCTCATGTCTCAGCAGCTCCCATATGCCTGTTACATGACACTAACCAGGTTGGACTCATAATTGGTTTGTGTTCTTCTGTGCCTTAGATTGAAAGTTCTATTCACTAGAAAGTGCCTTCATTTCTGCACCTCTAGCAGCTACTGTGGCACACTACAAGTGTTAACAAATGCTTGCTGGGTTACTTGGTAAATCAATGCGAGAGAAATGCTGCTAGAATGAAAATGCAATGGGTAAAGCAGGCACGACGCTTTCTTCTGGGAAGAGCATTGTCTTCTTCATAAACTTTGGGTCTACAACGAATTCCTGTCCCATGTCTTTTGTAACTCAATGTCAGCTATCTTGGAAAGCCTGAGAGCTTATGGCATACTATGGTAATATCCCATAGCTTAAGAGCCTCTTGGCCAGATCCTTAAAATTTACCATCCCAGCAGAACATCATTGAAGGGGCAAGGGATACTATTTGTAATTTCTGTAGGCAGACAAGTGTGAATATGGACTGGCACTGGGTAAACTGCTTCTGGTCCTATAAGCCAATGCCAGCAAAGTATCATCAGGGGAATTACAGTGATCTGCCCATTCACAGGAGCTCTTGGTTATTCCAATTTTCCTTCCCATGCCAAGGGTTGCTTTTTGGACACCTCAAGGTTTGGGGATGGCATCCTCTTCATCTGCTCTATCTTTTCCATGATGCTGATTTAGCCCAGGCCACAGCTGGACCAGTGAATGGAAAGACTGAACTTGAAAAGGTTCTGTTGAATTTTATCCCCTCAATAAATAATGGGAAATACAGTCACCACCTTTCTTTGTTTGTGGGATCTATATCCTCACAGATGTGAGCATCTCCACAGATAGTTCAACCTGAAGGTGCTCAAGTCCCTTGGATAAATGGTGTGGGATTCATATCCCGTGTCTTTTAGCCGTCTCTAGATTACTTGGCATACTAGTACAGTGCAGGCCTTGCATCAGTTATTGCTCCACTGTGTTATGCAGGGAGTGAGGCACGAGCAGTTTGTGTGTGCTCAGTTCAGACACAGTACCTTTTTCTGAGAATTTTCCGTTCATAGTTGCTTAAATACGAGGATATGGAAGAGCCTTGCATAGGAGGTAGTTGGAGAAAAGTTTCAGAGCTATGATGTGGCTAGCTTTGCTGAGACACCCTGGGTCAGGGCTAGATGCCCCACCTACTTTGCTCTACTCGTCTACTTTGCCTTACCCGTTTGTCATGCACTATGCCATGGGGACAGCTTTTGGGCGACACACTGAGTGTTACCGTCTCGTTCATGGAGGTGAAGGTGACAGTGATGGAGTCCGGCCCCAAGACTGTTAGCCTCATTTGTTCATTCACCTGCAGGTAAAAAAAACAGCACACGTAAATCCCCGTTTCTTCCAAGTCTGAGGCACAAACCCTTCTTGGCTTGGAGCTGAGATTTGTAAGCTCTTTCTGGGCCTTTTGCTAGAATCTAACTTTCATGCAGAAGATGGAATAACAGTGTTCTTTGGTAGATTAGCTGAGAAAGTAAACAATGCCTTCTTTCCCTGTTTCCTTCCTTCCTTCCTTCCTTCCCACTGTTGGAAACAGCTGTGAAAGAAGCACAGGTGTCAAGCAGGTGAATCTGTCTGAATCCGTAAGCTGCCCTGGGATGTGACTACTCAAACACCAACTAATTTGAGTCTTGTTCTGTTAGCAAGCTGTTCAGTCTGTCTGAATCTCAAACCCTTTAGCATGATGTAGCCATGGGGCTACTATTCAAAGGAGGTTTTTAATGACAGGAGTGTCTTTTTAAGTCATAAATGCTCCTGCCCTCATAAAAGAACAGTGTCAGAGGATGTAGAACAGGGCAGCTTGTTTAATTGTGAAGAGTTTGCCAATTCTGAGTGTTACTCATCTGAAACCACAGAGCGTGTAGCCCTTCATCACTGTGCTCCTCCCAGTCTTCAGTGTTCTGACCTACAACATCTCTTTAACGACAAGATACCCCAGACTGTTCTGCATCAAGAGAATTCTCTGCTCTGTTCTGCTCCTCCTACTTCCACTAGTTCAGATATTGACCCAGTAGCCAGGGCTTCATTTTCTCATCACTGAGTCTCTGCCTCACACACAATGTCATCTGGATCTGGCCCATCAGTATCTGAAAGATAATAAACCATGATGTGCAAAATCTCTGGATATCTTCAGACATGCTGATATCTCTGACTTAAGAGAAACTACCCACTCCGGGTCTTCTTGAGAAACAGAATAGAGATGTCTTCAGGAACTCAAGCTTTGCCTGAGGGACCAGATTCTATTCTAGTTTTGCCTCTTAGCAATTGAATAATTTAGGGAAATCAATAATACAGTCATTCTCTAAGGGTGCTGATATAGTCTGTGGGCTAAAACATGCACAAAGTTTAACATAAGCTCCCTGGGGACGTGCCCTGCTCTATAACCTCAGTCAAGGCTCCTCTTCTGAAGAGATCATTTGATACCTGGCTTATCTGTTCTCTCCAAGTTCTTGTTCCAGGTCAGGAATAAGGTCATAGGTACCCAGAGAGCTTTTCTACTAAGTCAAATCATGATCATCTAAAACCATAAAGGTATAGTAATATATATGCAAAATATTATAACAAGTTTGTTATTCTGCATGCTAACTTAAAAATTAATTTAAAAATGCTCATATTCATTCCTGAATCCCAGGACTCTTGCAATGTCTTCATCCTCATCTATCTCTGCAGTTCATGCCTGAATGCTAGCATTCATCTGATGAAATGGTCCTGTTAAAAAAAAACACTGCCAACATCTCTAACTGTGCTAGGTCTTGCTAGTAACTGCATTAATCATTCTACTCATTCATCTGCTGGTCTTTCCTTTTCTAAAAGATGTATTATTTTTCATTGTGTGTGTTGGGGGTTATGTGTATGCGAATGCAGATGCCCACGGGGACAGAGTCTTCGGATTCCCTGGAGCTGGAGTTACAGGTCATTGTGAGCCATCCAGTGACGGTGTTAGAAACCAAAGTCAGGTCCTCTACAAGAGCAGTACACAGTCTTAAGCACTGAGTCGGTGCTCTAGCTCTGGTCTTTACTCTCATTAACCTTCCACATTGAGGCTGAACTGAGCATTCCAGCTCTCAGTCAAAAAGCTAAGCAGCTGACCCTACTTCTAGTAGAGCTAAACCAATGCCTAAAAGGTTGAACCTCCCACAGGTAACTAAATAGTTGACGAAAATGAAAACAACCCCCCTCCACCCCCCAAAAAACTACTTAGTGGCTCAGAAGAGTGAGCACAGTCAGGCAGATTTTGAAGAGCCAAACTTAAGGATGAGTATGAAAGGAACTTCTGTCTCAAAGTTCTAGCTGAGAGGTGAAAACTACCACTTTCTGGTGAAGGATGCAGAGATCAGAACATGGGCAATAGAAGTCACAGTAAAGTATACAAAGAGTTCTGGAAGGGACTGAGTCCGAGAAGAGTCTAAAATTCTATGTACAAACTTTCCCACATCTCTGGCCAGTCCCTAAACCCTGCATGTGAAGACAGTCTCAAGACAGTTCACAGAGAAATTTAAAATGCTGTGATTTGAGGTTCTGTCTATTGCTGATGCGGAAAAGTTCATAGCTTCAGTTTGACCAAGTTCTTTGCCTTTTAGAACAATCACATCCAATACCATTCACAGAAAGACACTAGAATTCTGAGATTCCACAGCGTAACAGTGGCAGTCTATAACCCAAAATTCTGTGGTAGAAGAAGGAATTAAAAATAATGAGCCATTCTCAAGGCAACAGGTCAATGACTGAAGTTGGCCATGTTTGACACAACCAGGACACTGAAATCTTTACACATTATACTCTGAGACACCTGATGCAACAATATTCAATGATGTAAGGGGAAATAAGCTTGTGAATTGTTGAAAGGGAAGCTCCCTGCAAAAGGATAATATATATAAAAAACTAAAGAGAATTCTAGAATACTGAAATTTAAACTTCTTATAAGGTTATCATAAAAGCAAAAATGAGATGACAAGGAAGTCAGAGAATTTGGAAACAGATCAAGAGAAATTACACACTTCTGAAAAGCAAAGAGAGAAAATTAGAACCACAACAAAAAGAGCTTGAAAGACCCATGGGGCAGTCAGGAATTAAAAGCATTTGCTACTCTTCCAGAGGACCAGAGTTCAGTTTCCAGAACCCATACCAGGTATCTCACAACTGCCTTTTAGGGGATTCACCATCCTTCCCTGGCCTTCAAGGGCATCTACACACATGTGGCACACAAACACACCTTAAAAGTATAATACATATAATTGGCACCTCCAAAGAAAAGAAGAAAGTCTGGGACATAGTTGTATTGTGTATTGTTTATACTTCTAGAAATGATAGAAGATTTTTCAAATTTGATTAAATGCATTTACATATACTTACAATTTAAAAGATTAAAACACAAATAAAATAGAATAAACATGACAACCATACTTTAAAAAAAAACCATCAAACTTAAGTGTCCTAGTTTGCTTTCTATTGCTGTGATAAAGACCATTTTGCCCAAAAGCAAGTTTGTGAGGAGAAGGTTTGACTTCCATGTCCCAGTTGCAACCCATCACTGAGAGAAGCTCACACAGGAACTCAAGCATGGCAGGAACAGAGACAGAAACTCAAGTAGAGGTCATGAAGGAATGCTACTTATTGACTTGTTCCTCATCACTGTTCAGCTCTCTTTATTTTAAAACATTTATTTTTATTTTATATGTATGGGTATTTTTCCTGTATGTATATCTGTGCACCATGTGTATACATTGTTCATGGAGGCCAAAAAAGGGAGGCGGATCCTCTGGAACTGGAGTTACAAATGGATGTTAACTGCCACAAGGATGCTGAAAACTGATCTTATGGGAGAGTGGCCTGTTTTTAATCACTGAGCCATCTCTCCAGGCCTTCGTCTTGCTTTCTTATACAACCTAGAACCACTTTGCCTAGAAGTAGCATTGATTACAGTGTGTTGGATTCTCCCACATTAATCATTAATAAAGAAAATGCTCCTGCCACAGACTTGCCTACAGGCCAATCTAATATGAGAGTCAATTAAAATTATCTCCCTTCCTAGATATGTCTAGGTTTGTATCAAAATGACAAAAACTAACCAGCACACCAGAAACTGAGAGAAAACCTTTAAAATGTAGCAACCAGAGAAAGCAAATTTGGGTAACTACAGATTCAGACTTCATCCTAAACTATGGAGGAAAGGTACAATGTGACACTATTTTCAAAATGTTAAAAGAAAAAAGAAAGCCAATCCAGAATCTCATATCCCATAAAAATATCCTTTAATGGCCAGGTGGTGAACGCCTTTATTCCCAGCACTCAGGAGGCAGAGGCAGGTGGATCTCTGTGAGTTCGAGGCCAGTCTGGGCTACAGAGTGAGTTCCAGAACAGGGTCCAAAGCTATACAATGTCTTGGGGGAAAAATCCCTTAACAATGACATTTTTCACATGAAAACAACAGCAAACTTGTTGCCAAAAGATCTCTATTTATAGAAATGCCAAAAAAGTTCTTCAGATTGAGAACTTCAAAGTAGCTTGGATTTGGAGGGCAAAATGAAGGGAGTTAGAAAAAGCCAGTATTTGAGTTAAAACTGGTTAAATACAGCATGCAAACTCTCCAGAGCCTGATACCTGGTGCCTGTCATCCTACTCTATGTTATCTACTTTCTTCCATAGGAAGCACATATGGATTCTTAACAGGTGCCACACCAATCCCCCAACACAAAGCCTTTAGAAGTAATGGTCATTCTTTCATTTTACTGAGAATTGTACTCCCTTCCCCACCTCTGAATCAAGCACTGTCACTCCAAGTTATAATTCATGGGCCACTTTCAATTCCAGGCAACTTCTGATCATATAGGCCTTTGCTGTGCACCTCCCAGGGGAACTAAAATATAAGGCACAGTGCTAAATAGCTGGGCATGACAGTGTACACCTGCAATCCTAGCACTCAGAAGACTGAGCAGAAAGATAAGGAGTTCAGTGCCATTCTATCTGTATTATTGCCACAGACAGGCATTACTGTGCAGCAATTTCCTCTGAACTGAAACACTGTCCTGGAGGGAGGAAGGAGGCTCCTAATACTTAGGAAATAAACAAGTTTAAAAATCCAGGAAAGCTGAAATTTAAAAGATTGTTAGGGCCCCTGCCTAAGTTATGCAAGACATAAGTTCTGGGGAGGAGACTCTGGGGTCAGCTAAGCTGTGTAGAGAGACTCTGGTACCTGTCTAGCTGCTTACAAGCTGTATAAAAAACTCCAGGGATGCATCTTTTGTGGGTTATCAAGCATGCCAGGGTTGGATGTCTGATAATGCAACTAGTTGCTTTAGAGTCAGGTTTTGTGAACATGAATATGTTCACAAGTAACTCCAATAAGCCTGACTGTGGTAGAATCATTTCTTTAGCCATGCATTTATGCGCTATGTAGGGTGAATAGACATTTGTTCACATCTTAGGAAAGTCACATAATGGGCACACACACACACATACATACATAGACACACATAAAACCCTATAAGGTCAGCAAGATGGCTCAGTGAATAAAGGTGCATGCTTCCAAGACAGACTAGGGGATTCACATGGCAGGAGAGAACAAATTCCTTGCAAAGGTGTCCCCTGACCTCTGCATGTGTTTTATGACACGCACGCACGCGCGCACACACACACACACACACACACACACACACAAAGAAATATGTGCTACATATTTATTGAGTATGTTCCTTACATAGACAAATTGCTGTCTTGCACTCTGATAGCTGAATAACAATTTTGGCCTAAAAGTTATAGAGATATAGAGACAAATGAAATAAAGCCTTACTTCTAGCCTAAGTATGCCAAATTTGATTTTGAGACACAGCTAGTTCTCTGATTAGACAAGTCCTACTTACTGAAGGTAGAATGTCTTAGCTGATACCCATAATGTTCCCTTCTGTAAATATGCTTAACCACAGTGAAATTTTCCCTCCATGATCATGAAACATAAGGTTACCTGTAAATAGACATGTAGGCAAGAAATTACAAAACTGATGTAAGCCTATAAAAACTGTAAGAAACTATAAGTGGGCAGTTGGACTTGCAGAACATGAGCTCAGCCCAAGCTAGCTAGCATAAAATGAACCCAAATTCTCCAATTCTTCAGGTATTGCTTGGTTCTTTACTAGCCAGTTTTCTACAAAATAAATGTAATAAATTTCTAAAAACCTGAAAATTAAATTATCAAAAATAACATTGTTAACTACTGTAACTGTTGCTTTGTAAAATGAATATTCCACAACAAAATGCAACAATATAAATAAAAATCAAATAGAAAAGAGGTTGCCATGAAGGGTCAGTAAAGTAGCCCACAGTTGCTACAGGCTGGAGGAAAGCAAGAGAACCTACTCTAAACCACTACTGACTGACTCAACCTCTGAAGATCATGTGGCTGCTGGGGCAGTGCAGTCTCACAGGTGCCTGCCTTTCGATGCTGAGCAGCCTGTGGAAGCCACCTCCCACCCATGATGCCCACATACCTTGTATTCCAGAGAGAGTAATGTCTCAGTCTTGTTAGTCCAGCTCCACTTATGGACTATGCAGCCCTTTTGGTCATTTGTGATTCCACCTTCCTCATCCAAAACCAAGACATATGGACTGCTGGGAGATACACAGAAGATAGAAACTACTTAGAGGCCCTGAAAGAATTCCCTCCTTACTGCAGGCTACACACAGGCAGGGCTGGGAAAGCCTGCCCTAGTCTGAAGAAATGTTTACCTGACACAAACAACCTGAGGAAGGGAAGGAAAGAATCTGAAGACTCTTGTGAGCAGCTTCACCTTTCCACCCACTGTAGTCTAGGACTCCTTACACCACCTGACGCTAGTGGGGCATCTTTGGAGAGGGGACAGGCTGAGGCAGATAATGTAGGCTCAAGCAAAACCCAAAGGATTAAAAATGAATTTTTTTCTGTAGTTCTGTAGCCTGGCACAAAGATATCAAGCACCAAAATGTGAGCTACAACATCCAAACATGAAAGTAACACCTTCCAAAAACTACTTATGAAAAGCTACACAAAGGTCAACTCTTAGCTATCAGGAGAATGTGCTGCTCTAAATCTGAACTGTCAACTTGAGTAGCTTGGATATGCCTAGATTAGTGGAGTGTGCCTCTGGGTTTATCTGTGCTTTCAGAGATGGACGGATCCTATGTGTTCTGTCCTGATCAGTAGATTAATCCTTTGATGGGTTCATAATATGCTGGCATCATTAGGAGGTAGGGAAAGACAAGAGGAGGAGGAAGCTAGTCACTAAATTGTATCTTGGGGAGGGCTGTATTTTGCTCTGATCCCTTGTAATCTCCTTTCTCTATTTCCTAAGTCACCATGAAATGAACTGCTCTAATCCATTGTGCTATAACAAACTAACACCTCTGAAACTGCAAACCAAAATAAATCTCTCCTTCAAGTTATTAATGTCAGGTACTTCACCACAGTAATGGGTAATAAATACACCACACAAGTTGTATTCACAATTTGTTTACCCACTCCTAGTGTAAGATACTTTTCCACTAAAAAATTCTCCTGGGGTGAAAACTGGGGGTGTGGCTCAATGACAGAGTGCTTGCCTAGCATTTATGAGGTTCTGGTCCTTGGCACTGGAAAACAATGGCAACAAAAACCCTGTGTATCAGTCAGGTGGTGGTGCACACCTTTAATCCAGCACTTGGGAGGTAAAGGCTGGTGGATCTCTGTGAATTTGAGGCCAGCCTGGTCTACAGAGTGAACTCTGGTACAGCCAGGGCTACACAGAGAAACCCTGACTCAAAAAACAAAAACAAAGATTAATAAACAAACAAAAAAACCACCCTGTTTATCGGACCAAGAATGGAGGGAGATCTTGGTGTTCTGGTGTACCAGTGGGAGGACTTAGAGTAGGTTCCTTCTCACTTTGTAAAGTACAACATGTACCTAGAAGCTGGGCCTCAAAGAACCACAGGTTCCTATGGGTACTGCTTCACCCTGCCTCAGCACCTCCCTAGACTCCTTAAACTAGAAACTTTTAGTCACTAATTATACACAGTACCAATTATCTCAAAGGATACTTCATGAGGTTAGATGTCCCTTGACCTACTCACCAGTTCTTTAGGTTGTAGTAAACACAGCCTTGGCCATCAGCATTGAACAGAGCCAGGAAGGTGTTAGGCATGTCATTAAAGAGGCAGGTGATGGGTTTCCCTCTGCAGCATGTGGGAATCTGAAGCATGGCGATGTTTCCGGAGGGATAGCTGGCAGACACAGTCAAGTCAAACTAACACAGCTCTCCAGGTGCTGGCTATCAGGGTCCCCGCAGAAACAAGCCTTCTTACAAAAGGATGCTTCTGTTGCGCACTGCTTCCTTCCTTCAAAGATCCTGCCTATGCTTTGCATGTGTCACAGATAATTATGGAACCCAGCCATGCCCCAGGTCCTTCCTCTCTACTACCTTCTGGGAAGTGGTCCTTTCTCCATTTCACATGTCAGGGTTTTCACAGGTCTAAATGGTACTTCATAGACTTTTAATACGAACACATGAAGGTCTTGGGTGCAGGGTGAGGAGGTCACCCCATGTTTTGTCTCATCTTACACCACCAGCGAGTGACAGGGCCAGGGGATGATCTCCAGAACCAGCAGTATTTCTAGTACTGTCAGGCTGCCTCCCCCTTGGGCCAATTTAGTGGGAAAGGACATTCTCTCTGCTCCTTCCTTATCTTGAGAGGTCTCAAGAAGCACTGGTCCTCAGAAGAGCTGTGTTGGCAGCTCCTTCTCTATACAGAACTGCAGAAGCAGTGTTCCAGGTAGGACTGTAGTGACTGGTACTGCAATCTGTCCTCCTAAATCTTTCCCACCAGCCAAATAAAAACAGAAGTGAAAAGAGGGAGGGTGACAAGCAAGTGGAAAAGACACAGAGTGACACACAGAGTGACCCACAAGATGGCACAGACCAGAAATTCTAGACCTAGATAGGTAGTCCAATGATTGAAACAAAGATTACACTAAACAAATGAAGCAGCAAGTTAAAACAATAAAAGAAAAAATAACTGTTTTGGAAAGTAAATGAGTTGAAATTATACAGATTGTACATTATAAAGGAAAAGAAGGAACTGTATGAGAACTTATGCCTGGACTTTCAGAACTTGGGACACTGAGGCAGGAGATGATTGTGAGTTCTAAGCTAACCTGAGCTACACAGTTTCAGGTCAGCCTAAACTACAATGTGAGATATTATCTTTTATTTTTAATCCAAGAAAGAATAGATCCTCAGAACCCCAGGAAAGATCATTAGAAAGTCAGGAAAGAGAGGAGACGGAGAGGAAATCTACAGAAGCAAAATATACTGAATGAAGCTGGCCATAGTTGCACATATCTTTAATCCTAGCATTTGGGAAGCAGAGGCAGGCAAAAATCTCTTGAGTTCCAGACCAGCCAGGGCTACACAGAGAGATCTTGTTTCAAAAAAAGAAAGAAGAAAGAAATTTCAAACAACTAAAACAAAAACAAAAACCAAACTGGGAAGATTCACAGCACGTGTTGATTTAAAAACTTACCACAAATCTTTAATAATTGAACCAATGTGATATGGCATAAGGATAGACACCAAAATTATAAGAGTAGATTAAAAATAGACACTTCCATCAATTTATTTTTGCCAAGCTCTCCATGACCATTCCAAGTGGAAAGAATGGTCTCTTTGACAATTGGCACTAGGACAGTAGGATACCCGTGTGCAGAGGAATGAAACAAGGCCCTTAACTCATATAAGATGTAAATATTGGCTCCAAATACCTCAAAGATTTATATTAAGAGCTTCACCTATAAAGCTGATATAAGAAAACACAGGCTAAATCTTCATGACCTTGGATTTGGCAGTGATGTCATGGATGTTGAAACCAAAAGCATGATTAATAAAATGTGGAAATTTGGACTTTATCAACATTAACAACCTTTGGGGTTAGAGGCAGAGCTCAGTGGTGGATGGAGCATGTTTGGTACATTTGAGGCCGTAGGTTCAAGTTCTAGCAAGTGCCACACCAAAACACAACCAAGGCATGAGCAAAATGCTAGAACACATACTTCTCCAAACAGAAGCAAATGTAAAGCTGCTCAACATCACTGGAATCAGGAAAGCACAAGTCAAAAACAGGGGGTTCCAGCTGATTTCTGTGAAGAATGGTGACACGAACACAGAACTGGTTCTGAGGGCTGGACCAGCAGGTTCAAATCAGCTATGGCTTGCAACCTGATGACTATGAACAAAGACCTACCATTTTTATCTGAGCTCTGTATGTAAAAACAGAGTTGGTGGCTAAAGCCACTGTTCTGAAGAAGCCAAGAGGTGAAGAAAAGCTTTCCAAACATCTTTCACTCGGGAGGGACCCAATAGCTGGCTGGTGTACCTTACTTAGCCTTTGGACACAGAGACACAGAACTTCTTTAAGATTACTGGATCCAGCTCACTCATCATGTAACCAATAGAAGTGAGGCACACAGATTGAGTAATGTGTGCAGGGTCACTGTGAGGGCTAATGTGGACTGTCAACTTCATGATATTTAGGATTACATAGGAGACAAGTCTCTGTGGGTGTCTGTGAGAGCACTTCCTCCGAGAGGGTTTTAACTGAGGTAGACCTAAATGTGAGCAGCACCATTCCATGGGCCAGGGTCCCAGGCTGGCATTCATCTCTGTTTCCTGGCTGTGACTCATGTCATCAACCACTTTGCACATCTGCCCTCATGCCTGACATGAAGGCCTATACCTTCAAACTGAGAGCCAAAATAAATTCTTCCTTCCCCAAATACCTGGTGTGGTATTTTGTCACACTGACAAGACAGGAAATGAATGTAGAGAAGAACTGAACCTGGTCTCTGTAATTCCCAAGGTGAAAACAGACTAATTGTCAAGATGCCATCACTGATGAAGTAGAAGTCGAATGTCCCTGCAGCAATGGAGAAGAGGTTTGAGATGGTTCCATATGAGGTATCCCATAATTCTGAGACAGGTAGGAACAAAGATCCATGGCAAACATTCTCTGGTCCCATTGCTAGAAATCTAACCTGTAAACACAGTGTTGAATCTGGTTAATGTAGTGAAGAGTCAGAAATAAGGGGCTAAGGAGCTCCACAACCTTCTCAAGCAATAGCTACCTTGGAAGGAGTTTGCCTCTTCTATATTGGAATGAGGAGAGGCAGGGCTGGGAGGGTGTGAAGAATGGATCCATTTATGGGCAGAGAAACAATGAAACTCCTTTGACATGGTGCTTAAATCTTTAATACCCAGTTCAGTAAAGTGGAAGTAGAACAAAGTGAGGAGGCTGTTTCTGGGCAAACTTGTTCAGTGCCATGGCCCCATGAAAGGAGCTGAGCTAACTCAGATACCCACCCTCTGCTCCAATGGTAGGAGATCTGATTACCCAGGGCCTTCCAAGTCTTCCTTCTATGCTTTTCTACTATGCAGAATGATCTTTAAGGACATAATGTTGGTATCTGAGAGAGGACCAAAACAGAGGCACAATAGCCTTTTTTCTCTTGAGGCTTTTTCACCAAATTCCTTTTGTGACAAAGAGGTCACACTGCCTCTTTGGGGCTCAGTTTCCCTGTTTCTACAACAAAGGAGCAAAACTAGATGACTCTGTGTCATGTCTCCCATCCTTGAAGTTAGTGTAACTCAGAACCTGGAATAAGTGTTTTGCCTCCAAAGGACTCAGAGTTCACATTGCCCTAAGGCTGGACATCTGGATCTGGTGTAGCTCTAGAAGATGCTGGAGAGGAAATGGGTGAGATGTGCCTGAAAGGGACAGTAAAGGGGACTTTTCAACTCCATGTTTTCCAAAAGGATCTCTCTTTTTGACCTTTATCGTCAAATTCAAATTCCTTTCCTAATTTTAAAAGACAACAATCAGACTAAAGTTGCTCCTTCTGAGGTTCTCACGAACCAGGTCTATCCAGTTCATTATTGACCCACTGTACATAATAGCTACTTGTTACATCTCTGTGAGTAGAAAAAGCAGCCAACTCAACCCACTCCAAGGCATGGCACAAACCTGAGCTTTCTGGACTGGAGTTCAAGCCCAGGCAAAAAGGCTGTTTTCTGTGGGCCGCAAGTTTCCTGCAGCTGCAGCTCACAATTTGCATGTGTGTGGATATGCACATATATCCATATTTCTAGAAAGAGGGTCTATACTGCCCATCAGATTCACAGGGGGAAATGTGTCCTCTTCTGCCACTTTTGCACCCAACATTCACATTCAACCACAACCAAGCAGACCTCAGTTGCGGTCAAACAGATGTGCAGCAAGTGGGATGAGTGCTTAGACTCTAAGCACTCGAACCTTAGAGGTGATGTGCAAGGACCACAGGGTAAAACTAGTGAATAAGGAACCGAGAAACAACCCCTACCACAACATTTAGGGACACCTCACTTTTTCTCTCAGCTGGAAATGAACTGCCCTGTCTATAGCTTTCTCTCTCCTGGTGGATGCCTTGAAGGCAAGGATCCATCTACACAGACAAGATTTTCACAGGTATAAGGAGCTTGATATACTCCTACTGATGTGAACTATACTGGACTTGTACTTAACTTTAAATTCCTTCCTCACTCCCTCCAGAGCGTGACCTGAACCACCACTTATCCCTGGAGCATCCTCACCAGGTTTCTCTAGTTGACCAAGAATCCCCATTGACTAGTTAGCTGTTTCAAGCCCTGGAGTTCTCTGGGGCTGAGTTGAGGAGAAAAACAAGCCCATCAAAAGGATATTAAATGAAGGAAGAGCCATCATAGAAAGTGTAATGCAGCTTGATTGGCTTCTTGGGCCCCTTCCACTCTTGAGAATGGCGACCCGTGTGAGCATGGTGGCTGGAAGGCTGGTTAGGAGTGGAAGCAGTAACCTGAGTCCCCGCAGTGGGAGGTTGGTGAGGGTCCCCCTTGGAGGTCAACATTAAATGAGAGGGTATCTTTGCCCTGTAGTTGCGTAAAATCATGGGGCAGGAGATATTCCTCCCTTTCCACAAGATCCTTTCGGCTTCTCTGTGGGAAGGAGATGAACGCATCTTCTAGGCGCCCGGTTCTCTCTCTTCAGAGAGGTTCTCTATAGCCCCTTCTTAGCCCAGTCCCCTTGTCCTAAAGGACACATCTTCTTCCCAGTCTTCCTCATGAGCAAAGGCAGTACTTTTAGGAGGAAGTGGGAAGGTGTCAATATGCCCTGGAAAGACCAGCTGTGTCTGACTGTCTGTCTGGACCTATGGAGTAGGGCTCTATGGAGCAAACTCTGGAGCAGCTGGAGACAGACTATTCCCTCATCCGCCCTACCCCCCTCATCTAGAATGTCATAGTACAGAGGTAAACTGGGTGGCTGTTGCCTACCTCTGCCGTGGCCATATGATCCCAGGAGACATATATAACTTAGGTATGAAAAGGATTTTAGTTTTTATGAGCTGGGCCCTTAGAAAAATGGGTTTTTGTTAGGCCTCACAGTATCCCCAAATAATATACTAGGAATCACCTATGTAGATGATATATTTTGGGGGGAGATTTTTTTGAACACTTGGAAAATTATGCCAAAAATTAGCACTTGGGGCATAAAGTCTATGAATTGCCAGGAGCCACACAAAGGACTTCCTTGGGCGAGGGAGGATGTTACAGAGGCAAAGAGCATTGAACAGGAATTGGGCTGACAGAGCTAGGCAAGCTCAGGAACTGCTTTACTTTTCTTATTATCTATAAATTGGAAGGACCATGGGCTTGTGTGTGTGTGTGTGTGTGTGTGTGTGTGTGTGTGTGTGTGTGTGTGTAGGACACAGCTGGACTGGAATGGGGGGTGCACTTACTGCTGCAACACCCATCTTATCTATCCTTGTGTCCCACTTCCTATGGATGCCATCCCCATATCTAGGCACTCACATGTGACGACACATATCCTGCAGCTTTTCCCGGGCCTCAGGGCAGGGGTCCTGGACCTGGGCCTGGAACTCAACGACAGTGCTTTCAGGAGGGGTTCGGGCTCGAGGGAGTGGGGTTGTGATCTCATCTATAGCCTTTTTGTTGCCTGTAGTTAGAGGTAAGGAGTAGAAATACGGTGGGCTTCAGAGGTGAGTTCCTGAGCAATACATTCTCTTGGGGGAGAGCTGCAGAACATGTTAGAAGACTCTTATACTCTGCAGCAATGGGGGTCATTGGCTGAACTTAGTCAGCCAATAACTAAAGGTACATCAGAGACTGAGGAACACAGTAATGAACAGTAACAACAGCAATGAAGTGGGGCTTAATGCTGATGCTTCCATAGGCCCTTGTAACCAGTTCTCTTTTACCAAGGAGGGTGAAGCATGAGAAGACAAGTCACACAGGCAGCCAGGACGGGTGAAGACTTGGCTTCAAGCTTCTCAACTTCCAGTCTTACCTCCAGTGTCTGTGGGAATCAAAGGGGCAATGTGAACCAACCCTGCCCTCCTTCACTATCCACTCCTCCCCTACCTGTCTGTCTCATTCATGCTGTCATCATAGTTGGTAGGGTGGGTGGAAGGTCCTGAGGTCTCTCTTATTCCCAGCAGGCCCCTCTCCACCATACCCTCCCCTTGGAGCTGCTTTCTCTCACCTGTTATTTGCCCTAAGGTTCTCTTCCTTTCTATGTGGGCCTTTCTCAACAGGGCAGGGGAGTCTTCTGTGGTTTTGCATCGTAGCCCCTCTAGAACACAGAACTGGAGCCTGCTAAGTTTGGGACACAAAGATCACTATTTCTCCACTGACCGTGTGGCTGAACAGAGCTGTCTTATTCACAGGCATCAGATTTGGATGCTACCTTGGTTGAAGGACTTAATTGCATGGGGGACACACACTGGAATGGAATTCAATTCTGATTGCACTGACTGGAGGTGCTGCAGCTCTGGAGGGCTTATAAGGATCTGTGTCACAGGCTGCTGAATCTCGGCGAGTTGAGTATCCTTCTAGCAGACATGAGACCTAACCATGCTACCAACTGCACAGGTTAGATGCTGATCTAGTCATTCATTTCTCCTCCCAATCCACCATCATCAAGGATAGAGGGTGTGTACTCTCCCCACCAGAGAAACAGGCACAGAGAGAGTGTGTGTGTCTGGCTGAAAACATTATTTCCTTTCTCACCTTTCTTCTTGCCTTCCTTTACTGTGGAGAGGGAGAAGCTCAGGCAGGCTGTGGAAGTCTGGTAGACCAGCTGGTAGGGCGTGTTCACTCCCATGGCAGAGATGTTCATTGGGGAGTCTAGAGAAGAAGAATGAATTTTCTTTAGAATCTCTTACAATTTTACCTAAATTACAAAAATGTAATATAGTTTTCTTGTTCAAACAAGATGGTGGGCCAGATATTGCAAAGTTACCTATAGTCATAAACCAACCAGGAAGTCTTCTGAGGAGAGACTTCTAGACATAAACGCAAGAACACAATAAGTAAGCAACATCTTAAGGCTCCCTTTACAGGTCTCTCTGCCCCAGCCTCTTCAGGGTGAAGAGTCTCTCACACTTACATAAGGAGCAGAAAGAAAGCACAGGGAAAATTCTTCAAAAGGCAAGTGCACATGTCAGTTTGGCACTAGGTGTGGACAAATCTAGGCAGTAGGGAGCAAGGGATGAGAGTGGGCACTCCCATTATCTAACGCATGGGAATCAGATGTTCTTTGAACAGCCTCTCAGTCCCACAGCATCACACTGTCTTCCGTGCCACCATCTGATACATGAGTCTTAGGTTTAAATAGAGGACAAGAATTATGTATTATAATAGAGGACAAGAATTATGTATCACCAAGTAATCCTGCCCAAGGTGTAGGCTTGTCCAACACTGACAAAGCACTGATTCTGAGCTATGACCTACAAGTTGTCTGTCCTGTGTGAAATCTCTTTCTTGGAGACAAGTTTTCCCACTGATTGGCAACAAGACTCAAGTCTTTTTCCTTCCCAAGCATGAGGCTCCTGGGGAAATTCCATTTCTTTGGGTTCATTGTACCAGTAGTCTGAGCGCCAAAGGGAAGAGCACAAATGATCTCTATAGAATATCTGCACTCTTACTTACAATCGTATATGAAACCCATGGCCTCATTCACTGGTTCTTTCCCCATAAACAGTTACGTCACTGGTTGGGCATAAAACCATGTTGGAAAACGCTCAGAAATTCATTCAACACACTCAAATTCATAAAGAAAATGGTAAACCCAACCTCATTAAGTAAACAAAGACTATAAACAGAGCCTCCACCCTGGAGGAGCAAAACAACAATCACTTTTGCTAATGCTTCAGCTATTAAAATTAAAACAGTTTTCAGCACCTTCTACTCTAGCACAAATGAGAAAAATGGGTAAGAGCTAATGGTCAATCTGTCCATGTAGAGAAAAGTCATGTAGAAAGCTGTATAGACTGTAATCCTCTGCCCCAGTAATCTCTCACCTAGGAAATTAGTCTTAACCAATGCAACAGAATGAAAAATACAGTTGCATATAGAAGTAGAAGCAAAAAGCGTGTAAAGCTAAGCTCTGAGATAAATATGGAATGTGAGTGTTGGAGTCTATCCCCACTCACATGGCACATGCTGCAAACCATACTGCCACCCAGGCAAACATCTTCAGTTGACATGTAACAGAAACTGAGAGACAATGACAATACTATCAAAACATATATGCATGAACCAAGATAACAAGAGTGTTTTCTTTTTGGATTTTTTTACTCAGCAATGTCACTGTCAAAGGAGAATAAAGGAGCAGCCCTGAGTTAGTCTGTGACAAGTCAGGAGGGCAGGTGTCATGACAGGAAGACAAGCAGAAAGCAGTCGTACTACCAGGAAAACGTCTCCTTAGCAAAGGGTATGTTTAAGGAGCCACGCCAGGCAAATTTACTAGAATGCATCCCATAAAAACACAAATTTTGCAACAAACTATCAAACTTTGAACTTAATGCATTAGGAAATCTAGTTAATTAAAATCCTAAGTCAAATGAAAGCCTTCCCAGAAGAAATAAATGGACCATTCCTTCCACTATATTTGACTATTTTGACCACCTACCTGTCCCCCTCCCCCTGCAAAAAGATCCTCAGAGCTTTTTAAAAGAGAAGACTTTCTCAGTCTAGGGAGATAGCTCAGTAGATAAAACCACTTTGAAAGCCTGATGAGCTGAGTCAATCCCCAGAACCTGTCTAACGATGAAAGAGGGGACCAAATTCTACATAGAGCTGTGCTTTTACCTCACATGTACACATCATGCACACATATACAATAGCAATCAATAAAATTTTTAAAGTGAGAGAGATAAATATCTGCGCCAAGTGTTAACCAGTGCGAGATTTCTGAGTGACTTCCATGATGGGGGAGGGGGAGCTTTTCCATGGTTCTGGCATCTTTTCCTGCTGTAAGATCTCTGTGCAGGCCTGGCTGTCCTGGAACTTCTTCATCACCTCTTAGTCCCACCACAGTTTTCAAGGACTCCCTACATTACTTTCACTAACCTCCATGAAATCCTATGCTTTTTCCTAGATCTGGAATTTTTACTATTTAACCGATTTACTCTTGATGTGTCTATCATTATCAGGTATTTAACCTCTAATCATCAGGGGAGCTTGATAAAGTCACTGACTCGGTGGCAGGGAGTAGTGAAATGGTGGCTGACTCCTCAGGCGACAGAGCACAGGTATAAGATTTGTTCTGAGGTCTAATGACAGTACTGCTAAGCATTCAAATGAACACTAGTGTATAAAACCAAACTAAAGATATAAAACATCACAGGGGGATGTTGATTGAAAAAAAATCAGAATGGATATTTGCCAAAGACATACAAATGGCCAACAATATATAAAAAGATGTTTTAAGTTATTAATCATCAGAAGACTATAAATCAAAGTCACAATAAAATATCATTTTGTGACTTTTATCAAAAATAAAAAAAACAATAGCTAGGTGGTGGTGGCACATGCCTTTAATCTCAGACTCAGGAGGCAGAGGCAGGATGATCTTTGTGAGTTTGAGGACAACCTGGTCTGTAGAGAACGTTCCAGAACAAGCCAAGGCTACACAGAAAAATCCTGTCACAAAAGCAACAAAATAATAATAATAAACAAAAATAAAAACAATAATAATGCTAATGAGGGCATGGAGGAAAGAGTTTTGTAACTGTGGTAGCACTGTAACTGAACATAACCACAATAAAGACTCTCTGAAGAGCTAAAACTGCTGTGTGGAGCAGCACAGCTGTGACCACAGCACTTGAAAATCTAAGGCGGGAAAATTACAAGGTAATGCTACATAGCAAGACCCTGTGTCAAATAAAACTTATAAATATAACTACTGTATGGCAACCCCACTTGCAGGTAATTTAAAGGAAATGAAGTCAGGACCATAAAAGAGATACTTGTATACTTGTGTTCACTGCAGCATAATTTCCAACAGTCAAATGGGATCAGCCTGAGTATCCATCAGTGGGTGAACAAATAAAAAGAATGTGATACACATACAGAGTAGGACAGTGTTTGGTCTGACAATGTAATGGAATCCTACCATTTACACCAAGATAGAGAAGTTTAGAGGGCATTATGCTAAGTGAAATAAACCAGGCACAAAAGATAAATCCTGCAAGAGCTCACTCATGTGTGAAATCTAAAACGTTCAAACTCACAGATGTAGAAAGAACAATGGTGTTTGCTGTGCATATTCAGGGTGATGTTGGTATTAGGTACAAACTTTCCTAAGTACTGGGATCAAATGAGCAACATGGCAGTGTTGTCACTTTACAGTTTAGTGCACTTGATATTTGCTAAGAAGGTCGGCAGAGCTTAGCTGTTCTCTTCAGGCACACAGGTAAAGAGGTGAAATGAAAACAGATTACAAACATTGAACTGCTGACCCGAGTGAATTGTGATATTGCAGATCTTGCTCCCTTACTTCCATATCTCCAAAGATCACCTCCTCTAATGTTTCTCCTCCTGTTCAGCCATATTTTGTGATATTCATAAAAAACATCTCTTTGCTTATATTAAACTATTAAATAAATCACCACAAACACATCCTTTCATACCTTCTTTTGCCAGATGATATTTTTTAAGAATTACCTACACTGCTGAGTTGCTTTGGGGTACAGGGTCTCATGTAGCCCAAACTGGCCTAGAACTCATTAGGTAACTGAGAATGATCTTGAACTCCTAATTCTCTTGCCTCAGGACGAGAGGTATGCATTATGTGCCCAGCTTGATTTGTTCTTTTTTGATGCTCACTATGAAACAGTATCTGCATGGACCATAATTTATTCATCACCATTGATCGACAGCTGTTTCTAATCTTTCTCCCTTTCCAAATGGTTCTGTGATAAACATTCCTGTAGGACTGCTTGTATGTAAGGACTAAGTTGTGGCCAGCAGATGGGAGCTGATTCCCATATGCCATGAACAGGTGAGCTCAGATATAAAACGTCAGAACTGACAGCAATCTGAGTCATGACTTCATTGCTACGACATATTTACCATATGTACTGAAGGGCTGGTGTGCAACAGACTGAAAATTTTAGAAGCTTGACTCTTGAGAAGCATACTCTAGAACTAGAAAGAGGAGTTACATGGTGAGTTGGGAGGTGTAGACATTTCTACCAACAAAAAATTAGGCTGCCCTCCACCAGAGGTGTGCGAGTCGTCCCTGCTAGCAGCTGGGGTCTAGGGCTCCTGCTACTCCACAGCCACCTCAGCTCTTGGGAGCTTTGGCCTTTCAACTATAGCTTTTACCTTCCTAGCACCTTCTTGTTGGCTCTGTTTGCATATTTCCCCTGCGGGAGGGTACCCACCTTTCCCCAGCTGTGCTGAACTAAAGCAGCTTTTTCCGACAGTGCCAGTCAGACAGTCAAAGGCCATCTCCTTGGCATTGAGATGGAGAAGCTGGCTGGCCTCCACAAAGCGCTTGGTGATGTCCAGAGGATTGGCACCTGCTGAAGGAATGAACAAAGACAAAGTGTTTTCTTCCTGGCAAGGATGACTCTTCCAGAAAAGACCTTTGCAAATAGCCCAGGAAATAGTGGAAGACTAGGAAGGCCCAGAAAAAGGTGGACTCATTCCTGATGTAAAGCTGAGGCGCTCCTGACATGTACACTGGATTGAGCAGAGAGCTCAGGATCCAGCAGGCAGTACTTTACTCCCAGTCTCCCTGCTTGCCTGCCCACAGCTGAGCACTGAGGCCTCCAAGAGACTTCTGTTGACACTCTCTTAGGTTTTCCCCATCCCTGGAATAATGCCCTCAGTTTGGAGGCACTGGGCTCAGAATTTTCTTGGCATTGGGTGGACCAGGCTCTTGATTCATAAATTCTACGTCTCTTCTCTCCAATGCAGCTCTTTCCACCTCTGTATCATCATCCCAAATGCTCCCTTCAGTGTCTCTAATGTCTCATTGCCAACACTGCTAACTTTTGGATGGGCACTCGAGATGGATGACTGGGAGGAAAGTGGGAGAAACAAAGAAGGCAAAAGGAGAGTACTTGGCACGGAAGAGGGAAGCATGGTTCTTGCAGCACGCCCAAGGCCACCACTCCCATTTCTAGTGCATACTTATATAGGTTAAGTATCCCTTAACCCAGGGCTTGAGCTAAAAGAGTGAGGGACTTTGAGGGAGACTGGGATTTGGGAATATCTTCCTTTACATATGGAGATATCTGGGGATGGGACTTAGACATGGAATTTTCTGATGTTTCATGTGCACCCTGTATGCAGACTGAAGATCGTCTTAAATGCGAATCACCGTGCACTGTCAGCTGTGGAATGTTCTGTGGCATTATGTGAGCATTCAACATCCTCAGACTGCAGAGTATTTTAGATTCTGGATTGTGGATGCTCAACTTATACCTGTTGGGGTATATGTTATGCATGTGCACAGATACCACACACATACAACTCATACCTGTTGGGGTAGATGTTATGCATGTGTACACACACAGACACACATGTACCTATTCAGAAACAGAGGGGAAGGGAATCTGTGAACAGCCTTACCAGAGGCAGACTCCACCATGGCCTTCATCTTCAGGGAAAGCAGCTCTGTCAGCAGGTGGATGGATTGCCGCTGGAACTTATGCAGGGTTTCTTGACCAGTGGGCACCAGTCGAGCAGAGGCAGGAGTGGGGGTCGAGGGCTTGCCCCTGCTGGAAGTTGTCAGCAGTACTGGTGGGGGTGGGGGTGGAGGGGGTGGCTTCTTCTGCAAGGGGACCTGCACTGGGATCACCTCTGTAAGCACCACTGTAGGAGTTCCAAAGCTGATCACCAGATCCTGGATTTCAGATGGGGTGGGCACTGCAGGGTCACAGATGAGTTCCTCCCAGGTGAACTCAAAGATATTCCTGATGCCTTTTGGGATGGCAATGCCTGAGTTTCGGCAGACAATGAGGAGTTTGGAGACGTGGGCCAGCAGTTTGGGGGCTGTGGCTGAGTATTGTAGGAACAGTTCTCGGTTACTTTTGCCCTGGTTCATGTTGCCTGGGCAAGCATACTGCTAGGTGGTATTGTCCATCTCAGAGGAGAGGGACCTTCAGCTGTAAAGACTCTGCGGTCTGAGAAGTGAAGTGTGTAGGGTCAGCTCTTACCTACAGAGAAGCTTTGAGAAAAGATGGAGTGTACATGCAGAACTAGCCCTCACAGGTCATCAAGCCAGCAGTTTCTGTCTCAGAAGGATAAGAAAGTTGCTTGTCCTTCTTCCATGCTAGAATAAAGTATTGTTCCCTTCCCTCATCTTCCCAGGAACAGCAATGTGGGTGAGTTAGACTGGAAAAGGCCTGCTGCCAAGGATGGGCCCAGAGAGGTTCCAGAGAGGGCCACAGAAACTGAGTACCTAGATGGACAAAAGGGACAGGACAAGGAGGAAAATCTCACCATACTTTTGTTAGTTAGCAACCTGAGGACAGAAGATCTGCCTGTGGTCTACTAAAAAAAGTTTGAAAAAAATTAAAGGATGCCATTGGTTCTTTCCAGAAACAAGGGACATGAGAGCTTCTGGTCACAAACCTGGGCTGGGTATCCGATTAATCAACATGTACAGTCTAGACCAGAGACAGAGCATGAAGGACAATGCAACCCCACAATTCAGTATCTTATAGCACAGATCACATTCCACCAAGTCTAGGACATCAACAATTGGAAAATGCACTGTTAGAAAGATACCATTGGCTGGAAGATGTAACACAACTGTGGAGATGTTATAGTGTGAAAAATGCATACCCTAACATTAGGGATTGTGGGGAGCATTTTCCTTCTTTAAAAGAGATGCTTAAGGAGTCTCAATGCTCAAATAAGCACTGGGGGGCAGGGGGTTGGGTTTAGATAACATATGAAAACATAAATCCTCTTTCAGATCTTACGCTGAACAAGAACAATGCCCAATAATGCCTGTTTATTTCTGAGGCCTTCATGAGGATGTGAACTTCTACAGGAGGGCAACACATGGGACTGCCCATCTGTAGCATTTCTAGCTTCTCCTTACCGTGCTGGCTTATCTCTACCATCTATCTGGACGCCAATCTAGTATGCTTGCAATGTCAGCCACAAGAGCAGAGGGTGGGCTGCTGGCTGCATCTGGCGAGTGCAGCTGTCCAGTCATCCCTTTCCCACTTTCCCACACAGGCAATCCTCTTCTCCTTTTCAAGCTCTGACCTTGGGGCCCACCCCACGTTCCAGGAGCATTCCAGGACAGCTCCTCGGGCACACACCTGAAGTGCTTGCAGAGGTCCATGCTCACTAGCTGTGTACAACCTGTGGTGAGGAGACTGTTCTCTCTCCTAACTTGCTGAAGAGGAACCAGAGCTCTAGACTGGGACATATCTGTCCCTAGAGTCAAAGCATGAAGACTTTTGCAAACACTATACCACTTCTCCCTGGCCTTTGATCTATCTTTGCCCATCTATCAGGAACAAAGTTCCCAAACAGCAAGAGTCCCATAGGACAAAGTTCCTAATATTCTACAGGCTTGAAGACAAAGTGGCTTCCTGTGTCTATCTGCTGATCTCTAGCACTGCCATTTCTCAGCTTCACAGACTCAGAAAATAGATTTATTCTGGAATGGTCAGTCCACAGAACAAAGACGCCACTCAGAATCTCAGGGATTAGGGCAGCAAGTCAGAGAGGTCTGACCCTAACTGTACAGGGCAGATGATGATGATATTTCTTCCCCTGTCACCCTCACCATCCCACCCTCCTTTTTTTCCTCCTCCACCTCCTCCTCTTCCTTCACTCAGGACTGAAATGAAGAAAACATGACTAAGCAATCCCTGAAATCCTTGCAATGCTAACTGTTTGGGAAACTTCTCTCCCATACTCTTAATTAGTTCCTATCACTTGATATTAATTATGAAGATATGCCATGCATATAGATAAAAGAGCAGGCAGAACTATAAACCCCACATTGTGTGCCTCAGTTTTTGTAAAATGAACATTTATGTGTTGTATATTCAGAAATGCAGCCAATATTATTGAATTTTAGAGCAGTTCATCTCCTAAACAAGTATATTTGTGATCACTCCCATTTTGCTTATCCCAAACAACTTCATCTAGCCTGTGTATATAGACTGACCTGTTTTTAAGATTTTTTAAATGATTTTAATAAGGTATAGGTATGTACATCCACATGTGGGTACATATACATTAGTGCAGGTGCCTGCAGAGGCCAGAGGCATGGGATCTCCTTGGAACTGAAGTTATAGACAAGTTGTGAGCTGCCTTTCTTGGGTGCTGTAAACTGATCTTGGGTTCACTGGAAGAGCAGCAAATGTTAACCACTGAGACTTCTCTCCAGTCCCAGATTTGCCTCTTTTTTTGAAATGTATGTTTATATACATATGTATGTGCAGATATATGTGCATGCTTGTACAAGAATGCTAAGCAGTGGTGGCACACGCCTTTAATCCCAGCACTTGGGAGGCAGAGGCATGTGGATCTCTCTGAGTTGGAGGTTAGTCTATAGAGCTAGTTCCAGGACAGGATCCAAAGTGACAGAGAAACCCTGTCTCAACCACCCACCCCCCCACACACACAAAAAAAGAAGAAGAATGTGGAGACTAGATATTGTTTCTCAAGAGTCACACACCTTGTTTCTTTTTAGACAGGGTCTCTTACTAGAACCTGGGAGTCACTTATAGGATAGACCAGATGATCAATGAGCCCCAGAAATCTGTTTCTCCCTAGCACTGGAATTACTGCACAGTAAATATAGTACTGGAGGTCAAACCCAGGCCTTCATGCTTGCACAGTCAGCAAGGTATCAATTGAGTTATCTCCTAGTAGCCCATATTTGCCTGTTCTGGACATTTAATATAAAGGGAATTATGAATTATGTGGTCCTTCCTACCCCAATTGGTACTTGATGGTTATTGGAGGAAGAAGTAATGTTTGTTTGAGAATATGGTTCCCAAGTACCAGTTGATGAACCCACACCCATGCACATAACAGAAACACTAATTGGACTTGGTGGGCATGGTGGTTTAAATGAGAAATGTCTCAGGCTCACATATTTGAACACTTGGTCCTAGATTGGTGGCACTATTCTGGGGGAAGTTTTGGGAGCCTGTAAGGAGATGCAGGCTTGCTGACTTATATCACCGGAGTTAGCCTTGAGGGTTTTTAGCCTTGCCTCACTTCCCAATCTAACTTTCTGTCTCTGCTTTGGGTGAGTAAATAAAGTTGTAAACAGTTAGCTTCCTGTTCCTGCCACCATGCCATGCCTTCTTGGACATTACAGGCTTTCCCTCTGGAACAGTGAGCCAAAGTAGTAAATTCTTGCTTCTGTAAGTTGCTTATAGTCATGGTATTTGTCACAGAAACTGGAAGGTAGTCAATATAATAGGCTTTAAAAAAAAAAAGGAAAGAAGAGACAAGAAGTTACCAGGTGAAAAGATTAGCGGATTTTGGAGGGGTAGTAGGAAAGAATGGGTGTGTGTGGATAAGGTCACAATACATTATATGCATGTATGAAATTCTCAAAGAAGAAATAAAAGCATAAATATGCGTGCTCCTTTGTGATGGTTGTTTTGTTTGCCATGATGTTTTTAAAGTTTATCTGTGATGGGCCATGCATGATGGCACATGCCTTAGTTCCAGCACTTGAGAAGCAGAGGCAGGCAGATTTCTGAGTTCAAGGCTAGCTTGGTCTACAGATCAAGTTTCAGGAAAGTCAAGGTTACAGAAAGAAACCCTGTCTCAAAGAAAAAAAAATAGTTATGACCTGGAGACATGGGTTAGCAGTTCAGAGTGACCCAGGTTCTCAGAACTCACATGGTAGCTCACAATGATCTGTAACTCCCGACCCGGGGAATCTAACGCCCCTCTAATGGCCTCTTCAGGCACTGTACACACAGTGCATAGACATACATGCATACAAAACACTCATACACAAAACAAATTTTAAAAGTCCACCCATGTAACAGCATGCACAAATACTTCATTACTTTTTGGGTTTTACTGTTGCTTGTTTGTTGAAACAGTCTCACTATAGCTCTGGTTTGCCTGAAATGATGTAGACCAGGCTGCCCTCAGTACTCCCAGAGATCCACTTGTCTCTGCCTCCTGAGTGCTGGAATTAAAGGCAGGTGTCATGGGGCTGGAGAAATGGTTCAGTGGTTAAGAGCACTGGCTGCTCTTCCAGAGGACCCAGGTTCAATTCCCACCACCAACATGGTGGATCACAACTGTCTATAACTCTGGTTCCAGATTTGAAGCCCTCCTCTGGCCTTAAGGGCACCACTCATGCAGATGGTAAATTAACATATATGAAAACAAAATACTCATACACAAAATAAAAAACACCACCAGATCTTGTTTTTCATTTTATCATTGTTGGTGCATGTGTATGAAGGTCAGAGAATAACTGTATGTAGTTGACCCTCACCTTCTAGTTTTACATGGATTCAAAGAGCTCAACTTAAGTTACCCAGGGTTGCACAAGAAGCACTTTACCCGCTGAGTCCTCTTACTAGCTCGTATATTTCTGAGGGTGGAGTGGGGTGTGTTACATGTGTGGAAGGGTACATGTGCATGTGTGTGTGTGTGTGTGTGTAAATGGAAGCTACAGGTTAGTTTTTAGTGACTTTCTTGACCATTCTCCATTTCACTTTTGTCTTTTTTTTTTTTTATGAGTGTCTTTCTCTAAAACTAGAGCTCACTGATTGGCTGGACTGGCCTTTGTCTCTCTCCACCTCCATTTACTCCTTCACCGCATGCTGGGGCTCAGAACCCAGGTCTCCAAGATTGCACAGCAGGCACTTTATTGACTGCACCATCTCTCCAGTGCTCAATGTTTATTTTTCTGAAGAACTCCAGGCTTTAGCAAAGCAACAACCCTACTTCACAGTCACCAGCAATGGTACAAAGGTCCCAATTTCTACATTCCTTGTAGACAAATCTTATCACTATTGTTTTGATTCTGGTATCATCACAGTAGGTATGAAGGTAGTGATTTGATTTACAATCCCATGTGTCTAGAGATGCTAAGCACTTTTCATATGCTTACCAGGTATTTTATATAATTGGAAACATATCTATTCAGATCTAAGAAACAATTTTAAAAGAAATGTTATTTTAATTAAATGCACAGATAACATACTACATCTCCTCAAAATTTGCCTTAAAAAGTGTCTTACTAAGTCTATCTCTAAGATGAATATGAAGCTGTTGAGTAGAGGACCTTGAGACTTACCT
Organism: Myodes glareolus; assembly: GCF_982192425.1. Classification (NCBI taxonomy): domain Eukaryota; kingdom Metazoa; phylum Chordata; class Mammalia; order Rodentia; family Cricetidae; genus Myodes; species Myodes glareolus. The sequence continues at coordinate 59,444,246 of NC_142028.1, forward strand.
GTAAAGGAGGCTGTCTTTATAGAACACACACCTTTTAGTCACTCACTGCCCTTCTCATATGTCTTGCCTGGAAGGGATGAGATAGGAGTATTCCCAGCAGTCATTTTGAACCATGAAGTTACCTTGAAGAGGGAAGCCATGAGCTAGGGGTAATTATACAGAACAATAGAACCTAGACTACTGATAATATTGTAGGACCCCATACCATCCTTTTGCCAAATTTCTCCCACATAGAAAAATGACCCTTTTGTGTTTGCTCCTAGTGTCTAAAAGCTACTTCTTCATTCACACCTCTATTCTTGCCATCAAATATTATTTCTGAGAAGTAGCCATTTTGGGTCACTCCACTCTCTTGTCTAATTTTATTCTGCCACTCACTCTTCCAGGATTGAGCTTTGGAGAACCTCAATGCCAAAAGGAAGAATGAAACGAAACTGCCTTCAATAGGAATCACACTTCAGAAGAATGTGCAAATTCTTCTGTATATCTACGTTTCTATTGTGACAAAATATCGTAACCAAGACAAGCTATGGAAGGAAGGGCTTATGGTTCCAGAGGGATCAGCATTACCATCACAATGGGGAAACATGGCAGCAGGAAGACATGGTGGTAGGAACAGCTGAGAGACCACATTTCAAACTTCAAGCAGCAAGCAGAGAGCAATCTGAAAATGGTACAAGTCTTTAAGCTCTCGAAACCTGTCTCAATGATGATATCCTCGTAAGCCACATCCCCCACCCCCAACAGTGCCATAAACTAGGGACAAAGTATTCAAATGCCTGAGAATACAGAGAATACACTGTTCAAAACTACCACATTTCACTCCCTGGCCCCCATAGTATCATGGCCATATCATAGTGCAAAATATATTTAGTACAACTTACAAAGCCCTGCAGTCTTTAGTCACAGCACTGTTTAAAAAGTTCAGTTTCACCGGAACTGGAGTGGGACTGAACCGACTACCTAGGACAGAGAGAGAACAAGCTCCACCAGGAGCAGAAGCCAGAAGCAAACCCAGTGCCAGGACACAGGTGGATCAGGATTGAGCCAGCGACCAGATCCAGAGTCAACGATCTCCACCGGAACAGATACAGGGGAGTAACTGCTGAGTGAGTGAGCCAGAGACTGTTAAGGGTCCTGATGTGAATCCGGGACCTTCAAGGGAGTAGACCTAAGACAATACCCGGGTGGGTCTGGGTGAGAGTCTATGACATCCCAGGAACTAGGCCTGAGCCAGGACCTCTGCCAGTCTGGGCATGAGTAAACCTGGGTCCTCCGAGGGAATAGGCAGGAACCAGAGATCTCAGCGGGGGTCATGCGTGAGTCTGGGACCTCAGAGAGAGTAGGCCTGATCCAGGACCTCTGTGGGTTCGGGCATTGGTCTGGGACATGAAAGGGAATAGGCAAGAACCTGGAACCCCCGCGGGTCCAAGCATGAGTCTGGGACCTGTGAGGACGTAAGCAGGTCCTCTGCGGGTTCAGGAGCACCCGAGCCTGGGACCTCTGAGGCAGTAGACCAACTGGAACCAGAAACCTTTCCAGGTCCAATTCCAACCCAGGGACTTCTACAGGAGGGAATCCAGACCAGGATTTACAGATACAGGTCAAAACCGGTAACCTAGGCCAAAATTGCCCTGAGGCAAGGAACTCCACCTTGGGCAACAAATTCCACAGGTGTGGAACAAGACACCTAGGAAAGAGAGGGCCTGAGGAAACAAGCTCCACTGGGAGCAGAAGCCAGGAGCAAATTCAGTCCTGGGAGCCATCTTTGTTTGTCACAGCCAGAACCTGGAAACAACCTAAATGCTTAAATGCCCCCCACCAACTGAAGAATGAATAAGGAAAATGTGGTACATTTACACAATGGAGTACTACACAGCAGAAAAAAATAACGACAGCTTGAATTTTGCAGGAAACTGGATGGAGCTAGGAAACATTATTTTGAGTGAGGTAATCAGACACAGAAAGACAATTATCACATGTACTCACTCATAGGTGGTTTTTAAACATAAAGCAAAGAAAGCTAGCCTACAAACCACAATCTTAGACAACAATGCAGACACTAAGAGATACTTACATAGATATAACCTACATGGGAAGTAGAAAGTAGAAAAAAGACAAGATCTCCTGAGTAAATTGGGAACATGGGGACCTTGGGGGAGTGTAACAACTGGGCAGGACAAAAACCCCCAACAAACAAACAGCCCCTCATGTTACATAATGGCGCCAACGTGGATAATTGAATCTACAGAAAGCCTGGGAATGCTTGGTAAAGACTAGAGTAAAGCATTTCAGTTTTCAGCTGTAGCAGGAAAAAAGCTGCGCTGTTTTAAAATGCTGGCTTTCTGGGCCGGCCTGCCAGGGAAAACTCTGACTCTTTCAAACAGGCAGTCGGGACTATGGATACAACGTTGCAGCTTGCTTCCTGGCAAGGACCTTGAAACGCCATATAAGCTTTTGAGTGTTGTCTTCTCCATAATCCTTACCAAATTAAAGACCCATGTGGTCAAAAAAAGAAGAGATATACAGTAAGGAGAGATTCAAAGAGTAAGAAAACCTCTAAATGGTTTACAGTGTGTTAAAAATATATGCATACTTGAAAAAAAAAGGTTTAAAGCCTTAAAAGAAAAAAAGAGAGTAGTTGGGTGTGGTGGTACACACCTTTAATCCCAGCACTGGGGAGGCAGAGACAGACAGATCTCTGGGAGTTCAAGGATAGCCTGGTTTATAGAGAGAATTCCAGGTCAAAGATATACAGAGAACCTGTCTCAAAAAGCCAAAGGATAAAAGTAAAGATAAAAGAAACAGAGGTTAAAATAAAGCTGCATAAAAAATGGAAAATATACAGAGAATCTCGATACTGTATGCTATTATGCTCTCTTTAAATCGTTTGAATGCTGAGGAAGGAGCAACAGCTGCTAAAAGATATTTGCTTATAAATACTGCAGAATTAATCCAAGATAGGTATTTTGAAAATACCTTGGCTTCAAAATTGAAGTCAAAAGGTATATTACTTTGGAGAAGAGATTTTGCTTTTGTTTCCACAGAAAATGAGAGGCTCTGGATTTATTCAGAGTTAAGAAAAATCATCTTTGACCAAGGGAGACCACCTGAGCAATCTCCAGTAGGAACAGATGGCCCAGATGTCTGAGTTCTTCATCCAGAACAGGTTCAAGACTGCTGCCTGAGATGATCAAGACTCACAAGATACTTCAGTCAGGACTTGATCATAACTCTAAATTTTCTTTAGGTCCCCATAAAATTATCAGCGCCCCCAACCAGCAGGAAGTAGCCTGGAATACTACACCCACATTCCCAAAAACATGGACTATGGATATTTTCCTTTGTTTTTTTTTTTTTAAAGGGGGGGGAAGTGGTACGGGAGAATTGTCTGTATTCTGTCAATCATGCTGTCAATCATGTTTTAAATAAATGCTGATTGACCAGGCAGGAGGTGTAGGTGGGAAACCCAGACAGGAAGTGGAAATGATGCAAGGAGAGCAGGAGGAATTCTAGGGAGGAGGAAGCTGATTCCCCCACTCCTGCCCAGATCACCGAAGCAGCAGGATGTGAGCTGCCCCAGCTGAAAAAGGTACTGAGCCACATGGCTAACATAGATCAGAAAAATGGGTTAATCAAGATGAGAGAGTTAGCTAATAAGTAGCCTGACCTAATGGGCCAATCAGCTTTATAACTTATAGAGATCTCAGTGTGATTTTTCTCTGGGACTAAACAGCTTGGGGGGTCGGGCAGGACAGAAAACCCCCAACAAGCAGGCCCGGCCCCCTCATGTTACAGGGGGGGATAGAAGGGAGAGGGGAGAGACAGGGAGGGGAGCAGAAAAAAATGTAGAGCTCAATAAATATCAATTAAAAATGTATTAAAAAATGCAAAATTTCTTCTGAGACTTAAGGCAATCTTTTTACTGTAACCTCCTATGAAATAAAAAAGCAAATTATATACATCCAAAATACAATGGCATAGACATACATTACTATTTCAAATAGGATGACTGGGGGTATAGGGAGAAAATACTAGACCAAGCAAGACCAAAACTCAGCAGGGCAAACTCCAAATCCTGTAGCTCCATGCCTAATATCAAAGAGCTTATATGGTTTCCTATCTTCAGCTCTGCTGCATGCCTCTCAGACTGGTCCCACTTCCTTTGTTCTCCCTTTGACAGATGCCTCACAACATACTGGGGTCTCCAATGCAACACAAGCTTCACTTCCACAGCTTCACACAGTGGCTTTTCAGGGCTTCCATATAGGGACTCCCCTTCAAATGCCTGACTTCGGCAGCTCTCTGAAACCACAGAGGAAGATTCCACAACTTCTTAACTAGTATATCCTTTATGACTCTAGAACCAGCACCATATAGGCAGTATTGCCAAGTTCAGCTGCCAGGTCTGGATGAACCCTGGGCCCCACTGAGTCACACTTGCTGCACTTTTGTTTACTGTTCCTTTCTAGGTTCAGAAAATTCCCTAGACCTTTTCTTTTCACAAGCTGGAAGTTTAGCTAGATAGGGTCTCTCCCTGAGGGCACTCTTCCCTTTATTTTACTATAGATCAGACCTCTCTTTAATTTCCCTATCTCTTTCAGCACAAGATTTGGCTGCAACAATTTCCTGGAGTTCTTTTTCTCTTGAAATTACATTTTATATTTCTTCCTATTCTATTTGTTCTTTTTCACTGCATAAGATTACTAACTATGCAACAGAGTCAATATGAGGAGGTCTTAATCTCCTATGGCAAAGTCCACTGCTTTTAAATTTAGTCTCAAGCAAGTTCTTAGGACAGGAGTCACAGTTTTACCAAGATAACAATCTTGCACACTTGTTAATATTGTTCCCCCCTGAAACCTATTGAATTAGGCTTCCACCATCTACATAGCTCTCAGCACTGCTGTTTTCCAAGCTCCAACTAAGGTGGCCCATTAAGGTCTGCTAACAGTGTTCGAATGCTTTTCTAGTCTAAAGCTTCAAAGTTTCCCACATTCCTCCAAAAGACAGCATGGTCAGGTCTGTCACAGCAATACCCTACTCCTGGTACCAACCTGTTACTTTTCCTTTGCTGTGAAATAACTCCATGATAAACAGCTTATGAAGGGAAGGGTTTATTTGGGTTAAAGGCTCCAGAGAGATAAGCATCACATCACAATGGGAAGCACAGCAGGTAGGCATGGGAGCAGGAACATCTTAGAGCTTCAATTTCAAACCTCAAGCCACAAGCAGACAACAAACTCAAATAGTGGCCGGAGTCTTTAAGCTCTCAAAACCCACCTCAGTGACATACCTCCTCCAATGAGGGCATAGCTCCTACCCCCCCACACAAATAGTGCCTCAAAATGGAGGCCAAGTATTCAAATGCCTAAAAATAGAGGAACATCTATCATTCAAACCACCATAACACCCAAAGAAGTGTCAAAAGAAGGCAGACCAAAAGATGTCCCTGAAGTTATGAAGGCAACAAGCAGTTCAGAGCAGGGAAAAAAACCACATGATGTTATAGCAGAGCCCTCTGAGGCAATTGGGCCTAGAGAGAGTCACAGATGAAACAGGATCATGCCTGTTAAACTAAAGCTTGTAGTTGCCGTGTATTCACACATTTCAGGCAGCACTGCCAAGGGCTCATGATGACAGAATGCATGCTCACCACTTCAGATCACAATGGAGTTGAAATGTCCCATCATTTAGTGACATCACAGTTGTCATGGCCATGACAGCACTGTGAGGCAAATTACTCCTACTTTTTGTGACACTGCTGTGAGCACACATACCACAAAACAGCAAGGCACATGTGACACGAGGCAAATTTGTGTTGAGATTTAAAAGGAAGGACACACATTCTTTCCTGTTGTGGCACTGAGCCATGAACACATTTGGGTAACAGTGCATATAACAATACACAAAGGGAAAGCAGGCTTCCTCAGGTCATCTGGTCCTGCCTTTCTACTTTCTGGCTCCCTCTGGCTTTAGTTACAGATGTCCATACAAGGAACTGGATGTAGGATGTGGTTTGTGTTGACTGTCCTGTGTACAAGCATGGCTTGTGGTGACAGAACAGAAATGCTCATCCCTGCTGCCCTCTGAGCTGCCTGGCACCTGAGGGGATATGTGGAGATATGCTAAAGAACTCTAGCAGGGAAGAAAATAGGTTGCATGGAAAAGTGCATCTTAGCACACATGGTGAGCTAGTATGCAGTCTGCTTCACCTCATGTTATGCCAAGGCTCAACATGAAACCCTGGTGATGCAGTCCTGGGGTGCCAACACTTCTAAATAACTGGCCACTCTGCAGGGACATCCACTGCAGTGTCACTAACAAGTCCCAAATGAGATGGATTTCCTGAGAGGAGAGATCAAGAATGTCTGTCCATATGACCTAGTGATGTCACGTCTCAAAGCAATGCTCAAGGCAACATTTCAAAGGCAGAGAGAAGGCTACAGTATAAGACAATTGTTAAATCAATCTGAAAGATGCCCTAGCTGGTAGCTCCTTCTTAACAAATCTGAACACTGACCTGTGTTTGTGTTTGTTACTTTAATGAACGAGGCAGTGACTGAAACCTTAAACAAAAGCTAACCAGCCCCATGGTGTTTAGTTTACATTATACACTGCACTGACCACCATTCTCTAAAAATTCAAAATAGCATCCATAGAGCTAGAGAAAATTTTTACATAAACCACATGTCCTGCATAACTCAGAATACCTGTAACCTGGGAGGCCATATAGGGAGCAGAGCCAGGTCTTTTCACAAAACTTCAAACCACAAAAACTGTGGAAGGGTGGAGAGGATGAAGCAGGTGGGGAAGGAAAAGGTGGACACCAGCTTTCAGTTCAGGGAAGCTTAACACTGACAGTGAATAAGACACAGAAGAGGATAAAGCACAGCCTAGAGAAAATGCTTGAAACCAGGCCACACTGACAAAAGCACGTAGGCTTCTGGAGTAAAGGAAAACAGGACAGTTAGAAATGGGTTTAAATTAAAAAATAAAAAGGGAGGGAAGGACCTAAAGTGATTGTTAAAAGGAAAAAAGATCCTGACTGCTCCTATTGGTGGATACTCATTTACTGTACACACACATGCGCAGCCTGGATGTAAGAAACCACTGTAAAGCACCAATGTTCTGCCAGAGGTCAGGGCTTATTTAATTTAGTTGTTTTTTTTATATTTATTTATTTATTATGTATACAATATTCTGTCTGTGTGTCTGCCTGCAGGCCAGAAGAGGGCATCAGATTTCATTTCAGATGGTTGTGAGCCACCATGTGGTTGCTGGGAATTGAACTCAGGACCTTTGGAAGAGCAGGCAATGCTCTTAACCGCTGAGCCATCTCTCCAGCCCCCTAATTTAGTTGTTTTTGAGACACATATCACTGTATAACGGTGGCTGAGTTGAAACTCACTATGTAGACTAGGGTAGTCTCAGATCTGCCTGCTTGAGAGCTAAGATCAAAGGCATGCACAGCCAACCCCAATATGGGTTCTTATGAAGACATGGTTTCACATGAGCATCTTGACTTTCCAGTTTCCCAGACATTAGCATCAACCCCACCACACTGAAGCCCTCACATGCACCACACTTGCCTACTCTTCAAACATGGAGGCAGATGCCCACAGCCTTTACCAACCACAGTCAGCATTAGTCTCCTCTCACCTTTCTAAGTCACCAAATCATTTTCAATATCATCACTCACCTTGGCTAAGCAGCATTTTATGTGATCAGTCTGACATATAACTGACTCAGCTTGCTTGCCTCACTGGCTCAAAAGGAAACTTGAACCACATATGCTGTGGCTACCCTGCTGTGTTAACTGTAAAGACCAGTACCCAACCCCGTTCCAGGTTCTAAATTCCACTGCCTCATCTGTATGTCACAACCAGGCCAGCTGAACAGCAGCCCTGGGGAATGACCCAAGTCTCTGGCAAATGTATAGCTAAGTACAGTATGCATCTCATGTATATGGATTTGAACATTCTCCTTTGGGAGTTCTGCAGGCCAGCAGAATGATTGACTGCATCAATTCAGATGAACTACACCAATGCACACAGGGCCTGGAGAGAAGTTACAATGAAAGCAAGGAACTCAAAGCAGCTTCTTCCTAAACGGTCTGCTTTGCTCTCCAGAGGCACAAATAAGATGCAGGAATGTTCTGTAGGTTTCACCATTTCCTGTCCCCAAGTAAGACACAGTCACAGAGTGTCTTAGATGTGCATCTGAAAGACAACTGACTTGCCAGTCCTTTGGTCACTAACAAGTAGACAATGCACAGGGACCACAAAACCAGTAAATGATCATTTGGAGCAGTCCTACTCAGAAGAGGTTAGCACAACAAAGGAATTACACATCAATTTCACTGATTTAAATAGAAAATGGTGGGGAAGGAGAGCCAGATAACAGAGTAAAGCTGCTTGCCTAGCAAGCCTGGAAACCTAAGTCTGAGCTGGAATTAACTCATGTAAAAGTGGAACAGAGGAACTAACTCTGTTACAAAGTCATCTGGCCTCTACATGTGTGCCATACACTCTACACACAAATATACATATAATAACATAACAATTTGAACTAAAAATTGAAGCTGGGGCTGTAGCTCAGTGGTAGTGCATTTGACAAACATGTGTAAGATAAAACCTAACATCTCAAAAAAAAAATTTTTAAATTTTCACTCAAGTCAATTATCAGAAAACTTAAATGTTTGGGACAACTTGGATATGAATTTAGTTGTTTTTTTTTTCAACTGCTTTATAACATCTAAGTACAGATAAAAAATGTTTCTGGTGAAAAATAAGTATGCAAGGTCAGTTACACTGTGGGATACAGTGTTCTTTGAGGACTTAATACGAAAAAAGAACAAAGAGGGCTTAGCAGTTATAAGTGCTTGTTATTCTTGCAGAGAACTGTTCTCAATACCCATGGAGCAGCTTCACCTGTAACTATAGTTTCAGGAGATGACACCCTCTTATGACCTGAGGGCACCAGGCATACATGGCACACATGCATACATGCAGGCACTCACACATATACACCAAACCAAAAGTGGGTGTTGTGGTGCACACACATCTTTATTCCCAGCACCAGGGAGGCAGAAGCAGACTTATCTCTGAGTTTGTGACCAGCCTAGTCTACATAGCATGTTTCAGGACAACCAGGGTTACTTAGAGACTCTGTCAAGAAAACAAAACAATACAAATAGAGTATCTATTGATGGTCCCTGTATCCTGACTATATACTGAGATGTTCTGGATATACTAAGATCAATAGAAAAATACTAATTTCACTTTTTAAATGTGGTTCTAACAAAGCTAAAATGACCTGGAGTGTAGTTCAGCTGGAGAGTCTGCTTTGCTCTCCAGAGGCACAAATAAGATGCAGGAATGTTCTGTAGGTTTCACCATTTCCTGTCCCCAAGTAAGACACAGTCACAGAGTGTCTTAGATGTACATCTGGAAGACACTGACTTGCCAGTCCTTTGGTCACTAACAAGTAGACAATGCACAGGGACCACAAAACCAGTAAATGATCATTTGGAGCAGTCCTACTCAGAAGAGGTTAGCATTACCCAAATGCAAAGAAGTCCAGCGAGGCATAAACCAGATGTGGTGGTGTATACCTATAATGCTAGTACTCTGGAGATAGAGACACAAATGGGGGATCAAAAATGCAATATTGACATTTTGGCCTCTCTTTGACTATGCACATGGTGCTCAAAGTTCTGAGAACAAGTGATGGCTGAGTGCCTCTCCTAAGTTCAGGAACATCAAGAAAGGGAACAGAGAATGTAAAAGCTAGAAGACAGAGAAGGCTGTGAAATGCCATCTTCAGGGCACAACATAGCCACTGCATACATGACAGCACATACAATCTCAGAGCAGTTTCAACTACCTTCTCAGGACCTCCAAAAGACTAGAACTGTCAAGAAGCAATCATTGACTGGTGAGGGATTCATGGGACCCTATTTCTCCTTGCTGAACAATGGCTACAATGGATTTTGGGGAAAAGTCACTGTTATTGTCCAGGTTCCAATAGACAGTACTAAACCCATGGTCTCACAGACAGTCTCAGATAAAATCAGTGGATCACAAGACAACAAAAGAATAGAATCTGAAAAAAGGACTTGTAAGAAAAAGGGGGGGAGGGTTATGGGTGAAAGGAAATAGAGAGTGGAGGGTAAAGGGAAAAGCAATGCATTATATACACACATATATGAAATTGTACGACTACAAAATCATCTCTGCTACATATCCAGTTGGAGCTGCATAAAACTGTCTACCAAAAAGAAAGAAAACCAAAAGTGACACTTTTCCTTGCTTCCCTTTGACGCCAGTACTGTTTTGGAGCAGGAAACTGAACTCTGAGGGTCTGCTGCCATCTTCTGGACACTCGCACACAAAACTGCTCCATGAGAAACAACTCTGAAGTGGATTTCATGTTTCATCTGAGGAACTGAAACAGGAAGGTAAGCTGGGCTTGTCAAAAAGCCTTATAATTGATGTGGTAAAGAAGGGATTAGAAAGTGACTTATAGAGTCTTCAAAATCCCAGAGAACATGTGACCTGCAGTTACTAGTTGTCAGTGATGAGTGGCTGTGCTTGACTACTTCTGCCCACATAAAGGTTGACTTTTTAGTTTCTGTCCTTACTTTTGGGTCTTTGGTTTATCCTGAGTTGCCTTTTAGATATGGTTTCAGGTCAAAACTCATTGCTTTGCCCTGGACAATATGTTGTGAAATGTGTTCCTTCCCATTGGATGGTCCTGGCACCCTTATTAAGAGTCAACTGCCCATGAACACCTGGCTGTATTCTACCCTACTGACCTATGTGCCTGTGTTCTTGTGTCAGTACACCATTTGTACTGTGGTAGCTTTGCAAAGTCTTGAATCAAGAAGTCTGGTCCTCCATCTTTTCTCTGGCTATTCTGGGTCCCTGGCATTTCCATTGAATTTTAGAATGCATTTGTCATTTCTGGAAAAAAAAAAAAAAGCAGCTGGGTTAGCGTTTTGATGTATATTAAGAGGTATTTGCTTGATGACATTGTGTCTAGCTTTCCCTTTGCTGTGGAGTTCAAAGGTAACTTTCTTCAACTGGGACAAGACTGGGTGCTAGAAAAAGGTGCATCAGTCTAGAGGTTAGATATACGTTGGTTAAGTCCTGGAACTGACACTTAGATGCCACATGACCTTGCACCACGTGGGTCATCACAGGACGAATAGAACACTTCTACTCATAATGCTGAGTGAGCAGAGAAAAAGCTATCAAGGAGACCCCAAAGAGTAGGTCTTCCCTCACACCTCTTTCAATTCTTTCAGGGCACTGCAGAGACTTTCCTTGAGTTGGAAAGGACCCACTGCTCCCACAAAGGCTTGGCGGCCAACTCCTGACTGCCTGTCTGCAGTTGCATGGGCTAATCCTCTGACACCGCTACTTAGTGACATCCTGTGGATTCAATAAGGATACAGGCAGGGACCTACCTAGTCTACACAATGGGGTCCAAGTCAGGCTACAGAGAGTCAAGAAGCCTCAAGCAATGGAAACACCAGGATGTACTCAAGCAATGGAAACACCAGGATGTACTAAGGCAGGAGAGAAAGACAATGCCAAAGCTCTAATTGGCAAAACTAGGAGTGCTGGTTTCTAACCAGGTTCAACAGCCTTCAGGAATGCCCAAGTAATTCAGCACAACTCCAGATGTCCAGAGAAACAGGGATATAGGCAACTGGATAATATGTTGACACAGATCAGCAATCAACTTCTCCCTCTCTGATTTGTACGTGCTCTTTCTGACCTTATGGCTTCAGATGTGACTGCTTAGTTAGCATTTCACCAGTTTCCCTTTTCCACTTTGCCTCCTACAATAGTCCCTTATTTGCCTGATGGACAGGTAAAAACTCCTGACATTGCTCCATTACCTGTCTGGGAAGTTGAATCTGTGGAACAGATACCAGCATGCTAGCATTTCTGAAAGGAAAGGAATGTAGTCCTATAAGCGAAGTCATGGGTAGGTGTGTTTGTGAAGCAGGGTTATACACTCCTCTGCAGGGTATGGACAGATGGATCAGTAGTTAACAACATTGGCTGCTCTTGTAGAGGATCAAAATTCAGTTCCCAGCACCCACATAGTGGCTCACAATTATCCATAACTCCAGTTCCAGGGTTCCAATGCACTCTTCTGACCCCTTTGGGCACCAGGCACACACGTTGTGCACACATATATAGAAAGGCAAAACATTCACACATATAAAATAACCTTAAAAAGTAACAAGTTACTCAGTATCAAATTTTAGATTAGTATTTACAGTTCTCACACCTGGAAATCCAAATGTGTTACAACTGGGTCAGCACAAAGGGGAGGAGTTAAATTCCCTCTACACCAAGCGTTAAAAATGGACGGCTAAGTAGCCAGTGAGCTCCCATGGGTAGACTCACTCCTCCCTTCTAACTAATCTGGCCCCAAGCCTGTGCATCCTAGGGAAAGGACAGGAAGGAAGACGTAAAACTCAGTCCTATCCTGACTTCTGATGACACAAATGCAATAGCATGCTTTTTAAGGTCATGTGACTTGTTTATAATAAGATATCATATCATCTAGGGTTTGGAAAGTGACTGTGGAGGCCTGTGATGGGCTTTCAGAGGCAGAAGCAGATGTGTGTGAAGAGCCAGAGCCGTGCCCCGAGTCGCTTGGTGCTGGTCCCGGTTTGCTCCATGGCTGGCTGCTCAAAGCACCAGTTCTCTTTTGACCCACAAAGTAATTCGATGGTGGGGCAAACTCAGGATCTCGATCAGCCCGGAGTTCTGACTGCTTCTTCGACCAGTACCCAAAAGAAAATTCTAGTGAAAATAAGAAAGAATATTATTAGAAACAATTATGAACCAGTCAAGTTTACTATAATTTTTCAGTTTTTTTTTTAAATTTTTCTGTTCTTATATGCATTTAAAAGCTACCACAGGCTGGGCGGTGGTGGCACATGCCTTTATTCCTGGCACTTGGGAGGCTGAGATAGGCAGATCTCTGTAAGTTTGAGGCCAGCCTGGTCTACAAAATGAGTTCCAGGACAGCCAAAGCTAAACAGTGAAACCCTGTCTCAAAAAAAAAAAAAAAAGATATTCTGTAGAGAGGCTGACATGCTCTGGACCTGCCTAAGTTGCTCATGCAACTGCCTAAAGGACACTACAATTACAGAGAACTGAAATAATCAATTATTTGCTGAAGTTGACATGGTAGGTGTTTCACATCAAAGCAGTCTGTCATTTGTTGAGTTCTGGAGGACACAGAAGGGACTCATCCGATCTGAACAGTGGCTCTTAGATTTCTCTTGTCAGCTCCAACAGCAGGAGCTAAGGTTCCACTGAGTATCTTTAAAACAGGCATAAAACACAGTCTGCTGCAGTGAAGACTGTGGTGGGCACCTTGGTGAAAACTTAGAAAGATGAGCACGCACAACAGAAGCTCAGGTAAGCTTTCAAACAAACACAAAGGATGGCTAAAGACAGATTTCCTCAGAATACCAAACCTCCATCATACTTTAAAAGCAGTTCCTGAAAAGTTACATTCCAGAACGTAAAGACACACCTAAAAATATGGGTTTAAACTTGCCAAGTAACTTTCAGAAATGTATTCATTCTGTGGACAGAATGCCTTCGCAGATGCTGGTCTTCTGTGATCACATTTTCCCCATTTCCCTGTATAAACAACTAGTGTCCAGGATAGAGACTTCCGTAAGCCTCAGGAGTACTACGACTCCCTGTGGAGCTGACGATGGAGCTCAGATGCAGAGCTCTTCCTAGCGTGTGTAAGGCCCTGGATTCATCTCTACACCATAAAAAAATAAAAATATAATCGCACCAGAATCTTACTTTGATTTAAACAAAAACTACTTTTCCAAGGGCCTCACTAGAAGTTTTCAGACCTAAAAGTTCCTCCCCACCTTTTCCGCGGTCCCACTCTCGGATGTGTGGGACTCCAGGCTTGGTGTCCTTCCGCTCCTGGATGATGACCTCTACCTTGCTGTTCTGGGCCACAGGAGGTGGAGCAGGTACAGCCTTTGGTTCTGATGGCAAAAGCACAGTAACATCTCCACCTAATTTTGTAAGGAAATAAGACCTTATTACCATGGGTTTAAAATTTAACATACTAAGCTGAGAGGTGGTGGTGCACGCCTTTAATCTCAGCACTCAAGAAACAGAGGTAGGTAGATCTCTGAGTTGAGGCCAGCCTGATCTACAGGGCAAGTTCCAGGACAAAAAACAAAAAATAAAAATTTAACATTAATTTTGAAGCAAATGCTAATGGGAGCAGCAAGCATGTCTGATTAGACAGACATTAGTATGACAATACTTATTTCTCTATGTGAGTGGGTGTGACTGCCACAGCATATGTAGGTCAGAGGACAACTTTGTGCAGTTGGTCACATCTTTACCTTGATTTTTATCACATAATATATGCAGTTATGGAAAACATCCCATGGTACCCCCCCAAATATGTAGCTTTATATTTTTGTCTATATTTTTAAATTTAAAAACTTTATTTCTTATATATGTATACAGCCAAACTTTTAAGTCTTGGTTTACTAAATTGTCATTATAAGAAGCAACTCAATGTGTCTTGTCTATTGCCTAAAAACATGAGAATGTCATTCCAAATCATTCTAGCTATAAAAACTGCTCCTGGACAGTGAGATGGCTCAGTGGGTAAGAGTGCCTGCTAAGGAAACCTGATGACCTGACTCTGAACCAAGGATCTCACAAAGAAAGCAAAAAGCAAGCTACTGAAAACTGCCCTCTAACCTCCGTACCTGTGTTTTGATTGACACATACTCACCCACACTCGCTCACACACCACATACAGTAACAAATAAGTAAATGGAAATACTTAAGAACAATAATAAAAATTGTTCCTGGTGGTACTTCAAAGGCACATGATATTTAGAGATAAAACTAAGCTGCCGATTCCTACACTGTAATCCTATTAGTGAACACCAAGAGATATAAAATTTCCCTGTGAAAGTCAGAAATTTAAGACATGAAATACCTCTATTTTCTTCTTCAGTCCCATCTTCCTTTGATTTTTTAATCTTTTTTTGTCGAAGTTTGGCAAGTCTTGCTTCTAACATAGCCTTTCGCTTTTCCTTTATGTTTTCTCGTTTTATTCTCTGATCTGTTGTCTGAACAGAACAAAAAATTATTCACTCGAAGTCAAATTCACATTTCTGTTTAAAATGATGAAATAATTCTCTTTTTTAAAAAAGTGCTAATTAATTTTAACAGCACATCTAAGCAGCTCTCCCCAAGACCCTGAAAATGGTGGCCTATGAAAAGGAATGTCCTTAGGAAGCTTAATGAGAACTCATAGAGCCCTATGGAAGCCTCCACATGGAAGAAAGCCATTCAGTTCTCTTCTGCTCCTTAATCCCTTAACACAGCTTCCTATTTCCTCACCCAGATCATCCCAAAATGCCATGTTTGAAACTAGACTTAAAACAGCAGGGCTGAGAGCTGGAATCAGTAGTTATGAATACTTTGGCTCTTGCAGAGAACCCAGATTCAGTTGCTAGCACCCACGTGGTAACTTACAACTATCCATAGTTCCAGGTCTAGGGGTTCAATGTCCTGGATAGGAGCCACATGTGCATATCGTACACATACACAGATGCAGGCAGAGCTTCACACACACAAAAATAATAATAGTAATAATAAAACAGCAAGGCTAGCAAGATGGCTCAGTGGGTAACAATTCATGCTGGAATCAACACAGAGATGGAAGACGATATCAACTCCCTAAAGTTGTACTTTGACCACCACACATGCCATGACACATACACATTATATACAGATATATTACTAGTAAGAACAAAACCTAGCAAAGTACAGTTAAAATTTTAGAGTTGAAAAACCCACAATAATTTAACAATTACCTGTATGTAACCAACAATGGCATTCTGAATATCAATTTTCAATTTACATTTTTTAAATTCTTCTCTCATACAAATATGTCCTGACTAGTTTCCCCTCCTTCCCCTTCTCCCAGCCCCCAGCCCAAATCCCCTTTCTTCCAGATCTACTTCTCTTGTGTTTCCCTTCAAAAAAAGAAGGTTCATATCCTCTTATGGATATGAACCGAACATGCCATAACAAGATGCAGTAAGACTAGGCATAAACCCTCATCAGGGCTGGGCAAGACAAACCAGTGGGAGAAAGAGGGTCCCAGAAGCAGATAAAAAATCAGATACCCCCACTCCCACAAAAACAAAACAAAACAAAAAACCAACACCAAGCTAACAACCATAATATATATGCAAAGGACCCAGTTCAGACCCATGCAGGCTCTGTGATTGCTGCTTTAGTTTCTGTGAGCCTGTATGAGTCTGGAGTGGTATTTTGTTTGTGATCTAACAAATAAGCTTGTCTGAAGATCAGAGTGCAGAGCTAAACCACTAGTTGGTCACAGAGACTAGGCAGTGGTGGCACACACCTTTAATCTCAGCACTCAGAAGACAGAGGCAGACAGATCTCTGTGAGTTCAAGGCCACTCTGGGCTACATGAGATTGAATCCGTCTAAAAGAGAAACAGAGATTATACGAAGGTGATTCCAGCAGTTGGAATCACATGCCTTTAATTCCAGCACGATGGAGATGGAGACAGAAGTAATATGGCTGAGTGGAGAGAGGAATATGTGGCGGGAAGAGACAAGAGCTCAGTTTAAGCCTGAGGTTTCGTAGACAGAGCATTCAGTCTGAGGATTCGTAGGGACAGAAATCGCCCCTTTGGTCTGAGGATTCTGCTTTTATGATCTTCAGCATTAACCCCTATATCTGACTCTGGGTATTTATTATTAAGACCAATTAGAATTCATGATACATGAGTCCTGCTTAGTTGATTCTGTGAACTGGGTATTCTTATGTCCTCAATCCCTCTAGCTCCCATTCTTCCTCATTGTTCCTCCCTCTCTTCCAAGGGGCTTCCTGAGCTCCAAGGGGAGGGACCTGATGGAGATCTTCAGTTTGGACTCTCTCTCTGCCCAAAGCTTGATTATGCATATCTGGATTTACTACATTTTTTAAAGCATGACCTATCAATAAGAAAGTTATTCAAACCTCTAACAAAAACCTTAAATTTAACTTATACCTGTTCACGAAGCATCTCTAAAGTTTTCATTTGCTTGTTTCTCAATTCTTTGTCTTTGGCAAAGGCAAAATATCCAACACCAAGTTGTCGGGCCTCTGAAATAATCAAAAGTATCAAAACATTAGATTTCTCTGATTAGCAAACCACATTTACAGCAAGTTCCCTAACAAACCAAAAGAGACACACAGTGATATCAGCACAAGTTTAATTTAAAAAAAAAATTGATTAAGAAAAAGCAAAAAAGTCAAATGGCTAAGTGAAAGACACATAGACAGGCTACTCGTCCCTGGCTATATCTTCTTCTCTCTGGGAAAAAATTCTTAGGCTAACAGACATGTTAGGAAGAGACCCCTAATTTCCTTAGGCTGTGGACAAAGAGGATGATTTCACCCTCTAATGCACAATCTGACTGCATCAGAGATACTGCTTTGTCAGCACCTGGCTTTGTGCTTACTGGCTAGGGACAAACAAACAAAAAAACCCACCACCACACACACACACACACACACACACACACACACACACACACAAATACCCCTCCCCCACCCAATCAACAATACCATTTTCCCGAATGTCTTCATAATGGATAGGGCCCATTGGCTTTTTCAAAGCCTCCCTTTCTTCTTCTTCCCATTGCTGGCGCTGAAGTTCTTTCCTCATGTCTTCAGATAATAAAGTTTTCTCATTAGCAGGACTAACGAAACTAGGAGAGAAACAGAAACCTATGTTCAGGTGAGTGCCATGAAACAGCAACAATTAATTACCAGACTTATAGATGAGTATGATAGGATCTTGCCTCAGCGTTCAAGACAACCAACTTCCTTTCTAGACTTGTCCTGGTTGACATATGGAAAGTGGCCTAGCCAGGAAGGATGAACCACTGGACTTCTCTGAATGGCCTCTGGCCTAGAGACATGGACATTGCTAGAGTTCCCTGTCCCAGCAGGTGGTCATGGTTTGTGCTGTGGCCTCTGTGTGTTTACTCCAGGCTTACTCACAAGATACCTAAGACAGGAAGGCTCACACAGGTCTACTCATCCCTTTCAGCAATTATAAAGTACATGACCAGAACAGAGTGCCTGCTTGGGAAGCTAAGTCAGAAGAATCATTTAAACCTAGATCAAGGCCAGCCCAGGAAATAACGTGACTCATTTCCCCGCTATTCCCCTGAAAAATGGGTTTCAGGAAAAGAAAATCAATTAATAAATAATAATGACATTCAGGTTGTTCCCTGAGCAAAGTTAGAGTGTCTGAACACGTTAATCATTACAGGCTTCAGTATATAATAGTCTTACACATTAAAGATCTTAATAGAGCAGAGCAACAAATAGTCAGAAGCCTCTCCCACGAGACAATCCCCATGGCTGTGTTCCAAACAAAGGTCACATTTTAAACTTACAGTCTTCCCTGAAGATTTTTATCCATCTCCAATAGATCTGGTAAATCCTTTCTCATGCAGCGTCGAGATCGGCCCAAAGAGTCTACATAATCCACCCTGAAAGTGAGAAGTTGGGAAGACCGTTAGTACAATGGGCAGATCACTAGGTCAGGGAGTTGGCACTTAAAGAAGCAATGCCGTTACATACCTTGTTACCAAGAACCTTGAAGCCAAGGGACCACTAACACAGAGAAAAGGCTTCTTAATTAGCAGATGACATCCAATAAGCTTTCTGTGCCCTCCACAAAACCTCAATTTTTCTATTACTGCTCTAATTCTAATTGACACATTCTTTCCAGCAATCTTAGGAGTTTCTTAATGTAAGTCATGGTAATTTTTGGACCCACTTTAATTAACAAGACAAACAATATATACCCTTCTTCCTCTTTGCCCAAAGCAGACAGTGGAGACAGGGCAAGCTGGGCACACAGTAAGGTTAAACAAAACACTGAGATTTCCTAACAACACAAAAGGTATTCATAGAAAACATCTCCTTTGTACTATGGTGCAGCAGAATTTTGTTTTTGACAGGGTTTCTCTGTGTAACTTTTGGAGCCTGTCCTGGAACTCACTCTACAGATCAGGCTGGCCTCGAACTCACAGAGATCTTCCTGCCTCTGCTTCCCGAGTGCTGGGATTAAAGGACACCACTGCCTGGCAGTGAAACAGATTTTTTATATTTGCTATCATAGGCAAGGAATCTCCCACAGTCTGTAGTAGAATGCACAACACACAATGAAGGACCTAATATATGTGTGAAGCAAGTTAGCAAAGCGATGAAGGTCAGACTCAGCTAGCTCTGCAATTTCTTTCTTCTCAAGTGATCCTGATTTCCTTGTTAGCCCATGTTTTAAAAACCAAAAACTTGGAAATCCACTCCTACAGACGACTGTCAGAAGAGATCAAACCTACAACTATATAAAGCAGCAACTTCATTTTCCTTTTTTTAAATGAATTGGGGAGGGGGGGAGAATCTAGCCAGATGGTCCATGTAATTATTTACAGTATTTTTGCAGAAAGATTTCCCACCACCTGGAATTTAATTAACAAAAAGATTTACAAGCAGTAACAATTTTGGAGCTTAATACAAAAACAAAAAAAGTGTGGGAATTGCTTGCAGTGCGTCTCACTGCACCATATGGTATCATGTGACACCTTCAATTGCCCTCCAAACTCTTCAAATTGCTGACAAATTGCTTGTAATCCTACAGATATTAATAAGAAAAATAAATAAAAGACATTAGACCATTCAAAAGAGATGAGATTTCTGCCTTGAAAAGCAATCACAGCTATTGTGTTCTGGAGCAGGCCTCCAAAACACACAAAACACCAGCAAAGGGAATACAGTAGTCAGCAATGGTTCTAGCTCATCAGCAACTGCTCACTGAACAGTCCCAGTGTAAACCTGGAGAAACTGGGTGATCCAAGGAGGGTTGAGTACTCTAGCTCTACAGGGCTCTAGGGAAACAGGAGGGGTGCATGCCACAAAACACAATTTAAGCAGATTATAAAAACAAGCAAACCGGCAAGTGTTGGCACACACCTTTAATCCCAGTACTTGGGAGGCAGAAGCAGGCATATCTCTGTGAGTCTGAGGCAAGCCTAGCCTACAGAGCAAGTTCCAGCCAGAGCTGTCACATAGAGAGACCCTGTCTTAAAAAACAAACACACAAACAAAAACCAGACAAACAAAAGTATGGCTCAGATGTTTTGCAGACAATAAGATCTAGAGTGGGTCAACTATAAATAAAGTGTAAGACCCAAAAAATAGTTCAGAAGAGGAATCAAGTACTTAGACTACAGATGATGAAGAAAGGCACAGAGAGGCTGTGTTCTCTGTGGTTCCATGTGGCATACAGCCATATGCCTACCCCCACAATAGTCTCAAAAGGTAAGAAAGTATGGACCACAATGGACACCTTCCATATTATGAACAGAAAAGTTCTCTGCCATCTACAGCAGTAAAAACATCTCTATTTATGCATAAATACTTGTCCAAAGGAGTTAGCAAAAGGCTAAGAAATCTACAAAGAGTCCTGAGCAGCTTCTAAGAAATCCCCCAGAACAAGAGCATCAGTGATATCTAAGTAATGGCAAGCTTTGCTGAATAAGTGTCTAAGTGGCATAAAAGACACCATTATGGAATTTGTACTCTGATCTATAAAAGGCTGGGTTCCTCCATCCTTTATGTATGTACAGGTAAAACTCAGGAAAATATCAATAACAGAGCTTTGCAAATATCTGCTTATGTTTCCAGAACGGAACACACTTGCTTCCATGAGGGAATTTAAGGGAAATAGTTGTGCACTGAAGCACTGCATCTCTACTTTCCATGGAAGGAAGCTAGGCCTCAGAGAAACTGCAAATTTATCAAGTCCACACAGGCAGAAGGCAGTGCTGGAACCCACGCCTCAATACCAGAAAAAAAAAAAAATGTAGTTAGAATATAGCTTACTGTGCCTACCCTGCCAGTTTCTTTTGCAGGACTCAAAAAGGACCACTTCCCAGGACCTGACATCTGAACCAGGACATGCAGGTAAAGCAGTAGCATGGTAGTAAGGGGAGCAGGATACTGATGCACTGCTCAAGGATTCGTGGGCCTGGCACCACACTGGGCACAGCAGATGCTCAGTTCTTATCTGCAGTCACTGATGTTACCGCTCCACTAGTGTGGTTAAATCTATACAACACTAGCCCAACCTAAGTTAGAGGGGATGGGTCTCAGGACACAGAAAACCCAGGCAGAGTAAGAAAAGATGATGTGATACCATCAAGCAAAATGATTCTCAAAAAGTCAAAGCAAGTCTGGGGGGCTCACACTGATCTAAGCTCCAATATTACCCACCACTCCTCGCTGGGGTCTTGGGGAGGAGGTATGTCTTTTTCAGAAAATTCTTCATCATCATCTCTCTCTTCTGCATTTCGAGACTCTCTAGTAGCACCAAGCACCTCCATTTCTTTTCGTTTGTCTATGATCTTCTGTGTGAAATCCACAAGGTACATGTCCTCCACTTCCTCATCTAGAACACAAAAATCAATTTATGGATTCTTTACATTAAAGAAAACCATAGCTGGAATTAAGAAGTGGCCCTACTGCCTGACTGTTCGTTCACCAGTCAATGCCTTCATCACGGACAATTTACAGAGACAACAGACACAAAACACCTGATAGAAAACTTTAAATAGGCCATTCATAACACAGACCATAATACTCTTTAAAAAGCTTTGAGTTTCCTGCTGTTCATCAATACATTGTGTGAGCAATAGGACCATTTAAAACAACACAGTCACTGATTTTGATGTCTAAGAGAAGCAAAACAGCATTTCTCCCTATCAAAATAGTGGACCCTTCTTGCTGTGATGTAACAGATCTTTCTAAATATATGAGTTGCATCATTTAACTCTTACACTAATGTGTGGTAGAAAGTGCTTGAAGGTCCTAATGCAGGTAAACAGTATCCTCTGAAGCTGGGGCATGGTGTGCACACCTTTAATCACAGCACTAAGTAGGCAGAGGCAAGTAGATCTGTGAGTTCAAGGTCAGCCTGATCTACATAGTGAGCTCCAGGTTCAGTAGGGTTACATGGTGAGACACTGTCTCAAATGTGTGCACACACACAACACACACACACACACACACACACACACACACACACACATCTTTTGAGTTCTTTTCACAAGTTGACATCGTTTTCAAGCAAGGCCTGGAGTTAGATTCTACAGGGATGAACTCAACATGTTTTGCTTTGTTTTCCCTAAGGCCAGAGATTGAACTACAACAGACACTGGGTTCCCTATGACCAAAGTGGTGGTGCTATCCCCCTTTACAGTGCTACACTGAAGACAACTAAGGCTCCAAGACTTAACCAGTTCAGACACACAGGTACAATAGAAGGATCAGAGGGTAGGGCTGCTGGCTTTGACAAAACCCCATGTCCATAAACACATTCCTTTTGATTGAATTATTGTATTTTCATTTTATTTTAAATTACACATATGAGGGAGAGGGGTACATGGGAGTGCTAGTGCCCTAAGAAGGCAGAATAGGACATTAGTTCTGTAGCTGGAGTTATAGGCAGTTGTGAGTACATGGGTACTGGGAACCAAACTCTGTTCTTCTGAAAGCACAGCAAGTGCTCTCAACTGTTAAGTCATCTCTCCAGTCTCTGGGTTTCTACAGTAACAATAAAAGTTTGAACCAGAGTAAAAAGAATAAAATAAGTTTTCAAAATCACATAGTATCTCAAAAGGGAAGAGGTATGTTTCTGAGAGGTGAGGTGTAGAGGTATACACCAGTGAGGCATCCTGGGAATGGCCATCTTGTTTCTTAGAATGTAGCACTGTCACCATAGCCCCCAACTTTGTAAATGATGCAGTCTGAGAAAAGGCAAATGATGGTCACACCCACTGGTGTCTTATTTGCTAGGCAAGGTAGAACTGCTGAGCTCCAGTCCTCCCCACTCTGAAGATCCACTATTACCACTCTCCTCGACAGGATCCTTTCCTCCAGCTCACCAAGTCAAAGCCCATTTTCTTCTAGAAATTTCCTGAATTCTTACTTGCTTTCTCTGCCTCCTGCCAATGGTGTGTACACTGGCCCAGAAAGTTTCTTACACAGTTGTCCAACTATGAATTCTGCTATCTCAGGGGGGTATGACAAAAGGGAATTATTACAAATTTCTAAACCAATTCAAAGCACATTGTACAACTACTAACTGAATACGCCATGAAGTCAAAATTACTTAGGGTACATAGAAATAATAAGTATGATAAAGGAAAGAGGCAAGGAAAATGGAGAAATAGAGGAAGCAAAGAGAAGAGGAAAGGGAACAAATATTCTGGAGATAAAACAAAAAGAGCAAGGGATTAGCAAAAAGAAAAATTAAAGATTTCCCAACTGGCTAAATATAAGGAGAGAACTAAAAATTAAAACTGTGAGATGAGATGACTCAGTGTGTAAGTACTTGCTGTCCAAACATCAAGACCTGAGTTTGAATCCCCAGAACCCACATCAAGCCTAGTTTGTAGCACATCCCAGTATTCCTATAGCAGCAAGATGGGAGGCAGAATAGAGCCCTCAAATTTTGCCTTAAACAAAGCAGGAGGTGAATATCAACACATAATACATACCTATGCTGTAACATGAACATGCTCACACTCACACACACTAACATACACACAATTACACATCACACACACACAAATACAGTACGGCAAAACCATGAAGTTAAAAAAAAAAAGCACATCACAGAGATAAAACTGAAAATAGAGAGACAACAGGAAAAGAGGCAGCATAACCCATACTTCGGCACACCTTATCTTTCTCATATGCATGGATGTCCGTACATGCAAGGCTGGTCTATTTAAACTGTCTCCTGGTGCTGTGGTGCTGTGCTCTCCTCCTCCACCAGATGAGGCCTGCTGTGAGGGCTGTAGAACTGGTTCCCTATACTCTCCTGTCCCTGCCTGGCACCTAGTGAACCACTGGAATATTACTGAATATTTTCTTATCTCTATGTAACCACTGAAATTAAAGTTTTGAGTTGGTTTTTTAAATTTCTCCCTCTTAGAATCATTTAAAGAGATAATATAATACTGAGGATCTGTACAAACTGTAGACAGTAAAGAAATACGAATAAACATTTGTTTACCTGGAAAGTCTCCTTTAGTCATCTTTTCATATAATTTGGCCTTTTCTTCCAATTTTTCCCTAGGAGAAAAACAGACAAGAATTAGAAATGGTCTTATAACTGTCCCTTCTGCCACTAACTTCAGCCTGACAGCTGACAGTTAACACCTCCCCTGAGGCCTGTCATGAAAAGATGGGCACAACAGGTGCTGACTGTCTACTTCATTAGTAAAAGCAGAACCAAAAGCCATACCTGATACAGAGTAACTGCTCAGTAAGTATCTGAGGAGTAAACAAATGGGATGCACTGAGTTAAGGTTCCAACAACCTAGCGGCTAAATGCAACTTAAGTTCATGTGACAAGAGAGATGTATATAAACATTCTCTATTTAGTCTGCCAAAAGGATCACCTGACTCAAGGCAAGATTCTTTGCCATAGTGTTTTTAGGTCCTGGTCATTTGTGGCTTATTATATTTCTTTATACCAATTTAATTTGTTAAAAACATGACAGTATCTATTTCAATATCACAAATAATACACTGAAGCTACATACTAAATAAGACAACAACCCGGGTATGTCAACAAAGCAGACTCGCTGCTCACATAATTTTGATGGCATTTAGCAAGTAGTAACAAGCTAAAAGGGCCAGGAAGTCTCTAATTGCCTAAAAATAGAAGCCCCAAAGAGGCCATCTGTGTCATGATCTCATTAATCACAATGGGAAATTTAACTCCTAATAGGGCAAAGAGGCTACAAAAACCCTAGGTCACAAGATTATGACAAGTTACTTAACTTTTCCTTTCTGTGTCTCAGCGCCTCCAGATTGACAGAAAAGCAAAATCTTTTTTTCTTTTTTGCTTCTCCAGATTGCCACAAAATTAACTTGATAACACAAAGTAATGTCATCTCATCTTCATTGTTATATAAGTTAGCAAGGTGGTTCCATGTGTATTCCTTTGGGTGCCCAAGTATCAGTCAGTGTACATGTAAAGACCAGAGATTGACCTTAGGTATCATTCCTTAGGAGTTAACCACCTTGTTTTTGAGACAGGGTCTCTTAGTAGGACCTGGAGATCTCTAAACAAGCTAAGCTGGCTGGACAGTAAGCCCCAGGGATCTCTACTCCCCAGCAGTGGGATTACAAATCTATCAGGTCCTCAAGCTTGTACAGCAATTATCTGACCAACTGATACATCTCCCCAGTCCAATGAAGCTGCAGAGTTCCTATCATGTACCAAAGCAGATGGCTATCATGGCAGATGTTACAACTTAGAATTCTCCAGGCACAGGAGACTACTGCCTCTTCTTTACAAAAGAATGCTAGCTAATAAGCAGAGGAAATCCATGAATAATTCAGCAGCAGCACAGCTTACTAACAATACAAACCACCCATGGAAATATAGTAATGACCAGGATACTTAGTCTCAAAGCTTCCCACCCCAGGTTACTATTAGTCACATAGGAGAAAGGGCATCTTCATAGAAGAGAATTCTACCAGACTTTTCTAAGCAAGTGATTGAACTCATTACCAATAATGATTCAAACTGGCAATTATGAATCTCTAGATAAGATTCACTGTAAAACACAAAGACTACATAGCAGTCTTAACAAAAAAACTTTAATATAACCTCATTCAGACATGGGTCATGGCAGAAAAAAAACTGACCTGAACACTTAAAAATGTCAGCAGGGTAACTGACAAAAAAAGGGAAAAAAAGTGGAGAGATCTGAGAACTATAGGCATGAATGAAATATAATTTTTAAATCCCGATTTTGTTTTCCCTGATTTTTTAAAGACAGAATTTCTCTGTGTAATAGCCCTGGTTGTCCTGGAACTCACTTTGTGAATCTTGAATTTTTACAAAACCTATTTAGGACAAAGATGTGTTGGGACAATGGTAAAATCTGAAATATGAGCACACAGCAGTATTAAATATAGTAGTATAATGTCCTTGTTCAGATAGATATATACTGAAATATTCACAGTTAAATTATCATGACACTTAAAAGTCTTCCTCTACAGGTGTGGCAGAAGGACAAAGGAAAGCAAATATGACAATATATTAATTAGTGAATTTAGGAAACAGGTATTAGAATGTTCCCTTTACCTTTCTTCAAATTATAGTCTTAGTTTGCGAGGAAAATTTTGGGGTCTCTAAATACTAATGTCCTATCACCTAACCTAGAACACACCATGGGACTCTTTTTTTAAATAAATAAATGTATTTATTTATTTTACATCCCAGTCACAGTTTCCCCTCCCTCCCCTCCTCCCAGTTCCTCTTCCTAATACCCCCTCTGTTCCCATCCCCTAATTCACTCCTTCATTTCTGTTTAGGAAAGGACAGGTGTCCTGAGAGTATCAACAAAACATGGCATATCAAGTTGCAATAAAACTATGCATCTCCCCATGTATTGAGGCTGGGTAAAGAAACCCAATATGGGGAGTAGGGTCCATGAACACTTCTCCCAGCACTTTGGAGGCAGAGGCAGGTGGATCTCTGTGAGTTCGAGGCCAGCCTGGTCTACAAGAAACCTACTAGTTCTAGGACAGGCTCCAAAGTTACAGAGAAACCTTGTCTCAAAAAAGCAAAACAAAACAAAAAAAATCAAAAAAAAATTGTTAAGCTGAAGATGTGGTTCAGTGGACAAGACCATTGGGATCCCATCCCTAGAAATGCAAGTTTTAAAAAATTGCTGATATAGGCCAGGTGGTGGTGGCCCAACCCTTTAATCCCAGCACTAGTGAGGCAGAAGTAGGTAGACCTCTAAGTTCAAGGCCAGCCTGATCTACAGAGTGAGTCCAGGGCAGGCAGGGCTATGCAGAGAAACCCTGTCTCAAAAAAATGAACAAACAAACAAGCAATCAACAACAACAACAACAAAAAATGTTGATATAGCCTTTTCTTTTTCTCAGGCTGTCAGAAAGATGTCAGATATTCAGACCGAGTGTGTTTACCAAAAGCAGTCCATGATCTTTTAAAACAAGAAGTGGTTCTATGGGCAAGGAAAAGCTCCCTAGTACTACAAGAACATCAGTCTAGGCTCAACATGCTCAAGGAGGCCATCCAAGGCACCTAAACAGACAAAAATGCCTCTTCACTGATAACATCTCTATCCGAGAGTGGATCCTGTCTGGTGTTGTGACCAAGATGAAGGTGCAGAGGACCACTGTCATCATCTAGATCTATATCTACTATATCCAAAAGTACAATTGCTTTGAGAAGCACGACAAGAACATATCTGTCTGCCTGTCCCCTTTTTGGGAACGTACAGACCAGTGACATTATCAACATGGGAAGATGTAGGCCCAACTTAAGACAGTATTCTTCAATGTGCTCAAGATCATCAAGGCTGCCAGCACCACGAAACAGAACCAGAAGTTCTGAGAGGACGCTGGCCAACTAACAGAACAAACAAAGTTATTTCCCAAATTAAAAAAATTGATATATTTAGTATGTGATAAAAGCTTAAAACAGGACCCTACTTCATCTTCTAAACTCAATTTTTTTTCTTTGTGTAAGACAACAGATATGTGTAAATTACAGCATTTTTAGGGGACAGCTGGGCCTCCACATCTAGAATCCATATCTCCAGATTCAACTACCTGGAAAGAAACAATATTCCAAAACAATGTTATTGTTGCTAATATATATTGTGCTTCTGTCTGTACATATTTTCCTTCTTGGCATTATTCCCTAAACAACACAGAATAACAACATATTTACAAAGTACTGACACCATATTAGGCATAGCAAGTAATCTAGAAAAGATTTTAGAGTATATTGAATGTTTTCACAGACCACACACACTAGTTTATCTATTTGGAGCATCTTGAGCTTTGGTATCTGAGGAAGAGTAGGATCCCAGAACCAATCAACACCCCTCAGATATCAAAGGATACTGTATTTACATTCATAAAGCATTTGCCCAGAAAGATGTCTATCAGATCTGTACATCTGGAAGAGTACCAACTAAACATTTATCTCTTGGTCTGGAAACCCCCTTTCAGGTGTAACTACCTTGCTTTGTCTAAAGTCTTCTGCTCTTCAAGCTTCTGTTCAGCATCCTTCTCTGCTCGACTGGAAACACCAGCATTCTGCTTGGTCCAGATACTTGGCTTCTGGAGAATAAGTCAAAAGAACAAAATAAAACCTCGTGATCACAAAGCAGTCTCAACTTGTGTGCATCAAAATGGAAAGAAAATCCTTGGATCTCATGAATCATCAAAGAACTACTTATTCTGACAGCTAACTTACAGCTTACAACAGATGTGACAGGCACATGATAAAGCTGGAGCTGAAGAAAACTCCTAAATCATCTAAAGAATTTCTTTCTGAACTTCACTGAGTTACTTTCTCAACTGACATTTACCCATGACTGATTACAACATCATTCAATATTCTAATGGATATGAGCAGAATACAAAGAAATATAGTAAGCAGATTATTACCTATAAAAGTCTTAAAACACTTAAAAGATTGGGCTGGAGAGATGGCTCAGAGGTTAAGAGCATTGCCTGCTCTTCCAAATGTCCTGAGTTCAATTCCCAGCAACCACATGGTGGCTCACAACCATCTGTAATGGAGTCTGGTGCCCTCTTCTGGACTGCAGCATCCACACAGACAGAATATTGTATACATAATAAATAAATAAATAAAATTTTTAAAAAACACTTAAAAATTTTCATATTTTAAGTCTATTTCTATATTTTACAGTTGTTTATCTCTATTTGGACACAAAATACATGCTAATCTTCCATGAGAATGTGAACAACCCAATTATTAATAGCATGTTAAAGAATAATATAGGAACTGGAGAGATAGGTTAGCATTCATTATGAGGGCTTACTGCTCTTGCACAGGATCTGAGTTCAGTTCCCAGCACCCATAATACTTGGCTCACAACTGCATATAACTCCAGTTCCAGGAGATTCAACACCCTTTTCTAGTTTCTGAGGGCATCTACACAAAGATGGCATATATATGCATGACATATGTATACATATAAGTACACACACAACATATATACTTAAAATAAGTCTTTTTTAAAGAATATTAAATAATCTTACTAATTTTAATATTTAATAAAGTTTATGCAAATGTTCAATTATAAGTCAGAGACTTTTTTCTTTACATTTACTTATTTACAGATAACCACTGACATTTTTCAAAAACTTATAATGCAATTCTCCCATATTTGGAATCAGTAGAGGTATTTTTACCTTATTAGTTGTCTTTGGTTTTCCAAAGACTCCAGAATCTTTTAGAAGTTTTTCTTGTTTGAATTCTTCTTGTTTTCGGAAGAGCTCAGCCTTAAGATCTACCAACTAGAATAAAACAAGAAAGTAAACAATATTTCATTCACTCTGGCAGGTGACTGGATTGCTAAGCAACTGTAATTCTCCAAAATTTTGGCTTCCTGAACATGGACAAGAAACACAAGCTTAAATATAGAACTCCACACAAAATTAAACAACATTGAGTTTCATTGTAGTTTTGCTACAAATTTAGTTCTACTCCAACTTTTACTACTCAAGGCTCTTTTTTTTTTTCTGCCAACAAAAAAGTGACATAGTAAACAAATGAAATCTACTTACAGGTATAGATAGGATCCAACTAACTTCTGAAGTACTTTCTGTTTGTGGGACACATGACCAGAAGTACAGGGTAAAGCTTTACTTTTTTTGCTTTTGTTTTTTTTTTTTTTTTTTTTTTTTTGTTCTTGTTATTGTTGCTTTGATTTGGCTTGGTTTTGGTTTTTTTGAGACAGGGTTTCTCTGTATAGCCCTGGCTGTCCTGTAACTCACTCTGTAGACCAGGCTGGCTTCAAACTCACAGAGATCCATCTGCCTCTGCCTACCAAGTGCTGAGGAGAAAAAAGGCAAGCGCCAACCCAGCCCAGGGACTTAGTTTGTTTTTAAAAGGAATCACAGGGTTTGAAAATGTGATGGGGGAGCACAGGTGAAGAGATGAGGCAGCTGGGCAAATAGTTGCACCTACCTCTCTGCTGTATTAGTCCTAACAAGAGGGAGGAAATGATGTGATGGCAAGTGGTAATACATACAGGCACCTGTAAATCAGGCACTACTGGCTGACAAGGAAAATAAAAATGACTGAGTTCAGGAGCTAAATAAAGAGATGAGTCAGCAGTTAAGAATACTTGCTGCTCTTGCAGAAGACTCAGGTTAGGTTCCCAGAACCCTCATGTGGCATACAACCATTACAACCATCTATACATAACTCTAGTTCTAGCGAATCCAATGCCCTCCTCTGGCTTTTGAAGGCACCAGGCACACATGTGTTGCACATATGAAGGTGCAGGCAGAACAGCTATAAACAAAATAAATCTTTTTTAAAAAATGATTCCTTTTTTATGTTTGGGGCAGTAGTGTTTTGCTTGCATGTGTATCTGCATGAGGGGATCAGATTCTCTGGAAAATTGTGAAAGTTGTGAGCTGCTATCTGGGTGCTAGGAATAAACTAGGGTCCTCTGGAAGAGCAGTCAGTATTCTTAACCACTCTCTGAGTTATTTCTCCAGCCCCATACCTTTTTTTTGGGGGGGGGGGGGACTGAGTTCAGTGATTTCCATTTGAAAGAAATTTATTTAAAGGTACTGCTGGTAGGAATTTTAACAGTATAAAGGAGTCTCACTCCAGGACCCAATATTCAAAATTCTTTAAAAAGGAAGGAAGGAAGGAAGGAAGGAAGGAAGGAAGGAAGGAAGGAAGGAAGGAGAAAAGTTTGCCTTTTAACTCCTCTTAAATGCATCAATTATCTAGTTATATGTTTTTCTATTCTACAACTACTTCTGGATTTAAGCTCACAAAATGACCAGTTCCTGGATTTCATCTGTATTGTAGCTTTTGAAAATGTTATCCTCTAGATAATCTGGCTTTAGTTTGGTTTTTAAAGACAGGGTCTCACTGTGTAATCCAGGCTACGCTGAAACTATGTGGCTCGGACTGGCCTCTGAATCACAGAGATTGGCCTCTCACACGCTGGGGGTAAAGACCATGTGCAACTACACCCTGCTGAATTTAGTGTTTAAGCACTGAATCCAAATTCTGACAAAATGTTAAATCCAACACTGCTTGTTTTCCTCTTATATTCTCATAGTCTTTGTAAATTCAAGTTTGAGTCAACGGTTAGGCAATTTGTTCTAAGGTAATAGAAAAACAAACATTTTGCAGTCAATCAAGCTCAGTGACCTGGGTTCTCACAGGACAAACCTGTATGTAAATTGAGGAAACCAGGATCACCTTTGGGTGTCACCTTTATCACCCATGAGGAGTGACCATTAATTGCACCTATATCCTAAAGCACATCTGAGGACTCAATGGTAGCATGCACATGAAGCGCTCGTACGAAAATGTGTATAGTATTTACAAGCTTTCTGCTCAAAGTGGTTATGTTAGCAAAACTCCCTACATCCTGTCAGCTCTTGTGGCCCGAGGCAGCCCATCTCACAAGTCACTAACTAACTTGTCTGGATCTTGCTAGGGGGACCCTAGGTACTCTGGAGTCCCGGGGAGTCGAATCTCTGTATTGGAGATGCCAGGAAGGGCACAGGTCCTCCAGGTCCCCGCAGACAGCGAGGCCTGGCTGGGCTGTGGCGACTGACCCGCAGGATGCACCCTGAGATCCCGGGGAGGACGGCTTTCGGGACCTGTGTATGGAGCGAGCCTAGTCCAGGTGCCTGCCGAAACCGGGCTCAGGATCCTATGAATAAGGAACTGTCGAGGTTCCCCGCGGAGAGAAAGTCAAACGGTGAGTCCAGGCTCCTGACCTGCGTGAGGTACAGGTTAGGTTGTCATTCTCGACTAAGAAAAGCGGGGGAAACTCAGAGCACGTATCTAAGCCGCACTCGAACTCACCGAGGAGGCTGTAACGTCCAAAGGTTTTTTCTTTCGGTCCATCGTGCCGCCAGGATACCGGATCACAACACTTAGCCTTCCCTCAGCCTCTGTCAGGCCTTATGAGCCCGCCCCGAACCGGAACCGGAAGTGTCTTTGCAGCGACGCTGAGTTTGCGTAATTTTGCGACACAGATTTACGATCTCGACGCCATCTTGAAAGCGTCATTATGAGGTGACGCTTCGTTTTGTCGCCATTTTGAGAAGGTCAGGAGTTCGTTAGGGTTGAAGTTGATCGTTGTGGTCGTCTTGAAGAGAGCAGAAAGTGAGGCGAGATAGCTTTGTCGTCGTCTTGAGGCGGGCGGAAAATAGCTTGCATTGCAACAGATACTACATTGAGTGGAGAGGCTTAGGTGATGGAAAAGAATGGCGCCATCTTGAGGAGGGCTAAGTAAACTCAAATGTCTTCATGAAAACAAAGAAGATTTAGTAAAAATGGAAAACAAATTATTATTTGAAAATGGGCTGTGAGGAAAAAAACCTGCCATTTTATTTGGTTTTCTTGTCTTTTTCTGAGATACGGTTTTACTACACTATGTAGACGTGGGTAGCCTCAAATTTGCAACAATTCTCCTGCCTCTGTAATCCTAAATGCTAGGATTACAGCTGTAATTTTTAAATATCTATCTATCTATCTATCTTAAATACATTGCCTATCTATCTATCAATCTATATTTATTATCAACTTATTTACCTACCTATCGATCTGTTTATGAGACAGGGTCTCTCTGTGTATTCCTTACTGACCTGGAACTTGATTTTTTAGAATAGGCTGGCCTTGAATTCACAGACATCTGCCTGCCTCTCTCTCCATAGTGCTGGGATTAAAGCTGTGTGTCACCACAACCAGCCCCCAGAATATTTTATTTTTGAAATTGCTGTTTGAACTGCTAACTTATTAAGAGAATTTTGACTTGGAGTTAGAACAAAATTCCCAACAATTTCCAAAATGGTCCTAAACATGCCTTTGCTGTATTTCTGCAAGGCAATGTTCTCAGCATTGAGGAGGATGATAAAAATCGAAGCAATCAACTCTGAAAAACACTGAAGATGCTCTGTGTCCTATAGTATCAAATATTTAGCCAGTACTTAATTATTTATGTTAAAAATAAGCAATCACCTCACTAGGATACAAATTGGTTTTCATCTTTAATAAATGGTGAAAATATACATATACCAAAGAATTGTTTTTAAGTAAATTTCTCTATAACTTGTACATTTATTTTATATACCTGGGGTCATGAAAAAATACTGGATAAAAAGAGGTTGTGAGTGGAATTTTAAAGAAGTCCTGTCCTAGAAAACTAATGGTAAGTCATTAGAGTCTTACTTTGTCTGTTGACTGCCTATGGGAAATCTCTGGTTATCTTCTGGTTAGCTATACAGTTTACACCTTAGAAATTCTCATGAAGAGTGGCACCCCACTAGTAGGAATACCTCCCAAGAAAAAGGCATTACTAGAAAAGGATGGGATGTAGTTCAATGCTATTGTGCATCAAGATCCTGGGTTCCATCCCTAGTACAGAAATGGGGAAATAAAAATAAGCTTTGTTCCCCCAGCTATCAGACAGAATGTGATGTTGGTCAGAATGCTGCCCTGGCAGGTCCACAAGTTCTCATACATTGTGTTTCCAAAAGCTCCTTCTTTCATGTGATGCCTTCCCAGCAGCTGGGACTGTCCGGAATTACTTTCCTCTATCAAGTCCCAATAATGCAGCAGTGATCCAGTGCCTGTTCCCAGAATGTTGTCTTCTAAACCAGACCCTGGACCAGGATCTCAAAGGCATCCAAGTTTATTGCAGAAGACAGAGGAAGAAAGGGACTCGGATTGGTGACAGGGGCCCGGGCACATCTCATCACCCTCTGAATTTCAATTCTCTTACCTGACTGGGCACATGGGAGGTTTGAGACCATGAAATGAAAATGGCTCTGTATTCATTATTTTTCTTGTTATGACCAAATCTTGACAAGAGCGCTTAAGGGAGGAAGGTTTATCTTGGCTCATAGTTTGAAGGGATACAGTCTATCACAGAGGGGAAGGTATGGTGGGAGACTGCTTGATTCCACAACTCCAAGCTCTAGCCAAGCTGGGACCTTTCACTTCCTTGAATTTTGTCCAGCCTGGAAGGAATTAAGCTATTCTCTTTGACTGTCAGACAACTGAAACAATGGATCCAAAAAAAAAAAAATGTAATTTCCCCCATGAAGTTCATGCTGGCAGAAGACTGCCATGCTTCCAGAGAACCTCCCAGCACCCATATAGCAGCTCCCAACTATCTGTAACCCCAGTTCCAGAGAATTTGATGTGTTCTGACCTCTGTGGACACCAGGAATGATTTGTAGGCATACATGCAGGTGAAACACCCATAGACAAAGTTGTGTTTTTTTTAAAAAAAAAAAAAAAAAAGCTAAAATGAAAAAGTCTAAAATTTGGACTAAATATAACAGAAACTTTTCTCCTGGAAAAAGATTTTCAGACTGCCTTGCAAGAGAGTGGAACCCAAGACAGTGATGAGAAAACCTCACCTTGATCAGGACTGCTTAGCAGTGCACAACCTGGCCCTCTACTTAACCCTTAACCTTACTCTAAGACTCCTGAGATGCCCTTGAGTGGGAGTGGAATCACTGAATCTGTCTCTCTTCCCAGTGTGGCCACATAGAATAAATCTCCTGTTCCTTTTTTTCACTATAATTTGGCTCTTTTAATTGGTTTCTCAAGGATGGTAGGTTGAACCTGCCTTGTTGGGGCATAGGGTGTAACCATAAATTCAGTAGTAGCATCTAGGTGGAACAGAAAGTAAAAAGTGGAGAGGAAGTAGGTCTCAGATTAGAATAAAATGTCTTCAAGATTTCTTCATGGTGATTCTCGTCTTCCAGTGAGGGCCCACATCTGAAAGTCACAGCTTTCTGGAACTCACCATTATCCAGGGACCAAGTGTTCAAACGCGTGAGAGTATGGAAGACATTTCATATTCAAGCTAAAGCATGTGGAAACAGATGTGTGCGCATCCCTCGCAGACTCGGAGCTGTGGGTGACAACAGTCTGTATGGTGACACTGCATATTTGACAGTGTGTCTCACGCCTGCTGGGCCCCAGGGGTGTGCAGCGGGTGGCAGGTGGATTCTCTTCCCATTCATCCCTG
Source organism: Myodes glareolus (assembly GCF_982192425.1). Classification (NCBI taxonomy): domain Eukaryota; kingdom Metazoa; phylum Chordata; class Mammalia; order Rodentia; family Cricetidae; genus Myodes; species Myodes glareolus. The sequence continues at coordinate 59,479,497 of NC_142028.1, forward strand.
TGGGATGTGCATTGTCTATGAAGTCTCCTAATGGCTTTAAATCAAGAGGAGATCTTTCCAAACAGTCATCAGTCATCTCCCCCGGGAGCTTGACTCCAGCCAGGCTCATTTTCAGTGTCCTGCAGGGGGTTTCCAAAAAGGCAGTGCTGAAGAGCCAGCCTCACCCACTGCACTCAGGGCTGCTAAGGCTGCCGGAATGAGATTCTAATCAGCTGTGAAGTCTACAGGCTTAATTGAGCCCAGGAAGTCTTTTAGCATATGAATGGCATTTTCCTACACATCCGGTTTCCCCAAAGGAAAGCTGTGTCTCCCCTCACTTGTTCAGCCCACAGAGTCCTCACCTTTGTTTTCTCTCTGACACCACTGGCTCCAAGGAGAAATTGCTCAGTAATGGATGAATGAGCTGAGTCCAATGTGTGCGAAAAGATTAGGTTGGAGGGAAGAAAATTGGGTTTTCAAGAAGGGCATGGGATGAGGCAGGAGGCATGATAATAAGCAGGGGGGGACCCTGGAGGACAGTGCAGCTGACCTTCGTGGAGATCAGGCCAGACTGTCTGTAACATTATGGCACTTAATTTCTGCAGCAGCCTCAGGGGGTGGGTGCTGTCACATTGTTCTTCTACAGGAGCAAACAGAAACACAGAGAAGGCAGGTAGGTAAGTATGTATCCAAAGTCACACAGCTTTGAGTCAAACTCTACTGGGGAAAGGGAAAAAAACTCAGCCCCCTGTCCCAAATTATTTCTGCAGAAGAGACCTGTCATTGGGTAACTCCGAGTTCCTGCTGATGGGGTGACAATCCTCAGTTTTCCTTGGCTTACCACCATGTCTTTAACCCTGCTAATGCACCTCCCTGGATTTCTATCTTTGCATGAGTCTTCATGTAAAGGCACTGGCTACGTGAGACAAAGGGCCTTCTGGAATTTGGGGTGACCTCACTTTAACTAATGACATCTACAGTGACACTATTTCCAATGAAGGTCACAATCTGACAGCATTTTTGAACTTACATACATATTTTTTCTTTTTTCTGGGGTTGAGGGGAGCAAAGCAGGCCCTAGTACCTGTCTTGGAAAATATCACTTGAGGTCCACAGCATTGGTGGGGAGGGGACCTGAGACCCATGGCTGAGAAACAGGGCCTGTCGTTATTAAGAATACCATCACTGAGTGGCAAAGAGACTGGATGAGGATGGAGATGAACAAAGCAAATGCCTATGCCACTCAGGCTAGGCTGCTGGGAAGCATGTCTCCCTGTCTCGGCTGGTCACTGCATGCTGCCACCCTTCCCCACAGAGTGGTGTCTCCACCAGCCTGTCTCTGTCACAAATGATGAAGAACCAACATACAATGGGGAAAGGTTCATTCAGGCTCATGGCTGCAGAGACTTGAGTCCATGTTTGGTTGGCCCTATTGTTGTAGGCCCATGATGAGGAAGCATAGCATTGCAGGAGTAGATGGTGGAGCTAAGTATTTACTTCATGGCTAGGGAGGGAAGAAGGGAAGGGGAGGGAAGAGGGGAGAGTGCACATGCATGTTAGGGATCAAGGATCCCGCTGTTCCCTTCAAAGGCACACCCTCATCACTTAAAGGCCTCCTGATAAGCTCTGCCACTGCTCCACAGCTTCACCCTTGAAAACAGTCTTCAGTGCATGTGCCTCTGGGAGATTCCAGATCCAAGCATTAGCAAGGAACAAGGGAACTCACCTTGGTGAGAGCCACATCTGGCAACAGGTAAGAGCTGAACTGGTGACAAGGAGAGCACTGGACGTGGGGAAGGCCATGGTGTTGCATAGAACTCTGAGAAGCTGCTTGACTACGGGACTGGGGTGTCCAGGCAGATGAGGGACAGACAGGCAGGCAGGTGTAAGATGGCCACCACAACAGGGAGGAGGTGCTTGTACCTCCTGACGCTCCCCAGAACACCTCAAGCCACACTGGTGTCTGTTCTGTGTAAGGCAGGAGTCATGGAGAGTGCTGGGCAGAGGAGGGATGTGGTGGTCCAACTTAGGGTTTAGAAAGATTCCTCTGCTGCCGGGCTGGCCAAGACCATTTTCTAATAATGGGGCTAGTTCCCTGATTCAAGCTTTCACAGATAATCAGAAAAGGCTCCCACACATCTGTGTTTTAAGGCTAGGCATACGCTATGAAGCCAAGAAGAAAGCCTGTGAGTGCAGTAGCTGTGAGCCCATGGGAGTGCCTTTTACACACCAGGCACTAGGCAAAGTGCTTTCTTAAATGTAGTTTAGAATAAACTTTTCTATTTTTAGTTTTTATATTTATAGAAGTATTCAAAGACAGCATGGATAGTTCCTACATGGTCCTTGATTACTTCCCTCTGTTCACATGTCACTGCAGGACTTTTGTCACATGCAAGAACCAACGTTGATGCATGCTGTCAAGAGGTCTGCTCTTCCTTCCTAGTATTGTCCATCCAGGCTGCCACACTACATTTGTACACCTATGCAAAATTATTTTGTCAAATTGTATATATGCATGTTTCAACCTCGGTTTAGGACATTTTGTATATTGATACAACTTTTAGGATATATTTTTATATTGCATTATATATTACTCCTACCTCTGATCAAGATACTTATAGATTGTTGACATTTTGAGGTTATTGTCCTCATTTGTTGCACATTTGTTTACAGATTATTTAATATTCTGACATGAAGTTTTAGTCTTTAAGTTATACAGGTAGTAATTATTATAAGTTAATAGTTCTTTGTGTTTGTTGTACATACAGTCAGATCAATTAGGTTCTTTAGATATATAGAGATTGTATTCTGTCTAGATAGGTAATCTTCAACCACTTCAAGGATCTGTGAAACATGGCATTTAAATAACTTAGAGTTCTGTTGACATGAGACATGATTGCTTCTGACAGCACCAATCTATTCCTGAGAGAATGTTGAGCATCAAAAACACTCCACATGGAGCTTGTTTTCTTCTTGGTAAAACTGGCCTTTGGACAAAGAACTGACAATGCTTCAACCACTGACAAGTTACATGATATCCAGAAATGGATAAGCAGGACTCTCAAATCTTGCCAAGACAGGGTAAGACAGTTTTAAGAAATTTTCTGCCTCTGAAAATGATCTGTCAGTTATGCTAGGCCTTAGTCAAAGTTGGTTGCTTTGACTTTAAATAATGAGACTTTGGGTGATTGCTCAGGTAGCTAATTGTCTCCACCATATATTGCTCACTTTGGAAGCTACTTTATTGTACTTCCTGCCTGCTCAAGTAATATTATCTCTTTTCTCAGGCCTTCAATGGGGTTGAGGATTAGATAGTCGTAGTTACTATACTCTTATGATCCTGCCAAGCCATTTCCTATACAAGACTTAGACTCCATAGGATAGAATATTTATTAAAATATTTAGCATATGTTCCTTTCTTAATACTGTTTATGCTGGCTATAATTCTAATTATACTTGATATCTGTTTCTAGTGTATATAGTTTTTTTATAAAAGATTTACTTACTTATTTATTATGTATACAACATTCTGCCTGCATATATGCCCACACACCAGAAGAGGGTGCCAAATCTCATTACAGATGGTTGTGAGCCACCATATGGTTGCTGGGAATTGAACTCAGGACCTCTGGAAGAGCAGGCAATGCTCTTAACCACTGAGCCATCTCTCCAGCCCCTAGTGTATATAGTTTTGTATTGGGTTTGGAACTCTCTTATTTAAAGAAAAGGGGGAGGTGCTGTGGAAGCACATTCTGCTCCTTCAACCAATAGCCTTCAAGATATCAGCTCACTTGGGCGTGGTCTCTTATACTATAAAAAGCAGCGGTCACTGTGTGCCTGCTCTCTGGCTCCTGCTTTCAGCTGCTAGACTCTGTTCCTGTTCACTCAGAGGACTGTTGTCTAGGACAGTGATCTTTAAGTTTTACCCTTAAATAAATAACCCTTTTATTTTCTATAATTCTGAGTTGGTGTGGGATTGTTTTGTGACTTATGTATCACCTCATGTCTGCGAAGCAGAGGAAGATAGAGAGGGAAGGATGAGCGAGAGGGAAACTCAACTTAACCCTAACCCAATACCCTCTTCTAGGGCATAGCCCCAGAGACCTAACTTCTCCCCCTGTGCCCATCCCCAGAAAGGTTCCACCACTTCCCAGACACTGGAACTTTGGGAGCCATTCAAACTTCAAACCACAGCACTGATCATCCTTGTTTCTGGTGACCTTTGCAGTTTTCAACAATCCTGATCAGGTTTTGTGTACATGTACACTCCTGCTTTTATGTATGTGAAGCATATGCCTGCAGTACTCAGGGAAGCAAGAAGAGGGCCTTGGATTCCCTGGAACTGGAGTTACAGGTGAGTGTGATTACAGACAGTTATAAACTGCCATATATGTGCTGGGATTTAAACCTGGGCTCCCTGCAAAAACAAGTGATCTAAAATGCTCAGCCCTTTTCCAGTCCTTGGTATTTTTCTTTTGTTGTTGTTTGGGATTTTCTGTTTGTTTCCTTCCTTGCTTGCTTGTTTGTTTTGTTGGTTGGTTGGTTTAATAGCAGACTCTTCAATTTGAGTTTGCCTGACTTTCTCAGAGCCTGAATGGGATGTGTTGAAGGTAGGGCATCATAGGATATTCACCTGATAAAGTACATGCTGTTAAGATGACTTAGGAGTGGGAGCCTCAGTCCCCTAGCATAAAGTGCTCTTTGCCAAGTTGCTCCATTGAAAGCCACTTTCACACTTGCTTTTTCTTCAGAAGCAGCTTACCTTACAGCAGCCCACTGTCAAGTGGTGCTCCAGGTAATTATTTTTTTCTTATGTATTTATTTTTGTTTGTACATATTGCTTAACTGCATATCAGTATGTATGCTGTGTGCATGCAGAAGCCCCTGGAAGCCACAAGAGGGTGCCAGATTTCTTAAAATGAAGTTCCAAGGAGTTGTGAGCCACCATGTGGATTCTGGGACAGACCAGAGTTCTCTGCAACAATAGTAAGTACTAGTAATTGCTGTGGGACAATGGTTTTACCCTGTAATCATTTGTTTCTTGTGCTTGTTTAATAAAATGCTGATTGGCCAGTAGCCAGGCAGGAAATAGAGGTGGAGCAATGAGAACAGGAGAATTCTGGGAAGAGGAAAGAGTCAATTTGCAGTTGTGATCCAGCCGTAGAGGAAACAAGATGAGAACGCCTTGCTGATGAAGGTACCAAACCATGTGGTTAACACAGACAAGAATTATTGGATAATTTAAGATGTAAAAATTAAATAAATAAGAAGCCTGAGCTAAAAGGGCAACCAGTTTATGATTAATGTAGACCTCTGTATGTTTCTTTGGGACTAATGGCTATGGGACCGGGTGGGACAGAAACCTCAGTCAACACTTAATGGCTAAGTCATCTCTCCAGCCCAAATTTTTAATTTTAAATTGACAAATAGTCCACGTATTTATAGGATATGCGATGTTTTGATTTATTTTGTACAATGTGTGATGATTTTATTGGACTCATTAACAAATCTGTCGCCTTGCTTATTACTCTCTTATGACTGGGATGTTTAAAGTCTCTTTCAGCAAATTTGCATTATTTTTAGTTTGGTCAGCACTCTGCAGTACAGTCCAGGGTTGTGTCCGTCTTGCCCAGCTTAAACTTTGTGACCTTTGATAAATACCTCTTCATCTCATCTACCACCCCATCTGTAGTAACCACCACTCTTCCTCCTCTTCGATTTTGTGGCGTAAGCTCTAGGTTGCACCTAAGAGTGAGAGCATGTGGTCCTCGCCTTTCTGTGCCTTGTTTGTTTTCCTTAGTATAATGCCCCCTAGGTTTGCCTATGATATCACAAACAGCATCCCTTTAGAGGCTGCATTGTATATCTGCACAACATTGTTTATTTGATATTTTAGACAGGTCTTGTGAGGTAACTCATGATGGCTTTAAAGTTGTAGTCTTCCTGACTGTACCTCCCAAGTTCTGGGATTGTAGGCATATGCCACCACTCCTTGTAATGACATTCTCTGTCCATGTATTGGCTGACATATTCCTAGGCTCCTTACAACTCTTAGCTAATGTGAAAAGCTCAGCAAAGAACAAGAGGAAAGTTTACCACTAGACACGTCTACATAAAAACAGGATGTGGGAAGCCAGGCAGCAGTGGCTCACGCTTTTAATCCCAGCACTTGGGAGGCAGAGGCAGGTGGATCTCTGTGAGTTCAGGACAGGCTCTGAAGCTACAGAGAAACCCTGTCTTGAAAAACAAAACAAAAAAAACCACACACACACACACACACACACACACACACACACACACAAAAACCCAGAATGTGGGAAAGAAGATCTTAAATAAACAATATTCTGGTTCAGACATGGTAGCGAATGTCTTTAATCCCAATACTCAGGAGGCGGAGGCAGGCTGAACTCTGTGAGTTCAAAGCTGTCCTGGACTACAAAGCAAGTTTCAGGCCAGTCAGAACCTTGTCTCAAAAATAAAACAAAATACATTCTATCTCAAGGAACTAGGAAAAATATAAAAGCAAAATAAAGACCAAATCAGTAAAGAAAGATCGGAGCACTGATAAATTTGATTTATTTAAATTTCTTTTTTGTCTTCTTTAGTCTATTTTTGGCTGTTTATTGTATGTTTGTTTATTTGTTTTTGAATAAAGTTTTCTCTGTGTCGCTCTGGCTGCCCTAGAACTCACTCTGTAGACCAGGCTGACCTAAAACTCACAGAGATCCATCTGCCTCTACTTCTGCCTCTCAAGTGCTTGGATTAAAGGCCTGTGCTACCATTGCCCAGTTTACTTTTTGTTTTTTGAAACAGGATCTCTCTATGGAGCCCTGGTTGTCCTGGACCTTTCTGTGTAGGCCAGGCTACCCTTGAATTTGCAGAGATCTGCCTGCCTTCGCCTCCCCTCCTGAGTGCTGGTATTAAAGGGGTGTTCCACCGTGCCTGGATTGACTCATTTAATTTTAACAAGAGCCACCTGGCAAGCTTGTCACTGTCCTTCCTTTACAAATTAGGGAGCTGAGGCTCAAGGAGGCCTGGAGCCCCACTCAAGGCCATGGAAGAGCTGTTCACCCATGCTCTGCTGATGGTCCCAAATGCCTGGGCTCCTGGACAAATCTCTTCCCTCTCTTCCCTTTCTCTACATCCTCCCTGCTGAACCCATCCTCTCATATCCAGAGACAGAAGTGTGAGTTCCCCTGTGGCCCCAGTACCTGACATGAGGCTGACTTGAAAAGAGGTCTCAGATCACATTCCTTTTTGCAGACAGGAGCCTCAGGGCTGAGCTATTTATTGCCAAGGACCTGGTGCCCACTTTAATTTCCTGCCTGCTCTAGATGGATACAGATAGAGACAGCAAGCTGGGAGGCACCGCTGGGAAGGGGGTGGGGAGGACTGTTTTTGTCACAAGGACCATAAGAACAACTGCCGCTCTCCTGGATTCCTCCTGAGAGAGACCATTCACAGCAGAGAGGGCATCCATGCCTGGGACCATGACTTGGGCAGGAAGGCAGCCAGGGTCACAGTGTTGAAGACTGGGGATTTGCTAGCCCCATGGTACTATGAGAAGGAGACCGCCAGGACTGGAACCCTTGCATGGGTGACCTCATCTGCCTAATGCTCACTTCGTGAGTGGCAGTGTCCGTCCTGGAACTCAGGCCCAATGCCCTTCCTCTATGGCTTCACATATGTTGGTCTTCAGCACAAGGCCCTCACTTGATTCTGGAACCGTGCTCTTGGGCTTCCCAGTCCCCAGAACCATGATCAGAGTAAACTTCTGGTGTCGGATAGTTTATTGTAACAATGGAAAACAGGCTAAGGCAGGGAGCCAATTTCCTACACACTTACTCTAGCTGAGGGTCCCCATATCAGAGTTTGTGGCAGGCTAGTGCCTGTGGATGCATTGCCCCTGCACCTGTTTGTGTAGAACTGTCTCTGGGATTTGTGATGTGTTACCTGGGGGTATGGAGCTGACATCCAGAAAAAAAAAAAAAAAAGACTAAAGCACGCCACCCTTAACTAAGATGCTTTAATAAAGAGATGTTTATTTCTTGGTGTGTATGCATACATATGTGGTTTCATGTACCCATGTGCACATGTGTTTGAGGCCAGAGGTCAGGAGATCAACCTCGGCTCAGACATCATTCCTCAAGAACTGCCCACTTTGTTTTTGTTGTTTCGGGTTGGCTAGTTGGGTTTGTTTGTTTGATTGTTTGATTTTAGATCCCAGAGAGAGCTCCCTGCCTCTGCTTCCCAAATGCTAGGAATGAAGGCATGTGCCACCACATTGGGCTTTACCTTTTGGGTTGTTTTTGCTGTTTGTTTGAGACAAGATCTCTCACTAGCTTGAAACTCATCAATTAGGCAGGCTGGCCAGTCAGTAAGTCCCAGGGATCTGCCCATCTCTGCCCCTCCAGGACTCCACCATGATTGACTTTATTTTATAAAAATTTTAGATTTTTTTTAAGTTATATTTACATGTGTATTGTGTCTACCACGTGCATGCCTGGTGCCCATGAAGGTCGAAAAAGGACATTGGACCTCTTGAGAATGGAAATTAAGTATAGTTGTGAGCCACCCTGTGGGTGCTGGGATCTGAACTCAGGTTCTCTGTAAGAGTAGCCAGGGCTTTTAGCAGCTGAGCCCTCTCTCCAGCTTCTGAATTTTCTTGATAGATATCTATACGTGGGTTCTGGGGATCCATCTCAGGGCTTACTGTTTGCAAGGCAAGCACTGAGCATCTGTGCATCTCCACAGCCCTGAAATGCTCATCTTTTTATGGTCCAGCTTGGGGGTTGATTAAACTTATCTTTAGCACAACCCCAACAGGGAAATCCCTCAGAGAGCTCCATTTGACAGATGAAGAGGCTCAGAGTACCAAGTGAGTAACACGGTATCCCACAACTTACTCAAGTGTAGAGTTGGGACTTACAACCAAGTGTATGTGACTCTATAGCCTGGGCTTATTCTGTTTGTTTTTCTGTATAAGTTCCAACATCGTCCTGAGTTTTTTGTTTGTTTGTTTGTTTTGTTTTTTTTAGGTAAAGCTTGGGCCTGGGAAGAAAACTTACTGGTACAGTGCCTGACATGAAAGAGTGAGAACCTCATGTTAGATCCACCCACAACTCATGTAAACAGCCAGGGTGTCACTGTGCTTCTGTCCCACCAGCACTGGAAGTTGGAGGACAGAGACACTGACGTTAACTGACCAGTCAGTTTAGCCAAACTGATGGGCTTCAGGTCCACTGACAGACCCTGTCTTCAAAAAAAATAAATGGAAGTGGAAAGTAATCAGGGTGATCAGGGGAAAAAAAACCTATCAAACTTGGGCTTCTACATGTATGTGCACTCACATGCATCAGCATGCATGTGTACACAGCACCACACACAGTACAAGCATACACATACACACACACACAAAGATAAAGCTAGATAGGTGCAGTGGCAGACACCTATCATTCTAGCATCTGTTTCCCATTCTTCAGAGGCTGAGGCAGGAGGATTATCTGAGTGAATTTTCCACTGTTGTGTGCTATAAGCAAGGGGTGTCTGCACTAAGCGTTAGGAATAGTAACAGTGCCTGGGAGTAGCTACCACATCCTACCCTAGACAACATACCAAGACCCTGCTCTAAAAAAAAAGAAGGAGGTAGAGATATAGTTTGATTGACAGAAAGCTTTCTTAGCGTGAACAAAAGACTGGCACCACATAAACTAGGCATGAGGATTAGAAGTTTAAGGTCATCCTCAGCTACATAGAGTCCAAGGCCAGCTTGTGCCACCTGAAATCAAAGAAAAGGAAAGGGAAAGGAAAAAGGAAGAAAGAAAAAATAAAGTTGAAAACCCACCCTTCTCCTCCTCCCCCCAGGTCTGTGTTGGGTAACACACGCCTTCTACAGCAAGCACACATTTAAGCATTCCCAGAGCACACAACATCTGCTGCTGTACGCTCGCCTTCCCTCTGCAGGTGCACAGTTCTGAGTGGGTGAGACAGAGTGTGGCAGAGACACTATAAATGCCGATGCGCTATTCGCACCCAACTGTCTAAGAATCAGCAAGCTTTGCAGAAGTGTGAGGGGCAGACGGGCCTCCTTCAGGCACTGTTGTCTATGCAGCAGGCCTGGAGAACCATGAGGCTGTGCTGAACCCTGTGTGACTGTGTCGACTGTGGCTGTGAGGGCACACTCATCTGTACTGACGCCCAGTGAGAACGCGGGGGCTTCGCCTGGCGGAGCTGAGGGGTGAGTCATGAGCAAGAAGCATAATGGTGACATTGGTAGACTAATGACTTTCCTTCAGATGAGATGCTGCTTCCTGTTCCTTAAAGAAAAAGTCCTTTCGTTAATTTAGAGAAGAAAACCAAAACCAAATCAAACTCCGCCTCTTCCGTGCTATAGGGAGACTCATTAGCACGAGAAGTTATTTCATCAAAGAAAATGGACTTTCTCTGCATGGAATCAACATAGAGAACTAATTCACACCATCAATCCTGGACAACTGTTACAGTCCCAAAGCCTGTGTTCCTCAAATTCATATACTGAAATTCTTACCCACTGTGTGGCAGTTCTAATCACTCCTTTGCAAGAACTAGTTTCTAAGCCACTATGTTTATGGTATTCTTCTACAGAAGTCCAAAAGACAAAGGGCCCTATGTCTTCCTCCCTTGGCCCTTTGGAAGAGGCAACTCTGATGCCTTCATTGGAGGTTCTCAGCTACCCATCTACCTAGTTATCCTGAAGTGAGACGCACTAATGAGTGTCCTCTGGGAACAGAGCTAGGCACAAGTTCCTGATGGCCACATGAAGGGATTATGAGGAAGTTCACATTCTCCTTTCTGGTCACAGTGTCCTGATTTATTATGGGGAGCCATCACTTCCTCCTCAGATTACAAGGCTAGGGAAGAGAAAACTTGCATTATGAAAGCCGAGGTCAGGAACTGAAAGAGAAAAGGAGCGCCAAGATTTGTGGACTGAAGAAGGGTCCTGCTACTTTCTAGCTCCCTAGAGACAGTACTGTAGGGGATTGCCTCTATGTGTACTGTGCACTGACCACAGGAAACACACTCACAGCTGCCACTGTCTGGCTCTTCCTGGAAAACCCTGTGGCTCTGCCTGTTTGTGTTTCTCCAGTTGCAGGAACACTTCACCACACAATCCAACACACGAGAGAGGAGAAGCACATGCAAAATGTTACTGTGGTAGACCCTGGGTTACTCAAAGCTTAGTGGCAAAATGCCTGCCCAGCATGCATGAGGAGGCCCTAGATTCATCATCAAATGCCTCAGACGAAACCTCTCACCCCTCAAAGCCAGCGTGGACAGGGCAGAGACATCTGGATGTGAAGCCTACAGTGCAGCTCTAACTACCTGCCTGCTGAGAGCAGGCTACCACCTTTGTTCCACTTCTTGAAATGCACCTGTGCTCATGGACTGGGGGAAGCCAGAGGGAAGAAGATCTGAACTGTTCCTAGTTTTACCTTTAGAATGAGACTTCATTAGTATTTTGACATAGCAGCTTCTTACAGTCAGTTGCAATGTGGCACACACCCTTCAGCAGACTGAACAGGTGAGGTTCCGGTGTGGTGGTTTGAAAGAAAATGGCCCCTAAAGGGGGTGGCACTATTAGGAAGTGTGGCTTTGTTGGAGTAGATATGGCCTTGTTGGAAGAAGGGTGTCACTGTGGAAGTGGACTTTGAGGCCTCATATATGCTCAAGCCTTGCCCAGTCTCAGTCCACTTCCTGTTGCCTGAAGATCAAGATGAAAAATTCTCAGTTCCTTCTCTGGCACCACAACTGCCTGTATCCCCCTATGTCCCATTGTGTTGATAATGGACTGAACCTCTGAAATGCAAGCCATTTCAGTTAAATGTTTTCCTTTATAAGAGCTGCCATGGTTGTAGGGTCTCTTCACAGCAATAGAAACCCTAACTTAGACCCCACAAACACGAATGGGACAGATGGCCGCCCCCTGACCTCTCACAGCTCCTACAAGCTACAGTGTTCACTTGTGCACAACCAGCACTCTTACTGGGACCAGAATGGGCATGGAGACATGTAGGCAGGGTGTCTGTTTCTTGGCACATGTGCAATGTGCCACACAAACCCAGAAGGGAGCACTCCACGTCACAATGCCTGGGGCACCCCTTATCATAGCCTACTTGGCTCTCAGTTTCCAACTCACATCAGTTTTAAGTTTGGAGTCTGAGACAATGTCAAGGACGATCGAGTTAGTCAAACAATGGATTCATACTCATATTACCACAGGCTGGTGTAGCATCCCTGTGTGAATCCATGAAGCATCATCTGGAAGTTACTGTCCATGCCCATTCTGCATGGGACATCTATACAGTATATTTGGAAAGTGAAGAAATACAGACTCTGGCACACTGACCTTCCTCCCCATTCTTCCTCTCCTTCTCTCTATTCAGAATCAGTTTGACAATCAGCTAAAAGTAGCAGCGCCAGAGACTGGCTGACCACCTCTCTATGTCCTCACTGTGCTAGAGCCATTGCTCTGTGGCTTTCCTAAGCCCACCACCCTGTGCAGTGTGACTTCATGGCTCTTCCCATTGAAGAGGGAACATTTATCTCCACCCGAGTGTAACCTGACCTCATGATTTACTTTGGTGGAAACAACAGTGTCCAATTCTAAGGGACAGTCACATACTCCCTCTCACCTTCCACGGTCTCGTCTGTTAGGGGATGTTGGGGAGAGCCCAGGAAGCCCAACTCACATCCTGAAGAGGTAGGTCCAGCTTGCAACAGCTGAGCTCTCTCTCCAGCCTGGGCCGGCACCATACACTTGAAGTAGTTCCTACGAATGTTCATGGAACCACTGTTTCTCCTCTTTGTGAATCTAAACATTGTACCTTGATTGTGTTAAGAGCAGCGAGAATTAGCTAACCTGTGCTGTCTCCCAACTCCAGGAGGCTCTGGTTCCAGCCCCAGGTACATTTATAAAAGACAGAGAAAAATAGCAGAGGAGAAAACATAGTTGGTCCTGGCCCTGGCAGCCTCACCAGCCATGTGGCCTCCTCGGGCCTTGAAGTTACCATAAGCCTCATGGTCTCTGCCCCTGGAATCTGTCAATACTAAGCCGTTGGGATTGCCTGATTTTCAGAATCATGCTCTCCTTTCCTACAGAGAATGATTTGCCTGAAGCTTGGGAGGAAAGGTCTCCCCAGCCTCTGCCCCCTCACCCTGAGACCCCTCACCCTCGGCAGACTACAGAGGCCTGTCCATCTGGCAGCGCCTGAGGCTTCCTTCTCACGGCTAGACTTGCTGGCAAATTACCACCCCTGTGGAGCAGCTCCAGCCAATGGCTGACAGCAGTCAAGGTACATGCATGCCAGCTCCAGCAGCATTCAAGTAGGACAGCTCCTGAGTGCCTCTGCCCTGCGTCTCTCAAGTCCCTGGCCTTCTGGTCCAGTGGTTCAGACAGCATGTGGGCCCATTGCTCTGCACCAGCTGCTTGCTCTCTGTTCTCAAGGCCTCTCAATACACTGTCCCCTCCAAACCACAGCTGGACCTCCCACCTCTCAGTACACTGTCCCCTCCAAACCACAGCTGGACCTCCCACCTCTCAGTACACTGTCCCCTCCAAACCACAGCTGGACCTCCCACCTCTCAGTACACTGTCCCCTCCAAACCACAGCTGGACCTTCCACCTCTCAGTACACTGTCCCCTCCAAACCACAGCTGGACCTCCCACCTCTCAGGGTTCACCTCTGAGGAGAACCAAACTGAGAGGTATGTTTCTACAAGGCTCCAAAGGGGACGTGGTAGTATAAATGAGAATGTCCCTCATAGGCTGAGCTGTTTGAGTACTTGGTTTCCAGTTGGTGACACTGTCTGGGTATGTTTAGGAGGTGTGCTCTTGCTGGAGAAGGATATCACTGGTAGTAGACTCTGAAGTTACAAAGCCTGATATCATTCCCAGTTTGCTGTCTCTGTGTGGTGCCTGCAGTTCGAGATGTGAATTCTCAGCATCTAGTTGCTGGAACCCTGCCTGCTCCTTGCTGCCACACTTCCCAACCATGGCAAGCTCTCATCCCTCTAGAACTGGAACCAAATAAACCTTCTTTCTATAAATTACCTAGGTCATGGTGTTTTATCACAGCAATAGAAAAAAAAACAACTAATACAAGGGATTCTAGATCCTTCCTCCTTGTCCTTTGGCATTGAGAACCACCCTTAGAAAGCCATCAGAGAGTCCCAGAACACAAGTCTCTCTACCCAACACAGGACTTCAGAGAAGGGATTAAGATTCTGCTGGCTATGTCACCTGGGATAAGAGCCTTGAAGACCCTGGACATTGTTTTTCTTACTCATCCAGATAGAAGTCCTATTCACTCCCACTTGCCCTCCCCCACAAGATGTGCAGAGTCTATGAGACACACAAATGCTCTTGTCCTGACACAGACACTGAGCCAACCTCAGCCTGTGACCCTCCAATGTCAGGACACATTCCTGAATACACGTTGTCAAACAAAAAGATCTTGTCACATTCTGCTCTGATTTACTCCCTAGGTGACCTCCATAGCAAGCCATTTTGCATCAAAAGTAGTTTAATGGTCATTTATGAAACTGCTCATCCCCTCATCTGGAATGATGTTTTGTAATGACAAACTAGCAAGACACATGTTCCCTGCACAGCTAGAGGGGAGACAGACACAAGTCATGGGAAAGTTCTCTAAGTAACTTCCCTGCTTGCAACTGTGGGTCTTGACTTCCAGAACTCGACCTCCGCTTGGAATCCCTCTGGCTCCAGGAGCAGCCATGTGAGCCCAGCTGGGCCAATCAAGGCTGTTGATTCCGCTAGTCACAATAGTTATTATAAGCATCAGCACATGGCCCAGAGTGGACCAAAGATACTCAATTCTGGAATTTTGCTAGGCCATCTTGGAAATGATGACTTTTGAACTTGAATCGGGGAGGCAACATGTGGAACCCGAGATAGTCTCTGTGAGTTTCTGAGAGACAAGGAGGAAGGGTCCAGTTTTTGATAGGGTCCCAGCAGCACTACTTAACCCTCGGTCTCAACTCTGGAAGCCTAGACTCCCCCGTTGTACATCAATTCTCTCTCATGTTGGTCCTCAGTTGATTGCTCCCCGGAGAGCATGCCTTACATGTGGTGAGCTCAAGACACGAGGCAAGCACATGATAAGGTGAGCCCTTGCAGGCAAGGGACTTGAAAACTTGTGAAGTAGAAGGTTTCTGTTCCAGGTTCTGAGGGATGGAGGGAAGCTGGTTCTGTAGGGATCACGGCAGGGAACAGCACTGTTGGATCTGAAGCATCCCTCTAAGAGACTCATGAGCTAGAAGCTTGGTCCCAAGATGGTGGATCCAGTCATTGAAAGGTAGTGAGACCATAGGGGTTCTCATGATCAATGAATCAATGGATCAATAACCTGTAACATTACTGGGAGGTAGGGGGAACTGAGGGTGGGACTTGTTGGAGAAAGTGGGTTACTTGGGGGAGTGTGAAAGATGTATATTGTGCCTAGCCCCTCTGTGCTTCCTGGCTACAGTGAGGGGGCTACTTCTGCCCTAGCCACCCTCTCTGCTATGACAGTCTGCTTTACTTCAGTCCCAAAGCAATGGAACCAGAGACTACAGCCGCAAACCATGGGTCAAAAGAAATCTTCCCTTACTCAGGTGTTTTGTTATGGTGACAAAAAGTTGACCAACACAGAGACATAACTGGACAGATAACCTAGAGGTGGGATCTGGGAGTCCTTCTGCTCAGCTGGTGTAGGAGGCCATTAGGTCATTCCCACGTTCTCGGCCATGAAATAATCACACAGAAACCATATTATTTACAATACTGTTTGGCCAATAGCTTAAGCATATTTCTGGCTAACTCATATCTTAAATTAACCCATCTCCATTAATTTGTGTATTGCTATGAGGCTGTGGCTTACTGGGTAAAGTTCCGGCATCTGTCTCCAGTGGGGCTACATGGCTTCTCCTTAACTCCACCTTCTTTCTCCAAGCATTCAGTTTAGTTTTCCCCACCTAGCTCTACTCTATCCTATCACAGGCCAAGGCAGATTTCTTTACTAACCAATGGTATTCACAGAATACAGAGGCGAATCCCACATCAAGTTGGAGCACTGAAAATGAAGCAAGAGTATTAGAAGGTGCCAGACTCTGGAAAGATAAATGCCAGGCTATGTGGGTGGGCAATAGGCAGGTGCCTGTTCATGATAAGTAAAAGAGAGAGAGAGAGGTTACAGAATTAATGAATAGATGCAGACTTATAATAGAAGATGTCAGCTGGAAATAGGCAATAAGCATAGACTGAGGCTGAAGGTTAAGATAGTTATATGACCCACCATAGTTGCTAGCCTAGTTAGTTTGATAGTCAACTTGGCACAGCCTAGAATCATCTGAGAGGAAAACCTCTACTGGGTAGGTGCCTAGATCACATTGGCACGTCTATGGGGCATTGTCTTGATTGTTAATGAATGTGGAAGGGCCCAGCCCAGCACCATTCCCTCGGCAGGTAGTCATGAGCTGTATAGGAAAGCTAGTGAATCTGTGAATGAGCCAGCAAAGCAGTGTTTCTCCATGATTTCTGTGTCAAGTTCCTTCCCTGACTTCCTTCAGTGATGAACTGTGACCTGGAAGTATAAACCCTTCCCTTCCCAAGTTGCTTTTGGTCAGAGTATTTTACCACAGCAACAGAAAGGAAACTGAAACAATAGCCAACCTAATTAAACATATACAGGCATTTGCATGGGTGCTGCAGGAGGGAGGGTGAGGGAGGTGTGGGGTCAGCATGTGCTTCTGTGAACATCTTGACCAATTCTCTGAGGCAAGCTTGAGTCCTGTGGTGCTTGGGTCTCAATCCTCAGCAGTTTCTGGGGCCATACTCCTAGGAAACTCCCTCTGGAACAGATTCCCACAGGTCTCCTGCTTTAGTGACCTCACAAGATTGTCCTTCCATAGTCACCCATTTCTTCCAGTTGTACTGCAACGATACTTGGACACCTCCTGACTCTGTCCCTTTAATTCAGCTAAAGATTAACAGGCTATCCCTAAGAACGAGGATTCACAGAGTGAGGCAAAAGCCTTGAGTGGGTCGCCTGAGGCCACATAGCCTGGCATTGATCTGGCTCACCCTGAGTTTAAAACTGCCTGGCGCACCCTGAAGCATATCAGATATATGCAACCCCAGTGACATCCAGACCCACTGAGCCTTGAGTTGCAGTTGAATAAATCCCCAGGGACCTGTGTGCACAACACGTTCAAAAAGTGGCACTGGGCCCACACTGCTTGGAAGCAGCCAGACAGAAAAGTACCACAAACCTGACGGCAGTGGGGTTAGAATGTGAACATTATAAAGAGTTACAATTCTCTTCTGTGCATTCCGCAAAGGAGTTTTACGACTTTCATAATGAAAAAACAAACACTTAAAATTGAAGAAAGTTGAAACCACAAAATTATATGATGTTATAAAGCTAGTAAATTAGGAAAAGCTTATTTGTATTTAAAAAGTAGGTCCATTTACAGTTTGTTATTGCTTTTTGTTTTAATTGTTCTTTCTCCATCCCCACCCCCATCCTTTCCCATCCCTCCCTCCCTCCTTACCTCTCTCCCTCCCTTTTGCCTCCACAGCCTGAAGCTTGGGTGGTTTTGAAGGCTGCTTGGGCCTTGTTCTCCTGAGGTTGGTCAGAACAGAAAGACCATCTTCTGCCCACACAGGGAGTACATTGGGGCATAGGTCTTACCGTCGCTGGATGCAGATAACCGTTTCCATGTTTACTGAGACCGAAAGCAGAGCCTGACATGAGCAGTGGGTGTAACTGTGACTAGCCTACCCCCATGGTGACGGCACAGAAAGGAGGACTTCAGCTGTTCCTGAATATCTCAAGGTTTTCAGATCCCCAAACTGCTGAGTTCACACGTGGTCTCTTATCTCCTTCTCTTTTCCTTGCCCTTCAGTGCTCAGCATGAATGTCCCTTCTCAGGGTAGCCTTCCATCACCCTTTAGTCCCTTAGCATCAGACTAAGCTCTCACTGCAAACGATGGGAAAACAAATTTAGATAGACTTAAGCCAGAAAGGGTGATTGCTGGTTCAGATAACAGAAAAGCCTGGTGGCGGGGGGGGGGGGGGGGGGGGGGGGGGGAGATGTCTGGCTTTGAGTAGCGCTGGATCTAGGATCTAGAATCTCAAATGGCTTGAGTCCAAGCTTTGGTGAACTCTCCCTTAGGGCCTCAGAGCAGCTCCGGATTTTTGATCTTCCAGTTTAGAACCCCTAGCTGAGTGAGAGCTGCATTTTCTCTCAGTTGTCTTTACAAAAACCAGGCTTAGGTCACAGCTACATCTCCAACCAATCATCAGAGAGGTCAAGGAGTGGAATGCTATGATTGGTTAAAGTCAGTACTTACCTGAAGTGGCCCTAACTTCATCCTGCAGTCATGTGGGATGATGGAAGGCAAAGGGGTTCCCAGAGGAATCTTCCAAAGGTTAAGACCATCAAGCTAGATGGGTGACAACAGCAGCTCTGGGCTTTGGAGCACCACCCTCTATGTGCCTTGTAAGGTTGGCTGGCTTTGAAAGATGTGTATTAATTCAAGTGGTTACTTTAGCAACATCTGTCTCCCTAGTTAGTCCAAAACTTAGCACAAAGATTCTGGGTCCCCACAGATTACGGCCCAACAAACAGTAGGTGTTCATCAAATCTTGAGCTCTCTCCAATTGCCTTCCCTGCAGCTCCTTGTCTGAGGCGAGCTGGGAATGCTGGTGAACAGGCTTCCCGTTTTGAATCAGATATGCCTTGGATGCAGCCAGAGCCTCTGCCCAGCTATGCCCAGGGACAATCTGCACCAGAGCATGCTATCCTGCAGACAGAAACATCTGTCTAATGACCAACAGCAACTAGGAACTGCTGCCAAACAGCAGCCCCTGGGGTGGTTAGCAGCAGAAAGGCTATGGGACTGGGGCTTATAAATTCTGCCACACTGTAGGGTAGGCATCCAAAACTTGGAAAACTCCAGTCTCGTCATCCTCAAAGGACAGTTAGGTCTGCCTATTTCAGGGGAGAGTCTGAGGTTTTTACTGCGTGCACAGGTCTCCAGGCTCCCACTCAACAGACCCAGTTCTGGTTGAGCCTCTATCTGGTCAACCCCTAAATCAAGCCCTAAATCAAGTATTTGTGTGTGTGTGTGTGTGTGTGTGTGTGTGTGTGTGTGTGTGTGTGTGTGTGTGAGAGAGAGAGAGAGAGAGAGAGAGAGAGAGAGAGAGAGAGAGAGAGAGAAAGAGAGAGAACTCCTTTCCTCCTTTCCTCTTTTCTGGAGTCACACTCATCCCAACATGTATTTGCCAGAGAAAAATAAAGAACAAGAATGTAGGTGGTGGAAGGGGAAGCCTGGAGGGTTTTTGTTTGTTTTTAGAATTACTTATTTTGTGTATGTGTGTGGGTGTGGGTATACCACAGCATGTGGAGGTCAGAGAACAATTTTCTGGAGTTGATTCTTTCTTCCCATCATGTGTGTTGTGTGTTCCAAGGATTGATTTCAGGTCATGAGGTTTGACAGTAAGCACCCTTACTCACTGTGCCATCTTGCCAGCCCTGGAATCTCAAAGTCTGGACTTTTCACATTTCAATGATTTTTAAGTAATAGGACATTTCTCATTCAAACCTCCATACCTTCCTTGGAGCTCCATCTCCAAGTTCTCCTTATTGGACACTGCCTTTCTCTCCTGCTGCAGAGGACACAGCCTTCACCCTACCGAGCCATCTGCTGGGAGTGTGGGCTGCCCACTGCCCCCAGCTGCACTTCCCTGGAGACTGGGGAAAGTCAGGGAAGAGACAGTGGAGGAGGGACCTTTGAAAGCATTGTTCCTGTCCCAGAGCTTCTTGGGGCTCAAGATGAGGCCAGACTTCTCCTAAGCACTTAGCCTGGCTCAATTCTGTTTTCCTTTCTGTTTCCCCTGTCGTGCCTTGGATTTGGGAGGGGTGCTGATTGGAGGATACTGGGACAGATTACTGGGGAGTAAGGAGTTCATTCGAATAGTTATTCATGGACAGATAGACAGAGGAGCAAACGCATGGCAGGGACTCTGAGGACAGTTCAGGCCCCAGCACCGGTGGCAGACAGCATCATGGGATCTAAAGAGCAAAGTCAGCCTGTGTGGTAGAAGTGGAACCCATTCTTAGACTTCCTGGGGAAGGGAAGGCTTCACTGTGGGAGACTGTAGGTCAAGAGCTCTAATTCCCAGGAAGGTAGGGAAGGGCTGAGAAGCAGGAAGTATGGCTTTGATGTAGAGCCATCTCCTAGGTAAGCGATCCTGGCACCAGATAGTCTATTAACTAGGGACTCAGAAAATGTCTCAGTAGGGTGCCTGTAAGAGGAGGCTGCTGCAGAGACTGTGGCCTGGGCAGAGGCTGGATTCTAGCCTTGCTTTCGCTGTGAGAGTTTGCCTTTAAAAAGCACTTACAGAGGGACCCTGAAGTTTGGCCCTAAGGGCTCCTGGTCTAAGGCAATGATCTTCCAGGTGGTGTTTGCTTCTTCCAGGCCTGATCTATAAACACCCCCAAAGCGGTCCTGTCTTCTGATTCCCCTCCCATCAGCTAGCATATGTTAAAATGGTGGCCACAAGCAGGGCAGTGGTGGCGCATGCCTTTAATCCCAGCACTTGGGAGGCAGAAGCAGGTGGATCTTAGTGAGTTCAAGGTCAGCTTGGTCTACAAAGTGAGTGCCAGGACTGTTACACGGAGAAACCCTGTCTCAAAAGAAAAAAACAAAAAACGTGACCACAGCATGAAGGAGGTTTGGGCCCTGAGTGACTGCATGGAGAGGGTGACTTTAGGTGTCACACGGGTAGAAACCAACCTCTGCCACTGTCCAGTCATTATGTATTTGAGGATCTGTTTGCTACAACAGCCAGCTATCACCACTGTTAGGTAATGTTAGAATACTCTTTTGTAAAGCACCTCCATTTTGGCTAAACAATGACAATGCCCCCTCTCCCCGAAACAAGAGAAATTTGGTTTCCAGAAATAAAGCAACTTAGTTTTTTTTTTTTTTTTTTTTTTTTTTTTTTTTTTTTTTTGAGACAGGGTTTCTCTGTAGCTTTGAAGACTGTTCTGGAACTAGCTCTTGTAGACCAGGCTGGCCTCGAACTCACAAAGATCCGCCTGCCTCTGCCTCCCGATTGCTGGGATTAAAGGCGTGCACCACCACTGCCCGGCTTGTTGTTTGTTTTTTAAATAGGGTCTTTTTCTTCCCTTCCCTTCCCTTCGCTTCCCTTCCCTTCCCCCTTTCTTCTCTCTCTCTCTCTCTCTCTCTCTCTCTCTCTCTCTCTCTTTCTCTCTGTCTCTGAGGAAGGGTCTCACTATGTAACTCTGATTGTCCTAGAACACACTATGTAGACCAGACTGGCCTCAATTCAGAGATACAGTTGCCTCTGCCTCCCAAGTGCCCTCACCACCCTACCAACCTCTCTATCATGGCTGGCGACAGGAGACACTTACCTACCACCTAACATTATTTAAGTTACAATTCACCTTCTTTCCTTAGCTACAGCTAGCAATGCCTAACTAGAGGCCCCAAAAGGAAAACTTTCTGCCCCTTCTCTTTTTCTGTCCTGTAACTACCATACTATGTCAGGAGGGGCGCAGTGTGTTACACAACAGATCCCTTCCCTGGGTTGCCCCGTCACAAAGCATGCCCTCCCATGGAGTCACTTGTCTATCCTGTAAAAGGACCACATCATACATGACACCTGTCTGTACTTGTTCCTCTCTAGCTGTCTTCACAGGCACCACACCAGTCCCTGATGGGTTCCGTTTTCTGCAGCTCCTGTCCAGTCTAACCTCCCAAAGGCCACAGGATGAGGGTGCCACACCCCCCATATCAATTTTGTCATAGTCTGTTGGGGTTTGAAGGTGACATGTCCCTCAAAGACTCATGTGTTGGAACACTTGGTTCCAAACTGTTCTATTTCATTTTCAATCTTTGAGACAGGGTCTTGGATAGCTCAGGCTAGCCTCAAAAACCAATGTGTAGCTGGGTAGTAGTTGAGCACACCTTTAATGCCAACACTCGGGAGGCAGAGGCAGGAGGATCTCTGTGAGTTCAAGGCACTAGCTCCAGGACAGCTAGGACCATTACACAGAGAAACTTCGTTTCGAAAAACGCAAAACAAACAAACCAAAAACAGTATGTAGCTGAGGATGATGACCTTTATCTCTTGCTTCTACCTCCCAAGATCTGGGATTACAGCTGTGTCCCACCACACTGGGTTGATAATGGCACTGTTTGGCAAGGCTGCGGATCTTTGGGAGGTGGGGACCAGGAGGCAGGTCGGGTCTCAAGGCTTATTATGGTCTGGCTTTGCTTTCCCAGTTTTCAGCTTCTGGTTCTGCTAAGATGTGAGCAATCATCCTCCCACTCTTGTTGCCACGCACCCAGCTCCTGCAGCCACCATGCCTTCCCCACTGCAATGGATAATCTTCGTTATCAGTTGGACTGGATTTAGGGTTACTAGGGAAACATGTTTCTTGATACATCAAAAGGTTTGACTGAGGCGGGACATGGGCTGGGATCCTGGTCTGAGTCAAAAAGAAGGAAGCGAGCTGAGTACCAGTGTTCATCCTTATCTGTTTCTTGACTGTGGGTGCAGTGTGACCAGCCACCTCAAGTTTCTACTTCCACGGCTTCCTAGCTATACCCTCAAACTGTGAGCTAATGAACTAGATGAACCCATGTCTCTAAAACATTTCCTTCCATAATTTTGGAGCTTAATAATCCTAGAGTCTCCATTATTCTTTTCTTTTGTAATTTGCATCATAAATGCTTTGTTTAACCATACTCTTCCTTCACTGTCACTATGTTTTAGTTTTGGTTTCTATTGCTGTGAAGAGACACCATGACCACGGCAACTCTTATAAGGAAATCATTTCATTGGGGCTGGCTTACAGTTTCAGAGGTTCGGGTCATTATTATCATGGTGGGACATGACACCACGCAGGCAGACATGTGTAACATGAGGGCCAGCTTGTTGGGGTTTCTGTCCCTCCCAGTATCCCAACAGCTGACAAGCAACAAAGAAAATCACACACAAGACTCCATAAGGTTATAAACTGATTGGCCCATTAGGTCAGGCTTCTTGTTAACTCTTATAACTTATATTAACCCATTATTCTCATCTATGTTAGCCATAATGGCTCCGTACCTTTCTCAGCTGGGCAAGTTACATGCTGCCTCTTTGGTGGTCTGTGCAGGAGTGGCTGAGGGACCTTCCTTCTCCGTAGCCTTATTCTATTCTCATTGCCCCGCCTCTACTTCTGTCTGGTTGACCCGCCTATACTTCCTGCCTGGCCAATCAGCGTTTTATTAAAATATGATGGACAGAATACAGACAATTCTCCCGCATCAGACATGGTGCTGAAGAAGGACCTGAAGGTTCTACATCTTGATCCACAGGCAGCAGGAAGTGAACTGAGACACACTCCCTCCAACAATGCTACAGCTACTCTCACCAGGCCACACCTACTAGTAGTGCTACTTCCTATGAACCTAAAGGGGCAGTTCCATTCCGACCACCATACACTACCTACCAGTTCATGTTTCCTATGGATCTGCTTTTCCTCTTGTGACAATCTTGCCTGTCATTAAAAGCTCAGCTCAAATGCCACTTTCACCAGGAAGCCTCACTCCAATGGTACCAGCATATAACTGATTCTCTCTCTCTCTCTCTCTCTCTCTCTCTCTCTCTCTCTCTCTCTCTCTCTCATGTTTTTGTATGTATTTGATCTTTGCATATGTACGTACTGGTCTTCTTGCCAATGCAGGTTCAAGGGGAGGCCAGGGGTTAACACTATAATATCTTTCTCAATTACTTTCCATCTTATGTTTTTGAGACAGGGTCTCTCTCCAAACCTAAAACTCACTTGCCTAGGCTAGAGAATATGCTTGCCCTAGCCCCGCCAGAGCTGGGGTTACAGGTGTGTGTTACCATATCAAGGTTCTATATGGGGATCCCACCTCTGGTCCTTATGCCCACACAGCAAGCTCTCTATCCATTGAGCCATCTCCTGACCCTCTCTTGTCTTGACTATTTTTGTCTTACTGTTTTGCATGGCAAAAGAGACTCTGCTTTTATTACTGAGTCCACTCCTTGCTCTAAGTACTTAAGATATTCACTTAACTAATTTCATCTTACATTTACCTGTGTCATATTTGTTGGTCCTGCTTGCTTCCTCTCTTTTCTCTCCTCATCTAAGAGGAATGAAGAAGTAACTGTTACTGCTTCAAGTGTCCTGTGTTAGGATATAGACTATATATCGTTGGCTACTTTATCTGTTACCTTCATATTAGAATCCCTCTGATTCATTGGAATCCAAAGCAAACTTGTACTTTTTCATATTTTGAACAGTTCTAGAGTCCCAGACTATTTTAGTTTCCCTTAAACTTTCCCATTGATGTCTTGAGTTTGAATACCAGAAAACATTTTTAACATTTTCTGTTTGTTTTGAGACAAGGCCACTATGTGTATCCCTGACTGGCCTAGAACTTGTTGTGTAGACCAGGCTGACCTCGAATTCACGGTGATTGGTTTGCCGCTGCCTCCTGAGTTCTGGGATTAAAGTTGTGTATCATGCTTAACATGATTTTTCAAATACACAGTACATTATTATCTATAGTCGTCCTGCTGGGCAACTGAATTCTTAAATTTGTTTCTCTATTTAATTCAAATGTTATCTCTTATTTTAAAAAACATTTTTCATGTGCATAAGTATTTTGCCTGCATGTATGTCTGTGAACCACATGCATGCCATCCCAGAAGTCAGAAGAGGGCGTAAGATCTCCCTGGAACTGGAGTTACAGATGGTTGTGATCTGCCATGTGAGTCTTGGAAATTGAACCTAGGTTCTCTGCAAGAGCATCCAGTGCTCTTAGCTGCTATGTCATCTCTCCATCTCTCAATTTGTCTCTTTTAACCAGGATTCCCCAGTCCCGACACCCCAGCCCACAGCTATCATCCTGTTCTCTGCTTCTGGAATATTCATTTTGAGGATTCTACAGACAACTAAGATGATGCAGTTTTGCTTTTTTTTTTTTGGTGCCTATTTTGATTTCGAATTTTATCCTTATATATTTCTCTTCAATTTATCCCGCTTAAAAATTGGTATCTATTTTCTCCACTAATTTTGAAAATTTTTCAGTCATTATGAAAAATATCAGTTTTGTTCCATTTTATTTCTTCTTCCCTTCTAGGATCAGTTACATAGACAGCAGATGCTTTTCCTGGTCCCCAGGTTTAATTTGTTTGTTTTTCATTTGTTCTTTATACAGAAACAGTTCTCTGCATATCTGGTGAGAAACTGTCTTCCTATCCACTAATCCTCTGCAGATATGTTTATTAACCTGTAAGCTCGTGGATCAGGTTCTTGATGGCAGAGGATTTGAACATTTTATTTTTTGGTTTTGCACTGATGACTTCTCATAGATCCTGGTTCTCTGATGAAATTCTCCATCAGATCACTGTCTCTGGAATGGATTGCTCTTGTCTGTGCTTGAAAACACTTTCTACAGAGACAATACTAAGCTTCTTCGTCTATTTCTACTGCTTTTGGGGATTTTTTTTCTTCTAGTCTTGTCTGTTGATTGGTACAGTTGTCAAAAACTTGTTTTTAAATAGGAAATTGGATATTGTGCATGAAACCCTGAAGAAACCTGTTATTACCTTTCTCAAGAGAAGGGTGCAGTTTCCCGTGGCTGTAGACACACCAAGGACATATCACTCTATTCAAATTAAAAATTGCATTGAGTAAAGCATTGTGCTGTATGTCTTTGATCCCAGCACTCAGGCAACAGAATCAGGATGACTCTTTATGAGTTCAAGACCAGCTAACTCTGCCTAGCAAGTTAAAGCCAGCTAGAGCTACCAAGGGAGATCCTGTAAAACACAAATTAGTTGATTAATTAGAAACCAAACTGACCTGAGTCTGGGATGAAATGCTATTAGTTGGGGCTTCCTTAGATCTCCCTGATTCCTGGGTCATAAACATCTAGTGGTCCCAACTGAAAGCCTAGAATACTTACTAGTAAGGCCTTACCTCCTTACTGGGCTGTGCCCTCCACTTCAGTCTCCCAAGTATAACAAGGTTAGAGATCATTCCCTACTTCCTTTTCAAGGGGTGACAGATGTACAATCACACTCAGGGGCTTTCACATGCTAGGAACTTGCACTACTGTTGAGTTATACCCCCAGAGCTTGGTTTTCTGGATAGAGTCTCATTGTTTAGCTCAAGTTGTCCTCAAATGTGCAACACGCCTGCTTCATCATCTCCAGGGATTAGAGTCTTAGTCACCATGCCTGATATTCCTGCTGCTTTTTGAGGAGATTTCTGCTTTTTTTTGTTCCCATTCTCCCATAAGACTTCAGAATTGGCAAATACCTATAAGGAACAACAGTTCATTCGTACATACCTTCTTCTCTCTCAGATTCTTGCTCTGTTGTCTTTGATTTTGGAAATCAGCTTCAATATTCCCAGTCTCCCAAAACTATTCAAAACATGTCTGGCTCCTCTATTTTGTTCTGTGCTGCTGATACCCAGCAAATGGCTGAAAGGTGTATCCTGTGGCAAGTCTCTCTTCTCTGGACTCTGGATACCTTGAAGCCCCTACTGACACATATGCATAAACTACTTTCTTATAGTCAGAAGCAAGTCTGTCTTTAAGAAGGAGTTTCTGGGTCACAGGTGGCTGGTGGCACATGCCCTTAATCCCAACACTTGGGAAGCAGAGGTAGGCAGATCTCTGTGAGTTGAAGGCTAGCCTGGTCTACATAACTAGTTCAGGACAGCTAGGGCTGTTATACAGAGAAACCCTGTCTTAAAACAAAACAAAACACAACAAAATTAAAAACAACAACAAAAAAGGGAGCTCCTGAAGAAAGGGTGAGCCCACTAGTCCTAGACCCCTTTTGATGACAAATGGAGACACTTCTAAAACTGAACAAATAATTACTTACATCAGTGATTATAAGTCCCCTTCTGAAAGCTAATGACATGGCAGGCACTGTCCATGTCCCCTCTGTGCTTGTCACTGAGCCTGGCTTACAAGGTCTATGCCAGCCCACAGTTCTGAAGCTTTCAGCCAATGGTCCCTAGACCGTGTTGCTTTAGGCTTGGACAGTACAACTTCTCGTGATGGAATAGGCATGGTGGCACACATCTTTAATCCCATAGATGTAGAAGCAGTGAATCTTGTGACTTCAAGGCCAGCCTGGACTGCAAGGCAAACAACAAAACCCCTGGTTTATCAAGGTGGGACCCAGGAGGGAAGGAGCTGGCCAGAAGGAGGTGAACCTGAAAAGAGGGACCATATCCTGACATCCCCGTAAAGGGTCTGTTCCAGCAAACTTACTTTTCCCCATCAGGCCTTTTTAAGGTTCTGCCACCTCCCCCCAGCTCCATGGGCTGGCAACCATGTATTTAAACACTCGGACATTTGGGGGACATTTATTCAAACCACATTGAAAAGTTTGGAATCTGGAGCCCTCCAGGATCATGTTCCCTAAATGGTCTCTAGGATACTGAGAAGGGCTCAGGCTGTGGTCTGGCTGAGGGAGGTGGCAAGCAATAGCCAGGACTGAACTACAGGGCTCAGAATAGGGAAGCCAGTTTCCTCTACTCTCTTCCCTTCACTCCACCCTGCATCAGGCCTGCTCTGGGTAACTACAGCCACACTGAGTTCAAAGAACAGAAATCTTGGGGCCAGGAAGATGGCTCAGTCAATAAAGTACCCATGGCACAAGCTTGAGGACCTGAGTTCAATTCCCAGTCAACCACGTGGTAAAGTTGGTTGTGGTTGTGCTTGCTTGTAACTCCAGCATAGAGGAGGCAGAAAGAAGCAGCTCCCTGAGCTCACTGGTTAACCAGTGTAGTCTAAATAGAGGCCCCAAGTCTCACTGAGAGATTCTATTGCAAAAACAAGGTGGACAGCTTTCCAGAAACAATACTCAAAGTTGACCTCTGACATTACATGCTAGTGAGTGTATTTGAAAACATACACACACACACACACACACAAACACACACATGATCTGTAATCTCAAGTGCTGAGATGACTGGGGCCCCAAGGCTTTGCTCCACGAGATGCTGTTGTTTTTGCCATGCACCTGTGGTCTGTTTCCCCTGGTGACCATGTGGTAATGAAGGGCGAGGAGAGGAGTCAGCTTCTAGCCCCTCTGGCTAGCAGGGTAAAGCTTTCTCGGAGGCTAGAGAACTTCTCCTCCATGCTAGAATATCCTGGACTTCTTTATCCTTGGCTGGATAGTAAAGATAGCCTTCCACTGAAGGCCTAGTTCTTTCTCCACACACTACATTGTATGATCTTGGATGAACTCTTTGCCCCTTCAGCATCTGTACTTGTCAAAAGCTGCAGAAACCAGGATTAGAATGTGGTTCTTTATAACAGGTCTTTCTTTGGATCACCAGATCCTGAATAATGACACTGAGACTTTTTATTAACTTGACCTTAGCTTAGGCCTGCTCCCAATGAGTTCTGAAAACTTAAGTTAATCTGTTAATATAATCTACATTTTGCCACATGACTCTTTACATCTCCCCAGTACTGTACGAATGACTCTCTTCAGTACTGTCCTCCTCTGTGTCTGGCTGGTGAATCCCCCACCTCTCAGATTCTTCCCAGAGTTCCTATCTAAGCCTGGAAGTCCCACCTATTCTCTCCTGCCTAGCTATTGGCCATTCAGCTCTTTTTTAAACCAGTCAGAAGGTGCCTTAGACAGGTGAGGGGAAAACAACAACATATCTTCACACAGTGTGATCAAATATCCTGCAAGAGTTCTTTCTGGATCTGGGCACACGGAATGCCTCTGCAAATGTTACCAACTTCTTACCTACTTTTATCGGAGCCATACTGCAAGGTTGGGGAAGGGAGAGCTATGAGTTCTACTTCCAAGGTGGGTAAACTGAGGCTCAGAGGGATGCAGTCTGGGTTTGTGTAGCAGGTGAGCTGATCTGTCGGCATGCTAGTTCATGAGAACAAAAGCTTTGGTTCAGTCACTGATGTACTCTAGTGTGGAATATGGTGGCTCACACTTAGTAGGTGCTCAATAAATGTCCACATAGTGAATTATGAAGCAATGGTGTGAGATTTGGGTCCCAGTTATGTGACTACAGAGCCTTTGCTCTTTTGAATGCTCAACACTGTCTCCCGTTAGACCAACACAAAGATCTGGATTATGTTGCAGAAGGCCAAAGGCATACAAGCATGTAGAATACCAACTGTGTGGTGGCAATCACCAGCAAAGAATGAAGAACAGCTAGGAACAATGGGAAGGCCGGGCCACACTCAGTTCCATGTGGTGCCTTGTACAGGAACTGCAGTGAGAACACAAAGGCTGCTGGGAGCCTGCTGGGTCCTGCAGTAATTGCAGAGCAACTCTTAGTGCTGACTGCAGGTATACTCACCCAGATGGCCAGCCTGTGCTGGGGTGATTGCTTTTGCCTAGGGTTCTCTGAACTTCCGGGTCTTTTGTGGGTAAAATGGTTTGGGAGTACACGCCCCCAAATATGCACATGGTTATAAACTGAACACATATGCTGTTGTCAATCCATGTCAAATATAAGAAAAGCTTCCCATTTGATTTTCACATTAGAAAAAGATAACTAGCCTTTCTCTGTCTCGGTGTTTTGCCTCAGCCCCCTCCAACTCCGTCCCCAGGCCTAATTCTCTCTACCCCCACCAAAGGCTGACGTATCCCCCAAACTGCCGTCAGCGTTTAGAGCTCTAAAGCACCTGCCACTGGCCACCAGAGCCTTGTCCCTCCCTTGTCTCCCCAGGGAACCCTGGGCGGAAGGCCTGGAAGCCAGTCTGGGCCGAGGGTCTGTGCCCTCTTGGAAATGGCCTTGGTCTGGTTCCTGTCTGCAGCAAGTCATGTGCTGTCACCAGCCTTCTGGCGGGGACTGGGACCTACCTGCTCAGAAGCCTAGGTTATGTAGGATGGGGATGTGCACTGTGTAGCATGAATGCCAACTGCATGGGCTGGAGTGCCACTGAGGTGATAACAGTCAGCTAAACAGGCTTTTTGATCAGCTGGCTCCTGACAGCCTTCTCCCTGCAGCTACTGTTCTTCCAGGTACCTCACACTTC
The DNA here is from genome assembly GCF_982192425.1 of Myodes glareolus. NCBI lineage: Eukaryota > Metazoa > Chordata > Mammalia > Rodentia > Cricetidae > Myodes > Myodes glareolus. Next base: position 59,509,609 of record NC_142028.1, read on the forward strand.
CATAGTGTCTTCTCTATAAGGCCAGCAGCAGATGTTTTATTTACGTGAACTCATTCAACCCTATGCCAACCCCTGCAGACAGGGGTGACTTTACCCTCTTTTACAGAGGAACCGATTGAAGCCAACTAGAAAGTCACCGGAGGCCACGTCCCAGTTTGAAGGACAGGTGGCACATTGCCCCATTACTATTCCTTCCATTTCTGTTTCTCTGAGTGCAACTGATGTCAGTAACCCCAAGGATTGAGATGTTTCTAGGTATCCTGGGCTGCTCTTCCTCCTGCCCCCTTTACTATGTGTATTGCAGTGGGGTTCTATTCACAGCACCCCACTTTAAGTCAAAAGTATCCTAGGTTGAGGGCACCTGGAACACCGCTGGCCTGTGGCCCATCATAGCCCAGCTGCAGCTTACTGCAGATGTCAGGTCGCTCCCATCATGGCTGGGGCTGACACAGACTGACTGAATACCTTGCCACTTGTGACTGTCCAGAGCAAAGAGCAAAATAGGTTACTTTTTTTTTTTAACAGAGTAATATATGTTTCTTTCTTTCTTTTTTTTACAGCATTGCCAAGTCAAGAAGTCCCGAGCCGGCCCATCCTAACTCAGGGGCCATCTGTGTATTACCATCCTGCTGTCATTTGCATCTTGATCTGTGTTTTAAAGGCTTGATTCCCCAGAGTGGCATTCATGGGAAGTGGAAAGACTTTAAAGGGATGGAGTCCAGAGGTCTTCAGGTCATTATAAGCACGCTCTTGTAGGGGTTAATCTGGGTCTTGCTTCCTGCTTTTCGTTCTCTTCCTTCCTAACCCTGAGAGCTTCTGCTAAGATGTGTGTCACCACAGGCCCCAAACAGCCTGGCCAGGTGATCGTGGCTGAACCCTCCAAACCTGTGAGTCAAAATCAACATTTTCTCTTGAGAACTTGAAGACTTCTGTTGGAGTAACAGAAAGCTGACTGGCCTATCTCCCAAATTGGGGAGGGAGCAGTGCCCCCTCAAGCCACCTTCAACGACCTGTTCCTGCTCAAGTTGCAGATGCCAGGAACCAGCAAAGGAGCCTCCAGAGGATCCCAGTTGTCGTCCACTCTGCACCCTGTCCCACCTTTTATATCTTTGTAGAACTGTTACATGTCCTCTGTGCCCACATTCCTACCTACAGAATTCACAACCATAACGAAACGACTATTTTATATGACCCTCAGTGGCCCATTCAGCACCAATAGGTCACTGAAGACCCTTCCCACACAGGCTGTTCCTACACCCTGCCACTGCCAACCATGCAGCACCCCGAGTGTCTTGGCCTCTTCTGGGGACCGTCCAAGTGTGGGGCTCTTTACCTCTTCCATCAGCAAATCCTCCCTATCCTCTGTGACACTTTGGCACTCTAGCCAAAGGGACCATCATTCTGGGCACAGATGGGAGAAACCGCTGTCCCACTCCAGGGAGACTCACTTCCTTTTTGGGTGCACAGCCATTCGGCCTAGTTCTGGAGTTCACTCTGCAAACTTGAGTCTGGCTGATCTCTTCCTCCCTGACTCTGCCTCAGGCCTTCTGACTGAAGTGATTAATGGTTCCAAATGAATACCAATCTGTGATGAGATCAGTCAAGGGTTGTTAGGAGCACAAACAAATGACAAACATATGTGTCAGACTTTGTGGGTTGTGCTGATTGGGGAACCTTGGGGCTTAGCAGACCTGGATTTAAATGTCAGTTCTGTTAGCTCCTGGCTGTGTGTCCTTGGGCAGTGTGCTTAACCTTTCTGAGCCTTGGGATCTTCGTTCGCTACATGGGGCCAATTACAGCAGGTTGAGGATCGGGCATCACACACTTCTGAAGGCACTACTTCTGAAGGCCAAAGTTTAAATGGCTGGGTTGATAGGATCAAGCTCCTGCTTCTACCATGGAGTTGCCTTCTAGAATGCAAACAAACTCCTGGCACCAGCCTGACCTGACTACAGGGACATTATGGTGTTCTCAGATTTGTAAGTTCAGAGACTAGTGGAGGCTCAGAGAGATAAGCGATTTCCCCACAGACCACACAGTTTCCAGGCAACAGAGGCTGCTCACCTTCGCATCACTTGCTAGGATTGGCTGCTCTATGCAAGCCCCCTCTCTGCTAACCAGAGAGACCCTCTTGTATCCTTCAGCTCCCCTGAGGATGTTTCTCAGAGCTGAGATGGGCTGAGCTCAATGGCTGCCAACATGGCTGAGTAGACTCATCCCTAGGTACAGAGTCAAATCCAGTAGACACCCTCCCACTCCACACACGTGCCCCATCCAGCCTTTGAAACTTCAGACAAGTCTTATCCTTCTTGAACCTCTCTGGCCTTACAAGAGCCAAGTCTCAGGCTTCCTTCTATAGCAGGAGGGAGCCATGTCTTAGGGCAATGTCCTGGATGAGTTTTGTCTGTCACAAGTAAGGCTGGAGGACATTGATTCTTTTAGCAGTCAGCCATTTATTCCCTTCATTAATTTCCTCGTTGATTATTTTATGATCTCATTCATTTATTCAGTCAGCCATTTATTCACACCCTTTCAATCTATTATCCACTAGTTCATTCATTCACCCATCTATTCATTCATTCATTCATTCATTCCACCGTGCATCATTCATTTCTAACTAAACCCATTCATTCCTCATGCATGCATGCATGCATTTATTCTCCCATGCATTCACTTGCTTATTCTTTCATTCATTTATTCATGATGCAATCATTCATTCATCCTTGTGTTCATCTCTTCATTCCTTTACTTAAACATCCATCCATCCATCCATCCATCCATCCATCCATCCATCCATCCATCCATTCATGCACATATGCATACATCCCCCCACACATTCGTTCATTCATGAATTCTTGAGTGCAGAGTGCTGGGGCGGGAGGCTGGCGCTGGCAGGTTGCGGGTGCGAGGCCCTCCTCCTCCGGGTGCCCCTCCCGCCCGACTCCCGCGCCGCGCCGCGTCGCTCCACCCCGCCCCCGCCGGGAAAGCGCGCGCTCTCGGGGAGCCGCTGCTCAGCCGCGGGCGGGCACGGAAGCCGGAGCGAAGCCGGCGGCATCTACGGAGCCGGCCGCCCATGCCCCGCGCGCTGGGCCCGCGGCCTCCGGAGCGCTGCGCTGCGCCCGGCCCGGCGGGGCAAGGCCGGGTGGAGCCGCCCGGTGGCTGCGGGGATGCGGGGCTGGCGCAGGAACCTCGCGCTCTGCCTGCAGCGGCTGCCGGACGAAGGTAGGACGCGGGTGCGGAGGGGCAGGACGTCCCTGGGGCCGGAGGGTCACCGCGGGACGCGCGTTTTGCACAGAGCGCGACAGGACCGCGGTGCGCACAACCGCAGCGGAGCCGGGCCATTAACCGCCACGTGCCTCCTCCTCCGCGCCGCCCGCGGGGCCGGAGCGCAGGGACCCCTATCCCTCAGAGCTCGGCACCCAACTTTCCTGCGCACTCCTGGCCTGCGGCGCTGCGCGCACCCGGAGCTCGCAGCCGCCCAAGTTACAAAGAGACTGGCGCGGATGAGGGTCCCTGCCGGGATTCCCCTGCCGCAGCACTGCGTCGCGGCACCTCCAGACTGCCCCTCCCCTTACCTGTTGTCTGCACGGCCCGCAGGGTAGAGGCTGAGGGTGAGGCGGCAGTGGGAGGACACGCGCCGGGTTGTCACCACCAAGCAAAGTTTGGGTTTGATGCTAATTAGGAATTGCTAGGACGGCGAGTCCCGGACCAAGAAAGGCAGAAGGCAGTTACTACCACCACCACCCCACCCCCTATAGCTCACATTCGAGGGTGATACTAGGTGACACGGGCACCGCTTCACACCTGCCTCTACCTTTAACCTTCACAACCACCTCTCGGGGGCGCTATGATTCTTTCCACTTTACAGGTGAGAATGGCTTCAGAGAGGTGAAGCCCGGTTCCCAAGGTCACACAGCCCGGAAGTGAGGATAGTTGAAATGTGAACTTAAATCTATGAGACTCAAAAGCTTTAAGTGGCTTTCGGCTCCCAAGTTGAGTCTTGTACAGTCTCATGGGGAAGGATCAATTTCTGGTGTTTGTGGGGGGAAGAGTGGGCCTGGGGAACTGGACCTGCTCATCTGTTCTGCTTAGACCCCCATCAAGCCTGAGTTGGTACCTTTGATACTTACGGGTCTAGCACTCAGAAGCTGAACTGCAGACCTGGGCACCTTAGGGATGCAGAGGGGCAGTTTCTTGCCTAAGGCAGAGGAGGAGGCATATAGGGCAGTCAGATGGGAGTCTGAAACTCCCTCAGGGAGTCAGCAAACCAAGAAGGAATTCCAGCACAGTCGGGTGCACACCACCCACCTTTAGACAGATAGGGGCTTTCTGGAAAAAAAGGGCCACTTTGACTAGGTTGCCCTCATTCTGAGGCCATAGTCCTGACCAGACACATTCCCCAGAGCCAGCTTTGAAGTGGACAGCTGTAGTGTCCTGGTGGGGAAAGCGATACTCTCTTGTTCAGCCATCCTGCTCTATATGCACACACAGGCCTGTAGCATGAGTCATGTGGCAAGGTGTGCATAGGTACAGTACAAGGATGTGCATGTATGTAAGGTGGATAGTAGGATATGGGGTGCAAATGAGGCCTGTGACACCAGGGAGGGATGGGGGTCACAGACACGTGCAACAGCTTTGCCTGCCATGGGAATCATCTGATGGACAAAGGCCACTCCCTTGGTGACAGGCAGAACTCAGCCTTTGAGTATTTCCTGGAAAATCTTCACCGGGATTGATCCTTGACCTCGGCGCTCCAACAGAGGGTGGCTGGTGCAGCCATCTCCAGGCAGGAAATTACTATTTTAAAGAGACAAAATCTCTGGCTTTCTCTGGACTACAGGAAAACTGGTCCCTGTGGGCCTGCCACTGATGAGAGACTCTGAGATGTGGGTCCCACTGGACAAAAGACTGAGTGGTGGGTGGTCAGCTAAGCTGAGAACAGGAGAAATACAGAGACAGGGCCCCTGACATCTCTCAGAGAGGAGCTTTATCCAGACAAAGGGATGTTCTGAACGAGACTGACTCCTCTGGGTACCATGACGGGTAATGTAAAGCCTTGGGGAAGAGGAGCAGGCTTGGGGACCAGACTCAAGTCTGTCTAATACTGTTCTCCTAGTTTGCTGAGCTATTGCTGTGATAAACACAATAACCAAAAGCAACTAGAGGAGGAAAGAGTTTATTTTGCTTATAGGTTAGAGTCCATTATAGTGGGAAGCCTGGGCAGGAGCTCACGGCAGGAATCTGGAGGCAGGAACTGACAGAGACCATGAAGAAACCACTACTGAAGAGACTACTCCTTGTCTTGTTCCCTGGCTCATGTTTACTTGGCCTTTATCGTCCAGGCCTAACTGCCGAGGGATGCTACTGCTCACTGTGTCTGGGTCCTCCAACATTAGGAGTCAAGAACTTCCTCACAGACATGCCCATAGAGGCAGTTCCTTCATGGAGGTTCCCTTTTCCAGGTGACTTGTGTCAAATTGACAGATGAAGCTAACGATGACAGCTTCTCTAAGTGCCAACTGTGTGACCTTGGGCATGCTAATCTCCACCCCCCCTTTCTTTTTTGCAATGCTAAGCATTGAACTCCTGCATGCTCAGTAAACTCTCCATCCTGTTTTGGAACTTAAGTCTTCTCATCCCATCCTTCAGGTATTATGAAGAGTCCCTGCTGTCCTGTCTTAGTGTAGGGACCAGCACAGAGTAGGTCTTCCTTCCTGATGGATGCAGCTGACTTGCACACACAATCAGTAGAGAGCTTGGGACCCAGTGTGGATTTTGTGCAAGACTCTCCATTACTACTATTTGGGGAATCCACAGGGCCGTATCTATAGTATGGCTAATTGATCCACTGCCTTGCACTCAGAGGTTGACTTAAAGTGACAGGACTACTCAGCACCATTTTTTGAACCTGGAGTAGTAACCAGGTTCTTGGAAGAGGGAAATACACGGCCATGCAGTTGCAGGGAGCATTCTGTAATTCTTGCTTCAAGATGCTTCTCTCTCTCTGTCTCTCTGTCTCTCTGTCTGTCTGTCTCTCTCTCTCTCTCTCTCTCTCTCTCTCTCTCTCTCTCTCTCTGTGTGTGTGTGTGTGTGTGTTCCAGTGAACCTTCATCCTGACCTTCATGCTCCTACAGTGACACGTTCTTTTCCATTCATTGCAACAAATGCTTCATGAAAGACCCCCCCACACGTGCACACACACACACACACACACACACACACACACACACACACACACACACGGGGCAGTGACTGTGTGTTTAGAAAAATAAAAGTTAGTCTTTAGCTGAAAGTTGCTACAGTTTGCTAGACAACAGACATGCAAGGTGCCCAGTGCAACCCACTGAAATGCTCGACTGTATGCCACCAGCATCTTCCCCATGTTGCCCTAATTTGGGTTGCCCCTTTTCTGGTGCTTCCTGCTCTCTGTCAGAGTTTTGAAGTGTTAGCCAGGGAGTTATCAGAAGTCATCACACTTCACCTACTCCAAAGAGATGGAGAATGAAGCAGCCAGTCTGTCCAGAGCCCTGTTCTGTGTGTGACAGATCCCATCATGAACAAAGACAGGGACAGATAAAGAAGTGCTCAAGTCAGAGTGGAAGGGACGGCTTCAGAATCTTCCCTTGAAATGAGCTGACTTGTCGGGGAGATGTACTGCAAAGTCCTAGGGAAGGGATTTCTTCAGGCAGGGCACATGCGGCCAAGGAAGGTGACTTCAGTTGCCTAAAGAATAAGAAGGTCCAGCCAGGCCCAGAGCAGAGCAGCAGTGATTTGGGCCAGGAATAGCAGACGCAGAGAAGCACGGGTGTTCAGAGATCCTGCATGTTGGACAGCGTGACTTGAAGACAGGAAAGCAGGCAAGAGGGAGAGATCTTGAGATGCAAAGTGTCTAGCCGGTATGGCAGGGACTTTTTGGTGAGAGCCTTGGGAGTACTTAACCCAGGGCATGGACTGGCTCCACAGACAAGTAGGATCCTCAGTAGTGTGAATAGCAGCTGGGAGAGACATCCCAAACAGAGATTGGACACAGTACCAGGCAGATGTGGGAAAGCAATGAGAGTAGAGGTGGCTACAATAGGCCCGGGGCGGCTCCGGGAGCTGTCCAGGGTGCTGACAGGCGCGTGCCAAGTGTCTGGCATTACAGGCTGTTAGGATGGCATGCAAGTGCGTGTACACGCACACGCCTGTGTCCTGTGGTACCCAGCGAGCTGATGTGTCCCTGTGTCGGTTACCTAGGAGACAACGGGAAAGATGATACGACGGAATGTGATTGGCTACTCACTCCTGCTGCTCATCTCTCTGTCAGACCCGCAGGCAAGGGTTACAAATGGTCCTTGTGGGCACGCCAAATGCCGGAGAGAGCCTCGGATGCTCACAGCCCCCAGGCCCTCTGCATGAGTGTGGTTGCCAGTGCGTGCCATGCACTCAGCTTGAACAAAGCGACATCTGGAGCTGATGGACGTCCTGCTGTGAAACATCTGCTCAGGGCTTTAAATCAGGTAGCAGGGACCCGATAAATTTAAGAAGAACTAGCCAGACTCTGGAAGGGATCTTTTGTTTGGTTTTAATAACTGCAATGTCAACACACAAGCTGATTTTAAATGCCTCCTTGGGCCTCCAAAAATGCAAATAAGGCTTTGAACGGCGGAAGTTATTTCCCATGACGAGGCGGGTGATGTCAGTGAGTGGCTGCCCCGCCTCCACCTGGCCCGCTGGGTGGTGTGAAGCTGTGATTGGGCTTTTCTTCTCTGCTCCCCTGTCTTTAGAACATTTCTTTTTCTTGTACATTGTGAGTGAAGGGGCATAAGAGCCATATTCTGTTTAGAAAGGTGTTGGGGGGACAAAGCTGTGGGACATCTTTCCATAGCAGTCAGGGGTGGGGGTGGGCAATCATTTAAACAACTCAAACAGACAAAAGAAAAGAAAAGGGAAATCAGGTCTAAGGCCACAGAAGGTTATCCCTGTCCATCTTTTCTCCCAGGGTGTGCTTCAGATCCTGCAGGAGGTGTGGCCATGAAGGAAGGCAGCAAAGTTTTCATGTGCCCAGAATGAGACGTCTCAGCCTTTTTTTTTTTTTATGTTTAATGAGAGCAATAACAAAAAAATTTCTTCCTGTACAGCCAGCATGGTGGTGCATGCCTTTATTCCCAGTGCTTGGGAGGCAAAAGGAAGCAAACCTCTGTGGTTTTAAGGCCAGCCTGATCTACGTATGAAAGTCCAGAGCAGCTAAGATTATATAGCATAGCGACACCTTCCATTCCTCACCTTCTCCCCAGTTCTTCCTTTCCCATGTCATCCTCTCAGGCTGTCTGATGGGCTCCATTTGAATGGCACATCTGGGTGGCTCCCACTGATTAAACACCACTCCTGGGGTCTGCACGTACTCAGAGAGAAGACAGGAGGCCATATAGAGGAGCAAAAGGAGTCTAGGGCTTCTGCACTCTCTGTTACCTTCATCGAACTGACCTTCTGCTCTTCTCCCATCCCTTCCTTGACCTGTGCAACTGTCCCTTCCCGGACCACCCATCTAACATAGTAGCCCTTCACCTCTGCAACTCTCTCCCTGCAGCCCCCGAGGGACCGACTTCTGTTACCCACCTTTCGCTCTAGCGTGTATCATGCCAGCCACTATCACGTCTGTTCTCCACTCTGTGAGATACTCAGCTGCTCCGTAACAACACACAAGATGGAAGACAGAGGGACCATCTCCAGGGAGCACCTGTTGTGATCCCAGGCCTGGGCACTCTTTCTCACACTCTTCCTGTGACGTGATGCCCCCAGGGAAGACAGACAGACAGACAGACAGACAGACAGTGAAGCCTGATGAGGGAGACCACCTGGTCTGGGCATCCCTGATTAGCTGAGTGTTCTCTTCCCAGACTTGTGCAGCTCCCTTTCTCCTGCTCCTACTCAAACCTCTGTTCCAGACTACCCCATGGGGCAGATTTCAGTCCCAGCAGTTGTCCCTAAGCTGTGTGACTACATTTGATGACTTTGCCTCTGAGCGCCCTGTCTTCTCTGTAAAGTGGGAGCATGAACAGTCTCTAGGCAGAGGAGCGGTGAGAAGCTAGAAAGGTGAAGGTGGGAGAGGGGGAGAAGTCAGAGCCTAGTTCTGGAGAGCAGAGTAGGGGACCAAATGTCCTTCTGTGCCCTAGGGCCACGAGATTAGGGGCCAGAGACCAATCAATGCACTCTTCTCTACTGGAATGGGATAAAATCATGTCCTACCATCTTTAAAACTTATAATCAATTTTAAAAAAAAACCTCTCTCTGTATGTGTGTATGTGTGCACATCTGTATACACATGAGTGCTGGTGCCCATGGAGGCCAGAGGCCTGGGTTCCCCCTGGAGCTGGAGTTACAGGAAGTTGTAAGCTGCCTGGTACAGGTTGTGGGAATCAAACGCAAGTCCTCTGCAAGAGCAGCCAGTGCTTTTATCCGCTGAGCCATCTCTCCATCTCCATATACTTTTAAAAAAGCTAATTAAAATACTCTCAGACAGAAACCCCTTGTCTTTTATGAAAAATAAATAAAAATATCCCAAAAGAAATAAAAACAAAAAAGAACGCCTCGGGTCACATAGCTCCTATGGTTGCTTGGTTTTCCCATCAGGCCTCAGTTTCCTCCTCCCTCAGGAAAAATGAGCAGATAACCTTCCACAAGGAGGTGGCATGTGGATGCAGGAAAATTAAGCAGAAGAGGAAATGGTTTGGAAATCACAGACCAATCTTGTGATGCCTTTAGGAAGGTGGTGGGAGGAGAAGGTGATGTCTGGTGACCCTGGAGGCTAAGCAGCAGTGGCTCCTGAGTGTGCTGCATGCCATGCTCTGTGTGCTTTGCAGATTAACTATTAGTTTTCATAGCAACCCTATGAAGCAAGAACTTGTTTTGGTTTTTTTGGCAGTGCTGGGATGGAAGCCAGGGCTTTGCATACGGCAGGCAAGTGCACTACCACTTGGCAACATCCTCAGGCTTTGGTTTCCTAAGACAGGGTCTCATTGTGTTGCTGGCCCTGAACTCTCAATTCTTCTGCCTCTGCCTTCCAAGTGCTGAGATTACAAGCATGCAGCATCATACCTGGCTGAGGTAGGCACTATTTTTAATCCTATTTTTCAGATGAGGAAACAGAGACAGAAAGGTTGAGTGACTTCCAAGGGTGAATAAGATGAGGATATGGGCCTGAACCCAGACTGCAGGGCCCAGGGTTTGTTTTGCACCACATCACCTTCCCCACGGTGTCCTTTGGATGTGTGCATCCTGTCCTAGAGGGCCTTTCCTGGCTTGGGGATAGGTTCTCCTCCCCAGGACTGTGGTCCGTAGAGCTTGATCCCAGGACAGGGAATCATGCCTCTGGCTGGACCCTGTAAACAGAAGGTGATTAACCAGGCCAAAAGAGCAAAAGTGGTGATGCTGGCTGTAACATGGGACTTGTTTGACTCTCCGTGGCTTGATAGATCAGTTATTAACTTTAAATAGGAGGAGAGATTTCACACTGCTTGAAAAACATGGCACATGTCTTTGAGCTTACACTCCTCCTGTCGTAGGGAAGAATTTTACCACACTCCCCACCCAGCCCTATCAGCCACCTCTCACCAGCTCAGTCAATGGCACACTAGAGGAATTTGAACTTCCGTCTTTCTCAGACATTTGACAGGTTTTCAGGTGGGAGAGTGGCATCGCCAGAAAGCTTCCGTCATTTGCTGGAGGGTTGGGAGGCAATCAGGCCTAGGGTGAACACTGAAGAGCAAATTAAGAGCAGCTCTTGTAGGGCCTTACTCACATTTTCTACGCCTTGCCACAGCCTTGCCAGACTGAGTTGTCAACTTATTATCAGTTGAGGAAATACGTAACCAGGGGTTTTTCCCCCACTTGCCAGTTCCCAAATAACCACTCTGAGGCTTATATTAATGATAAAAGTTTGGCCAATGGCTCGGGCTTATGTCTGGTTAGCTCTTACATTTAAACTAACCCATTTATATTAGTTTATATTTTTAACCAGAAGCTTGTGGCTTGTTACCTCATATCTTGCTTCCTTGGTGTCTCTTGGCATCTCTCTTGACTTTGCTTCCTTTCTCTCTGTATTCAGTTTGGCTTTCCCACCTAGCTATATTCTGCCCTGCCGTAGGCCAAGGCAGATTTATTCATCAACCAATGAAAGCAATACATATTTGCAGTGTACAGAAGGACACCCCACATCAGAAATAGAGACTCCAAAGGTCAATTTCACAAGGGAAACAAACTGGGAAAAAAGGAACCAACAAAGGTTAAAAGGTGTTTTATGACACAAGAAGCCACTTGCAAGAAGTGTTTTTGGAACAGGACACTGGCAGAGGAGAGGATAATATCCTGAGTGCAGAAAGATCCTTCTGGTGGAAAGAGATACAAATCTAAGCAGTAGTGAAATCTGTAGGGGAAGTTATTAGCAGCAATATGGAGAAATGCAGATGCCCAGGGCAAAGAAGAAAGATGGCCACTGCATCACCTTTGGCAGTTGTTATGGTCGCAGGGGGAAGACACTCAAACACAATAACACAACACCATTTTTCTTAAAGGCTTATTTTTTAAAGGTTTTGTTTATGTGTGTAAGGGTTTTGACTGCAGGTATGTCTGTGTACCATGTGCATACAGTGTCCTCAGAGACCAGGATTGGGCATCAGATCCCCCAGAACTGGAGCTACTTATAGTTGTGAGTTATCATGCGAGTGAGGGAATTGAACTTGGGTCCTCTGCAAGAGCAGCCTGTGAGTGCTCTTAACCACTGAATGAACCATCTCTAACTCCGTAATAGTGTTCAAAAGTTTTATTTATTATTGTGTGTGTAGGTACACATACCAAAGCACATGTGTAGGCCAGAGGATGACTTTGGGGAGTCAGTTCCTGCCTCCTGCCTTTACATGGGTTCCAGGAGAAGAACATAGGTCATCCAGCTTGCATTGTTAGGTGGCAAGGACCTTTACCCACTGGACCATCTTGATAGCCCCAGCACAATACCAACATACAAATTCACAGTCCCTAGTGTTGGCAACACCATGGGGAAGCAGGTATTGACATTACAGTCAGTAGAACCATGTTGGAGGGGATTGGACAGTTACCTGCTAATCTAGAAAATACCGACATCCTTTGGTCCTCGCTTCCTTTTCTAAGTATTCTAGAGAACTATCTAGCACAGGGGATGGGATGAGGAGATCTGTTTCTATGTGTCTTAGTTACTTGTCCGGTCCTGTGACATAACACTCTGCCCAGAACCATGGCCTTACCTCTCCTATGCTGGGGAACCACAGTAAACCATTTCTAGAAGCCTTTCAGAACATTTCTGTACCTCAAGAAGCCACTGCTGATACTTTCTTGCCCCATCTTTCCACCAATGCCGGCATGCCAGCCCATGCTTCTGTGCTCCGCTGTAAGATCTGCTGTGCCCAGAGACTGGCTAAAGCAAGAGAGTGCACCTTTGGGATTGGCGTGGTGGTGCACGCCTTTAATCTCAGCACTCGGTAGGAGGAGACAGGTGGATCTCTGTGAGTTTGAAACCAGTTTGGTCTACAGAGTGAGTTCCAGGATAGTCAGGGCTCCATAGAGAGACCCTGTCTCAAAGCAAAGAAAACCCATGAGCGAGTGCACCTTTGAGAGGCCATGGGGGCTAACTGCATCCCTCCCTGGCTTAAGCAACAGAACCGCCAGCACCCAGTACCACACAGCTCTCGACAGGCTATTCAACCTTACACTGCCTCTTCTTATTTTTTAATTTTTATTTAAAAATTGTTTTCGTATACTGTATTTTGATCATATTCTTTCCTGTCCACAAAACTCCTCCTAGATCAGGCCCTCCTCCCTATTCACCCAAACAAACAAACAAGAAAGAGTGAAAATCAAAATAAACAAAAAAAGCCTATTAAGACAAAAACAAAACAAAACAAAACAAAATACAACACAAAAAAAAAACACAAAAAGAACATGGAGTCCAAGTCTGTTCTGTGTTGGTCAACTTTCCTGGGCAGAGAGCTGCCCTGTGTGGTGGCTGATACACCCAGTGACAGTCTATTAGGTTGTCCCGCCTCCTAAGAGTGACTTATTTGGTGGGAAGAGGACTCTCCTGCCATTCAGTGGCCATGGTTAACAAGTGACAGTTAACTAGTTCCTTGGCAAGGTAGGGACCTCAGGCTGGGAACAGGGGACATAGGCAGTGAGATGGGCTGGTAGGTAAGACACTGGGTCTTCCTGCTGGGATTTCTCTAACCCCAAGAACTGGGGAATCCTATCAGGCAGAGAGCTATTCAAACAGCCATCCTTGTGAACTGCTTCCGCCTTCCTATCCTTGGAGGTAATTCATCCCAGGGTAAGGAATGAATTCTCCCATGATGCCTCCCTGCCAGAGACCCTGCAGTTTGAGATTTACAGCTTGCCTTCTGTGCAGAGGTCTGAACTCCAGATTAATATCAGAGTATAGAGTAGCTGCTTGGGGTTGGTAAAGTCTTGGGTGGCAGGCGGCAGGGATAACAGTATTTCACTGGGAGGCTGGGCCAGGCTGTAAATCAGCAGGCTGAGGCCGCTTCTCCCCAGTGATGCAAAGGGGTCCTGGGAGACCACACCCGACATCACTTAAGACTACCCTCAGAAGCCACTCGGTTTGACTCTCCTGGGTTCTAGGAGGGGAAGTGCGGTCCTGAGAAGAGGAGCGGTGGCCAGGGGTCCTCTGAGTGAGTCCTTCAGCTCTTTTCTTCCTTTTAAGCGAAACCAGCTAAGCCACAGACCTCACACGGAATGACTGGTTTTAGGTTTTTGACGTTTTGAGACAGGGTCTCACTATATAGCACTGGCTGCTCTGGAATTTGCCGTGGAGTCCAGGCTAGCCTCAAACACAGAGATCTGCCTGCTTCTGTTTTCCAGATGTTAGGATTAAAGTCGGGTCATCATGCCGGCCAACTCTGAGTCAAGAGCCAGCGATTTGCTGGGACCATAGCAGTGACAAAGGAATTGGTGTCCCCTGCCAGTAGGAACACACAGGCTCAGTTAGCCTGCTAGGGGTGGGGGTGGGGCACATCTGTGATGGAAGAAAGGCAAAAAAGGACACCAAAAGCTTCCATTGGCATTTTATTTTCTTGTTTGCTTCTGTGTGTTACACATGACACACTATGAAGGGGTGTGTGACTAATTGATAACATAACATACACATGGGGCGGTGGAAGCATCACTGATATCTTTTACAGGTGAAGATTTAAAGTCAAAAATGTTGGGTGACCATTTCTTGCCTACCTGCAGGACCTGGGATCTTAGAAGGTGGGGGATGGGGCTGGCAGGGAATGACTCAGTAGTGAAGTTTCATATCCTGTTCTTGCAGAGGACTCAGGACATTGATGTCCCAGCATCCATTGTCAGGCCCAAAAGAAACAGGACAAGTGGCTAACTGTGGTCCCTCTTAGCATACCAAAGCACATGCGGACCTTCATGTTTTCTCAGTATTATGGCTACCCTGGCACTGCTTAGTTCTCCTCACCCCACCCCTACCCTGAACTTCTCTAGCTCATGGGCTTCCCTTCCCCTGCTTCTCATTTCTTGGTTCTCCTCTTTTGTCTTCCCCTCCTGCACCTCTCTCCGTCTCCTTTGCCCACACCCTCATCTCTTCTCTCTCGCCTACCCCCTCTCATGGTTAAGTCCAGCCTGCTGGCCATGTTCATATGTACTACTGTTCTATTATTCCAGATGCCCTTGACAGTTCTCTCCCTCCTATCTATGATAAAAACCTTCCCCGCAACTGAACCGTGGAGCATTCATGTCCTCAGTTTACACATCTACTGCCCAAACCCTCAGTTCACACATCCATGTGATTCATAACTGCCTGTCACTACAGCTCCAGGGGATCCGATACCTTCCGGTTCTCAGGGCATTCACACACACGTGCACATACTCGCACATAGACACATATATACACAAGATAATTTCTAAAATGTAAAAACAGAGAAAGATTGTTTAGGTAGTGAGTCCATGATTTAAATCCTAGTGGTTTTACAAGAAAGGGAACATCACACCCACATCCATATGTCACATGATCTTCTCTATGGCTTTGGGACTTTGTAGCAGAAGGATGAGGCTCCTAAGGCTTTACACCCAGAACTGTGAGCTAAAATGGATCTTTTTTTAAAAAAATAAGATCAGTAGCCTCAGGGATTTTATCATAGTCAGGAGAATCTGACTAATGTCTTGTATACAGTCGAGGAGCTGGAGACTCAGGAAGGAAGGAGGTTCACCTGATTCCATCTCGCAGGCCAATAGCACGGCTCTTTCTTTTCCTCTCTTTCTGATCTTGCAAGGGGCTTGCTGGGCAGTTAAATCTTGTAAATAATGAGAAAACGTCAGCAAACAAGAGTGGCTGCCATGGCCATTTCCCACATAGGTGCCCGAGTCTCTGACCGTTGACCAACATTTAAAAAAGAAAAATCAGTCTTTTGTCATGGTGCCTTTCAGATTCAGGATGTGCCTGTTGTTACTGAAGACCCTCATGACAATAAAGACCCAGCGCTCCCTGGGCACGCTAGCGGATTTTGTGTGTGTCTCTGTCACACCACACACAATCCTCTAATGTTTGCTGTGCCTTCACAGGCTTCCCAAGGTCAGCATGCTCCTGGGTTATTAAAAACCCTTCTTGTTGTAGTGTGCCCCATTGGGTGACCAGACGAGGCATGGTTTATTTACCAGCTTCCCTATAGCTGGGCACTGAGGTTGTTTCCAGTCTTGCTTATAAAAACCGTGAGAACCGCGTGGCATGTGATTCCTCGTAACTTTCCCACAGGTGTTATTTCTTGTACTTGTCATTTTTAATGGCTACATAACCTCCAGGAGCATTGTTCCTCATGTTCTAGGCCATTTTGCCCTCTCTTCCTATGTGGCCTCCCCTTCCTCTATGGGAATGGACCCCTCGCTCCTAGTACCGTTAGGTGACCTTAAACAGGGAGGAAAGGTTGCAGATCTGTCCCCAGGACATTCGTTGCCCCCCCCCATCCTGCATTTCGGCCACCCTCCTACTGCTCAGCTGGCCTGGCCTGGGTGCAGGAACAAACACACTGAGCCTCTGCCCTTGTGGAGCAAGGCAAGTGAACTGGACGGGGGGCAACGGATATGTCTTCTCAGAGGGAGAAGAGCTGCTCCAAGACAGGGAAGGTGGTCCGTCACAAAGGGTGACTTTTGTGCTGTTACCAGCTTAGGGAAGACTTGGAGGAGGGTGATTTCCAGCGGTAGGAGCAATGGTGGCCCAGTCCTGGAGCAAGTATGTATACCTGGGTGTTTGCAGGACAGGGGAATGATGCCACCATGTGTTCTAGTGAGGTGCAGAGTGAGCTAGGAAGCAGGGGTGAGTTCCCCAGGCTAAAGGCAGGGCTGAGGTCCATGATGCAGACTTCTGCGGGGTTCTAACAGGCACTGCCATGTGATCTAATGGCTTGCGTGTCACCTCCCACCTGTTGCCCCTTCACTGAATGGACCGTCCATTTCCTCAAAGGGAACAGCAGTGCGATCATGGAGGAATGCACTGAGAGGTGGGCCAAGGTGACAGTAGGGCCAACCATGCCACTGGTACCTGAGAGCAGCTGCCGTAACTGTCTATGAGGGAAGGCATGGCTGAGGTCTGTGTACTACACAGGCTACTTCGTGCTCCTTTAAGTCTAACCCGCCTCCTTGATGTGACCGACTAACAGGGCTTCCTCCAACAGGTGCCTTGTGGCAGGGTGGGCTCGTACGGTTTTGGTCCCTTTCCCCACTTCCCTCAGTCCAAGGCTGCCCAAGGACTGCACTTGTGTCGACCTGTCCCAGTGAAACACAGCCAGTCCTGTCTCCCATAGCTGTAGGGATGACGGGCACCTATCAGGGCTCTCGGGCGTCCACTCTAGGATATTGAGTAAGACATCTTGAAAACTACTCTTACCTTGAACTCTCTATCCTGTTGGCTAGAGGGTGTGAGTGAGCCCTGCCTCAGCCCCTGCCTGTAGGTACCCTGGAGGGAGGTGGAGAGTGGCCTCTCGGGAACAATCAAAAGCAATTGCCGTGGTTCCCCACATTTAATTTAATAAAAAGACCGTGCAGGAAGGCAGAGGCAGCCAGGCAGGGCCTGTGGGCTGAGGGCAGGCGTGATTCCAGGGAGATTTATGGTGCTTCATAAAAGATTCAGCTCTGGCTGATCTGGGACATGGCTAGGTTCAGTGCTTAGAGCCTGGGAGGCAGATGGTCTGCACTCCCGAGGGTTCCAAACACTGTGTGATGCTGGACCAGCGGCAGTCCCTCTCTGGGCTCTGCAGCATCTGCTTCCTCTCCTAGCCCTTTGTCTTTGGCTGATGTGTGTTTTCAAGCGTTTCACAGGCATGAGGCCTGCTTGTTTAGAGCTTTCATGTTTCTCCCAAGATGCCGTTCCATTTCACAGAGGGGGAAGCTGAAGCTTCGAGAAGTTCAGCATCTGGCAAGCCTGGTGCAATGCTGGGACTGAATGGCCCTTGGAGGTGGGAAGAGCTACACAGTGGGCTAGAAGGGCACCTGGGAATTGAGGGAACTCTGGCTCTTCACACAGCCTTGGCGTCTGCTCTATCAGGTTTTATTTTCCTCTCAACAGAAATGGCCAGGACAACTAAGGAGCTAGTATAGATTCACAGCAGTAGTGTTGTGGTCCTACCTTCTTCTGGCAGACTGCACAGGGCTTTAGGCCTTCCTTTTCTGGGGCTCATCTCCTCCACTTGCCTGCTGTGTGACTCTAGGCGAGTGAGTAGCCTTCTCTGAGCCGCTACGGTGGCGAGAATGACAGTACTTGGCATTTTCAGTGCTGTTATGTGGATGGATACCTGGATCAGGTGTTGGCCGGTAGCTTCTACTTCAGAGATTCTCATTCCAGGGCTGTGCGCACTGTGGAAGGGGTCCCACTAGAAAGCCACCCCCTCTTGTCACAGTTGCCAGCTCTGCTGTTGCAGCCTGTGTAGCTGCCGGGGCAGAGGAGGGAAGGAACTCAGCGTGGGCTGTGGTGCAGATGGCAAGCAACTAATTTATTTACCTCTTCCTAATAAATATGCACAACACATAAATAAATTATCTCACTTGTCCCACTCCATCTGCACCCAGGCACGGCGGCAGCCGGCCACACAGCACAGAGGCTGCCTCTGCCTTTGGAGAGTGGCCCAGGTGGGAGCTGGGGACTCTGTTTTAGATTCGCCTTCCTGGCTCAGACTCCTCAGACGTGGCACAGGTCCTTCCATTCCCCAGCTCAGCTAAGTGAAGACCAGGGCCTTCTGCTTCCCCTGGAGGAGGGCAGGACCTGAGTAGACTGTCCTGGAAGCGGTGAGTGTCTGTGTTAGTCTGGTTTTTGCTGTTGTGATCAAAGTCATTTGACTCACACAGGTCCAGAGGCTTCAGTCCACAGTCAGCTGGCCCCATTGATTTTGTGCTTGAGAGGAGGCTACGTCCTGGCTGAAGGACCTGGTGAAGCAAAACTGCTCACCTCCTGACAACCAGGGAGGGGAGATAGAGGAGGGACGGTGGCCAGGCATAATCCTCAAGAGCAAGCCTCCAGGGACCCACATCATCCACCCAGGCCCTCCCTTTCTTGTTTCCATAACACCATGGTGTCAGGAGTCCACTGATGGATGAATTCACTATTGAGCTAGAGCCTTCACAATTCACCATCCAAAGCCTCATCAACAGCAACCAAGATATTAATACATGAGCCTCAGGGCTCAACTACCATTGAAGCCCTGCCATCCTGTGCTGAGTTGAACTGGGCTGCAAGACTGTAGGAGCCATTCCAGAGGGTCAGACCATGAGGGGCCCAGGACTGAAAGTGTTGATCTGTTTGCCCGCCTCCCCTGCCTGCTCCCTCCTCCAGATAGCTCTCCCCTGCTCTTCCTAGCCTTCTCATCCTGGAGCTGAGAACCAGCTCTAAATCCAGAACTGCTACTCTAGAGCCTGAAGCAGTCTAGAAAGGGTGGAGGAGCAGGCACAGGATGAGTCAGAGGCCTGACTCTCCCTCTGCCTTGGAAAAGTCACGAGATTTCTTGGAGTAACTGCTGTTTTCATCTGTGAAATGGGTGTTGTTGGCCTGGGGGTGGGGGTTGGTGATACTTACAGCTGTCTCTCTGAGCAGCAACCACACTGCCATAGACCCTGGTGGTTCACTGCTGAATGGGACACACTAGGACTCCACCTAGTGGATCAACAAAAAGATGCGCACACTCACGAGAGGTCACGAGATGACCATAGTGGAAGCATTTGTGTAACAACCAAGATCCACGGCCTGCCTAGGTGTGCATCACCAGAGGAGAGGCTAAAGAAAAGCTGGTCGGTATATGCAGCCGAGTCTTGTTCAAATATAAAGAATGAAAATGCAGGCTGGAGAGATTGCTCAGCAGCTAGCCGTGTGTCCTTCTCCCGTGGAGGACTGGCGTTCCGTTCCCAGCATCCTGTCGGGCAGCTCACAACTCCAGCTCTAGTAGATCCATCATCCTCTTCTGGCTTCCGCGGGGTCTTTGCTACTTTTCTTTTGCTGTGACAAACCACCAATGACCAAGGAAACTTAAAAAAGAAAGCATTTGACTGGGGGCTCAAGGTTCCATAGGGTTGGAGTCCATGACCACTGTGGCAGGGTACATGGTGGCAGGCAGGCAAGCATGGGGCAAACGGGAGCTGAGAGCTTATATTTGCTTCACAGTGAGAGAGAGAGAGAGAGAGAGAGAGAGAGAGAGAGAGAGAGAGAGAGAGAGAGAGAGACACAGCGCACATGTGCTAACTGGAAATGGCATGAGCTTTTGAAACTTCAATACCCACTCCCAGTGATACACTGTCTCCAACAAGGCCTAATTTCCTAATCCTTCCCAAACAGTTCTATCACCTGGGGATCAAGTATTCAAATATATGAACTTAGGAGGGCCATTCTCATTCAAACCACACACACACACACACACACACACACACACACACACACACACACACTTTTGGCCAAGCATAGTGGTACATGCCTTTAATCCTAGCATTTGGTAGGGACACAGAGGCAGGTGTATCTCTGAGTTTGATGCCAGCCTGGTCTATATAGAGGGTTCCAGACAGACCAGCCAGGACTCCATAGTCTCAATGATGATGATGATGATGATGATGGTGATATTTTTCTTTAAAAGAGGAATGAAATTACATCATTTTTAGGAAATGCTGACATTGGGGATCATCTTGTTAAGTGAATTAAGCCAGAGTCAGACACCACACATTTTCTCTCAAATGCAGATTCTAGATCTGTATGATATGAAAATAGGAGAGGAACTCTAGGGGGAGAGAAGAGACCAGTGGGAAGGGGAGGGGACAGAGAGAGCCATGGGGTAAGAGTGGGCAATGTACCATGCTACATGTGCACAACAAAGCCCTTTATGCTGTGTACGCTAATGAAAATCAACACCAGCAAATAAGTGAGGCAGAGCCAGGGGACAGAGTGGGAGCAGATCACTGCCCAGTCCCTCGGGGCAGGTCTCTTGAGTGGGGAGGAATCATCAGCCCTGAAGAAAGGAAACCACAGGGCTTTGAGGAGTTTGAGCAGGAGGCCAGGTATGAGCACAGTGAGGGGAGGCTGGAGGCCATTCTAGCATGGCTCCTGGTGTGGGGCCAATCTCGCTGGTCCCCCTTTCCTCTTCCCCACTGCCCACATGTTTTCTTGCTCCCCTTGGCCTATGCTTGAATTCTTTGCACACCCTGTTTGGGAGTCAGGGATTCACACAATGCTCAAGCTGGAAGGATTTTATACTTGTGCAAAGACCCTCCAGGTGAGACCCATTGGGTAGCCTGTGGCCCTACCTCCTTCGCAGCGGTATACCATTTAGACTTGCAAAGGGTTTGCAACCAGAATATAGAAAGAGCTTCTATGAACTAACAAGAAGCGGGGGCAGTGGCTAACCAATGGCTAGTTCTGCACTCTGATCTTCAGGCAAGCTTTATTTGTTATAGCACAAACAAAATATCGCCACTGAAAGCCATAGTGGAACTCCTGCCAGAGGGCTGACATGAATGACCTCAAGAGGCTGGGAAGCTCTGATAAGTGGGACAGTCCTGTAAAAAAGGAGCGACAGGCCGCTTTTCGTCCCAGCCGGCTCCCTTACCCGAAATAATTACACAGAAACTGTATTCATTTAAACACTGCCTGGCCCATTAGTTCTAACCTCTTATTGGCTAACTCTTACATATTCATTTAACCCATCTCCATTAATGTGTATTGCCACTTGACTGTGGCTTACCGGTATGAGTCTAACCAGCATCCGTCTCAGAGAGGAGAGCCATGGCATCTGCCACATTGCCTTCTTCCCAGCATTCTGTTCTGTCTACTCCGCCTGTCTAAGCTGCTGTCCTATCAAAAGGCCAAGGTAGTCTCTTTATTTAACCAATGAAAGCAACACATAGAAAGAAGACCCTCCTACACCACAGCCCTCAGACAAGAATGACACGGTCATGCTTGCCCGGCTGAGCTCTCATGGCACAGCCTGCCTCCCAGCAGTCCTGTTGCTAGGTCCCTTCTCCTAGTTCTCTCTCCTTGGCCTCTTCTGTTGCCTTGTTACTCAGCTCTGTCTACAAGCTTGCATACACAGGTGCCTAAAGCACAAGGCAGGTTATCATGTCAGTGAGCCTCATTATTCCTCCTCACGCCTCTTGGAGAGGCAATGACAGCTAGATAGTGTAGCAGAAATCTAGTCCCAACTGGTGTGCAAGAGAGAGAGAGAGAGAGAGAGAGAGAGAGAGAGAGAGAGAGAGAACTCCCGTGTTCACAGCAGCTTCAGGAAGGGCTGTATCCAGAGATTCACAGAGCATGCACCCACTCCTTCCCTGCACTGCTGGTTCAGTCTCAAGCAGTCTATCAGACTCTTGTCTTTCTGGTGTGTGTGTGGGGGGAACGTTTGGATGGCTTTAGCGGAGTGTCCCAGGACCTTCTCCCATTGGTCAGTATAGAATCACTTCTCTGTTCCTCGCTTGGAGAATTGCTTGTTTGGTTGCTTGGATTGGATGGATTAAGCTAGTACCTTTCTTGGGAGCAAGATCAGTTGTTTTAACTACACCACATGGACAGAGAGGTAGGGAAGAGTTTGCCCCAGGACAAAATAAGGGGGTGGGTACCAGAAGGAGGTCTGGATGGTTTGTGGGCACTCAGCTGTTCATCTGAATGAGGAGGGTGGAGCCTGGATATGCTGCAGAACTCTGCCAGTACGCTCTCTGTCTATCTATCCACCTACCCACCCACCCGCTCTCTACCCCCTGGGTGTCTGTCTTTCTGTCTGTCTGTGTCATTTTAAGGAACTGGCTCACATGACTATGGAGGCCAGGCTGGACTGAAGGTTTTTCTGGAGGAGTCTTGTTCTTCTATTGAGGGCCCCTTGCTCTGCTATTAAGGACTTAATTTCCACATCAAGGAGAGACAACAAAGTTTTCTTGGTGTCCACGCATGCTCCCAGATAACGTTTAATGTCTGACTAACCTGCTGGGCACTGTGGCTCAGCAGTTTGAGTACTGGAGGCAGAGGCTTCCTGACACCTTGAAGCAGTTTAAGCATACTGCCCTTGTCCGCCTGTGGCTATTGAGGCACCGTTCAATGAGGGGCAGAGGAGGCCCAGGAGAGGAAAGGGGAGGGGGGCAGAATGTTCTCCAGCTACCAGTGTAAGTGCTACAGCTCTAAGCGGAAAGGTATCCTGGTAGTCAGAGCTGAGGAATACCACAGAGTCACACCACACAATAAACCTCACACAAGAGATTTATTAGAGAGGAAAAATTCCAGGAGGGTGGCTGCCTCAGCTTGGGCAAGAAGCAGCACAGAACTGGGCAAAACCCAAGGTTTATATAGGGTTTCTTTAGCGGGGCTGTTTCCAGGGTGGAGCTTCTCAGGGTAGGGATTAGTGAGTTTTCAAGTCCTGAGCTTGGGTTTTTCATTCTGTAGGGTTGAGCTTGGCTGCATGTGTCTAGAGGGGCTGGCTCTGGCCATTAAGGCTGTTAGAGTACCCTGTGTGTGGAGCTTGGCCATTGGAGGTCCTCAGGGGTGGGGATGGGGCAGACTTTGAGTTCATAGATCAGTCATAATTGAATGCTGGTAATGAATTACCAGCTGCACCCAGCCTGGCCCTACAGGGACCCAGAAACAGGCCTTGATCCAACTGCAGAGCACAGGCTGAAGTCAGCAGCCCTGGGAGCATCCTGGCACAGGACAATTTAGCCGTCAGCCACTGCGCCAAAATGCACAGTGCTATGATAGTGACAAGAATCTCAGTGATTAGTAACAGGAGGACCACCACTTAAATGTGGCAGGAAAGATCCCTCCATCCCTGCCTGGCAGTGAGCACAGCCCAGAGGCCTGCCTATCAACAGCATATGTTCCAGTTGCTTCTGCCACTGGGGAGCCAGAAGCCATAGGGAGGTGTTTGTCTCTGCAGGCCAATAGAGTTCTAGAGGCATCTAGTAAAGAACAGTTGTGCCTTGGTATCCAGCCTAGAGCCAAGGTGAGAAGCAGAACGAATTACAAAAGTGAACGACTGATTCGTGGCCCTGTCGATCTGATGCCAGAGCTAAAATGACCTCATTTTCACCATCATTTCCATAGAACCTGTGCCTTCAGTTATGGCTGTCTCCAACCCCAAACATAGAAATCATCACAATCTAGAGAAATCACGACAGTTCACAGAAATCCTCATAGTCTATAGAGATCATAGTCCACAGAGATCACCACAGTCCACAGACACCACAATCCACAGACATCACCGCGGTCCATGGAAATCAGTCCACAGCTATCACTGCAGCCCCTCCCATCTGAGAAGTGCTTCCTGGCTGGACAAACCTCCCAGTTAGTGTCCAACAACTTCCTGTGACATCAGAAAATACCTGTGGCACTTGTGGTTTGGAAGTTGTGGCCCCGGTGTTGGCCCTGTACTGAGGCATCAGATCAAGCCACTAATTTCACCCGCCAGGAAGCTAAAAGGAAGATGCCAGGCCCTACAACTTCTTTTTGAGTGCACACCCATGATCTAAAAATCCCCCCCCCCCACTAAGCCCCATCTATAGCTTCATTGCTGCCCATCGGAGCAAGCCTTTAGCACGTGGGCCTTTGAGGACATGGCTTCCGAACTCCAGCAGTGCCCACCTTCCTTTCAGATTTTTCTAGAAAAATTCTCTTTTTTCCAAAATTAATTAATTTATTTTATGTGCATCCATGTTTTGCCTGTGTGTATGACTGTGTGAGGGTGCCAGATTATCTGGAACTGGAGTTACAGACAGTTGTGAGCTGCCATATGGGTGCTGGGAATTGAACCTGGGTCCTCTGGAAGGAAGAGCAGTCAGTGTTCTTAACCTCTAAGCCCTCTCTCCAGCCCCCTAGAAAATTTCTTGAAGTTGGCCTTATTGACATCTAATTTACATGAAACAAAATGTACTCATAGTTCGAAAGCATACACATGACCATAAACCCGGTCTGAGATTACCGAGAACTTTCCAGTTGCTCCCAAAGGTTTTCCTGAGCCCCTCCAGTCTGACTCAGGGCATCATCAACCCATGTGATAGCAATGCACAGTAGATCTGTCTTTCTAAGATTTCCCTGGAATAGAATCAGACAGTACAGTCTTCTAGTTCAGGCCTGGCCTCCTACGGTGGGTGTGCCTCGGGACACTGCCCTCTCACTGGAGACATTAGAAGTGACTTCTAGTCTGGGCTGCTCTGAACACCATGAGTGCTATGTGTTGTGTGGTGTTGATAAAGGGTGGTTTGGCTGGCTTTCTGGTGAGGAAGTATAGGGCAAGAACTACAAAGCAGCTGGTCCCTGGGTGCAGAACAACCAGACTCATCTGACAGGTCATCCTTCCCAGACCCTCCCTAGGCATGTCACTCAACCCTGACAGCAATCCTGGGAGATGCATAACATCATCTCCATCTCTGTAGCGATTTAAGTGAGAACGTCCCCCATGGACTGTGGCATTTGTACGCTTGGCGCCAGTGGTGCTGTTTGGGGAGGTTTAGGTGGTACAGCGTTACTGAAGGAAGCGCATCCGTGGGGACAGGCTAGGGATTAAAATCCTTGTGCATTTCCTGTTTGATTCCTCTACTTTCAGCTCTAGACGAAGAACGTGAGCTCTCGGTTTCATGCTACCATACCTGCTGCTGCCATGCCTCCCTGCCATGATGAATGCCTAGCCTCCTAGAACTGAAGCCCAAATAAATTTTTCTGTAAGCTGCCTTGCTCATGGTGTGTTATCACAGCAACAGAAAGTGACTAAATACAGTCTCCCAGGGAGGAATCACAGCTGGGATCGCAGGGAGACTCCAAGCACGGATCCCCTTAACCCATAGGCTGCCAGGGCAAGGACCAGGGTATTGTTTTGTTGGACATGCAGCCAGGACTGAGGTGGTTGCGCCATTCTTGGCTGGCAAGGAGGTATCAGGGCAGAGGCATCGACGATGTACACCAAGTGCCTACTTACCTGGGCCCCCAACCTCACAAGTACCCTGTAACCGTAGTCTGGGCAAGGGCTGGCACTGGGTTAACTTGAGTCTGGAGGATTGTTAGCAGCCTAGGTCATATTTGCTGGGATACAGGCAAGGTGAGATTTTATCTGACCTCGCTACAGCTTTTCTCAGCAACTCCATGAGTTTCAGGGCAGAACCTCCCAGGCTGGGACCACAGTGTGAGCAGCTCTTGGAGGTAGGAATGGTCACAAAATGCCTGGGGAGGAATTGGGATAATGGGAATACTGTCTTTTTTTTTTTTACTGCTGAGTAGTCAAGAACCTAAACCACCTTTTTATAGGTTAGTCTGACTTCTGCCACCAAAATAAAATACCCAGGGCTGGATAATTTGTAAAGAAAAAAAATGTTTTATCTCAGAATGGGGAGGTCCAAGACCGCCAGAGCCAACTCCTGCTCCTCTGCAGGTCTCAGAGTTGGCAGCATCCTAATAGAGTGGGCATGTATATATGAGTGTATGAGACAGGAAGCAAGGAAGCAAGACAGATTGGGGTCAAGTTTGCTCTTTTCTGACAAACTGCTCTTGCAGAAACCAACTAGTTCCCTGAGACCTGCAGGAATACTTTCCAAAGGCCTTTAGAGGCTCCACTGCTTTCTGATCATTTTAGACTATGTAGCCCTGGCTGTCCTGGAACTCATAACGTACCAGGATGGCCTTGAACTCACTGAGATCTACTTGCCTCTGCCTCCTGAGTGCTGGGATTAAAGGTGCATGCCACCACATTCATCCCACTACTTCTTGATACTATCACACTCAGAATTAACCTTCCTACACATAACCCTTTGTGGGGCAACCCACTCCCTAGCCATAGCATAGCTCTCGCTGTCCCTGTCTCCCCATCTCTTGCTGTCAGTTCTGTCTCCATCTTTCTCTTTGGTCTCTTTTCTGACTCATAAACATGTTTCAATTTCTGGTGAATAAACCTGGGCCATTTGTCTTGTGTCCAATCCATCATGCTCATTGCTAGCAGAAGTAATCAACACGAAATAAAACTGACATCGGCTAAAACCACGCACAGGAGAAATAGCCATTGACTGAAAATCGACAAGAGAGTCAAACCTCTATTCCAGTTTTAAAAGCTGCACAGATCTGACACGTGAGAATTAGAGCTGACAGAAATAATGGCCTACGGGGAAACCCACGGGTGGAAGTGGTCTGCAATCAGTAGTAACTAATGAATCAAATCTTCATGACAAATTTTAATTAGACAAGACCTGATCTTGATGTAATTGATCTCAGTAAAGCAAAAACTGAGAGAGGAAAAATGCGGGCCCTGTGGAATTGCATTCTTTGGAGGAGGGAGCGATGGCTTAGGTGCAACTGATGAGGCTCATGTCAGCTGTGGTGGGCATCATGGCTACTCAAATCCAAACTTCCCTTCTAACAGTGGGGTCACAGGGACCCCCCTCATCTTGAGGGAAGATGCTGGTGCCGAGAAGTCTTTGTGTAGAGGCTGAGACAATAAGCAGATGTCTGTCGACAGCCAGTGTCACTAGGCTGTGTGGTTGGACATTGGCCAGACAGGCCTTTAAAAGGTGTCTCTGAGAGGTGGGTGGCTGGAAGATGGCTGGCGGGTAAGATACTCGCTGCACAGGCTTAAGGACAAGAGTTCGTATACCCAAAACTCATCTAAAAAGTTGGGTAGGTATGGTGACCTGCCTGTAATCCCCTCACGTGGGAGGTAGAGAAGGGCGAGCCCACTCGCCAGACTAGACTAAACTATGGCGAGAGAAGAGTTCAGTGAGGGTCTTGATGTATATGGTGGAGAGCAATTGAGGAAGACGCTCAGCATCAGCCTCTGACCTACACACATGCACACACACGTGTAGCTGTAATGTTACATGCCCACACATATAAACATGCATACATTCCTGAATGAACACATATATATTCCACACACACATACCCAAAAAAGAGTCGTTCAGTGGACTGGGATGTTTGTGTGTAAGTTAGTCAGTAAGGTGATTGCCTTGCAAGTATGGGGACCTGAAGGCAATCCCAGAATCCACCTACATGTCAGGCATGGTGGCTCGTGTGCTCACGATTCTGGTGCTGGGACGGTGAAGACAGCCAGTCTAGCCTTACTGGTGAGCCAGGCTAACAAGAGACAAAGGTGGCACATGGAGTTCCTGAGGATGTTGCTACAGGAGAGTGTATGTGCACATGTACATTTCAAACAACACGTCCTCTTTGTCCCCAGTGAGGATGTGAGTCACTAGCCAGTAGCTACCCTTCTGGTGATAGCAATGTGCAATTTACATGGGGCTGCCTCTCCACATTTACAGAGACTTGCTTTGCTTCTAGAGACTTGAGCTCCATGCAGCCCGTGTCAGCTAAAGCTTATCAGAGTATGGGCCTGCAGCTTCCTTGTCTCCCACCTGCCTCGTTGGCTCTAGGGAGACGGTATGAGCTTGGCAGATGTCTGAGCAGACGCCAGCTGCCTCCCTGATGACAGCTTCTTAATTGTTTTCTCGCCGCCTTTATTATTTATTTTTTTAAAAAATAAAGGGTGACCAGGCCAGTCAGAACACTGCTCACCCCTTATGAGACCCCTGTGGGTTTGCTGTGCCTCCATCCTCTGCCCTGGCTTTGTGCACATCATTCTTTTGGTTATGTTGTAAACCGCCCTGTATGCATCACTGCCTAAGGCTTGGTGTCTCCTCTCCTTGAGCCTCCTGTAAGTGCACTAACACAGCATGAGCTCCTCTGTGAAGCTCTTTATGGAGCATCATGTGTCTGATACTCATCCGTGCTCTTGAGCAAAGTAGTGCCTTATTTTTCATCACTGTGTAGTATTCTACTGCATGGCTGAACCACATTTTACTTTTTTTCTTCTGATGATGGGTCTAGAGAGTTTGCAATTTTTTTTACTTCTAAGAAAAATGCTGCTGTGAAGTTTTTCCCTTCCTTTTTTTGAGTCAAGGTCTTGCCATTTATCAGCCTGTCATTTATCAGTCAGGCCATTAAACAGCCTAGAACTTGATGTGGTCCTCCTGCCTCAGTTTCTCAAGCGCTGGAGATTACAGGCATGCGGTTTCATGCCTGGTGTCATTGTGAATATTCCTATATGTGCCTCTTGGTAGCCAGACACACACACACACACACACACACACACACACACACATATTTCCCTTGGTCTATACTTTCTAGTAGGTAATTTAACAGTTTTGCTGAGGTGCATTTTAGGATATGCATACTTCAGAGTTTTGATAATTGCTGCCCTGTATCTTAAAGTGTAGCTACACCACTTCACATTCCCACGGGCAGTGGACAAGGCTTCCGGTTAATCCTCATCTTCACACCTGGCACTTTAATTTGAGTTTTGGGCATGAATTTATAAACCTAAACCAAGCTTCCAGGGGATTCAGATGTGTTTGGTGGGGGGCTCAGAATCATAGGGTGAGCTCTGGGGCCTGCTGGGTTATTCTAGGGCAAGCCCTGAATCGGGGCTGCTGTGAAGGTGTGTCTACACAGTGAGCTGCACTCCTGGTGTTCCTTAGGTCCCCACAAGTGTGACAGCTTCTTGTCCATTCACACTCTGTGTCCTCAGCCTAATGCCACAGATCTGAGGCCTTTCTCTGGCTGGAGTATCACATCTGTGTCCCAGAGCTTGGGAAGAGGGGGGAGAAGTCTGAGAGAGGGGGCGGTGAGCACCAAAGACAGCCTTACCCCAAAATGGACAGTGCTACTGAGGGTCCCTTGGCTTCCTTGGCAACTTGCATGTACTGCTACTCAGTGACAGTGTGCCTACCCTGTGACCTTGGCTCTACAGAAGGGAGAGCTGGCAGATATTCTAAAAGTAATAGTTGATAGTAACTGCAGATCCAAAGGAGGCGAGGAAGGTAGGCAGGGAATAAAGCGCAGAGACTCCTGCCCACCTGCCCTTCTCAGCTGGGTGATGACTTGCCCCGGGGCACCTTTGGTAAAAAGGCCTGGGAGGCATCTAAGGTATCTTATGGAGGAAGCCCTGGAGAAGGGGTGCTGGCAACATCCTGTCGGTGGCCGGGCCTGAAGCTCAGCACTCTGCTGTCCCATCAACCTCACGCACAGCCCTCCCCCCTCAAATGCTGACAGTGCTGGGCTGAGGACTGTCCTGTCCTGTCACAGCACTAACTACACAGTTAGGTTGTCGGTGGTCTGCTCTTGGGCTAGTGCTGCCTCACTCTGATTACCAAGGTCTTGAGACCAGGGGAAGACCGGTGTCTCCTATCTCCAATTCATTGAGCATTGATATATTTGGAAACCTAAACTGGCCATCGTTTCTTAAAGGGAATGATACAGCCACAAGAAACACAAGCCAGGGGTGTGGATGCCTCTTCAGGGTCGGACTAAAGCAACAGGCTCTAGCCCCGAGCTCTCCAGCTGTTGCTGTCAAGAATGATAGTGCAACTGAGTGTGAAGTCTACAGCTTTGCTCCAGAACAGCCACACTCCCCACATCACGTGACTCCGATGCCTGGACGAGCCTGTCATCCACTTCAGCCTCCTCTCACCCCTGCCCTGAACAGTACTGCTATACCCTATCTTGAGTGACTGTCTGTCTGATGGACCAGATGGGGACACGCTCTTCAGGGTTCGGGTGACTCAGGCAAGACACGGGCAGAAAGAAGCTGATGGAAAAGCCTAACACCCATTCCCAGCCATTCGCCCCAGCCCGACGATTTCTCCAGCTCTCCTCTCCCGGCTGTGCCCACTGCTACTCTCCCCTCCTCATTAGACTGTGAGTCAGAGATTCTGGGGACTAATCCCAACTCAGCATGTAGGCAGCCACCTGGGGCAGGATGGTCATGCGCCCTTTCCTGGCTATAGGATGAGATGAATCATAGTCCCGGAGGCAAAGGTTTGGGAGAAGGCTCAGTGAGTAAGGCATTTCACAAGCATAGTGCAGGTCCTGCCTCAACTCCTTGCTTTGCCACATCCCAGCCAGGAGAACTTGGGGAAGTCACTCTTCTAAGGCCATGGTCACTCTGACTGCTGGCAGGCTCTGAGGTGAGCACCCATGTGGAGCCGTCACAGGGCCTGATGCTGAAGGCAACAAGGAAGGTGGAGGCAGCGCTGACTGGATGAAGCTCACTCCCAATCCCTTCCCCAAATGTCTGCAGGCCTCTCCTTCTCTGAATCTCCTCAGCCCACAAGAGACACATCCACTAGACCAACAGGGTGGACCAGAGGTAGGCTGTCCAGTTGTACTCTAACTCCCAGAGACCCTGGCCTTTGCCTGCCCCTGATGCCTTGGATTACCACATTTGGGACATGAAGGTAATCACAGTCCCCTTCTCATCAGGTGTCAGGAAGAAAAGCTTGTGTAAAAATCTAGAATTGGCTTATATCACCAAGTCGGGATGTCACGCACTGCTAACCCCCTTTTCTTTCCAGGGAAAACTCTGAAAGCCAATGCTTACCCATCTTCTTGTCAGATCTAGGTTCATGGAGCCCTTTTGTTATTTGATAGACAGGCCTTTGGGGAAGGGCCTGGATGATGTCATGAAGGGCAAGCATCAGAGGATCTGGGGCCTAACTGTCCTCCTCAGGCAACAGGCCGTCCTCTCCTCATAACCCTTCAGGTGGACAGAGCAGGGAGGAGCAGCTGGTGGAGGAGCCCAGCCTGACCAGCCTCTTTCCCTGTGGCATCTAGAGTCCCTAACTGCCACCCTTGGGCCACCTCTTCCAAGTGTTGCATGCTGTAATCTGCATCTTCACTAATGGGGCCTGCCCAAATGTTCGCTCCTAATTATTGTCTATAAAGGCGATGCCAGGAATATTAACAGGCTTGCCACCTGTTTCCTGGCAGGTGGCCCTGTGGTGCACCTGTCAGCCAGCTGCCTTGGTCCCCAATGAAAACGTGTTGTCTTTTTCATCCTGAGCTCGGGACCCTCTAGAAGCCATCAGACGGCTGGGTCAATTCCTGGGAGGTCTCTGCCTCCCTGGGGCTGCTTCCTAGCTATGGCCTCAGGGGCTCTAGTGAGGGTAGATGGCTTGGGAATTCCTCTCCTCTGGATGCTGTGTAATGCTGGAGCTTCATTTTCTCTTTCTGATGGCCAGCATCCAGTCCTTCCTACAGGGCAGGAATAAGGTGGAGGCTCTCCAACCCTGGGCCTGGACCCATACCAAAAGCCTTGCCTCAGTTTTGCAGGGGACTCCAGGTGACATCACTTCATGGGTACTGTGACCTGTAAGACGAAGTCACTTTTGGGGTGTCACTTCCTATGAGGCAAATGATAGCTTTGAGTGTCATTGCTTGTAAGGTGACATCCTCTGGTGGATGTCATTATATGTGAAGTGATGTCACCTCAGGTTCCAATTACCTGTGAGGTAATGTCAACTCAGGGTGCCATTGCTTCTGAAGTGACATCACTTTCTTGGTGCCATCACCTTTGAGCTGATGTCACTTCATAGAGCCATGTATGACCTGGAGTAACTCCGGAGGCCCACAAGGCCCAGAGTTCTGCCAGGGCAGAGCCTTCTATGGTCATGTCCAGTGGCTTCCAAACTGTCCCCGTGTCAGTTGCCAATCATCTGACAGAAAGGGCGGGACCTCTGATTCACAGTTTGGTGGTTCAGGACTGGCCCACGACTCTGGCCTGTGATTACTTGGAGCATCATGGCTACAGACAGCGCTGTTCCCCTCAGGGCAGGGCTTGACATCACCTGAGGATGCACCCACCTGCTGCTACTTCCTCCAAGGCATCACCTCTTAAAAGTTATACAACCTCTCAGTGTCTACAGGGACATGGCATTTGAGAAACTCTGCAGGTATAAGCTATAAATACTGAGTTCCTGGTGGTTTATATTGTTGAGGGAGAAACTGAGGCTCAACCCTCTTTTATATGACTCTGTCTTGTTCATGACCCCCAGTTCATCAGCTTTCCCCACCAGCCATGGCTCAGCATGCTCCTGATCATTTCTGGCTGGAAGAAGATCCCTGACTGAGGAGGTCTGGGGTTTTAGAACACAGTGTTTGGCAAGGAGTACAGGAGCGCTCTATACCACCACAGTGCCCAGGAGTGAATGTCCAGCCCCTAACACTTCTCTTAAGAAAGCAGCCTTCCTCGCCATAACTACCTATGGTCCTCCTGGGGACACATTGAGGGCAAGAAACGCCAGACTACTACTCCCCAACAGGTGAGGAGTCCCATGGACCTCTAAACTGCACATTGTGATTCATCCCCGCAGTGACTATAGCTTCCAGAGTCCCGGAATCTTCTCCGCTGGAGACATGGTCCAGACACAGCCAGGGAAGCCTGGAACAGGATCCAGGGGTGGACAGAGCAATGGGCTTCCATAGTTACACCTTGTGCATGAGGAGTTTTCACAGTTATAGGCAAAACCTGGTCCTGAGGCAACAAAGGCCTTTCCTTGCCTTTGGCAGGAGCCAGAGGGAGCTGGCAAGAGCCAGGAGTTTCTCTGTGGCTGTTAAGCCAGTGCACCAGTGGTACTCTAGAAAGTTCTTCAGAGAACCCAGTCTGGACAACAGAAGCTGTGATCATGGCCAAATAAGTCAAGAAAAAAAAACCTCTCAGAAATCATTGCCCCCCCCCTTGACCTTAGAGCAAGTACAGAACCATTAACATTCTGTGTGACTGTGCAAGTCACTCACGTCACTGAGCCACCTCCACTTCTTCGTCTGTGAAATGGGCATAGAGTAACACATAGCCCTATCTACCTCACAGGAAAAAACAATGAGGGTGAGACTAAACAATAAATGACAACAACAACAATAAAAGAAACTGAGGCTCAGCCAGTTACACTCCGAGGACCCTGCTTCTGATCCAGTGCAAGGAGCACTCCTGACCCCTCTGTCTTCCAAGATCCACAGACTCTCCTCCCCGTTCCCCATTTCAGGGACAAATCACAGGGCACATAGGCCCCCTCTGCTACAATGCCATTGTTCCCACCCTCCCTCAGAGGACTCGGCTATACCTCCAATTCCCTTGCCTTTAACTACTTCTACTTCCCTGCCCGTCTCACACCCTCTACTCAGCCTGTTTGCCCCAGGAACCCCCCTACCACCATGGCTCCCTCCCTCTTCTAGCCTTTCTTCAAATGTCACCTTCCCAGCACAGCTTTGATGACCCTCCTCTCCCCTCTTTTATTTCCATGGTTTTAAATTTTCATTTACTTCCCATTGGCACCTATAGGGCAAGAACATTTTGAGACACTTTACAGGCAAATCAGGGCTGACTGGTTGGTTTGGGTTGTTCTTATTTTCCCATCTATATCTCTAACAGATAGTAGGATTTTGTTTCCCATAATGATAATTACAAAGAAATCAACTATAAAATCCTAACATCATCTCAGATGTGGTTCTTG
Source organism: Myodes glareolus (assembly GCF_982192425.1). Taxonomy (NCBI): domain Eukaryota; kingdom Metazoa; phylum Chordata; class Mammalia; order Rodentia; family Cricetidae; genus Myodes; species Myodes glareolus. The sequence goes on from NC_142028.1 coordinate 59,543,407, forward strand.
TGAAGTGATCCCCCACCCCATACACATCCTTGTAGTCTTCATAATATCTTTACACATGATTAATTCACACTGGGATCCTGCCAAGGCCCTTGCACCTCTTTTGGCCGATCAGTCTCTCTCGAAAAATTCCTCCTTCCTCTTTCATTGGGGGAAACCAGGTTATCTACCCACAAGATGTTCTCAGGGTGTTTTCTAATGCACCCCCATATGTTGTGTGTGTTATGCCCACTGGTCCTCAGGATTTGAAAGCTTCCCGCCACCGTCTGAAATCCAGTCTCTGCCCAACCCCACACCGTCTTAGAATTGAAGGAGGGTGATTTCACAGTGTCCTTGTTAGAGCAAGGGGACAGAGACACAGCTCCAACTGCAGCCCTCACACGCCTAATACACATTTAGGGACCTCAGCTCAGGCCAAACCAGGATCTTTGGCTTCTGGCCTGAAAAGAATTTCAGAGCTAACCAGTGTAGTGAGACAGAGTTGGAAATGTCATTGAAGATATTTTAATATAGACTTGAGCACAAAGCTTCATAAGAGAGGCACTCAAAAGAAATGAAGATATACTCAAGTGGGAGTGTGTGCTTCCCAAGGGGGAGTAGGGGAAAGTAAGACTTACCCGATGTGTAGGGATGCCTCAAGGGATTGAAAACAATTAATTGTCTCAGCATCAGCCATTCATACCATTTTGGTGCCTCTTAAGTTACATTTCCTAAGGTGAGATGGCTCTGGAGATGGCTCGGACAGAGTTATAATATGACAAAATCACAAGCCACTAGGGCCGCACAAGGGGTTCAGAACTAGTCTTTTCCCCTGTAAATTGCTGAGATTCCTAGAAAATTGCAGGTTCATGGCCGAGAAGGGAGAAAAGCCTTAAGCAGTTGTTAGCTATGCTGGAATGTTTGCTCTGCTGCTGCCAGAGGCTTCAACCGGATCCAGAGTGAAGGGTTTCTTGTTCTAGTCTCAATCCCCAAGATACTCCCTGCCTTCCCATCATTCCCATCAGTCTTTGCCATGCCTGCTTGCCCTGGTTTGATAGGGGAGTTCAGCAAATCACATTCTGTCCGTGGGGCGTGTTGCCCTAAGGCAAAAATTTACCTATAAACCTGGCGGGTGCGCTTCCCCGCCCTTTCTCGCTTGGCTCCTGCATTCGGGACGGACCGTTGGGATTCTGGTGTAAGTCTTCCTTCTGTTTATTAAAGCTGTATCTTTTGTATTAAGCTAGTCTGGCTGATCTTTAATTACCGATCGACCTCGCCTCTTCACTGATTCTTCCCTGTGTCATCTCCTAAAACACACCTTGCTATGAACAAAAGTCGAGGTTATGATCTCATTCTACACCAGCATTTGTCCCAAGCGACCAGGGAAGGTGCATTTCTCTTTCCCCTTCTTTAGAACATCAGTAAGCATGCATGGTATCTTATAATTTCTCCTTTGTTGTTTGAGCTGTCCCAGACTTGGCCAGTGGATTCCTGGTGCCAAGCTTTGGAGTCCTTCTGACCTTCCCTGCTCAGACTTGGTATACTTCCTTGGAACCAAGGAGAGATATTCAGCTTGTCCTCCCTAGTTCAGCCTTAGGTCAGCCCTGGGGGCCCCTTCAGCCTGGAAAAAGCTATAGAGAGTCCACAGTCTAGTTTCAGGAAGATGACACAAACTATATGGGGATGCCCTTCTCCTCGCCCTATTTATTTTACCTTCTGTTGCACCATTTTCTTATTTATTACATTGTTGTTATTTTTTTCTCCCCACTGGAGAATCAACACCAGGAAACCTTGATTTTGTTTACTGTTGGGCCTCAGAGACATCACACAGATGATGCCTAATAAATATTTGTTCAGTGAGAAAGGGGATGGGACTGATGGATGACCTGCATGCTTGCCCTCCCCCAGCCTGCGGGAGTTGCACAGAGGGACCCCACCCCTTGCTGCCTCCACAGACCCAGCCTTGGGTCTTATTTATATCAGCAGAGCTTAAGTGGCAGAAATGTCACCACTGGGCCCCTGGGGAAGGAAAGGCCAAGAAGATTAAAGGCATCTCTGATGAGATGTTAATTTGTTTCTGGAAGCAGGTGGGGGGTGTCAGGAACCCCTGGGCCTTGGGGGCTTTGTGAAGATAAGGCAGGGCTGGTGGAAGCAGAATGGCTGGCAAAGACTGCCCTGGATCCTTTCATGATCTTTCCCTTCTTCCTACCTGTCTTTTGAGGTCTGTTAACGGTTGCATGCTAAGGGCCGTTAGTCAGTCCTGTGTTCAAATCCAGCCCTCATCATTCCCTGAGTCCTAATGGTTTGCTGTGGTTTCTAATTGCCACTGTCAGCTGGCACAAGTCAGTCGGGGTAGGTGTAGCCTGGCCCTTGCCCAGACTTCTTACCCTTGCCAGGTCCCAGCCCTGTTACCTGACAGTTTGTATAATTCCAGTGTGAAGCAGCCTCTTGTACCTGTACTCAGCTGGCAGGACACATGGCACACAACATGGATTTTAAATTTTTTATATGTTTTATATATATAAGTACTCTCTGCATGTATACCTGTATGCCAGAAGAGGGTGTCAGATTCTATTACAGATGGTTGTGAGCCCCCATGTGATGGCTGGGAACAGAATTCAGGACCTCTGGAAGAGCAGTCAGTGCTCTTAACTTCTGAGCCCCACAATAGGATTTTTTACAAAAGCACAGTTGTGGCAGTTGACCTAGTCTTATGGCTAAAGTCTGAGACCTTGTTCTATCACTTGCATGCTGTGTGACCCTGGTAGCGTCCTGCACCTCTCTGAGCCTCAGTTTTCTCATTTGTAAAGGGGGAATGCTACTCAGACCATCCTGGTGCACTGTGAAGATTAAATGAGATAGGTTGTGGGAGCAACGGGCTACTGATTTTCCTGCCGTGACTTCCCTGTGGTTTGTACATAGGGATGGGTTTTGTGTAGAATAATCAGGCTACTGGCTGCCACTTATTAGCTATTGAGCTCCTGTATGTCAGACTCAACTGCACATACTGTTCCTGCAGCCCACTTCAGGGGCAGTCTTAGCCTTGTTAGTCAGATGGAAACACAGGCTCAGAGGGATAGGGATATACTCTCTGATCTCATTCATGCTCAGATCTGCTCCTTCCCGAAGGCTTGGGTCCTCTTACCTCTTCCCTTGCTGTTTGAATGACTAAATCAGAGCTTTGTTGTCCAGGAAGAGCCAAGTCCTCTCTCTTCTGTGGGTAGAGGAGTATAAGAGGGGCAGTGTCAGGAAGAACCAGCAGTCTCGCTCAAGTGCCCACCTTGAACTTCCTGGGCTTTTCCCCGCCTAGGGCTCCGCCATGCACAGCCCAAAGATGGAAGAACATCTTTGGAAGAAACAAAGATGGAGTTAGATAAGGAACCCAAGACTTCAGGCCTCCCAGTCCCACCCCTTTGCCCGTGGTCCTCTTTCCTGTTCCCCACAGGGATCCTCTCCCAGAGAGAATCAGCTCAGAGCCTGCTTCCAGTTGAAACCTAGTATTGAAGACGGCCACAGGCAGTCTTAACAGCCGGGAAGAACCCAGGCAGCCCACTGGGAATATGGAAGACCTCTAGGACCCTTCTTCCCTGGGCTTTTCACACATCACCTGCTCTGTTTACTCCACATTGCCCTCCACTCCATCTCCTCTCTTGGCTGCTTGCAGGGATGCAGCAGCGTTTGGGCGGACTGGGTATCCAGGTCTGGTGGGAGGACTCTTGAGAGCGATGGGACCGACCTCATACTATCTGGACCAAGGCCGCTCTGATGCTGACTCTAATGTACATTTCTTCTGCAGCCCTGACCCCATAGCAAGTCCTCTGGGCTCCTCCCCAGAGTGTGGTCTGGGCTCTGACCCATCCTAGGGGGCTTCAAGGTTTAAAAACTGAGGAGGGAGCCTCAACAGCCAACTTAGGGGAGAGGGCAGGACCCCCTTTCTTCCACATGCTTGCTCTGATCCTAAGCAAGTAAGCTGCTCTTCTGTCTCAGTCTCCCCAAGGGTATTGCTGCCTACCCAGCCAATGGAAAGGGAGCTCTTTTCAAATACCTGGCCCTATGGACTCCTACCCCATCAATTCAGGCACCCTCTGGGGTCTCAGGACTTGTTGCCAGTGATCTGTGCCATGGCACAGCAGGCCAGCCCTTCCAGAAGCTAGTTAGTTAGGGTGGGCAGCTGAGAGCCAAGCAAATAATCTCCTGCAGAGAAGTTTCACAGAGTAGTCCTAGATGAAGGGACCCACCCAACAGCTGGTAGAGGAACAGGGGAGGAGGCTGGTGAAGCTGAGCAGAAGCTGGGGTGGGCGAGGCAGCACTTTTGGCGGGAAGAGAAAGTAGAGGATGGGGGTTGCTGAATATAGATTCTCCTTGCCAGAACTTGGGAAGATAGATCTTGCTCTGGCGCCCTGCTTGCTGTGGAGGAAGGGCCTTGTTGCCGGCTCTGGGGAGGATTATCTATTTTAGCAACTCGGGAAGGGAGGAGGCCCGGGAGCGCCCAGCCTCCACCAGTCAGGCGGCTGGGGCGCAGCGCAGAGGCAGAGACGCGGGCTCTAAGACTGCGGGTGGCCGCGGGTCTCCGGGCCTGGGACATACCGGCGGGCAGTAGTGATGCTGGCGGTGTCACTCAAGTGGCGGCTGGGCGTGGTGAGGCGGAAGCCCAAAGGTACCAAAGGGAGGCTGCTGTGGGGAGCTGAGGGAGCCACAGAGGGAGGCTCCCTCTCTACCCTTGGTGCCCCTGTCTCCTGGCTTGCTTTTGTCTGGTTGTTTGGGGTGTCTCCGTGGCATCCCCCCTGGTTTTTAGAATCTGGGTCTCTTCCCTAGGCACTTGTCAGTGCGTTTCTCTGCATCCTTCTCTGGAGCCCCATTGCCCTGCGTTCTGGATACCTTCCTCTCTCTCCACCCCAGCTCCCTTTGTCTGGTCCCCTGGGGGTCTCTTCCTCTTCCTGGTCCTCCTCCCTGGCCCCATGGCTGTCCTTGTGTCTCTCCCATTATCTCTGTCCTGTTTGCCCACACCTGCTCTCCGCTACCCTCACCGTCTTTGTTCAAGGGTCCCTTTTCAAGTGTCTATGTCTTCACTTTTCTGAGCTTCTCGTCCCCACCCCTCATGGGATGTCATCCTAAACCAGAGCTTTTCTTTCCTCCCTAGTCATACTAAGGGACTGTGCTGTAGTGTAGTGTAGTGTAGTGTGTGTGTGTGTGTGTGTGTGTGTGTGTGTGTGTGTGTGTGTACATGTGCATTCACACCTCTGCTGCAGGCTGCGGCTGAGGGCTGAGGGCAAAGCCTGGGCCTGGCTCTGGTCCAAGCTAAGTCACCTCTGAGCCCTGGCTTCCACTGGCCCCATCTCTGACACAGGTATCACCCCTTGGAGAAGAAGAGGGACCTCAGGTGAGGTCAAGGTTGCAGTAGGCTGGGGAAGACAGTATGGAGAGTCTGTGACTTGACATTGCTTGTGGCTGCCCTTCCGTTTTCTACCTATATAACACAGGGAATGAGGATGGTAGGAAGTCATGGTCCTGTGCATCAGACTGAGAACTAAGAAAAACGAGGACTGTTAACAACACGCTCAGACCTTATCAACGCCACTGTGTGTCAAAGAAGGCCTTTCCTCATTTAGTACCCACCACCCTCAATGCCAGTCCACTCCTACTGTGGTTGTATAGCAGAAAGCTGAGGTTCAGACAGGAACCTGCCCTGAGGTCACAGAGCTGGCCCACAGATGCTCTGTTGGTGAACGTTTTACTAGCATTTGAAGGACCAATGCCAACTGGGGTTGCTGCCCTGGAAGTGTCCAAGGGGTAGTGGGTTCATGGGGCAGCAGATGGGTTCCAGGACCTGTTCTGACCTGTGGGCAGCTGGAGTCTTCTAGAGCCCCCTGCAGAGACAGAAGCATCAGGAACAGGGTTACCCAGGAACTCTCTGCTGGGCCCCCAGAAGTCTCTCTCCTCAAGGCTGTTGCTCAGATCCATTGGTCCCGAGGAGCCTGTAGATGTGATAGGTGACCATCTCAGGGCTGCTGTCTGTAGAAGACCCTGAGATCTGGATTGCTTGTACTTTTTGGACATCAAAGAAGTGCTTGTATCTGACCTGGGTTTAAATCTCTCTCTGTGTGGCTATGGACAGCTGTCAGACCTCAGTTTCTTCATCTGTAAGAGAGGACTAAGAAAGGCCACTCTCTTCAGATTATGTGCTTGGAGCAGGGCCTAGCACATAGTAGGCTCTTGAAAAGTGCAGTTTACCCTCCCACCCCCTTCCACATTACACCTCCACCCCACAGTGGTCCTGTCCTTCAATGTTAAGCTCCTGGTGGGGGGAAAAGGCAAAGAACATAAAAAACAAAACAAAACAAAAACCATGTATCCTGACTGGCTGAGGACCTACTGTGTGAGGGCATGACCTAGCTTCCTGGTTGGCTGAGGACCTACTGTGTGAGGGCATGGCCTGGCTTCCTGTCTGCCTGAGGACCTACTGTGTGAAGGCATGGCCGAACTTCCTGATTGGCTGAGGACCTACTGTATGAGGGCATGGCCTAGCCTCCTGGTTGGCTGAGGACCTACTGTGTGAAGGCATGGCCTGACTTCTGCCATTAGAGGATCTCTCTGGGAAACACAACTGCACACTATTACATGTCTGTTACTTGAGGGAGGACTCTTGAGGCTTTGGTGGGAAGCAAGAGATTCCCCTGACTTCCTATTCAAGGTTTTATATTTTTAAGATTTATTTATTTTATGTCATGTATGTGCACTGTATGCATGCAGGTGCCCAGAGTGGACAGAAGAGAGTGTCGAATCCCCTGAACTGGAATTACAGATGATTGTGAGCCACCTGGTGTGGGTTCTGGGAACCAAACCTGGCTCCTCTGTTTCCCTCCACAGGAGAACATGCTCTTAACCATGGATCCATCTCTCCAGTCCTCCGAGGTTTTATTTTAATGTCTGGGGACATGTTTCCTGACCTTCAGCCCATGATCCTATTGTTTTATTGTTATCTGTTCACCTTTTATTTAGTGTGTGTGCTCACATATGCTATGGTGCATGTTTGGAGGCTGGAGTACAATGTTCAGGAGCTGGTTGTCTCTTTTCACCATGTGCGTCTTAGGAATCTAACTCAAGCCAGGCTCATTGGCAAGGCTCATTACCCTCTGAGCCATCCCACTGGCTCTCCAACCATGTTTTCGTGGGTCGTCCTGTTTCTCATCTTTTCTGAATAAGACCTCCAAGGGCCTCATCCTCTGAGTGCTTGAAGGTGGGAGTCACAGGCTACATGGCCATGGCGGATGCACAGCATGTTTTTTAACTTGAGTCTTCCTATGTCCTGCCAGCCAGCTCCCAAATAATGACATGGAGATTTCTTATTAATTATGAAAACTTAGCCTATAGCTTAGATTTGTTCCTAACTAGTTCTTATAACGTAAATTAACCCATTTATATTGATCTATGTTCTATCATATGGCATTACCTCTCTTCCATCTTGTGCCTCCTGTTTCCACTCTCTGGCTCCTGGCATCTCCTACATGCCTAGATTCTTCCCCCTCTTCCTTTCTCTCCTTGGAAATCCTGCCTACACCTGCTGCCTAACTATTGGCCATTCAGCTTTTTATTACCTCGATCACAGCAATACATCTTCACACAGTGTACAAATATCCCACAACAATATTCCTCAACTGAAATCCAAGGGTCCAGTTAGTGTCCGGAGAAGGAAATAATCGTTTTGAGAGAACGGCTAGGGAGGATTCTCAGAGTAGGCATTTGCTAGGTAATTGACAGAGAGGACATCTTTTATAAACAGGGCTGTAGAGTACAGAATCAATAGATGCTGACATTGGTAATCTGCCCCTGCCTCCAGCAACATTAGCTGAGCACCGTTTGTGTACCAAGTACTGCCCTAAATCTCAAGGGGACATGGGGCAGGATAGGCATCCTCATCTATGGATGTGTCACACATTGTGGTGACTTCTTCCTCCTTGCTGCCCCACCCCCGGGGAAGGAGGCTCCCAGGACCATCCTGGTCACCACAGCTAACTCCTGGTATTTCTTATACAGGCCCTCTCACTCCCCACAGAAGCATGAGGCTCAGCTCTGGCCCCCAGCTCAAGCATGCTCCTTCCCGCCAATGCTCATCCACTGGTCCCTCTCTCCTGGGCTTCCGCCCTCCTCCTGGTTCTGGGACACCAGGTGTCTTAGAGACTGTGCCAGGGATAAATTCATCCTGGGATGGTTCCAGAATTGCAGGGTGCTGGCAGGCTGCTGTGAAGCTCTGCCTTGTTCTGTGTTCTTTGCTGTTTGTTAGCTACTGCACTGGGTACTTGACAGGTACTTCCTTGTACTCTTCGAGGGCTTGGGGATCTAGATTGCCTGATTGCACCCAGGGAAACTGAGGCTCAAAGAAGAATTGATTTCCAAAAACCAGATGTGTAGGAAATAATGGAGTCTGAGTCCCCTCAGGCAAGATAACTACCCAGCCCATGCATCTTGTCAGGGCATCTTGTTCCTCAGTGGTCAGTTAGCTCGTGCATCTCCTGGGAGTGGTGTCCTTTCTATGATGTCACCACTCGTGTCCTTGCATGAGCTGCTGGCCTGGCTTTTCCAGCGTCACTGAGGTTCTCTGCCTTCTAGAGCTCTGCCTAAGGGACCTTAACATCCTTGATGGGCCCTAAAGCTTTGGGCCACTTCAGCTAACTAGTATTGCCCACGTCTGGCCACTGCCTCTGCCACACCCATTCCTGCTTGTGTCCCTTTTGCGGAGTACAGACTCAGCTGGACCTCACGGCCTGCAGTGAATGAGAGGCACAGAGGGGGCAGAGTCAGCCCTAACACACACTGAGTGAAGTGTGCCTCCGCCTCCCCACCTTGTTCACATCGCTGCCACCGGAACCTGTGCTGATCTCATCAGCTAATGCCCCGTGCTGTCTCCGTTTGTCAGCTTGAATGCTCAGTCCAGCAGGACCATCTGCCTGCTTTAATTGCCCAGATAATTGTGAAGGCTGCTGGCCCTGCCTCTTTCACTGCTGGTCTGACGGGGCGGAAAGAACATCTATCAGTCAGGAGGCCTGGACAGACCCAGCTCCCAACCCCTGCAGGTCCTTGGCCAATCCTGCTCTCTCTGGCCTCAGTTTCCCTTCTGTGTCCTGGTCTTGCCCTCTTAGAAATAAAAGCTCCTCGCCACAACCCCCATTTACCCACATAGTGCCCTTGGGCTAACCTTGTCTCTGCAGCCCCCGCATTCCTGTTTTGGCCGAGATATCAGTGACTCAGAGCAGATGTGGGCAAGGTGGGCGGGCATGGCAGCACAGAGCCAGCCAGCTCCAATTGCTGCACAACTGGGGCAGCTGGAGTCCCCAAGGGATGACCTTGGACAAAGTCCTTGTCCTTCACAAAACCTAGGAGGGACCCTTTTCAGAATGGGTGTGTTTGAGACAGGGAGGCAGCTGTAGGTCCCTTGGGGATTATAATTTGGAGATGGGGATGAAAGGAACTGAGGCGGTGCTGCAGACCACAGGTCCTCACATGTGGACCCCATTTTACACGTGGGAAGGCCAAAGCCATTTCAACTCAAAGACATTCAACCAGTCAGAGGCAAGGGTGTCTGGGTTGAATTCAGAGTTCCCGGAAGGCCCCAAAATACTCTTCACTCCTTGCCGCTTGCCTTGACCCCAAGTTTTTTTGGAGTTAGTTAGGGCAGGAAGAGGGTGAGCATCCAGTCAGCAGGAAGACCTTGGGGAGTAGGTAAACTTCCTGGGGGACAGGACAGCAGAGGTGTGTGGAAAGACTCAGAGGGCACAGAGTATGAGGGACAGGTATGTCTGGGAGACTATGCTGCTCCGGCTGGGCTGGGAGCTGGGCTATCTCAAAGTGTTTGTGCCAGAACAGAGAGAGGCTGCAGGGGGTTGCCCAAGTTTGAACCCCTCCACTCAGAACACTCCTGTCTAATGGAGCTGTTATCCCAACCCCGTGGAGGCAGAGGTAATGCCACAGAAGGCGAGGTACAGTCTGGAATATGGAGGGGCTGGGAGAAGCCAGCTGGTGTAGCTAGCTGGTGTGCAAGCTTGTGCTCTCATTCCCTCACAGCCTCAGTTTCCCCTTGTTTCTACCACTAGCCACTGGGCATAGAAGATGTCTGTCTGGCATGGCCAATGCCTTGGCTTGTTTCTTTCTCCCCGATGGTGGAAAATTTCCCTCGAGGAGGTCTCAGACTGGCAAGTGAATGGCTACCACCTGGTCCAGTCATACAGAGGGGCTAGTGAAACAATATCCAACTCAGAACTGTGGCTCTTACTGCCAGACCAGAGGCTGCTTTGTCTCCAGTGAGGAATAAACAGTGTTTCTCACCCACTAGATGCTCCAGCGCAAGACCGGCCGTCCAGAAGGAAGTGAGCTGTCTGTGGAGGTGTCCCACATGGGATGGAAATTCTAGAGTGACAGTGGTTCTGAGATCGTGCATCTTAATTATTTACGTCTTAGTCACTCAACCACGCTGGTCTGGCACTTCCAGCAGGTAGAGCCTCTGGGCGTGAGGCAGTGAAGGATCTCCCACTGAGAGAACAAAGCAGGGCCAGTGAAGGGAGGGAAGGCTGGAAGAAGGCAGGGAGAACCTAATAGTGCAGTCAGGGCTGGCTACTGAGAGGAACAGGTGAAAGCTGAATTGGGAATGGGAACGAGAACATTTTAGGCAGAGGAATGTACCTTCATAGAGGACCCAAGAAGGAAGTGTCTGATTCTGATCCTCAAACAAGCCGTGCATGCTGGATCCCGTCTTTCCCCTCTCTGGGACCCAGTTTCTCCTCTTTAGTAAAATAGAATCAGCAGTACCCACCTCATGAGGCTCTTAGAATCCATGAGGCACTGTACATGTAGTATGGCATATCCAGTAGGTGCTCAATAAATGCTGACCTCTGGCCCCTATTTGGGGCATTTGCTCTTGGGCAGAGAGTGATGGACTGATGCAGGGGTGAGAGGCAAGACCCTGGCTGATGCAGATGTGCGTGCTTCCTCCACAAGCACCTTGTGCTCAGGCTTTGCTCTCTGCCCCCAGCAGCCAGATGTGAAATGCAGATGTCCAAGTGCTCCCCCGCAAAGCAGCTGCTCCTGTCCTTCCGAGAGCACTGAAGTGGCCTCTGGAGCCTGGCTTCCCTATGCTACCTACATATAGCAATCATGGTGCCAGGAATGACACTCTCAGTGCCCTTTACCCTACACCCATCTGCCCAGCACACCTGCCTGCTCCTGACCTCAGACCCAGCCATTTCCTTAGACATTCTGGTCACCTCCCACATTCTATATTGGCCATCCCCTCTGCTCAGAATGCCCTTCCCACCTCCTCTCTGTGGGCTTATATCCTCTGTGCCCCCACGAATGTGATCCATCCTGAGAAAGATGACACTCCAGTGTGTGTTCTACTTTTAGCACACAGTAGGTCATTGGTGAGCTTTGGCTGGACCTCCAACCTAGATCTCTCCACTCCTGGCCTAATATCTTTTCCATGTTGATATGATCCAAGTTTTGATTTTTTTTTTTGAAGGGTAGTAAAAGGGCAGGTATGGAAGAAGGTTAATAGTCCCAAGTTCATCTACAGGAACAAAGTGGTCCCCAAGGACCGGAGCATGGGCGGGGCTGGGGATCATTGACTGAGGTCAGCTGACGTCTTCACCTGCTCCCCGGGACTCTGTCCATCTAGTTATTATCTAAGACCCTTAGCTGACCTCTTTCCCTCCATACTTTTCTATGGCTGCCCCGAGTCCACATAGGAAAGTTCTTACCATGCCACTGGAGAAGGCTATTTATTTCTTATTCCCCAGGTTCTGAGGGCACAAGGTCCCTCCATTCAGAACACAGGTGCTTCTGAGGCAGCTCAACCTCTGGTCTGTGCAGGGAGCTGCAGACTGGCAGGCTCTGCGGCCTTGTTGGGTCCCTTCAGGGCAGGCAGAGCCTCACTCTGCATCCTCATCAGTGGAAACTCCCAGGGCCAGGTTTGAGGAGGATGTAGATGTTGTACACCAGGGGTCTGTCCAGGCGCTGGAACACAGGGTGACAGGTGATTCCTGCAAACACCCCAGCAGGCCTCCCGCTTTCCTCCCATCCCCCACCGTCATAACCCTTGCTGTGCAGGAAGAGTCAAGCAGGAGCTTGGGTTCTATCTTCCAGTGGATGGAGCCTGTTGTCTCTGCCCTGTCTTCCTCTTTCTTCCTTCTTTGCAACACCCTCACCCTCCCCCAGCCCCTCCTTTCTTTTCATCAGAGACCAGGTCTTGTTGTCTAGCCCAGGCTGCCTTTGAACTCATGGCGATCTCTCTCCAGCCACCTAAGGGCTAGGATTATAAATGTCTGTCCCCCTACATCTGGTCCCACTTTCTAACCTCTCCTGCCTGGCAGGTCTCCAAATCTATGTTACTAGCCTTCCTGAGAAAGACTTTAATGTACCCAAAGAAAAGAATGAGGTGCAGAGCAAGAAGTCCCTGGCCTCTGAGGCATCTGACTCATTTTCCCCTCTGCCCCCCCCCCACCCAGTTCCCAAGCCATCCAGTCCCTATACCATATGTGGCTGTCATTGGAAACATGCGTACCCTCTTATGGCTCCCTTCCAACTAGGACACAGTCCAGTTCTCTTCCCGGAACCCTTTGGATCTATACCCCTGAGGTCTTAGATCTCGTTTGCCCCGAGCCACCAGAAGCATGGTCCTCCTGCCTGCCCAGAACCTTCTTCCTTGCTTTTTCTCATCTGTGTCTCAACCTAAAGATCACCAGCTCCAAGGGGCTCTTCTCAACCCCTTGCCCTGAGTTCCCCGCTCAGCATCATTTCTGTGTCTGTTACAAACTCAAATATGCTTTTTCTTTTTTCTTGAGTCCTCTCTGGTCTCTCTTCGTTGGGGAGCTTTGGAAGTATGCCTGCTTCACTCACTACAGAAACAGCAAACCCAGCTTAGTTTCTGACAGGTACTAAATGCTTAGTAAATGTTCTCCGAGTGACATACTAGGAGGTGCTTAGTGAATGTTATGAGTGGGATACAATGTGCTTAGTGAAGTCCTGAGTGGAAGACAAAACTGCAGTGGGTAGGACTGTGGATGTACAAACCTATACCAGCCATCTTTACATACCCCACATCCTGAACCCCTCAACCAAACCCCACGGGAACACACACTTCCTCCACATTTTAGAGGATGGGTCTGAGGTTTAGGGAAGCTCTTGCTTGAGGGTCTTTAAACCCTCTTGCCTTCTCCCTCCAGGAGGGAGATAATTACTGACTTCAAGGGAGGCAGAGAGCCTATGGGAGAGAGAACCTGTGGAAGACACCTCCACCACAACCAGGCTCCGGTTTATGGCGCTCTGACCCTCCCTGGTCTCCAGAGACTCCTTAGGTGCAGCAAGGGCACCAGCTGTCTGAACACGAGATCCTTCTGTCCACAGTGCTGAGTACCCAGAACATGGGCTGATGGAAACACTTCTGTGTGCTTTCCAGGCACTCTGGGCAGGTTAGTGCTGCTGGCAGATGGTCTGGCTTCCAGCCTTGGCACACCCCTTAGTCCTGGGTAAGGGGAGATGTGGGATTCACTGTGGCCTTGGTCTCCTGTCCCCACATGGGGATTCCACAGAAGGCACTAGATGGAGTAGGTCATGAGTGGCTCCCATTCTGCCTGGGTCAGCTGTGGCCCTTCTGAATCTTCTGGAACCTTCTTCTTCCTGGTTTTTCTACACTGACTATTATGCCTTGCTTTTTGGCCTCATGAAAACCTGAGTCCAGGAGATCCTTCATGTTCTGCTGCTGTTCATAGCACAAGAAGCAGGTGGGTCTATAAGTAGCACTGTCCTTGAGGGACCACAGGGATTGGCAGGATGTGGACACCTTGAATAGGTGTGGCATAGCCAGATCGCATCCAAGGAGGCCCATCTCAATTCCCTTGCCCTGTAGCCGGCAGAATGGCAGGCAGGCCTTTGCTTTCTTTCCCCAGCGCCCTGCTTTCTGGAAGTGTTTAGCAGGAGTGATGCAAAGGCTCCAGACAAGGGACTGTGGCCCCCGTTTTGAGGGCGGGGGGGAGGAAGCCACTCAAGCCCACAGCAATAAAGGGTTTATCTCACTGTCCTCTATTGCCATCTCAGCCTTCCTCCCTGCCAGACTTAATTTCCGCCTGTCACTTGAGGGGTCTGGACGGCTTTGGGGACACAGCTTGCTTGTGTCACAGTGGGCTCAGCCCTGGACTGTGAGAGGAAGGGCAAAGGGCCGGGCATAGCTCGGTGCTGAGGGGCCTCCAAGGCCACTCTGGGTCTCAGGTTCCCATTGTAGAGTGGGTTGTCTGCCGGCTGTTGTGGTCACCGCACCTGGATCTCCAGGGACGCTGGGAGTCCATCAGCATGAATGAAGACACCAGGGAACCTTCTACCTGCAGTGTCAGGAGATCTGTGAGGAGGGAGGGTCTGGGACCAGCCCCACGGGGAGAGCCAGTCACAGCAGAGCTATCATAGTCTGAACAGCTCTTTCAGGGTCCCCCCTTCCCCTTGCAGGTGTGACATCTGGGGCTGCTTGCAGCTCATGGGTGAGGAAGCTTGACCATCCCCAGGCAGAGCTGCTAGTCCATGTCACAGCCTTGCTGTGAGGTGCTCGGCAGGTGGGTGATGGATGGATGTTTTCCCTGGCCATTAGTACAGGTATCTCAGTTTCCAGCAATGGAATGAAATGCCTGAGTCAGGGGTTTATACAAAAGAAAGAGCCTGTTTTGGCCTCACTGTGCTGGACCCCAGAGTCCAAGGTAGGGCAGCAGCTGGTGGGCTAACAGTGCAGTCCCAAGAGTGGAGAAGGCATAATCCATTCCCTGGACTTCTGTCCCAGGACCCATACACTGCTGGTTACTGTGGTCATGCCCTGGGTCTCTGGGCACCCTGGGAGTCCATCAACAAGAGGACACCAGGTATCGTCCTCATGGATTAACAGGAGACTGTTGTACTGGGCACTGGGGGCCGGCAGACAAAACTAGACAGGAAAGACAACAGGTTGTGCCTCTGAGGTGCCTTGAGGAGCCCTGCTCCTGTTTCACCATGCACGGTGGTATTCCCAGACTCTGGGATAAGTGCTTATGCTACCATTCTACAGCTTGGGAAGCTGAGACCAGAGAAGCTGAACCATCCCCTGATCATCACACACAGCCTCTGGGTTTGGAGACGCTGAGTCTCCTGCCCGCCCGCTCAGTGGTCGGGCCACCAACCGTGCTGTTCCAGTGTGTCTGAGCGCAGATAAGTCAGATGCTATCTCTGGGAACTGCAGGAGGCCTGGCTCCTGGCCACTGCACCCACCCTACAATCTGTCTCCTTCTCCTCTGCCTCCCTGAGGCTGGCAGCATTGGGCTAGAGGGGTGGTCGCTGGAGCAGGTCCCAGAGGCAGCTTGGTCTGCACTTGGCTCCCAGGTGGGATGTCTCAGCAGCCTTCCAAGATGCCTGAGTTCCTGGCAAAGGCTCCTCACCCTCTTTCCCTGCAACCATCTGTGGCTCCCCCATTGCCTGCAGGAAGAAAACAAACTGAGACTTCAGAGGCATTTGTTAACAAATAGGTTTGGCCGGAGAGGCCACTCTTTCTAGCAAGTTTCCAGTGGTGGTGTGAACGACATCCCTCAGAAGAATCCGACCTCCTCTGGCTCCATCTGCTTTTCTCCCTCATCTTTCAGGAGGACTTTTTTTTGCAGGTTCACAAGGTAACTGCTTTCTCATTTCCACATCTCCTTCAAATTCAGGCTCAAAAACCTCCTCAGAGTTGCTTCAGATAGCTACATGCTCACCATCTACAGCCCCAAACCTCTTCACCAGCCCTTGAAATCCTGAGCGGTCCCAGACCTCAGACTCTTAGGGTGGAGACTCAACCCCGCCCAGACCAGCTGTGTGACCTCGAGAAAACTGCTTAGCTTTTCTGTGTCCGAGTTCACATTTAGACCCCCTTTGACCCAAGGTCGACCTAGGTCGACCCACAATCACTTCCTCACGTAGGCACAGATAAAGGGAAATTAAAATGTGTGGTGGGGCCACAGGGGCAGGGCAGAGGCACAACCTGTTGCTCTTCCTGTCTGGTTTTGTCTGCCGGCCCCCAGCGCCCAGCACAACAGTCTCCTGTTAATCCATGGGGTGACCTTTCCAAGGGCTTCTCCGCCGGGCTTCTCCGCCGCAAAAGTAAATTCCAAAGGAGCAGCAAAGAGCCGAAGAGCTCCAGCTGAGCTTCCACTGCCAATCAGAATCACTCTTGAAGTGCATCTGTCAAGAGAATAAATGTTTTCTTAAAGAAAGGGCAGACGGCATGCCAGACGCCTGTGTATCTTTTGCCATTCTATCCTCGTGGGGCTGCAGATGGGGGGGTGGGTTCTGCTGGAGGACCTCTGCTTACTTCCTTCCCACTAGTGTGGCGTTCGGATGCCCAGGCAGTCCTCTGTGCCCTGGTGAAGGCTCATGTCTTTATGGCCAGTCCCTCCTTGCCATTTCCAGGCAGGCGGCCACATGGAACCTGAGCGCTCTCTGCTTGGGATGACTTACCCATTTGGGATTCAGGCCCATCTTTTCCAGTCTTACCAACTCTCCCAGTGCTCCTAGATCTTTGACCTTGACCAGGGATCTTTCCCAGTGCCTCCTCCCTCCCACTTCCCCTAAGACCCTCCATCCTCCTCTGTATTCTAGTTTACCTGATGAGGAAGTCCTTCTCGGGAGTGAGAACAGGATAGAACTGAGCCTGTAGGTAGCGAATGTGGATTCATCTGAAGGTGCCACCAGAGTTGATCTGGGTTAACCTGTGACTTCCGTAGTGACCGGGCAGCTAAGAATTCCCTGGAAGCAAGGACCCTGTATCTAATCTCTACTGCATTTGGCTGGATGTACTGTGCAGCTGCACGTGTTGTGGTTAGCCCATTTGGTGCCTTGTGTCACTAATACTCTGCCCTTCTTCTCGGTGCCCATGTGTAGCTCTGGGAGAGTGGAATGGGGCAGGAACAATGAGTAGGTACTGCTGCCCCACCTGGGGGGGTTCCTGGGGCTACATTAGGATCTTCCTGGTTGATCCTGAGTGCTGAGTGAAGGAGACATATCAGTGTGCAGGACTGGGGCCCAGCTGGGATAGGCAAGGGGCAGCCTGCCAGCTGCGACTGCAGCCCATGTCCAGCTGCCTCTGCCCATCAAGCTCAGGGGTGCAAGGTCCTCGGCCTGGAGTGCTCAGTCTTCAGTGTGGACACTGTGTATGGTAGGCTGTTAAGTTCATGGTCCCTAAATCCCACCTTCCAGAGAGAAAAGTGAAGCAGAGAGAAGAGGGGCATCCGTGCCAGGGTCCTGAGGACTATGAACACCTGCAGAGGTGCCCAGGGGGTGCCATGGCCAGAGAGGCTGTACTGTATGTACGACTTATGAACTGGAATCCCATGCCAGTCCTGCTGAAATCTGTTCCTTATAAGGATAAAGTTTAGAAAGTCCCGTCCTTCTTTCCAGATGTAAAAACTGAGCCTCTGGGAGGACAGGCATTGGCTAATGCCCTGGGGCATTTTAGGAGTAGAACCCCCTGTCCAGGATATTGTGGGAGGACCCAGGGTCATGCTCTTCTGAGAGCCTGGGTGCTGCCATATGCCCCGGGGCTGAAGGGACCTCAGATACTCATCTTGGAGCCACAGTGTTGAAAGCCTTGTCCCCTTTAAGTAGAGAGCGGGCTGCAGTGGGTGGACTATGCCCAGCCAGTGGGAGGGAGCTCCTGGGCCCCTCCTTGGGAGAGTGAGGGAGGGACCTGGTGTGTGGCTGGGAGCTGTGGGCAGTGCAGAGACCGCAGACATGCTGTGTGGGCTCAGCCGGGACAGCCCTGCAGAGGCAGGTAGGTGGAGCATGCAGACACCACACCAGCTGAGCACCGCAGGGGGAGTCTGGATGGTGGGAACGGGACTGTCACTCTAGGGGATAGGGACTTTGGAAGTTGGGAGGGAAAGAGGGCATGGGATCCCTAGCCAGGCAGGTGCTGAGGGCTGTCTGCTCTGGAGCTGTCCTATCACTGGAAGGCTGCCTCCCAGGGCTGCCCCTGGGGCACAGGTTACAGGGTGTTTAGCCAGAAATTCAGGGAGGCTGCCCCTCTTGCCTCAGGGGAGAGAGTAGCGCTGCCAGCTGTTGGGAGTATAGGGTTGTCCACTGGACTGAGCCTTTCCCAAGGCCAGGATATGTCAAGGTTTCTGGGGGCCCTGGGCTCTGGAGCTCAGAAGAGGGGCGGGGCCCAGCTGCCACATTCCTTGGTGGTGATGGTGGTGGTAGTGGTGGTGGAGTAGGGAGGAGATGTGGGGTAAGTACTGTGATCTCTGTCTCTGTCCAGTTGTCTGTTTCCTAACTTTAGCCTGTTGAGCCCGCCTGACACTCCCCCCCCCATAGTGCCACCCTGCTCTCTGTGCCTTAGGGTCACCACCCTCCAATGCTCCCAGTTCCTTCCACAGTCTACACACCACTCAAGAGCCTGTGCCACTGGGTACCACAGGTCTCCTTCAAGGGACATCTCAGTTATAACAGTTGGCGTTGGGGACGGTGGAACTTCTGTGCTAGGCTTAAGCCCAAGCCTGCTGGGTTTTCACCCCACTGTCTTCTTTTAGGCTTCCACCCCGGCAGAGCCCGTGCCCTGGCCTGCTGGCTTCTGGGCCTCCACCTCAAGCAGGGTCTGTGTTCTGGCGTTCTCCTGATTTGCCTCAAGCCCTGAGTTCCCAGGAGGGAGCGGCTAAGCCTGAGGTCTGCTTTTAGCTCCTGAGCTCTCAGGGCCCCTCCTGGGCTCTCTAGTTTCAACTCTGATGTTTCCACTCCCCACTGCAGCCCCTGAGAATCTCCTCCGTAGGTCATAAGACCTCACAATCACACTTGCATCAGTATTAGTTGACTTCGGGGAACAGCAGAATCTAGGTGTTCTCTATTTCCCTATCCCCTCCCTGTTCCTCTATAGGTCAGCTTTTCCTCCTGTTCCTTCTTCTTAATCACCAGGCTTCATGTCAGAGAGCCTATTTTCAATAGTTCATGCAAAAGTCTCAGGGCCCAACATGGATCCCATTCCCACCACAGGGCCTCTCACTGACCAAGCCTAATTGTAGGGCCTCTTCTAAGCAAGAGAAGGTGGACAACAGGTGGTCACTGCATAGATGTCTACACTGCAGACATGGGATGGTTGGGGCTGAGGTCTCTGTGAGAGTGGGATTGGGACTGGGGTTTGTGGACTGGGCTGGATGGACTCTACCGGAGTGGGTCTTTCCTCAGTCCACCCTGGGACTGTCCAGGCTCTCTCCTGGGAGCCTCTAGGGCTCCAAAGGATGGAAGATAACGTATACTGAGGTCTGACTCAAACTGAAATGGCTGAGAGCCCCACCCACCTCCCCATCCCAGCACATACACACAGTCTTCGAACTCCTGCCTGAAGGACAGGCAATGTCCTCTGACTCCTGATCACAAAGATGTCTTTGTCACCAGGAGCTGCCAGGCTTTAGTGAACATTGGCCACTCAGCTGGACTCGGGGCAGCTCAGGCAGAGCATACACACAATCTCTGCTGGCACCCTCCTCCTCGGGGACTTCATCGGAGCCACTTCTAGATCTGGGCTGTGGCCATGGGGGAACCTTAGAGGCCACCCACTTGGGGGACAGCCAGGAGCCTGAAGCCAGGGAGAGGTGGGCTCCACCCAGGCTCAACCCCTTCCTATTCCTGGCCTCTGGCCACTCATTATGCTTCTCTGATGGCCGTTCTTCTCACTCACAAATGGGGGTTGAGTTCCAAAGCTAGGTGCTTGCAGAATGCTAGAAAGCCGTACCTCCACTCCCACCGCCACCCCCACTTGAAGCACAGTGAGGTCTTTCTGATAATGTTGAGTGCCGAGGAAGGAATGGCAAGAGTTGTAGGGACATCATGAGTTGTTGGGATGAGTCTGTACTGCAGACTCATGAGCATGATCTCCCCGACCAGAGGGCATTTCATCAGGTTACTGCAGGAGGTAAGAGGGGATTTCAGGATGTCTGGGAAGTCTTTTAGGCACAGGGAGGAATGATTCTAGTCAAGGCTCCAAGGAGCCTTGCCCTACCTAGGCGGCATTTCCTGTATCCTCACGTGAGGTCTTTGGCGCTCTTGCTAGGGACTAGAGCTTGGAGTGAAGGATGAACCCCCCCTTGGGTCAGGGACACCTGGTTGCAGGGTGTTCTGCAGCACACCCACTGTAGCTTCAGTCTCCCCATCACAGGAACCCCAGTGAGACTGCCCCCTTGCTTCTCAGTCCACTGAGAAGCTTGTGTGGATGTTTGCAGCGGGCTGGCCGAGGAAGAGCCCAGCAGGGTTGTCAATCCTCGCTCTCTCTGGCCACCTTGGCATTGCACAATGAGGCTTCCTGTTTGATGTGTGGTTATTGGGCTCAAGCCACTGAAATGTACCGTGGTTGTCTTTTCTGTCATCCCATGCCTCTGCCTGCGGAAAGCTGGCTTCCTGGAGGTCTATTGGCTGTGGAGACCAAAGCCCACATCTCAACCGTCTGTTGATGCAGCCCTTCAGGGACAGTGGTGTCACTGTGGGACCATGTCTCTTTGAACAGAGAGGCCCAGGAACTGAAGTGTTATTGTGTTCAGAGGAAGGGGACATAGCGGGCAGGACCAGATGCCCTGGGAAGCCATGTGACCTCGGCTTGAACGCATCCAGGAACTGAGGTGTTCTCATTAACTTCTGTTAATGTGCCTTGAATTCTCCGTCTTTCACATGATAGTGACAGTGGCGCTTTGGACTCAGGCTTATCGTGAAGACAGAACGGCAGTGACTTTGAAGTTTTTAGAATTAGGCCTGGGGCAAAGCTTGTTCCATCTTTTGCCATGAGGCAGTATTCACTCTCTCTTTGCCTCAGTTTCTCCCCCTGTGGATCAGTATGCCAAGCTGGCCTGACTCCAGAGCTCACCCTTCCCTCTGTATGCCAACGATGCCTTCCATATCCTGGCAGTCAAATCAAGGTTGGACAGGGATGTGGTGCCAAGCAACCACTCTCCAGGAACTGCCGCTGACTCTTCACTAACCATTGGGAAAGTAGGATACTGAGGGTTGGGAGTGGGGAACCTTCATCTAGCTGTCATGGGAACACATGGGCCCCACTAAGGGGTCTTCAGCTTCAGCTTGCTCAGCTGCCTCTGATGCAGATGCCAGGCCTCAGCTAAGTTTATAGCACCCCCAGCCTCGTGCCCCCTTTCTGGAACTCCGCTTAGGCGGCACCCTGGCACAGCAGCCTGGCAAGGGACAGACTTCCTTTTCCCTTTGTCAGAGTTCAGTAGCTCCCCGGGGCTGCAGAGGGAGGGAGATGTAAGGCAGGATCAGCAAGATTTGCCTGAGAAAAAAAGAAAAAGCACTCCCCCGCCCACACTTCCACCCGCCTCACTGCAGCAACCAGGACCAGGTGTCCAGGCCTGTGCCCTGGCTCCCCATGAGCCCCGGAAGTGAATTTCCCTCTGAAGCAATTTCTGCAGCACCGATTGACTGAAGTAGTGCTCATAATTGGCCATTGCTGGAAGGAGGAGACTAGAAAAATGCAGATAAAAATATCCCTGTTTTTTATGCATGTTTCCAGCCGAAATTGGTGGGAAAGATGTTTTTTGAAAAGCCTTCATCTCTAAGCGTGTAATTACCAGGTCCAGGAGCCCCCCTCCCCCGTCTCAAAAAATTCAAGAGGACAGGAGAATGTGAACATATTCCATGAAGGAGGATGCTTGCGGCCAAACCCCATGGAGCCACCTATAAATAAAGTGGTCCCTTAATTTCTCCCTGTTCTCGGTGAGAGAGACACCTCCCCCACTACAGAGAACAGCACATTGGGCATGCAGCCAGTCGGCAGTTCTGACCCTGCTTTGATTCTTGGTTTGAATTCTGCCTCAGTCTCTCCCATCCCAAGGTTGTCCTGGGTAGGGAGAGGCATGATGTTCCCCTGAAAATGCATCAGTAGATAATATCCATTCCTTATGGATTACTCTGAATATGACTGGGGGTGAGGGTCTTAGATTCAAAAGCCTCTTACCCAGTAGATCTCCTAGCCAGCAGTATGACCTCCTGACCTCCAACGGAGGCCCCTGGCTTAACCTGAAATGCATGGCCTTGCTCTGACCTCTACTAACTGCGTTCTCTCTCTCTCTCTCTCTCTCTCTCTCTCTCTCTCTCTCTCTCTCTCTCCACACACACACACACACACACATACACACACACACAATACATACATACACATCCCTGGCTTTTTATGTGCATTCTGGGATACCCGAACTTGGTTTCTCATGCTTGCGTGGTAAGCATTTTGTCCTCTGAACCATCCGTCTCCCAGTCCCTGCTTACTGGCTCTGTGCACAGTACCATTAGTTTGTTTTGTAACCTCATCCCATCAAAACCTGGAGCTTCACAGCTGGCAGCCAGAGCCCAAGGCTAGCAGAATGAAGGATAAAGTCAGGGCCACTCACTGTTAGAACTAGAGGACCCACGTGACTTAGCTGCCTCATGGAAGTTAACACGGCCAAGTTCAGCCCTGGACAAGATCTGAATATTGGGATGAAGAAAACGGGGAAAGTTATCTTTAAAGATGAATTGTGAGGACACCACGGGGACACTCTAGGAACAGGGTCGCCTCCTTCAGCAGCTAGCTTGCACACTCTGACTGCGGAGAGCAGCCTTGGGGATGCCTGACCTTCAGTTCTCGGTTCCTTCTATTTTATCTCTGGGGTTCAAATCTCTACCTTTAACCCACAGGTATTCAGAGATGTGTTCCAAAGGAGTCACTGCTCTGGTCTGGATAAACTTGGTCCTCAACTTCCTTGAAACACAGGCCCCCATACCTTTCCCCACAGACACATGCACCTTGAATCTTATCTCTCATCTCCCCTGTACAGCTCAGGAGGGAAGGGAGCCTATGAGGCTGGATCTGATTTGCCCAGGATAAGACATTTCAATTTCAGAATTGTCCTGGTAAAATACCAGAGACATCTGTGCACCACGTCGCTGATGGAACCCAGCCTTTCTAATTTTATTAGCTCAGAAACGTCTTGTTGAAGATAATGAAGGACGTACAAGGGAGCAGTAACGGGGAGGCATAATACTAAATGGTGTGTTGCTTGCATCAGCGGCGTCTGTGAACATGGGGAGGAGGATGAAGTGAACACAGAGCTGCTGGGGAACCCACTCCAGGAGCCCTAAAAATGCTACTACTTTAACTGCTGTTTGACTGGTTATTTGCCAGCTTTGGGGGAAGCAAAGGGAGCCTGGTTACTTAGCAGAGTAAATGGAAAACCAAGACAGTTTCTCAAGATTTAGACTAAAGCAGGTGAAGGTTTCCATGGGTCTCAGTTGAGCTGTGGCCATGACCCTGGTTAAGCCTTTCCCTTAGGTAGGCTGAGCACATCCCTGATCATAGAACAGTGGTCCTCTGTGGAGGCTGATGTGGCTCCCCCAAGAAACTCTTGGTAATCCCTGAAATCATTTTTGACTGCCTCTATTAATCTACTGATGTCTGGAAATGGAGACTAGGGGTGTTGTGACCCTTCCTACCATAAAGAGACCCCTTCCCAAGAAAGGCAGTTGAGAAGAGGTTGAGAAACCAACTTAGCCCTGGATAATCCAAGTTGTCTTGACTTAGGCTGATTTGCCCAGGCTGACCTCTAATATAGCAAGACTTAGCTGGGTGCCTTTGCCATCTGCAGAGGAACCGTGACTTCGGCTGACACCAGGCCCGAGGCTTAGGGAGAAGATACCTTCCTACAGCTGTCGAGTGAAAGACACAATCCACTTAGAAGAATGGACCTTTCTGCTCTGAGCTGGACTTGTTTAAGGGACAGGCGAGGGGCATGTCTAGGATCAAGTGAGGTCTGCGGAAGGAGTGGGAAACTACAGATACACCTGGCGCCTGGGAAGGATGCCCCTTCCTCAGATAGCACAAGGAGTCTGCCAACTTAATGATGGTCATTCAGGTGCTGAGAAAAATGTGGTTTGATGGAACACAGTATATGGCCTGGTCAGGAGATCCTGGGCCATGGGCTGGGGAGGGGGCACAAAGTCTACCTTGGAACTGCAAGTCCGAGCTTCAGTTTTCTTATCTGTCAGTGCACACGAAAGTATCCCCTCCCTCCCTCGGGTTCACACTGAGCATCAGATAAGGATGAAGCTGCAAGAACAGGGGAATCCAGAGAAGTAATTGTGTAAAACAAGGGCCCTGCAGGATGGGAGAGGCAGTGGCTTCACCACAGAGCAGGTGACCTGGATACCCTACAACTTCAGACTGTTCTGAAACACAGATGTGGTGCGCCTGGGAAGGGGTGGAGGAGACCATCGATTAGCAGGCAGGGAAAGGCACGGCTCTCCCAGGCCAGTGCAGGCCACTGAGCCGTTAGTTTCTGGGTTACACGGGTGCTGCTGGACTGGGGTTGTTCCCAGGTGTCCAAGGGAGATGCTTCTAAAGCCTGTGAATAGCAAAAGTCACACAGCTTGGGTCACGTCCTAAAACAATGCTATTTTTAATGTGTCACCTGTGTGCATTCCAAGGACGGCCAGTGACTGTCCCTCTGCCGTGGGCCAACCAACCGCACGTAAAATTTATCAGCAGAAATTTGTACTGAACATAGGCAATTTTTTTCATCATCGTCTTACATATTGTGTTGCCCAGTCATCTGGGTCGGAAGATACTCGCTGTCTCAATAACATACTGTTTTATGAATGGACTGGGGTTCTTTAGGGGCTTGGAGACCTGATCCCTGTGGATGCTGAGGGATAACTAAGCTACCTCATTTCTAGATTTCCTAAGATGCTCAGCACAATGTCCACGCTGGCTATAGCTGCTGCCCTGCATTACTTAGGAATTCATGGAAGAAGAAGAAGAAAAAAGCCTAGGCTTGCTCAGTATAGGAACATTTTTTTTCTGGGCATTTTTCATAGTTGCATCTGCAGGTGTGAGGACAGAGGGCTGACTGTGTTTTCTTTATAGCTGAAATCTCAGGACGTGGTGCTGCTTTGTTTTGTTTTGGTGAGGGCCTCATAGCATAGGCTGGCCTTGGAGTCACTGTAGAGTTGAGGGTGACCTTGAGCTCCTACCTCTGGAGTGTGGGGTGACAGCCTGGGCCACCACACTGTGCTCTAATAACTCTCTTTTTAACAATCCCCAAATACGACTGTCAGTGCAGATGAGACATGTCCCAGGAAGATAAGGAGGCAGGAAATGAGAGAGGGCTGGTAAGGATCTGGGGGAAGTGGCAGGCCCCAGTCTTTCTTCTAAGCATTCTGAGAGAGAAGCTGAGAAACAGCACTCGATGATGCAATGGGAGAGATTATTCATCCAGTAAAACTGAGGTTGGTGGGCTTACACGTAAGTGGGGTTTATAATCTGTAAAACATTAACATATACGCGTGTAAGCACACGTGCACATGCATGCACACAGAAGCCCTGGCCAGGTCTGCTCACAAAAACTACAGTAACTGCCTGCTTCACCAGATGTGCATCTGGATCCTGGGACAGGGCCAACAGGCCTGGGTTCTAAACTACGTTATAAAGCCCAGCTGTGTGATCCTGAACACAAAGTCTCCCTCTCTGAGCCTTAGCTTCCTTTCTGGATAGTTGGGTAATATGACCCATGGTAACAATATGTACAGTGACATGGGCATGTCAGATGCTCAGCCTTCGATTGGCCCAGAAGCTCCCGATGTGAGGTCCTTATCCAAGCATTCCTGACCCCGAAGAGAGCCCCAATACTCCTTTACAGGATACCAGGTATAACGGGGGAATGGCATGAGGTAGAAGAGTTCCCCAAGCAGGATGAAGATGAAAGTGGGGCCTGGGCCAGTTTCTGATCCCCATTTCTCCCTTTCTCCCACAGACGATGGGCCTTACTCAAAAGGGGGGAAGGACGGAACAGGGGCTGATGGGGCCCTGGTGTGCCGCCGCCAGAGCATCCCAGGTACCGTGGATCATACTCTGCCTTGAGCTCTGCCCTGGGGATTCCAGTGACTCATGAAGTGTGGTCACTCACCCTCCCTGGTCCTCCTTGGTGGAGGAGGGCGATGTCGCTCAGTGTTAAGTGGCTGAATGCTTACCTCCCTGCCCTCACCTCCCCAGTCTTGGTCCCAGAGCGGGCACTCCCTGCTCATCCTCCTGTCTGTCTGCAGAGGAGTTCCGGGGCATCACCATGGTGGAGCTGATCAAGCGAGAGGGCAGCACTCTGGGCCTGACTATCTCGGGAGGCACTGACAAGGACGGGAAGCCCAGAGTCTCCAATCTGAGACCTGGGGGCCTGGCAGCCAGGTGAGAGGTGTGGGGCAGTAGACAGAGCATGGGTAGGGGCAGATAAGTGGGGAAGCTTGATGTCTGCCACAGCACCCCACCAGGGCAAGGCCGTGTACCCTTTTGTGCCTTTCCCTCTGACCCCCCAAAGCACACCCTGGCAGATTCCTATTTATCCCTCCATATGCAACACTGCTTCCAGGAAGCCCTCCAGGCTTCCAACTAAGGTAGCACCTGTACACACTGTCCTCGATGTTCCCTTAGACAACAAGGGCTGGAAGTTGGCCCCAGTGTTCAGATGAACCAATCAGAGGGTTGCAGGGGACCATGGGAAGAAAATGAGAGAACAGTGGTGGATGGGACACTATAGCTGTTCTTTGGGTTTATGCAGGACGGTCAGAGATGTCACCATGATGCCGTCACCAGGCCAGCACAGTGGGACAGACTGGGAAGTTGTGGGTGTCACACCCAGCCTTGGTTAAACAGGCGCTGTCCCACCCCCTTGCTGTGTGGCCTTGGGCAAAGGAAGAAACTCTCTGAGAATCCAGGGGAGGGTGGGGTGAATGTTGGTACCCAGAGGCTAGCATTGGTCCAACGTGGACTCTGGCTTTCCTGCTTTAGGAGCGATCTACTGAACGTGGGCGACTACATCCGCTCAGTGAATGGGATCCATCTGACCCGGCTCCGACATGACGAGATCATCACCCTGCTGAAGAACGTGGGCGAGCGCGTGGTGCTGGAGGTGGAGTATGAGCTGCCCCCGCCCGGTGGGTGCCCTTGGACGGGGAACTCTGTCCACTGCCTCAGGCGTAGGGGGACACAGCTGCCTCCCTGTCCAGGCCTAGGGTGGTTGGGGGTCACCTAGACAGGGTGGGTGATGTCTGGACGCTGGCCACACAGGCTAGGGCATGCATAAAGTATGTTGTCACCAGGAGGTGGTGGGACCCTGCTCATAACTTGTCATTTTGAGTAGTTGGATAGAAGGGAAGGTCTGGTGACGTGGACTGAATGACCTGCTGCTCCCTGCCCCATGGCTCCCGATCCCACTGACCTACCCTGAGCACAGTGGCCTAGGGCTTCTCCCAGTTCTGAATTTTCAAAGTTGATCTAAAATGTTAACTGGAGTAACTGGAAGCAAGCCTGGCCTAGCCCCCAGTCTCACTGTATCCTGTACTCTGCTATGGCCCTGAAGAGCATGGTCAAGTCCTCTCCACTGTCCGTGGTGGACTAGGTGTGGGTAGAGATGAGGACCTCCCAGCGCCTCCCCCTCCTCTGCCTGTAAAGTGGAGAGAGGTCAGCTGTTGCTGTGACTCTATGACTGGTCACTTGGTTCTCCTGGAGTGAGCCTTGGACACGTCTGCCAGCACAGAGACATGGCAGAGAAACTCAAAGGAGGCCTCGATTTCTCCATAGCTCCCGAAAACAACCCGAGGATCATCTCTAAGACGGTGGATGTCTCCCTCTACAAGGAAGGCAATAGCTTTGGCTTTGTTCTCAGAGGTCAGTGTGACGGTCTTTCTTGGAGCTGAGATGACAAAAACAAGGTCACTGAGAATCCGCACATGCTCTCTGTCACATTGGTTAATGTGACATACATTTTGCTTAGAACTTTACCCATTTGCTTAACTTTATATCTGTGTGTGTGTGTGTGTGCAGCATGACGCATGTGTAAGGGTCAGAGGACAACTTGTAGGAGTCGGTTCTCTCATTTCACAGCATGTATGGGTTCAGTGTAGCAAACTCAGGTCGTGAGGCCTGGCAGCAAGGATCTTACCTGGACTGTATCTCAGTAGCCCTTGCTTAGGACTTTAAAGGACCCTGGACCACTGAGTCAAACATTAAATGGAAAATTGTGAGAAGCCACGAAGTATGCATGACTGATGAGAGCCCAACAACTGAGATGGGGAAAGCTGAGCCAGACTCTAACAGAGTTTGGAGTTACCAAGTAACCCAGGCAAAAAGGAAGAAGATGAACTCATAGGAGACACATGCTATTTGAGAGGATGTGGACTGTGTTTCTTATCCCTCATCCCACTTGTGGGGAGGGAGGCAGCCCAGGCTGGTGTCAAGGACTTCGTTTACCAGGGGAACAGTGGTAAGGGATTCCTGTTTCCTGTTGAATTCTGTCCAGGAGGTGCCCATGAGGACCGGCACAAATCCCGCCCATTGGTCCTGACTTACGTGCGACCTGGTGGCCCAGCAGACAGGTGAGCCCGCCTGATACAAAAGCATCTGCATCCCGTGGCCACTTGACATGTGGACGTGTGGACACTGCGGTCGTCTGAGGCCCTGCATTTTCACATCACTTCCCAGGAGGGGACAACCTGCCCAGAGTCACTCAGATTTCAGTGGAGGTGGCTAGGAGAGACCCCAGTTTGTCTCTTCCCAGAGTCCTCCTGACTCAGCCTATGACAAAGTGCTCTGAACCCTATGACTGGCCATTGCTGGGACCATCTGTATAAACCTCTTATGATCCAGCACTGCCCGGCTCAGACCATCAGGACTGGGAGGACAGGGTGTGGGATAGGAATATGTCCTATCCCCTGTCCCCTGACCTCTCACCTTTCATCTCTGAGCAGAAGACTCCTGACCATTTTAAGAGAAGCCTGGACCCGGCTTGTTGTAGATCTAAATTTGTCCTTGGTCTGAGGCCCTACATGAGTCGCTATTCATAGAACCTCCTGGAATAGCTTTGGCACCTGTCAGGGGTGACATTCCAGGGCAGGGATTAGGCCCAGACTGGAGCCCCGCTGAGTTCTTTCCCAAGCTCATCCATCACTAGGCCAGAGTCACTACTGGAAAACAGGGGCGGGGACAATGGGAGGAGACGCTACAGTGGGCAACACGGTATCCATAGATCACCCTCCCCTTCTCTGACGCTGTGTGTCCCCAGCCAGGTGGACACCCTCTCTGGGCTGTGGTGCTCTCTTGAGGTGAGTGAGTAGCCTTGAAGAACACCCCCAGCTCAGACATGCTGTGGGGTAGAGGGCATCAGAGCTAGCTTGGCACATTTTATATGCCCTTTCTGTCTGTTCAGCCCCAACTCCTTCAGGCTTCCCTCCCCACACTGCCCCATTCCTCTGCCCTTCAGCTGACTGGACTTTCACCTCCCCCACAGGGAAGGCTCCTTGAAGGTGGGTGACAGACTGCTCAGCATAGATGGGATCCCACTGCATGGGGCCAGTCACGCCACTGCTATAGCCACCCTGCAGCAATGCAGTCATGAGGCCCTTTTCCAGGTGGAGTACGACGTGGCCACCCCAGGTGCGTTGGAGTCTGAGGGTAAAGGGCCAGGGCAGGAAGAGGTCCCAGAGGCTCAGTACTACTTTGTACCGTGTGATCTTAGGCCAGTCTCTTAGCTTCTCTGAGCCTCTTGACTGTGCCAGGCATCTCCTGATTTCACTGGGGATCATGCAGGAACAATGCAGGTGAACTCTGTGGTCTTGGGGGGAAGGGATGTCAGTTAGCATGCTAGGTAAATTAATGTGTGTTAGATGACAGAGAAAAAAGCAAAGAGAGAGGGGAAGTGCCAAAGCATGTGTGTGCACACACATATGCATACGAGTACACACATGCATGCTCACGAGCACACACATGCAATCCCCCCACCACACACACACCGACAAGCAGCCTAGGGCATAGGCTCTAACTAGGGCTTGAAGTGAAGGAGTGACCCTTTGCAGACGCTCTAGGCAGGATCAACTGGAGGTGCAAAAGTCTTGGGGGAGAATATTCGGCCTGAGAGTGAGGGGCCAGCCTGGCTGCAATAGATGGCTGAGTGGGGAGAGACCCAGACAGACATGGAGGTAGAAGCTACAGGGCTCCAGGAAGCGACTAGCTGTCAGGGAGAGCTGATGAGACCAGGATGCTTGGGGTGCAGCAGATAGGGGGTGTTTCTGAAATATGATGGAGGCCTGACCCGATTTGCTGGTGGTTGTATGTAACTTTTCCCTTTTGTGCCTCCCCCTTCCTCGGCTGTGAGGGTTAAGGACGACAGAGCTAGTTCAGGTGGGACACTGAACACATTTACTTTCTACACTTCTTCTTTTTTTCTTTTTTCCCCCTTCCCATCATTCCAGACACGGTGGCCAATGCTTCAGGCCCATTGGTGGTAGAAATAGCCAAGACCCCAGGATCTGCCCTGGGGATCTCTCTCACCACCGGCTCCCACCGGAACAAGCCAGCTATCACCATCGACCGCATCAAGCCAGCCAGCGTGGTGGACAGGTGAGGTGAGGCAGGGGTGTGCAGGGCAGAGGCAACCTGCGGCTCTGTTCGCTGGACCAGCCCCTCTGGACCCCTGTCCTGCAGGAGTGGGGCCCTGCATGCTGGAGACCACATCCTGGCCATCGATGGCACCAGCACGGAACACTGCTCACTGGTGGAGGCCACCAAGCTCCTGGCCAGTGTGACTGAGAAAGTACGGCTGGAGATCTTGCCTGCACCCCAGAGTCGTCGGCCCCTCAAGCCCCCAGAGGCAGGTAGGCACCTCAACAAGTCTGGGGACCTAAACCTGGGATGGGGCAGGGAGAAAAAAACGAGGCACCAGAGTTCCAGGATGGAAGTCTTGAACTGACAGGAAGACTGTGTGATGTTAGTACACTAACTGCCTGCCACACTTGGCAGGGAAACTCAGCTGTGAGAAGGACTATGTGGGAGCCCATGACGGACTTTGTTGACTTAGTGTCTGCTAAAGGCCTGGCTGGAAGCCCTAGGGATTCTTTCTGAGGAGGTGGCCACTCTCCATGTCTCATTATATATAGCCGAGAGAGGAACCCGGATCAGGGAACAGGGGCAGCCAATTTCTGGCACCCCATGGGGTTCCATGCTGCTGTAAAAGTTTAAGGGGCCTTGTGAACACCACCAGCCTGCTGTGCCTCTTCAGTTTCTCCAAAGAGGCTCTTGTGGTAGCACTTATCCGGGAATCTCTGCCCTTCTTGCTTGTTGCTGCAGCTGATGCCTGGGTGCCATGCTCAGCGCATAGTGGGTGGCAATGCACGTGAGCAGGGTGTTCTGTGCCTCGCTGGCTTGGGCACTGCAAAGGTTTTGGATCTCACCGTTGGTGTGCGGGGACTAGTCTGCCAGACGATGGCTCCAGACGTCTGCGACAGCTGCGAACCTTCTCTCTCCCCTCTACTGCAGTGAGAGTACAGAGGAGTGAACAGCTGCACCGCTGGGACTCCTACAGCCCCTCTTGCCACAGCCCAAGGCCAAGCCACTGCAGGGCCCCCACCTGGGCACCTGGAGCCCAGAACCAGAGCCGATGTAACGTACCTGCTGTTGCAGCAATGCTGCCGTCCTGGTACCCCTTTCTGGTGGGCGGTGTCTGACGCACAGGGAGGGAACAGACACCGGAGCAGAGGGCTGCCCCGTGTCATTCAGCCTGTCCCCAGAGCCCTGTGGAAATCCTAGTCAGAGGGGCCCAGAGCAGGAAAGAGACCTGTCCAAGGCCACACAGTAAGGGGCTTTGCGAAGGAGAGATAGGATGCCTGTCTCTGTCCGTGTGGCTGTGTGGTTATCCTACCCCACCTTTGTGCAAGGGAATAGGATCCTGCTGGGGCTCATGGGGCTGTGTTCTGGTCTTCCCAGCCTTGTCCTCAACTCCCTTCTCCTCACCAACCGTGAACCCCGCCTTTCCCTGTGCCAACGCCAGCACCCTGCCCCGAGGACCCATGAGCCCCAGGACCACAGCGGGGCGGAGGAGGCAGCGGAGGAAAGAACACAGGAGCTCTTGTAAGCTGGAGGCCATCCCCATAGGGCACCAGTGTGGTTGAGGATGGGGCTGGGGGTGGGACTCGGGGTAGTGAGCCAGGTCCAGCGAGGGAGAGAGTTAAACAAGAATGATGTCACACATCGGAGAGTCCCACTTATGACAGAAAGGAGCCTCTGAAGCCACTGTGTTCAGTATCTGATGCCTGTCACCAAGGGTCACATAAGATCATTTCTGTGATATGTCCAGGGAAACCCAGAGAGACAGAAATAGGTTGAGGACAGATTGCCTGAAGCAAGATGCGGGACCTGGGGCAATGGGTGAGGAGGTGGTGGCTCCTTTCTTTTCCTGGTTTGAGACAAAAAGTCTCACTCCGTGGCCCAATCTAGCCTAGAATGCACAGTCTTCCTGCCTCAACCTCCCAAGTGCTGGGATTTCAGCCATGCACCACTAGACCTGGCTAGGGGGTCCCTCAGGAGGGAATGACAATGCTTTAAGCCATCAAATTTTACACTGAATGGGTGACGACTTTTGTGTGGGGATTGTGTATCAATAAATTGTTACCAGGAGCTGGAGAGATGTCTCAGTGGTTAAGAATGTTTACTGCTCTTGCAAAGTTCAGTTCCTAGCACCCATGACAGGCAGCTCACAACCATATGTAACTCCTCTTCCAGGGGGAGTTTATACCCTCTTCTGGCATCTACAGACACCTTCACTCACTCACTCACTCACTCACTCACTCACACGTGTATAATTAAAAGCAAAGAGGCATGTAGAATATAGAACACAAAATACAGCACCACCCCAAATCCGGTTTTACTCTCCAAGTTTTAGTTACCCACAGTGAACCACAATCTAAAAATATTAAACGGGCAAATCTGGAAATAGACCATATGTTTTAAATTGTACACTGTTCTGAGTAACACAGAAAGGAAAAGCTTACGTCCGCATCACTTGGTCCATCCTGGGATGTGAGCTGCCTGGCACATCTGTCATGTATACACTACTCAACTGTCAGTCACCCTTTCTCATCTCTGTGGTCAGATGGGCTGGTGTCCACTGCTCAGGTGACACTTACTGTATTGAATGCCCACACTGTACTGAGGGGGGTAGCTCAGGCAGTGGACTGCCTTCCTAGAGTGTATGAAGTCCTGAATTTTACCCTCAGTATTGAATAAATGGGCAAGGTGGTACATGCCTGCAATCCCAGCATCCAGGATGGGGAGGTGGGAAGGTCGGAAGTTCAAGGTCGTGCTACACAGAAAGGTCACGACCAGTTTGAGCTATGAGAGACCCTGTTTCAGAATAAAACAGAAGGCGCTACAGTAATGATTCTGGTAATTTTTTTGAGAACATGCTGGTATAATAATTATAGTTTATCATTAACTATAGTTAATCTGTCTCTTCCTGAGACTTGTTTGTAGGTAAAACTTCATCATAGTGGGGTGTGTCTAGGGTGTCTGTAGATTTTGGTACTATCCATGATTTCAGGCATTTCCTGGAATCTCGGAACACATATCCAACGGATAAAGAGGGTTCTGTAATATAATAAATAATACAGGCATCTAGAACCTCTGTCTTACAAAGGTCTCTAATGCCATGCAGGGTAGATGCCATAATGCCCCTGTACAGACAAAGAAGCCCAGGCCCATTCCAGGCGGCCGCAGGACTCCTGCTTACCTGCCACTCTGGCTCCCAGACCTCTTGAGGACTCTCAGTGGGCAGCTCTGGGAGGGCTCACCAGTGTTCATCTAAACCTCACCCTCCCATCCCACAGTGTCATTGGCCTCCAGCACTGTAGGGCCAGGCGGGCAGATCGTTCATACGGAGACCACAGAAGTTGTGCTCTGTGGAGATCCCCTCAGTGGCTTCGGCCTCCAGCTCCAGGGAGGCATCTTCGCCACCGAGACCCTGTCCTCTCCGCCGTTGGTACGCTTTATTGAACCCGACAGTCCCGCTGAGAGGTGAGCCTACTGCCTCTGTGGGCCTGCAATTTGGGGAGCCTAGTCCAGTGGGGGAAACTGAGCCACAACTATGAGCCCTAGCTTCACAAACATACTTTTCTTAATCACCGTATTGGCCCCATGAGCAGTTTTACAGTTAAGGAAACCGAGGTTTGGAGAAGTTGGTGCACTTGTCTAGAGTCACACAGTATGTAAGCCTTACCTACCTGTCTGCCTCTGGTACTCTGTTTATATTGTAAGACAATGGTATCATCTCCAGTGGACAGACAGAGAAACTGAGGCCCAGAAAGCTCAAACCCTTAGCTGGGAACAGGGCTGAGTCACTGAGACCAGGAGCTAAGAATAGGCCCCCACTTTGCACCACATCTGGGGTTCTAGTCACTGGCTTCTTCTTTCCACTGGGCTCTGGGGGTTAGGTGTGGTCTGCTGCAGGTGGGGGACCGTGTCCTGGCCATCAATGGCATTGCCACTGAGGATGGAACCATGGAAGAAGCCAACCAACTGTTGCGGGATGCTGCACTGGCCCGCAAAGTTGTTTTGGAGATCGAGTTTGATGTGGCAGGTAAGTAGGTCACCCAACTGCACACACTCACTCTGGATCCCTGCCCCTCCCCCTTTATGCTCCCTGGGACCTTGCACAGAGCATGCCTAAACCCTGCCTAGTGAGGAGGATGTGCCACATGGAGTCAGGAGCCTGGAGGACGTAGAGTGGAATGCATGCAGCAGGGACATAGAGTGGGACTGAAGGACTCCAGGCAGCGTAAGTCAGGGCTCTGGTCCTGGGAGTTCTACACTATGTGGACAGGACACTGCCTCCCTCTGACCTCGGTTTCCCCATCTGTCAAACAGTGGAAGACAGGGTGTGGTAAGAATTAGTGACAGGTTGTGAAAATGCTTGGGTCCAGTTGGACCAAGTTTGGTTCCATGTGGGCCAAGTTTGGTTCCACCCTGCCCAGCAGGCCCCATCTCTGGCCTCCGCCCTGTCTCTATTCTGAAGACAGCACTCAGCTGTTTGGAGCCAAGTGGTCAGCTCTCTAGGCCCCAGCTTCCTCCTACATCAGGAGGAAGCAGCGGGGTGGAGTTGGCACGGTCGCTCTCTGAGATTACCCCCTCCCGGCCCATGAGAAGCCAGAGTGGGTGCAAGATGCAGGCCTCTGAGCTCTTCTGGAGTCTCGCGTCACCCATGGCTGTTGGTTCACAGAATCTGTCATCCCAAGCAGTGGGACCTTCCACGTGAAGTTACCCAAGAGGCGTGGCGTGGAGCTGGGCATTACCATCAGCTGTGAGTCCTCTTGCCCCCTTACCTGGTTTATCTCACGACATCGCCACAGTGGGCTGCAGCCCCGTTCTATAGAAGGGAAACTGAGTCACGCAGAGGTGAGCTGATTTGCTCACAGCCACCCAGCCAGGAAGTAATATGACCAGGAGCCAACAGTGTCCTCTCCTGACTCCACCTTAAACAGGGGGCCTTCAAGATTAAATTCACAGCCTGTCTCCCCTGCTCCACAGCAGCCAGCAGGAAGCGAGGGGAACCCCTGATCATCTCCGACATCAAGAAGGGCAGCGTGGCGCACAGGTGGGGCGCCACACGGGCAGGGGTGTGACCGCGGGGGCGGGGCAGTGCCCGTCGGCACCAGGCTCCTCCCATCCCCACCCCACTCATGCAGGACTGGCACCCTCGAGCCAGGCGACAAGCTGCTGGCCATTGACAATATCCGCCTGGACCACTGTCCCATGGAAGACGCTGTGCAGATCCTGCGCCAGTGTGAGGACGTGGTCAAGCTGAAGATCCGGAAAGATGAGGACAACTCAGGTATATGCCTAGGAGACCATGGCTGATGGGCAGCTGCCGAGCGGGAGGGGCGCTGGGAGGACTTCTGTAGGCATCCCTTTCCCTTGCTCCAGGGCCCTCAGGAGCCACCGTGAGGCTCTCCAGATTGGGAGATGTGCAGGGCTGATATCTGAGCGGCTTGCGGGTTGCAGGGTTGACTTTGGCACAGGAGAGGCAGCCTGAACTGGTGGGCGGGGAAAGGAAAGAGGAAAGAGGCAGGAGAGGCAGAAGGGGGTGGTGAGGAGTGCTGTAAATGGGGTGTCCAAGAAGCAGTGTGGGACCCTCACCCTGGAGAAGCCACTGGTGGCCAGTTTTGCTTTCCTTCCTCCTTGTCTCCTGTCCTTATACCTTCCCTGCTTTTTTTTTTTAAAAAATTTGTCTTTTTATTTATTATTTTTGTTTATCTTGTTTCTATGTGTATGGGTGTTTTGTCTGCATGTAATGTCAGTGCACCACGTGCATGCTTGTTGCCCAGGGAGACCAGAAGAGGGAGTCAGAGCCCCTGGAACTGGAATTACAGGTGGTTTTGAGCAGACATGTCAGTATTGGGCGTTGACCCTGGTCCTCTGGAAGAGCAGCAAGTGCTCTTAACCCCTGAGTCATCTCTTCAGCCCCTCCTTTCATTTCTTCCCTCTTTTCTCTCTTTTCTCTGTCTTCACTCTTCCTTCCTCCTTCCCTCCTCTTCCTCCCTCCTTTACTCTCCCCTCCTTCTTCCTTATTTCTCTCCTTTCCTCCTTCCTCCCTCTTTCCCTCCCTTTTCTCTCACTTCTCCTTGCTATAAATCTTGAGTTGCTATGGTTGGCATGTGAATCTGTGTTTTCAAATCTCGGTTCCATGTTCTCGTAGGCTTTTTTTTCCTTCCCTTCATGGCTTCTGGGCAGCAGGCTGGGAGCCTGAGGTGCCTGAGCAGGTGTGTGAGGGGTTGATGGAGTCCTAGGTGGTTGGAGAGTGCTGAGACTGGGGAGGGGTGGGTCCCAGCCCTGCCCCCTCCTGGGCCTCACCCTCAGGAGCCTGTCCACCCTTAGATGAGCAGGAGGGCACAGGCGCGGTCAGCTACACGGTGGAGCTGAAGCGCTACGGTGGACCCCTGGGCATCACCATCTCCGGCACCGAAGAGCCTTTTGACCCCATCATCATCTCTGGCCTCACAAAGCGTGGCCTGGCTGAAAGGTAAACTCTGGGGTAACATGGGGAGGACCTGGGGACCCTCGGGGAGCAGAAGGTGGGCTGTGGAACCAGCCAATCTGATTTTTACTTCCGTTTCAGCATCAAACAACTCAAGGATAGTCACTTCCTCTCTGAGCACTTGCTCCCCATCCTTCACAGGAATTTTGGTCCAACCCAGTGGCCAGGACAAAGGAAAAGAGGACAGAAGGGCCCAGGGGACCAGAGTTGAAGGGTCCAGTCAGGGCAGGGCTGGGCTAACCTTCGGCTGCCTCCCAGAGTGTATCCCCTTAACAGCCAGCACTCTGAGGCCTCTGTGTGCCTGAATATCTGGGGTAGGGCCCCATTGATAGAGCCGCACGTGAGGCTTATCCTGAGTCCCTGAGGCTGCTGGTCTGCCTGTTACTCTAAGTGTCTCTGGGACTGTGCCAGGGAAGGAGCCTTGAGAGGAAGGTGTCCTGACTGCCCCTCAGTGGGGTGGGCAGAGATGAAGTGGGCCCCAGGTGAGTGAGTCCCAGCTTTCTACCTCAGCTTTGCAAGGAGTGAGTCAGGGGAGCCAGGAAGTGTGAGCTCCCCTGCACAGCAGGCCAAGGTGCCTGCTTGCAGGGTGAACTTCATAGGGCCCAAGCACCCAGCCCATCTGCCTAGTCAGGGTTCAGACTCGGGCTGGGCTGCTCCTGGAGCGCCCTCTACTGGACTCCAGAGAGACTGCAGAAGCCTAGTGGACCACGCTGACTCCGGAGGGTGGTTCACAGCCATCTACCCAGGGCAGCGTAGTCCAGAGCAGCTGCGGTACAACCCGACTTGCTCTCCAAACCGACTTCATAGTCGTCACATTCAAAAAGCTAGGCGGGAAGAAATTAATCTTAAATAAATATGCATTTCGACATGTAACCAATATGCATTTTTTTAGATTTTATTTATTCATTATGTATACAACATTCTGCCTCCATGTATGTCTTCAGGGCAGAAGAGGGCACCAGATCCCATTACAGATGGTTGTGAGCCACCATGTGGTTGCTGGGAATTGAACTCAGGTCCTCTGGAAGAACAGCCAGTGCTTTTAATCACTGAGCCATCTCTCCAGCTCCCAATATGCATTTTTTAAAGCTAGCTTGCAAAGTCATGGGTTTCATCATGACATTTCCATATGAATATGCCTTCGTTACACTTTGTTTTTATTCCTCCCCTCCCCCACTGCCAACCATCCTCCTGATCCCCTTCCTTCTCTTACATAGCTCCCCTCCTGTTCAGGTCCCAAGTGTCCACCCATGAGCCTCTAGTTTTCCCTGTGTCCCTGCTCCCATCATGGTCTTCTTACAATCTTTATAACCCTTCCCATATATAATTTTAACTCTAGTGTCCACATATGAGAGAAGACACATGATTTGTCTCTCTGAGTCTGACTAATCTTGCTCAACTTAACTATTTCCATCTATTTTTCTTATAAATTTTGTTTTTCCTCTTCAAGCGGTGTTACCTTGAACTCACAGAGATCTGCCTGCCTCAGTCTCCCAAGTTCTGGGGTTAAAGGTGTGTGCTACTATGTCAGACAGCTATTTTCAGTGAGAAGCCTCAACATTGACTTCCTTAGAGAGCTCCAGGCCAGCCTGTGCTACTTAGGCCAGCCTGTGCTACATAGCAAGACCTGTCTCAGAACAAAAGGGGAGGAAGAGGGTGACTTTGAGTTGAACCAAGAGAGGTAGAAAGCCTGGAATCTGGGGGAGAATGGTTCAGCAGAAGTTCTGAGGATGGCTTGGGTCCCTCACCCTCTCTTTCTCCTTCCCGCTCCCTCATTCTCTCTCTTCCCACCTCTCTGAGACAGGGCCTCAGGATCCCGCTCTGCCTCTGGAACACTGAGACTACCAGAGTATGCTGCTTTGCCTGAATAGCCTTCCTCCTGCACAGCTGGGGCCAGTCAGGCCTGTGCCTTGGGGCCTCTGCAGGGTATCTGACGGCAGAACTGACACACTCTGAGACTCTAGCATCTGGGTCTCATGTGCGCTCTGTGCTCCCTCCTCAGGACTGGCGCCATCCACGTGGGGGACCGCATCTTGGCTATCAACAGCGTGAGCCTCAAGGGCCGGCCCCTGAGCGAGGCCATCCACCTTCTGCAGGTGGCAGGGGAGACTGTCACACTGAAGATCAAGAAGCAGCTGGACCGTGAGCCTTGCCCCTTCCTGGGGACTTACTGGCCTACACAGGAAGGGCAGTCCTGGGTCAAGCTATGTGTCCCCAATCTAGAGAGGGGGTGGGGTCCCTGTACCAGCTGATGAGGAAGCTAAGAGAGAGAGAGACCCTGTGCCATGGTAACATAGCGCAATATGGGGTAAATTCTGGGTCTAAACCGTGCTCCTCATTGCTTCCTATCTCTTCAGGTTCCGGCATGTTCCTATGTCGTATGTTCCTATGTGCTATGTATGCCACAGTTTACCTGAGTCATGGGGTCTTCTGTTAATCTGGCCTCCATCACTGTTTGCCTTATGACCTTTGACCTATTGTTCAACCTCACACACCTCAGTTTTCCCATCTGTGTGATGGGTTTACTTACTAGTATGTCCCCCACAGCAGCAGCCAGGTTGTCAAGTGCCTGGGAATTCCCAGAAGTAGGGAAACTAAGGCTCACAGAACACCTATCTCTGAGGTATCTATCTCTGATGATGCTCTGTCTCTTCCCAGGTCCCCTCCTCCCCCGCCAGTCAGGCAGCCTCAGTGAGGCCAGTGATGTGGACGAGGACCCCCCCGAGGCCCTCAAGGGAGGCTTGCTG
Organism: Myodes glareolus; assembly: GCF_982192425.1. Lineage (NCBI taxonomy): Eukaryota > Metazoa > Chordata > Mammalia > Rodentia > Cricetidae > Myodes > Myodes glareolus. The sequence continues at coordinate 59,583,032 of NC_142028.1, forward strand.
GCAGCCCGCTTCTCACCTGCCGTACCCAGTGTGGATAGTGCTGTGGAGTCCTGGGGCAGCTCTGCCACAGAGGGTGGCTTTGGGGGCTCAGGTAATGAGCCCGGGACCTTGAACAGGTTTCTGTGAAGGTGATCCCATTGCCTGGTCTTCTTGACACCTTCTATCCCAGCTGGTCTTTTCCTTCAGAGGGAGCTCCCAAGGTAACCTGACTACCTCCGCCCTTCACCTGCCCCTCAGAGGGGTCCGCACTCCTGTCTTTCCTTGCCATGAGCTGGGGACAGAGCAGCTTTCATTCCTCTGTCTCTCTCCTTATCCCCGTGCCTAACACACAGTAGGTGTCAATTCCTGTTCATTGTGTCCAGTTGAAGATGAGAAGGCAGACAATGTCTTCCTTGCCCTTGTGGCTGAGGCCCACTAGTGCTGCCCTCGGGCCTGTGATTAACGCAATTAGCAGAGAAACATCTCTGGGTTCTTGGTTTCAGGTAGGGCCTCTGGCTCTCCCTGAGTGTCCCCATCCCAAGCCCCAGGGAGCTCATCCTCAGAGTTCCTGTAGGTCTGTCTGGGTGTGGTCGAATCAGGAACTCCATTTTAAGGAGGCCCTTGAGCTGGCCAGGCCTGTGGAGCTGACCGTGGTGCTGGAACTTCAGTGTTAACTGCTGACTGGCTGGCTGTTCAGGCGCTTGCTGGAGAGACAAGGACTCCTGGGTCTCTCAGTGATCACTTGGGCCCAAGAAGGGCACATATCTGCCCACTGGTATCCAATTTCTGGGAACAAGGAGGGGGCAAGGCAAGAATAGAGAGAAGGCCCACACCCCTCTCTCCACCCGCCAGGCTCCTACACTCCACAGGTGGCAGTCCGGAGCGTGACTCCCCAGGAGTGGCATCCCAGCAGACTGAAGAGCAGCCCCCCACCTCTTGAGCCCCGGAGGACAAGCTACACACCTGGCCCCACTGATGAGAACTTCCCAGAGGAGGAGGAGGAGGGGGACTGGGAGCCGCCGATGAGGTCTGTGGTGGGGACGCTAAGAGGGGGGTTGCCAGAGGGTGGCAATGTCAGGACAGGGGAGCTAGGAAGACAGAAGAACATCCCTGGCCTGAGGAACAGACCTGGGGTGGAGAGGGCATCTGTGGGAAGATGGCAGTAGACATGTCCTGTTGAGACAGCAGCTCGACTTGTTCCCCCTGAGTCTGTGAATAGCTGTGCTCGAAATGGCAACACGGACTGAGAATTTGAACCCAAACTCCTCCTCAGATCAGGTTGCAGGAGGCATGCCTCTCGGTTCACAGCCACCTGGGCTGTGCGTGGTACATGTGTATGACTGGGCTCCTACAGCAGCCAGCTCCCACAGAGTGGGTCCCCACAAGAAACACCCATGCCTCCTCGGCCTGGACTCGCCTCTCTATCTCCTCTGCATTGTCCTCCTTAAAAGCAAAAGCAGAGCCAGGCCTTTGAGAAATGAGGACTTTGTGAATCACTGTGTGGTGAACTGCAAAGGGCTCTGAGAGCTGTCAGGGGTCCTGCAAGCTAGGTGTTAGCTGCGGATGGGCCACACAATATGGGCTGGCCAGGATGGGTGCCTCCCCCCTCCCCCAGCACAAATACCCCATTTTCTTCATTCATCTGTGTCCTGGCTAGTTCTGGCTCTGTTCTGTCACTGTCCCGTGGTGCCATGTGTCTGGGTGGGATCGGACTGTCTTCTGGGGCTATCCCATGGATCTTTCTGTCTGTCTCTGTCTTCTGTCTGTCCGTCTTTCTTCCCAGGCGTCCTGTGTCACCGCTCTCCACCCCGTCTCATCTGCCCCTGTTATAATTGGCCACCAACAGTCTTGGTCGCCCCTAACTGCGTCTCCCCCCACATTCTGTGTCACCAACCACTGCCCTGGGGCCCCAGCACTGCCACCGAGGACACCCGCCTGCCTGCCTGCCCGCCCTATGGCCCCTGGAGCCCAACACTGGGCCCTGGGCCAGGAAGACTCCTCAGGCCCAGCCCGCCCACCCTCCCGCCTGCCAGGAGTTGACGCTGTGGTTCCTGTTGCAGCCCAACCCCTGGCCCCGCCCGAGAGGAGGGCTTCTGGAGAGTGTTTGGAGAGGCCCTTGAAGACCTGGAGTCCTGTGGTCAGTCGGAACTGCTAAGGGAACTGGAGGTACTGTCCCCTGACCAGGGAGCCTGTGGGGCACCATGTCTGGACACACTGTAGAGCTGGGGGAGGCTACACACCAATGGAGTCAGGTTCCTGGGTCACTTGGGGATGTGTAATACCTATATGTCTTGCTGCTGTGACAAAAGCCACTTTAAAAAGGAAGGGTTGGGCTGGAAATGGTTCAGTTGTTAAGGCACTTATTCAGATCCCCCAAAATCCATGTAAACGCAGAGTGGGCATGGCAGCCTGCCTGCAAATCCCAGCCTCTAGAAGGAGAAGCCAGCGGATCCCCAGGCCAAGCTAGTTAGCAAGCTTAGCTATTATCGATGAGCTCTGGGTTTGATTGAGACTCTGCTGCAATGAATAAAATGAAAGAGCAATTCTGGTGTGGGGGGTGGTTCTGGACATCAACTTCAGACCTCCACATGCACTCAGACACACATGCCTGTGCACTCCCACACATGTGCACATAGACCCATGCAAATATGCTTCCCCACATATGCATATCACATCTACATACGTGAGGAATGGCAAGGAGAGGAAAGGATTTGTTTTGTCCCACACTTCCAGGACTTAGTCCATCATGGCAGTACATGAAGCCTTGGCAGCAGGAGCCTGGGGTTGCTGGTCGCTGCGTCTGCAGTGAGGCAGCAGAGGCTTGAACGCTGTGCTTGGCTCTATTGTCCCTTTCATTCAGCCCAGAGCTCCAGCCCCTTGGTCGGAGCCACTTACATTCAGAGTGAACCTTCCCACTTCATGAACTCCATATAATGGGCATGTGCATAGGTTTATCTCTATTACAGTATGCATGCTCTCACCTGAACACACTGCATGTGAAGGGGCCTATACACATAGGCATGAGGGACATGCACACACGTGCATATCTTTAGGGCATGCCATGTCTGAGAGCATGCATGGAAGGGCCCTGAGGCCATCCTGCTGCCTGTGTGACATGTGCACACATGGCATGGGTGATGAGGGGCTATGGGTGGTGGGGTCAGAAGGATCTGATAAAGCCATTCTAAGTTCAGTTTGGGGAGCAATTGAAAGCTCTGTTTCATCTGCTTCCACCATCACCCCCATTTTATTCTAGCATTGTTGACTGGGGGCACTCCCCATTCATCAGCCTTGCCAATTACCAAATTAAAAAAAAATAGCAACCCTGTTTTGGTTTTTCAGTCTTTCCTTTTTGTTTTCTGTCTTGCTCATTTTGACATTCATTTTCTTAGACGGGTGTGTGTGTGTGTGTGTGTGTGTGTGTGTGTGAAGTAAAGATACTCATCCTGGTTTCTTAACTATTTAATCTCCACTCTCCTTCCTTCATATAATATATTTTCAAAGCTATGAGTTGATCTGTTAGCCCTGAGTTGTCTGTGACCCTACAGTTTTTGTTTGTGGACTCTTGTTGTCTACTCTGTATCAAATATTTTAATGGTTTCCATTGTCATGCAACACCCTTGAAATCTACAGGAATTCGTGTGGTCTTAGTCAGAGCTTCTATTAATGTGATAAGCACCAGGACCAAAAGCAACTTGAGGATGAAAGTGTTTCTTCCACCTCTTAGCACATCATCCAGGGGAGTCAGGATAGGAGCTCAAGGCTTCTTTCCTGGAGGCCAGCTTGCATTCTTGCACGGCCCAGCACCACCTCCCAGGAATGGCACCTTCCACAGTGAACTGGGCCCTTCCCCATCAATCTTCAAACAGGAAAATGGCCTGCCTACAGGCCAATCTGATGAAGACATTTTCTCAACTGAGGGTCCAGTCTTCCCACATGACTCTAGCTTGTGTCAGGTTGACATAAAAGTAGCCACCACAGGGGTTTTAACTGCTAATTGCCTGCTTTAATCTCCCTCCCAACTCACCAAGCCTCTTCTTGACTGTATCTATCACAATATTTAACCCAGTTCCTAGAAATTGTTTCAATTTCTGCATTTTTAATTTCCCTAACACCTCTACTTTTCTTTTTTGTTTGTTTGTTTGGTTTTTGGTTTTTCAAAACAGGGTTTCTCTGTAGCTTTGGAGCCTGACCTGGAACCATCTCTTGTAGACCAGGCTGGCCTCGAACTCACAGAGATCCACCTGCCTCTGTCTCCCAAGTGCTGGGATTAAAGGCGTGCGCCACCACCACCCGGCTAACATCTCTGCTTTTCATGTCTTGGGATTTTCTTTCTTAACATCTTTTATTTTCTAGCTTCTTATTTTTCTGTATGTTTTAGAGAGTCTTGCATTTTCTATCAGTCCCAGTCTCCAGGGTTCAGGTTCGCCTGTCTGTTGTGTCTCATATGGTCATGGTTCTAGTTTGCCTATTTATTGCATCTGTGGTCAGAGTATAGGTTCACCTATACGTTGTGTCTATGGTCAGCTTCACTGCTGCGCTTCTTCAGCTGCACTTGCCCATACACCCTTTCCTCTGTAGTGTGGAGTGTCTTTGAGGTCTCAAGTCTTTGAGCTTCACTAGTTCCAAACTGGGTTTTGCCTGCATGTATATGTGTCCTACATGTGTGCAGCTCCCTCAGAGGCTAAAAAAGGGCATCAGAACTCCTGTCACTGATTCCATAGGTTGTGAGTGCCAGGTAGGGGCTGGGAACTGAATCCAAGTTCTCTGCAAGAGCAGCCTGTGCTCTTTGCCATTGAGCAATCTCTCCAGTTTCTTCATCTTCTGTTTTGAGACAGGAACTCTTATTGAACCTGGAGCTTACTGTTTTGGCTAGACTCTCTAGCTAGCGAGCCCCCAGGGATCTGCATTCCCATTTGCCATGCAGACCTAGGATTATAGATGCACACTGCCATGCCTTTGCACAGGCTTATAGATGTGCACTGCCATGCTTTTACACAGGTTCTCGAGACCTTGACGGGTCCTCATGTTTGTGGGCTTTTCCCATTGATCTACCACTTAGGCGCTCTACTCTCTAAGGACCCTTATCCCAAGATTCCAAGTCTCTGGTCTTTCCTGGTGGATTCTGGCTCTCTAGGAGGTGAGGACTACTTGTAAGAGATGTACAAAAGTCATCTTCCATTCATTCCACCAAGGCCTTCCCTCTCTCCTTCTTGACAGCTTGACTGTTCCAAAAACAGTTGCTTTCTCAGTCTTCCTGGCACTTGGACATCAGTATCAAACAGAACTACCCACCAGAGTGGAAACTCAGATACCATGACGGACATGAAGAGAGAAATTTCTAGGCTGGGGAGTTACCTGTGTGCCTAGGAAGCTGAGTATCACAATGGAAGAGGCTCATCCTACTCTGACACCTCTGTGTCCCCCTACTCATGTGGTCTGTGGATGTCCCTTTCGGGAATGCGATGGTCTCAGCTCACTCTCACAGTTGACTCTGCCCACTGCCCCATCCCATCCCACAACCCCACTCCTTTCTCATCTTCATCCTTGTCCAGATGACACTTTTCCTTTGACTTTTGCTTGCCAATTCCATGATCCCACCATGTCCTTTCTGACCATCATTCCCTCCTGAACACACACATCTGTTCATGTTACATTCTCCCCCAGTTACTTGCTCCAGAGTCACCCTGTTGTCACCACGGGATAAGAAGTCACATACTTACTGTAGGCTGCAGGGTACTGGAAGACCCTTCCTCTCCAGGCTTTCCTACAGCCCAGCTTTGCTGTGTCTCCCTCTGCAAGGGGCGCTCTTCTCTCCCCTTCCTGTTTGAGATATTTGCTCTGGAGGCATCGCTGATCCCTCCCTCTGTCCTACCTCTTCCTTCCCCTGTGCCTTGATGATATGAGCTGAGGCTCAGAACCCTAACTGTGGAGTCAAATTCTGAATTCAGGTTCTCTCTCTAAGCCTGTCTGTAAACCAGAGAAGACAGCTCGGTACCACAGAACGTGACATGAGCTAAACTTGCAATCACTGAGAACTGAGCCTGGCACAGAGCAGATGCTAGTCTGCCATTAATCCCCAGAGGCTCTTGTTCTGATCCTGTGATTGGCTGATGACCCGCCTCCACTGTGTTCCCCCTGTGATCAAGCACCTGCCTGACAGAGTCGATTGGAGTATGTATATGGTATCTGAGTGACAGTCGTGTTCCTACAGGCTTCCATCATGACAGGCACTGTGCAGACTGTATCTGTGGATGGCAGGCCTGGCCCTCGACCCTGGCGTCGGAGCCGGGAGGTCCGAACATCCTCTGAAGACCTGCAGGAGCTGCTGTTGCCAACGCCCCTGGAGATGCACAGGGTGGGCACTGGGGTTGGGAGATGCCAGTAGGCACAGTGTGGGCACAGGGGGGCTGGCAGCAGGAGGAGTTTACCTGCTTGGGGTACTGAGCCCCCACTTGTTGAGCTTGATTCTCCATCACTGAAAAATAGGGACTTAGGGGCTGGAAGGAGGACTCAGCAGCTAAGAGCACTGGCTGCTCTTTGGGGGACCTAGGTTTGGTTCCCAACACGCACCACAGTTAGAAAGCCCTGGTAATTCTAATTTCATGGAATCTGATGCCCTCTTCTGGCCTCCAAGGGCACCAGGTGCACAAGAGGTATGCAGACATCCATACAGGCAAAACATCAAATACATAAAATAACAAAAACTTTAAAAACCCAAAACAACCAACCAACAACAAAATCACCCAGGGAATTTTTAATTAGGTTTTCTATAACTCTCACCATCTGTATAATTACACTCCACACCTACATATAGACATGCCTGTGATACACTTTTATGATTCATTTTTCAGCAGTCGTTATCCCTGTATGCATGTACACATATACAAATATGTATGATACATATATACATACATGTATATATACAGTAAGGTTATATTACATATAGGCATATATGTGTGAATATACAGTTAGTCCTCCCTACCTACAGGCTCTGAATTCAGACCACCAACCACGGATCAAAAGTATCCAGGGAGAAGCTGGGCATGATGGTACAGGTCTTTAATCCTAGCACTTTGGAGACAGAGGCCCTCAGACCTCTGAGAGTTCAAGGCTAGCCTGGTCTACATAGCAAGTTCTAGGCTAGCCAGAACTACATAACAAGACCCTATCTAAAATAATAGCAAAAACAATAATAATAATAATAATAATAATAATAACAGAAAAAAATCTGTACTGTACATAGGCCGACTTTGGACCTCATTCCCCGAGCAGTACAGGTAAATCATCTATGTAGCACCAACCATGCACTAGGAGGTCTTAGAAGCCCTCTGGAGAAGACTTGAACATGTGGGCAGGCAGGCACAAGTTCTCTGCAGATCTTACACCACTGAGTATCTGCAGATTTGGGGGTCCTCACAGAGTCCAGGAGCCAGCACCCTGCAGATCCCAAGAGACCACTTTGCATGCCACCGTAGGCAGATGACTAACATCACCTTCCTGCCACCAGCTGCATCTCTTGCACCTGTAGGTATCTATGTAAGAACCAAGATATCAGAGCACATGCCAAATCCAGGGGTTTGCCCAGGGTGGTGAAAACGCTATGATCTCCTGCTTCCCTTTTTAAGGGACTCCTAAGCACGGGGACCTGTGGGCTGCACATAGCAAGGCCAATATCATAGGGCACGGGCTCAATAGGCTGCTGAGAGCAGCCTGGAGCAGGACCAGCCAATAGGCTGGACCTGTATCCCAGGACGTAATGGGGACTGGAGCAAAGGCCATCTCTTCTTCCTCCCAGGTGACCCTGCACAAGGACCCAGTGCGGAACGACTTTGGCTTCAGTGTCTCAGATGGCCTCTTGGAGAAGGGTGTCTATGTCCACACGGTGCGTGTTGATGGGCCAGCCCAGCACGGAGGCCTACAGCCCTTTGACAGACTCCTGCAGGTAACTCAGGGAGGCCCCAACACTGGCCCAGGTACAGGGCTCGATTCTCACTGTGAAAGTGCATGGGAAGGCCAGGGGGCTGAGTCAGGTGAGGTTGCTCACACCAGAGCTGAGCTTCCACTTGCTGTTGACCACCTGGCTGACAGAGGGCCTGCCTGTCTAGCAACGGTTCCCTTAGACTCCATGGTGTAGGAAATCACTTCCATTTTTTTGTCCTGCCTTCACTCCAAACCATTATATGACAGGCCCCCTGTCAGTCTACTGGCCAGAACCAGTCACATGGTCTTCTAACAGAAAGGGAACCTGGGGAACAAAGTTAGCTGTTCCTAGCTTAGCCTCCCAGCCCGCCCGTCCCTTGGTCCAGCTGTTTTTGTTCACTTGTTGATTTTCTTGTATTTGCTCTAAATGTACTTATGTTTTCTCCTAAATCTGGGTGGGGACAGGACTTCAGGAAAATCATACTATTTGATAAAAACCACGGTTCTTGCCTCAAAGGGGGTTTTACCCTGGGCCGTGAATGACTGAAATCAATATGATTTGTAAAAGTATTAGTGGATCTATCAGGCAGGCTGGTTACAGCACGTCAGAAAGCCAGGCTTTAGACCTCTGATGCCATTCTTAGTTTGGGGGTTGGTGGAACCTAGTGGTCACTTGATCGTTAAAAGGACGCTAGGTCAGACACAGGTGGACAAGGAATGGCAATTCGGTGGGAGCTAAGATAGCTCAAGATAAATTCTGAGCTTTGGTCCTGCCACGTTCTACTCTCTCTTCAGCTCTAGTCAGTCTTGCAGGTGCAGCTTCTTTTTAGAACTTTCATTTATGGGGACTCTGTCCCTTGGCTGTGCACTGTGCAGGTCAACCATGTTCGCACTCGGGACTTCGACTGCTGTCTGGCGGTTCCACTCCTGGCGGAGGCTGGAGACATCCTAGAGCTGGTTGTCAGTCGTAACCCACTGGCACAGAGTCGCCGGACACCACGAGCACCAGGCCCCAACAGTCCCCAGATGCTCTGAGGTCATCACGTAGCTCAGCTGGAGGAGCGGCCCCCTACTCATCCACTTGTGAGTCCACAGATTCCACACCCGGCAGAGTGGAATCATCAAGTTGGATCTTCAAGATGTCCAGTGAACCCCACCTAAAAGTGGTCAGCCCTGCTGCTCAGCCGAGAGAGAGTTGGGGCTCCTCCAGATCCCTGCACGGTCACCTCAGAACAGTGGCAGGAGCGAGGACAGCCCTGCTCCATGTGTTAACTAGAGTGCGCTACCAGTGTTTCCCATCCTGAGAGGGGAAGAAGCAGGACAGTTCTGAACTGTGGCAGGAAGTGTTCGGTGACCCAGCTGTACAGGTGGTACCCAGTCACACAGGGACGCTGCCACCAGGAAGGATGTGGCACAAGAAGGATAGTGTTCTCCCTTCTCCCAAATTTTGGTGTTTTGAGAGCCTCCAGCATCTAATGACCACACTGAGAAACCCCAATTAGGAACATCCAGGGTGCCAGAGAATGCTTGCCCCTTCCTTCAGGTTGGTGGCTTCATGGGTGACTCTGGGCCCCAGAGCAGAGCTGTGGCCATCAACCCTCCTGCTCCACAAAACCTTAGCGCAAGTCACTGCTTGGGGTGGAAAAGTCCAGAAGTGTCCACTCACCCATTATTCCAACAGTTATGGAAGCAAGGCTGAGTCCTAGCCCTGCTGCCAGCCCTACCAGTGGAGGGGAGAAGGAGGAAAAGGAAAGAGAAGCTGAGATGGAGGGAAACCAGCTGAGTAGAAGAGTCGCAAGAGGGAGCAATGTCCAAAGAGGCTGTTCAAGGAGGCCCCCACTTCACAGCTGGGCATACCGACATCCCCTTAGCTCGGGCTTCCTCCATCTCTGCCAAGCAGAACCCTTTCAGCTTCAAGCAGGACATAAGCCACCTCCCCGTGGTGTGGGCTGGTCTCGGATTGGCTCTGTGTTTACCCAGTTCAAGGTCTCAAGGATCCAGGGGCCTCCAACCCTATCCCATCTCCCCTTCTCTGCCCTTGAAACTCATTGCCAGAAAGACTCCCTGTTCAAGAGGACGGATGGGGGCCCAAGAAGCCATTCTTTGCTCCTGGTTCCCTTCATGTCTGTGTGACCTTGGATGAACCTGAGCAGACACCAGGCCATCTCCACGTACTCACTGGGACCCCTTGGCTCTCTGCTCTTCCACGGCTTCCCCACTACCATGCCCTTTGTGACTGTTTCCCCCAGGTCCCTCAGGCCTGGGTCCAGGTAACCCAGCACCTCTGCTTTCACTGCCCCAGGGTAAAAAGATGCTGCCCACCTATCATGGGCAACAAACAAATCAAGATCTTCAGCTTTGAGGGCAGGTGAATGACTCCTGGCCACCAGCACCCGATACTGTGTGATCTTGGGCAGATGGCTCAGTCTCTCCAGGTTTCTGGTATGTGACATGACTTGACTGTACTCTAAGGGCCTCTTGGCTTGGGAAATCTGTGTTCCACTCAAAGACTTCAGGCTCTGAAAACACAACTACTCGACCCCTGACCTCCCCTCGGGCTGAGGCTCTCCCATTCTCCCAGACATATGCAACTAGGTCAAGCGGGTGGACCTCCTGGCCACGGCCTGAGGCCTTCTCATATGCAATACCCTCCCCCTGGCTTCTCACAGGGGTGTTTGCCCACACAACATCCCTAGCTTCCTCCCCAGTGAGCAATCTGCCTGCCTATGCATTTTGGGTACCTCCCCTGTGACACCCCCGTCCCACCCCCAGAGCTGTATTTTTCTCTGGCTAATATTAGAACATATTCCTTGTAAAGTATTTTTCTATATGGGTTTTCTTAGGGCTCCCAGGAAGCACCCAGCACACCCATGGCTCCATTGCACAGGCTGGTCTGTCTGATCTGTCTGGGGCCCATGGCTAAATCTTTGTTCCACCAGGTATCAGTGACTGGGGGGTGGGGGGTGAGTGCTATTGGGATGAATTTTTAATAAAATTGATTAAATGCACACAGTAAATTGTTTACTTTATTTAAAAAAAAACAGGCTGGTAAGGTTCAGCTTCTCTGTGAATCTTGCAGCCCCTCAACTTCTTTTCATTCATTCATAAAGTGGTCCGTGGACCTGAAGAGATGGCTCAGTGGTTAAGAGCTCTTAGTTCTCTTGCAGAGGACCTGGGTTTGGTCCCCAGAGCCCACACGGTAGCTTACAACCATCTGTAACTCTACTTCCAGGGGATCTGACACCATCTTCTGACCTCTGCAGGCCTCAGGCACACATGTGGTGTACATACACACAGGCAAAACACTCATACATATAAAATGGTGATCTAGTGGCTAAGAGCATTTACTGTTCTTTCAGAAGACCTGGGTTCAGTTCCCAGCATTCATATTAGACAACTCTCAATGGCCCTTAACTCCAGCTCCAGGCGATTGAACGCCCTCTTCTGGCCTCCATTAACACTGCACTCACATGCCCATACCCACCACACACACAATAAATAAAAATCCTTAAAAGAAAAAGTCAGCTGGCTGTACATCATAGTGAAGACAGTGAGCTGGTCATAAAGAGTCTTTATAGAAGGCATAAAGAACCATGGAGAAAGCACTACCTATTGGAACAGGGTAACGAGACCTGCAGCCCAGGAAGGGCTCCTCTGAAGGAGGGATAGCCACAGTAAGAATTTGTAGGACAGAAGCCAGTCCAGTTAAGACCTGGAATAAGTGTCCCTATGTGTGTGTGTGGGGGGGGGGGGCAAGTGCAAAGGAACTGTGCCATAAATGAGTCTGGCAGGTTTTATGGTCCAAAGGGGTGGTGGCACTGGGAATTGTGGGGTGGGACATGCCCTAGTCTGTGTAGCCAAGGAATCTTGGGCATTGGTGAAGGAAGGTGCCAGGTGGATAACCTGGAGGTCTGGCTGTTGCTCCTAAGTTTTGAGGTCCTGGGGCAAGGTAAGCTCACTGGCTCTGGGGTTCAGAGCATAGGGTTCAGGTCCATGGGGTGGGAAAACTTTCAGATCTACAGGCAGAGAAAAGCTGTCCCTCAGGGTGTCAGTGAGCTCACTATTCTCAGGGAGGTGGGGGGAGGGACGGAGGTAGGAACGAGGGCCACCACCATTCACACAGCCTATGTGTCAAGCACAGCTCTGAGACTTTGTAAGAACAGGTGAGATCCTCCTAGCAGCCTTCAGGAAAGGATTCTCTCTACACATTACAGAGGAGGGACCAGAACTCTGAGAGGTTAAGTAACTTGCTTAGAGGCACACAGGTAGTATAGGGTATAGCCAGGATCCAAACACAAACCAATTGACTCAGACACATGGAGGGAGGGAGGTGGACAGAGGCCATCAAAAAACAGCCAAAACATGGTGTTGAGCTGCTCCTTTAATCTGACACGTCTATGAAACCAGTTAGAGCAGACCCATAGTCCCCACCTGCCCAAGATCTGGCTGGGAAGTCTATGTACTCTGGAGCAAACCCAGTCTGTGAACTTCCTCTCAGCAGTTTTTACCCTGCTAATCCAGGGAACATTCTTGTAGGTGAAATTTTCCTGTCCTCACCTCCTGCTCCCAAATAACTGGGAACTGCTTCCCAAATGACTGGCTTGGAGGCTTAATAATTATAAAGCTTGGCCAATAGCTCAGGCTTGTTACTACCTCTTACATTTAAATTACCCCATATTTCTTATCTGTGTTCTGCCTTGTGGCTCATGCCTTATTACTTCATTTTCTACACATCCTGCTTTCCTGGAGGCTGACTGGCATCTCTCTTGACTCCTCCCTTCTTTCTCCCAGCATCCTTAGTTTGGTTGTCCCACCTATACTTCCTGCCTGGCTACCAGCTAATCAATGTTTTATTAAACCAATTTGAGTAACAAATCTTTACAGTGTATTCCACAGCATTTCCCCCTTTTGTCTAACTAAAAAAGGATTTAATTTTAACATAGTAAAATTATATACAACAAAACAGTTACTAAGTAAGAATTATAGCTACAATATCTAGTCCATTTGTATTTGGCAAAATTAAAGAAATACTCTATTATCTATCTTATCTTTGTGAGTCCAAAGTTTTGTACCTAATTTACCTTTTATCATAACTAAAGAAAACTATAACTATCTAGTCTTCAACTCCATCAAAGACCTGAGAAGAAAATAATATTGCTTCAGTAAGTAGAAAGCACAAAGCAAGCAACTTCAAAAAGTATAAGAAATGACAGAAACAGCTGGACGGTCACCCAAGGTTCCTCTGCAACACTGGGGCATCCATTTTGGGCCTGCAGGCCTAGAATAACTAACAGACTTTCCTGAAAGGCAGGGAATTTTGAAGGACTGTCATACCTTGTCTCAGCAAAGTTTGGCAGTGATCCAGTTTGGATAATACGTTTCAGTAACTGAGGCAAGGGCAGTTTCTTGCACAAATGGCTAGTTTTTACAATAAAGAAAGCAAACTCCCTACAGAGTTTCTTCAGTACCCATCATCTTCTCTGAAGTAGATTGGTACTACCAGGAACAGATATGTCTCATTATTATAAAAAGCCTTAAGTTATTAAACATTAAATCCATATTTTGTAGGTCTTTAAAGTGTTTGAAGACCATCTATCTAGATATATCTGTATACGACCTTGAAAATATACCTAACATGACTATAAGTTTGACTATTATAGATAACTAGCAATCTATTTTTTAAAATTATATATTACAGTTTTAAATGAGCTGCATAAACACAATACCTTAAACAAGAGTAGAAATATGCATAAACCATACAGTAAACCAAGTGGTGGTGGCTCATGCCTTTAATCCCAGCACTCGGGAGGCAGAGGCAGGTGGATCTCTGAGTTCAAGGCCAGCCTGGTCTACAAGAGTTAGTTCCAGTACAGGCCCCAATGCAAGAGAGAAACCCTGTCTCAAAAAACCAAAGAAAGAAAGAAAGAAAGAAAGAAAGAAAGAAAGAAAGAAAACATTATAATAAAATTAACTTTAAATTTGTGTCAATAAATAAAAATCTATACCAATGTAAAATATTTAAGATTAATCGTTGTTGTTTGGATTAAAGTAGTTTCAATGATCTAAACTTTTATTCTATCACTTCTATATCACATCCCCTTTTTTCTTTTAGAAGAAAATCTTTTAATTTAACTACTTTGTTTAGCTTTTTTCCTGACTATGGCCAATAACAATTTGTAACTAATCCTCTTTAAATAATAACAAACAACTGTATTTATTTAAGCTTTTTTTAGGTCTTATGTGAATCTGCTCTGACAATGGGTGCTATTTGTTGGTGGGATTTTCCTGTCCCGACCTCCTGCTCCCAAATAACTGGGAACTGCTTTCCAAAAACTGACTTAAAGACTTAATATAAATTATAAATGTTCGTATAGCTCAGACTATTACTACCTCTTACATTTAAATTAACCCATATTTCTTTATGCTTTGCCATGTGGCTCATGGCTTGTTACCTCATTTCCTACACATCCTGCTACCTTGGTGGTTGACTGGCATCTTTCTCCACTCCACCATTTTTCCTCCCAGCATCCTTAGTTTGGTTGCCCCACCTTTACTTCCTCCCTGGACTGGCCAGTCAGTGTTTTATTAAACCAATTTGAGTGACAAATCCATAGTACATCCTTTATATGAGGACCTGAAATCCAAAATGCTCCAAAATCAGAAACTGGATTAACAACTAAGCTAAGATAAAGGTACTGTTAGATTTGAGCAACTGGGGGGCAACCAACCAGTTCTACTACTGTCCGATTAAAGCAAGCTGTATGTAGAACTGGTCAGCAGACTGCTTCTCCCAAAACTGGCATTACAGAAAGCAGTCTCTCACTGGTTTCTGATGTTCCTTTTATGGGGAGGGGTTAGGGTTGATAGAAAAGTTATTGAGATAATTGGCTGTTAGCACCTGGACAGAAGAGTTGGGACTCAGGGCTCAAGGTTGCCTGTGGGGTAGATAAGTGTAAGAATCCACCATGTGTTAGGGGAGTCGTGAAGGTATCAGAGAAGACACATTTTCTTTAGGCAAAAGGGTAGTCATATAGCAGAGGTTCAGGAGTTTGGCAAGGCAAAAGAGATCCACATACTTCATGGGGTTACAAATTCAAACATGGTTTGGCAGATACATTAGGCTTAGGAAACAGACACTCTTGTAAGGTCTGGAGACTTAATAACAATGTGTAACAATGTGACTCTTTGATGTCATGGTGCCAGGCTAGGGGGTGAGGGCAGCTCCTGGATGTGCTTGGCCTGCAAGCGTGAGGACCAGAGTTTGATCCTCAAAACCCATCTGAATTTGCCATGCAGGAGCTAGAGAACAGTTTAGGGGTTGAGAGCTCTTGCTGTTTTCCCAGGGTTCAGTTCCCAACACCTACATGGCAGCTCACCACTACCTGTAACTTCATCTTCCAGGGGGCTCTGATGCCCTCTTCTGGCTCCTGTGGGCACTGCACTCACATGCACATACTACCCCACCACATCACCCCTCCCCTCACATAATTGATTTTTTTTAAAAAGCCAAGTGAAATAGTTCTTGCAATGCCC
Organism: Myodes glareolus; assembly: GCF_982192425.1. NCBI lineage: Eukaryota > Metazoa > Chordata > Mammalia > Rodentia > Cricetidae > Myodes > Myodes glareolus. The sequence goes on from NC_142028.1 coordinate 59,598,467, forward strand.
TAGCTGGGGAGGAGACAGGTGAATCTCTAGGGCTCACAGGCCAGCCTGTTCTAATTAGCCAGCCTCAAGCTACTGAGATGAGAGATCCTGTCTCCAAATGCCAGGTCAGCAAATGCTCTGAACAGCTGAGCCATCTCTGTAGCCCCGGTGAAATCCCTTTATAAACTGTACAGTGTTTGCCAGAATATAGAGGTGAACACACTGCTCCAAAACACATCACCACACGTTTTTGAATTTTAAAAAGGAAATGTTTATTGTTGTGTTACAAGGTGATTATAAACTCCTCTAAAAAAAGCAAAGATGGATTTAAAATATCAATATACATATTCATCTAAAAAGCAAAAGAGGAAAAAAAAACACAAACCTCTGCAAAATGCAGGGTCATTGTCATTAAACATCAATACACAGAGCTTGTATACTGCAAGACAGGTCACACACCAAGGATCCTTCAAACACGAACGCTCCTCCCCTTGTTGATTGGTTTCAGGTTTTGTGTCTGTGTGTGTGTGTGTGTGTGTGTGTGTGTGTGTGTGTGTGTGCGCGTGTTTGTTTTTTTGTTTTTTATTTTTTACAAAAGTTTAAAATATCTTAAAAATATTTTGAAGTTTTTTAAAAAATGTCCTGATGAGCCAGACATATTTCTGAAGGAGACAAAACCCACGTTCTCAGCTCTCTCTTGTGCTAAATACAGAGTCACAGTTGTTAGGGATTAGAAAGATCGATTGGGTTAAAAAAAAAAAAAAAAAAAAGAAGTGGAGCTACCATCTCATTTTGAAGCCAAATATATAACAAGATGCTCTGTCCTTCGGGGAACATGCCAGAACATGCCTGTAATGATACCACCGCCGCCCCTCCACCCTCCCAAAGAACATGGAAAACCAGCTTCCTGTGACGACCCAACTACTGGGAAGTCAGCATGGAGGAGGAGAGGCAGGAGCAGTGCTTCTGGCTTCCAGGGCACCCCTCTCCATCTTGGGGTATCTGGGTTTGGTTTTGTGTGTGGTTTTGGACTTGATGAAGGAGGGGTGTGCACACAGAGGTATTTACAGTGTCCGTAGGGATGGGGGTCTCAGGATTGAGGGAGACTGTGAGGGGCCTTCTCTAAGATGCCTTCCTGGCTGGTGTCTGCGTCTTGGAGAGAGGATCAAGACTGGTGCCCGGTTCGACTGGTTGCCTAGAGCATTGCCCTGCCCAAGGAGCAGGGCTGGAATGCTGTCGGCCATGGCAGGGGCACCCTGGGATACAGAAAGCCCCTTCCTGGACAGAGGAGACACGTGCTGCTTTCTCCTCATGCTTTGCCATGGTCTGCATGGTCTTTCTGGGTGTTAGGGAGATGAGGACTGGGGTCCAGGGGCATAAAGGGAAACTTCCCATCATCTTCTCAAGAGGGAAAGCAACCTTCTCTGGCTACTTCCTGCATAGCCTTGGCTGCATGGAGGTCAAAGACCTGCCATCGTAGCGCGCCTAAGGCCCTCCTCGCTAGTGCTGACTTTGGCCCTCAGTTTCCTGTGATACGAGTTAGGGGGCAGGTATCAATTCCTAGCTCCTAAAGGCTTTGGGGAGGAAGAAAGGGTAGCAGGGGGCTGGGGTGAGCAGGAGTAAGGATGGGTGGAAGTGGGGTCTGCTCTCTGCTCCATGAGCATGGACAGGGGCCCTTATCAGTCTGGCCTTTGGTTGACAAGGAAGGCCTGGGGTTTCTTAGCCAATGCCCTCCACTTTTTTTCTGTCCATATCTTGGAGAGCCTGGAGCTACAAATGACTCAATTATCCAGTTCCACTCAGCTCACATGCAAGTCTCTCCTGCTCTAGGCCTTGGTTTTTCTGTTTACAAAAAGTGCCTTGGATTGAGGGCCCTCTGGGACTGTCCACAGTGCTCAGTAGGGATCCTCCACTCAGGGGCTAACAGTCTTGGGACCAACTAACATCTCCCAGAAGAGTCCTCCTGGGTCCACCCTGGTCCTCATCTAAATCCAGCATTGTATCCTGCCCACAGCTGACAGGCAGGACACACCTGACCTGTCCCAGGCAAGGGCTGGGTGGGGGACCGCTTATCCCTCTCTCCAAGAGGCAGGCGGACCAGAATCACGAGCTCTACTTCAAAATGTTCCTTACATGCAGACATGGAGAGACAAACATCACAACAAGGGCTATCGGGGCCAGGTGACAGTGGTGGGCACTGAAGGCAGGTGCAGGGATACTGTTGGGGAGTGGGCTCAGGAGGCGGCTGGCCTTCCATCCAGGCGGGGCCTGGGGACTTGGCCCGCTATGTCTTTGGTCTAGAATTTTTTGATCTGGGAATGATAAAAAGGCCTTTCTCAGGCCATTTCCAGAATGGTGTCATTTGTCTGCCAACCCAAAATACTGAAGGCTCGCCAGAATGGCGTGCCTGGCGGAGGGGAACGGTAGACGGGCATGACCACAGACGCTGCCGCAGCTGGACAAGCCCCCTCCCCCTTACACTTCACCTGTCTTCAGTCACCCACAGTGGTTACTCTTAAGGTTCCATAAAACAAACAAACAAACAAACAAAACAAAACAAAACAAAACAGAGCACATTACAAATTGGTAAAATCAGGGGAAAAAAAACTCCAACACACAGAATAACACAAGAGCAACCAGAAATACACAGGACAACAGGAACACGGTAGAATCACGGGTGGCTGATTCAGCAGCCACTGGAAGAGGACTGGAGGGTCACTTGGCAGAGTACATTGTTTTGGAGACAGAGAAATGTGTACATTTGTCAAAGAGGTTCAGGATGGCACAGTTGGGCCCAGTGGAGGCTGGGGTGAAGGTGTAGCGCCCTCTGCTGGTTCAGAAGGAAACAGCCCTGCCTGAGGTCAGTCAGCTCTGGGGCATTGGCAGCCTCTCTGTGGAGATTACCTCAACCTACAAAATTTCCCTTTGTCTCCTCTTGTCGGTTCCCTGGGGGCAAACACCTGTCCAACAGTCACTGTAGCGGCTTGGAAACAAGATCTGAGGTCACTACCAAGTTGGCTTGGTACTTGAACTTAAATCCTTTAAGATCCAGCATCTATAGCCACTCCGAGCATTCCGTGCTGGGAGCTGGATGGCTCGAGGGTGGCATATTTAACAAGGGTTTGTCAAGAGGCAAGGGAGGAAAGTGTCCTCCTGGGGTACACTTGCCAGTCTGGGGTACACTCACCCTCCTGAGCTACTAAAATCCTTTGGTCCACTGACTTCCCTCCAGGCCCTCACCAAAATGCATTCTGCTTGGGGAACACCCTGACCCCCCACCCGCCATGACTCCATTCAAATACAACAGCCCCTTCTTGTGTGTGCCCTGGCAGCTCCTGTGGACTGGCCTAGGGCAACTGTGTTGAAAGCACAAGGCTGAGGCTTCTGCCTAAGCGTGCTGAGGCTCCCAGCCCCATTCTCATCTGCCTTCCAGACTTCCCATTCCTGCCTCTAAGACCCATGGTGGTTCAGACAACCCCACTGACTACCCACCCTCTACTTCAAAATAAAAGGGAGGGGTTTGGCCCTGGTACAATGGCTTCAGCTGCTCTTAGGATCAATCCTTCATGCTGAGGGTGGGGCTATTATTTTGGCATCTTTCTTGTCGGCTGAGAAAGAGTGAGGGTTCTCCCCACAGCCCTACTCTCTCCTGCCCCTCAGGTCTGTTCAGCTAGTGGGGGCTCCCTCTCCTCAGCTGTATTCTTCCTCCTGAACCAGCCCAGAAGGGACTAAACCTTTCTTGAAAATGTAACCACCATCATAGAAAAAAATTCCACCCAGCATTTAGGTTTTTTTTTTTTTTTCTCTTTCTTTTTTTGTTTGTTTTTGGGCAGAACTCTCTGCCAGCTATGTAAGCACCGAAGAATTGCTTTTGAAAATGAGATCCATTGCTGGCAAAACCGATTCAAGTGGTAAAGTGTATGACAGACTCTAAGTATATATAGTTATATGTTAAAAAAAATACAATGAAAATTTTACCAAGTTCCCATAAAATACATCAAAATCAATAAGAAAGTCCATCCTCTCCCCAGGACTTAGGCCCGTGGGTTCTTTTTGTACAAAATGTCCCCCGAATCAAAACAAAATACACATATAACAGACATATACGTGATACACACACACATAGAATAACATTTTCTGTGACAATTAAAAAAAAAATCCTAGTACAAATATAAAGCTCTGTAAACCTGGTCCTATGAGAATCTAACGTTAGTAAACAGCAGGAAAGCGGCACCCGTGGCATGACCCGGACCTCACATCATGGTCTCCACAATGACGTGGCTGGGTTTCATGAGTGTGCCATTCATGAGGGAGCGGGAGTTGTAGGGTGTGGCCCCCTCACGTTCCACAGCCCAGCGGTTGGGCTCTCTGGGGGTTATCAGGTATTTGATTCTCTGTTAAAAAAAAAAAAAAAAGATGAGGAGGGGTCAAGAGGGGACCCAAGGAGTTCCTCTCCACCTACCTCATGAATACCCTAGGGTGCTTGCTGTGTGGCATTTGGCCAACTGCCACTTTCTCTGGGCCTTTTGTTGGTTTTTGGAAATGGAGGGGAATGGCCCCCGATGTCCTACAGTGGTTTCTACAGCCAACCTCTGCACATGTGCTTAAAGACAGGGAACACACAACCTCAACACGTAGGAACTTTTCCTGAGGAGCTGAGTTGTGTCTGCCTGTGGTTTATTCACCCTGGTTGCTTTGACTTGGGTTAGGTTGCTAACCTAAGGCCCCACCTTCTCCAAGGAGAAAGTTGGACCCCTTGGCCTCCCAGAGCCTGTGTTTCCTGCTTCCGGGAGGCAGTTCCTCACAGGCAGTCCCTTCTCCTGCAGGGTTGAGAGTCCACTCCAGGGAGGGCTCTGCCCTTCGAGACAGAAGACAGCAGGGAAACTCCTCAGATCCTCTAGGCATGGAGCCCAGACTTCCCAGTGTGGTGACTGATCATGGAATTAGTGAGGAAAGAGTCCTCTCCTGGGACTTCAGGAAGTCACTAGCAGAGCTGGGAATGGAACTTGGCTCCCACCTCCTACCTTCTGCCCACTTCCTGCCAAGTGCTCAGACTGAAATGGGCCAGCAGTTGCGGGGGAGCAAGAGGGGAAGAAAAGGCCCTCCTAGGTATTTACATTCAACTATGGTGTATTAACAGCCGGAAAAGCCACTACAAGCCTGCATAGGTGTGTGGCCTTGAGCTTTCCCTGACACTGCCAAAGAATCTTTTAAAGACATTATTTCACTTGAGAATCTACATTTCTACATTCTCTTGGAAAAAAGAAACAAAACAAAACAAATAATAATAAAATAAAATAAACCACAAGACCTGGTCCTACAAACACCTGAGTTTCTCTAAGCAGGCCAACACACCTCCCCATAGACCTAGCCTGCCTGCTCGGCTTCAACCCTACCCCTCCTGCACTGGAACATTGGGCTCCATCTGCAATGTGGCGAAGTGGCACCCGTCAGTTGTAGCCGCCAGGGCTGTGTACATGGGAAGCTCAGCTAGCTCTGGAATCCTGGTAGGGCTGGAGATCCGGGTGTACCACTAGCTACCTCACAACTCGGAGGCCACCTGGATAGTTGGTGCTGCCGGAAGGAAGGGCTGCAGCTCATTCTAGCTGTGGGGAGACCTCCCCCCGCCCCACCTTCCCCCTGCTGCTCCTCCCTCCCTCAGCAGCTCATTCTGAAGGAACCAGTCTGCACAAAGGCCAGATCAGCCTCTTAAAATCAGGCCTTGAGCCAGACAGTGGGCCTTCTACCCATACCCCAGCACTAGGGAGGCTGAGCCAAAAGAGCTGTGTGTTTGAGCCAACCTGGACTATATAGTGAATTTGAGACCAGCTTGGGCTATAGATTCAGACATTGTCTCAAAAAACACCTGGGATTTCAAGAGACCCCACTCCAACTTAATGACTGCTATAGAAATTGTCAAACATGAACAAACCTCTAGAAACTCCTACCATATTCAACTAACTTATGTTTGGATGGTAATGACCCTCTAGGGTATAGTAACCCAGATTGGCTCAGGGCACTAGGGGCCACCTGGAGGGCTCAGAGCAGAAGCTTCCCAGCCTGTCTGTCCTGGGATCTAGCGTTTCAGCACTAACAATACAGAGGGATTTAGACTCTGGCTTAATGGTAGGAGAGCTGGGGAGCTGGGGTCCTAGGCCCAATCCTCCACTCTCTAGGAATCTCAGGGCCTCAGACCAGCATGTACCCTCAGCTCCTTCCCTTTCTCTTCTCTTCTCTCCCAGCCAGCACAGCCCCCTCCAAGGGAAGAAGCCTGGGCCAGGCCAGAGGGGAGCTAGAGCCCCAGGACATCCTGGCTCCAGATTCTTTTTGTAAGAGAATAAAAACAGCTCAGAATAAAACTGTGGGGCCTTGGAGCCAGCCCAGGCACAAAGGTTAAAGTAGATTCTGAGAAAGGGATTTCGTGGAAAGAGCAGGGGACTGCCAGGCCTTCCCACATTGTGGGAAGAATTTCTGAGGAGGCTGGGGGCAGGGAAGGGGCGCCATGAGGAGACAAGCAGTCAGTCCTAAAGGCAAGATGCAGGGCAGTGGGACAGGATGGCACACCCCAGCACAAAGGGTAGCATGGAGGGGGGGCGGTAATAGGGTGTGTGTGTTGGATTTCCTCTCCAGAGTCCATCTCCTGTCCTGACTCAGAACAGAGATCCCACACCCTTTACCTTGGTGCGTGAGGCCATTGTTCTCTCTCTAGCCTGACCATTAATCCTTTGTATCTGACACCAGGACCATATTCTATCTCATATTATGTTGGGTACTGTCCTCTTAAGTCCACGGTCCACTTCAAATGTCACCACAAAGTCTCCTCCCAGGTGAATGGCACCTATCCGTGCTTGCAAATAGCACACTCCCGCCTTTTGTACAGTGAGAGAAGACCAGGGACTCGGAGAGGGTCACACAGAAACAGGCACTGGCTGTCTGCCACCCCCATCGCCCATATCCCATGCTCACCACGCGGAGCGGTCCCTCCGTCCGGCAGAGGAAGATGAGAATGACCAAGGGGATGCACACCATGGAGGAAAGGGCCAGGCCCCAGCCCAGCCCAATTGCCCAATCCGGGTACACGTAGACTTTGTTGTAGGTCAGGGGTACATACTTGACAAGAGAGAAGATAAAACATCCCTGTGGAGAGATGGGGCAGTCAGAGAGAGCAGGATGGGCCTTTGCTGGGGCAGGGCCTCTCCCCATCCTTACTATGGAGATGGGGTACTATTAAGCCTTATAGGGCTCTCTAGGGCAAATCAGTGTCGTTCCCTGGCTTCCCAGGTCCTTTGGAATACCAACCATATCAGCCCATAGCTATGACCTCCTCCTTTGTCATCTGCCCCCACCCCTCAGGACTCTTTCTAGCTCTTTAGCATGTGCTCCGGGCCTTAACACAGGCTGTTCCCCCTGCCTGTTCCTTTTTCTTCACTTTTCACCCACTTCCACTCCAACACACTGGCCTTGCTTGCCCGGATCCCAGCCTTTTTCCTCCAGAAGCCATGTGGCCCTGATACCCAAAGTTCAGCAGCCTCTAGGGTAGTGATTCTCAACCTGTGGATCATAACCCCTTGGGGGCAAGGGTGTCAAACAACCCTTTCACACTGGAAAACACACATATTTACACTACAATTTCCAACAGTAGCAAAATTACAGTTATGAAGTAGCAATGAAAGTCATCTTATGGCTGGGGGTCGCCACAGCATGGGGAACTGTCTTACGGGGTCCCAGCATTAGGAAGGTTGAGAACCACTGCTCCAGAGCGTCTCCCTTTTCTTTAACACCAGCTGCAGCTTTGGGCATACCCAGCAAATGCTCGATAAACATCAAAGGCATGGCTGAGAGCCAGGCAAGCAGCAGCCTTAATGCCATCACCCCTCTGTACACTGGTCACCAGGTCTGGTCCAAGAAACAGGGTGTGGACCTGGCCTTGATCCTGAAGAAAGAGTAGGGTGGGGTGAACCCTGGACCCTAAAGTTGTGCAGAGTTCACCTTTGCCTTTGAGAGGGCCTCCTGGGGGACGGCCACGAGGCACCCCAGGGAGGGTCATGGGTAAAATCAAGCAGCTACTCACTGACTAAGAACAAGTTCCGACGGGACACAGTGGCGCAGAGTGAGGGCAGGTGGTCCATGGGACCCTATCTTTCTCTGATGCTTTCTGCCTAGAAACCCGGGGCTTAGGTAAAATGAACCCCATCGACTCTAGTCGCTACCTAGCTTTTCTAGCAGGGAGCCTCATTCTGCCTCAGAGTACAGTCTACCTCTATTCCAGGCAACTCTCCGGAGAAGAGAGAGAAGGAGACTGGGGAGGTCAGTGTGAGAGGGACCCCAAGCATAAGCCTGGGGTGACTGAGAATGGCAGTGCTGGCCTGGTTGACCACGTCTCTACCTGGGTTGGGTCCCCTGTTTGTGACCTGTTGATTTTGTTGGGGGATGTGTGTTGAGAACCATAATCACGCTCATCAGATTCTAAACTGTCCCATGTCAGGGTGTCCTTGTCACAGAAGTGGGGAAACTGAGGCCCAGATCGAGAAGTGAATTAGCATGCCCACTCGGTCTGGCCTGGGAGTAGAGGTCACAGGAAAGGGGACCCATTAATCTCTAAGCCCTGGTTCTAAAGTGAAGGCCATATGGACTCAGGGTGCTAGCCAGGCGTAGCAGCTCAAATGGGACTCCCACACACTTGGGTTCCTAGGGCGCAGGCCAGGGTGGACTGTGAAAGCCCATTGGCTCTCACGAGCAGAGTCTTAGAGAAGGACCTTACTGACGGTGCCCACGCAAGGCCAGCTCCAAGGTGGCGGGCAAAGGAGAGCAGCCTGGCCTAGTGGGACTGCCCTTCCTGTTTCCTCTTCTTCACAAACTCTTATTGGGCCTACAAAACCCTTCTTAACCAGGCAACAAAGAGCAGCCTGTTCACCCCTCTCTGGTATAGCTGAAGCTGGCTTGGCCAAAGCCCACACCCAGGAGACGCTAAGCAGAAGGCAGGCTCTCAAAGGCAGACTGGTCAGACTGGGGGAGACTTACAACACAGAGAGCTGGAGTGATGACAGCCCAGCTGTACTTCATCCAGGGCCCAGGCCGATAGCCAATCATGTCCTCAATACCGTCATATAAGTTATCACCGCCTAGGAGAGACAGCAGGGAGGGTGACACACTGGCCAAAGCCAGAACAGCCCTGGGGAACAGTGCAGCAGGGGTCACCTGGGAACCTCTAACATCAGGCCTGTGTCTCTACACCAAGCATGGGCAGGTGTGTCTAAGGCAGCTTGACACTTAAAATGCAGTTGGGCACCTGCAGTTGTATTTTGCTGCAAGTCTTAGACAAAGCCCACATCTCAGTGTGGCCGACCTCAGATATCTAAGAGGTCAACGTGGACCGTTTCTAGGCCAAAGAGTAGGTCGCTATAGGCTCTGGTGTCACAGTGTTATATGTATAGCCACATATGTTCCCACCTTGTGCTTTCAGCGGGATTATCTGTGAGACCCTCAAGGGGCATCCCAGAGTGAACATTCCGGGCAAAGGAAGTTTTTCCATTAAATTCTCTAACCAAATGAACAGCTTGAAAAAGCATGTGTAAGCATGTATACTCACCATATATCCAGGCAATAACAAAACATTCAAAGAATGCAACCCACAAAAGGCATACACCACTAGCTGCATAGTAGTCAAAGAGTTGAAACACATACATGCCACCCTGTGAGGGGAAAGAAAAATCAAAGATAAAGTTGGTTTGTTATATGAGCTCCAACTCCCTTCATATATAAAGGGCTATACAAATCAACATTTATTTTTTAATTCTAAGGAAAAATGGGCAAAAGCTAGGATGATCAAATACAGGTTATGAGGAAAAGAAGAAGAGGAAGAAGAAGAATCGGATGGAGAAGAATACGATATTCAGGACTAAGTGTGGTGGCCCCCAGCACTTACAACAAATACTCTAGAGGACAGGGCAGGTGAATTGCTGTGAGTTCAAGGCCAGTTAGGACTATACAACAAATTCAACTTCATGTTTGGCAAAACACACAGGGTTGGGGGAGAACACAGACTTTGTGTCTTACAACACAAAGGGTCACAGAAATCTATACACACAGGTGGGCTTAAAACCAAGTGTGACCAAGTCCAGGGAACTCCTGCTTGGTGAGTAGATGCTATCTGACTTTGGAAGGGTGTCCTCACAAGCACTTCCCTCAAAGTTTCTCCTTCTGGTAAAGAAAAGTGGTGAAGGCCTGAACAGGGTCTGGGCTAATGATTGACAACCTTCTCCTAGAGAACTCAGGTAGGTCGGTGTGTTAGGAGCTCATCCCCCCCCCATATCTGTCCTTTCTCCAGCCACTGCACTCTCTAGCCTTCAATCCTCCTGTTCCCTTCCGTTCCTGGTGTCTCTTCCTCCTAGTACAATTCCAGCCCTCTGGGCATAGTGGATGCTCTCTTCAGCAGACAACCACACAAATGGTAGAGTACTTGCCACGCAAGTGCCAGGGCCTTGGTTTGACCACAGCATCTCAAAAAGGGAGCATGGGGGAAGCTACTTGGTCACTGAGAGCTGGATAGATCAAGGATTGGGGCAATCCAAAAGGAGTACAGCAAGTCCCCCCCCTCCTCCCAGCTGCCTCCCTTGTGGCCTTGCGAAGGTGGCTGGGCACTAAATGCAAATCTAGGAAGGGAAACCCCTCATACCACATACCTCCGTCACCATCGTCAGCCCCAGCAGGTAGCTGATGCTACACACGATGGCGATGAAGATTTCCCGACGATAACCCTTCCTTAGGAAGGACGGGTAAAGATCAACCAAGGATGTGATCTGTCCTTCGACTTCAACAAACTGACGGGTGAGAGAGAGAGAGAGAGAGAGAAAAGGGGTGTGAGGGGACTCAGCACTGGCACGGAGCTCAGAAAGAGGCCTTGGCAAATCTGACAAAAGATAGGACTAGGAGCCCTGTCCTGGGCAATGCCTCACAAGACCTACCTGGAAATCCACGTAGCCAAACCCTGGGCTGTGCAGGCAGCCACTGTGGCCCGTGGTCCAAGCAACTCTGGATGTATGACTCTACTCAGGCTATCCCTGCCTTCACAGGAGAGCAGTCACCTCTCTAAGAGAGCCAGGGTCAGCTCTCTGGCCTGACACGCTTGGGATGAGTTTGTGGCCATGATGGTCTCTCTCCTTTCCTTGGTCAACGCCAGTGCCACACATCAAGGCAATGAATGCCTAGCCCAGCCCTTCACATGGCTGCTCAGCCAGAGCATGACAAGCAGGTCATCAACCTGTGCGCTAACCAAATGGAAGACTCTGGGCAAACCCTGGCCTCAGTTTCCCCATTCACAGCATAGAAGGCACTTCCAGTCTGACTCACATGGTGGCTTAAAATCACTGGAAATCATGTGACCCAAGAATCCACAGGTTCCAGACATCATAAAGAAAATTCTGGAACATCTATACACACACACACACACACACACACACACACACACACACACACACACCATGCTTGAGGATGGTCATCAGTCTTTTTACATTTTTCCATCCTACATTTTTCCAACCTACTGGTTTACCTTGGGGACTGCTATGTCCCTAAAAGAGCCACCTTGCGTTTAATAGCAGCATAAAACTTCACCCTCTGGACCCATCACCTCTAACCTAACCAATGACAGTGGCAACGACATTCCTTGTCACCAGTCTTTGGGCACGAATACAAGAGTCTGTCCCAAGGTCTTGGCAGTATTGGGGGGCTGGAGGGCCACAGAAGTTACTTAAATTAGAGGAGCTGTGCCCAGACTGCTCTGAGTCATTGAAAAATTGAGACGCTAACGGCTGGGGATGTAAAACCCGGCAGCGTGCTCACCTAGCATGCAAAGGCCCTGGGTTTGATCCATAGTACTGCATGAACCAGGCTTGGTAGATACACATCTGTAATCCCAGCACTCAGGAGGCAAAGGCAGGAAAAGCAGAAGTTCAAAGTCAGACCCGACTACATTATGAATTTGAGGCCAGCCTGGTCTACATGAGATGCTGTCTTGAAATAAAAAGATAAAAAGGTTTGGGGACAGAAGTTCCCCCGGCATTTCTATGAGAAAGATCTAATCATGAAGGCCTTTGGGAGGTGGTGAGGGAGAACATATTAGAACAAGTAGAGAGGAAAATTCCTCTCATGTGCTGGAAGGGAGAGCACCGGCACCCACGAGTCAGGGATAAGGCGACCAAGAGGTTCCTACGTAGAGCTCAGGGAGAGGGGTGGACTTTATGATTTCTAACTGAGATCATAGGCACAGAGGGGATTTGAGCCTGAAAAAGAACTGAGTGGCAAACCAGCAGTCTCAATGCCAAGCTATAAAAACAAGTTAAGACAAAAGGTGGTGAATCAGAGCCAAGACAGGCCTCTCTCAGCCTCAGTTTCTCTGGCTGCAGAAAGGGTAACAGTGACATCCAGGTCAGAACACTGCAGGGACAGGAGCTAATATATAAAATTTGGGTGCAGTGGGCTGGGGAAGAGCATGTATCTAGCATGGACAATGCCCTGGATCCATACAAATAAAAATAATCTGTTGGGAGCTGGAGAGATGGCTCAGAGGTTAAGAGCACCAGCTGTCCTTCCAGAGGTCCTGAGTTCAATCCCCAGCAACCACATGGTGGCTCACAACCATCTGTAATGAGTTATAACACCCTCTGCATACATGCAGGCAGAATACTGTATACATAACAAATAAATAAATCTTAAAAAAGGAAGAAAGGAAGAGAGGAAGGAAGAAAGGAAGGAAGGAAAGAAGGAAGGAAGGAAGGAAGGAAGGAAGGAAGGAAGGAAGGAAGGAAGGAAGGAAGGAAGGAAGGAAGAAAAAGTTAAGAAAGAAATCTATTGGGGCAGCACTTGGGGACCAGCCTCATTCTGGGAGTATGGAAAAGTTCCAGGGACAAAGCCTGATATTAGACATACTCAGTGCTAACGAGCTACACATGGAAAAAAAATGGCCATGTGACTTCTGGCGCTTGGTGGCATCTCTGCACCCCCACGTAAGGCTGGCTTCTCCAAAGCCCTCCCATTTCTCCAGTTCTGTAAACCAGAGTCTGGAAGGCCAGTCATCTATTGTCTTGCTCATCTGTGCTTGAGTGAGTGATGATACCATTAAGTCATTTAAGCACCAAGCCTTGGGAGCCCACTCCTTTACATAGCACGGTAAAGAGGAATACCCCAGGGCCATCTTTCACAGCCCCTAAAGACTGTAGCGCAGCTGAGAATCACACACCCTGTGTTGAGACCCGCTCCCCCAGAGGAAAACACTCATGGCAGCTCCGGCTGGGACAGTTGTGAGCCTGCACGGCCAGTTTGGAGCCATGGTGATGTCACGCTTAGCCACTCATTAACTTGTGTCTTTGTTTTCTTCTTCCCCTCTGAGAAGCTGGAAGATGTTCTAAAAGCCACTAAAAGGCACTGCATGGGGTCTGCTCCCAGGGCCAAGCTCTCAGAGCAGAAATGATTAACAGAATCTTGCTTGTTTACAACAGCGGTTGCCCATCACCAACTGCACAAGGATTTGTTTTCGCTGTCTTCTCTGTTAATCTGACCGCCCCCTTGGCTGCCAAGTCTTGTATAGTGTTTTTGACCTTGCTAGCTGCCTCCTCTGGACTCGTTCACCTCTGCTTGGTTCTGAGTCCCCCAGAACCCATCCTGACAGCGCCTTCTGAGGAAGGGCTCAGAGGGAAGGGGGATGAGGAGTCAGTCTCCAGACCTGATCCCACAGCCTACTTCAGTTTGATGGACTTTTCCTGAAGCAACTGGACCCCCAGGCCCAGGCCACACAGGAGTTTCTCCTGCCTTCCCTGCCTCTCTAGCTGGCTTGAGCCCACGACCCCTGCCTAGCATATATCACAGTCATCCTCCTGGAGTTTCAATATAACCCCCACAAAAAGACATACACTTCAGGAAAAGAGACCCAAAATCTCCCATGAATCTCCTGGGCGCCTGAATTCTCTATGCCTGGCACTGAGCCACGAACTTCACAAACTATACCCATTAAGCAGGATGAGGAAACTGAGGCTCGGAGGGACAATGACGGATGTGGCCACCGGCACACACAAATACTCCCTCCCCTGAGCTAGATGCAGCAGCTGGCTGGCTGACACCAACACTCCCTGGAAGTGAATGCCTCCTGTGGAGTCCTACCAGGGAGCTGGGGCAGGATATCGGGTTCAGGGCACAGGAAAAGGCTAGGAGGCATGGCTTAGGGCAGAGTCCACGCTTAGTGCACGTGAAGTCCTGGTTCCACCCCCAAAATAAAACAGACATGGAGGTAAGGCAGATGTTACAGCAGTCAGAGGGTGGGAGACAGGCCGGCCTGAATCAGGAGCAGTATGCCAAACGTGGATTCAGCGTTTCTGGACATACTTGGGACTGTGGTGGTCTGGACCATGATAGACACATTCACTGACATTTGTACCTCGGAGTCCTGGCCTTCTAATTCCCATTTATGGCTTGACTTTAGCCGCATCCCCTCAGTCACCCTCATCTCCTTGCGGGTCTCCTCCCACTGCCGAGCTGAGGCCTTTCTCTGACTGGTTGAAGCCTCTAAGTTAGGGATCTGAACGTCCCTCGGCTCCAATAAGGATGGGTTCTCCCAGAGAGGCTGACCACATCAGTACCACAGCCCCACATCCACGTACCTGGCTGTCCAGTCCAAGCAAGAGGAGCATAATAAAAAACAGAATGGACCAAAAGGTGGGCAACGGCATCATAGTCACAGCTTTTGGGTAGGCAATGAAGGCCAAACCAGGACCTAAGGGAGAGAAACGGGGAGGGGGACACAGGAGGACAGACATCAGTACCGTATCACTTAGAGCCCTGGGCCTCACAGTACACTCATGTCTGAGTGAGGAGAGGGTCACTTAAGCCCCAAATGCAGGAGGAGCCAGAGAAAGAGACTGGTGGGGCTCGGGAGGGGCCCCAGGTAAGTATCTGTCTCCTACCCAGTACATGGCCTCCTCTCAAGTGAATCTAAACCCGTACAGACACGGGATCCTAGGGGCAGGGAGCAGGACTGAGCCAGTGACTCAGGCGGCCAGAGGCTTAGGAAAAGGAGGACCCGCCCCTCACACAACCAAAGCAGCACACTGACGCTGGCTGGAAGGAAAGCTGTGGTTATCTGATTCGTGACACTCTACTTTGCAGAGAACGCTTTCTGTCTTTTGAGTTAATTGCTAAAACACTGTTTGAATGGAAATGGGAAAAAAAAAAAAAGAAATTTAGAAGCATGCCCAGCAGAGCAAATGGCTCTTTAGGGGCATGCCTATGGGGCCTCTGTCCCCCACAGCTACCCAAGTTCACACAAGGCAAGGTAGAACCAGCCACGCCTGGCACTGAGGGGAAGCAGCAAGGGCGGATGGGTCCCCAGGCCCAGGAGACTAGCCACACCCCAACCCTCATTCACCACTTTCTCTCCTTTGTGGGCTTTAGTCTCCTCTACCTGAAATATGAGAATCAGGTGGCCCCAGGATACTTCTGTTCAGATTCCCAGAGGTGGATCCCACTACCCAGAAAAGGGCTATGGATCCTTATCAACAGGGAGCTCTCGCCAGACCCAGAGGCAGCGAGGGCCAAGAGGTCCGCCCACTCCAAGTGCCTCTCACAGAGTCACTGGAACACAAACATCTCCTGCTTGCAAAAGCCCCCAAGTAGATGCTTCGGGGGACATTATCAAGCTGGTACTTGTGGGCTGAAAGTTAAAGCGAAATCAGCTACAAGAAACAAACAAACCAATCAAGAAGAAATAGAGGCCAGACTACAGGGGACTTGAAAGATGTTCTATACTTTAAAGCAAACATCAAAACCGAATGAATGGCTTAAGGAGAGGGAAAAATAAATCCACAAAAACAAACCAATTTTGAAAAAAAAAAACATTTTGGAACCAGAATTCACTTAATAAAGCATCAACAGGCGCAAGTGTGGCGGGGAGGGCGAGTCTTACAATGCCGTCTGAGAAGCCCTGCTGAAACAATGACCCGGGGGGGCAGCCAGCCACTGAAGTGGTCAGTAGAAGAGGTACTAGAAGATTCTGAAGGGGGTGGGGGTTGGGGGCTGCTTACCAAGCCAGAGCTGCTTGAATGAGCAAGATGGAGGGGAGAGGGCTGGGTGCAGAACACATACCTCCCACCCAGGATATCATGAAACACACTGGGGATCTAGTTAGAACTGAAAGGCATTCTGGTCCCCCTAAACTCCAAAGCTCTGACCCTGCCTGGTCTACCCCAAGAGTGAGGAATCAGGACTAGCCAACTACAAGACAGATGTAAAATGTGGTATCCCCTGCCCCCCAGCAACACCTCTGCACCAGACGCTGTGAGCAGACTCAGTTCACTTATTTCTGCCTTTCACTTCAGATTTTCTTAAGCCAGTCTCAGGAGAGGGCCTAAGCACCCTTCTCTAAACTGACAGTGAACTTGGGGAGGGTAGAAGCCAAGAAAACTTAGGCCATTCTGATGCCCGTTAGCACAGCACAGCCGTGTCCTGTCTAGGCTTCCCTTGGCTGGGCAATACCCTCATTCAAATGCACTTTTCTTTGTGATAGTGCTTGCTAGAATCTTATGGAGTCACTGTCCCTCTTGCCGTGCTGGCTGCTCAGGCATCACTGTGGGGAAGGAGTGATGAAGTCTTGGGAGTGGATGAAAGAAGAAACAACCCGGACTGACCACATATGCAGCAAGAAAACACCTGTTGTGTACAAAGATCTCCTTATTTTCTCCCCTAACAAGCTTCCTCTGTGCCCTTGGTGACACCCAGTTACTGATTTGGAGTATGTACAAGCTGAAAGAGCGACATTTGCAGAGGGGCTGGAAGTGGTACCTAGAATTAGACACCTTGTCATACAACTTGCAACACAGGAGGCTGCGGTAGAAGTTCTTGTGCCCTGAGTCTCTGCCTATCTGTGGAGCCTCTGAGAATGGGCAAACAGTCCTGAGTGTCTGGCTGGGACACAGTGCAACGGATACATGTGCACAGTGTGGAGTTCACACTGGTCTGAGTTAGAGACTGGCAGCAGGCAGGGATGAGGGGTGCCTAGGTCAGAGAAGCCAGTAAGAAGGGCAAGGGCCACAGTAGAGGGCCCATCAGACACGTAGTGGGCGGGGACTCAGCATCCAGATACACTGCCTGTGGTCCTAGCCTGGCCCAGCCCACTCAAGCAAGGCTCTTTCTTTGGGGTCCTTGCTCTCATCTGAGACATGGGGACACACAGTGCTGAAGTACCCGCTGACCTTCCAATACCAGGGCTTAGGACTGGGAAACTGGAAATGGCCTTGAGTTTCAAAGCCAAGGAGCTCAAGGACAGAGAATGACAGGGACTTTGGGCACCTGCCCCTGGTCTGCAAAAACCCAAAGAATAACAATCCGCAGTCTGCCCCTATCTCACCCATCCCTGTGACCTGAAGGGAACCCCAGCCCAGAGCTCTTGGCAGCCTCTAGAAGGTCCCGAGGGGCTGTGGGCCATTAGGTTAGGTTAGACAATACCTGACCACTCTCCAAGAGAACTGGGTGGGGAGGTGGCCCCTGTAGATTTCCATCCCAGAACTCCAGGTTCTACAAGGCTGAGTTGCAGGCTTAGGCCAAGGTCAAGTCCTCAAACCCAGACTTCTGAAACACCATGATGAGATGGTAGGATTCTAGTTCATGTTGCAGAACAATCTTTCCTGGAGCTCTGAGTCCCATGCTGCTAAGAAAGGACCCAGTCTGTGCAGAGCTCAGGGCCCTAACACTGACCACCCATTCTGTGACTGCAGGCGTCTTGAGTAGCAACATGGGACCAACTGGTCCCCAATCCCTAAGGCAACAGTGTTCTCATAGCCTACCCCCAAATCAGCTCTGTCACAGCCCCTGGGTGGTGTTCTGTCCCTGCCCTCTCACTCCTGGTGACTGTGGAGGAGGCTGGGAGGGGTGAGGCTTGGTAAACAGACACAGGAAGGACGGAAGAGTGGATCGGCCCGGTGGTGGAGCTCGCCGGGAGCAAAGGGCAAACTGCAGAAATGAAGGCTAAGGCGCCAGCAGTGCTGGTGATGGTGTGCTAGCTGTAGCTGACCTGCGCCTCAGCTGGACAGCACCTTCCATGGCTAAAGGCAGCAGTTGTTGGGGAAGGATTGGGGGCTGGAAGACCATGACTAAATCAGCCACCAATTCCTATCTCAACCGCCTGTGTTCCTTCCACTGTCAGTGGGCCAGGATGCACTGAAACCTTTAAATATAGCCTTTGTACTCAGGTATGGGGGCACGTCTTGCGGGGAGAGGGGATGTCTATGTAAAAGCCAGGCTCCCTCCATCCCCCTGGGGTCTGGCTCCATGCCTGCAGTACTCATCTTACACACTAGGTGGCAGTGCCCACCACCACTGCCACCGACACCACCGTACCTGACTCAGCCACATCAGCAATGTCCACCCCTTGCTCTTGTGCCATGAAGCCCAGGATGGAAAAAATTGCGAAGCCAGACACAAAACTGGTACCACTGTTCAGGCATCCCAGCAGCATACAGTCCCTAAGTTACACACACGTCAGGGGGTAAGTTAATCACAACACAAGGAAGCCACGCTCCCTACTTCTCTTTTTCTTTAATCATCATTTCTAACGTTCACCGGGCCCGCCAGCGCGACACTTGCCTGTACGAGTTATACTTGTACTTGTTGTAGCTTCCCAGTGAGGTCATGGCCCCCAGGCAGATGGCATAGGAAAAGAATATCTGGGTTCCGGCGTCGATCCATACCTGCGAGGGAGGGGAGGAAGGGCATTAGGGTGAGCACGCGGGTGGGGGTGGGGTGGGACTCGCAATGTCAAGATTTTTGACCAACCATGGAGATCCTCAGTGTTGATGGAACCCCAGAAGGCAGAGCCATGTGCCTCTTCTTTGTGCATCAGCTAAAAGACTAGACTTTAACTCTGGGGTGACCAGAAACATTTGTATCTACAGAGGGTGCCCCTAGCCTACCCTGCCCTTCAGTATAACTTTCCAGACTCAGTAAAACATGGTCTTTACTCTGTCCGCTCCTAAGTTGTCACGGCCTACTCCTAGGTCAAGGCTGCTTTGCCGGCTAAGTCCAGGGAGCTGAAAGGCAGGCTTCACTTCTCCAGGCACTATCCCCAGTAGCTATGGAAGGCGGCACCTCTACTGCCTGGCTCACAGCTCAGGCTGGCCACCAACCCTGCTCTAGGGGATCAGAGACCCAGAAATGCTGGCCCCTGGGAGGCAACTGGAGAACTTGGGATCCTGGGACAAAAGTCTCAAAAGGCACACAAAAGCCTCCTGGGTTTTTCACCAACTCCCGACGCCCTTCAGCTATGTGCTGGGATTGGGGGGACTTATAATATGACCCCCTTAACTGCCAACAATCCTAACTCTCTTCCTCATCTGAGGATGCTGCCTGAATATGGAGTGTCCCGAATAAGGAGACCCTGCCTTAGCCAGTGCCATGCCTGAAGCCACAAGCCACCACTGGCCCAGTGGAAAAGTACTAGGCAGCAACTTTTGGCTACACCTGGGCATTAAAGATCCACAAGAAACACTGCCACCTGCACCCTGAGCACCACCTTACCATACCTGTGGGTCCTCGAGGCGGCTGATGTCAGGGTACAGGTAGAATTTGATGCCTTCCCCAGCACCTGGCAGGGTCAGTCCACGGACGAGCAGCACCAGAAGCATGGCAAACGGGAAAGTGGCGGTGAAGTAGACAACCTGGGGGGGGCAAAGGCGGGGGTCAGGTAGACTGCGAGGCTGCAAGGACTCTGCAGACACGCGGGTGGTCTCAGCTGCTGTTGCTTAACCTCTCTGAGCCTCCGTCACCCTTCCTACATAGGCTATAAGAATCTTAACTTATAGATGGGGAAAAAAGTTACATCCTATGGATAATTTGCATAGCTCATCTAAGCTCAGAACTTAAAAAAGCAGGTAAGATGGAAAACAAATCCTCCCCGCTTGGAAGAGCTGATCACTAGGAGACAAACAGATACAGACAGTGTATAACGGAGAGTCACCTATCAGGGGTACAGTCAACAGCTCAGCCCAGTAGCTGTCACATGGCACCCAGCACGCACTGACCGCCATGACGCTGTCAGCGTGACACAGGGGTGAAGAATCAGAGGACTGGAGAGATTATTCAGTGGTTGAGGGCACTAGCTGCTCTTGCAGAGACCTGAGATCTGTTCCCAGCACCCACTGGGCAGCTCAGGACTATCTGAAACTTGAGTTCCAACAGATCTTGTACTCTCTTCCAGCTAACATAGGCACCAGACACACACAAACATGTAGGCAAAATACTAACACACATTAAAAAATAAAATAAAAAGACAGAACCAGGTGTGGGTGCACATCTGTAGTCCCAGCACTCAGGAGGCTGAGGTGGGAATGTTCAGGGCTGTCTGGGGTGCAGCGAGACAAGCGGCCACTCAGCTCCAGTTCTGGGCCTTCTCTTGCTAAGAGATGCGGGACACAATGATTACTTTCCCTGGGCCTCGGTTTCTTCTCTGAAATGAGGACAAGAGTCACAGCAGCCCTTGTTGAGGATGGATGAGGATTTACACAGTCAGATGACAGCAAATGGTTGTCAAGACACAGCCTGCTTAACCGTGACTTGAGAGGAGATGGGTGGGAACTTCTCTAAGGTCATGGCCAGCTTACAGGAGACCCATGAGGTCACACTGTGTATCCTAATAGGCCAGGGTCAGGGATAAGGAAGGGGCTGGTAATAATGGCCTCTGCTGGTTCTATGAGCTATCTGGTCACACCACTGCTGGACTGTTGGCCTTTACAGGGGATAGGTGACCTGAGGGAAGCCATCACTTTCTAGGGAGTCAAGCACCTCGGAGGGGAACTCCAGTACAGTGCCTGGCAGCTGGTGGCCACTGTCCCTCTCTAGACTTGGTCTCCCCACCTCGAGGTGAAAGCCTTGGACAGGATAGGCTTAGATTCCCAGCTCTGAGACTGGCTGACCCAGAGGGTCCCCACCTCGAGGTGAAAGCCTTGGACAGGATAGGCTTGGGTTCCCAGCTCTGAGACTGGCTGGCCCAGAAGGTCCCCACCTCGAGGTGAAAGCCTTGGACAGGATAGGCTTAGGTTCCCAGCTCTGAGACTGGCTGGCCCAGAGGGTCCCCACCTCGAGGTGAAAGCCTTGGACAGGATAGGCTTAGGTTCCCAGCTCTGAGACTGGCTGGCCCAGAGGGTCCCCTGGAGGTGTCACTCATCTGTCCTACCTCCCAGTAGACATCAGTGACTGCTCACCCACGGTCAGGGTCTTTAGGGAGTGTCTGGAAATGCTCAACAACCCGAACAGCGGTGGCCGGTGGCATCCTACAAGGCGGAAGGCCCTCTCCTGCCTGACACCCCTCCCTGGATGCCTTTCCTCCTCCAGGCCTCGTCCCCTAGTCACCCTTGTTTCTTTTTCCCTTGATGGACAGACGGACACCTAGGACAAAGGCCAGTCAGGAAGCCATTGAAAGGGTAAAAGAAAAGAAAAAAAAAAGCCTGCCTGTCCCCTCCCTTCCTGTAGATAGGCAGGCAGCACCCCTAGCCAGGTCCCCTGTCTGAGGCCCTGCAAGGCCACACCCAAGTTGGTAAACAATAGCCACACACAGGAGCCCCTCAGGGGTCCCCAGAGGGCTACCACTTCAAAGCAAGTGGATTGCAGCCAGAATCACTGGTGAGCTCATGGGGGAGAGGAGGCTCCCTGACTTGCCTCTTTAACAAGCACTTACATGATGCCTACCATGTGCCCAGCCTGGTGCTGTGAACTTAACACCATACCTAGGTGAACTCAGGAACATTGCCACCTGCCCTTTCCCTTGCGAGGACACTGAGGCCCACACTGGCCAATGTCACCTGCCTGGAGTCCCCAAATAGTTGGAGGTGTCAGCGGTGGGATCTGATCTAGGCCAAGTACTTTTAGGGCCCCCATGTCTTCAGGAGTGTTACTGTTGCTGACAGCCCTGTCCCGCTTCTCCAGCCGTCTCTCCAGAAAGCCACCCTTGTTTTGCAGCCTCTGCTGCTCCTTGGATGAGCCTGGGAGCCCTTCTCTCAACTTTTCCGTGACCGTCCCTCGGGATCCTCCAGGGAGAGGCTGGTGCCAGGCGCCACCATGGGCCCCTGACGGTGGCCCAGTAGGCCTTGCTGTGGGACGTGGTATTTTTCCACTCCTGCTGCTGATTCTCCATAGCTCCTCTGAGCTCCGGGCCAGAGCCCTTGAAGAAAATGGAGGCTTACAGGGCACCTCACCCTCAGGACACTGGAAGCTAATGGGCTCAAGAGGGAGCTAGCTTCCAGGCTCCTGGTAGTCAACTTTACTGGGGAGCAGATGGCTTGGGCATCAGGAGTCATTCGCTCATTCAGGTTACACTAGGGGAAACTGAGGCTGAGCAGGTGAGAGGGATCTGCAAAGTCATTCTGTTTGTAGGAACAGAGCTGAGACCAAACCCAGGTCAGGTACTGTCTGCGCTGGAGAGTGACCACAGACTCAGCCAAGCACATGTTCAGGTCCAGGTCCTTCCTGGGTGAGTGTTGGCAGGCTGTGTCCTTGTGAGGACAAGCACGACCATGCCTGGCTTCTGCTTCACTGCACCTGCAGCCCAGCACAGGGATGAGGCTGAGAGTGGGGAGAAGGGAACTGTCTTGAGTTCAAATCCCACTTTGGCCACTGATGAGCTGTGTAGCATTGGGAAAGT
The DNA here is from genome assembly GCF_982192425.1 of Myodes glareolus. NCBI lineage: Eukaryota > Metazoa > Chordata > Mammalia > Rodentia > Cricetidae > Myodes > Myodes glareolus. The sequence goes on from NC_142028.1 coordinate 59,621,118, forward strand.
TAGTTAAGCTCTCTGAACCTCAGTTTCAAGTGTACAGGATCGAAGAACTTCTGGAGGATTAAAAGAGCTGCCACCCAGCACTGAGAGGTCATGCAGACACCCCAGCTACCTGGCTTGTTGAACGAGTAAGACTGAGGCTGAGTTTGGGACCTATTTCAGACCCTCAGAGTTGGAAAGGCCAAAGCCAAGCACCTGAACTTGGGCCCTGGACATCTGGGGCCCAGGCCCCCATCCATCACCCTCCTGTCTCCTGGACTAAGTTAGCCACGGAAGCAAGCTTGGCCAGGACAGGGACTCAGCCCCCACGGCTGGGAGCCTGGTCTGTAGCCAGGGCTGGAAGCTGAAGCCAGCCAGCGGGCGGGCCTCTGGATGGGTAGGCGGGCAGGCGGAGGGTCTCTAAGGGCCTCTCAGCATTGAGCTGGAGGAAGTCCACGGAGCTGTTTGTCTTGGCTTCTCTGACCCATCAGGCCTACTATTGTTCTAGGAACCACGCGTGCCCCACAGAGCAGGGTGTAGCTCAGGGTAGGTTGGGGGGGCGGTAAAGGGAGGGGGGACTCTGGCCAGTCAGTTTTTCACAGGAATCTCAGCTGCAGCCTGGTACCCTCTATTTGGCCTTGGCTCTGTCCCCTTCACAGTGTGCTGGGTCTCAAATATTGCTGACTGGTAGACATCAACCTCCTCCATCAGACTGGGGGCTTTCTACGTCCTGGTCAGATGCACCACAGGTCATTTCCACTGATGGTTGCCTCTGCCTGCAATACGCCCCACAGATACCCAACTCTCCACACCTCTCTCATCTTTGCTCAGTCACCTGAGCAAAGATGAGAGCCTGGCCAACCTATAAAAGACACCTTACACTCCTTTCTTCTCTCCTGTAACCCTTGGCACCCGTGTCCCATGCTCAACTCTCTGCAGCCCAGCTTTGCCCAGCCAGTCCCAGATGCCGCACACTGTAGATCCCCTCACCCTGTTTCTAAGACAGGAGGCTCAAAGGACATCAGTGCACCCCTGAACACGGCTGATGCTCTCCAGCACGCTCAGCACCAAAGCTCCTTGGACACTCACTTCTACGTGGGGAAACTGAGGCAGTGGGCAGAAGGCAATTGATGCTTACTCAAGAGAAGCGGTCAGGCCCACTGGTCCACAGGCCTGAAGTACTGGGCATGCCTCCCTCAACCCTCATGTTCACTGTTCAACAGCTGAGGGGACAGACTCGGGGGAGGGGCTGCTCTAGGACAGGCTGCCTGACCTCTTCTGAGCCTCAGTTTCCTCACTGTTTAGAGGAAGGCAACGTGTGAACTCCCAGGACTGTGGGTGAGAAGGGAGCACAGTAGACGGGGTCCCTAAAGAGATAGGCAACACCACGTCATGTTCTCGCTCTCTCTGCTTGTCCTACGAGATGATGCTAGCAGAGTGTGGTCCAGGTCTGGCTGACTTCCCTTCAGACTGAGGTTCAGTACAGCAGAGGGTTCTGCACCCCAGTACAGGGACAGTAATACAGTGCAGCTAGGCAGCCCTGCTTCAACATCTGTCCCTGCTTTGCAAAGCTAGGGTGCACACTGTGGGCTGATGGATGGCCACAGTCTGGTTGCCAACTGGCCTCTGGCTCAGGGAGCCTTGCTCATCACACCAGCACTGCACATCAGGGAGCAGGGTGACAGTTGGTACACAGGCTCAGCGGGGGACACCTGGCTGTGCACCAGTCACAAGGTCACTTAGCCCCTGACACCACATGGGGCTATGTGCCTGCCTGTCAGAGCGCTCCTGTGTCCTGACATGGGCCCTCCTCCAGGGGCAGAGTTCTGTGAGGAGAAGCTGTCCACAGTACAGCTACCCCTGAGGCAGGGGACAGAAGTTCACTCACCTTGCCTGTGGATCGGACACCCTTCCAGATGCAGAAAAAACAGACGAGCCAGACTAAGAGGAGGCAGAGCGCAAGGTCCCATTTCAGAGCGCCGGGGTGGTCGATTCCAGGGGACAGGCTGAGCACATTGCGCCTTTGGGGAGAGAGAACAAGAGGTCAGGAGTTGGGGGCCGCCTGGCAGCAAAGCCAGCATGGGCAAAGTCCTAGGTTCTGTCTCCGACAAAATAAAATACAAAATGTTCATTTTCATTCCAGCACCAGGGAGGCTGAGGCAGGACTGCCTTGAATCTGAGGCATGCCTGGGCTCCATAGTGAATTCCAGGCCAGCCTGGACCACAGAGTGTGACCTTGTCTCAAAAATAAGTAAGTAAAGTAAGTAAATAAATAAGTGAAACAAAGCAAGATAAATCAGCACCGGCCCACGTCTCCATAGAGACACCTCCGTGGTAGCCCCCACCCCAGGCACCACATGTGCGTAACTTGGGGCTCACTTGTCAGGAAGACAGTGTAGGGGACTAGGACAGCAGGGCAGCCAAGAAGCTGCAGAATCCTTCTAAGGTGACCTCAGCATCAACCCAGCCAGGCTCTGGGCAAGTCCAAGTCTCCATTTCCTCCTTTGTAAAATGGATACTGGTTTGGGTGGTGAGAAAGCTCAGCATGGACAGGAGCTTGCTGCCCAGCCTGCGGAACTGACCTGGGGCCTGCATGGTGGAAGGAAAGGACTGGCTCTTTCAAGCTGTTCTTTGACTTCACACACACACACACACACACAATGTTTTTTAAGTGGAGAATGATTATCTGCAGGACGTGTGGACAATGTTCAATTTTAACTGCAGGCCAAACACAAGGTTCAAATCTCTGTTTCTGTCCAGCTGCTCACCTAGGCGAGTTGCCTAACCACCCCAGATCTCTGTCTCAGTATGTAAATGGGGGTGGATCCCCCTCCCAGTACCTTTTGTCCTAACTTCCTTGATTTAACTCTGACTTGGGTATGGTGGTACACACCTGTAATCTCAGGCTGAGGCAGAAGGATTATGAGTTTTAGGTCACCCAGGGCTACATAGTCAGATCCTGTTTCAAAAAACAAATTAACTCAATGGAAACAAAACAAAACAAAACAAAACAAAAAACTAACCCTGCATGTTATCTAGATTGTTCCCAAAATAGAAGGCAAAGTGTGTCCTGTAAGGGCACAGGGTACCCATCTTGCGGCAGTAACTTATGAGGAAAACACCACAGGAATGTCCAACACCACACCAAGGTCTAGAGATGGCTGACCCCTGGCACACCTGATTACAAGACTCCAGGAAGTAAGCATGCCCACAGAAGCTGCTGGCATACAGAGGGTGCTTAAGTAGTGCTGGCTTCCTCCCTCCTTCCCTGCCAGGGTTTTGGAGCTCTCTGGAGGAGGCAGCTCCGTAACTTTCAGGACAATGCCCAGGGAGAAGAGGCCGCTAACCTGCTCAGAGTCACACAGCAGACCTGGGGTCTGTGGAGTCAGAGACCTCCAGACATCTTTGTTAGTCTCTGCTGTTTACACACACTCGCCTTCACCTGGCTCCTCCCTGCAGGGAAGGAACCAGAGGAGGCAGCACAGGATGCTCACAGCCAAGGTGACCATGAAACCTAAGGCCCAGGTACCCATGCTGAGCATGAAGATCTCGCTCTTCCCTAGGCCTCCAGGTTACATGCCACCCAGGCTTTGAGCTGCCAACCACAGCAGAAAGAACACAGGGTCCCCACACTCCAGGAGAGTCCCAGACAAAGACAGTGCTTACAGCTGCAGGCAGGTCCCTGTCCCAGGGCACCCTCTGAACAGGTGGAGACTATACAAGCCTCGGTTTGTCCTTTTGTAAATGGGCAGTGCCAGCTTCTGCCCAGGGCGCTGCTTGGGAAAGCATTCTAGGATGTTCTAAGCTTTCAGTGAGTTAATGGAACCCCACAGTCAGAAAGCCAGCTGGGTCTTAATACTCCCTGAACCAGGACCTTTGGGCCTTTTTCCTCCCCAAAAGCCTCAACATAGGGATTTTGAATAAATTCAAGGATCTTTCTCAAATGGCCTTCAAGCAACACATTTGGCCCACAGTCATTGTTCTCAGGACCCAGGATGACACCTAGGACACAGCAGGATCCATCAAACACCCACTGAATAAATGAACCACTCAGGAGGAGAACCAAGTCTCATACTACTGGGTCCATGCAACAGGAACCCCCAAGCCTACAGGAGGGGCAACCTTCCTTGGTTCTTATCCTGTTGCTCACGGTGACATCAGTGCCCCTCACCATGTGGCTGGAAGAGTGTGTGACTGACACACAAGAGACAGAAGCCGGCAGAATTTGACTACTTCTCGCCTTTTCCATTGATCTCAGTCAATTCACGGGGTAGAACTCATTCACAGCATTTCACAGACAGGAAAACCAAAGCTTGGAGGGTCAATTTGCTCACACTCGCAAAGCCACTAAAACTCTAGGCCTGTCTGAGTCCCAAGCCTCTCCCAACTCCACAACAACATGTTCTGATCTTAAAATAAAATAGTGCCTGCTTTTCAGAAGGACCTCCAGGGTGTTCTCGCTCCCCAGCCATCTTGGCGACTGGTCTTGGTTGGGGGCCGGCCCTCACCTAAGGCAGGAAGATGGTGGCTGCAAAGAAGACAAAAAAAGTCTCTGGAGTCGATCAACTCTAGGCTCCAACTTGTTATGAAAAGTGGCAAGTCCGTCCAGGGATACAGACTCTGAAGATGATCAGACAGGGCAAAGCGGAATTGGTTATCCTCGCCAACAACCGCCCCATTCTGAGGAATCTGAAATAGAATACTATGCCATGTTGACTAAAACTGGTGCCCATCACTACAGTGGCAATAACATTGAATTGGGCACAGCACTAGGCTACAGAGCATGCACACCAGTATCACTGACTCAGGTGATTCTGGTATTATGAGAAGCATGCTAGAACAGACTGGCGAAAGCAAACCAGGAAAGTTTTCCTTTAATAAAACTTTATCAGAGCTCCTTTAAAAGAAAAAAGAAAAGAAAAGAAAAGAAGAAGAAGGAGGAGGGAGAGGAGGAGGAGGAGGAGGACCTCCAGGTGCTGGAAGGCTGGCTCAAAGATTAAGAGCACTGGTTGCTCTTACAGAGGACCTGGGTCCAATTCCCAGCACCCACATGGCAGCTCACAATCACGTATAACTCCAGTTCCAGGGGATATTGCACCCTCTTCTGACTTCTGGGGCATTAGACACACAAGTAGTACATATATGCACACAGGCAAAACACCTACAGATATAAAATATAATTAAAAAATTTAAATAATAAATGAAAGGGCCCTCTAGCCCTCCACTATGAGCTGGAATCATCTGGTGGCTCAGGGCAGCATCCTAGGGTACCTTCACAAAGCAGGCTAACAGCCAACCACATGCAGCTGGGCCCCTGCCAAGCTGAGACCTGGCAGCACCACAGAACAAAAAGCCCTTCCCATTCAACATTCAGCACTTGGGTGCCAGCCATGGAAGCTCGGAGTACAGGGAGAAACAGCCCACACTCGTGTGAATGGGCCACATCAGGGGAGAAGAACATGGCCCTTTTTCACACCTTCACACATGCAGCCTTTTCCCTGGCCTGCCCTCTGCGAGTGTGCCCGCTGCAGCTGATGCTCCAGGTAACTTGCTGTAGCACCCATCTAACCTGCTTCCCTTCCCCGCTGACTCTGACCACCCCGTGGACAACAGCCTGACATAGTCTACTCAATTAATGTTTGGCCACGAGACCGCCATGTCTCTTTGTTCTTTGGGGCAATCCATCATGAGGCTCAAAACTCCAAAGTCAGATCCTGCTTCTCCTGAGAGCCCCATCCAGGTCATGACTCCCTTTCTGCCGATTCCCACCACCCTGCTAGGCAAAGCCCAACAGTGCCCACTGCTGCCAGGCACTGCTAAGCAGTGTTGCTTTTGGCAGCCGAGACAAGCAAATTGAGTCCTTTTATCCCTCTGCTGCTAGGGACAGTCCCTGCAAGGTGGCATCCACGGACATTTCAAGGTGGATTTTCCCTGACCCAGTAGCTAGCTCCATTCTCAAGACTATCTCCTATCATTCTACCAGCCTGGGGGCCCACAGACAAATCATTCAACAGGAAGTGATCCGGGTGCCCCTCTGTAGGGTAGAGCAAGCCTTGGGGCAGGCTTGTGTCAAGTTCTTGATGAGCGGATAAAGTAGCAAAAAGGACAGAGTGAACCTCCAGAGCAGGGGGCATCCGCCCAAGACCAGCCGCTGTGATAGGAAGAATCGTGAGCAGGCACTGGGGACCAGGACTCAGCAATAAATGCAGCTATTTTGCTGTGTGAGTATTCATATATTCATACATGTATATATACATATACACACATTATAGACTTTGGGGTTTCACTGTGTTGAGACAGGGTTTCACTGTGCAGTCCTGGTTGTCCTGGAACTCGCCTTGTAGACCAGGCTAGCCTTGAACTCAGAATTCCGCCTGCCTGGTCTCCAGAGTACTGGGATTAAAGGTGTATGCCACCCCTTCATCCCACCCCTGGCTAGACATTTGTTTTTTTTCTGAGACAGAGTCTCACATAGCCCAGGCTGGCCTTCAACAGTTGATCTTCTTGCCTCTGCCTGAAATTACACAGTATTGAAGTCATCAGCTTCACATAACTTGACAGGGCCATAAAATGTCCTAGGAGCAGAAGGAGTAAGTCTGTCAATCAAGCTCTGACAGACCCAGGTGGGCCTGAGCGGGAGAGCAATCAGAGGGACCCTGCACTAGTCCTCTCTGTGCGCTCTCTCCAAGGGGGAGTCACGGGATCCCCTGGGCCTTCTCACTGCACCCGTGCGTGCATGAGGTAATGTTGCCACACCCTCGTGGGTGCCTCCTAAACACCCGCTTTCCCCCATGATGCCCTGCTCAGGCCCTACTGTACCCCCAAAGTCACTACAGCAACTTCTTCCCAGCCGACTAAAATCTCTGCACTTGTCAGAGGGACCCCACAGTGTCTGTGATGCCAGCTCACATCGTTGGCTCCACATCCTCCCATGGCTCCAGCCTCCCTCCTAACATGCCCCTCTCAACGTCCACTCCAGTGTTGTTGCTTTAAAGAATGCAGGGAGTACCTAACAAGAAGACTAGGGTAGCAAACAGACAGGAAGCCAGACATGGGTGTAGAGCCGTCCACTCTACCTCCCTCCCTCACCTGCCCCTTGACCTTCCTCAGTGATGAGTGGGGTCCCTGAACTGTTGCTTCCTCAGCTACGGTTCCACCATTCACAGTCTCTTTCCAGGCCTCTGTACTGATGCACTTTCCCAGGGGCAACCATTATTCCGGAACACCCTTCATCAAGAGCACCCCAGCATTCTCCTTCCCCAGCGCTGGTTCGGTTGTCCATACTTTCCCCATTCTGACCTTCCTTTCTGACTGGTTGCTGTGTCTGTATACTAGAAAGTCAGCTCCGAGCACACAGGCCCTGCATCTGTCTGAACCACAGCACCCAGTACATGAAGGTGTACTGACACTAGGTAAGAGAATTCACTATAGCCATTTGGTAGATGGGGAACTGAGGCTCAGCCTCCCATTGACCCTAGTAAGTAATCAAGTCTGGGTATGACTCCTTTTCTCTGATGCCCTCTAGGGCACATCAGTGTGTCTCTGGCAGCGGCTCCCAGCCTTGAGTTTTCCAGTCTCTTCCAGAGGTAAGCTGCAGATCGCTTCCAAGAAAGGGGCCACATCTTGCCAGGATGGGAACTAAAAAATTGTTGCCGGCCTGGACGCGTGTTTGCAGCCGGCTGCCCTGCTGCCGTCCAGTCAGTACTTGGAGATGTAAATTCATCCTCAGAGTGGGCCAAATCGTTTCCTTTTGACTTCAGGCCAGCCGTTTATTGGCCGCAGCCGTTCCCTGGAGACTGGCAGAGGCAACAATTATAAAAGAGCCGCCGGCCGGAGCATGGGGCCCCCACACAGCCCTTCCCGCACTACCTCCTCCTTCCGACAGCTCTGGAGGAGATTGGCTGAGCATGGCTTGTGTGCAAATATGACTCATTTCTTTGATTCTAATAGAATCTAATGATCCATGCTGGGCTCCCAGGGGGCCCTGCAGGAGCCTCGGAGGAAGGCCTGGCTCCAGTCTGCTGAAGGGCGTTAGGCCAAACCAGGCCCCGCCTGTCCTCCAAGGCCTGTGGGGGGAAGCAGGAGGTTTGGGGACAGAGGTAACCTCAGAGGGGGAGGACCAGTGGGATGAGGCTGTAGGGGCAGAAGTTCTGTGGTTCCACCACGCAGCCACCCTAATGCCCTAATGCCAAGGTAAAATGTCAGTCTCTGGGGCTGAGTGGCTTCTCACAGGAATCGCAGAGGCTAAGAAGGTGCCTGGCTTTGCAGACTGGGGTAAGTATGGCAGGGACGGGCTGAGAGAGGGGCCCAAGCCTGAGCAGAGACAGGAGAAACACAGATGCACATGCACACAAGCAGGGCACCATGTGACCTGTGATCATGTACTTGGCTCCAAAGCCTTCCCTGTGTCACAGGGATGGGAAATAGAGTGGAACATAGACAAAAAGTTCCCTCAGGGTGGACCTGTGGGTGCTGGGTCCCCAGAACCCTAAGCACATAGCATGCCCAGGTTCCTTAAAGCCAGAGAGCAGATTTGAGTGCTGGGGCCAGGCTAACGCTGGCTCGCACAGCATAGGAGGAGGACTCGGGCTTGAGTTCCAGCTGCCCTGACCTTAGAGGCTTGGGACATGTGGGAGCTACGCTTAGACCACACGGGGGAGGGGAGTTCCCCTCTGAGGTCCTCCTGCCTCCATGGTAACCAGCAGAAGGGAGGGGTCATGGGGTAGCTGACAGAGTCCTCTAGTGATTAGAAACTGGGGGGTGGGAGGATGGCTCTGTTCCCACCACGCCTGTTACCTTTGGCTCCCAGACCTCCAGATCTGGTTCAGGTAAAGAAAGAAGGGAAAACTGCCTGGGCCCGGGCCAGTGCTCAGTGAGCATTGCTGTACCCGCCCACTCCTCTCCGGCAGGGTAAGACCACAGCTTGGGAAAAGCAGGGATGAACCAGAGCTTCAAGGAAAAGGCAGGGAGCGAGCAAGAAGCCGAATGTCCTTTACCTGCACATGCGAGTCCCTCAAGAGGTGTGGCGCACACCAGGAGGCTGACTGGATTCTGAATGCATGATGGAGGGCCAGTGAGCTGCACATGGAATGTGAGAAGTGTCCCACCTTGCTTTACTCTTTCCCCTATTTAAGAAACCTCAGGGGCCAGCAAGAGGGCTGACTGGATAAAAGTTCTTGCGGCTAAATTGGACGTCCTGAATTCGGTCCCTGGAACTCATGTAAGAACATAAAGAAAGAAGTGGCTCCACATAGTTGTCCCCTGACCTTCACACACGTCATGATGTGCATGTCTCAACCCTCCTAAAATAAATTAAACAGAGGAGGAGGAGAAGCCTTTGCACCGAACACCTCATTGCACCCACTCTGTCATCTTCCTGATCGCTGCTTCAAGTCCAAGACAAGGGAGCTTCTTGGAAGCAGGAAGGAAGCCCTTACAGACTTGGTGACACTCTTGCCCACTTCTGCACACATGCTCAGCAGACGGCTGCCCCGACCTCAACCTGCTCTGTGGCTCTGCTCAGTGGAGCCCAGGCTCAGGTGCTGTGAATGCTAAGGTATTCTCAGAGGTTCTTCTAGAATTCAAAGTCAGGTCAAGAGCCTGTGCAACCCAGTGTGGGCAGAAGCCGGCACCCCTTGGGCACAGCATACCCACAGACACTGTGGAAGAGCCTGCAAAAAAGCCAGTGGAACCGGCCATTTCCCTTAAGTCTCGCTGTCTCTGAGTTTTCCTGACAAGAAGCAAAAGCCAAGGGCTTTGCGCAAGGCTTCCAATACAAGGGTGCTGGAACAGGCTCAGGCTGGGAATGTCTGAGGAGAAGGCAAGGAGCTCTGAGCAGAGGTCTTCCAAGACTTTCATGCCACAATGATGGGTGCCAGGCAAAGGCAAAAAGAGCATGACTTCCCAGCCACCAGAGCCTGTGGGCATTTGAGGGGGCCACATACAGATTTTAAATGCCCCCAGAAGGGATACTTAACCATAGTGATGACATAACATGAATAGTACCCTGAGTGAGAGAACAGCTTTTCAGGGTGTCCATGCAGGGGTTCATCCAGCTAGGACTGCAGTATAGCCCTTAGGACGGCACTAGGGTCATCCCAGGTATGGACACTGAAGCCCAGAGAGGAGACCGCATCTGCCCAAGACAGATGTGGCAGCATGAAGGTTCAAACCTAGAAGGTAATGAGGTTCAGCAGTTACCTCAAGGCTGGCCAGGTGCCGGAAGCCTGGGAGGGGTAGCCTGGTAGCCACGCCATGCCAAAAACAGCACAGAAAGGCCAGGGCTCGTGGCCTTGGGCCCCTTCAAGGGAAAGAGTGAAATGCCAATATTCCTTTGTTTAAAAACTCAGCTCTCCGAAGGGTGGGGAACTTACTTTTAACACTCCCCTTTGTTTGCTAGTGGAAAACATACACATCAGAATACCCAGAGTCCCCAAAGCCCAGGGCCCTGCCTGTGAATGTAGTACAAAAGGCCTAGGCATGGCGCAGGCCACCCAAGGAAGGCCACCTCCTGCAAGTAAGAAGAACTGACCCATCCTTGTAGGCATCACAACGCATCTCTCTCCTGATGGTCCCTAGGTTTGGCTTCCTTGTAGTAGGATAACCCCTCAAAGGCAGCCACTGCCCACCAAGGAGAAGGATTCTCATCCCACGGTAGCCTGGGTCAGGCCTTTGTCTGCCTTGGCTCTCGGCTGCACAAGAGACCTTATCTCCGTCATTTCCGGAGGTGAGAGGCTGCCCCTGACTAAAACCCTGAGTTAAGAGCATATGCTTACAAGGGAAGTGATGCACCGAAGGGTTTCTAGTCAACTTCCATGAACTGTTAAGATGTCCTGGAACACAGGCTCATAAGAGTTCCCCAAATGCCATTAGCACAAGGAGACCTCTGCTTGCTGCTCACATGCTAGGGTCTGCCCGTCTGTTGCCCTTAAGCTGTCTATGGCAAGCTAAAGGGGAAAGACTGAGTGATGAGATCACACAAGTCATTCACTCCTAACACCCTCTCCATTGCAAGGCCAGCCACAAAAGAGTGACCCATGGACACATGAAGGAGCCCAAGAGCAGCCCTACCAAACTGAGCACAACCCAAACTGGCACCAAGTAGTCATGAGTTCAACAAACTCATACACACACACATACATACATACATACATACATATATATATATATAGTTTTACTATCAACTCACCTTTTCATTTGAATAACTATATGAATGCAATTTTCTCTGTGATAATAAAATGATTTCCCCAAAATATATTAAGAAAGTTATAATTTTCAAACACATGCACACCTATATTTGGAGGAAATTCTCTCACAGGAATCCCATGGAAAAAGAATGATACATTTTCCTCATTTGACAGTTAAACTACGGCTCAAAAGGCAGTGGGCTAACTTGCCTAAACAAAGCAAATAGCCATTAGGTGGTAAACTGAGATTCAGTTCCATCTTGTATGAGACAAAGGCACAGCGTTCACTCCAGCTGTGTGTTTTCCTTCCCTCCAGAGACAGGGTCCCCGACAGTCAAGAAGATGCTGTCCCCTTAAGACCTGCCCAGGCCTCTCCTCTTTCCCATGAACTTACTCCCAGAACTCGATGACAGGCGAGGTGAAGTTGGTGGTCTTAAGGGAGATCCAGAGACTCTCATTCCTACGCAGGGTGTCCTCCATGCACTGTGGTGTGTTCCAACTGTGGTTGCAGTGGGCCCAGGGAAGCTCCTGCTGGAAGGACTGGAATAGGTAGTATGTGGCCCAGGCCAGGATAACAATGTAGTACACATTCAGCAGGGACACGATGACGATGGATGCGTAGCCAATGCCTATGGGCAAGGCAAGCAAAATGGACACGGGTCAGAAAAGAGGCACATCCACCTGGGAGGCACTGCTTGCTGTGCCTAGGCTGTGGGCCAAAGCAGAAAATAGTCACGGGGGAAGGAATGACTGGATGAAGAATAGGACCTGTGAATGAGTGGTCAGAGCAGTGGTGGCTGGACAAATCACAGGAATGAAAGCAGGGACAACACAATGATTGTGCAGTTGGACTGTTGGATGGGTGGACAGAAACATGGATGGACTGAAGGATGAATTTTTCTATAAAAATGGGTGGATAGAAATATAGATGGACAGATGTATGGTAGATGGATAGAAATAAGGATGAATGAATTGATAGAAACATGGACCACAGATAGAAATATGGAAGGATAGGTAGATGAATAGAGAGATGGATGGATGAATAAATGAAAATATGGAAGGAAACAGGATAGATAGGAAGACAGAAATATGGAAAGATAGATGGAAAGATAGGTCAATGATAGACAGACACAGCCGGGAAGGAAGGAAGGAAGGAAGGAAGGAAGGAAGGAAGGAAGGAAGGAAGGAAGGAAGGAAGGAAGGAAGGAGAGGAGATGAATGGATAAATGGATGAAAACATGGATGGATGGGTCAATGGATGGATGGTTGGCTGGATAGAAATGAATGGATGGGTGCAAAGAGCTAAATGAACAGACCTTATATTCATATTTGAATGTATATTTGTTGTATATATAGTCTAATTCTTGACATGTGTACATATGGTGGTTGGTTGGAAGGCTGGATAGATGGGAGAAAAGGAGATGGAAGGCCTAATTGTTGAGTGACTTACTGGGAGACAAAAGTAGTAGGTAAGTATTTATGTGGGTGACTAAAGAAGGGACTCGTATTCCCATTCCTCCCGCTCCATTACAGTAGTGGTCACTCCAAGCATACACTAAGTACCAAGCACACATGGAGCGACCATCAGTAGAGTGCTGGCCACACACACAGAACATTCAGTCTTCATAGCAACTATTATGAGAATATTGTTTTCTAGATAAAAAAAAAATTGAGGCTCAATAAAGCGCCTAAAACTACCCCAAGGAGAGGAGCAAGTAAGGCCTGAACCTAGACAGTCCTCCAGACTCCTGCATTTTGAGAGAGCAGCCAACTCACTTATCCAAACACCCACAGAGGTGGCCCCAAAGGGACTTTCTGCACAGCCAGAAACCTGCCGTATCTCCCTTCTCCCTGCCTCTTGGTGACAGTGGCATCCCAACATGCTGCTGCCCTGCATCTGGCACTGATACATGTGAGGAGATCTGATATACTCAGAAGATGGCAGCTGTCACTAAAAACCTGGTAGACCCAGGTGACCCTGGCTACATACTCACCAGAGAACAAGGGGCAGATCTTCTCCCAGCAGGTGATGCCCCCTTCTGAGGTGTACTGGCCAATGATGACCTCCAGGAAAAACACAGGCAGGCCGCTCCCAAACAGGAAAATAAAATACGGTATGAGGAAGGCACCTGTCAAGTGAGCAGAGGGGAGAGGGTGAAGCTGTGGCTAAGTTGCTCACTCCCAAACCCTCCCCACCAAAGTTATCAGGAGGGAGGGTTGTAAGCATGGAGGCCAAACTCAGACTCCACTGAAGATTGTCCAGGCCCACCCACCCGTCCCATCCCCTAAACTGCAATCTACCAGGTTCTCCAAGCCACCAAGCTGGTGCCTATGCCTGTCACCTGCCTGCCTTCTCTAAAATATCCTTCCCAATAGAAGTTGCTCGGCTTGTTAGACCCAGGTACAGCACTACCTCCTGCTGGAGCTTCACCTATCTGCCACAGGCCAGCCTGGGTCAGCGGCCAGGAAAGTCCAGAAGCAAATGGGGTGGAAAATGGGAGGAGGAACCTCCAACTGGTGGTGGGTGGCAGGGAGAGGGGGGGAGATAGAGAATGAAGTATCTAAAGGGGGTGATCCTACCTGCATACACTAATGGCTTCAGCAGGTCCATATACACTGTGAAACTGTGGGCACCCTGGGTCTAGGCTATCTGCTTTGTTCTAGGGAGCATCTAGGATACTCATCAGAGTTCCCAGGACATCTGATACCTATGAGGTCAAGAAACCAGGTACTAAGAGGAGGTTCCCCCAAAAGCAATTCTCCTACCACAGCAACAGGCAGGAGAATGCCTACCTGTACAGTCACATGACAAGTGGTTGCCACCTACATTTTTCTCTGGTCCCCCTTTGCACCAGTGAAAACCGATCTAGGCTGGAGCTGCCTAACTTTGACACCCAAGAGGGCTCTCCGCAGGAGGAGACACAGCCCACACAAAAACCCAAACCCACCAACACAACCCACCACAGCTAGAATACCTTCATTGCATTATGGCAAAGATTACCAGCTTGCTATTTACTGAAAGAGGCAGGACTAACTTTTGGGAATACAGAGGGTGAGGTTAAAAAGCAAAATCAGTTATCAAAGATGTTTAAAGAGAAGGCTGTGAGCTCAGAGGTGGTGGAATAGAGGAACAGAAGGCATGGATGTCTGAGGTTAAGGGGGCATAGATGAGACAGGACAAACCAGAGGATCAGAGGAGGTGAGGGTGGGTCCTTCAGAAGGTAACCTAGCCAGAGGCTAACACAACACCACCCTGTACTCAGGCATGCTGACCCTGTGTCTGAGGTGCAGTTGGGGCAGGGTATACTTGTCCTGGAGAAGGTCGCAGAATAGGAAAAAAAAAATCTCTCAAGCTCTGGCCCTAGCCTTCAGTTTGACCAGACTCACCTCCACCATTTTTGTAGCAGAGGTACGGGAAACGCCAGACGTTGCCCAAACCCACGAAGCCTCCGGCCACAGACAGCACAAAGTCAATCTTGCTGGACCACTTCTCCCTCTGAGGGGGCTTCCCCTCAGCCTCATCCTCAGGTCGTGTGCCTGGGCTCTTCCCTGGAGAAGGCTTCAGGATGTCTTTGTGGAAGTCTTTCAGACATTGTAGCTTCTCCTTGGTGGCCATTTCCTCGTTTTCTATGGAAGGCAGAAACAATGAGGAGGATGAGGTCTACCCCAGTGACTTAGAACCAGGTCCTGCCCCCACTGCAGCAGGAGCTTCCCTACCAGGAGTCCCCATCATAGAAGCCATCTAGACCCCAAGGATCTCAAAACTTCAGGGCTTAAACATCTGCAACCTATAGAAACAACAGGCTCCACTTCCCAGGCAACAGCCAAAGAGAAACACCAGTGGCCCAAGACCATCCGTTTTAAAACATCAAATCTGAAACATCAAATTTCATTCAGCCTGTACACCCTGGGCAGGTCCAGACATCTTCCACGGGAGAGGTTGTCTGCAGTTCCCCACAACAGCAAACACTTTTCTAAGGTGTTTTTTGAGGTCTGCACAGAAGACGGTAACTCACATCTCAGGTATACCACTCCCATCCCCACCCGCGGTGCAGAGCCTAGTGTGGGGCCTGACCTCCAGGAGGTGCCTGCTCCCAGGTGAAGAAGGGAAGCAGGAAGGTGGGGTTGGCTGTGCAGAAGAACCCCATCCTGGGAAATAGGCTTCACCATCAGGGTATAGAAAATGGGCAGTTACAGAATATGTTTGTAGCAGAAAAAAAAATAAGGGTTTCTTATGCAGAATTATACAAGGATGCTTGTGGCAGCTGAGGATGTGAAGCCAGGGCAGAGGAAGTGTGGAATATGAACACAGAAAGCCCAGGTCCCATCCCCAGGCTGTGAACCAAGACTTGTTACACACTATCCATTACTCAGTCCTGCTGACTCCAGGCTAAACCCACCGACCCCAGCAAGCAGGGGTCTTGCTTTCTGCTTCCCAGCTGGGCTTGGACATAAGGAGGCTTCCTAAGCCAGCAACAGTCCAGGGTCACCTTTCTGCTTGGACTCCACCCTGGGCAGGGGGTTGCATTAGCTGTTGCTCATCATCTTCCCCTAGCATCTTCTTGTGTCTCTGGAGCTAAGAGAAGACTGTCATCTTATGGTGTGCACCATCCAAGTCATCAAAGGACACATAAGCAGGTCCTTTGATAAGAAAGGAATCAAGTACAATCAGAGACCCTGTCAAGCCAGGGTCCTGTGAGCAAGGGATCACATGCAGCATGGCAGAGAGCTGCAGGGTAGGAATGAGCTTGGGGGCGGGGGGACACTCAGAGCCAATAGACCTCCTTGATCTTTTCTGAGCCTTGGTTTCCCCATCTGCAGAACAAACTGGGTGACAACGAAGGTGGCCGCAGAGCCTAGGACACATCTTGTTTGTCTTCGGGATCCAAGTAGATACTTGGCACTGAAATAGCAGATTTCAGAGAAAAATGGAAATTCTGAAGTCCTCTTACAAAACGGGAAGGTCAGAGCACACAGGGTCTGTGCTCCTCCTAAGAACACCCGCTGACATAGATACAGAGCGCGCTGTTCCCAGCTCATGCCCTCTGGGAAAGCACCTTCACCTGCCTGGCTGCAACCTGGCTTCCCACAGCCAACTCCCGCCTGAGCACCAACGGCACTGGGCCATGAGCACACTGCCCAGTTGGAAGCTTTCTCCACGACCAGAGATAAGGATCTGTCCTGTTTGGAGCTCCAAAACCTGGCAAACAGTAGGGCATCAGAAAAGTGTTGCTGTACCTACTGAACCTCACTGTCAAGGGGAACACGGTAAGACCTTGCACTAAGGTCCAGAGTGGCTGCCAGAGACATTAGGGTATACAGAAGTGACATGCCAGGTCCCTGGGGGGCTCTGCAAGGAGGAGAGGCCCAAAAGCTCAATAACCCCACTTCCCCCACACCTCCTTCCTCTCACTGGCTGGCTTGGGGTGGAGGACCCCAATTGTTTCACTATCTGGCAGGGAGCAGACCAAGAAAGGCTTCCTGGAGCCACTGGGCAGCCCCCGGAGTCCTTCCTCTGTCTGGGGGAGCATCCGCATGGCCTTTCTCTGCGGCTCCCCCGGGGCCCGCATGCCTTAGCAGGCCTGTGGCCACTGTGAAAACAGCTCGAGCAGCCAGCATTGTTCCTGCAGCAGGTCAGCAGCCCCCGATGGTTATCTGAACAGCTCATTGTGGCCTGTGGTGGGCGCATAATTGGAGGATGTGGGACTCCACTCCCTCCCAGGGAAGGGTCCGCTCAAGAATGACCTGGAGCCTCCAACTGAGAAGGGCTGATCCACCCTTTAGACACGTCTCAATCCTTGGGGCAAGGTCAGCCTAGCTTGTAAACTTAAGAGGAGAAGGACCAGCTTCCAGTACTCAGGAGGGACAGAAGGGGGTCAAGGGTCTCCTGGCCTCACAGGCTACTGGCCAAGGCTGGAGCTATTAGGACCAGGACTCGAATGCCCTATGGCCCACTGCCCTGACAGCCTTGGTTCTAAATTCTGGACTCCCAGACCCACTAGCAACTCTCCAGCAGGGTGATCCTCCTTCACCATGACCGCTCCTCCCTATGGGAGTGTGGTCCAAGAAGCAATGGTTCTCCATTTGCCTTTGGGGAACCCAGAGCCCAGTGCTCCTGCCTCAGCATCACCTCCAACCCTCAGATTGGCTGCAGATCACAGGGCTAGCATCTAGGGAGGGCAGCCCCAAAGTTTCAGTCTCCCCTGTGTCCAGGGAAGAACCTGCAAAGCCCCAGGCACCCTGCCCTTCCTCCCTCTTGGATTCTCATTTCCAGCCCTTCGCGTGTGCCTGACCAGCGGCCCCGCAATACACTATTCCAGCAAGACCTGCAGATCCACTCAGCACATTCTTGGCATCCACCCCCACGTCCCTGTCACCATGGCAACCTTCTCCCTCTCAGCCAGCAACCCCTAGCACAGGCATCTACAGCAGCCTCCCCATAGGTCTCCTTGCTGCTCTGCTGCCCCCCTAGCCTATTCTCATGCAGCAGCTGAAGGCAGCTTAAAAAAAAAAAAATCACATTCATAATGGACCCCAGCTCTCAGTGCATTGCTAGAGGGAAGCACCAGGCCCGCTCCAATCCCTGGCCCTCCTAGATCCCAAGCAAGACCCTCACAAACCCTTATTCCCCCCACCACCATGTGGGACACTCCCACAGGAATGCTGCAGCTTTCCCCACTCCTATGCTGGCTGCTCCAGGCACTCGGGTAGCAGCTTGGTGATGCGAGCCCCGAGGGGCTGAAGGACCTTAGGCAAGGCACTCAGCCCCTCCTCATCTGTAGAGCAGTAGTGCCTGTCATGGGGTGCAGAGAGAGAAATGAGGGGGTACACAGAATAGCTCAGAATAGCACGTGGCACACTCCCTAAAATAATAGCTGGCGTCATTATTACCAACCCCAGGGTGGACAAGGCCTTTATCCCACTCAGCAAGAGATGAACAAGGCCCAGCCAACTCTGAGGTCACTGGAAGGAGCTGGTATCACAGAGACCCTGAAGCTTTGCCTCAGCCCTTGGCTTCTCTGCCTCTGCCGGTCCTCTGCTGGCCCAACCTGAATTCTCATGACACCTTGCCTAGGGTCCACCTCTATAGATTCCCAGTTAGTTCACCCCCATGGTGGTCAAGAGGCCACAGCCTAACACAGTGAGCCCCTTCGCACCACCTGCTGGCAGTCTGCTGCTCCAAGGCAGGAGTTGTGTCTCTTGGCTCAGGGCCCAGGGTTGTTCCACAGTAGTGAAGGTGCTTACTTCTCTTTCTAGGAGCTTCCTTACGGTTAGTGCAGCTAAAGGTGATAAGAGTTTGTGGAGTTACAGGCTCCAGGATGAAGTGTCCCTCCTCATACGGCTGAAATCACTGTCCCTTTTCCAGGGGTGGCTGCCAGATCCAGCTGTGCATGAAGATCACCAGTCAAGTTTTGTCGCACACACACAGCCCAAGTTGACCCTGGAGCCAGCGACATTGTGGGTTTACAAGATACAAATTTGTGGCCAGTTTAAAAACATCAGTTTTTTGTTTTTTGTTTTAGTACCTAGGCTAAACTGTTCCAGAACAGTTTCCTGTTCTGTCATTCTTTGGGGGGGACAGACGGGAGGTCTGCAAGTGGGAAGACAGGATCTCATATACCCCAAGCCAGCCTTGCACTCACAGGTAGGAGGGATGACCTTGAACTTCTGATCCTCCTGCTTCTACTACACAAGGCTAAAGTAGAGCTGGGGTTTGAACCCAAGGCCTTGCACACACCTATGCAAATGCTCTACCGCTGAGCTGCTCCACAGCCCACAGAGACTTCTAACACGTTCCCACACTGGGTCCCACACCGCAGAGGCAGAGGTGCAAGGAGAGAAGTGGCAGCCCGCCTCGGACCACACACAGGGGCCAGGGTAGGTGGAGCCAGAATCCCCGCCATGCATTCAGATCAGAAGAGTCTACTGTGCATAGGTAGGGCTGCTGGGTCAGAGGAGTGGCCTGCCCACTGCAGAGACCACAGACTGGAGACTCAATACCTGGCTCTTGCCTGCCTTCCTCCACAGGTCTAGCCCCTCTGGCCTTCAGACATCCTTCACACCAGCCAGGCAGGTCTTGAAGTTGATTTAAGCTACCCCTGCCTCCCCAACATTTGCCTCTTTACTCTAAGACAAGGGGGCACAAAGTCCCAGCTCTCAGTGCCAGCATTCGCCTGCAGAATCTTAGCTCAAATAAACGATCCCTACTAGAAATGATTAAAATCTCTTACTGTTGCTGCTTTCACCATTCAGGATCTCCTATCAAGGAGGCAGGCATACATCTGCTTCCTCTTGAGCTTGTCCCCGGCCCACCCCAGTGCTTAGCACACAGCATGTCCTCACAGAGAGCTTGGTGAGAGATCGGATGTCTCTTAGGGAGCCTCTGCAAGAGGAATGAGATGTTCTGTATTCACTGTGAGCAGCTCTCAAAACTGGGACAGGAGTTGGGTCACATACCCATTGCACATGTAGAGACACTTTAGTCTGAAGGGCCCTGCAGAACGAGTCTGTGGCTAGACACCTTTGTACTGTCCTCTCCAGAGAAGAGCTTCCCTCCTGCCCTTTCCCTGTTCACTGCAGAGCCAGCAGGCATGAGCTTCCATGGAGGCCATGATAATGCTTTGTGACCCAGGACAAGTGACAACCTCTCTGTGCCTCACTGGAATATACCTGAGAGCTCTCACCACACTATGGTGAACAATAAAAGATACATTCAAAAACTGTCAAAAGAGAATTACAGATTTTCAGCATTCTCTCCATACTGTAAGTATGTAAGAAAGTTGGCTTGATATAGCAATTCCATAACAAATACATATCTAAAAACCTCATGTTGGGGCTAGAGAGATGGATTCATGGTTAAAAGCACTTGCTGCAGACTTGGGAGCAGAGACAGGGGAATTTCTGAGTTTGAGGCCAGCCTGGTCTAAAGATTGAGTTTCAGGACAGTCAGGGTTACACACAGAGAAACCCTGTCTGAAACCCCAGTATTTGGGAGGTTGAAACTGTAGGATTGATGCGGGAGAATTGTCTGTATTCTGTCAATCATATTTTAATAAAACGCTGATTGGCCAGGCAGGCAGTATAGGTGGGAAAACCAGACAGGAAGTAGAGATGATGCAATGAGAACAGGAGAATTCTGGGAAGCAAGGAGGTTCCTCAGCCATTCCTGTACAGACCACCAAAGAGGCAGCATGTAACTTGCCCAGCAGAGAAAGGTACGGAGCCATTATGGCTAACATAGATGAAAATAATGGGTTAATATAAGTTATAAGAGTTAACAAGAAGCCTGACCTAATGAGCCAATCAGTTTATAACCTTATGGAGTCTTGTGTGTGATTTTCTTTGTTGCTTGCCGGCTGTTGGGGTACTGGGAGGGACAGAAACCCCAACAAGCCAGCCCTCATACTACATAGGATTGCCAGCAATTTGCTACATAGAGAGTAATTGGACTACAAGGCATAACCCTGTCTCAAAATAAAAGTAAACTCATAAAGAGGCTGGAGAGAAAGCTCAATGGTTAAGAGCACTGGCTGCTCTTCCAGAAAACCCAGGCTTGATTCCTAGCACCCACACGGTGGCTCACAACGATGTGTAACTTCAGTTCCAGAGAATCTGATGCCCTCCTCTGGTCTTTGTTGGGACCAGGCACACATGTAGTATGCATAAAGACATGCAGATAAAACACCCATCCTCGATCATGATGATGATGATGATGATGAATCACAAAGGAAGAGAGCTGCATTTGATAGTAACCACATTTCCCCAGCATTATGCTAAGTTCTCCCAGGCATTCTTTTAGTTCACTTCCTCCAAAGGTGCCTTCATTGCCTTGCTTTTGCTGATGACACCACCCAGAAAGGTGAAGGTCATTTGCCTGTGGCCACAAAAGGCATACTTGAGCTGTGAATGGCTCCTAGGTCTGTCCAAATCTCCAAAGTCCATGGTCTTAATCATGCCATCTTACAACTTCACAGTTAAAATAGGGTCTGGTGCCTTTAAGAAGCCTGATGAGATGATGAGATGGCTCAGTGAGCAAAAGCGCTGCCCCTAGAGGTGGCACCCACATGATGGGAGGAACGAACTCCTGCAGGTTGTCTTCTGACCTCCACATGAGCGGAGTGACCGGTGCACACACAAACCCACTCACACTCAATTGATGCAATTTAAAAAAAAAATAAAAACCAGCTGCAAGCCACTAGGCCAGCTGACAAATTAGGGAACCAAGCTCAAGGGCAAACAGGGAAGTGAAGGGCCACATGACCTGACAGGCTGAGCCAGGGGTCATGGGACTGTGATGGAGGGCCCTGTGCACAGGGGCCTGCCTCTAGTCAGCAAGTACATCTCAAAGATCAAAAGGCAATCATTGGAGCAAAGTCTCCACAGACTAACAGCAAACACACAGGTGAAAGGAGCAGCAGGGCTGGGATCCATCAGTAGTGTCTGAGCAGGAAGGCTGGGATCCGTCAGTGATGTTTGAATAGGAGGCCTGGGATCTATCAATAATGTCTAAATAGGAGGGCTGGGATCCACTAGAACCGTCTGCCAAGGGTCTGCTGTTCTGCTCAGGTTCCATCTATGGCCTAAGAGGTATCTAACAAGCATCACTGGATTGATGTTTTCTGCCCTCTAAGCAGGGTAGATGTTTCTGTAAAGAAAACACAGGAGCCAGGGAGATGGCACTAGCCAGAAAACTCTGCTTTTGGGAGAGGGCACCAGGATCAGGAGTTCAAAGTCATACTCAGCTACATAAGGTTTGAGGTTAGCCTGGGATACATGAGCCTGGCTCAAAAAAGAAAAAAAAAATTTAAGGAAAAATTACTTATTTAAAGCCTTTTTTAAAAAGTACACCTTTAACCGATTTAATCATTGAATTGGGTCACATGGCCTTCATCCTTTGGTAATCTATTTCTGCAAAGAGGTTAAGTCAAGTGTGACAACTGAACCATCTCCAGGAGTATGGCAGGCAAAGGCAGAACAGCAGAGTAGGGACCACGGAGGATGGGCAGCTGTAGGTTCCCACCGTCAAAGGATGCCTCTGGGACATCCATGGTGTCTCAAGGGAGCTGGCCTGCACTAGTACACGGTCCAACTTCTAACACCTGTGCTCCAAATGCAAAGAAAAAGGGGCGTGGCCCAGCCTGGGCTCAGCCAACACAGCCCCAGTGAAGGGCAGGGCGCAACTTGTCAGGGTATACTAGCAAGGTCCTGCTTCAGCCCCAATGGCTTGTTCCGATGAGGCCAACCAGGAAGCTGGTGGTTTCGCTGGACAGGAACAGAACACAAAACAATGAACAGTCTTGTCCTCACCAGAGTGAACGTGAACTTATTAGAGCATCATCTTAGCTCTCCGCCTCTGGCCAGGGGGCCTAGCTACCTGGGGCTCAGCATCCCACTCCTGAGCTGGCTGCATCCCCAACCTCTGATGCACAGGGTGGATGCCGAGACTCAGAGCAGGAAGGCTCTTGCTCCACATCTTCACCCAGAGGACCAGAGAACCAGAGGACCTCCAGATGGGATCTGTCAAACTGAATAATGCCTTTTACCAGCTTACAGGGGCAAGCAGATAGGGTGATGTGGGTTCTGTTTGCAGGCACACACACAGCTGGATTTACATCCAGACAGTCCAAGCTTTCCACCACACTGCCATCAAGCCAAGTTCTGTCTAGAAGAGCTGGGGGAATAGAGCTCTGAGGGGAGGGGAAGTACACACAGAGACAGTCATACGAGAACCTGGAAGGGTGACTTAGTGGTTAAGAGCATCAGCTCCTCTTCCAGAGGACCTGGATTCCGTGCCCAGCACCCACATGGCGACTCAATCTAATGCTCTCCTCTGGCCTTTGCAGGCACTGCATGGACATGGTACAGACATGCACACAGGCAAAACACCCATAAAATAAAGACAATAAGCCAGGCATGATGGTGCACATCTTCAATCCCAGCATTCAGGAGGCAGAAGTCGGGGGATCTTTGTGAGTTTGAGGCAGCCTGGTTTACATAGGAAGTGAAGTCCAGCAAGGGCTACACAGTGAGACCCTGTCTTGAAACCATAAACAAGCCAGGCTGTGATAGCACACCTTTAACTGCAGCACTTGGGAGGCAGAGGCAGGTAGATCTCCAAATTCAAGGCCAGCCTGGTCTACAAGAGCTAGTTCCAGGACAGGCCCCAAAGCTACAGAGAAACCCTGTCTCGAAAAACAAAAAGAAAAAAATAAAGGAAAAAAAAAAAAAAGAAAGAAACCACAAACAAATAAATAAAATTTTAAAAATAGCTATATTAGACCTGGTAAATAGACAGTGGCCAGAGAATACCCATCACTGTGGGCACAGGACCTCCAGGACCTGTTTAAACGTAGGTTTATACTAAGTTTCCCACTGTCCCACTGACGACTAAAACCCTTTCATTTTACAAGCCCCAGCTTTTCCTCCTTCCAGTTCAGGAAGGGGGTCTGAAGGGCCTGCCTGGAGTGTTATGTGACTTTCTGGTTATTTTACCCCAACATCCCTACTAGCTACCTGCTGCCCTCCTAAGAAGAACCTCTCACGGGAGGGGTGGAAGGCAGCTGCCGTTGTGTGCAAAGAAGGACCAATAGCGAGCTGACGTCCTTCCTATTGGTTGAAGGCTCACCCCTGGTGACATGGGGAAGACAGTGCAGAGCTAGCACCAGAGATGAAGGGAAGCTCTGCAAAGCGCAGGGTCCCCCTTCTGTAAGCATGACTCCGGGCCTGACCGAAACCGGCAGCTCTCCCTGGAAGCAGGAGGTGGCTGTGTGGAGACAAAGTCCCATCTGTCACTTGTCTGTCATCTACTTGTTTGGTCTGGTTACAGGGTCATCCTATTGTTCCCTAAAATCAGAGATGGTGGGACAGCACGTTTTATTAAAACAGCACAAAAATTACGGGAAGTTCAGAGGAAAAACAGGAGACAGAAAGAGGCTGCAGGGAGGGGGGGTTATAGGGAAGAACCCTCCCCTCTGAGCTAGACACCCAAAGCCTAGGTTGGGGACTGGAGATTGGAGGAGTAACCTATTTTTAAAATGCCATTCGGCAGACCTCCAGTTTGTGGTAACAAAGCTAGGCAGGAGGAGAAGGTGGGGGAGGAAGGGAGAGAGGGGGAGAGGGAGAGAAGGGAGGGCTAGAAGGAAGGGAGAGGCAGATGAAGGAGGAGGAAAGGGGGGTGGAGACAAGAGAAAGGAGAACAAGGAAGTAGGGAGGCCTGACCACACCACGGCCGTCTCCTAGGTGCTCTGGGCTGGAGTGTGCGCACCTGGAGACCGTACACATAAAGCTTCAGGGACGCCTGGCTCCTGGCCTGGCCAGCCACCTGTCTTCTTAGTTCCTAGGTGGACATGCTCTTGGCTCTGAAGGGGCAGCTCTGCTCCTCCCCACTTTCTCCTCCCCCTCAGCGGAGCCAGGGGAGGGTGAGTCAGCAGGCATTGGCTCCTGGCACTGACTCACCCAGCACAGAGCTGTCAATCACCTCCAGCAGTGTCACTTCCCCAGCATCTGGGCCCCGGCCTCTCACGATGGGGGTGGGGCACCAGGGTCCTGAGGCAGGCACTGCGGAGCCCAGGATCATCTCTGGAGGGAGGCCTCTGCCACTCACACAAACCTACCCAACCTGTACCCTCTGTGACAGGGAAGAAGAGCCCTGCTCTTGCTTTGCAGGAACGCAAGAGAAGCCCCAAGCGTTAGGTCACTTGTGACCCCTCGACACTGCCAAGCCCCTTAAGTTGTCACCTGTGCTGTCTGAAACCATGGCTTCACGGAGAGCAGGCCGTATACGGTGCTAGGTGGCCTCGGGCAAGTTACTACTCTTGAGCCTCAGCCTTACCCTCTGTGCAGTGGGCCCGAAGTCTGGGCACAGTGTGCAATGTTTGTAAGTACGCCCCTCCCCACAGTGTTCCTCTTTCAATGCTTCGCTTTCCCCACAGGAAGGGCCTCCTTCCTTCTTTCCTAGAACCAAAGCATCCATCAGACTATGACCTAAGATCATGGCAGGAGCAATCACCTACCCAGACCCACCCTCGGTTCTGAGCAAACAGGAAGCTGTGTGTGCTTCCCCACCCCCACTCCCAGGAGCTGAAGTCCTCCATGGGATGCCTTCTCTCACCCCACACCTTGGCTCAAGTGCCCTTGACCAGGGACACTAGACCATCCAAGAGGAATGTACCGAACCCTCACCCGGGTGATGGGTGGGCGGCCGGCCTCCAGAGCAACGGTCTCATGGCCCTGCTGTATCACTGGTCTGTGCTCAGTCATCTGCCACCTCTCCCACCAAGAGTCCCAGCTGCCTCCTGACACACTGAACACATCAGAGTGGTGAGGACCCAGCTGACGCCTGTAGCACCACAGGGCAAAGCGCAGAGATAGACAGGGCAAAAGAGAGTGACCTGGAACCTGTTCTTGACCTCAGAGCACAACTTCTCCAAGAAGATGACAGTCTTTTGTTGTTGTTGTTGTTTTGGAAAGCCCCGAATCTTAGCTTCAATTTCTATTATACAACACATTCCCTGAGCTGCTCTCCACATGACTCTGAGGTGAACTTGCTGGGGTTTTTCCCCAAAGGTTTATCGAACACCAGGGAATTCCCTTGGAAGCTGCAAGATTGGGCCTCAGAAGGCCCGGCACATCCATCCACACTGTAGAAGAGAGGAAACCAAGGATCTAGCCTCCACAGACTCTGCTGAGGGGGACCCAACATGAATCGCTGCAGGAGACATGCTCCAGAGAGGGAACTGGAGAGAGGTGAGAGGAGTGGGGGCACTCCTAATACCCCCACCCTGCGGGTATAGTAGGTGCCAGAGGCAGAGAATAAACTCCTATTGCAAACCTGGGTGCACGGGATTCATATCTAACTCTGTCAGGATGACGGACGTTGATGCAGCGGGTGGCGGTGGCAGCGGCTTCCAGGGCTACAAGATGGTGCCTAACACCAGCTACTGCTTGGCTAGAAGAAAAACTCAGTGTTAAAATCCATGTGGGGACTCTCTAGAGGTTGACACAAATCATCTGTGTCTTCCTCTGTGCACAGGGCTTCTCCCAGGGTAACCCCAGCACTCGCCTCTCCACTGCTAGCCTGGGGAAGCGCTTGTGATGTCCACCCAGGGCACAGCACTGCTTTCTCACAACCTGCCACTTAAGTGGCCTCCTAAGATGCAGCCACACCAGCTGCTGGAGACTCCTCAGAGGCATGTCCCCAGCTCCCTCCTAGCAAACTCTAGCTAGCAGCCAGGTCAGTCCCAGCTCAAGAATTAGCAGTGGCTCCCAGCTGCATAAAGAGCTCTCTCAGAACGTCACCTGAAATCTAAGCTTCTCCAACCTCTTCTGTCCAGTCCTGGGTGGGTGACCCCTTTTGTGACCCAGGACTGCCACACTCTCCTGGCATTCCTCTTTCTGGCTGGAAACTCTTAGAGCACCCATGGTTAAGGATAGCCCACTCAGAATGGAAGGCCTTTTGGTCATCCCAGATCCTGCCCCACCACACCTACCAGTCACCTGGGCTGGGCTCTGGGGAAGAGCTGGGAAACTTTGGGCAAAGTTTCAAGAACTGCTTGAGAAACCTTGATGCCTTCATTTTGTTTTTGACACAGGCTCTCACTGTGTAGTCCTGGAAGGCCTGAAACTCATCATATAAACCAGGCTGGCCTTGAACTTGTAGAGATCCATCTGCTTCTGCCTCCCAATGAAAGGTGTGAGCTATCTACCACTCCCAGGCAGCCAGTCTTTGGTCTGACGGTCTGGAGAACCCTGGGACATAAGCTCGGGTGTGGGTACCAGGACCCATCTGTACTTATTGACTCAGTCTTAAAGGTGGAGCCCAGAAATCTCACCTGCTACATCTGCTTCCTAGGAGTCTTAGAATCAAGGCCGGGAAGGGTGAGATTGTAAATTGGGAGACACCAGATAAAATGTCAAACAAAACTGACCAGTGGAAGAGCCGTTGTTTGGCTGATGCAGTGCACGTGTACCAGGGTGCATGCAACAGGGGCTGGGGAGGAGGGGGTGGACAGAGGCAGGCAAAGCTGAAGGCATTTCAGTTCCTTCTGTGGCGGCTCTTCCAACTCTAGACAGGGCCACACACTTCACCTGCCTCAACTGGAAGGAATTTGAGAGACAAAGATGAGGACTGTTGGGGTGGCTTCTGGGAATGGGCAGTTAAGTAGGGGCTGCCTGTCTGATCCGAGGGAAAAGTGTCAGAGGTTACCCCCAACCACAGTGGGCAGCCAGGGCTACAGAAGCTCCCCCTCAGCTCAGCATCTCAGTAAGGGCAGAAAATAGCTGGGCTAGCATCTCACAGACGGCACCATACCACAGGGACATGTCTGGGATTTGTGGGAGAAGGGACACCGTCTCCTACTGTTCTTTTACAGTAGAAACAAAATATTCCCAGCCAGAGAAACACCTGCTATGGAATGCCAACAACAGGGCAGACCTTGGAGGCCTCGGTCTCCATTGCGAAGATAAACTACCCATTACCGAAGTTAGGTTAAACCAGCTGGTTGAGGAACCCCATACCTGGAGCCCCACTGTCCCTCCCACACACCGACACACTGGTCTCTCTCAGGCAGAGAGCACTCATAAAGCAGTCCCTAGAGCACGGGCCCTGCTTAGCAGCACTGTTGGGATTTGGTGACACAGAGGTCCTAAGAGCAGCACCTGGCACTGCAGGGTCTCCAAAGCCCCAGCTGACAAGACAGTGACAAAGTGACCAACATTCTCCCTAAACCTTTGGCAGCCAGGACTTGGGCACAGCCCTGCTGAGTGTCTGATTGGCTCCCTCACTATCAGGGCTCAAACCTGGGGTGTCACCCTAACACCCTACCTCCTCCATTGCCCGTCCCTGACCCCCTCTTTTACATCAGTCACTTTTGATCTCCTCAAGGGAGGTGCCCATTGTGGAGGGCTGAGGGCACAGCAACAACTGTTTCAGACTGGCATCTTCCCGAAGAGCTTTGTCCCTATGGCTGTGTAGACTCACAGCCTGTGTTTATCTGGGACAAAGCCTTCACCAGCTGGTACTATTGGGGGAGACAGGGTCCCGAGTATTACAGTGTTTTTGTCTTTTTCTGCAGTGCTGGGAATGTAGCCCAGAGACCCAAATGCTAAGCAACTGCTTTGCCAGCGAGGTGCACCGCAGTCCATTTCTACTTTTTTGTTATTAAAAATGTTTTCTTGGGGCCAAAGAGATAGATGGCTCGGTAGTTAAGAGTACTGGCTGCTCTTCCAGAAGACCCGGCCGGGTTCAGTTTCCAGGACCTACATGGAAGCTCACAACTGTCATTCCAGTTCCAGGAGATCTGATACCCTCACACCAATGCACACAGATAAAGTTAAAAATTGTTTCTCTTTTCCATCAAGGGGAAAATAACGTTAAAAAAAATCTCCAAGGGGCTGGAGAGATGGGTTAGTAGTTAAGAGTACTTTATTCCTCTGGCAGTAAACTAGAGTTTGGTGGCTCCCGACCAACTGTAACTCCAGTTCCAGAGGATCTAATGCCCTCTTCTGGCTATTGTGAGCATTGCAGCCACATGGTGCACATACATATGTACAGGCACATTCATATACATAAAATAAAAATAAACTTAAAAAAAATCTCTATAAGAGGCTTGGGATATGGTTCAGTGGCAGAGCTTTGCCTAGTATACACACAATACACAAAGCCTCTGGTTCCACCCTCAGCACTATGGGGGAGGGGGAAATTCCCACCTATTACCACCATGCAGGCCCTAGCAATTCCCAGTGGGTATACCACCACACACCCCAATGTATTTCTGGCTCTCCCTGCCCCTCAGTGTTACCTCCTCAGGGAAACCATCCCTGCCCAGCCTACACCCATCTCCCAGCAATGTGTCTATGATTCCCCAGCAGTAATCCTGTACCTTCTCTGGTGGCCTCAGATTGCTTTCTGTTCCAGAGCAGGGGCTGGGCCTGCCCCAGGTGCACTGAGAAGGACCTGGGTTTGCTGTAGTCATAGCAACCCTTTGTTCCTCTAATTCCAACTGTTTTCCTATGGTTGAAATAATAACTGCAGCTGACATGCGGCCACACAGCTCTGGGTACTTTATATAATTCCACCTAATAACCGTGTTTTTTTTTTTTTAATCAGGCTAAATATTTCCCCTTCTTCCCTTAAATCCTTCTCCAGTGATTGCTGCCGCTCACTTATCTCCTAATTAGTCCAAAGGTAATGGGACTTCAGAGCACCTTAGCCTGCAGGGACAAAATCCACTCTGCCAATGTCCTAGGCACATGGAGAGACACCCACATGCTCAGCCGGTCCATTCCAGGCTCACGGCATCCAACCCTTACTGCCAGTGGGATGAGAGCCATCATCCCACTTTGTCGATGCCCAATCAAGGCTCATGAGGCTAAACCACTTGACCAAGGTTTATACAGCCAGGAAGAAGCACACTCCCGAGTCTTGAATCCTTAACTGCTGAGCTCAGGGTTATTTCCAGGTTAACGCCTTTAACAACCCAAAGTCCTACCCCATTCAATTTGGTACAGGAAACTACTGACAGTGGCTAAACGCCAAGGGGCCACTTTGCAAATTAACCCTCTCCTCCCAAATTAAAGAGCCCAAATCTCCAAACCACAGTTGCTTTCACAGGCCGGATGCAGCCACGTGGCATGGTGGCTATGTGGCAGGTGGCAGCGACAGCAGCAACAGACACCCACATGCCACACAGGCCTTGCTAAGTGTTTTCCCACTTAATTATACCCAGAACAGGTGAAAGTCAGCGAGACCAGCTGTGATTGCTGAGTACTGACCCTCCGGCTATGAAAGAGGGCTTGTTTTCAATCATTCAGTTTAACCAGGTTAACACAATCAAGAGGATAAAGTCCAGGGAACGGCTTCTCTCCAAAACTAAAGGTGGGGATGGCCAACTCGAGGGGCTGCCCGAGCTCAAGTCATTTCCGTAAAGAGACTGCCTCTCCCCGCCCCCGGCCTGCCCCCACAGTGCCCCCACCCCTCACCTTTCCTGAGCTGTCACTCTGAGCTCTCGGTCACTCGGACTCTCTCCAGTATCCCACCCTCTGCAGCCCAAGACTTAATCAGCTTAGTCGTGTATACACAGCCTGGGCCACCCAAAAAAAGGTCTCCTTTTCCTCCTTGGGGGCAAGGATACCTGTGATTTAGGCCACAACTATAAATAGCCCCTAACTTCATCCTTTTTAATTGACTCATCTATTTATTTGGTCAAGGAGTTCCTTCTGACCCCTCCCCCACCATGGCCGAGTTCTACATTAATACTTCTTCCTGACATCACGTGACTGATGCCTCCCCTGGCTACTGCAGCTTTGTTCTCTCAAGTCCATAGCAGGCGACACCTCCTTTTGAGAATCTGGTCCCCAGATTCTACTGGCCTCCTCCTCCTCAGCCTCACCTAGATTTTAACAGGAACCTAATGGGTCACTGGCCATCTGAATGGTGGCCTCTGGACCCTGGCTTCTCCCTGAGGACCTCAGTAGCATCATCTGCTAAATGGACCATCTCAAATTACACAAGGCAAAGCTGGAGGAAGAGACTCCGCAGAAGATCAGATTCACCCTGGGAGACATAACACACTCTCTGCCCCGGAAGATCAACCGGCTTTAATTTCATGAACTTTTCAAACAAGCACTGACTTTGACCAGGCCCTTCTCAACTCTGTGAAAGGAAGAAACAAACCCATCAGGAAAACACCGGA
This sequence comes from Myodes glareolus, assembly GCF_982192425.1. NCBI lineage: Eukaryota > Metazoa > Chordata > Mammalia > Rodentia > Cricetidae > Myodes > Myodes glareolus. The sequence goes on from NC_142028.1 coordinate 59,651,971, forward strand.
TATTCCGGTTCTCCAACACACTGGGTGTCAAACGAGCTTCAGCAGAAGGGTTCTCTATGGCCCACCCCAAACCCTGAGGAACATCTAGCTAGGTAGGACGGAGAACAGTGTTCCTCCCAGGACCTCCAGCCAACGTGACTCTTGCGGCTGAGTTGGGGTGAGAGCCAGTTGTGCTTTTCCATCTCGGATACCCGTCATCAAAACAGTTACCTAACAGCTGCAAGCTCCAGCCACAGAATATGGCCACTGGTCTCCACAGTCTGCTTCCCCAAAGAAGAGCGAGACCAACCCCTTGGGCACCACATCCAGCCTTGAGGTCACCAGGTGAGAGTCCCCTCCCCTGCCCAGAAGATAAGCCAGGCCAAGACACGCCTTGCTTCCTGAAAGTTACTCTTTGCTTTCACTCTCGGGCACGCCAAGCGTTGACACACGTTGCTTCCTCTAAGGGCAATGCCCTTCCGGTTTTCTGCCCACCTGTTGCTTAAGACCTCGGGACATACTTTATGCGTCCAGAACATCCTTACAGGGCTGAGGTTCTATGCTGGAGTGTGTGCCTGGCTGTGGGAAGTCATGGCTTCCATGCCTAGCACATGCACGCAGGCACATAACTACAGCTTCAAACTCCCACTGCCCTGGAAATCTCCAGAATGAGCAGTCCGTCACTCACCTCAGAGTCCACGGGACACAGCAAAGGCAAAACCACAGGAAAACCCACTACATTTGTTCTTGGAGACAATCGTGTAGCTGAGGCTGGCCTTAACCTTGCTATGTAGCTAAGGATAGCCATGAGCTCCTGATCCTCCCAGGGGCTGGGATTTCGAACATACACGCCCACACCAGCAAAAGCCAACAGTTTTTGATGACCGACAATCAGACTTTCGATTCTCACTTTTCATATACATCAGAGAGTTTCCCCAAACTTCCCCTGCCATCAAGCACTCTTAGCAGCCCTGGTCTTTCCACAGGATAGCAAAGTTAGAAACAGATGAAATGTAAACTTTCTCAAAGACTGGAAAGGTCAAAGGGAAGGGAAAGTCAAGATCCAGCCCCAAGCAGAGTAGGTAGGTAAGCTGAGGTGACATTTCTCCTTGACCATAGGACCCAGGGCATCAGTCAGCCTGGAGTCATTGTCTGACCTGGGTGTGATGACTCACACCTACAATATATCCCAGCAGCCAGGAAGCTGAGGCAGGAGGATGGCTGTAAGTTCCAAGCCAGCCAGAGCTGTACAGAAGAACTCTGTCTCAAAAGAACAAAGGCCACTCTAGTTCTGCCTCTTTTAGGGTGACAGATGACTCTGAATGTCTCCAAGAGCAATGCTCTGTGACCACAGTTCAAAAGCTGCATCATAGGAGACACGGGCTTTTAAAAATAGACTCGGGCTGGAGAGACGGCTCAGTGGTCAAGCGCGCTTGCTGCTCTTGCAGAGGACCCACAGAATGGCTCACAGAGAGGTGCATGTGAACGCTGACTGAGTCAGTGCTCCGTATTTTCCCTGGCAATCCTATCCAGTGACCCAAGGGATCCTTGCATTATCCACACCCCAGCACAAAACACAAAGCCCAGTTTGAATACTCAGGCTGCCTGGTGTTACAAACAAGGTCTCAAGCTCTCCCTCCCCAGGTCCCTCCTATTCTTCTTCCCACCCCCATGGAGCCTCTTTCCTGCTGGCTATGGAGCCCTTTTGAAGTTCTCTGGGCTTTCCCTCTTCAGGTATTCATTACTGAGGGAATGCCCTGCAAACAACAGACATCCCACCTTCTGCTAGCTTGCTCTCCTGACAGACATTACCAATCAATTGTAGCATTGTTCCCACTGATCCGGCACCAGCCTTAGATAAAAGACAAGACAAGGCCCTGTAAGAGAAAGGATCAAGGGCTCCAGTTAAGAATCCCGAGACAACTGTGTTAGAGAACAGCAAAAACAAGAGTCTGGGGGTGATGGGTAGGGCTGCAGGAAGGAGTGGAGGGATGAAGACAGAAGCAGAGAGAGCCTGGGAAAAGATGGGCAGAGGGAGGTCAGCCAAATGAGATAAAAGTGGGATTGGGTGGTGTGCCCCGCTGGGGATGAGACCCAAGCAGGGATCAGGACCTGGGCGGGATCAGTGCTCCACGCAAGGAAGAGCACTTGGCACCAAGAAGGAGGTCCCTTGGACCAGGGCACCCAGCCCCTACGTGACAATGGGGCTTCACATCTGGTCATTCCCAGCCAAAAAGCCTGTCTGGAAACAAGTGATGCTCCTCATCTCCCAGGTTTTAAGTGAGAAAGTGGCGGCTGTCCAAGGCGCCTCAGTGAAGGGTGGGAAACAGGTAAAGATGGCGTGGAGGCTCTCATCCCGGGGATCCTGAAACTAGCCGCTTGTGCAGACCAGGCACCAGGGACTGGCTGGTAATGGGTGAGCAGGTGGAACCTGGTATTTGTGGGGAAATCCATGTCACAGCAACTACAGTATGGGAAACAAGAGCCAGACTGTCCAGACTGCCTTCTGGGGGCCTCAGTTTTCCCACCTGTGATATGGGTCAGACTATGGGAGTGCCCAGTACAGTAGAGCATTGTAAAAATGACAGTTCTGTCCCTGTCTGTGTGTGCTGACTTCTTCAAAACAGCAGGGCCCAATCACACCAGCAACAGGAAGGTGTAGCAATGACAGCTACTGTTTATTGAGCAACTGCTATACCCCTGTCGCTGTACCAAAACTTTTGGTTTTTCTTTCCTTTCCCTCTCAGAAGGCTGCAAGGCATGACTTCATACCCATTTTGACAAAGGGCAGAGGAGGCAGGGATGGGTTCAGGGTTACCAGAGAGTGGAGTTTATTTTTAACTTCCTACTGTTGACGGGTTTTTGTTTTGTTTCTGGGTTTATCTAGACTTCTCCCAATGAGAAAGGTTAGTTGAGTTGGAAGGTTTTGAATCCTCTCTTCTCGAGGGCCCTAAAGGCAGAAGAGTCACTAAAATGAGGCTGCCACTTCTCAGTGCCCCAAAGCTGTCGCGGATGTCAGGCAGGAGTGGCAAAGAATATGGTTTCTGGAGAAACAGAGATTGGGGTCTGCACATCTTTAAAATGGGCACCCAAGGATAGAAGTGCGCCGGAGTGGCAGAGCCCGAGGAGCGCATGCGCCCTGGGTCCGTCCCCGTGTAGGGACGGAGACCCTTCTGCACGGCATCAAGATATACCTTGAGCAACCACATTTAGGTCGTGGCTCCTGCAGCTGGGCCAGTACCGTCACCCCACTGAGCCCTGTAGGCAGGGAGTCCACAGTGGGGCTCTGGAGAAGCTCCGTGCTGGGACACTCGCCTAGCCTGCTGAGGCCGAGTTCCATCCCGACACTCGGCCCCCTTCCCAAAAGGGATGATCAATTACACATTATAAATACAGTTTATCACAAAATAGAAGCAGACATCGTTCACTATAGACTATTTTACAAGAAAGAGTAACAACTTCTTATCGACTTCCAATTTTCAGTTATCCTCCTGCCTTATGTCACCATTCCTGGATCATAGTATTCTTTTTATCCTAATCCCCCCCCACCCCCCACCCCCCGTAATTCAAAGATGACTGTTTCATTAGAGTTTAAAGAAAATGCCCAGGACAGGCCAGCAAAAACAAAACAGGGTCTTACTCTGCAGCGCTGCCTGGCCTCAGACTCCCGGGCTACAGAGACCTTCATGCCTCAGTCTCCCGTGTGGTAGGATGACCGATATGTTCCACTTCGGGCAGCTTATAGACAGACACGTGTGTACGCACACACACCACTCCATTATACTGTGGTCACCCCTGCATGGTGACCACATGGAAAAGGGTGGCTTCCCCCCCTTCTTTTAGTGCTTTCTGTGTTCAAAGCATGACTTTTGTCATCAGGGTAAACACACAAATGCCATTTTCTCACTGTCAAGTCCCCTAGGGAGCAGGGGCTGAGGCGACACTTTCCAGAGAATAACTGAGTCCACAGGCAAGCAGGAGGTATGCCTGCTCACAGTCTCTTCCTTAGAGTATCTAGCACCCCAGAAGTGGACATCCCAGGGGGCAGCACCCTGAAAGGTGAACTTGCCTCTTCAATTGACGTGGGGGGGGGGGTGACTACTCTAGGGACCTCTAATGCGATAATTCTATGTGGGGTGCTTAGCACTAATTTTGTTAGTCCTACTGAGCCCATAAAACTCCCCTGGGCTCACCAAGTCTCCATCATGTCACGTGCAGTAGACCACAGTTCTCCTAGCTTGACATGACTTCTCCATTTCATAGTGGGGAGTCTGAGACTCAGAGATAGTTGGTGATTCCCTTCAAGGTCACACATCAGGCACAGACTGGGGCTAGGCAGGGGGGCTTTGTTGTTTGTTTTGTGGTGCAGGAGAAGGCGTCCCAGGCCTTGTACAGACCTACTGAGCCACATCCCAGTCCTGAAGCCAGAATGAACCTGGACCTGCCTGACTCCTCAGCGTTACGCTTCTCACCATAAGGCTGAAAAGATATTATCTCACCCTTCTCAGCTGGAAACCCAAAGGCCAGAGGCCCCATGTGATGTGTGAGGGTGGGCCACACCCAGAACTCAAGTGTATATCATTCCTGTGTAATACGCTCCCGGCAAATCCACGTGGAGGGTAGAAAGGAGGCCATGAGCCTTTCCAGAAAGAGCAAGCCAGGAGGGCTACATAGGAGTGGTGTGGGGCCGTGAGGGCCAAAGTGCCCCGCAGCCTGGTCTGCATCTCGGACTAGCACTGAGGAGCAGCCCGGCCTCCATCTGCTCTCTGCCTATGAGGCTGCCGGGCTCCAAGGGGTCAGCCACTAGCACAAGACTCTTTATCTAGAAACAGAACTCACATTCCAGCCTCAGAACAAGCACGGGCCTCCTTGGCTTCCACCATCCTTGGCTGCTCATTAACCAGCAGCAGGAAGGCCTTGGGAAGGGGACGGGGCTGGGCCTGAGGGGGCTCCCTACCTATGGCGAGGGCAGTAGGGCAGTGCCACCAAGTGGGCACCAGAGTTGGGCAAATGGGTTCAGAGTTGTGGGAACCTGGGAGGTGCTCCTTTATCCCTGAGTTTAGGTTTCCCAATCTGCGCAATGGACATATCAGTACCTAGTATTCCGCACGACTCAAAGTCCACACCCAACTTGCTGGGGGGTGCGGCCATGCCTGGCACTCAGTAAGCATTCCACCTGTTCATCTACCATTTTCACAGAAAGAACAAAAATTCCTTCTTCCTACGACTCTTGAGACTGTAACATGGCCCTTGGGGTTGTAACCAGGTAATGCGTTACGCTTCCAGGCAAGTCCAGTACCCGCTGACAGTAAGTGTCCCCGACACGTGACCACTAAAGTGAAGACCGAGTGCAGCAGAGCAAGCTATCCACCCACTAAGCTGCTCAGAGAGGTCTTCTCAGCCTCTGGGGATGGACACATCTGACATCAGAGAACCTATGGTCTCTAGTCGGCCGATTGCGACCAACAAAGGAGCACGGTGGGCCAGGGAGAGCGAGTAAAAGTGCAGTCGGACCCAGTCACAAGGGGCAGTAGTTACCAGGGGATTCTTGAGAGCTCTACAGATGCCCCAAGTTGATCATGCCCCAGCCCTGCACCAGTGAGTGACTTTCCTTGGGAACTGAGAATGCAGCTCAGGAGAGAGCATTGTTTCCACCCAAGGGTTCCGCCCCAGAACCAAGAGAAGAGAAGAGAAGAGAAGAGAAGAGAAGAGAAGAGAAGAGAAGAGAAGGGGGGGGAGGAAAGGAGATTAGATATTAAGAGAGCTCTACCCAGGAAGGTGGAGTTCTCCAACTTGAGAGCAGGGTCCACAGGTGGGTCACAAGACCAATAGAGTGGCAGGACAGGGGAGTGGCTGGCAGATGGCAGGGCAAGAACTTGGAACATTCTCGAGAGATGTATACGCCCTCCACGTCAAGATTAAAAGGATCTCCAAGTCCCAAATTTAAAATCAGCTCAATCAGTCTGAAAACAACATCAAAATCCTCCTCTGGGCACTCTTACAACTCTGAGCTAGAAGAAAGGGGAAAAACTAAAGAGACGAAAAAGCAAGCTGGAGTGAGTACCAAGACAGTCAGCAGATTAGATATGAGAACTATGTCAATGTTAAATGTCCGGGGCTGATAACTGGGCTGTGGTTACGTAAGACGAAGGCCTCGCTCTTATGAAATACATGAAGGACTAGGGGAAGGGGCACCCCATTTGTGAATTACTCCCCAATGATTCAGCAAAAATACTATTCGTGGACAGACAGTAGTGGGTGTGGATAAAATGCCCTGGCCAGCAATAACACTGGGACCATCAGTGTGAAGGGCGTCAGAAACTCACTGAGATCTCGGAACTTTGCTGAACGTTTTCAGTTTTGTTCAGTGAAGCTGGGGCTATAGCTCAGTGGTAGGGCTCAGAATGAGCACCCCTCCATCCCCAGCAGCGCTTGTGGGTGTGGGTGTGGGTGTGTGTATGCACACGCGCACGCGCGCGCGCGCACACACACACAAGTGGAAGAGATTAGAGAGGCTTGGGATCAAAATCTGGAGCATCCTGTCTGGAGCCAGGCCACCCTTGAAGTGGGTTTCAGAATCAATTCCTCCAAGCTCCCACACCCCATGCAGCATCTGCTACCTACTCCCTGGCACAGCGTGAGTACAGGCAGATCAGGTGACCCTCCACCCAGAGGTGTCAAGAACAAGGTAATGGGGCCACCTCAGGGATCTTGTCTTCCTCTAGAGCCTGGAGGACACTTTAAATGGGAGACTCCTCCCCCATGGGATCTGGCAGAGGGTGTCAGTATTGTGTGGGAGGGTGAGCCTGAGCCTGTAAGGAAGCTGAAAAACTACTTACACTTGAAAGGCTCCTCTGAAGAGGCTGTGGGGCTGGCTCTGCACCTGTCGCAAAGAGGAAACAAAGAGGTGTGGTCAGGGCCCAGGGTGACCAGGTCTGACCATCGGTGACTCTCAACACACATATGCTATGGAGGGGCCTCCTCTGAGCCTGTGGGACCAGGGACCTGACATGGGGGATGCTGAGTTCCAAGCATGGATATGCACACAGACCTGTACTCTCACCCAAGTGCTACTGCAGCCCTAAGTCAGTCAGACACAAACATATTCTCTCTCTCTCTCTCTCTCTCTCTCTCTCTCTCTCTCTCTCTTTCTCTCCCTCTCCCTCCCTCCTTCCCTCCCTCCCTCCTCCTCCTCCTTTCCTCTCCTCAGTCTGAATCCTTTCTCTAGCTTCAGTGCTCTTGAACCCAGACAGCCCAAGTTCCAAGCCTATGTAGGTTTGATGTACAGAAAGGTCCCATTTAATGTTGGACATGGTAGCGCATGCCTTTAATCCCAGCGCTTAGGGAGTGGGGGACAGAGGCAAGCAGACCTCTGTGAGTTCGAGACCATCCTGGTCTACAGAGTGAGTTCTAGGACAGCCAAAGATACACAGAGAAACCCTGTCTCAGGAAGAAAAAAGAAAGGAAGGAAGGAAGGAAGGAAGGAAGGAAGGAAGGAAGGAAGGAAGGAAGGAAGAAAGAAAGAAAGAAAGAAAGAAAAGGTTCCTTTTGAGCCAGGGAGATGGCCTGGCAGGGAAAGGTGCTTGCTGCCAAGGCAGATAACATGAGTTTGATCTCCCGGCCCCACAAGGTGGAAGAAGAGAGCTGACTCCTGCATTCTCCTCTGATCTCCACATACACATTGTGGCCTGCTCAGATACATATATGCCTATCATACACACATATCATACATACATATAACAACATTGTTTTTTTAAAGAGAGGTTCTTTTTGCTAGTATGCATTGGTAAGTCGCTCACTAGACAAGATCAGAAAGCCCACACCACTACCAGCTCTGTAACCTGCCCGAGTTCCAGGTCTGTCCCTGGCTATCCCCCTATGGACATGGCAAGGCTAGACAGAGGGCTGGAGGGGATTCTTTTATTGTGATCATCATCATCATTATTATTATATTTCTTTGTGTGTTGGGATGGAGGTATCACGTGGAGGTCAAAGGACAACTTGCAGGAGACTCCTTCCACCATGTGGGTCCTGGTGGTTGACTTCGGGTCAATAGGCGCAGCAGACAGCAAGTGCCTTCACTGGCTGAGCCACCTTGACAGCCCAGCCCCAAGAGTCTTAGAAGGCAGAGCCCACCAATTATGGCATTTACCCAGGAAACCTGCTGAACTCCATTGTACAGCAGCTCTCCCCTGGGGATGGCCCAGAAGTCATCTCATGGATCCTGACTTATTTGTTCATGTTACGGTGTTGGATGAACCCCAGAGTGCACGCTCAGTGGGAACACCACAACAGGGCTGTACCATAGATCCTTTTATTTATTTATTTTTTTTTAATAAACAGGGAGCCTCTGTTCTTTAGGACCAGATTTGGGAAACAGACAAGGCGGGCAGAGCTCTGGGCCTGAAGTCCCAGGCCACCCGCGGTGCTGCTGGCCCAGACACAGGCAGGCTTTTTAGCTTTCCTGGAATATAAAAATGTGGAGACTCAGGAAAGCTGTAGTTGTTGATGGAGAGCTAAGATTTCAAGGCCACTTAAACTGGGATTAAAGGTGCTGCGCAGGGGTGAGGGAGGAAGGTGGGCAAAGGCACCTGTCCCTGCTTAAGCCCCACTTCTCCTTCTCCCATGACCTGAGCAAAGCTATGGCTGCCGCCCTGTCAGTACAAGCCAGACTTCCTCCTCAGTCCTCTCCCTGCATCAGGGCACACGCAGTGAGTCCGAGGTACCACACGGTAAGAATAGGCAACAATTTCTGAAGCACCTACTATGTGCCAGGCACTGTGTGGGGAAAGATCACAGCAGTGCCCAAGAAACTGAGGTCCCTGTTCTCAAGGAGACCAGAATCCTAGGGTAAGACTGGGACACGAGTAAGAAGCCACTAGGGCTTCTGCCACTTCCGGACTGGACACTGCCCGACAGAAGCGGAGGTGGACTGGTAATATCTGCGATGCGTGAAGCACAGAAATGGAAAATGGCAACATGCACCTGAGTCCTGGGCTGTGCCAAAGGAAGAAAAACAGAGGAGCCTGTTTAAAGCACAATTCTCACCACAGTGTTTGAGGAACAACAAAGGCTGTCACTCTGTCTGGGGTGAATCCGGATCGGTAAGAGGCCAGCTCACTTCAGACAGAGAAGAGTAGCTTTCTGTGTCAGTGGGTCTATCTAACTCGCTGGCACACACACCCAGCCTGGGAACAGCCTGAACTGATTTGACCTGGAGATGCACATGTATTGATCTCATCCTACAAGACATCTGGGGATGGATCTCACCTCCTACTTCCCAGGGAACATGTGAACAAGACCTGGCCAATCGGAGGGATCAGTCATGGTTAGTCACAAGGTATGGACTTGACTATACCTGGACAATTAGAATGACAGCCAGAACTCTTGTTAAAAAAAAAAACACTGGAGCTTGGGGAGCTGGCAAGACAGCTCAGTGGATTAAAGACATTTGTCACACAAGCCTGGAGACCCGAGTTCCATCCCCAGAGCCCATACAAAGGTGGAAGGAGAGAACAGATTCCACAGTTTTTCTCTGACACACAAATGCAGGCCACGTCATGTGCACTGCCCCCCCCCACACACACATCCATGCACTGGGGCAACTAAGGTGCCTGCAAGGAGAATGGACCCCAGAGCCCAGGAATGGGGCCGCCTGATGACATCTCAGCGCCTGGATACAGCCACCTGTGAAGCACACCTCATCTGGCCTCGTCCAGTAAAGGATCAGCAAATGTTCTATTGGCTTCTAAGGTTAATTGAAACTGATATCTACCAACTACAAGCGCAGAATCCAGTCTTATTAGGGCACGGAGGCGCACACGTGCAATCCCAGCACTGGAGGGCTGAAGGGGGAGGATCGTAAGTTGGAGACTGACCTGAGCTACTTAGTTAAGTTTGAGGCCAGTTCGAGGTGACTAGAAAAACCCTGTCTTAAAAACTAAATAAATGCAGGGCTGGAGAGATGGCTCAGCGGCCAAGAGCTCCTGCTGCTTTTGCAGAGGACTAGAGTTCACTTCCCAACACCTACGTTAGGAGGCTCAGAACCAACTGTTACTCTAGCTTCAGGGAACCTGAGGCCCTCTTCTGGCCTCCTAGGATACTTGTAAATACTTGCACATACATACACACACATTCATACATATGTGCATACATACAAAAACATGCACACTAATAAAATGAACTAAATGCATAGAGATGTGGCTCAGGGGTAGAGTGCTTGCCTAGTACGAGCAAGGTCTTGTGTCCACCTTCAACAATATTATATCACGTGGGGAGGGGGGAGAGACCTATGCCCTGGTTTGAACTTGCTGTGTCATTTTATGCTCATTCCTTATCTCTCCCATCAGCCCATTAGTACCAAGGTGGAGGATGCAGGTGACAGACTTGACATCTGAGGTCCCCCACAGTCTGACATTCTACCTATCATGTGTCTGTTGCAAAGTTTAGGCCTGACCCTTCCCCTTGTCCTCAGCCCTCACCTCAGGGCACACAGGAAGACTGTTTAAATCATTCCTCATAAGTAGGCCTGTGAAACATCTGGAGGACTCTTCACAACAGATCGTGAACCCCACCCCCAGCTCTAAATGCCAGATGTGGGTGGAGCCACCTAGTCTCTCTACTACCCTGTGATAAGTGGCAGTTCTGGTCCAGGAACCACCAAGCTCTAGAAACTCAAACTCAATCTGTTCTTCCCTTCAGTTGCTGATGCCAGGTGACCCAAGTAAACACACATCTCAAGCAGGTAGGAGACCAGACCACAGGGCCCCCCGTCCTCAAAGCAGAGCCCAATCTGAGACAATTCCATGTGGCTGCAGCTTTCCACAAGGGTCGCACCAGTCCTGGGTCAAGGGGGCAGCTCTGGCACAGCTCTGTTTCTGGTGGCCCCATGCTGAAATGTATCTAGATAACAGGAGGCCATTTGAGGGGTGCTCCAGCAGGAGCCAGGAGTCTCTCTCAAAGAGTCCCCTAACACCACCACCACCCCAGCAGGCAAAATGCCAGATCCCACGCTGTGGGCCTTGTCCTGACACATTGCCTGAAGCAACCAGGCCTGTCTGCAGGGCCTGGCTGGCCCTGGGCTCTCCCCTGACTTAACATCCGACTTGGCTGCCTGCAAAAGTCTCCTGCGGCTTTTTGGACTGCTAACACTGCAGAGTAAGTAGCAAGCGGCTTCCCCATAGCATCCTTTCCAAGGTGGCACCGGCCCAAGGTCGGCTCAGCCAGCTCCCAGCCCTATGACCTTGAGTCAGTCACCTGCCTTCAGGGAGGCCTTGGGGTTTTCCTAAGCAAAATGTGAAGACTAAGGAAATAGAATTTATCAACTAATTCCTTTTCAGCTTTTGGGTAAGAAAGATCTGTAGCCTGGGTCTACCTATGTGGCTCTAGGGGCTATGTTGCCCCAACTCCTGGGCTCTGGCCACACTCTCCCCTTGTACTCCCAAGAAACTGGAACACAGATGCACCCACTGTGTAGCTATCTCACAGGCTTTTAAAGTCTACTGGATGCTAGGTCCCAACGTGGAGGGTGAGAGCCCAGTGTAGTGGGTAATCCCAGCATTCAGGAGCCTGAAGCTGGAGGGTCATGAGTTTGTGGCCAGCCTGGGCTGTAAAAAATAAAATAAAATAAAATAAGAAATCACATCTAAAAACAAAATCTGAGCAGAACCGCAATGAACCAAGCCCAGGCCCCTGGGAACAGAAAGAGAGGGGCTCCAGGCTGGGTACTCAAGGAGGTAAGAATTGGTGGTAGTTATCCTGGTTGCCTGGGACACAATAAACAAGGAGAGTGGTTTTCCTGGTGGCGGGATGGGGCTTTCTGAGGATGCTGGCAGAAGGCAACACTCTTTATATTCAAACGGAAGCAAATTATCCTTTGGCTGGAGCCCATGGCCCGAAACTTAGTAGGAGTTAGCACTAAGAAGGTGTGGCCCTCACTAGGAGACCATGGTCCCTTGTTCTACCTGTTAACTGCCCACAGCCCCATACAAAAACAGACCCACACGCATGTCCCCTGGGCCCTGCCCTGGCTGGAGGTCGACCGGGTGTACTCTCAAAGAAGGCCCAGCTCACAGCAATCCTTCATCCAGGCCATACTGACTCAGTGCCCTTGAGTTAGAGGAGCAGCCTTGCTTCCTCCAGCTTCTTTCAGCCAACAAAACACCATCAGGAGGGGTGGCAGTGGGGCTTGGGGACGTGAAGAACCATAAAGGAACACCGCAGCTGTGGCTTAGCACACAGTCCCCGCTTCCTGGAACAGCCCACCATGCCATGCCTTCCCTACTGCGCCCTGATGGGTTACAAAAAGAAAAAAAAAAGTCTTACAAAGAAACAATACCAGTTTTATAAGGCTTCCCAGGGCTGGAGTAGAGCCCTTACCTACAATCCTGGGTTCCATCCTCAAAATCACCCCCCTCCAAAAGAAATACACAAAACACCTGGTGTGGCTGAAAACTGACCCCGGGGAATATTCGGCAAGAGCTGACACATTTTTCAGGCTCACAACAGGACACCTTTAAAAGAAGCCCACCTTCCACCCTTGAAAAATGGAAGACAGAAATAGATGCTACACCACCTAGAAGGGGCTGGCAGGCGTGGGAATTTTTTTTTCCTCTCTCTCTCTCTCCTTTTAAAGGTTTGTTCTGATGTATATTCTCCCACTAATAGTTTAAGCAAACCCACATTGTTCCTTAGGAGATCTTCCCTACTAAAAGTCGGTTGCCACAGGTCTGCTTGGCATCACCCTGAAACTCTAACCTCCAAATTGGGACACATCCTTTCGGAGCAAGGATCAGGCCATTTGGAAAATCAGCAAGAGGATAAGTGCGTGGTACCTCACACCACAACAACACAGACATTAAACTCTTCCTCATTATCCACCAAGTGGTCTCCTCAAACTCAAGGACAAGAGAGTGATAAGGGTCCACCCAGATAACACGTGAGCCAGAGGCCAAGGACACCAGCCCTGACTCTCAGTGCCTGATTTTGATTTTAGATGTTTACCCGAGTAACTTTTTTGTTGGGACATCTCTCTCTCTCTCTAGACAGACGGCCCTAGGAGGGTGTACTTCAGGCTGTCCTATTCACTGGCCATATCTATACAGCCTGGGATGAATAAGTACCTGCTAGGCAGGTGGATGGGTGGGTCCAAGACTGGACCAATAGACGTTCAAATTATAGGCTCTCATTTCAGGATGGGGGTGCACTTCTGTGAGCCAGGCCCCTCTGCTAGATGCTGGAGTGTCTCCCCCTCCTTTCAGTGTGTCCCCAGTTGGTGAGCAGGCAGATATAAGGCAAGCTTACAGAGGTCCAAGCTCAGGACTCAAGCCTAGAGTCCAACAGAACTGAGGCGGGGAAGTTCAAATCCACTTTGACTCTCTTGATCTTTGGCTTCCTTTATGTTAAGCACCACCCAGGGTCAAGGAACAGAACACTTCATGGACCAGGACGCTTCAAGATGTACCTTGCTAGAAGAAAACGGTGGGGAACAAAGGACCAGGCTCAGCTGAGAACCCCAGACTACAAGGACAGGTGAGGCAGATCCGGGAAAGATTCTAACATCAAATTCCTTTTTAGAGTTAATCTGATTTTACAGGGCACAGTGGAGCTACTGGAAGACTCTTGAGCGGGAGACTGGCTCAGCATTACCACTTAGATGGTACAGAGAGGCACCCAGAAGGCATGGTGGCTGGTCAGGAGGCTGTGGATAGCAGGTGCCATCTGGCGATGGAATGAAGGTCCTTGAAATCATGACCAGCCTTCCATTGAGGCTGATTGGTCCTGGATATCAGGGGCAGAATCCTTAGCACAGCCCTGTTCCAGTGCCCTTCACCCAGTAGGCATGACCGCACAGACCCACAGGGTAGCCACACTTCTCCACCCCCTGCCAAGCATCTAGCGACCTTAGCTAACGGGCTTTCCTCAGAAAGGAGGTTGACGGAACATGGCAACCAGTCAGATTCCACATCTACCCTGTTACAAACACCATGGAAACAGGACACTCAGAATGTCCCAGCTCTAGGGGACCTAATCTAAAACTCCACTTAATGGCAATACTGGGGCTCAAGGGGGATAGGGAGGGGACAAGGTGAATAGACTGACCAGCCTGGAACATGGGTAGGCTCAGTTAACAGATGTCACTTGTCCATTGGATGCCCAACAAGTGTGAGCAACACGTCCTTCTCACCCTTCCCCCGTGCATCTCAGTCCTGGGCTGACCAGAGCCCAGAGCCGTTCATCAGTGCCAAGCTCCGGGCTCTTCTCCAAGCTTTCCGAGAGTTGGGTCCTGGATTACGGATATCTCTTAAGCAGCTTGCCCTTGGGATTCTTCCTTCACACCCTGTTCCCATTAACTGAGACTATGAACACCACCATGGAAATACCGAGGTGAGGGGCTGGGGTTGTGGCTCAGCGGTACAGCACCTGTCTTATCTGTGGAAACCCTCCCTGGGTTCCATCCCCAGAAATGTCAGTTGCACAAGATCTTGCCAGTGTCCTTAATCTACCTCCCAGAAGGGGAGTTTTATATAATCAGAATGGTGGGCGCAGCAGGGGCAAGGGAAACTGAACAATAGGTGGTTTGAAGGTTGGATCGCTCCCACTACACTTCACCCAGACCTCACCAGAGCTCCTAGTCCCTGAGGGGAGTGGGTGGGGCAGGTTAGCTGGATGATCCCAAACAAAGTCCACAGTACCTCAGCTCCACAGCCACACTGGACCACTCTTCCGCACACCTGCGACCTGTTCGGAAGCACCTGCCCTCCGCGTCAAAGGCCTGGGATTGTACATTAACCTCCAGATACTCATCTTCTCCCCCTCCCTGTGCCGCTCTCACCCTCGGGAGAGACTGAGAGCTGCCCAGCACCAGAGACTGGTTTATTCATTGCTGCCCTTCCTACCCCTGGGAGAGTGCCTGACATACAGGAGGTGTTCAATAAGCATCTGCAGTGCAACCAGTGGTACACACACCTGCAGTTTCAGCCACCTGCGAAGCTGAGGCAGGAGGATTGAATGGGTGGAGAGGCCTCAGGCTGCTGTTCAGCACGTTGGAAGCCACTGGGTGGGCCGACTCCCTCACTGAGCTGTAGTCTGGGTGATCAGCTAGGACAGAAGAGGTCAGTGGGTCACAAGCCAAGGATGTTCACAGTGGGCTGGTGGGCTTGTATGTTCTGTTGATGTGTTCTGCAGGGCGTTCGGCAATGTGTTCTGCAGGGCATTCTGCTGGGTGGCAGGTCATAATGGGCCATTGTTTTGTACAGACCCAGTGTCAGAACCTGGAACAGTATGATGCTGTTTTTGCTAAAAACAAAACCAAACCACAGCTGGCTAGCTGACTGGCTGGCTGGCCCCCTGAGCAAATCTTTACGCCAACAAGGAAATGAAAACGGACCCAGAAAGTGATAAAAAGCAGACTGTGTTCCTTCAGACTTTCAGGTACCACACAGCTAAAGCTGCACGTAAGGGCAGTAGATAGCCTTGAGGTCCTTACTGACTCATTTTGTAGTGTCGGGGTGGAAACCAGGACTGCACATACTTCACAGCTTATACCCTCAACCCAACCTTATATATGGGTCTTTTGTAATGATCTGAGGGGAATCTATTTTAGCTTATAGTGGTTCTGTATTGTATTGCTTAAGGTATATGATTTCTAACTTAAAAGTGAATCATTTGACAGTTTCTCATTTCTATGTAAATAAAATAGCGTGTCCATGAAAAAGCTTGCACACAATGTCCACAGGGAGTCTCTCACAATCCCACACCTACAAACAAAGCAACTGTAGAACAGACGGACAGGCTGTAGTATGGTTGTCAGGCCTCTTGCCCACAGGGCAAATTACCTCCAGTTTATACAGCATCCGCCCTTACACATAACTAAGATACAATTTAATTTATAAATTAGTCACTCAGAGCAATAACTCAAAATAGAATAATAACCTTACACGGTCATAAAATGGATTCAACAACTCAATGAACTGCTCATTTCTAAACTCTTTCATTTAATATGCCTGGGCTACAGTTAGCCATACATAATACATACATACATATGTGCTGGGATTACAAGGGTGATTCATCACGCCTGGCACAAATCCACTGATACGAGGCGGTGACAGACATCTAAAAGTGCCATGGAGAGGGGCGGAGAGAGCTGGAGATGTGGCTCAGTGCTACAGCATCTGCCTCACAAGTGTGAGGTCCTGGTTCCAACCTCAGGCAAACAGAAAAGCAAGGAGAGAGATGCAGGGAAGACCGCTGGCTGTGCGAGCACCCACATAAAAAGGCAGATGTGGCCATGCATGCATGCAAAGCCAGCACTGGATGGGGCGGGGGGGGTGGGGTGGGGGGGAGACCAAACACGGCAAGGTGGAGTTTGTTGGTCACCATCCTAGCTCCAGGTTCAGTATGAGAACCTGTCTCAAAAAGTAACATGGAGAGCGATGGGGGAAGGGACTTGATGCTGAACTCTGGTCTCCACACACATGTGCACATGTGAACACACACACACACACACGCACATGCACAAAAGGTAGAGAGTGACTGAGAAGGCATGTAATGTTGACCTCTAGCCTCCACCAGCACATGTACACATTTGCACTCACATGCCCTACATGCACCAACACAGATTAAGTTCATTCACAAACATGTATGCAAACATAAGGAATATTTATCTTGATCTAGAGGGTACTGTTACACTGATATCGAAATCCACTGAGCTACAAAGCATCTCTGCATTTTCAGTACATTATACTTATTAAATTTTAATTTAATTTAGTCAGGGGGAGGGGGTACCAGAGTCCAAACTTGGAGCCTCAGGTTAAGCACACACTGTACTACTAACCTACAGTTCTGGATCCTTAAACCATCTTTTTACTTAAAAAACAAACAAACAAACAAACAAAAACGCTATTTATTATTATTGTGTGTACCTTATGTGGCATGCCAGGGTCTCATGTGGAGGTTAAAGGACTCTTTGTGGCATTCTCTCCTTCCACCACAGAACCTGGTGATTTAACTCATTTCCAGGTTTTCGTGGAAAATGATTTTACCTGCTGAGCCATATCTCAGGCCCCAGATGCTGTTTATCTTTGTTGTTGCGGGGCTGGGGTGGGGGTGGGGGTTTCTTTGTATAGTCTTGGCTCTCCTTCACTCTGTAGATCAGGCTAGCCTCGAACTCAAAGATTCACCTACCTCTGCCTCTGAGTGCTGGGATCAAAGGCATGTACCACCACTTCCCGGTCCAAATGCTTTTTAAAAATCACAGGGCGGGGAGTAGCAAAAGACAAGATCTCCTGAGTAAATTGGGAGCATGGGGACCTTGGGAGAGGGCTGAAGGGGAGGGGAGAGGCAGGGAGGGGAGCAGAGAAAAACATAGAGCTCAATAAAAATCAATAAAAAAAAATTTTTAAAAAAAATCACAGGAAAAAGTTAGGCACAGCAGTTAACACCTGTAATCCCAGTACTCGGAAGTCTGAGGACGGAGGATGGTGGCAAATTCCAGGCCAGACTGGGCTACATAGTCAGTTCCAGATCAACTGCCCCTCAAAAACAAAAACAATCCTCTTCCTGCCTCCCTGACCCCATCCCCCTAAGCCCGGCCTCAGCTCAGGTTTCCAAAAGAAACCACTAACCCAAAGCAGTGGGCAGGGAACAGCTCCCCCCACCCCCACCCCCAGCCCTGCCCATAACTTTCCCTAAGGATGCCAGATCTGCATACTCCAGGGAAGTGGGAACCAGCAAGTTAATGGCCTGGTACCTGTTAAACAGGGCATCCAGACCTCACCTGGTGTTTACAGAAAGAGCATGAGGTTGGTACAGATTCATTGGTACAGAAAATGCCTTGTATGCAGCGCAAGGGAAGCCCGGCAGGCAGCCATCCTTGATCTCTGGAGCCTAGCCGAGCTTCTGGATCACCCTTAGGGGTCTCTCCCAGGCTCCAGGTTTGACTGACTCTGACTGCTGTCCCCAGACCCTGTTCAAATCTATTTCTCTCCCATATCCCCATAGCTTTATGCCTGTAACTCATAGCCCACCACCAACCTGGCTCCGGCCAGATCTAGTCATGTCCTCTGGTCCTTTCTCTAAATGGGACCCTGTGGACATATTCGACAAACATGCTTGGTTATTTAGCTTCTTGGTTTCTTTAAGCCCTCTACGTCTCTGCCTACCAGACCAGCTCACCCTGCTTCTCTGTCCATGGGAAGCATCGATCAACTCTGACATCACCTTCAACTCTACCTCACTAAACATACACTGGGTCACACACTCAAGTCTTCCTTGTGGCATCCTGTGGACAACAGTGGTCACTGCAGCCGCCACTCCCTCTAGGTTTCCAGCTCCTCACAGCCAACGTTCTAACCTCAAAGTCAAGGTTTCTTAACCAACTGAAGGAGACACATTAAGAATGAGCTCCCGGGGCTGGTGAGATGGCTCAGAGAACATTGGCTCCTCTTCCAGGGGACCCAGGGTTCAATTCCCAGCACCCACATGGCATTTCACACCTGCCTGTAACTCTAATTAGTTCCAGGGGATCTGACACCCGCACACAGACACATACGCAGGCAAAACATCAATGCACGTAAAATAAATTTAAAAGTATGAGCTCTCGTTCTCTCTCGGCACATGGAAGTTCCAGGACTGTAGCTGCTCCCCACAACAGCGTACATTCGAACACCTTCTTTAGCTGGGGTAAGTTGACAAACACCAGGAAGCAGACCACAGCCCCAAAGAGCCTGACTCTGGCCCATGACCACTGCTGAAGCGGAGACCAGTCAGTACTGGCCAAGGGTTCCAGGACAGCCCTCTAGTCCCACCCAGATCCCCCAGTGGCTGAGGCTAGGCAGCATTCCAGGGAGTTCTTGTGATTGACAGCTCTTTCCTGTGTCCAGGAATGCTCTCAGTGACTCATGGCACCTTATCACTGAGACCTTTGGAAACTCTGAGAACTAAACCTTTGACAAGTCAGGGTAGAAACAGGGTCCCCGAAGCCCAGGCTGCCTCTGGGTGGGTGGAGGGGGCAACACCTGCTGCAGAAGTGGCAGAAGGGCCCCACGCGAAGGTACAGGGAAGCAAGACGGAATATGAGGCACTAAGGACTCCCCTCCTCAACACCCTCTAGCTCTAAGGACCAGAATACCTCCTGTCTCCCATTTTCTCCAGAACCAACTTCACTTTCATATCCCCAACAAACTGGTGGCCCAAGCTCTGTGAAGCCAAAATGCACAGCTGGCCATGACGAGGCTTTTGAAAGCCCAATTCTGTACAGGCTCCTAGGCAGCTCTCAACTGGCCCATCTGTGGAATGGGCTCTTTCCCCACTGCCTGAGCCTCCAGATTCTTCCAAGCAGATGGGACCCACAGCAGGGTACAGAGGGGTTAGAAAATCAGAGAGGCTGACCACAACAGAGCTACAGGCAGTAAGTGCCAGGGTATCTCCCAAGGGACAAAAGCTCTTGCTCTGGACTGCGCCACAGCCCTTGCCACACACCACAGTGACCCAAGACCTCGTGACACAGTCTAATCAGGAGCTCTAGAGCCGAGCCCGGCTTTACAGCTTACCGCAAGCTTATTCAGCCTCATCTCCCTCAATCCCCTCAAGGACAAGGCGAGGCTGGCCTTAGCGTCCTTGTCGCCTGGACAGCCAAGCCCAACCTAAGAGAACTAACCTAAGGTCACCATTAAGAGGGACACACTCTGTCTGGGGACAAGCGTTGGCTCTTAGATAGGGACATACCCAATTGGTAGTATACCCCACCCATTTCACAGGTGAAGAAACTGAGGTAAAAAAAAAAAACCATTGCCCAAGGTTAACTGGATGGCTGAGCCAAAGTCTAAGACAGCCCCTAACAATCTGCCAATACCACCATCCTATTGTGGGCTCTCGGTTGATGCCTAGGACCCCCTCCAGCCACCCACCATCATCTTGCTAACACACTTCCCCTTCACCCCCCATTCCCCGATGACTCCCTGATAGAGAGGGAGGCAGGCAGGCGGTTGCTAAGCGCTCACCCGCTCTCTCATAAAAATAAACTCCTTCTGGCTTAGAGGCTCTGGGTGAGATCCCCTCCCTACCAGCCAAAAAAAAAAAAAAATTAAAAAAGATCTCCATGACATTTATTTAAAATCCAGCTGTGCCAAATCAGAGGCCAATTTACTGACATCCAAATGGAGCCACGTACTACCAAACCGCAGTCCGAAGACCCTCTGGGTCAAGCGCCTGGCCAGTCTACGAGATGATTTATTTTCCCCGGCAGGAAACGGGGGCCCAGGCTGTCTCCCAAGCCTTTGGGGCTGGTCCTGGGGGAGGCAGGGATCTGGCAGAGGCCTGGCAGTGACCAAAATAGCCAGGTCCATGGCCCTGCCTAGCACACGCCTCCCTTGCGGCCAGGCTAGTCTAGGCTGAGGCTTTGGGGCTGTAGGACCTGTTTCTGAGACTGGCTCCTTGTGTGGCTTCCCCCGTGGAAGCGGACCAGAACCCTCCCACCCAAAAGAGGAACCTACAAAGGGAAGGGGTGAAGTGTGGAGGAAGATCTGTCCAGCTGATCCACTGGCCATTGCCCCTGGATGTCCCTCCGGGCCTCAGTCCTGCTACTCAAGCCTGGGGGCGGCTGTCACTGCTACCTGCATGCCACACCCAGGCAGCACCTGGAGCCTCTCACCTCTCCTAAAAGCCACGGAGATCTTGACCACTGGGCCCACTGGGCACAAGGGATGCCCTCTCAGGTGCCGCTGAAAGACACCAGACTTGTCCACAACCAGGGACCCAGAGATACGGCTACATTCAGGGACACACACGTGCCTACGACCAGGGTTCCCGAGACAGAAGACACAACCACACCTACAGGTTCACAGAGGCAAGACATATATAGCAACACACGAGAGTGCACATCAGAAGACAGAGACACACGGCCACACCACTTGCAGGTATAACAGCCCAGGACACAGCCCATCACACACCCTGGCGTGCACATGTGCACGACTGCCTGGACTGCAGAAATAGCTACCCTCAGAAACAGAGACATTCAGGGACAAGGAGACACCCCGTGAAACACACACGCGCGCGCACACACACAAACACACACACACACCTGCCGCCGTACCAACAGCCCCAGCCCCTTCGCCAGGGAAACAATAACTTCCTCGGCTGCGGGGCTAAGCAGGAGACCCTCAGTCACTCCCTCGGTAGAAGAGGGGATGGCGGAGCGCGGGGAGGCCAGACCTGCAAGGGTCGCGGGGAGGTGGTGGGGCGCAGCCCGGGGAAGGGGCTGCAGTCGCGGCCCGCACGCCCTGGGTACCTGGGTTGCTAAGCCCGCGGCCGCGGCGGATGGCCCGGGACTGGCGGGACTGGCGGGACTAGCGGCGATCGCGGCGTTGGCGGCTGGGCACGGGAGCTCGACTGCAGCCAGGTCCCGGAGCACGACGCTGGCGGCGGCGCGGAGGAAGCGGTAATTTATAAGCGGCTTCTCCCTGACCTCGCGTGTCTGTTGTCTGAACAGGCAGCTCTCCGCATCACCCATCCTGCTGGGTGGAAAAATACCAGCTTGGCCGGGCCTGAGGCGGGGCCTGGGGCGGAGCCTGGACTCTCGGTCACGCCCACATGCGGGACACACACACACACACACACACACACACACACGCATGCACGCACGCGCGCACGAGCTCGGACACACAAAGAGCCCGGGCTCGCTTCGTCGAGCGCGCGCACCCATCCTCATGCTCTATCGAAACGCTGGTGGCAAATGGCACTGCTCAGACCTCTCTTTCGGTCGATGAGGAACTAGAGACCTAGATCCCTGGCTCATCTCCTGTCCTGATAGCCACTACCACATCACAACGCTCTCTAGCACATCCACCTAGCTCTGGGGATGAGGCCTGGGGCTGCTGCAGCTGCTAGGTCTGTGCCAGAATCTCTTCCTCCTCCGCTATGACCTCCTGGCCAGTGCGTAGCTCTGCGAGCCTGGCTGAGCTGCTGTGGAAATGATCACTGGAGTCAAGTACCCCGGCCCACATGAGGCTGTCCTGGCTTCATCGTGGGCTGTGTGGCCTCAGGCAAGTTCCTCAGATTTCTGTGTCTTGGTTTCCTCATCTGTAAAACGGAAATAAAAATAGTGGAACTCATCACTTTTGGCTGCTGGGAGGCTCCAAGGTTAACAGAGCCGGAACAGGGCAACAGGCACCTACGAAGTGCCAAACGAGTGTCAGCGAATGTGACTATTTTTAAATGGAGATGGGGAGTGTGCCATTATTCTTGCCCTTATTTGAATGAACAGGTCCTCTCTCTGATTGTACACACCCACAGCCCGGCTGAGCCTGAGGTGGCGCTGTGTGACCTTCAGTAAGGCCTTCCCCTCTCTGAGTACCCACTTCCTTTTCTTTCCTCTCCACTCTGTCTGCACACAAGTGGCTGTTAATGTAACATGCCTCGCCTTTTGCCTCTTAAACTGAGAATAAGGGCCCTGACCTGGCCAGCCCGAGCCCATTGTCCTAGGCTGGCACAAGATAACAAGAAGCAAAATAGCAGAGGGGGTATTTTTTCTCTAGCAGACTTCATTCTGTCCCCCTGCCATTGGGCTCCAGTTTGTCCTCCCACCGGGTGCCCCTAAGACCACCTCCAGCCAGTCTTCACGGAGGTCCCTCCTGTCTGTAGTCCAGGAGCACACGCAGAAGGCCACAGGTAGCTTCTGCTGCTGCTCTTCTGAGTGATAGAGGGAAAACTGAGGCTAGAGGAGAAGGGACTTCGGACAGTGGGTATGATGGCCCACGCCTATAATCTCAGCACTTGGGAGTGCCAGGAGTTCAAGGTGAGTCTGGACTGCGTAGTAAAACCTGAATTTAGAAAAAAAAAATTAGATGGATAGTAATGATGCACACCTCTAATTCCAGTATTCAGGAGGCAGAGGCAGGTGGGTCTCTGCGTTTGAGGCCAGCCAGATCTACAGAGCCAGTTCCAGGACAGACAAGAGAAACCTTGTCTTGAAACCCCCCCCCCCCAAAAAAAAATTCCACAGTGTTCCAGACTCACATGTCACTACCCACAGCACAAAGGGCTGAGGCCAAGGGGCAGGTTAAAGAGTAAGGAAGTGGCTGAAGTTTGAACCCAGAGCACACTTGAGGAAGCCGGGGACACTGTGGGGGCAGGCAGAGGGACCTGGGGCGGGGATGGAGGAAGCAAGGGCTGCAAGGCTGCGGAGGCCTTCAGGCACGGCATCACAGGACTATGCAGACAGCCAGGGCAATGGAGGGCACAGTGGCAAGGCAGGCACAGGGAGGCAACTGGAAAGTCCCTCAGGGAAGCCTGCACCTCAGAATGATCCACAGTGATAGCTGTGAAGAATGGTAGGGACGCGGCTCAGGTACCCATTCACCTTTCCCCTCTGTGATGTCAGCTCTGTAAGCGTGAGATCTGGTCCTTGACTCCATCAAGTGCACAAGACTTCACAGGCATGGTGCCCAGAAAGTGCTCACATTTATGGAATTATTATGTGTTGAGATGGGGTTACCACGTCATTGCCTAGCCTGACCCCAAATTGTTGCGCTCAAGGCACCCTACTGCAGAGCCCTTGGGTAGCTGGGGTCACAGCTGAATGCCACTTGGGTCACCACACTTGCTATATTTATTTTGTTTAGCTTCCTTTCGATAGCAGTTTCATGGCCGGCAGAATTCACTTTGTGTAAACAGGTTCAACCTGGCCCTCGTTACAGCATCTCTGTGAGCTAGCTCGGCACTGCTGTTTCTCCCACTTTGCAGAAGGAAAAACTGAGCCACAGGGAAAATAATTGGCCTGGGGATGCTTGGCCGGTGAATCACAGAGCTGG
Source organism: Myodes glareolus (assembly GCF_982192425.1). Lineage (NCBI taxonomy): Eukaryota > Metazoa > Chordata > Mammalia > Rodentia > Cricetidae > Myodes > Myodes glareolus. Next base: position 59,675,757 of record NC_142028.1, read on the forward strand.
AATCTAAATGTAGACCGTCTGTTTGTTTCCAGGGGGGCTTTGGGAGAACCCAGCCCCAGGTTGTGGGTGCATCAGGTCAGTCAGGCATGAAGCATGAGCTCAGCATGTGAGAGGCCATGGACTGTCGGGAATCACAAGTCTCAAATGGGGCAAGCTATGCTGAATGCAGTTCCAAAGGCTTTCCCTGCACTGGGCTTCATCCATTGTGTTTTGAGTTTATTGCCATGAATCAAAATTGAGGTGATTTTGCATATACAAACACCTGTCTCTCCAGCTGTTCAGATGCTTGGACAGGACTGCTGGGCCCAGGAGTTTAGAGCTGGTCTGACAATATAGGGACACTGTGTCTCTTTAAAACAAATAATTTCAGACTGTGGGGTGGTGGTGCATTCTTTGAATCCCAGCACTTGGGAGGTAGAGGCAGGTAGACCTCTGAGCTCAAGGCTAGACTGACTGGTCTACAGAGCGAGTTTCAGGACAGCCAGGGCAATGCAGAGAAACCCTTTCTCAAAAAACCAATATAAAATAATATTTCAATTCAGGCATTGTGCCACACACCTTTAAGGCCAGAACCCAGAGGGCAGAGGAAGGTGAATCTCTGTGAATTTCAGGCCAGCCAGAACTATATAGTAAGTCCCTGTCTCAAATAATTTGTCCAGACACAATGGTACACACTTGTAATCCCAGCATATAGGAGGCAGAGGATCAGGAGTTCAAGTCCATCTTTGGCTACAAGAGACCCTGTATCAAACAATTTAAAAATAAAATAAAATAAACGGGGGTGGGGGGCAGAGAGATAGATCAGCAGAGCTCAAACAATTCTTGCAAAAGTTCCCATCACCCATATCAGACAGTTCAGACCACCTTTAACTCCAGCCCCCAGGGGATCAGATACTTCTTCTGAACTCTTAGGACACTATATGCATGCACATACCTACACACACACACACACACACACACACACATATTAAAAAATAATCTAAAAGAAATGAATAAACCTATAGTTCCAGCCCTGAAAAGACTGAGGCAGGAGCATTGGCTGCAGTTTAATAAGATCCTATCTCCAAGAACAAAACAAAACAAAACATAAGGGCCAGCAAGTTGGCTCAATAGATAAAGGTGATTACTGCAAAAGAGATCCAACCCGAATCTCCAGAACCTATATGGTAGAAGGAGAGCCAACTCATACAAGTTGTCCTCTGACCTCTATACACATTGTCACACACACACACACACACACACACACACACACACACACACACACACAATGAATGAATGAATGTGAAAAAAAGCTTTAAAAAGAAAATTTGGATTCTCTTGAAAATTGTTAGAATGGGAACCCTGCTGGTCCATCACCTACCTGTCCAAAACTATCAAGCACTGAAGGCTTCCTTGGCATGCTCACATGCTAGACATGATCTCCCCACCCACACACACACCCAGGATACTCTCTACCTTGCAAATGTTTCCAAGAGGCTGAGCTGGGACCCAGGCCCAGGCCAGTGGTGGGAGCTGCAAGATTCAGAAAGAGCTATTGGGCACCCAAGGCACCAAAAACACTGGCGCTTATGTGGTGCTTCAAGGAAAGCCAGGCAGAAGTTCCTTCCATGAGCCAAATACTGGCTGACATTCCAGTGGGACCAACTCATTTCAGGAATGAAAAATCGATGTTTGGGCAGAGCTCCTGGGGACATGCGCAGGGTGATGGCCAGGGTTTGGGCTTTTGGTCGGCCGCTGTTATTCACAGCAGTGAACACGGTTTGTAAGAAGCCACTGGGAGCATATTACTCAGAAGCTCTCAATAGTGACATCAAATCGATCCAGGGCTTTGAATGAAGCCTCCCGACCCTGCCAGAGGAACTCCCGTCCTATCTGTCAGGTCATTAAGAGTAGTGGCAGTGCTGAGGGCGGCACAGCACATGCTGGGCCATCTGGCCAGCTCAGGAAGGCCACTTGGCACCAGCTCTGCAGAGGATCGAGGATCATCTTGGCCAGCCTCACAGGACTCAGAACACCATCCCCCATGAAAGCCGTGAAGAAACAAGCAGAGCCATGAGGTGGCCAGCGATTCTTTTCCCAACAATATCACGTTCTCCTAGGTACCCCCTCTCCAGTGTGTCCACATGTCCAGCAAAGGACCAGTGGTCACACCATAGAACTTAACCAGAGTACCTGCCTCTCAGGAACATGTGTCCTGCCTACCTGCCTTCCTCTTGCCTGCTTGCAAATCACAGAGCCCACTGTGGGCTGTGCCACCCACAGTGAAGCATAGACCTCTCTGTGCCTCATTGTTCTGATCTGTACAGCCAGACTAAATAAAACACCAGTTCCCCCAGCACTGCTGTGAGGGTCCAGTGGAGATGTTTCATGGGAAGCACTGAGCAGGGTCTCTGGCACCGTTCACCACGGGGCATGTGAAAGTACTCCTCTTACCCATATGCCCCCGTGCCTGGGGCTTTCCCCCTTCTGAGCCTGCCTTCGTACTGGTTCTTCCCTACCCAAAACATATTGCCCATTGGCCTCCTGCAGCCTGGGACTCAGCCAAAGCTGGAGCTCCAATCAGGAAGTACCCAGGAGGCAGACTCCCTAGCAGTGCCCAGCATGCAGCCAGCACAGAGGAGCATGGGAAACCATTGCCGGATGTGGTCTTGGGGAGGTAAGTCCCTGAGCCCCACTTCCTCCTCTGTCTGAGGGAGCAGACTGCCCCAGAGCCAGAGAGGGAAGGTAGCATTGAGAGGCATACTGCAAAGGACCAGGAACCTGCAAGCAAGTACACATTGCTGCATGGCTGTGTCAGGTCCCTGGGAGTGACTGCAGGGGCCAACTTCTTCCAGGTCTTCTCCCACCCCTGGCCCACCTCCACTCCCGGCTGAAAGCATAGAAGGGACCACCACCTTGGAAAACAGCTTGGCAGTTTTAGATAAGGTTAGAAATTTCTAGTAAGGCTGAACTCTTGGCCTGTAAGCGAACAACCCCACGCCCAAGTACTGAGACTCAGAATCCTACCCCCTTGTGCAAGAATGTGAATGGCCGCACAATTCGTGGCAGCTAAAAATGGAAACAGCCTGGTTGTATCAACAGGAAAATAGAAGGCGAATGATTGCTGCTCTCACAAAAGGACTCCTGGGATGCGCAGAACCACGAGGGAACTCAGAACACCCTGGGTGAGAGAAGCCAGACTCCCTGTGGTTTCATTTATATGGAAAATCAGACTGGGATCTGAGAGCGAAGGCTGCCTGAGGGGAGGGGAGTGGCCGAGCTCTGGGGACCAGAGTACCCTGGGACTCAGTAGCCTGGCCTGAGGAGGCCACACGGGGGCTAGAGGAGCACATCTTAACGCTTTTTCAGTGGGCAGTACACAGGTCTTTGATTCTGCAGTCCATACCCCCACCCCATTCTTCCTCCCATCCAGTTATGAATCAAAATCCTAAGCCAAGGGGCTGAAGAAACAGCTCAGTGGTTAGGAGAGAATACTGCTCTTACTAAGAACCCGAGTTCAGTTCCCAGTGCCTGCGTCAAGTGACTGGCAGAGTCTGCAACTCTGCCTCCAGGGGACCTGGTGCCCTCTTCTCTCCTCCTGCAGCGCTGGCACATACCCACCCACAGACACACATATTTATACATAAATGAAAACCTTTAAAAGCAAATGTTAGGCAAAGAAAGCAGGACCGCCTTAAGCTGGAGATGTAGCTCAGTAGGTATAGCGTTTTTCTAGAAGTCACAAAGCCTTGACTTCAGTCCCCAGTGCTATATACGCTAGACTTGGTGGCACAAGCCTAGAATCTCTGCATCTAGGAGGTTGGAGAGTCATAAGTTCAAGGTCATCCTTTGTTAAGTGAAGAGTTCTAGGCCAGTCTGGGCTACTTTAGACTTTATAATTAAAAAAAAAAAAAGGAAAAATTGCATTTATATTGAACATATCCAGAAATTTTCCTTGTTAACATTCCCTGAAACATGCAGCAGAAAAACTGTTAACGCAGCATTTACAGTGTATTATGTTATTCTAGTGCATTATGTTATTATTTTCTGGCAGTGCCTATTAGAATCAAGGTCTGGCACAGGTTAGGCAAGTGCCCTGCGGGGAGACCTCCCACAGCCCCATCTAGAGATGACTTACCGTGTTCAGGGAAGGTGCTGATGTTACAAAAAAAAAAACACCTCATCGCCACTGTATACAAGGGGTGCAAACATTTATAGATGGAGGGAAGGCGTGTCACCAAGCCTGAAGACCTGGGTTCGATCTCTGACACCCACATAAAAGAGGAAGGAGAGAAAAGATCTTCCAAGGTTTTCTTCTGACCTACACATACACACACACACACACACACACAGACACACACACTCACTCTCACTCACACACACACTCTCACACACACCCACTCACTCACACACACTCGTGCACACACACACACACACACACACACACACACACACACATACACTGGTTTCCCTAGGCACTCAGGCCTCCTCCTGACTTTGAGCTACCCTCTGTGTGCTCCCATGCCCCCAGAGGCCTGTGAGACAGAACCCCACCACCACACACACACTCACACACACACACTCATGCACACTGCTCTCCCCACGCACTCCGCACTCCTGGCACTGCTGCTTCAGAGCCTTTATACCACTGTTCCTATGCAGGGCACTTTCCCTCAGCCCTTCTCGGGGGACTCCTGTGGCCCTGGCTAGGTAACAGCCTTAGATCTCAGCTTCTTGGTCTCCTGCCTGGCTTCTCAGGTAGTCACCGGCCCATTGTCCTGCCCTGAGTTCCATCCTCAGAACCACAGAAGAAAAACCTAGTGCCAGCCAGGCATGGTGGCGCTTGGGAGGCAGAGACAGGTGGGACCTCATAGAGTTCAAGGCCAGCCTATGTATAGAAAAATTCAGGATAGTCAAGGCTACGTCCCTGTCTCAAAACAAAACAAAAAACAAAACAAAACAAAACAAACCACACAAACAAAAAGAAATACTGATTGTCTATTTCTCCTCTTCACCAGAAATTCCAGTTTAATTGAGTGTGAAACTATTTTTTTTTACATATTTAGACAGGCTCTCATGCATCCCAGGCTAACCTCAAACCCACAGCAATCCTCCTGTCTCCTAAGTGTTTGGTTTACGTAATTGTTAAACAAACTCTCCAAATAATGTGAATGGCTCATCAGGACCCAGAAGGTTTGGCCCACGGGTGCTAAGCACCCTATAACATCATAGCTGCCCAGACATACCCAGGCAGGCCCACTTCCTCTGCCCTAATTCCTCTACATTCTTGCTTGAGTCTCTCTGAGGCTGCCTTCTTAGATTTGGGTATTTCCCCTCCCTTCCTAAACACAACAATTCAAAATATTCCTAGCCTCCAGACAATAAACAAAGCTGGGGAGGCAGCTCTCCTCTTTGTGCCCACTTATGGCCTGATCCAAGGCCTCCCTGATTGGGTACTCAGACCACTGGGACTGGTCATCTGAGCCTGGGCGGAGGGGGCCAATTTCCATTGCTATAATCCCAGAATCCCATGACTATTAGGTGAGCCCCCCCCCCCCAGGCACACCCCAAACACTGCTTTCCCAAGGAAACAGATGTGAGTGATTTGTGCTAAGATACACAGCAAGGTTGATAAGGCCCTGGCCCCTCCGGCCTGAGGTTTCCAGCTCTGGGGCAGATGTGGGCTTTGCAAAGGGCTGTAAGGCTGTCAGGGACCTTGTCCCTTATCAGCTGTTACCTCAGACAAGAGATCAGCTCCAGGCTAAACCTCTGAACACTCACTTGCAAATGGAGACGGCTACAGAGCCCTAGTTGAGGTCACTGTGAAGGCCCAAGTCTATGCAGGGCCAATGCTCAGAATTATCACTGTCATTCTTGAATATGTTTGTAATGATGGCAAAACTAGCAGGAATGAACAAAGACCCCAGGGGGCGACAGTGGAATGGGGAAAATGGGAGGTTTGATGCCTAGGTGCATGCCTGTGCTGCCAGTAGTGGTGGAGGCCAAGGAATCAGAAGTTCAAGGTCAGCATAGGCTACTTAGTGAGTTCAAAGCACAACTGGGATTCAGGTTAACAAGAAAAAGAAGGGGGCACTGGTAGGAGGAACAGAGGGGAAGAAGCAAAAGGAAATGTTAGGTCCTAGAAGGATGGAGCTAATATTGTCTTTGTGGCAGTAGCCCTGAGAGTGTCTTAGGCCCCTCCTCCTGCCCCAGCCAAGCTTTGCTGCTTTTTGTAACTAGTTGGGATCTTTCTGTATTGGGAATGGAGCCTGGGCCTTAGGAGAGCTCAGCCACGGGTGCTCTCTCTGCCACCAACCTCCATCCCCAGCTACTAGAAGCCTTTAAGCCTATTATTTTCTGCCTGTGTATTGAAAAGCTGGGAGTCCAGCCTCTATCCCACACATCTCCCTTTATCCCACACACGGCCCTTTGTGTCCGAGCGGTGGAGAAATAGGGGTGACACAGAACACACGTCACCCGTAACAGCACAGACAGACCAGGAGATGTGCCCTGACTGATCACTGGATATGTGATCAGTGTGTGGATGGCTCTCTGTACAGACACCAATTTCTCACAAGTGGTCCAGCCAGACAAGACAGATGAAAATCTCAAGGTGTTCCTTAGGCTCTGATCTTTTACCTGAGACATTTTCCCGGGTCCCAGGCTTTGCAGATAGGCCACCTTTCTACAGACCACCCAGCTGCCACCATCACTGGGGAGTACACGAAAGGCAATCTGTTAGTTTGGCCTTTTGTACGCCCAGTCACCAGTGCCCAAGGAAGACACCTAAGAACTGTTCTACTTGTGCTGTGTGACAGCAGACAGATTGCCCAGCCTTTCTGGGTCCGAATTTCCCGAGAGGCAGAAAGACAATGCTCACCCATGAAAGCGCCAATCACTAGAGTTAATTCTAACTAATAAGGGGGGGTGTTCTCTTTCCCATTAGAAACTACTCTAGCTAGGTGCTCACAGGTCGACACCCTTTGCCACCTGTCAATAACCGTTTCATCCCATTTGGTGGCTTTATTATTTTTTTTTTTCTATTGCACGCAGGATCTCTCTTCACATGCTAAGCAAGCATCCCCAGCCCCCATCTCCCATCTCCTTTTCTTACAAAGCTGTGCCCAGAGATTGAATCCAGCTGGGTTACTGGCTTACCATGGCCCTTGTTTTTATGAGAATTTTACTTTTTAACAAAATGTGTACCAGTGACGTAAAAGTGTACTTAGAAGTTCAGTGGAGAGAATCTTCCAGGCCCTGCAGTTCCTGAGGCTGCTGTCATCTCAGTGGATCTTTCTGCCACTCTGGAGGCCTGCTGGCCCAAGACAAGGCCCCAGCTTAGCTGGGGTTCTCAACACTACCCTTACTTGCTTCGGGTTTGTATGGGTCTCCATCACTCCCCGAACTTCTTGGTCCACATCTGTCTCTCTCCTGCCTCTACTTTTGTGTGGCAATCCCCTGTACCATCATTTCCTTCTTGTTTTAGGGAGGAAGGGCTTCCTGTAGCCCGGGATGGCCTCCAGCTGCCTATATAGCCAAGGATGGTTGAGCTTCTGAGCCGTGTGGGGGCTACAGGTGTGCACCACCATGCCCACCCAGCTCATGCAGTGTGGGAATCCAACCAAGAATTACAAGCTTCCTAGTCAAGTACTCTCCCAGCTGAACTACAACCCAACTACAGAACTACAGCATCTCAAAATGCTGTGAAAAACTAAAATTTACAATAATTAATGGGGGCACCACTGCGGGAGATGGCTCAATAGTTAAGAGTACTGCTTTCAAAGACCTGAGTTCAGTTCCCAACACCCATGCTGGGCAGCTCATAACCACCTAACCCTAGGTCCAGGAGATCCCACATCCTATAGGCACCTTCACACACTCACAAATAAAGCATAACAATAAATCTTTAAGACCAGATATGGTGATACACTCCTTTAATTCTAGCACTTGGGAGGCAGAGACAGATCTTTGTGAATTCAAGGCCAGATTGGTCTACATAGTGAGTTCCATGATAGTCAGGATTATAGAGAGAGACTCTGTCTCAAAAAAAAAAAAAAAAAAAAAAAAGCTGGGCGGGGGTGGCACATACCTTTAATCCCAGCATTCAGGAGGCAGAGGCAGGGGAATTTCTGTAAGTTTGAGGCCAGCCTAGTCTACAGAGTGAGTTCCAGGATTGCCTCCACAATTACTGAGAAACCCTGTCTCAAAAAAACAAAAAAAGTAAATAAATAAATAAAAATAAAAACATAATAAATAGATAGATAAAAATTTAAAAAAATCTTTAGAAACAAAAACTAATTTAGAGGCTGGGAATGTGGATCACTTGTGCCTGCTCAGGTGTGCTGTTTGGTTTTGGTTTTTGAAATAATACTGACCTGGAACTCACTTGACAGCCAAGGACGACTTTTACCTTCGGATCCTCCTACCTCCACCTCCCAAGTGCTGGGTTACAGGTGTGCACCACCACACCTGGCTTATGCAGTGCTGGGGAGCGAACCTAGGACCTCCTGGATGCTAGGCAAGCACCCTACCAACTGATCCACATTCCCAGTCCCTAAACTGGTTTTTGTTTCTCAAGAAGATTCAGTTTAAAAAAAAAAAAAGAAGAAGAAGATTCAGTTTAAGCCTTATTTGAAATCTTCACAGCGCCTATGGAAGAAGATAATCCCCAGTCACTGCCTGAGTCAGAGCCAAGATGACTTCAGGAGAACCTCTTTTAGGGACACAGGCAAGGCAGGAAGGAGACTTCAGCCAGGGCCTCCCCAGGCGAAACCGCAGCTCTGAGCTGCAGCTCTCCCACTCTCCTGACCCCAGCTACCTTGCCCTAGAGTCTTTCCTGAAGATACCCAGGGCTGTGGAGCAGACCCTGTGAGCATTTGCTATAGCTGGGGCCCAGCACTGCCTATGCTCTGCCTTTGACACATTCCACCTCCAGAAAACTTCCCAAGCAGAGGCTGCCCCCCCCACCGACTCCACCCTCCTCTTCCCACCCCCACCCTCTATGATGGACTGTACCTTGTCACAGTACTTGTGTTCAGATGTGCCAGGAGAGCCAGGGAGGCTGCCTGAGAGTGACAGTGCGACTTTGTAATGAGGACTGCAGAGAGACACACTTCACTGTCCCAGCCCAGCATGTAATTGTAAGTGTTTAGCTCGCTCAGTACTTTTCATTGTTCGACTTTCCTGAGCAGGATTCAGGAGTCCAGGCTATCACAGGTACATGTATAGAAGGAAACACTGCAGGCTGGACAGGTGGCACAGTGCTTAAGAACACTGGCTGCTCTTCCAGAGGTCCTGAGTTCTAGTCCCCTGCACCCACCTTGGGGCTTACAACCATCTGTAAATGGTTTCAGGGTATCTGATGCCCTCTCCTGGTCTCCTTGGGCACTGCACACAGGTGGTACACTGCTTAACAAACAAGCAAACGCTTATATATATAAAATAAAACGAAACGAATCTTAAAAAAAAAAAGAAAAGAAAGCTTAAAGTTCTAAAAACAGAAAATGTGCAAAACACTGTTGGAGCTCTCTGGCCTTATAGGACTGTGGTGGCAGAGATGCCATTCTTGCTACAGTGTAAGGGCTTCAAAGTCTGTGTTGTTACTTTTCCTGTTGTCATGAGGAAAGACCCAAATAAAATCAATTTAAGGAAGAAAGGGTTTATTTTGGCTCACAGTTGAAGTGTCAGGTAGGGAGCCATGGCAGCAACCGCCTGAGGCAGCTGGTCACATTGTATCCACAGTCAGGGAGCAGAGAGAGGTGAAAGCCTGCTGGCTTTCCTCCTTTCCTCCTTTTTATTCCTCTGCCACACCAGCCCACTTAATGGTGCCACCCACAGCCAAGTGACTCTTCCCACCTCAGTTAACCTCATCTAGAGAAGTTCAGAGGCTTCCCGGGAGGCTTGTGTCCTAGGTGACTCTAGATCCTATCAAATTAGCAGTTTAAACCAACAGGAAGTCACAGACACAGCTAGCCTGGACAGGGTCCAAGGGTGTTCGGGCTCAGGAACCAATGGTTCAACTTCTCCTTGATTGTGCTTTCTTTTACTGACACCTGTCTGATTGGCTCTATATGATAGCGGTGGAGGTGAGGCTGGGAAGTCCCTGAGCTGAGCTGAAGGGGCCACAGGGAATGAAAAGTGCCTCCACTTTTGGTTAAATGCTTCTACAAATCCCCTGAACCACCACTTTTCCCCTCTGCCCACTCCACAGCTCTGTTTCTTTTCCATTTTAGTTTAGTTTTTGTTTGTTTGTTTTTGACGGGCTCAGATTCACTATGCAGCTAATGCCTCCACCTCCCAGTGTTGGGATTACAGCATGCATGTACCATTATGAAATTATGAATCCTCCTTGGTCTCCACCTCCCATGGTCTCCACCTCACCTTTCTTATTCTTTCTCATCTCATTCTTCTGTCTCCCTAGAACCTTCAGTGGCTCCCCATTACCTGCTCTGATATGGTGACAGTCCTAGAAACCCATGGCGTCCTTCTTTCCAGCTCTCTGTCCCTCTCCTTACCCAAACATACCCAGTGGTGTTCCCTTGCACTCCGTCTGTCCCCACTTGATTCTTTCTTTAGCCTCTACTCAGATTCCCTTTACTCCCCAAGCACCACCCAGCATCACTGTTCTACCACTCCTTGCTTCCTCTCCAGGTTGTCCGAGCCACTCCTGCAGCTCTCTGCAGCTCTTCCTGTGGAGATCAAGGACAGCAGTGTGGAGCCAGTTCTCTCTTTCTACAAGACCGAGGGCTAGAACTCGGGTCATCAGGCTTTCCAGACCAGCACTTTGACCAGCTACACCCTCTCTGGGACTTTAAAAATTGAACTCTTGTCCGTGAGCATACTAGCTAGGTAGGCACTCTCCACCACCACCACCGCCAGCCACTCCCCAACCTTGTACTTTTCCAGAAGGAAAACTTTTCCCCAAGCAGCAGGTGCTGTCACGTGTGTTTGGTCAGCACCGGCCCCATGCCATTTTAGATGGCTTGCACCACCAGGTCAAGATCTATGAAACCATAATCCAAAGCAACTCTTTTTTCTAAATTGACTCTCCGGAGTGTCTTCTTGCAAGGAGAACTCTGAGACTCTCATCTCTTGTGGAAGTCCTCTTTGCCCTCTTTCTGGGGAATCCCTGGTCCCACTGAGGCAGTTACAGATGCATTTCTGCTCCCACATACTGGCCAGGCTGTCTTTGAACTTCATGTGAACGGGTCATACAGTGAGTTTGATCTCTTTCCTTAAGCAGAAGGACACAAGATGGAGCGACTAGTGTAGGCTCTCTCTCTCTCTTTCTCTCTCTCTGTGTGTGTGTGTGTTGTAGCAGTCAAGCCTTTTGTTGTTAAGCAGTAAACGTCTGCTCTATGATGAACCAGTTTCTGTTTTTGCTGTTGAGGCACAATTGGGGTGTGATCACCTTATCAGTTTCAAGATTGGGGTGTAGTTAGTAGTGCAAGGCTGGTCTTGGGGCTGGAGTCCTCCTGACCTTCACTTCCCCAGTACTGGGATTGAAGTCTACCCAAGACTCCTCCTGATTTTATATAAACTGAGTTAATAGAATCCTAGCAGCCCTCAGGAAATAAGAGGATCACCAAAAGTTCAAGGCTAGCCTGATCTACATTGAGAATTCCAGGCTAGCCAGGACTATATTGCAAGAGTTTGTCTGGGGTTGTATGTATGTATGTATTTAATTTATTTAATGTACATTGGTGTACATTATGTACATTATTTTTTGCCTGCATGTGTATCTGTGTGAGGGTGTCAGATCCCCTGGAGCTGAAGTTATGCAGTTGTGACCTGCCATCTGGGTGCTGGGAATTAAGCCCAGGACCTTTAGAAGAGCAATTAGTGACTTTTTTTTTAAAGAAATGTATTTTTTCAAAGATTTATGTATTTATTATATATACAATGTTCTGCCTGCTTGTGTCCCTGAAGGCCAGAAGTTGGCACCAGATCTTATTACAGGTGGTTGTGAGCCACCATGTGGTTTCTGGGAATTGAACTCAGGACCTCTGGAAGAACAATCAGTGCTCTTAACCGTTGAGCCATTTCTCCAGCCTGCAATTAGTGTTCTTAACCACTGAGTCATCTCTCCAGTTCCCTGTCTAAAGTTTTAAAAGCAAAATAATGGGGCTGGAGAAATGACTCAGTGGTTAAGAACACTAATTGCACTTACAAGCACTGACTACTCTTGCAGAGAATGAGGGTTCTATTCCCAGCACCTACATAGGGCCTCACAGCCTTTAGTAATCCCAGTTCCAGGGGATCTGATGCCCTCTCCTGGCCTCCACCAGTACCAAGCCCCAAGACTTAAATGCAGAAAAAATACATTAAAAAATAAAATAATTTTTAAAATTAAAAACAGCTCGTGATTCAAGAAATAGAAGTGCAAAATTTGAAAAATTAAAATTAAAATAAAATAAAACATGATTTCATAAGTAGGTCTGTGTTTATTTTGCCTCTTTCTAATATCAGTTGATCTGAATATTATAATCTTAAGTTAGTCAGATGATGACCCCTAATACAAGTCAGATCCAGTCTCAAAAGGAGGGGCAGAGAAGGCCAAGTGTGGTGGCGCACACCTCTAATCTCAGCATTTGGGAGACAGATCTCTCTGAGTTTAAGGTCAACCTGGTCTACATAGCAAGTTCCAAGACAGCCAAAGCTATATAGAAAGATCCTGACTTGAAGACAGAGAGAGAGAGAGAGAGAGAGAGAGAGAGAGAGAGAGAGAGAGACAGAGAGAGAGAGAGAGAGAGAGAGAGAGAGAGAGAGAGACACTGGTGTTTTGTTTTGTTTTACAATGCTGAGGATGAAACTCAGGTTCTCCAACTATCAGGCAAGTGTCTGACCTTGAGCTAAATCTCAGTCAAGTATTTGTTTTGTTTAAATTATATGAATGTGTGTCTGTGCACATGAGTGAAGTGCCCAAAGTGGCCAGAAGAGGGCGCTGGAGTTACAGCTCTTAGCTGCCTGATGTGGGTGCTGGGAACTGAGTTTGGGTCCTCTGCAAGAGCACTACATACTCATAACAGTTGAGGTATCTCTCCAATCATTTGCTTCAAACAGAATATCACTTGATTACCTAGGCAGGCCTACAATTCACTCTGTAGTTCAGGCTGGTCTCAAACTTGAAGCAATCCTCCTGTCTCAGACCCCAGATGCTGGGAGTACAACTGCAAGCCACACCTGGCTTCAAGTCTTGGGTTCTGTGTGAGAGTTAGTCCAAGGTTTTGTGTAGCAAGGCAAAAAGATGTGATTTATTGATTGGAAAACCCACACTGAGCTTCCTGGGGAACAGTAGTGTTGTCGGGGGCCAAGGGCAAATATGGGAGCCCTGTGAGAAGCTGTGTCGCTTGCTAAAACACAGTGTGGTAGAAGTGTGCTGAGCTCTTGGGTATGGTTGCACCAGCTCAGTCCATGTTAGCTGCTGGCACTGCACTCCAGATGGCAGGATGCATGCACACTTGGTCCATCTCTCTGTGTCTGGCTCTGGGACCACAGAGACGAGGGGCTAACTGGTCTTGGGTGTGCCTGAATTCCAGGTTGGATGTTGTGATAGAAAGAATAATTTAACCTGTTTTCCAGCAGGTCTTGCACAACTTCTGATGAGGAGTGTGCTGAGGTTGGCTGTACAGCTCAATGGTAGAGGGTCTGGGGAGATGGTTCCCAGTAAAGAAAAACAAATGTCTTAAGAACATTTTCAACACCTTCTCCTGAACACCACTGTATGGAAGCAGCTTGACATGGCTGCAGCCATCTTGAATCATGAGAGGCACTTGGTTACCTTTTTCTGCATAGCCGCCCATAAAGACCCATAAACCGATAATGCCATTCCAGTCCCATGGGTCTTAATCAGTGAATTTTCTGGATCCTCAGATAAGCAGACACATTCCAGCCAGTGGAAGCCCCTTAAATCCACTCTGATTTCTGACCTGCAACCAACTGGTCACAATGCTACTGGGACCATCTGCCAGTAAATTTCTAATAAGCCACAGCATGCCGTCCCAGGTCTGTCTGTCTCTCTTGGTTTCCTAGTGTGTTGGGATGGGTCCACACACCAGGCAGGACTATGTTGTTCTGGAAAACCTATGAACCACCGGGAGGTTCAGTTCTCTCCTCTGCCTTGAGGGAGCACAGTTCACATTGCCTTTGAGTGGTAAACAAACGTTGGGAACATTTATGTCTACTTCCTGGGAACATGAAGTGCCCACCCTGGGGCTCCAGTGCCACACCCCCTCATCTTGATCCTGGGGATACAAGGCTTCTGCGTGTCACGGATACATAATGAGAGGTCATCCTCTGGCAACCTGGGGGCAGTTTGGACCTGAAATCCTGCCATCTCTGGACAGTAGTGTGACTTCAGGTTGTCTGCGTTGGCCACCTATTAAATTACCCCAAAAGAGTGGTTCAAACAATAGATGTGTGATGTTTGCTGTGGCCAGGAATTTGGGTGAAGGTGGTCAAAGGGTCATGGGTCCCTGCCATGGTGTCATCTGGGGCTGCTCTCATCTGGAGGTTTCATGGACTTTCTTGGGGCTGGTGCACTAGCTGTTGGTGGGATGATTCAGTTCCCTGTGCATGTCTGTCACACTGTGGCCAGCTCCTCCTGTGAAGCAGTTGCAGAGAGCATGCAGTCCTATGATCCAACCCCAGAAGTCACCTGTCCTCCTCTCTGCAGTATCCTTTGGGTCACTGAGGTCATGATGCTTGTTAGGGGAAGGGACATGAGAGATGTGAGACTCTCTGTCACCTGAACACCAGCCTGCAAGGATGAGGACGGAGCCTGACCCCTCTCTGGTCTTCCTGGGTACCGTGCTGTGGTACCAGCCTGTGTGTCTGGACTTGCAGAGGTCCTAGAAAGCATGCCAGTTGTAGAGGACTTCTTAGATCACAGCGGCAGAGGCCACCACAGCCAGGGCTGCTGGGCTGGTGGGTGGCAGGACCCAGGAGGAGAGCAAGCTTCCCAGCCTTGTAGAAATCAGGGAGGTCTCCACAGTAGCTGGCTTGGATGTCCAGACAACTTAGGCCTGGAGTGGGAGGGATAGTGTCACCATTCACAGTCATGGGAGATGAAGGAATCAGACCCATGGCATGGTCCTCAGAGACACTCCTCTCCCCAGCTCCTGCCTGACACAGAAGTATCAGTCATGAGCTGTGTTCTGTGATCTAGTTGTGGGCAACAGGGACACGCCTCTGACCGCCACAAAGGCCTTAACACTGATGCTGTGTTAGGGCCAGGGTCTAGAAATCACCACCAAAATAAAGGGTAGTTCTGTTTTAGCCAAGCTTCATGCACATGCCACCTCCAGAAAGCACCATCATGTCCCATGTGACAAGTGGGAAAACTGAGGCTTGGAGCTCACAGCCCTGGCTGAAATCACCGACAAGGCTAGCCCCGGCTTTGCTGTGGACACCCCAGTCCAAACAGATGCAGGTGCTGCAGCCTCCGCCTCCTCGCAGAACACACAGAGCTTCTTTGGCACTGACCAGAGGCCTCCTAGGTCCAGGGCTTCCCAAGTTGGGAGGAGGCAGCCTGTATTCACGTGTGGATCAGCTTCTGTGCTCAAGGTCAGTCATGTGACTGATTAATAAGGCCCATGAGTCCCACAGGAGGGATTTTCAGGGATTGCTGAGGAGTGAGGAGGATTGCCCAGCCTCCCTCTCTCGCTCCCTCCTTCCCAAGGTAAGAAGAGATGCAGCTTCATTGCCCAGAATCTGTGAGATACTCCATGCACGTCGGTGTGTGTTTGTGCGCCCATTTCACAGGTAAGGAACAAAACGCCAGAGGGAAGTCTGTGGTCCAGATATATGTGCAAGTGCAGAGCCAGGCCTGTGCGTGTCCCTTCAGAGCGACAAGGAGCTGAGGAGACAGCTCAGCACGCAGAGTGCTGCGAGGCATTGAGTGTGGACCCCCAGCACGGAAAGCTTGTAACCCGTACTGGAGGGACCAACCTGACAGGATCACTGGGGCTTTCTGATAGCCTCGTGGGTATGGGAGACAGGACGCACACAGCCAGTGATAAAAACAGAAAAATAAATACACAGAAAGAGGTGATCTGCAGGTCACGTGAGACCTGTCTCAAGGGAAGAAGGTGGAGAGGAAGTTGGCAGGATATTTGATGTCCTACTGGAACCCTCCACAGCCATCCCTCATTCCACCTGGCTGCTAAGGATTGTCTGGCTCACGTGGGCTCTGTCTTCAGCTTCCTGAACTAACGTGATAGGCCCACACCTGTAATTCTGACTCCCTGCGGGTGGAGGTTGGAGGAGCAAGAATTTCATGGCCATCTTCTGTCACATAACTAAATCACAGTCAGCTCAGGTTACATGAGACCCTGTCTCAAAACAAAACCAAACCACAAACCCTTCTGCTTTGATCAGCTATGGGTTGACTTTTTCTTGGTCACCATGCTGGCCTCAGCCACTAAATAATTGACCAACACAGCTGGACAAGTGGGGACAACTGACCAATGCTGAAGCAGACCTTGACCTTGGACAATTTACCCTCCTTGGCCCCACTGAAGGGAGTCCCTACCTTGTGCTTGGAGTTTCTTAATCTAACCCTATTCATTTTTAAATTATATTTTATATGTATATTTACCTACAAAGAATATAGACCAGTGTCAGTATTTTCCGTGTTTATGCATTTTGAGTATTTTTGTTATTGTTGTAGTACTGGATGTTTTGTTTTGAAATAAGATCTTATTATTGGCTAACCTAGTATTTGTGTAGCCTAGAATAGCCTCATGGCAAACCCCTTGCCTCAGCTTCCCAGGTTCTGGAATTATAGGCATGTGCCTCTGTACCTGATTAGGTGCTAACGAAGCATGGTGTCGCTGTGTTAGAGCCTTCTCTTCCGCTAGAGCAGGGCCATGATGGGTGATTCTTAGGGAACTGTCTTTTCTCCTCTACAGCACAGAGATTCGTCTGTGCTGGTACCTGTCAGTCCGGTTTACTCATTCTTGTTACTGTACTCGACTGGCCAAGCTCACGCCCAGGTGATGTGATTTTGGTTTTCCCATTACAGATGAGAAAACGGGGGCTCACAGAGGTTAAAAGCCTGTCATGTCAGCCAGCTTCTAAGCAACAGAAAATCACAAGCTGGCCCCCAGAAGCTACGGCTCCCGGGATCCTTTATACTCAAATATATGAACGATAAGAAGGGAGCAATAAATAGAAAGAGAGCTCTGGGAGCCCCTCGTCCTTGGGGGCTGGTCAGGAAGGGGGACCGGGTTGACCAGGAGGCTGTCCAAGGTCAGAGCACACTCTCAGTTCTGGAGACACGGCTCAGCAGTTAAGAGCATGTGTTGCTCCTCTGAGTTCGGTCTCCAGCACCCATCCAGAGGGGCTCGCAACTGCTTGCAACTCCAGCTCCAGGGGTTCTGACACTCTCCCACGGCCCTCTGGGGGCGCTTGCACATACCAACACACACGTACACATACCCCCACATATACACATACCTCCACACACAATGTACATACCCCCCCACATGTACATACCCATACACATGTGCACACACCCAAATACATTCATACATACAAAGAAATACATAATACAAATAAATCTTTTTTTTTGTTTGTTGTAGATTTTGTTTTGTTTTCTTTTTTCAAGGCAGGGTTGTTTCTCTGTGTAGTCCTAGTTGTCCTGGAACTTACTTTGTAGACCAGGCTAGCCTCAAGCTCCGAGATCTGCCTGTCCCTGCCTCCCTTGTTCAGGGACTAAATGTGTGTGCCACTACCACCCGACATAAAAAATAAATCTTAAAACAAACAAATAAACAAAAAACCACCTCCAGTCCCATATCCACCCATCATTGGAGTGAATTGAGGACACAGGACATAGATCCCAGAGGGGCTCAGGTTCTGCAAAAACCTTTCAGCTGAGCATGGTGGCACCTGGGGCAAGAGGATTACCATGAGTTCAGGGCCAGCCTGGCCTATATAGTGAGTTCTAAGCTACCTTGAGGTATACCGAGAGACCCTGTCTGGAAAGATAAAAAACCCCTCCACATACACACTTAAAAAAAATAAAAGGAGGGGGCTGGAGAGATGGCTTAGCGGTTAAAAGCACTGACTCTTCTTCCAGAGGTCCTGAGTTCAATTCCCAGCAACCATATGATGGCTCAAAACCATCTATAATGAGATCTGGTGCCCTCTTCTGGGGTGCAGGTACACATGCAGGCAGAATACTGTATACATAATAACTAAATAAATCTTTTTTTTTTTTTAAAGAACCCCTCTTCCTCTAGACAATGAATTGGAATAGCTTGAGACAGACACAACTTTGAGCTTCAATTTCCTTGTTTGTACCATGGAATTAATCGTTCCCACCCAGGACATTTGAGAGTTAAAAATCATGGAGGGGACTGGAGATATGGCTTGGTGCTTACCTAGCACGAGCAAAGCCCAGGGTCTATCCCCAACATCACTTAAACCCAGTGTGGTGCGGCATACCAATGAACTTTCCTTCAGAGAGATGAAGACAGGAGGGTGAGGAATTCAGGGTCATTCTCAGCTATAGTGACTTTGAAGCCAGCCTACATTACATGAAACTCAAAAAATAAAAATAAAAAATTCAGGGTGACACCATCAGCAGACCAGGCTCTCACTACAGGCAGAAACCCAGCTAGAGCCCTGGCTGCCTGTCTTTATTCTCTGGTGTGATGGGCTTTGTAGGTGTGCCTTGACCCCACACTCAGGAGCTTCAGGAGGAGGGGCTATCTTCTTCCCATGGTCTGGGTAAGGTACAATCCAAGCTCTAGTCTCTAAAGATCCCCCTGAGCTCCTTGGAGCTTGGAGTCAAGGCTGCTGGCTTGACTAAGCCTCTGGATATAGCTGTGAACACAATCCCTTGTCAGCTCATGCCCCAGACATATGAGCATGTCACCCAGCACCGGAGAAAACCCCACCTCCAGCAGCCTCCACCCTTCTCCCTCCCCATCTCTGGGGACCAACACTTGCTTCTCTCAGAGTTTCCACAGCCTCCCCAACCCTTAGACCATCCACCCTCTGTGCCTGGCACAGGCTCTGCCCTTCCTGCCAGGGGCAGCTGCTGCCGGGGGAGCTGCCTACCCTCACATCTCTCTGGCACCAGGCACCAGTTTAGCATAAACAGGAGTCCACAGACAGAGCCTACGTAGGGCATGCTCAGAAAGTGCCCCAGCTGGGATACAGCGGGGCCAAGCAAAAACACATATGGGCGTGAGTGCTAAGTGCTGGCTCCTTCCAAACCTTGTTGGTTGATCTGTTCAGAACTTTAGGGGGAGGTAGCTGAGGCCAAATACCACCACCATAGTTAGAGAGGTGACAGGTGCGTTCAGAAGCTTGGGTGTAGTTTTGGTACAGAGTGGGGTTTGGGGTTCAACGCCCAACTTACGGCTCAGGGCAGAATGTAGAGGTGGTCGGTGGGTTCCAGAGCTTGGGTGTAGCACAGGTAAAGCGTGTGGTCCTAGGTTCATTCTCCAGCTTAGAACTCAGAGTAGCCCACTGGCATGTTGATCTTAGTGCCTCTGTGTAATACTGAGCATGTGGCTGAGCTGAGCCCCACTGTTCTGATCTCTGCCTGCTTTGTGTGGTGACAGGATAATGATGAAGGCAGGAACCAGAGGGAGTGGGACAAAGGTTTAGGGTCAGGATGTTAAGTGTATCATAGGATGGGAGGTCATGACAACAGGGGCCACTGCCAGCAGGAACACGAAGGCTGGTCTTTTTGAGTGTATGTGAGAGGGACAGCCCTGGTAAGTGCCTGGGGTCTTCCAAGGAAAGAAGCCAGAGAGACAGGGATGAAGCCATAGCTCCAGTAACCTTTTTAATTAAAATTTAAATTTTGAAATAGTGTTTCTCTAAGTTGCTGAGGCTGACCTTGACCTTACTGTGGAGCTCTAGCAGACCTTGAATTTGTGGAGTTCCCAGTTCAGCACAAGCTGCAAGGCTTCTAGGTGTGGACCACCAGGTCCTGCTCACCCCTATTTTCTAACACAGAAGAGCAGAGTGCCAAGAGCTGAATACCAGGCACGTTGCACCTGGGTATCAAGCCTCCCTTTTAAGGAGGACCAAGGGCATCTGAGTTCTCAGTCCTCAAACCGGCAGGTATAGAAAGGCTCTGAGGGAATGGTTGAATTCATTCCTGGGAGGGACCAGACTCCAGCCATACCTCTTCAAGACTGTTAGAACCGTGGAAGTAGAAGAGACAATTAGAGAAACTGAGGCGTGTATGTGCAGTGTTTCTCCCTAAAAGCCGCCTCCTAGGTGATCAAGGAGCCCTTCCCAGGAGTTAATGCTCCAGGCTGAGTCCTTTGGTGCCTGAGTCCCAGGTGGTGGTGCCTCCTGCAAACCCCAGCCTAGCTGCTGTGTCTGGACCTCGCAATGAGGACTGGGGGTGTGTGAAGTAGAAGGAGGAGGGTCTCTGGGCCCGTGCTTGGTGGAGTGGGCAACATTTACCACCCTCTTTCACCTGCTGAATTATCTTTAGCAAGTTCAGGAAGCACATCTGGCTTTACCTGTCACTCTGTCGGAAACTTCATGGTAGCCTCTGCAGAGTTTCCAGGGGACTGGCTTCCTTCCTTCCTTCCTTCCTTCCTTCCTTCCTTCCTTCCTTCCTTCCTTCCTTTCTTTCGATTTATTTATTTATTTCTTATGTATACAATATTCTGCCTCCATGTATGCCCGCGTATCAGAAGAGGGCGCCAGATCTCATTACAGATGGTTGTGAGCCACCATGTGGTTGCTGGGAATTGAACTCAGTACCTTTGGAAGAGCAGCCAGTGCTCCTAACCTCTGAGCCATCTCTCCAGCCTCCTCCAGTGGACTTTCTTGTGTTTGGATGCTCCCGTGTCTAGATGGTTAAGGGGCTCTGAAATGGGTGTTGTTTTTCTCAGAAGAAAAGACAGAGGCAGGGAGAGAGATGGGAGAGAGAAGACAAGGGGAGGGAAGGAGAGAAGGAGGAGGAGAGAAGAGAGAAGAGGAGAAGAGAGAGACCAATGAGTCAATGAAAATCTAGGCAGACAGGGTATAGAATCAAAAGCAACATGGAGCCCCTACCCATGGTGTGGAAGAATTATCTGTATTCTGTCAATCATATTTTAATAAAACGCTGATTGGCCAGGCAGGCAGTATAGGCGGGAAAGCCAGACAGGAAGTAGGGGTGGAGCAAAGAGACTGGGAGTATTCTGGGATGCAGGAAGCTCCCTCCACAGTTCTGCCCAGACCACCGGAGAGGAAAGATGTAAGCTGCCTCGCTGGAAAAGGTACTGAGCCATGTGGCTAACGTAGATAAGGATAATGGGGTAACATAAGTTATAAGAGCTAGTAAGTAGCCTGACCTAATGGGTCAATCAGTTTATAACTTTATGGAGCCCTGTGTGTGATTTTCTTTGGGGTTTGCCAGCTGTGAGGTACCGGGTGGGACAGAAACCCCAACCAGCAGGCCCCCTCTTGCTACACTACCCAGGTTTAATTGGATGCAGCAACTGGCCCTGGTTTAGCAGGTCCCCTTCACAACTTGTCACATTCAGCTGGGACATAGCAGATCCCTGGGTGGGAAGAGGGGTGGAAGGATGGTGCCAGCAGGCTGTTGGGTACCTGGTCTCAAACCTGCCTGGGATGGCAAAACTTACCCAGTATGTCCCTAACTGGCACCCTGAAGCAGTCAGAGGCCAAACAGTCCCTCCTCCTCCCTGCCCTATGGGCCTGCCCCAGTCAGTCCAGACGTTAGGATCTCAGACCCCTCAGTGGAAATCAGTCTATCTAGCAAGTGTGGCCATGCATGCTTGTAACCCCAGCACTCAAGATACCGAAGCAAGAGGATTGCCATGAGGTCCTAGCCAGCCTGGGCTATATAGTGAGACTCTGCCTCAGAAAATAAAAAGACGTTGAGATGGCTCAGCAGGGTTTGTCATGCAAACCTGGTGACTCGAGTTTGCTCCCTGGAACTCCCATAAAAATGGAAAGAGAAAAGTGACTCCTTAGAGTTGTCATGTGACCTCCAAGGCATGGGTGCTGACATGTCACAGACACGCTAATAATAAGGTTAAAAAAGAAATGACAATAAAATGACTTGTACAAATGGTTGTGTGCATATGTGTGTTCTAGATGTGTGTGTATATATGTGTTGTATATATCTGTATGTGTTTGTATGTGTATGTGTGCATGTATATACATTTGTTTGTGTTTTTATGTATATGTGTGTGCACAGTGTGTGTATGTAGGGTGTGTGTGTGAGTATATGTGTATATGTGCACATGCTCCCATGGTATGAATCCTAGTCACTTGTTATGGTGTGGCCACTCTGTGCCTCAGTTTCCCCATACAGAAGATAGAATCATTGCCATCATCATCCTGTGAAAGGATAAGTGAGGGGTGTTGATGCAGCTGTGGACACAATCACAGACCCCAGTCTTAGCCTGTCCTCACACTGATGGGGTGACAAAGTGGACTGGTCACACCTGTGTCTGGATGCCTGGGTGGGAACCCCCATTGTTGTGCACCATGCTTGATCTCTGACACGATCCAGCCTACCAGAGAGGGAAACTGAGGCCCTAGAAAGCTCAGCTAAGATGAGACAGCACACAGGTGAAGTAGGAGGGGACAGGCATGACTCCCAAGGAGACCGGGCCTGTTCAGGCTTAGTTCTGCCCTGAGGCAGCCTGAAGCCCAGAAGGGTGAGTGGGACTGCTGCAGGGGCCTCTGGGTGGTGGCTGAGCTGTCAAACACCAGACACCTTCCGGAATCTTGTATTGGGAGGTGGCACTGGGACACCAGAAGGAACAGCAGGGGAGCAGCTGGGAGGGGCCTTCCAAGGCTTCCAGAGAGAGGCACTGGGCAGACTTTGGCTTGGCTATTCCAGAGGTAAGAAGAACGGAACATGGGTGCTGACTGTAAGGCAAGCTGGGGGCCTGCCAATGAATGAATGAGTGAATTTTTACCACACACACTTAGATCAAATATGGTCTTAGAAACCAAGACTCTGGCTGCACAAAATCGTATATAATATGAAGCTGAACTTGAGCACATGGTTTATGGAGTCATTACAATAGCCTCACAAGGAACCAAATGTTACACACACACACACACACACACACACACACACACGCTATTTTGACATTTATTTGTGTATGTGCATGTTCGTGTGGGCATGCATGTATGTACCATGGGGCTCATGTGGAGGTTAGAGAACAATTTTGAGGGGTCAGTTCTCTCAGAATTCAGAGATTGAACTAAAGTCATCAGGCTTGGTACACAGACTTTACACATTGAGCCTTCTTGTTGGTCCTACTATATCCCTTACCCTGGTCCCAACATGCTGGGGTGTTCAGAGAGGTGAGGAAGCAGGATTCTTTGGGTTTGGGTCCCAGTTGAGAAGCCAAGGGCCAAGAATGGGTGGAGAGGAGGCAGGGAACAGTAGAACCTTCCAGAGCAAGACAGACTGCAAGTCAAATGTTTGAATCACACATTGAAAATAATAGAACCCTGAGGTACTGATGATGAGTGCCCAGCACAGCCAACCCCTGTCCCCAGGCCTGTCTCTGTCTCCCTGCGGGGTAGCTGTGTGCTAGTTCCCAACTGAGTGCCTGTCGGGCAGGTGGCACAGCCCATTTCAAGAGGAGGAGACTGAGGCCTCCTCAGTCAAGGGCAGTACTGGACCTACATTGGAGGCTTGAGGCATCAGAGGTGGTCAGGATGTGCTAGTGGGAGGAGGCCTGAGCCTGAGGAAGGACAAAGCCCAGAAACCTAAACTTGTTTATACCTGGGGATTAACACAGAGCATGAGGAGGGGTGGGGGTTGCCAGAGGAGCAGGCAGGTAGCAGCAGGCCTAGGGCAGAACTCTAGGGTAAAGGGGGTGGGCCAGTCCAGCCTTGCCCAGGTTGGGTGTCTGCATGTCACCAGGCTGCCCATAGGTCAACTTTTTCTCTTTTTCTTTTTTCTTTTCTTTCTTTCTTTTTTTAAAGATAGGGTTATCACATAGCATGTGACCCAGAGCGGCCTTGTATAGTCCTCAGACTAGAGAGTGTCCTGGGCTATCCTTATACAACACGGGTGGAGAGACAAAGGCATGCAACCTGCCTGAGGTTATGCAACTACAAAAAGGCACAGTAAGGATTTGAACCCAGACCCTGGCTGTGGAACCCTTCAGATGGGCTTCTGCTACTTGCTTCTGTTGCCCAGGTTAAAATGCTTTACTTATTATGAACCTGAGAAAAGGCTCTCAAAGCAAATGTGAAGGCACACTTGGTCTTGATATTTTCCCTGGGTGCTGTTTACTTGTTCAGGACCAGAGATCTGCTTTCTGTTTACTGACCTAACAAAGCAGCAAATGACAGGGAAACTTGGGGTGAGCCCTCGCCATCACAGATGGCCCCTTTGACCAGTGACGAACCTAAGGCTCATTGCTCTTGGTCACTGTCAGACACTCCTGGCCAGGGGGAGCTGAGCTGAGCTGAGCAGCTTGTAGACTCCCAGGGCGACTTCAGGACTGTCTGCCCTGCAAACATCTACCAGGTAACAAGCCCTCTCACTGCAGAGCCAGGACTAGTGTCTCCATTCTGAAGGCCTGCAAGGAAAGGGCTGGCCCCGTGGTCGGACCAGTGAGGCAGGACAGGGACACCTGGCTCTTCACTTCAAGGTGGGTTGGCTTGAAGCAGTGGCAATTGGCCCAACCAGAATAAGGTAGAGCCAGAATTTGTTTTTAGTAACTTTGATTATACAGATTTATGGGGTACAGAACGATGAAGAGATTCATGTATTCGGCTGTAGCGGTTAAACCAGGATAGTTAAGATCTTAAGCCATGCACGGCTGTGCACGCCTATAATCCAACACTTGCAAGGCAGAGACAGAAGGATCTCGGCTCTCTAGAGAGCTCAAGGTCAGTCAGCCTTGATTACATAAGGTTCTGTCTCAGAAAGGAAGGAAAAAATTTGATGCCGAAGACGATGGTGCAGTGGTTAAAGCACCCACTGCTCTTGCAGACTGGGCGGGTCACAACCTCCTGTAACTTCAGCTCCTGGAGATCTGATGTCGTCTTCTGGTTTCCTGAGGCACCTCTGTGCTTGTGGTGTACATAAATTCATGCAGGCACACTACACATATGAAAATAAATAAATACAAACACAAATTAATCTTTTTAAAAAGATTTATTTATTTATGTATACAGTATTCTGCCTGCATATATGCTTGCAGGCCAGAAGAGGGCACCATATCTCATTACTGATGGTTGTGACCCACCATGTGGTTGCTGGGAATTGAACTCAGGACCTTCGGAAGAGCAGGCAGTGCTCTTAACCACTGAGCCATCTCTCCAACCCCACAAATTAATCTTTAAAAAAACAAAAACAAAAATCTTGTTTGTTTTGAGATAGAGTCGTGTATATCCAGGCTGTTTTTGAACTCCATATTTATCAGAATGACCTTAAATTTTTGGTCCTCTTGCTTATACTTTCCAAGTACTAGGATTTTACTACCATTACTGTTTGTTTTTGTTTTTTTCAAGACAGGGTCTTACTATGTAGTTCTGGCTGTCCTTGAACTCACTATGTAGACTAGGCTGACCTCAAATTCACAGAGATTCACCTACCTCTGTCTCTCAAGTGCTGGGATTAAAGGTGTGTGCCACCACATCTGGCTTCCATTCCTGGTTTTATTTGGTTGATTAACTTGAACCCAGGGCTTCATACTAGACAATCAGTCTATCAACCAAGGTATTCCCAGCCTTCCTTAATCTCTTTCTTTTCCTTTCTTCTCTCCCTCCCTCCTTCCTTCCTGCTTCCTTGCCTTCCTCCACCCATTCATCCATCATCTATCCATCCATCCCTTCTTTCTCTTCTCTTCCTCTTTCTCTTTGCCTTTTAAATAGGATCTTTTCATGTAGTCCAGTCTATCCTTGATACCATGGCAATCCTCCTGTCTCAGCCTTACCAGTACTGGAATTACAGCAGTGAGCAGTCACTGTAGGCCTCTTTAAATCTCTTTAAATATTCTTTTTTTTTTTTTGCTTCAAAGAGACAATTATTGCTGCTTATAAAATGCAGTGCAACATTTCAATAGAGAGCATCAAATCAAGGTCCTTAACCTTCTAACTCCCTGGATTACATTGTTTCAAGTCTCCAAACCCCTCTCAGATTCAGATTCATAGCCAGAAGTCTTTGCCTACCTACCCTTTCTCTTCCTGGTTCTTC
Source organism: Myodes glareolus (assembly GCF_982192425.1). Classification (NCBI taxonomy): domain Eukaryota; kingdom Metazoa; phylum Chordata; class Mammalia; order Rodentia; family Cricetidae; genus Myodes; species Myodes glareolus. Next base: position 59,701,903 of record NC_142028.1, read on the forward strand.
ATTTCCAGCAGACTATCTGGGTCCTTTCTTCCCCAAAGCTGGGACCTCAGATCCTCCCCCTTCACTCATTCTCACCACCTATCAGTCAAGGCCACTGGGCTCACTGAAGCCGCCCCAGGCTCTGTCGTCACAGAGGGGTGTGGGAGGAATGCAGAGGATATAGCCAGACCATGATATAGAGGGGAATGGGCACTGAGGAGGCTGCAAAGAGAGCTGCCTCATCTGGGTCAAGAAAGCCCTCCTGGAAACCTGACCACGGGATACAGTATAGTCCCGAGTGCTGTTGGAGACACACGTACATACAGCCATACTCAGTTTTTTCTTTGGAAAGCAAGAACTCCTCTGAGGAACTGAACTGGGGGGGGGTCCAGGACCCTCCAAATCTGACACCAGGTTCTCATCAAGCACCTGGTCCATACTGGTTCCCCCTCACACCCATAGTCTTGTCATAGATCTGCAGAACGAGGAGGGCCTTCAAAAAATTGGTGAAGGTCATGGTGGCCCAGACTTGGCTGGATTTGCCAAAATTCACATAGCCGGTGGGAGCGCTAAGTGGAGAGCATGGCCCCCTAGTTCCTTTCCTTTCTCATCGTTACATTCTCATTATCTCCCACAATTCTATCCTGAGGAGGTTGGTTATCACTGGTCCTCCGCGGAGCCACTGGGCCCAAGCTCAGGCCCACACATAGCGTGAGGGTGTGGGAATGAACAACAATGCTAGGTGATATTTTTGTTGAGACAGGGTCATATGTAGCCCCACATAGCCTCAGACTCATTAGGTAGCTGCAGACGGCCTGGAGTTTCTGCCTCCTGGGTACTAGAATTACAAGTCTGTGTCACCAGACCCAGGGATTGCCCTCAAAACGGAAGTCCTTACTATAAACGCCTCCTCTCTTCCTGGACATAGGCCAAGAGAAGTCAGGTAACTGTCCCACAGCTTCACAGCAGACAGATGCTGCGCAGGGCTGGTATCCGTGCTCAGGACAGCCAGGGAAGAGCAGCATGTTCCAGTGATTGTGAATGCGCTACTTGCATGGGGTCATTCCCAGGTGTGGGCGGTGACATGATTTGGGTGTTTGTTTCCATTTGTAACTCTTGGCCCTGAACTGGGTGTCTCAGAGAGAAGAGACTAACTTGAACTTAGCTGAGCTCAACCTTGGCTGAGCTAATGGAGCAGCCTGGGGACTGGGCAGGGTCAGCCTCCAACCAGAGCTGCCTCCCAGCGTTTGCACGCGCACCTCTCTGCATCACCCTGCCCTGTCACGGCACGGGGACTGGCAGGCAACGTCCTTGAGCTCCAGGCACGCTCCGCCTATACCTGCCTCTACCTGCCTGTTGGAATGTGGAGCTCTGGCAACCAGGAGGCTCAGCTGAAGGGTGAGGAGGAAGAGAGGGAAGAGGGGATGTCACTTGTGGGTAGGGTACCCCTGAAACAAGCGAGTCATACTTGCATCTAGGCTTGAAACTTCCTAGCTTGGGAATTTCCCAGGCACTGCAGAACTGGCCAGGACCTCAGTGGTCTTGTTTGTGAAACGGGGGTTTGGGGGTAGTGTCACAGCCCTGAGGCTGGTACTAGGAGTGACCCAGAGAGGTGAAGGTGCTTTCTGCAGATTACATAGCTTTGCTTTGATAGCAAGTACCCAGTGCAGGCCCTGGCTGATGGAGCAGCTCAGGGCTGGTGTTCCCACAGCTGTGACAGATGAAAGGGACTCAGAGGCTGTGTGTGAGAGAGAGAGACAGAGACAGAGAGAGAGAGACAGAGAGAGAGAGAGACAGAGAGAGAGACAGAGAGAATGTCTGTGTGTATCTCTCTGTGTGTCTCTGTGTCTGTATCTCTGTGTGTCTGTGTGTGTGTATCTCTGTGTGTGTCTGTGTATGTGCATGTGAGAACTCTTGTGGCAGGGGATAGGGTGGGATGAGATTCTAAACCATTAACAACTGAAGGATTCTCTTTTTTTTAAAAAAAGACAAGGTCACATGTAGCCAGCCAGTCATGACCTTCAACTTCTGATTATCCTGTTTACCAAATGCTGGGATTAGAAGCATGTCCCACCATGCCTGGTTTATGCCAGGCTGGGGATGAAAGCCAGGGCCTTGGGTATGCTGGGCAAGCACTCCACTAAGCTACAACCCCAGTCCCACAGTCTAGAAAACAGAATACTTGGCCCCTGTTTAACAAGAAGAAAACAGGAGGAGGGCGTTGAGGAGAAAGGAGGGGTCTGCTTGGCTTACCCCTCAACATTCCGTTCCAGACGGAGAAGGAGAAGCAGAACGGCTCTCCACTCCTCATGTTTTCCAGAGCCTCCCTGGGGTGGGAAGGATGGATGCCAGGCAGATGCGGTCTCTTGATAATCTTCAGAGACAGGGCAGGCTCTGTGGGAGATGGGAGGGCCGCAAGCCAATGTCTGTCATACCTTCAAATAGTGTATGACTTCCAAGGGACAGAGGATGCATCTGGGGCCTGACCCAAAGCGCGGGAGAAAGGCGGTGGACACCAGGGTTGGGCTTGGCCCAGGGTGGGGGCTATGATGATGGAGTATGAAGGTTTCTGCACGGGGATTTAAGATGAGGGCACCCAATGGCTTCCCCAGCTTCGGGCCACTATGTATTATGACCTGGGTGGAGAGGACAGGACAGATACACAGGTATCTGTGCCATAGGACGGCTCTTGGCAGCTGTACTGTGACTTGGTGGTCTGGAGGGATATGGACAAACAACAGGACTGGACTTGTGTAGATTCGAGAAGAGTTTTAGAGGAAGGACAGCACTGTTCTTATGGGGAAGACATGAGCTCCGAGAGATTTTTGTTGGAAAGTCAGAAGGAGAGGGCTGTAGTCAAGGTGGGGACCATCTGAGTTCCTAAGACTGCTTAAAGAAAGGGTGCCTTGCTAAACAGTGAAAGCCCTGGCTGAGTTGGTGTGGGGGTGGACTTGGACGGGACAGGACTTGGAGGGAAGGGAGGATGGGCCTGAGTCTCTGAGCAACCCAGTTTGGGGTCAGCAAAAGCTCTTCGAGGGCCAGGGATGTGGTGCAGTCGGCAGGGTGCTTGTCTGGCTAGCTGCACGAGGTCCTGGATTTGATCCTCATACACCAGACATGGTGGCATGCCTGTGATCCTAGCGCTCGGGAGGTAGAGGTAGGAGGGTCAGAAACGCAAGGCTTCAAACTGAGTGTGAGGCCAGCCTGGGCTATGGGAAAACTCTGCCTCAAGGAGAAAAACCAGGTCCCGGAGGAAATTCTTTCCCAATGTCTGTTGCCACCTTTCTGGAAGTTTTGAGCTTGAGACTGGTTGTAGTCTGGGTCCTTCCTAGTTGAACTGATTCTGGGGGACTGAAACCCCTCAGGCACTCACTGGGTACTCCATCTCAGGGCCAAGCAAGATATAGAGAGATCTACAATCTCTCTTGTAGATGGTCTGCCCTGGTGACTGGCTCTGTAAGGGACCTGATGCCTCTCTTCTGGTCCCCTAAATGAGTCATCTGCCTCCCAGAGAAGGGAAGACAGAGTGCTGGGTCCCAACAGCTAATGTAATCTGGGTTGAGCACAGTCAGCTCGCTATTCACACCCACCGCCACCTGTACCCTCACTGCTGAGGGAAAACTGAGACACCAAGGCCCAGCCTTTGGGGGCTGTGACTTCAGGGCCCAGGAAACAAGGTGTTTTTGTTTGTTTGTTTGTTTAATTGTTTGTTTTTGTTTTTGAGACAGGGTTTCACTGTGTTGTTCTGGTTGTCCTGGAACTTGTTCTGAAGACCACGACGATCTAGAACTTAAATATCCACCTGCTTCTGCCCACCACAGCCTGGCTATATTTGTTTGTTTTGTTTTGTTTTGTTTGTTTTCCCAGATGGGATTTCTCTGTGTAGCTCTGGCTGTCTAGGAACTCTCTCTGTAGGCCTGTCTCTGACTCCTGAGTACTGGAACAGTGTGTTTTCAAGCTGGGTCAGCTACAGTAAGGCCTTCACCAACTCACAGGCAATGCAGGTTAGGGTAGGAGAGCTGTCTGACACATCACGGCTGCTCAATCCTGCCTGGGGGAAAGACAGATCAGTAAACTGACCACAGCTCTCTCTTCAGATACTTCCTCTCCAACACATTTTTTTTTGCTGTGCTGTCTCCTGCACCTGACCTGCACATCTGGAGACCAGGTGGACCCTCTCGAAGAGTCTTATAACCACTCCCACAGTTAGCTTCTCAGAGGCAACCTGCAGTCAAAGGGTTTTGCCAGTGTGGAGGAGCAATGTTTAAGAATGTGGTTTAGGGCTGGAGAGATGCCTCAGCAGCTGAGAGCACTGATTTGCTCTTCCAGAGGACTTGGGGTCAATTCCCAGCACCCACACGGCAGCTCACAACTGTCTGTAACTCCAAGATCACATACCCTCATATAGACACACATGTAGGCAAAACACCATGCACATAAAGTAAAAATAAAAATAAGTAAATTATGAAAAAATAGGGATTTAGATTGAAAAAGAAAGAATTAAATTACATCTTTTATAATTTTTTAAATTATGATAAAAGAAAAAGAAAGAAAGAAAGAAAGAAAGAAAGAAAGAAAGAAAGAAAGAAGAAAGGAAGGAAGGAAGGAAGGAAGGAAGGAAGGAAGGAAGGAAGGAAGAACACTGCCTTAGGAGCCAGGCTTGAGCAGGTTCGTGCTGCTGTGTAGCCTCTGCTTGTTCAACAACCTCTCTGAGCCTCAGTGTTCTTCAACTAGAACAATCGCCTCCTAACAGGGCTACAAGGATTAAATTACATAATTTGGGCAAATTACTCAATGTGGAAAAACAGCAACTGACACAATCAAGCTTACAATATCAATCTTGACAGCGGAAGGAACACTTTGCTCGGGACTTAATCGGGGTTGTTTAAAGGGCGCAGAGGCATCTGTGGAGCATGGCTCAGGGGCTAAAAACCATTAAGCTGAAATCCTCTCTCAGCATGACCGCTTCACATTCCCTCCTCCGCGGAAGCTCCAGAATGCATGTCATTAACGTTGGCGTGGGAGGTTAATTCCAGGTCTGTGTGGGGCTTCTGCTCAGAAACACAGCCGGGCTGGCAGCTTTTGGCCCACATGTGCCTCCAGAGAGGCTGCATGCTATAATCCCAGCACTTGGGAGGTGAAGGCAGGAGGACCAGAAGTTCAAGGCCACCCTGGGCCTTAAATTGAGTTGGAGGCCAGCCCACAGAGGGCCAGAAGCGACCTCCCTGCCCCAGGATGAGGAGAGGGCAAGGATGTTTGCTAATTGCCACGTTTGTCTTCTCTCTACAACCTCAGAACAGCAGAATACTGTTCTCTCTCTTTTATAGGTGGGGAAATGGAGGCACAGTGCTGTTAAGTAACTCCTCCAGGGCTTCACAGCTCAAAGAGGCAGAGGCAGGATTTGAACCCTGGTCAGTTGATTTCGTAGACCATCTCCCCCCTCCTCCTTGCTTGCTCTTTCTCACTCTTGCTTTACTGTACCACATGTGCTAACTGCGCCACCTTTCACCATCCAGGACACAGGGTTGTCAGAAGTCTGCAGCAGAGGACACTGTGATTCTGGGAACTAATGTCCTCATAGCAAGAGGCAGAGCTGGGGGCTGGCTGTCTGGTTTTAAAGATCCGCCTTTCTTTGAGCAGCTGTGCTTCTGGGATATGAGAATGAAGTCATCTATCAGTCTTTGAGACACTTTTTACTTTATTTATTTATTTATTTTTGGTTTTTGGAGCCAGGGTTTCTCTGAGTAGCCCCGGCTGTCCTGGAACTAGCTCTACAGACTAGGCTGGCCTCAAACTCACAGAGATCTGCCTGTCTCTGCCTCCCGAGTGCTTGGATTAAAGGTGTCTGCCACCACTGCCTGGTTCCCTGTCTATATTCTAATGAGACAGAAACAGGGTGGATCAGGATGAGACGGGAGATGGGGAGGATCTGGGAGTAAACAGAGGGCAACCTATGATCAGGATGTAATATGTGAGAAAAAAAATCTATTTTCAATAAAAGGAAAAAACTAAATATAGAAGAAGGAGGAGGAGGAGAAGCACAAACCAAACATATATAAAGGCACTCAAAGCCATGGTCCTGGGAGACATCAAAGCTCTGTCTGGAGATATCAAATGACTTAGTATCTCTAAGATACTAGCATAAATCGGGGGCTCAATGTGATGTGTCATTTGTGGAGTGAGCTGCTTGGGAGTCTGGATAACCTAGATGGAACCTGAGCTAGGGCATAGGTGGAGGGCTTTAAGGGAGAGGCCGATGCAGATTGTGTGAAGGTGAGAAGAGAGGTTGAGCCTCAGTGTTCCAGCTGAATGGAGCATTCGGGTGGGGCCTCACTGAAGCGCTGGTGGGAGAAATGAGGTGGGGGGTGGCGGCTAGGCATGATCCACTTCCACCCAGTGCCAGGCTGAGGAATGGGAGACCCTTGGAAACCCAACCTGCAGGACCATAGGGTCGGACTGGACCCAGGAGGACATGGTAGGGAGAAATGGAATTGGATTTTGAGTCTACCACTCTATTACCCATCAGGAAGATCATTTGGCGATGTACTAGCTTTCTCTTCTACAGGCTAGACTGTGTTTGCCACTCTGCTATAGGCTAGACTGTATCTGCCAGCCTGTGGCCAGTTGGGGACCGGGCCCTATCAGTTGGTTTGTCCTCTGCAAGGACTCAGACCTTACCTGAACCTTCATTCCAGCCTATGTTGATCTCTCCGCCCTATACTGGACCTGTCCACGTCACTGGTCACTTCTGGAAGGCATTTCTGATTCTGACACTTGCTTGTTCAATTCCTTACACAAGCCCTTGATGTTCAGGATGCCAGACACGCCTGTCCTCCTGTCTCACATCTCTCCCCACACAGCAGGAGCTTCACACTCTGGCTGCAGAACATATGCACTTTCTCCAAGGAAGACATGTCATGCCTCTAGGCCTTAATCCGTGCTGTTGCTCCTGCCTATGATACTTGTCTTGTGTCTATTGAGTCTCTGTAACCCAGGCTAACATCTATGGGGCTGAGTCATGAGAAGAGGGAAAAGAAGGGGAGTTGGTACATGGCCAGCATATCTTGCCACAAACATGGTTCTCGTCCAAGCTGGCAGTCAGACCCCAGAGCCTCAGGGGTGGGCACCAGGCCACCATGAGGAGGCGAGGTGGCCAGGCAGGACTCCCAACACAGTTTCCCAAGCTGCCAGATCTCTGGAATGTGTGGTCCCGTCCTGTCTCGTCTGTGGTTAGGGAAATATTCAGTTGAAAATAAGCACTCCTCATTCCTGATGAAGGATGACATCGGGGACCCTCTGGCCCCCACAAAAGAACCCTGAGCATCAACCTGGTCACATTGGCCTCCAGAAACCCACCTGCACCATGCTGTGTGTCACCTCATTAACCTCTCTGCCAATAGAGCTTCTCCTGACAGCTCAGATGTGCAGATGTCATGGGGAACCAGCCCAGGGTGCACTGTCCTGCCTGGCCTCGCTGTCTGTCCTTTGAGCACACCTCCTGTGGTTGCCTGTTCTTCCCATGTATAAAATAATTCCTATAGTTCTGACCTTGCCTGGCTAGAACTGCTTCCCTGACACCAGTCCAGCTGCCGATGTCCCCAGGTTTTAAGCCTTCCTCCCAGAGATAGCCTAGCAGAAGTCATGGGGGAAGGGGGAAGGCAGCTGTGGACTCCTGACCTGCACTGCCCTGCTGTCCGGTGAGGATGTCCTCTGTTGTCACCTGTTTCCAGGGACATTGGTAGTTTTCCTCTCTAGCCTGCTCTGGCCTCTCTCTGGACTGGGGGATGAGCACTAAATAGCTGATAGGGCAGGTTTACACCTGGGAAGGGACTAGAGGAGGACTCGATAGATGGCCAGGGTCAGGAGGCATCCAGGGGTCAAGTGAGGGCTTGTAGCTTGGTCTCTTAACAGACAGGTTAAAGTTTGGATTCAGTCAGAGACAAGGCTGATGTCTGCATCCAGTCAGGACCAGGGCTTAGTTCACCACATGAACCAGGAATAGGGATTAGTATATACGATTAGTGTTCAGATTCCAAGACTAGAGTCAAGTGTATGTTTATAGGCAGAACTAACTTCAGTCGGTGAGCATCAGGTCTTACCTGCAACCTAGTCTTGTCTGAGATCAGAGTCGTGGTCTCCATTCTGACTAGAGGGGTTCAGCTGGGCACAAGGGCCAGGGCTGAATGTATGACCAGACCGGAAGTCTGTGAGAAGGGCTGAGTCTGAGTTCAAACTCAGACTTAAACTCTAATAAGGAGGGCAACCTGAAACCAGGGTCGGTCTATGCTTACAATCCAGCCGTGGGAGGGATGAAGGCTCAGTTTGAAGTAGGATCAAGGTTCAGCCTACATTTGTTTACAAATTCCTCTTAAGCACACAACAGAGCCAACAAGGCTTCAGAAACACTTAGTAACTCCCAAATGTGGACCCCTGTGGTCAGCTGGCATTTCCTTCTCACACCAGCTTTCTCTAGGGAGCGACCTCTGGGGATGCCCATGCAGCTATCTGGGGTACTATCAGCCTCCCGCAGGGAAGACTCTTGGCTCCAGGATGGTTAAGGAAGACTCTGTGGGAAGAGGAGGAGGCACGGGGTGGGTGCCCAGTCCCCCCTCCCACCCCTCAAGGGCTTAGCAGCCCCTTGGAGTGGGCATGTTGACAGGATACTTAATGAGACCCAGAGGGAGGTGCTCTCTCAGGGCCACCTGGAAGGAAGCCCGGGTTGGGAATTAAATTAAATGCTGGTGTGTGTCCCAACAAGCAGAAAGGCGCGAGCCCGGGCCAGGACCCAGTCACTGCGGGAGTTTGCCATAATTACAGGGCAAAATAAGTTTCGGAACTTACGTAACTCCACTAATGGGCCCCGAGGGTTAGGTAGAATCTCTCTCCCCCAGAAAACACTTGCACCGCGAGGTTGCACCTGTGAGCCCCTGTCATTTCCTCAGGTGACAGGGTGGGAATGGGCACAGAGCAAGAACTTAGTCCTTGTCCCTGTCTTGTAGAGAAGGCAAACTGAGGGTCAACAAGCAAAGGTCACTTGTGTGAAGCATGACAAGCACCAGGTTCCATGCTCCAGTCCTATCTCAGGCTATGGGAAGAGGAGCAGGGCCGTACCTCCCCACACCCCAATGAGGACCATCCGGGCAAGAAAGGGGACTCACATGCCAGGCAGAGAAGCCTACGTAAGGATGCTAGCTGGACAGGACACAGCAGGAGAAAAGGAGGGGTACCAAGCTGAGTACTTGTGCAGGGCTGAGGAGGCAAGGGGCAGGGGTGAAGGTTCACCAGGGCTGGGGAAGCAAGGAACAGGGGTGAAGGCTCACCAGGGCTGGGGAGGCAAGGGATAGGGGTGAGAGCTCACCACTGGAGCACCAGGAAAAGGCCTCTGCAGTTTGGCTCCATTCCATCCCCACAGCACCTTCAGAATCTTTCAGGTGGGTAAACAGAGGCTCTGGGAACTGCAGCCGCCCATCAACAGCCAAGATGTGGTGATGCTAAGATTAGCCCCTAGGCTTCTGGCCTCCGAAAGGCTGTGCCAACACTTTTGCTTCCTGCCTCTTCACAAACAAGCGACAAACAACAGCAGCAACAGAAACCTTCTGTGTGTCTCGCACTGAGCCTGACGCTCTGCCTTCCACAGAACATTTGACAAGACGACGCACAAGGTGAGTTTGTCTCTCACCCCACCTCATAGATGGGGAAACTGAGGCAGAGTGCAGAAATGTAATCAAATGTATTCTCTAATCTCTTCCCTCCTCCCTCCTCTTTTTAGGTAGGGTCCCATGTAGCAAAGGCTGGGCTCAAATCTGCCGTGTGGTCAAGATTCTGCCGTCTCTACTTCCCAAGTACTGGGATAATTGGCATGTGCCGCCATACCTGGCTTATGTGGTCGTGGGAGTGAACACTGGCTCTGTGCATCCTAGGGAAGCAGTCTAGTAGCTGAGCCACATCCCCAGCCCTGGCATATGCCTGCAAACTCAGGAGGGTCAGGAACTCAAGGTCATCTTCAGCTACATAGAGAGTCCAAGGCCAGCCCGGAATACAAGAGATGAGTCTCAAGAACAACCAACACAGGGACACACACACATACACACACACACACACACACACACACACACACACAAAGAGATTGCAAAAAAAAAAAAAGGAGGGGTGCGAGAGAGAGCCAGGCTATTAGGTGGCACACACCTTAAGTCCTGCTCCTGGGAAGCAGAGGCGGTCAGCAGAACTCCTTGAGTTTGAGACCAGCCTGTTGTACATGAGACCAGGTCACCAAAAAATGAGGAGAGTTAGGAGGAGGGAGTCGGCTAGGGGAGGCTGGCAAACAGTGAGACGTCACTAACAGGGACTTCAGCACCACAGGCACACTCCCCACCTGCTCCTCCTGCCTCCACTTCCTTGCACACCAGCATCCCAGGAGTGTCACACCACACTCAGTTTTACACAGTGCTGGGGATTGAACCCCAAGCTTCATGCATGCTAGGCAAGCACTCTACCCACTAAGCTGTAGACCTGGCCTGTGTGGAAGATCCTCTGTGCCCTTGTTCCTCACAACAGTTCTTTTGTCTGGTTTTAAATCAAGTAGATTATTGATATTTATTTTTAGATAGGTCTCACTATGTAACTTTGGATGTCCTGGAACTTACTTTAGTAGACCAGGTTGGCTTTGAACTCAGAGATCTACCTGCTTTTGTCTCCTGAGCTCTGGGATTAAAGGCATGCACAATCATGCCTGATTTTTGTTTGTTTTTCAGATATGCCCTTCTCTGGCTGAAGTTTTCATTTCCAATTAATGCCTTTTTTTTTTTAAAAAAAGAAAGGGTTTATTTATGTATTTCATGTGTATATGTGTAGACCTGAGTGTGTGTATACGTACACAGATGCTAATGAATGCCAGATGATGGCATGTAGTGTCTGTGTATGTATATGTGTGCAGATGCGAATGGATGCCAGGGAGGCATTTGATCCCTTGGAACTGGAGTTCCTGGCAGTTTGTGAGTCACCTGATGTGAGTGCTGGAAACTGAACCCCAGTCTTCTGCAAAGGAGCAAGCCCTATTGCCGAGCCCCAGTCACCCGATTAATACACACAATGACTTCTTTCCCAGCGTGGGTGGTTGTTGATGCCCTGGTTATTCCGTGTTACCATAGCCAGGTTGGGGGCAGCTGGACAGGGGATGGGAAGTGGGCTTCCTGATGAGGGCTGAGAAGAGACACTCAAAGACTAGAGTGTAGGAATGTTCTCACCCCTGGCACATGGGTCACTCCGGGCCAAGTGGATGAAGGTTCCCTTCCCACGGTAACCAGCTGGCTGGGGATGAGGAAAGACAGCAGTGTGCCCAGCTGGAGCTCATGGGAGGGTCAGAGTGCAAGGCAGAGCAGCTGCTTGCTTGGGCCAACCAAGGAGCACCAGGTCCAGGGCCCAAAGGTCAGTCACACCTACAGTCAGGAAGCCTGTGGACACACTCCTTTCTGTGGCTCCTCAGAACCCAGGGGTACCCCCCCTCCAGATCTCTGTCCTCCTGGAAGCAGAGACTGACCCTATCCCCTGGCCATGGAAGTCACTTAGGCTCCTCACTGCTACCATCCATTGCAACAGTGGGTGCCAGGAATGAACGTCCCTCCCTTTCCCCAAGAGACCTTCTTCAGCCTTTGTTCGAAATGCCAAGTCCCCCTTGAGAATGTTTTTAAAGAATCTTGACGGCATTCAAGCTCTGTGGCCACAAATAGGACGTGACTCATTCTGAAGCCGAGGCTGGAGCCGGAGCCTAGCCTGGGTCTCCATGTGTGAATGAATGAGAGAGCAAGCATGCCGGGGAAGGCTGGGGGTGGGGCTGGGGGGAGTCATAAACCTTGCTGGCTCAGGAGGCTGTGCCCTTGCTGCCACAGCTCTGCCGATGCCTGGATCCCAGTCCCTGGATAGAAGTGGTTCCTCTTCTGTCCCAGCTTTGCCTTCCTGCCCCTCGTCCCAGAACTACAGAGGACCACGCTCGTCACACCCAGGTGGATCAGAGTGGAGCTCTTTGCCCTGCATGAGGGGGGCATCGTGGCTGGAGACACACTGGTGACCCCTGTCTGGTCTGAGGACCCAAGAACAACAGCATGTGCTTTAGGGCTCGGGCACCGTGAGCCCCCAGCCTTACACACTTCCGTCCCAAGCCTCGAACTCCTGAATTTGCTGTACCAGTCCAGTAGGAGCCATTGGTTCATGGCAGCTTCCCTCACACAGCTATGAGGATTGGTCCATGGGGGACTGACAGCCTCTGCCATTGCCCTGCCAGCCCATGGCACACTGGCTCTTTCCTACCTCAGCAACTTTGCACTGCCCCTTCCCTCATCACAGAATGTGGTTATCCGAGGTCTCAGCTCCTTCCCTTCTTTGGTTCTCAGCTCAAGCTCACCTCCTACAGACCCTTCCTGACCGCCCCAGACAGGGGGACAAGTCCAGGGGGCTGCCCCTTTATGACTGCCCTGGCAGAAATGAAGATGTTCTAAGGAGACACTTGTGTTTCTCAGTCTAGCAGGCTATTGGGACAATGCAAGCCCCCCAAATGGGAATTTCCCCAGGAATCTCATGCTGGGGGAAGGAAAATGTGCCAACCAGAGGGAACTCATCTCTTAGAAAGAGATTTCCCACAGTTCTAAGAGCGTGCCAGACATTTTGTGGGATGAGCCTGAAGCCCGGAGAGTGACTGGCCGGTGGTAGGTGGGACCACACCTTGAGCCCCACGTCCTTGGCCTCTATTTAAACTCTGTTGTCACTTCAGGACCCTGAAGATGGGTTTAGGGCCTCTGGATCTCTCTGTCCCTCTTCCCAATGTGGACACGTTGAATTCATTTGACTCTTTTATTTGGCTTATTAAGGGTGAGTGACTGAACTCAGCTTGGGCCACAGGCTGTGGCCTCCAAATTCAGTGGTGGCCTGGGAAGGGGACATCTGCCCATTGTCTGACTCAGGGTACCACATTCTGACTGTGTGGGAGGAGGCCAGGCGTGGTGCTGTGGGTTTTTGGGCCCTCCATCTGCTGGCTTCTAGTCCTCAGCACAGGGCAACCTGATGTTGACTGGCGACCGTGAATAGATGGCATCTCAGACCCGACGTGGCAGCAGGAGACACTGGGGCTCAGCGCTGGGAGAAGCTTGTCCTAAGCCACCCCAAACAAGAAAGACCGCAAATCCTGGCTGTGTTCCCCTCTGCTTTCTTCCTGCTCCATCCCTGTCTCTGCGGCTCTTCTAAGGTTTGCCCTTCTCCCCAAGACTGGCTCTGACTCACAAAGCCCAGCAACATGCCCAGAGCAGAGGAGAGAGGCCCTGGGACTGCGGACCTTAGCGTGGATGACTGTCCTGCCTGAGCTTGACAGGAGCAGGCAGACTAAAGCAGGGTGACCGACTGGCTCTGTTTGTCCTTGGTGGTCTTGGTCTGAGCATTGTATGGCCTGTTCCCTGGGACGCCCTCCGCTCTGGTCAGGTTGGGGTGTTGGTTGTGTTCTAGTGAAGGGAAGGTGAGTTGAAGGCAGAGAGGTGGGGACGAGGGGAGTGAGTGGCCAAGAGGAAAGCCTGGGCATGAGGACTAGGCCTGGGAGAGCAAGAGCAGGCTCCCAGGGGTGGTGAATGCCAAGCACAAGACTAAAGAATCAGGAGATGATTCCCATGAGACTTACTGGGAGTTGCCTCTGGAGGAAGGAGACTTTGGAGGAAGAAGACAGCCTGAGAGAGTTCTCCAGAAAAACCTGTGTGCCCTCCAAACTCACTTGCCCTTGCTTGGCTTGAAGATCACTAACGTGAGCTCTGTGTGGTGGCCCACGCCCATAATCCTGCACTCAACAGGCAGAGGCAGATTGCCAACTGGGCTACAGAGTGAGATTTCTGTCTCAAAACAAGAAACAGAAAATGAAAAACAAGCTGGGTGTGGTGGAGTACTCCCTTAATCCCGGTACTTGGGAGGCAGAAGAAGGCAGATCTCTGAGTTCAAGGCCAGCCTGGTCTACAGAGCAAGTTCCAGGACAGCCAGGCCTGTCACACAGAGAAACACTGTCTTGAAAAACCAAAGGGGGGAAAACTATTTCCTGTTTTTGCAGAGGACCCAGATTTGGTTCCCAGTATCCACATGGTGACCCACAATTGCCTGTAATCCAGTTCCAGGGGATCTGATACTCTCTGAACTGCATGAGGTGCTATGTGGCATACATAGGTAGACTCAGGCACACAGTTATACACATGGTTTACATACGTAGACTCAGGTGCACACCTACACACATGTGGTATACATACATAGACTCAGGCACATACCTACTTGTGGTGTACATACATAGACTCAGACACACACCTACACACATATAGTGTACATACGTAGACTCAGGAACACACCTACACACGAGGTATGCATCCATAGACTCAGGCACACACCTACACACATGTGGTATACATACATAGACCCAGGCACACACCTACACACGAGGTATGCATACATAGACTCAGGCACACACATACACACATGTGGTATATATACACAGACTCAGGCACATGCCTACACATATCCACACACCCCACATACATATAAAATAAAAAGTAAATATTTTAAAAGAGGAGGGGTGGGAAAGAAGGCTCAGTATTTAAGAGCTTGCATTGCTCTTTCAGATTCAGTTCTAGCACCTATGTCAGGAGGCTCACAACCTTTTGTACCTCCAGCTCCAGGAGATATAGCACCCTCTTCTGAACTGCAAGAGCACCTGCACTCACATTTGTACATACCCATTCACAGATATACACATATAAACATTATTAAAAGTAATACAAATCTTTTTTTAAAAAAATATTTATTTATTTATTTTGTATACAATATTCTGTCTGTGTGTATGCCTGCAGGCCAGAAGAGGACACCAGACCCCATTCAGATGGTTGTGAGCCACCATGTGGTTGCTGGGAATTGAACTCAGGACCTTTGGAAGAGCAGGCAGTGCTCTTAACCTCTGAGCCATCTCTCCAGCCCCCACAAATCTTTTTTTAAAATAATTGAATAAATAGATATTAAAATAAAAATTAGTCTACCAATTGATCACTCACTCAATCACTGATCTGAAGCATCCACCACACCCAGATGGGCAGAACTTTGCCCTCCCCTCCCCACTGGTTTTCTGCCAAGAATTTTACGGTAATAGTTGCCTAGGCCTGATAATGCTGGCTCTTCCCTCAGGCCTGCAGATTTACTGGGAAACTGCAGTGGGGTGATGTGGCTTGCTTTTGTCGATTTTGAGTCTGGCGCTTTTTGGGTCAGCTCCTACTTAGTTTTGCATATAGGCACGCAGAGATTTTGAGAATGTCTAGTATAGAACTTTAATCTGGATCCACATGACTCAGCCTTGCCTAGTCTCAGTTTCCTTGAAGGCTTAATAAAGATGCTTATCAGCCTTCATTGTGGGAAACTCCAGACCACTGCAGGAAGGAATAGGGGTGGCCCTCAGGTTCCTGGAAGACCCCAGCCTGTTCCCTGAAAATCCTTAAGTATTCCTTCTGGATTCTCAGCCTTTCTCTCTCCCTCGTGGTTTCTTCCTATAGAGATAGGGCAGCTTTCCAGCCCCTGAAGGGGAAGCTGATCTGTGGGTATAATTCTATCTTCTCCATTCTTTGGCCAGCGAAGCTTTTCTCTGTCCCCCAACCCTCCCCTATGTGTCTCTCAGTGGGATCAGCTTCTTAGCCTGGGTTTGATATTAGAGCTGGGTGCAGGCTCCCCCACCCTCGAGCTGGATAGTAGAGATGGGGCCAAGTCTCAGGCTTGCACAGCCCCAGGCTCCTGACACAGTGGGTTCTTTCTTAGTGTCTTAGAAAGAATTCAGTAAGAAAACACCAACAGTCACCCGTGACTCAGACTCAGCCCTGCCGGAGGGGCTTTGTGAGGGGCAGGCAGGTCAGAGGGAGAGAAGCCCAGGCTCTGGTTTTGTTTTTCTTTGTTTTTGGCAGTACAGGGATAGAACCCAGGGCTTGGTGCATGCTGGGTGAACACACCCCACACTGAGCTGCACTTCGAGCCCAAAGTTAGGTAGTATGGAGGCGGGTTAGCCTGGGGGTGCTCCCTCCCGGCAAGTCTGCGGTTCAGGGACATTGAAGGCCGACTCTAGCTGGGTTCTTGGCTCTGAGAAGAAATTCACTCAATAGGCAGATAGGGGAGTCCTAATACTCGGTGTCATGCCTCGGTCACTTTCCCCAACAGCCCACATTTTTTTCTTTTTCTTTTAATTTTTCGAGATAGCGTTTCTTTGTGCAACAGCCCTGACTGTCCTGGAACTTGCTGTGTAGACCTGGCTGGCCTCGAACTCAAGAGATCCGCCTGTCTCTAGTAGCCCATTTTTCTAACCAAAGTGAAAGATCTAGAGAGCTCACACAGTCAACCGTGTCTTAACCCTTTTGAAAGTCAGATGTGGTGGACCATGGGTCTGATTCCAGCACTAGGAAGGTGGAGGCAGGAGGATTATAAATTGAAGGTCATTCTCAGATACATAGTAGATTAGAGGTCAACCTGGGTTACGTGAGACCCTGACTCAAAAAAACCAAGCTAACTAAGCAAACAACAAGATGAGAGCCTGGGCCAGCCCAGAGCTGGCTGAGTCTGAGACTACTGAATGAAGAACAGAGACTAAACCAGGTGAGAAGATGCACCCACTAGGTGACCAGAGTCCTGTGCTGTATCCCCAGGTCCCCTGTGGGGTTTCATGACGAGGGAACTGTCCCCAGCTCAGAGCTGAGTGTAGACCAGGCAGGGAGAGAGGGTGAAGTGGACTTCAGCCTTGCCTATGGGATGGAGTGCCGGCCTAAGACTTCCACGGGAACTCATTAATCCCACAGGGCAGGCTCAGCTATCACGTGGTGTTTAAGCGCCTCATTCTGACCCCAGCCAGGGGAAGGGATTAACCTGGACAGAGCAGTGCCAGCGCAGGCACCAAGGGCTCTGTCCTTCCTCCTTCCCCTCACCTGGTTATTCCCACCAACCTGCTGCAGAATCCCTGCCTCTGTCTCCTCCCAGCACCCATGCAGCCCCGGCACCGATGTGGCCATCCCGATGCTAACAGTCCCCTTCCAGAGCCCGGTGCTACCCAGGACACGGAACGCTTAGCTTGGCACTCACGACTCTCAGCAATCTGACTTGAGCTCAAGATCCCTTCCTCCGTTTTCCTTCAACACCTCACATGAGACATTTGATCATGCACTTCATTCAGATACAGCTTCACACTTCCCCGGGATCTCCAAGGGACGAGACGGTCACCCTTAATTCCCTGGACTGGCCATTGTTTTAATAATTCCACAAAAATTCCATCCTATAATACTCTCATGACACCTAAAATCTGAGGTTTGGGGGGACAACAGGAGAGACTTTAAAGAAAAGAAAGACATTCACAAACCAAGATGAAGATCTCAGCTCTCAGGGTCATGAACTGGAAGGAGTGACGCAGGTTGTACAATCCCAGAGGCCTTCTGGAGGAGGTGAGAGCTGAGTGAGATTGAACGACTTTCCAAACAGAGGGAGCAGCATGGTGGAGGTCATCAAGTAGGAGGCAGCAGGACAAAGTCAAATTGAATTCATGGTAGTTTCTGGGTTGGTTTGCTTTTCCTTTCCTTTTCAGGCAGAATCTCACTGTGTATCCCAGGATGGCCTGGAACTCACTATGTTGACCAGGCTGGAACTCAGAGATCCACCTGCCCCTTCCTCCTGAGTGCTGGGATTAAAGGTGTGCACCACCACTGTAATAGTTTAATGGTGGAAGGTAACCTTGGCGGATTGGAGTCAAGATGCACCACAAAGCCACACCATCCAACAGAGCTCACAGGGAGGTTTATTGGGGCAAGGATGTGCAGAGGTGGCCTCTGAGTGAGAGTGGAAGGAAGAGAAATGGGTGAGAAGGGCTTGCCTTTTTTTATTTTATTTTATTTTATTTTTTAAATATTTTTTATGGTTTATTTAGCTTTATTTTATGTGTATTGGTGTGAAGGTGTCAGATCCCCCGGAACTGGGTTTTCAGACAGTTGTGAACTGCCATGTGGGTGCTGGGAATTGAACCCGGGTCCTCTGGAAGAGCAGTCAGTGCTCTTAACCGCTGAGCCATCTCTCCAGCCCAACTTTTTTTATTTTATTGATTTTTATTGAGCTCTACATTTTTCTCTGCTCCCCTCCTTGCCTCTCCCCTCTCCTTCAACCTTCTCCCAAGGTCCCCATGCTCCCTATTTACTCGGGAGATTTTGTCTTTTTCTACTTCTCATGTAGATTAGATCTATGTATGTCACTCTTAGGGTCTTCATTGTTGTCTAGGTTCCCTGGGATTGTGAGTTGTAGGCTGATTTTCTTTGCTTTATGTTTAAAAACCACTTATGGGTGAGTACATGTGATAATTGTCCTTCTGTGTCTGGATTACCTTACTCAAAATGATGTCTTGCATTGCTGGTGGGAGTGCAAGCTGGTACAGCCCCCTTTGGATGTCAGTGTGACAATTTCTCAGAAAATTAGGAAGCAACCTTCCTCAAGACCCAATAATACCACTTTTGGGTATATATCCATATATTATCTGGGTGCGCACACCCAGATAAGTTAAAAATGACCCTCCGGTAAAGAATGGGGGAGACAGAAAAGAAAATAAGTTAAAAAGGACCCCCCAATTATTCTAAAAAAGTAAAAATGGGGGAGAAGGCTGATTTACAAGGTCAAAAGCTTTATGTTATGTTGTTTATGTTGTTTTTTATGTACTGGACAGGAGAAAGATATTTAAATTTAGAAACTGCTAAAAAAGGTAGTTTAAATTTAAAACATGGGCTTAAGAATATGATGTTTTGGAGGAGAGGTTCTGTTTTCGTCTCCACAGAAAATGAGAGCCTAAAGGTGTACTTGGGATTTATGTGGTTTGAATCACCGAGACCTCCTGAAATGTTATAGTGTTTACCCCTAAAATGCAGCGGCCCAATAACAACAGGAAGCAGCCAGAGAGACTAACGACGCCCAAATTCCCTAAAAGATTAAATAAGGTCCTTTCAAGCCTGCTTCTCTGAGTTCAGCTTTGCTCCATGCACCGGTTTGGGCTCGGAGTGGGTGCAGCTGGGGCTGGAGGGCGGCTGGAATGGAGCTTTGCTCTATGGCTATGGTGGGAGGGCACGTTGCGCCGGCTCAGTTGGTGCCTGGCCTGGAGGGTGTCACGTACCGAGAATGAGAGCGGTGCCACAAGCTGCCAGGCCAGAATTGTACCTAATTGTACCTTACAATGTACCTAAAACTGTGAGGGTCTCTGAGGCTAAAATGGCTCTGGTTCCATTTGGCTATGCTAAACGATGCTGACTTCAGGCAGGGCTGGTCATAATTATCATAATAAAAGCACAATTAAGGTTTAGACGCAGTAAACAGGCAGTACCGTATTACATGTACATAGTGCGACTTAAGTTTTTAAGAACTGCTTAGCGTTTTAAGAACTCAAGTCCTCCTAAAAGATTGCTATGTATACGCTTGGCTTGTCTGGTGTTTCAGGATCCACAGGGAGGTGGATGCAAAGGGCCCTTGGATTCTGGGGTGATTGGGTCGTTGGCTGGATCTGTGAGAATTTACAGCCGCTTTTGCTGTGGCACAGGTGTTGAGAGTTGGCTAGTAGGAAAGCGGCCCTAGTCGCCGCCTCTCCCATCGGGCCCCTTGAGCCGCAGCGGCTCTGGCGCGGACCTTGAGATATTGCCGGCCTGTGCCGCCTCGGTCTGAGTGTCGGCTCCCGCCACACTCCGCCACCAACACAGCCTCAGAGAACTAGGCTAGCCCCGCGGGGAAGGCAGGGGTGCCTGGGGGTGGAGCCGCCACTTCCTGGCCTGGGACACGGGGATCCGCGCAGCGTGCAGGCCCAGGGCCGCACACAGCCCTTGAATGGCGGGCAAGCTCTGGAGCCTGAGGCCACCATACCGGCAAGAAATACGGGAGCCAATAAATCTTAAATCTAATATCAACAAACAGAGACCTGTAGGTCTCTAAGTTCAAGACCAGCCTACTTCCAGTACTGACTGTGCTAAATTTTTTTTTTATAAAAGATTTATTTATCTATTTATTCATACGGTATCCTGCCTGCAGACCAGAAGAGGGCACCAGATCTCATTACAGATGGTTGTGAGCCACCACGTGGTTGCTGGGAATTGAACTCAGGACCTCTGGAAGAGCAGCCAGTGCTCTTAACTGCTGAGCCATCTCTCCAGCCCGACTGTGCTAAATTTTTACACTGAGTTTTTTAATACTCTTAAATGTTATTTTGGGAGATGTTTTTTTCTAAAAATGCTGACATACATCTACTGACATTCATGCTGTGGATTCATCTGTCCAGAGGCCTAAGGACAAAGCCTCTGCTATGGAGCTGTCTGGCCTGATTGCTGCGGAGCTGGCGGGTTCCTGAGGGATGGTCCAGCTCCTGCCCTTGGTCTGTCAGTTATTGCTATGCTGTTGTTGCTGTACATTGCAATGTTATTGTTGCTGTGCCATTGCTATGCTGCTGGATTTTCCCCTTGTTTTGTCAGTTATTGCTTGCTATCAGTTTCCCTTATCCTGTCAGTTATTTCTGCTAAACACTATGGGTATCTTCAAGACAGGTTACAAAATGCCATGGTTATTTAAATTAAAAAATGGATAAATATCTATTTAAACAAAAAGGGGGGGGAATAATAAAGGAACTGCCCCCGATGCCAAGAATGGCTATTGCCATGGCTCTGTTCACTATAAATTTTTTAAATGGCAGCACGGCCTATACCATGAAAAACAGAGACCCTCAATCAGTTATCTACCACAGTGGCTACAGCCCTGGATCAACAGGCTACCATAGATACATCTATTAGAGGTAAAATAATGGTTCTTAATCAAATAATTGACCTAGTACAAAAACAGGTGGATATCTCATGACAGCTTGCCCAATTGGGCTATGAATGGAAAACTCCAGCCTTATGTGTGACCAATGTACCATATAAAAACTTTATAAAAGTGGCTAACTTGTCCCGAGAATTGTCTTTGTATCTTACAGGAGAATTTTGATGATTTGCTGTCCTCCTTGAGACGGTCCATCGTGACAATCAACTCCACGCGAATGGACATAAGCCTGGCCGAAGAATTCCAGTCCTGGATTGTGTCCTTCATTCCCTACTTCAAAGAATGGGTGGGGGTGGAAATGTTTTGAAACAGTCCTATGCTATGGAATAGTGTTTCTCCTCTGGATGGTCTGCTGACTCAAATCCCAAAGCCACAGGGATAAAGTGGTTTTTGCTCAGCGCTGGCTGCCCTAGAACAGGGAGCCTCTTCTGATATGTGGTTATCTTGTTAAAGTAGTAAGGTTTAAGCCAACCAGCTCCTACACCCTTAGGACACCTCTGTCCATTGCACAGGGTGGAGTGCTTGGCTTAGCTAGCCCTAAAGGTTGTGGAGCTGAAAAGCATCACACAGAAAATGGCCCTCTCTGAGAGATAAGTCGCTCTGCATAAGGGTTTCCTGCCGTATGTTCCCTTTCCCAGAAAATTGGCAGAGGGCAGGCCGGATAGGTTCCAGGTGTCATGAACCTAGGGGCAGATTCCGTGTAAGCCCATTTTAATGTTTCTATTTTGGGAAGTGCGACCTCTATCTTTACCTTTTGAGGGAGTTGCCTTTCTGCAAAGAAGTAAAATTAGGGGGAGATGTAGAAGGCCGCAACCACACTCTCCACCATAGATGGCGCTGCACCGCCAGGTGAGCTAGAAAGCTCACATGTGTTGGTATTTTTCCACTACTGTCCCCGCCTACTCCCGAGGCATTCACCTGGGATTATGGACAATTGACCAATCCAAGAGTGACACGTCCGAAGCAGGGTCTGTTTCCTTTATAAGGGATGGGTTCCATCTTATCTGAGTCTCCGCCATGTGGCTTATGCTCTAGCTCCCAAGAGACATAAAGCTTTTCTGCAGAAGAATCCTGTGCCCCGCGTGGTTCTTTCAGGCGAGGCCGAGCGCGGGACAGATGCTCAATCGTGCCACAAGGACATGTTCTCAACTATGTTCATAGCAGCTTTGTTTGTCATAGCCAGAACCTGAAAACAACCTAAATGCCCTATGACCCAAGAATGGATAAGGAAAATGTGGTACATTTACACAATGGAGTACTACACAGAAGAAGAAAGTAACAACATCTTGAATTTTGCAGGCAAATGGATGGAGCTAGAAAACATCATTTTGAGTGAGGCTTGCTTCTTATAAGGGGCTATAGCACATGTTCGTAGGAAGAGTGCTCTACTTGGCGCTGCTTTAGTCTCAGTGTCGCATCTTGGCTGCTGCTGATGACATGTCTTGCTAGGCCCCTCGAGGGCAGGCTGGTGTAAATGCCTGAATGCCAACAACCACTCCTGGCTCGTCTGTGCATGTGATCTCTGGCACCCAGAGATAGTTTTCGTTTTGAATCTTCATTTGTAAATGACGTACCATGGGCCAGGAGCGCATGCCTGGGGACTTGGAGTCTGTTCTGTGCCCTGGCATCCCAGTTCTCCACCAAGTGACCTCTACTGCCAGGGGCTTGGGCTGATATTTAGAGGCTCAGGAAAGAGAAGATGGGACAAGCCCTTGCCCCAAGCTGGTAGCAATGAAAACATTTTGGGAGGGCTACTCTGGCAGGGGCCAAGGTTCCTAGTTTGAGTGCCTTGCCTGTATAGCAAGTCTGCCATCTTGTCTTGGGTCATCTAGCCATGGCAAGTGGGCAAGATGCCAAATGTAACCTTCTCACCTTATCTAAAGCTTGACCTTTGTCAGATAGCTGTTGCGACAGAGGACCTGGTAATCAATGGATTACCAAGCCTCTGGGTGGCTGGGTAGGTCCCCAAGCCCCTCTGAGGATTCCCCATGATTGTCCCTGTGTACAAGGCTAAGACATTTGATGTCAGGTCCATGACAGGCTAGAGAGAGACAAGCAGAGTGGGGATGTTCATTGTGTTTGCTCCAATTCCCCCGCCCCCCTTTTTTCTTTTCAGACATGGGCCCCTGTATTCCAGGGTGGCCTCAAACTCACTACTTAGTCAAGAATGACCTTGAACGTCTGGACTCACCTGCCTCCAACTCCCAAGTGATGGGATTACAGGTGTGTGGGGGCTACCATGGCTGGCTTCTGTGGTGGTACTGAGGCTCAAACCCAGGGCCTCCCTGAGCATGCTAGGTGAACCACACTTCTTTCCACGTAGTAGCAAGCCCATCAACCACGAAGCCCTGGTTTTCTTCTGCACCAGGCCTCGAGGATTATAAAACTGCCCTGGGATGGAGATGGGCACCCTGAAGAGTCTGTGACAGGCGGTACATCTGGGCAGAGGAGACCTGGGGGGAGGGAAGGCAAGCTATTGCCCACTGTGGAGATATGAAGACCTTCCCCAGGCCAGAGTAAACAAGGAGACTTGACCCCCATTTGAAGGCAGGAGGGAAATGGGGCTCTCTGACAGGGCCTGTTTCCTTCGAACCCGAGCTGCTGTCCCATTGGGACTGAGGCTGATTGGCCTTTCCTGGGTGAAAGTGGGTGCAGAGCTGGGGGTGCTCCTTGTAGTGAAGTCTCAGTGGGAGTGGCGAATGGGAGGGTGGCACAGGAACTTTGGCGTCTGGAGCCTGCCTTGTCCTTGGATGTTGGTCTCACTCACCAGTGAGTAGCCTCAGACTCTGAATGGTTCTTGGAACTTGCCCATCAGATGAAGAGCAATCTTACAACACTTCTCCTGGCACCTGGCACTGCCACAAGTGTTTCTTGGCCAATGATTTCAAGGCTGTTTGAAAACAACAGAAATAGGAGGGTGCTAGCAGGGCCCCCGATTCCCTCTGACCCCTGGCAATGCTCCCCAAGGCCTAAGGCCCTTGGCTCTTCAGGTGTGTTCCCTATGAGCAGTGTCTATGGCAACCATTACCCCTCCCGGGGATACCAGGCCAAACAGAGGCCAAGAGCAAGTGGAAGTTCAGATGCCCAAGGAGGAAGCCTTCAGCCAAGTCTGCCCCAAGTGTTACTTTCATAAGGAACGATTCTATTAGGTATCGTAAACTTGGGGGGGTATTAAGAACTCTTTATTTTCATTGGTTAATTTGACAGCTGTACCCACCAAGCCTATGAGCTTCACTCCCCAGGGAGAATCTATTTTATCCAAACTATCTTAGGAACCCCCACATTTGAAGTCCAGGTATATACCTTCAAAAAGCCCCCAAATGCCATATGAGGGCATGACTCGGTGGTAGAACCTTTGCTCAGCGTGCATGAACTCATGGGTTCCAGCTCAGCACTGTAAAGCTTCAGATGAGAATGGTGGAGACGTTGCATTTCCTCACCTGAGACCCAAGGTCCAGAAAGCAGAAGGCTTTGTCTTGCATCACACGGCCAGGAGTGTACACGGTGCTCAGCGCAGTACACTGCTTGGGCGTGGACTAGGTGGCTTGGCATCCTCAGTCCAGCTTTTCAGAGAGGACAGCTGGGGCCTTCGGAGGGAGGGGGATCCCTGGTGCACTCAGAGACTGTGACACTAACTAACATGAGCCTTGACTCTCCCTCACCCAGAGCACCTGCCTGCGCAGCCACCGACCTGACTAGGAACGGGGCGTTTGGGAAAAGTGGTTGTGCTATGACCCTCAGGACATCTCCCTGGCTTGGAACGCAGCCAGGTATGTTCTTCTCATCAGTGAGACGTGCTGACATTGGGGCGGCAGTCAGAAAGGAAGACACCCTGTCAGCGATGGCTCCGACCCGCCTGGTTCTTTAGCAGCCAGCATCCTTCTTCCTTCCTCTGACCTTTCCCATTCCCACTGACCCTGACAGCTGTGCTGGTATAGAGGCCTCTATGGATGCTTGGGCTCTAAGGAGGCTATGGACTCTGGTGCAAGAGGCCACACTGCTGTCCCTCAAAGCAAACTGGCAAAGGCCTGGGACAAAGAACCCAGAGCCCCATAGGGCTGTGGAAACCAGCACATCTTTCATCTTCTTCAAACCCTTCTCTGCACCCACCCTAGAGTGGCCCTGCCTAGGCCTCTGACCTTCTCTGCTTAGTGCCTAGGAGTTGTGCATCTCCTTTAGGCCAGAAGTCCATAGTGCCTCTGGTCTCCCCGGAAAGGCTCTTACCTATTGTAACCAATCGTCATTGATGGTAAGCAGGCTCTACTAGCTCTCAGTGCGGACCACACTCTTCTGAACCCTCCACACAGAATGGGATTGTGTCACTGGAGTGCTAGCCCTGCAATGCAGATTCCACTTTGAACCCCACAACAGATTGAGGGAAGGGCCCCACGGAGGTCCACACAGTCAGGGGCAGGTCTGTGACCTTGACCTGTAGGTACCAAGGTCTTTTTTCCCTTCTCCTGGCGATTGGCAGGGCCGTGTGACCTCCGGCTCCCTGGAGATTCTGCACTAGCACTGGCTTGAGGGGTTAGCTTAGGAAGAACCTGGCTCTCTTTGTTATGGTGATTCCACCTGTATTCAAGGTTCTAGCAGTGGATCCATAGCCTGGCCTCCCCCAGCTGATTCTGCCTGAGGCGCCAGGGCCTTTAATCTTCTTCTCCTGCTTCTGTTGGGAGGAGGCCTTGCCCTTTTGATCCCGGTTGCCCACTGGCATAAATACCCGACTCGAGTTTAATAAAGTTGCCATTTACTCTTGGTAAATGAGCAAAGGTCTCTTTTTTGTGTGTGTCTGTTTTAAACCCTCAGGACAATCGTCCATTCTCGTGGGCCCGAGTTTGGGAAGGCGCGCGCCTGGATCGGGTGTGGGTATCCACTGGAAGGCGGGGTCTAACATTGACCCATGCAGGACAACTGTTGTCTGGACCTCAAGTCACAACTCTGCTGCTTCTCAGCCCCAAGCATGTCACTTTGTGCTGTGTGATGTATAAGTATACATGTATGTGCTCATGCGCATGAGCATGTGCCTGCATGTGCACACACCTGTGAGTGTGGGGGCCAGAGGGTCAACACTGGGTGTCTATTCTAATCATTCTCCTTATTTTCTGAGACAAGACCTCTCACTGAACTTGGAACTCACTGGTTTGGTTGGACTAGCGAAGCCCCAGTAAGCCGTGAGAACCTCCCGTCTGCCTCCCAGGTATTGGGATTGCTGTGTGCACTGCCTGGCATTCCATGGCATTCCATGAGTGCTGTGGGTTTTATGCTCCTGTACTGTGTCTACAGAGGCTCCCCAGCCTGCCTCCTGGTTATCTCTGGCTGCTTGCTTTGGGAAATGGCTACTCTTTCCAGGTCAGGACAGGACTGTATTGGTCTCACAACCAGGACGGCACCTGGTAAATCCAATTCTGTTTGTACCTGGAAAGAGAGAACACTACCCAGGCACACATAATCTTTTCCAAATCATTAAACACTACATCCAAACCCAAACTGTGTAGCTGATACATAGTTTGGTTTGAGTGTCAATGAAAATGTGTAGCTGCTACACAGTTTGGGTTGAGTGCCAATGAAAAAATCCTTAAGAGGCTTATCACACATGTGTGAGTTCAAATTCCACCTTTGTCATTTGCTGTGTGACTTTGCCTAGGTATTTCTACTTCTATGATGTCATTCTCCGCTATAAAAGGGAGGGTTTTCCTTCAAACACTAAAGCTGCAGGGAATCTCTTAGGGTTAAACGAGATATGTAAGGAAACGTGGTTTATCATCCAATGCAGCAAATGTGTCCTTGGGCCCAGTGTTGGATATGATTATTGTAAGCTGCGGAAACTGAAGTGTGCACAGTGTGACTGAGAGGAGGTGTCCATGACACACGCAGCAGAAGGAGGCCACTGAGCTTGGCCTAGTGTTCAGTTGACGGAGCACTTTCCTTCAGCTACTTGGAGGACGAGGAACGCTGCGAAATAAAACAATACTGTTTTTTTAAAAGATTGAAAATCCAGGCACATCCATTGTGATACAGAATAGCCCTCAGTTGGTAAGAACTCAGCAAGGAGAATCACGGTGTCCGCCTGACGTGCGGGAATATGAAACAGAGCCGGTTGGTTGGTAAACACTGGCAGAGTTGAAGCTGGGCATGCACATGCGAATGACCCAGCCTTCCCACTCTAGCTGTTTACCCAGAAGAAATATGTACTTCCCGGCACCCAAAGACCTGTTCAGGAATGCGTGGTGCACCGTGGACTACACCAAGAACTAAGTTGGGAAAAACGGTGAGTTCAACAGAAGGAGAAACGAATAGGCATGATGTGGGGGTGGGGGGCAGAGATGGCTCAGCGAGTGAGAACACACTGACTGCTCATCTCAAGAACCATGGTTCTGTTCCCAGCACCCACATGGTGTCTCACAGCTGTCTGTAACTCCAGTTCCAGGATCTAATGCCCTCTTCTGGCCTCTATGCATAGGCAAACACTCATATGCATACAATAATATAAATAAATCTAAATAAAAAGTAGATAAATGAATAAACAGATAATGAGGTTTTCATAGGGAATGGCAGAAGTCTGGAGGAGCATAGTGGGAAGGCCTGGCCCCTCCCAGGGCTGGGGTTCACAGTGCAGCAGGTATGGGTTCCAGGTTCAGTAACCTCCATGTCTAGGTTTCCGAGCCCGAGGCCAGAGCCGGGCCTTGAGTTTCTTTAGTGCTTAACGATGAGATTGGAGCCCAGGATTGTGCTGCAGGGCTACTGAACTGTGCCCCCACACACTCTGCTCTACATTTCTTTCTTTTTGGGGTGGGAGGCTGTGAAAATGCACGAGGCTCCCCACATGTCATCCTTTGAAATACTGGTTGAGTCGTCTATGGCTGTAGCACCCTGAATGTGGCCCATCTAGTCCGCAAAGTTGGCTGGAACACAGAAGTGTGTACTTTTTGAAAGAATGCAAGGCAAAAGGGAACAGAGAAGAGCTGCAGGGAGACGGACCTGGGGTGTGGCTTGCCAGGCAAGGAAGATCATGTGCTCAGCCCCGAGGGGGAGTTGAGGGGTGCTGAGAGTGAGTGGGAGGTTAATTCAGAGCTCAACCCCGAGGCACTGGGTCTGGAGGCATTGACTGACAAGGAGACGGAAGGGCTTCCCAGAGGAGGAGGTGAGGCTTGGCTGCACAGACACCCTCTGTACTGAGTGTCAGAGGCCATCTGACAGCTTGTCAGAGGCCACACAGTAAGCAAGGCAGTATCAAGATTTGAACCCAAGGCTGCCAGAGCCTGTGTTTCCAACACAGTGAATTTGAAGAGAGTCTGTGTCCTTAGTCTAGAAGTGATGAACAATTGTGAGCATGTGTGAGCACCAGTAGTGCCCAAAGCAAGGTGTGTGCGCGCGTGACCCACGGCAGGCTTCAGCCTATGATGCAACAGGCTTCCCACCCCTCCGTCACCACCAATTGGCCAGGCCTGTGGGTCCCCTGTAGGAACAGGAGGCTGCGATATTTGGGGCATAGGGAATAGACTTTCTAGACGAATCATAGCAATGTTTTCTGCCTGGCTGACTCCAGGCAACTGGTTGGTACACTCAGCCCTGGCTCAGGAGAGGCCTTCCCAAGGTGAGGGCAGCACTGGGCTGGAACTCTGTGAGGCCCCCACAAATCAGAACTTAACCCACCTGACCTCTAGGGGAAATCAAGACATTTTGAACCAGCTCTTCCTATGGTGTCCAGATGGCACTTACCACCCCAGCCTCCTTCTGGGGGCAGGCAGTGATGTAATACAATGTCCCTGCTCATGGGGCAGAGAAACCCATAGAATCTCTTGCCCCTGTGGTTTGCACATCTGTAAACAGGAGGCTTGCCACCTCTTGTGCTGGCCTTGATATTGCTTGCCAGCGCTCCAGAGTGGGTCTGAGGGATCAGCCCCAGAGTACGGCACAGCTGCCGTCACCCAGGGTGAGGAATTAGACACGCCAGGGCTCAAGGACTGTGCTGGCTAGTTTTGTGTCATCTTGACACAAGCTAGGGTCATCTAGAGGGACACTCAGTTGAAAAAATGCCTCCATAAGATCCGGCTGTAGGCAAGCCTGATTTCCATTTTCTTAATTAAGGATTGATGGGATAGGGCCCAGCCCATTGTGGGTGGAGCCACCTCTGCGCTGGTAACCCTAGGATCTATAAGAAAGCAGATTGAACAAGCCATAGGGAGCAAGTCAGTAAGCAGCACCCCTCCACGGCCTCTGTATCAGCTCCCGCCTCCAGGCCTGCCCTGTTTGAGTTTCTGCTCTCACTTCTTTTGATGATGAACAATTTAGGACTGTGAGTGAAATAAGCCCTTTCCTCACCAAGTTGCTTTGGGTCATGGTGTTTCATCACAGCAATAGTAATCCTAAGTAGGACAAATGCTATCCTCTCTTCTTTAGTTCCTGAGTTGTCCAGTGGGGAAGAAAATATATCAGAAATGTGGCGGTCTGTGCAACCCTCTTCAGACAGCGCTGGCCCCAGTGAAAATTCTCTGTTAGTTGTGATGGTTCTTGCTGTGAATGTCATCATGTTTTCATTCACTTAGTACCTGTGTCTCAACCTCTCAACCCCTCGGAATCTTCTTCTAAAGACTAGGGACTCACTCTGCCTGCCTGACAGGGTCGTGAGGCTCAGAGAGGCTAACTCGGGACATGGAAATGATTTCACAATATCCTGCATATAACTGATGCTGTGTCCTTATCCTGGGGCCTGTGTCGGAAGAGGGATGATCCAGTGTCCCTCTGTGGATGTGGGACTCTGGACAGTTCACTTAACCTCTCTGGATTCTGACTTCTTCTTGGCGTGGGGACATAGCAGGAGCTCTGTAATTGGGTCCTTTCTTACTTTCTCAGGAGTGTCTTCCCCACGGTCTCTCAATACCAGAGTAATGAAGAAGTCAAGGACCTGCAGATAGAACTTAGGCCTCAGACTTAGGCCCCAGGTAATGGAGTGAGGAAGCCCTGAGCTCAGCACATACTGAGCGTAGGAAGCAACACCAGAGTCCAGGACGGAGAGGCTGGTTGGGATGAGGAGAGCAGGAAGGCTTTCTGGAGGAGGTGGAATTTCCACTCACATTGGAGAGGGGCTGCACAAACGCTCCGTGTTGGCCGGGTGTCAGAGGCTTCCTGGGGGATAAGCTCCTCAGTCTCCCCAAGGAAAGCCTGTGGGTGTTTGGTGACATCTCAGCTCCACAGTGGAAGCCCTTCTGGTACCTGAGGGAGGATATGAAAGTCCTAGCTGGGGACCTGGAGTTCAGTGGTAGAGTACTTGGTTAGCATGGACTGGGCCCAGGGTTCTGCCTCCAGCAACACGGACTTTTTAAAAAATCCCAGTGGCATTAGAGGGCAGGCAGACCCAGCCAACAGGAAGTTGGGGCCAAGCAAGTGGGTGAGGAGTGGGGGACATGGTCGCCAGTGGAAAGGTGCCAGCTGCGAGCAGACATTGGGCTGACTTGGCACGCTGAGGACTTTCCTGCACAGTCAGCATTTCTTGCTTTAGATTGTCCATCTGTGATAGCTCCGTCCCTATGCCTCTCTAAGTCGTGGGCCCCTTGAGGCATGACCATGGCTGCTCAGGCTACTATGGCCCCTGCATGGGTTCTATACGCAGCAGGCACCTCACGCACCTGCAGTCATTCAAAAAAAAAAAATCTCATGGGCAAGGTTCTATCCATAGTAGTTCAAAAGTCAGGCCCATAGCATCTTTGTGGGAAGAGACAACTTAAACATGGGCTTGGAGGAGGACTTGCCAGGGGGCTGGCATGAATGTTAGAGGCAAGCTGGAGGTGGCATTGGAAAGACCAGGGAGAAAGGTGGTCAGGGAGTTGCTGGATGGGAGACTGAGTGTGGGGTATTGGGCAGACCTCCAGGAGGTAAAAGGGCCAGCATGGCAAAGATGCAGCAATGGGTTCCTGGGTCTAGAGTGTGTGCACCACGTCTTCAGAGGAGGGGGCTAGTTTCATCAGACAGATGCCCAGCAGGCGAGCGACATTCCCAGGGCCGAGGAGACCTGACTCCACTGTGAGCCAGCAGCACTTCATTTCCCCCACTCCGGAATCCCTAGGAGCCATGTGACTAACTAAGCCTGAAGACTGCCAACTTGCACCTGGAAGGAGACCGCCTAGAATGCCAAGCAGTTCGGAGGCCATGGAGAGCTAAGCGCCCCACTCAGTCCTAATGGATGTGAGCTGAATCGAATTTCAGTTGGCGTTGTTGGTGTTGGGCACTATTGTGATGTGCCTCGGAGCCATCGCGGCTCCATTATCAGACCATTGCCATACCTCCATTACCCTTTCATCAGCAGCATCCGCCCACAGATGGTCCTTGGAATGCCTCTGTCACGTCCCATCGAGTCTCCTTGTGTCGTGGCCGGTGAGTGTTTTATCCCGCCACAGCCCATCTGTAGGTGTTAAGGTATTCTAGTAGTTGGCTAAGCAGGCTGTGGTGGTGCACTCCTGGGATCCAAGCCCTTGGGAGCTGGAGGCCGGTGTGGACTGCAGTGACCCTGTCTCAAAATAAACAAAAAAATCCTCCATCCTGCACAAAGATGCACAGCCACCTGATGTATGAGAGTTAATGGTGTTATAATGTCTTTTTCCCTGACAGGAAATTTGGATTTGGATGAGTGTAATTGGCCCTTTCGTAGGGGTTGGGGGGTTGTGCTTTTTGTGTTCTGATCAAGAAACCATTGTTTCCTTATGCATGCATGTGCACACACGCACGCAAATGTGTGCGTGTGTTCCATGCGTACTGGGATGTCTTCAGAGGCCAGAATAGGGCAACAAATGCCCTGAACTGCTGACAGAAGCGGCCAAGACCTGCCATGCAGGTGCTGGGACCCAAACTCAGGTTCTCAGGAAAAGCAGTCAGTGTTCCTGACAGAGGAGCCATCTTTCCAGCACCATTTCTGTAGCCTTGAACTTCTAAGTGCTGGCTTTACAGGAAGGCATCAGAGTGTGTGCGCCTGTGTGTGCTTCGTTGTTTCATCATTTCTTACAAGTACTTTCTCGGGGCTGGGGAGATGGCTCAGTGGTTAAGAGCTCTTACTGACCTGGAAGAGGAACCAGGTTCAATTCCCAGAATCCACAAGGTAGCTCACAACCATCTGTAACTACAGTTCAGGGGATCTAACACCCTCTTCTGACTTCCACGGGCATCAGGCATACATGTACACAGTCATACAACAGGGAAAATACGTGTGGACCTAAAAAAAAATTAAAAATCTTTTTAAGTGATTATTTTCTTAACTCTTTTGGTTTATATTCTCTCTCTCTCTCTCTCTCTCTCTCTCTCTCTCTCTCTCTCTCTCCTGCTCTCTCTCTTTTCCTCCTCCCTTCACCCCCTAACAGTCTCTAGCCCAGGCTGGCCTAGGATTCACAATATCTTCCAGACTGACCCTAAACTTGTGCCAATGCTCCTGCCTCAGTGTGCCAAGTGCTGGGTTACATTTCCCTGCTCTTTGTATGTCTGCTTCATATTCAAAAAGGGCTGCCACTCACTGTGAGTGCCGTGCCCAGTGCTAGGGGTACAGTGCAACAGCTCCTTGGAGGTGATGGTCCAGCTGTGAGATGAGCAGCTGGCAGAAGGGGTGAGATGCAGACGCTCTCTCCCAGGTGGAGAAGAGATTGACTAGATCCAGCTGTCAGATGCAAGTAGAGTGAGGCCTTCCCAGGAATGAACAAGATCTAGAAACCTGGGGCTGGAGAGATGGCTTAGTGGTTATGAACAATGGCTGGCTGCTCTCCCAGAGAACCCGAGTTCAATTCCCAGCAACCTCATGGTGGCTCACAATCATCTATAATGGGATCTGATGCCCTGGTTCTGTCTGATGCCCTCTTCTGTGATGCAGGTATACATGCAAATAGAGCAAATAAATCTTTAAAAAAATCTAGAGACCTTAATGGACCACAAGCTTAAGTACCTTTAAGTACTGGGCAGTGGTGGCACACGCCTTTAATCCCAGGACTCAGGAGGCATAGGAAGGCAGATCTCTGAGTCTGAGGTCAGTGAGTTCCAGGACAGTCATGGTGACACAGAGAAACCCTGTCTTGAAAAACTAAACAAACAACAACAACAACAACAACAACAAACAATTTACCTAAAGACAACTTCCTTTGGGGCCTTCACAGTTTATATTTAGTTTTTTCTCTGTTTAGAAGAGAGAAAGGGGGTTTCCTCCTGTCTGTCTAGGATACTCTGTTGTGTTCAGTCCTACTTAAGGGTCTTAGGTTCATCTGATGAGGAAGGATGGAGCAGACAGGGGAAGTCTGGGGGATTAGAAGCAGAGAGAGACTCAGGGCTCTTGCTGTATGGAAGGCAGAGGAACTGGAACCCTCTCATCTCTCGACAGGCGTGGAGTGGATTTTCACTCCAAGCAGGGATGTTTGATCTTGGGCGTGGCTCGTTGGTCATGCCCATGGATTTGCGGAGAGAGAATGGATAGCCTCGGAGGATTGATTCTCCAAGGCGGCTTTGCACTGTGATGTAGAAGTCTGGCTCCCATCCCTCCACCTGCGATCCTCAGACCATGTGGCACTTCTGTAGTGGTCTGACATCCTGAAGGGGGACCCAGCCCTGCCAGTCTATTTATTGGAAGGTCTCTTGGACCCCATTCACACTTCTGGGTGGGAGGGCCTGAGAAGGCCCCCAAGAATGTGCCACTAACCTCTCGGCTCTGTCTGGAATTTCACAGTGACATTCAGCAGTCACTAAACTTAGCACTAGAGCCTCTGGGTCACCCAGGCATGCCAGGAGCTGAGCATGAATCATGGGGAGCTGACAGAAAAGAATGGCGTGGATTGTGGGGCTCTGAGGACCTAGCGCACCCTGGGCAGCAGGCAAGGTCTAAAGGGGCAGGCCTGAACCACTGGGACCCATGGGACTGTCCTGCTCTGTCCCCAGGGCCCAGAGGAACAGCCTTGTGCTTAAAGGTCTTGAGCTAGAGTGACGTACTTGGTCGGTCACTTACTTACTCCACAAATATTTATTGAGCATCTACTATGTACCAGGTGTCTGGTCCCTTGGGACACAGGGGGGCAGTTACCTGCAACTACTTCATCCTCTGGAGTTTAGACCCCTCTGGGGGAGACACCTGGGTTGAAAGAAAGGCTGTGGGAGCTGGCAGATGGAACTCCAACTTGGGGGTAAGTAGGGTATCTTCCTAGTACAGGAGGTACCTGCTGAAGGTTTAAAAGAAAAGAGGGGAAGCCCAGTTTGGAAAAGGGAAAGGGGTGTGGCCTCCAGGCCAGGTCAAAGGTACTCTGGGAAATGAGGGAGCTGCTTCCCTGGCTGCATTTTGATATTTTGCTTAGTTCTTGAAGGCTAAGCTACTTAGATAGAAGTAAGAGGCCACCTTTGGAGGACGGACTGATTGCTGTGTGAGGCAGATAACCTCTCTGATCCTTCATTTTCTCTTCTGTAGAGGGGAGATAATCAGAACTTGCTGGGGTGATGATGAGCAGAAAGGCTGGGTACCAGTGTGAACAGCTGGCTGCAGGGCCCCAGGCCACATAGGTCCTTACTAAGGGAGTTAGTCCCACAAGGCCTGTAGCCTATCCCCTGTCATCTGTGAGCATGGGCCCGTCTCCAGCATCTCCATCCAGAGACTGGTCTGATGTGGCAATGCACCTGCTGTGGGCCAGGAGGCTTTGGTACAGCCCCTGGTTTGTAGCCAGAGATGTGGCAGGGGCGGGGTGGCTTGGAGTGCCAAGATGGAACCAACCATCCTGTCCTGTCCAACTATCCAGGGGACAAAGAGAAGGTCGTTCCATTGAGGGGAGCAGCTGTCAGCGACAGAGCCCAAGTGCTGGCCTGGTGTTCTCTCTCCCACGTGGGTGTGGTCCTGCTGGCTGCCAGCACTGTGATAGACAGGGCTGGCTCTCTATACCCTCCTCCTGAGGACTGGTCCTCACCACTGTCCCACATGGCCAGTTCATCCCATGAGCTGGCAGACTGGAATCTGTGCTCCCAGAGACCCTCTGCTGTCCCTTTGGATGCTCCCCTTCGGGGGGTGGCAGGGGGGTTGATTCCACATATCTGACCTCCTCCTCTGTCACTAGGCTCCAGAAGCCCTGCCTGAGATTCGTCACACATTCCCGTAGGCCACTGCATTTTTATTTTTAGGATTTATTGAGCACTTCCATGTGGCCCAGGGTCGTCATCTCAAGTGTCCTCCTCCTCTCCAGGCAACCTGGGTGGTTGATGTCTCTCAGGATGTCGTCCGGAGGGAGGCAGACGCGTGGCGTGGCTGCCCAAGGCCACAGGGCTAGAAAGGGTGGGTTGGGAATGGAATCTGCCCCTTGGCTCTAAAGCTCTCTTAAGTCAGAAAGGGCTCAGACCTGCTGCCAGGTCCCTGTCTGGCAGAGGGAGAGACAGCTGGTGGAAATACGGTCACCAGCCAGTAAGAGTCAGAGCCCAGGTTTGACCTACGCCTGTAAATTGAGTCTCTAGGCTATGTGGGGAATCAGCTCAGCTATCCTTAGGCCCTGGCAAACCTTGGTGGAACCTTGTGGGCACACCGACCTGGTTATCAGGGACATTGCTGGCCAGGCTGCCCAGGGCTACTTATAAGCAAATCCAAGTGGGCCTATCCACTGCCCTCTGCTCACTGTTGATTGGCACAAACTGACCAATCACAGCCCACTTTCTTTGGCCACAGGAATCTACATAATCTAAATCGGGCTCACTAGTCCCAACACGGGAATTTTTTTAACCTGGGATTTGAAGGTTGAGTTCTGAGACCAAAAATGGGAAGGTCAGGACCGAGGTAAAAATGCCTCCTTTTTTTGAGAATGCAGTGAAAACAACAGCAACTGCCTCCACTAAGGTTATACTTTTAGTTTATCTGGAGTCCTAATGCTTGAGAGGCTGAGGCAGGGGGATGGTAAGTTCTAGGCCAACCTGGCTTATGTATTGAGATCCTGTCTTGGAGAGGAAAAAGGCAGCCTTCATTTGTGAGTCCCAATAAATCTCGCCACCAACGGTTTAATAAAAGAAGGTATACTTTTCTCATATGGTGCTAGGTGAAAAAGAAGTGGTCACAGACATTACTTTGCCACCCAAAGAGGCCAGAGTTGGGATTTTGTGATTTTTTTTTCTTTTCCTCATAGATATAAGATGGTTGCCCCAGTTCTAGCCATCAAAACTCCATTCAAGGGAGGATGAAAGGGAGGGAGGCCTAGGCCAGCTGCATGCTGTATTTGCTTTGTTTTTAAAATAATTTTCAAAGCTTTATTTTATTTTATGCATGTGAGCGTTTTGCATACATGTGTGTATGTGCACCACTGTGAGTGTGCCTGGTGCCCTCGGAGGTCAGAAGAAGGCATTGGGTCCCCTAGAACTGGAGTTACAGTTGTTTGTGAGCCACCATGTGGGTGCTGGGAACTGAACTTAGATCCACTTCAAGAGCAACAAGTGCTCTTAACCACTGAGCCATCTTCCCTTCTCTCTCTCTCTCTCTCTTTTAATTGTGAAAACAAACACTCAGTAAAGTTCACAGCGTGTGTCTATTTGTAGTTCTTTGACCCAGTCATCTGTGTCTCCTGGCTGCCACAGAGGAAAAAGAATGATGGGGGCATGAGCTGTGTGACAAGGTCACAGGGACCCATGGGTGCCTTTTTCCAGGTTGAGTCTTACCTTGCTGTTCATTCTGGGGTACCTTAAGCCCTGTGTGGGACTTGGGTGGTTAGATAGACTTCCAGGATGATATTGGATCACAGAAAGGTAGCCTGCTTCCTAAGACAGTGACTGCTTGGGACGCTATGCCCATCAGGGACCCCACATGCTATGACTACCACGGCAACAGCAGATGGCCCAGTAATCTAGGCTCCAGATCCTGGTGCCATGACAATCTCAGAGGATGGTGTGTATTTTCGTCAATGTTCTATTTGTGTGAAGAGACACAGCATCTCTTCTATAAGAAAACATTTAACTGGGTCTTGCTTACAGTTTCAGGGGTTTAGTCAATTAATCATTATGGTGGGAAGCACGGTAGCACATGGGCAGACCTGTGCTGGAGAAGGAGCTTGAACCACTTACATTGTTCTATTATTAAATAAAAATTTGGGAATCAGATATTTGGGTAAAAATCCATGGAGAATCAACCAGTGACCTCTCTCTCTCTTTCTCCATTCCTTCTTGGGTCTCTGATGGGATTGTATAATAGATAGTTATAATTTTACCATTTTCCCTGTTACCAAATTCAGAAAAAAAAAACTTGCAAAAGAGAGGTAAAGTTTATAAGCTTGAGAAACATAAAATCTTAAGTCGTTTATTTAAGAAAATGTTCTAAGGTCTAATAAGATATTTTTAGGTTGGTAATACAAATTATGAGAGAAAGTGAATTAGTACAAAACTTTAGACTCACCAAGCTAGGATAGATAATAGAGTATTTTCTCTGAATTTTCCAAATGCAAATGGACTGGACATTGTAAATATAATTCTTACTTGATAATGGGATAATGGTTCTTATTATACATAGTTTTACTTTGTTAAATTAAAAACCTTCCCTTTTTATTTAGACAAAAAAGGGAGAAACGTTGTGGAAGATTTGTTTGCACTGACCCTCTGAAACTGCCAATAAAGTTAAACCTTTATTGTCAGAGGACAGAGTCAACAGTCAGCCGACCAGAATTAGCCATAGATGTTTTGGAGGACCGAGATAGGAGGGCACAGGAAGTAGAAGGAGGGTCTTAGAAAGATGAATGTTTTTCTTCAATCTGGAAGTATGGAGAAGTAGGGTCAGCTGATGTCCCTGTATTGCACTTTGGATCAGATTTTTACCCCAATATCTGACTCCCAAGTTTTATTTAATAACAGAACAATATAAGTAAATGCTTCAGGAGCTGAGAATTCTACATCTGAATATGCAAGCATCAGGAAGAGAGAGACACTGGGCCTGGCTTGGGCTTTTGAAAATCTCAAAGCCCACCTCCAATGACACACTTCCTTCAACAAAGCCACACCTCCTAAGCCTTTCAAGCAGTGCCACTTCCTGGTGACTAAGCACTCGAATCCAGGAGCCTATGGGGCTCATTCTTGTTCCAGCCACCACAGTGTGAAAGGTGGAAGCCTAGGATTTCTGACAATATAGGTCACATTTTGTGCTGGGTGACAGAGGCAGCAGGGACCTTGAGGGTCCCAAAGGC
Source organism: Myodes glareolus (assembly GCF_982192425.1). Taxonomy (NCBI): domain Eukaryota; kingdom Metazoa; phylum Chordata; class Mammalia; order Rodentia; family Cricetidae; genus Myodes; species Myodes glareolus. The sequence goes on from NC_142028.1 coordinate 59,739,882, forward strand.
CACTCTGGAAGAGGGCAGGAGACAGGTCTACTTAGTTTGGTGAGACTGTGTGGCCTCTGTAGAAGGCAGCTGGCTCTTTGATGACCATGGTGGACTCTAGAATTTGATAACCTAGGATAAAGTTCTAGCCAATAATCACTTCCTGCCCTGTAGATTTTCAATAGTGTGAAGTCACATTGTAATGTGCTTGGAACCATGTCTGGAATGGGAGAAATGTGCGATCTATAGTTTAAAAACTACATTTATCATGTTGTACATGTGTAGTAATGTATGCATGCATGCCGTGGAGCATAAACGGAGGTTAGAAGACAATTTCAGGAGTCAGTTTTCTCCTTCCACAGTATGGGACGTGGGGAACAAACCCAGTTCGTAAGGATTGGTGGCAAGTTCCTTTACTGTCTGAGCCATCTCACTGGGCCCCCAACCTTTTATTTTTGTTCATTTTTAAAACACGTGCATTGAGGAAACAAAACACAAGAAGCAAAGAACAAAGTGATCCGACCACGGGCTGTTCGGCTGGATGTTAACTTCTAGATGCCGTTCACACGTCATTCCACGTGTTCCACACTGACCGAGCTTCCCCGCACAACAACTACTCATGAGCTCTAAACCCCACATTACAGGACTCTTTAGACAACCAAGAATAGACCAGGTCATTTTTGATAAGATAGTCATTTAATATTACTGTCATTTCAGGAAATGCTGGCAAAAAATAGCAGAAAAAAAAATCAGAATCCTTCAGGTTCAACACTGGCCCTGCTTCTTCTGTGTCATAGGTTAGACATCTCAAGCCTCTGGAGCAAGGCTGGGTGAGGGCTCCACAGACAGATATTCCTTGTGTTTTCTCTCCACGATGAGAGGTGGCCCTCACCACTGTGACCGATGGTTCCCAGAAATGCTTCAGGGCTGCCCAAGGTTGCCTAAGCTTAGCTAAGGGCCTCCTGACATTCCTTTCCAGTGTCACAAACATCCAACTCAAGCTCATGGTTCCCCACTGTGCGCCCTGCCAGCAAAGTCACCTCTGCCAGTCAGAAACGTGGGCAACGCCTCCATGACCCCTTTTCCCTCGCTCTGCATCTGGTCTGTCATCATCCTGTGACCCCATCCCAGACATCTATCTCAGATTCATCGACTTGCGTCAGTCAGGCAGGCTGACTACCGAAATAAAACCCCAGATCTCAGGGCTTAACACGAGTCCAGTGAGTGGAGCTGGCAGCCTCTATTCTACATAGTCAGCCAGCAACCTTGGGTCCTCCCAGCTCCACCCTGAGGCCTTCTGGCCTTCTAGGCACTGAAAAAGCCCTAACCATAGGGCAGGCTTTTAATGGCCTGGTCAGGAAGCACCTTTCATCACTTCTGTTCACATTCGATAGGTCAGACTATATCACATAGCCCCACCCACCTGCAGAGAAGCCTGGGAAATGTAGTCCAGCTGATTGTCCCACCGAAAGGGAGCAAGGCTAACCTGACATTTCCCTCCCGGTAAATAGCCTGGTCCTTCCCAGGCTCTTCAGCAACATTGTCCAAGATCCAGACCCCGTTGTAGCATCCCTCCTCAGCTTCAGGCCCCTGACCCCTAGTCAAGGAATCCCTTTTGACATCAGTGCTTGGTTGCAGGTCAGAGCCCTTTTCAGACCAATCCCGTGTGGGTTACTAGCTGCCGACCTTCCTCCTTCCTCTGATGTCATGCCCCATTCCTAAGAAGCTTCCTTATTTCCAACTTAATTGGCACCCGATTCAAGGTTTGACAATAAAAAGATTTACAATAGGAAAATCTTTTATTTTTGACGTAATCTGGCCCTGGTTTCTTTTGAAAGAGGGATATGACTGTTGACCATGTTTGGGGGTTCTTAGAGACTCAAATTCAGGTCTTTAGCTTTTTGTTTGTTTGTTTCCATTTTGAAACAGGGTCTCCATACATAACCCAGGCTGGCTTCGAGCCTTAGTGATCCTCCTGCCTCAACTTCCTATATATTGAGATTTTAGGCATGCCAGGATGGAGAATGGGCTATACCTGGAACCGGCAAGGCGGCAGCAACGGGAACTCTGTGTCCTGGGAAATGCCATGGTGCCGCCCAGGCAGGCAGCTGGAGAGGAAGAGCTTGCCCAGTGCTTCTCTTCTCAGTTTAGTGGCCCTGAATCTGAAGCAGAGGGATCACAGCCAGCAGCCTGTGGGAAGACCAGCTGGGCACAAATTCAGAGGCACCCTTTGCTCACACTCAACTTGTCTCTGGAACAGTCTCTGAGAACTAAAAAGCATCCCATCTTTAGGATCCCATCTTTACCCCAACCCCACATGCATGACCCAGGGAAAACTGAGGCCCAGTGGCAGAAGTACATAACCTACCATGCACTTCCCAAGTATCGCATTCTTGTTGTAGAACGTGGGCAGAGCGGCCAGCATCTTCATCTGGCCAGCAGCATTCGTGTACAGGACTCTATTGTGATGTTCCTTCAGAGCAGGGGCTTGAGAGATGCTGACCTTCCCATGAGGTTCCAGCTGCTCCCCACGGCCACGCTGACATTCATATGGGGTTCCAGCTGCTCCCCACGGCCACGCTGACATTCATATGGGGTTCCAGCTGCTCCCCACGGCCACGCTGACATTCATATGGGGTTCCAGCTGCTCCCCACGGCCACGCTGACATTCATATGGGGTTCCAGCTGCTCCCCACGGCCACACTGACCTTCACATGAGATTTCAGCTGCTCCCCATAGCCTCGCTAACCTTCCCATGAGGATTCAGCTGCTCCCCATGGCCATGCTGACCTTCCCATGAGGTTCCAGCTGCTCCCCACGGACACGCTGACCTTCCCATGAGGTTCCAGCTGCTCCCCACGGCCACGCTGACCTTCCCATGAGGTTCCAGCTGCTCCCAACAGCCATTTGAATATAGTGCTGCCCTGACTGTGGCTGGAGCACGTAGGCTGTGGGAGGTCAGCCAAGAGCACTCCATCTACACAGTTATGAGGAAGCTGTCATCCACGCTGGGTGAAACTTTCCAGTGTGACTTCTTTGAGGTTGCCCACATCCCTATAAGTCACCCCTCACCCATGCTCTGTAAGATAGCCCAATAAATTCATTGGTTCCCCAGGGAGAACTAGGGTGGGATTGTGATTTGGCTAACTGCTGGGGCCCCATGAGGATGGGCCACACATCATTTACATCTCAGTTCTAGCAAAACGTCCTCGTGGCTTCTCTTTGTCCTTTTCCAAGACCAGCATTGCCCATACTGGTACTCGGCAGGGTGTCAGCCTTGAGGTAGGTCTGGCTGTATGGCACTGGGCAAATCTGTTCAGCTGCCCACATCCCTGTTTACTCCTTTACGCTGTGTGCTGCAGTCTCCCTTGAAGCAGGACACCTTATGCACAGCTCCCAGCACCCCGCTGGCTCAGTATATTCCAGCTATATGTTGGGTAAATCAGCATTTGGGAAGCCTCAGGCAGCACCCTGGAGCGTTCATCAGATTGTGGGTCAGTTTGGCATTGCAAGTCCAGGCAGGGTGGGCACTGGGGAGTCACGGATGGTACTGGAGCTGGGGAAATCATGGTTAGAAGGGAGTATCACAGGGTTGGTTCTGGTTTTATCTTGTTTATCAGCATCTGGGGGAAGGTTTTGGCTTCAGCTGAGACACAGTGAGGAGGCTGCCAACAGAAGGGGCCCCCAGTTAAGCCCTGGAACAATAGCTTCTCCCCAGCCTTTGTGGGGCCAGATTCCTGCTATCCAAACCACCCCACTTCCTGTTCCCAACCTGCTAGGAGCTGCAGGAGGCAACTTTATCCCCTGGTTATTAGCTAGGGGAAGGGTTCATTTACCCGAGCCTTGGACCAGCACAGGCTCACGGTCCTGACAGGCTTGGGCTTGGGTTTACTGCGGCAAGCAAAGTCCCCACAGGTTTCTCTGTTGCCTTAGGTATTCAAACCTAACACTGGCATTGCTTGCACTTCAAATTTAAATGAAGTTCACGTGTAAGTCTGAAACTGACTTTCCTCCGTGGCCCAGAGCTAAGAGAGATCTGTCTGTCCACACACATTGTGAGAAATTTTCCCTTGCTTAATACTGGAGGCAATCAATCTTATCCAGCTCCACCCACTGTCCTTATACAACTGATGAGGACAATGCTTGCTCCCAGGGAAACCATATAACTATCCCAGGGCTGCATAGGCCTCCTTACCTGAGTCCCATTATTTTCTTTATTTTTTTTCTTCTCATCCTGAGGATGAAACCTAGAGCCCTGGCCCAGGCTAAGCGAGTGCCACACCCCTAACCCCAGTCCAGTTTTTAAAGTGCTACACACAATAAACTTGATTTGTCAAAACAAAATAAAAACAAAACAAAACAAAATCTTTTTGTTGAAGTGGGAAAAAGATGTAGTGCCTATGGGGTTCTTTCTAGGGTTAGCAGAATGCAAACAAATATCTGGTCCAGTGGGATGGCACAGCAGGTAAGGTGCTCACCCCACACAGGCTGGTGACCTGAGTCCAACCCCTAGAACTGGAAGTAGAAGAAAGAACTGACTTTCATCCATGTGCCCCCATTACAAAATAATAAGAATTTTAAGTTATTATTTGATTTATTTATTTATTTATTTATTTATGTATACAATATTCTGTCATTGTGTATGCCTGCAGACCAGAAGAGGGCACCAGACCCCATTACAGATGGTTGTGAGCCACCATGTGGTTGCTGGGAATTGAACTCAGGACCTTTGGAAGAGCAGGCAATGCTCTTAACCTCTGAGCCATCTCTCCAGCCCCCTATTTGTTTGTTTTTTAAGAATAAAATTTCTAAAGCATAACTGCAAGTTGGTATTTAAGAAAAGCTATTTTTTCTTTTTTCCATTTTTTCAATCTAACATGAGCTCATGATTTTATTTCTTTTCATATTAGTAAGGTTTTAAGTTGTTAGTTTCATATTTTACAACTAAAATATTGTATTATCATGTGCTTAAGAATGTGATAGTAAATCAAAGTAAACATTCTTTCATGTTTGACAATAACAATAAAATAATATTTGACTAAAGTGTTTAATGGCACAATGCATTGTAATATGTATGCTTTCAGAATTTTCTACTATATTCAACTTTAATGATTGTAACTCTTTTAAGCAGTTAAAAAATTAGCCAATAAACATAGGTATGTATGCATTTGAACTTAATACAAAAATACGATAACATGTTCCTGTATATCTGCTCACTATAATGTATGTTTACATATTAACGTGCAGAACAAATTTGCAAACAATAACATCTGAAACTTTGAGGTGAAATGATACTCGTCTTCTTACGAACGAGTATTCGTTCGTATACATATTCGTAAACGAGTATTGTTTTCTTAAAACAACGGGTCAAATTTGGCAAGCCCCACATGTGTGAAAGCCTATTTTTCTTAATCTGTCTGGCTCTAAGGTTACAGACTTCCAATGTCTTAAAAGTTATTATTCTTTTAAGAGGATAATTGATCTTGGTTCTTAACTTTCTTGGAAGCTGTTTGGCAAAAGACCTGGTGTTTCTATACCCGGGCTATGAGGATTGTAGTTAGCCACTGGCTAGAATGACAGTTACCACCTACATCACATGAGTGAAGTCTTCTACCCCATCCCTGGGCACCTGTCAGTGCTGTGCTAGGGTCTTTGGGGCATGAGGTGACTCAGGCTAATCCTGAGGCAGGAGGATCACTACAAGTGGGAGGCCAGCTTGAACAACAGAGTAAGGCCTTAACAAACATAAACAAACAAACAAACAAACAAAGGAAATTAAGAAAAGAAACCCAGGGCCATCTTTTTCAAGCCATAAAGCTCAGTGTCTGGACCAGAAAATCTCCCTGTGGTCTGAGCCCCAGAAGCCTTCCCACAGGCTCATGGGACATTCAAGGTGGCCGGTGCGTGGTGAAAAGATTAGGGACCACTGTAGCACTATTCAGATGTATCATTCAAGAGCCAGATGCAGGACTGGAGAGACAGCTCAGGAGTTAAGAGCCCTGTCTACTCTTCTAGAGGATGCGGGTTCAATCCTCAGAACTCCATCTTGGCTAAAAATCAACTGCAATTCTAGTTCCAGGAAATCCAATGCCTTCTCTGGCCTCCTTGGGCACCAGGTATGTGTGTGGTACACAGACATACACACAGTTGAAACACCTATAACTATATAGAAATGTCTACATTTGTTCAACACCACAACAGCGATGCTTCTCTGTGGAGAAAAGTGAACGGAGTTTGTACATTTGGAAAAGTTGCCCGAAAGACATAAAAGACAGGATAGGAGGTGAGTAGGAAGAGAGATTCCTGCACAGAGGAGGAGTCTAATTTCACTAGAATCCCTCTCCATCACCTGCAGTTTGACTAACTGCTCACAGGCAATAGTTTTCCATTTTAGAAGTCAGTTGGGACTGGAGAGATGGCTCTGTGGTTAAGAGCACTGGTTGCTCTTTCAGAGGACCCAGGTTTGGTTCCTAGCACCCACATGGCAGCTCACAACCATCTGTAACTGCAGTTTCAGAGGATCTGATGCCCTCTTCTGGCCTCTGTAGGCACTGCACTCACATGACACATATACGTGCAGGTCAGACATTCATACACATAAAGCAAAATCATTTAAAAATTATGTATGTATGTACATATATATATATGTATATATATATGTATTTTTTTTACACCCCAACCAAAGTTTCCCCTCCCTCCCCTCTTCCCCACTCCTTCCCCTAACCTCCCTTCTACCCTTCCCCTTTCATCCCCCCATCCACTGATTCTCTTTAGATACAGGTGGTCATCCCAAGGACATCAGCTACACAACTATAACAGGAATGCAGAGGGTCTAGGTCAGTCCCATACAGGTTTCCTGGTTGTCGGTTTAGTCTCAGTGATCCCTTCCCTACGAGGCCAGATTAGTTGATTCTGTGGGTTTTCTTGTGGTGTCCTTGACCCTTCTGGCTTCTACGACCCTTCCTCCTCCTCTTCTATAGGATTTTCCAAGCACCACTTAATGTTTGGCTGTGGATCTCTGCATCTGTTCCCATCAGTTGCTGGGTGAAGACTCTCTGATGACAGTTGGGCTAGCAGAATATCACAAAAATAATTTCATTGAGTTTTTTTTGTTTGTTTTTGTTTTTTGCAGGTCATGTTTGGTTCTATTCTAGGTCTCTGGGGGTATCCAACCACTGGATCCTGGATCACTCTGGATCAAGAGTGAGCTCCTTCTCAGGGTATGCGTCCTCATTTGGAACGGTCATTAGTTGGTCACTCCCTGAACATCTGGTAGGAAGAACGAACCATAGGTTGAAGGGTTTGTAGCTGGGTTGGCATCCCAGTTCTGCCACTGGAAGTCTTGCCCAGTTACAGGAGATAGCCGAGTCAGGTTCCATATGCCCCATTGCTTGGAGTCTTAGCTAGGGGTCACCCTCATAGATTCCTGGGAATTTCCTTTCTCTAGGTTTCTAGCTCATCCCAGAGATGCCCCCTATTCCAGTTGTCTCTCCCAGTACTCTCTCCTTCCATCCTCCCTCACCCTGATCCCCCATTTCCATCCTCCCTCACCCTGATCCCCCGTTCCCATCCTCATTCCCCCGTTCTACCTCCCTGCCCACTGGCAATGTCCACTCTATTTCTCCTTCACAGCGGGAGTCATGCAACCTCCGCTTGAGCCCTCCTTGTTGCTTAGCTTCTCTAGGTCTGTGGGTTGTAGCATGTTTCTCCTTTGCTTTACGGCTAATAGCCACTTCTGAGTGAATACATACCATGTTTGTCTTTCTGGGTTTGGTTACCTCACTCAAGATGATCTTTTGTAGGTTCCACCCATTTGCCAGCAAATTTCCCAATGCCATTGTTTTTAACAGCTGAGTAATACTCCATTGTGTAAATGTACCACAATTTCTTTACCCATTCTTTGGTTGAATGACATCTAGGTTGTTTCTAGCTTCTAGCTATTACAAATAAAGCTGCTGTGAACATAATTGTGCAAGTGTCCAGGTGGTATGGTAAAGTGTTCTTTGGGCATATGCCCAAGAGTGGTGTAGCTGGATCTTGAGGTAAAGTGATTCCCAACTACCATGTTGATTTCCAAAGTGACTGTATAAGTTTGTGCTCCCACCAGCAATGGAGGACTATTCCTCTTTGCTACATCCTCACCAGCATGAGCTGTCACTTGTATGCTAGCATTTGCAGGCATGACACTCACTTGGTGCACACGCATATGTGTAGGGCAAACACTCATACTCATAAAGTAAACATTTTAAAAGGAAAGCAAAACAAAACATCAAACCCAAATCATTATTTATCTGAGAGACGTGTATGCCCACACAGGAGCTTGAACACGCATGTTCTCTGCAGTACTTTTCATTGTTCATAATAGTGCCCAAGTAGGGAATGAACTCAAGTACTCATGGCCCAATGAAGAAGTCACAGAGTGTGAGGTCTTTCCTGGGATGTACTGGTACTCCTCCATCACAGGGAGAACTGTGACTGTGTTAAGTGATTGAAGGCAAACACAGAGGCCCACATGACTAGGAATGTCAGGTATAAGTCAGTCTGCAGACAAAGAACCAAAATAGTGATTGGTGTCCAATGATAGGAGTAACTACTCACCAGACAATACTGAGTTTCTTTTTGAGAGTAAAAATGTTCTAAAATTAGGTAGTTGTGTGTTGTGGGGTAATCTTTTTGTACCCTGTAAAGATGTGTCTCTGCCAAAGCACCTTCTGATTGGTTTAATAAAGAACCAAACAGCCAATAACTAGGCAGGAGTGGATAGGTGGGACTTGCAGGAAGAGATAAGACATAGGAACTCTGGGAAGAAGAGAGACAGGATTCACCAGTGAGATGGGGAGCAAGTCAGACTTACAGAACAGAGTAGAGGGAATGAGTCACATGGCAGGACATAGATTAATATAAATTGGTTAATTTAAGTTTTAAGAGCTTGTTGGGAACAGGACTAAACTAAGGCCAAGCTTTCATCATTAATAAGAAGTCTCAGCGTCATTATTTGGGAGTTAGCAGTCCAAAGAAAGACCTGCTACGTTTGTGCGTGACTCTGAAGATAGGCTAAATGCCAGTAGATATACTGAAAGTCTTAGACTTGTACACAATTGTTTAGAGTCAGATTCATGGGGTATGACTCCTTGTGCTGGCTGCTCTCTGTCAACTGGACACCCAAACTAGAGTCATCTGAAAGGAGGGAACCTCAATGGAGGTTCACAAGATCCAGCTGTAAGGTGCTTTCTTAGTTAGTGATTGATGTGGGAGGGCCTGGGCCATTATGGGTGGTTCCACCCTGGGTTGGTGGTCCTGGGTTCTATAAGAAAGCAGGCTGAGCAAGCCAGGGGGGAAACAAGCCAGTAAGCAGAACCTCTCTATCAGCTCCTGCCTCCAGGTTCCTACCCCTGTTTGAGTTCCTGTCCTGTCTTCCTTTGGTGTCGAACAGCAATGCTGAAGTGTCAGCCAAATAAACCCTTTCCTCCCCACCTTGCTTTTTGGTCTTAATTTTTCGTCGCGGTAATGGAAACCCTAACTTAGAAACTTATATCCCCTTAAATCAGGTCTTGTAATCTAAAAAGATTTATTTTTTGTTTTATTTCTCTGTGTAGCTATGTGTATGTGTGCAGTTGACCTCAGAGGCCATGAAAGGACATTGACTCCCTTGGAGTTATGGGCAGTTGTGAGCCATCATGTGGGTTCTGGAAACTTGACCCAGGTCCTCTGAAAAAGCAGCCAGTGCTCTTAACCTCTGAGACATCTCTCCAAGTCAAAGCAGTTGTAAAAAGTTGTTACTATGTGTATTGAGTTTGTGACTTCAGCAACAAAGTCTCAAAACCCAGATGGCTTAAAACAGCATGCTGGTAAAGATTGTTAGAGCCAGAGAAACAGCCTTTCCTGTGACATTGTGCCTCCTAGAAATGGCAGAAGCTGTATCCCTGAGATCTAACCAAGATGGCTGCTTAATCATGAGCGCAATAAGGGTGGCACCAAGAGGTTTGCTAACATGGACCAGGCAAAGCTCACGAGGCCTCAACCCTAGACAAAGAACTAGAGCAACTAAGGAATGCTGAGTGGGAGAAACAGTCTTCCCAGCTGGTTATTCAATACCAAACGGCCAGCCCTGAAAACATATATGCATTATTTACATATATGTTACATTATTCAGACTGAGCAGGTTGTGTTTATGTATTTAGGAACACACACACACATGCACACAACAACAATTAAAAAGAGACTATGAATTTGAAAGGGAGCAAGAAGATGGTATAGGAAGGTTTAGAGGAAGGAAAGAGAAGGATGAAATGATGTAATTATATCATAATTTCAAAAGAATAACAACAACAAAACCCCCCAAACCCAAGAAACAATAACAGCAAAATCAAGCAGGTGTCAGATGTCAGAGCGCTGGAGGCTGACGAGGAGCACTATGGGATCATCAGGGCAGAATTCTCCTGCTAGCCCAGAGGAATCCCTTCCTTGCGTCCTGTTGCTTCTGGTGGTGATCTTTGACATGCCTTGGCCTATAGAATCATCTCAGAACCTGTCCTGTGTGTGCCAATCATTATCTCCAAGTCGTCTTTTCATGAGAGCAAGCCTCACGATGGGCTAGTGCCCATCCTAAGACCTCATCTGAACCTGAGAAAACCTACAAAAACTCCATTCCCATACAAGGTCATGTTCACAAATGGAGGTGAGACTTCACTGTATCTGTGTGTGTCGGGTGTAGAAACATGGTCTCCTCTGTAGCCCAGTTTGTAGCATTCCTGGCAATCCTCCTGCCTCAACCTCGCAAATGTTAGGATTACATCTGTGAGCCATCATTCTCAGCCCTTCCATGTTAATCTTTCTAATAAAGGGACTTGTAGAAGAGAGACGCTCCATGTGAAGCAGGACAGCTAGCGAATGTGGTCAGTGTGGAAAGGGATTGGGCTTTACAGCGTGGCTTCCAGCAGGAGCGTGAGAGAGATGGCCTTCTTGTGAGATGACCAAAGAGAGGGAGACTCTGCAGCCAGCACACTCTCACAGCAGGCATGCCAGGATGCAACTCCATGATTGTCTCAGAGAGAATGAGAACACGCAGAGACTGGGGAGGAAAGAGAGGACGAGCATGCCAGGGATTAGCAGCAGCAGAGGCTTGGAGACTGAGAAGCTGGGTTGCATGCGCTGGAAGGTCTGAGGGAGTGAGCAGTGAGGGTCTGAGAAGAGCTTAGGTCAGTAGTCCCCAACAGACCCCAAGGAGCTGTGCCCTTTGTCAAACCAGGGTGAGGGAGGTACCCTGGAGCAGAGAGCTGCTTGTCTTGCTCTGAAGTTCTAAGGCTACTGTGTCAGGTAGAGGCACAAGGACTCCAAGCCCTAAGGAAAACACAGGAGCAGAGAGTAGATGTCTGGCTGCCCAGAAGCACAAAGGCCCCAGGAAACCCGGGCAGGACCAGGCTCCTCGAAGATTATCCCTCAACAGGGGCCCACGGCTAGGACACAACAGGCCTTTCTTTGCTCCAGTTCTCAGCTCAGGTTAGAGTCTGGGAGCCAAGGTGGCAACGGAGTGGGGGGGGCTTTCAGTTGTTAAAACCTTCAACAAATATTTTTTCATTGTTTTTGGATTCGTTCCCACCATGGTGTCAGCAAACCCTGTTCTGTCTACGTGGTTCTCTTTGTTGCTTTTGGAAAGGGACATGTTGGAGAGAGGACCTTTGAATCAAGGCCAAGCTGGGGTTTAGTCACTTGATCCTCTGGAAAGTGTCAATCACTTTTCTTTTCTCTTTCTTTCTTTCTTTCCTTCTTTCTTTCTTTCTTTCTTTCTTTCTTTCTTTCTTTCTTTCTTTCTTTTTTTGCTTTATTTATTTATTTATTTTTAAAAACAAAACAAAACAGAGGCTGCAACTTGGTTCCAAGGGTGAAGGTGCTTGCTACCAAGCCTGTTGATGTTTGACCTGCGGGGACACACATAGTGGAAGGAGAGAACTGACTCTCTCTCTTGTCACCTGACCTTTCATGGGCACTGTGACATCTATGCAACCACACACTACACACAAATAGATAACCACAATATGTGATTCATAAATATATAAATGAAAGGATATATATATATATATATATGTATGTATTTGAGTGTATGTATATACACATACACACCGGAGGGGGAGGGGGCATATGTGTGTGCTGGAAGGAGAATCTGGTGTTTCGACCATGCTGGCACAGGGCTGCCCACTCTGTTCCAGTCTGCTGGGCAGCCCCCTCCTCCATGGGCATGAAGCCCTTTCTCTGCTCCTCTCACGACTCCTCTCAGCCTCCTCTGCTGTTTGCTTGTCTCCCTAACATATACACGATGGGGTGCCCTGCAGCCTGATAGTCTTTCCCTGTCTGCATGAGTGCCTTGGAGTACCCCCCTGAGATGTCCATCTGGACTCCACCCCATGTTGGGTCTCCATGCCCTTTGATTGTCTAATGGCCTCTCACACACTTTGAGTCACCAGCTGTGTCCCCATCCCCTGCCCAAGTCAGCCCTTCCTTCAGCTGCTCAGATAAAAATCTTGAAGTCACTTTTGATTCTGATTTTCCCTGAAAACTCTAGGGATGGACCCAAAGCTGGGCGGGAGCACCCTAACATAGCCTTTCTCTGTCTAGTCTTGACTCTGAACTACCTTGACCATTTATCATTGATTTTAGCAGCCATTGCTTCTTCCTCCACTTCTCTTCCTCTCCTCTTCTTCCTCCTTTTCTCCTCTTATTTCTCTCCCTCCTCCTTTTATTTCTTTCTCCTCCTCCTTCTCTTCCTCCCTTTCCTCCTATTCCCTTCTTCCCCTTCCCCTTTCCTGGGTATGTTTCACTCAGACTATCTTAGTTCTAAACATAGAATAGATAAAAATCTCCCAGATTTGGAATGCTCCAGTGATTTTTTTCCCCCACAGAACTCTGGGGCCTGGGTTCCACACAGAATTCAAGACCGGTATATATCACAGTCAGGACCACTGTGGCTGAGGGGTGGTGAGGGACGTGTCAGCATTCTGTGCCTTGATTTTGACCCCCAAGTTCTCATGCCTTGACATTGTGGTTTTCAGAGTGATGATGTGAGAGGGGGCCTTAGGGAAAGCAGCACCGAGGGGCAGTCAGGATAGTGCTGAGGTTGGTGGGCCCTCACAAGGACAAATCCATATCCCAAGCCACTCTGTAGCTTCCCCTTTCATCCCATGTGGGGGTTTGATGTCTTTACACATCTGCCCATCAAGCCCTTTTAGAGGCTACACCTGTGGGACTGACAGATCTTGGACTTTGAGCCTCCAAACCTGTGAACTTGGTGAACCTGTCTCTACCATGCTAGCCTGCTGTGCTGACTCTACCATGCAAGTCCACTGTGCTGACTCTACCATGCTAGCCCGCTGTGCTGACTCTACCATGCTAGCCTGCTGTGCTGTCTCTACCATGCTAGCCCACTGTGCTGCCTCTACCATGCTAGCCCACTGTGCTGTCTCTATCATGCTAGCCTACTGTGCTGCCTCTACCATGCTAGCCTACTGTGCTATCTCTACCATGCTAGCCTACTGTGCTGTCTCTATCATGCTAGCCTACTGTGCTGCCTCTACCATGCTAGCCTACTGTGCTATCTCTACCATGCTAGCCTACTGTGCTGCCTCTACCATGCTAGCCTACTGTGCTATCTCTACCATGCTAGCCTACTGTGCTGTCTCTACCATTCAAGCCCGCTGTGCTGACTCTACCATGCTAGCCTGCTGTGCTCTCTCTACCATGCTGTTTTACAGAAATGTAAGCCAAATAAACCCTTTCGTCCCTAAATTGCTTCTGGTCATGGTGTTTCATCACAGTAAAAGAAACCCTAACTAAGACACCATTTCACGCGTCTTTTTACAGTGACTCAGAACAGTCCAGTAGATAAGGTCTTGTGGCAGCCCCTTCAGTCAGTGTTTTGGCTGCCAGACGCTTGGTATAGCACTAGGAACTGAACACATAGTTCATGAGATTCAGTGAGGTGGGCAGAGCAACCAGTGTGTGTTCCTAGGGAGGGAGAAGGCGGAGACCTCAGCCTTGGCTGTGAACAGCTAGGTACTGTAGGACACCCACAGCTGTGCCCTGGGGCTAAAAAGCAGCCAAACCCAAGACCATGTCCCTGCCCTCCCACTCCCTTTCTCAGGACTGAGGACAGCAGAGAGGAGTCAGGACACTAAAATAGTGGTTGTTTTTCCATCCTGGGACTCAGGCTGTTTCTATCCCCACACAGTGCCCAGAGTTACAGCGAGCGCCACAGGCAATGTGTGGCCACCACAGAGGAGAAGCTGGCTCCCGCCTGACTGGGTCGCTAAGCAACACCACCACATAGGCACTCAGGGTATGGAGGTGCTGCCAAGCCTCAGCTCCCACCTTTGACTTGGCACCTGGTATTTCCACAGGCACTCTGTGTCCCGTTCTCACTGCAGCTACTCTTCCAAACTGCCTTCCAAAGCTTTGGGACACAGGAGGTAGGCCAAGGGAGAATCCAGGGGAAGATTTGCCAGCCATCGGCATAATCTGCCGACCAATGAGGAGCTCGGGTGCTAGTCCCCAGTCTTGGCTCCACGTCCCGCCTCTTGTTCACTGGCTGTGCTTCAGTTTGCTCAACTCTCCACTGAGGGTGTTGTATTACCTCCCTTTCCATGTTACGGTGAGAAGCAAACCCAGAAGAGAACCCAGGCTCACAGAACTGGAATGTACAGACCCAGGATCAAGGGCTGACACTGCCATTTATTGATCGCGTGGCCTTAGGTGGCTCCCACACCCTCTGTGATGTCTGGTGTGAGTCTTTTCAGAGGCGATAATGTACCCCTTCCTCACTACGTCTCCCTGGTTCAACAGCTTCTCTTGGCATGTTTGTCATGGCGGGAGGCCGTGAGACCGGATGGCACCATTTTGCGTCCCTTTCATGTGTGCTTGTTGAGAAGCGACTGAGTTTCAGACACTGAGAGCTTAGGAGATGACCAAAGTACCGCAGAGACTCCAAAGTTGAGCTGTGTGCCATCCACATCTCTGCTGCTCTCCATCATCCTGAGGCTGTGCCTCAGAAGGTCAAAGGTCACACCTTGAAACTGAGTTAGAAGAATTTGCTTGAAGCCACTCAGTGATTTAACTAACTGATTCCTGAGTCTGGCATGCCTCCTCCCCTGCTTATGTTTTGACGGGATTTGGGTTAAGAGGAAGGAGTAGGCCTGGGGGAGGAATGGCAAGATGGCTCAATGGGTAAAGATGCTTGTCAATAACCTGACACCTTCAATCTGATCTCTGGAATCCTTGTAAAGATGAATGGAAAGAACTGACTTCACATAGCTGTCCTTTGACTCCATATATATGTCATGGCACAACCCCCCCATCTCACTCACACACACACACACACACACACACACACACACACACACACACACACACACAAAACCACCATAATTTTTAATTTAAAAGAAGACAGGAGGATGGTGGCATTTGGTAGCTGGGGTGACAGGAAGGACCAGATCTGTCTAGTGATCTGCAAAAAGGTGCGAGTGGCTGAAACCAAGTCTTTCTTAGAGTGGGGGACAGGCGGAGGAGAGAGAGTGCTGGAGGTTTTAGTCTGAAGCCACAGAAGTGCCACCGGCACATCTGGCCAAACCCTGAGCTCTGAGCTGGGGACATGTTTACTGCTCCAGAGGTGGTGGGACCTGGGAGAACGGAGTTGGTAAATGAGGCAGACTAAAGTCTCATGCAATAGCCAACTTAATCAGAGGAGCAGACAATTTTTTATTCTGGGAATTATAAAGAATCACACAAGTGAGGTGTGCGATCACAAGGGCAAGCCACACATGACAACCCCATGGTTTTTTATGGTGGCATATAAACAAATAACAATAGCCAGTTGTAAAGAACAATCTGAAGTGAACTCGCTCCTGCCGGCTACACCTGGGAGGAGCGTGGAAACACATTCCAAGAACAATTCCGCGTTTTGAAGAAACTGAGGTCATAAGACTTTTGTTGTTTTCTTAAGAGTTTTCTCGTAAGCACTCGGAATTCTGCTCACACAGCTTCATTCCTGGGCTGTGTTCTGACAGGGCCGTCCAGAGGAGCTGGGGATTTCTGTGACTCCTGGAGCTTACCGTAGCCTTGGTGAGTGAGTCTTGGAGGTGGGGGAGCTGTGGCTGCTGAGGTACCCCGGGGCCCTGAATTAGCTGAGCTATAAGAGGAGTTTCTGGGAGATATAGGTCCTTGCCTGGGTCTGGAAAAGCAGACTGGAGACAGCAAGGTGTGAAGGAGCAGGAAACAGTGTGGGACAGGGCTCCAAGGAGACATGAGGGGCCAGAATGGAGCCCAGAAGTGAAGGGGACTAGCCTTGGACCAGAGGAATGGTTTGTCTTGTCTTCCTCAGGATGGGAGCTGGAGGTGGGAAGAAGAGAATGACGGTTGTGGGGGCTGCTGTGGGAAGGAGAGGGAGTGGGAATATCTCTGCTTTTGCCCCCGCATTCTCTGAACTCCCCGCTCACTCTGCCCCAGATACACACTGCTCTTCTTGGCAGACTGTTGCTCTTGACTCAGGACCTTTACACGAGCTGTTCCTCTGGCCCCATGGTCTTTGGGGCTTGCTTGTAGTCACCCATCTGTGCTGCACACCACTCTCCCTGATGGTCCCGCCCCCCCACCTTCCCTTTATTCTGATTTGCATATCCCCCCCCCAGGATCTGCTACTTCCTGATGTGCACAGCCCTGTGCTTTTAGAAGGTGACTTGCACAGAATCATTTGGTTTCGCGTCTTAGTTACTTTTCTATTGCTAAGACACCATGACCAAGGCAACTCACAAAAGAAGGTTTAATAGGGCTCATGTTTCCAGGGGATTAGGGTTTACCATGACAGACCGATGACAAGGTGGCTGGAGCAGCAGCTGAGAGCTCACATCTTGATCTGCAAACAGGAGGCAGAGAGCACACTGGGAATGGCACCAAGTCTTTTGAAACCTCAAGCCTGTCCCCGGTGTCACACTTCCTCCAACAGTACCATACCTCCTAACCCCTCTGACACAGTTCCAGCAACTGAGGACATATGAGCCTGTGGGGCATTCTCATTCAAACCAACACATTTCACTCCCTAGCCTCTATAGGCTCCTAGCAGTATCATAATGAAAATACATTTAGTCTGATTTCGAAAGTTCCTTTAGTCTTTCGATCTCAACACTTTTAAAAACTCCAAAGTCCTTCTGAGACTCAAGGCAATTTCTTAGCCTCTATAAAATGAAAAAAAAAAAGAATATACATTACTAGCCCACAATGAAGGAATGGGGTGGGGTGCATAGTGAGGAAATACTGAACCAAAGCAAGATTGACAGCCAGCAGGGGAAATGCCAAATCCTGCAGCTCCATGTTTGATGTCAAAGGGTTAGATGGTTCCACCCTTCCAACTTTGCTGACTGTGACATACTTTTCTCTTTTGGGCTGGTTCCACTCCCGGGCTGCCGCTCTCCCTGGCAGACATCCCTTGGCCCTGGCATCTCTAACATCTTAGGGTCTCCAGTGTAGTCCTGGTTTCACTTTCACAGCTTCGTGCACTGGCCTTTCAGGGCCTCCATGTGGGGACTCCCCTGCCAAATGCCTGGCCCCAGAGGCTTTCTTTCATTGCATAGGAAGAGTCCGCCACCCCTTCACTAGTATATCCTGCGTGACTCTAAAGCCAGAACCAAGTGGACAAGACTGGCAAGTTCAGTCGCCTGTTTAGGGTGGCGCCTGCCCCCCACCAATCACATCCACAGCAGCTTTCATTTGTTGCTGCTCTTCAAGAGCAGAAGATCCCTTAGACCGTTTGCGTCTCATGAGTTGGAAGCTTAGCTGGATGGAAAGTAGACCTGAGTCCTCCCACCCCCTTTATTCCAGAGAAGACCAGGCCTTTCTTTAAACTTTGCTTGTTTGTTTTGTTGTTGCTTTTCAAGACAGGGTTTCTCTGTGTGGCTTTGGCTGTCCTGGAACTTGTTTTGTAGACCAGGCTAGCCTCAAACTCATAGAGATCACCACGGCCCGGCTCTTTTAACTTCTTATCTCTTTTAGCACAAGCTTTGGCTCCAATATTAATTTTTCTGATGCTCTTTTCTTTTCAAACTGTACATTTTGTTTTTCCTTTTGTCCTCCTTGCTCTTTCTCATTAAAGACCAGACCAAGACTGATACTAATAACCATGCTGCAGTCAAGATTAGTCTGTCTTGAAAACTCAGATAAAGAAACTAGCCCAGTACTTTTCAATTACCCCTAAGCAAATTCTCAGGACAAAGGCAGAAAGTAGCCTCATTCTTTGAAAAAAAATCACAAAAAGGGTCTCTGGCCCAGTTGCTAATATTGTTCCCCTCTGAAATCTCTTGAGTTGGGCCTCCATAGCCCACACTGTTCTCAGTACAATGTCTTCATACGCCTACTAACTAGCATGGTCTGTTAGGCCCACTTAAAACATTTGACTGGCTTTCTAGTCCAAAGTTCCAAGCCTATAGGGGTCATGCTAATCAAACCACCACAAGAACTAGGTAGTGTAGACAGGAAGTGACATGGGCAGTTGCTGGTGACCATCCTTTTCCCACATCTAGAAAAAGTCCCCACTGGCACAAGGCTCAAGCAGGCCTGTATCTTCTAAGCTCTGACCCTCTAATCCTGAGTCCTCATCTGGGCTCCTGGGACCCTTTGCTCTTGGCCTCTGGTGTGGGCAGGCCTTGGCAGGTGCTGTGGATTTCTGGAGGTGGGCATGGTGCCGGGGTGGAGTGTCTGTGTGCTCGGTCCCCGACACTATGGCCTATTCCTTGGATTGCCTCGGCAGCCAATCAGCCTTGGGAAGACAGGTGTGACGGGGAAGATGCTGACCGTGGCAGTCATGACAGCTGGTGCTAGCAGGTGCCGTTCATTCACTGATTACATAGGAAACCTTGGGCTCTGCCCTCTAAACTTCTGACATAGTCTCACCAATGCTCTCCCAGGTGTGACTGCCTGCTTTTGAGACTTGAACCCAGGTCCTCCTGTGTGCCAGGTAAGTGTTCTAGCACTGAGTTACATCCAACCAATGTGTCTGAGAATTTGAGAGCTGGAGGTTGCCTTTCATCCTTCTCGGATGAGGAAGCTGGGTCTGGGGTACAGGGTTTTTTACAGAGGGTACTAAATCGCTGCCCGATGGTGGCACACAGCTTTAATCCCAGCACTCGGGAGGCAGAGAGAGGCAGGCAGAACTTTGTGAGTTTGAGGCGAGACTGATCTACCAAGCGGGTTTCAGGACAGCCAGGGCTACACAGGGAAACCCTGTCTCGAAAACAAAAATAGATAAATTAAATAAATAAATAAATAAAAACAAGAAGGTACTAAATCAGTGTGGTAGACATATGTGGAGAACATTGTCTGCCTTCAGATCTCCAGGAGAATTAGACCAGCGTTTAACTGACTGTAAGTTACCCGTGAGGGCTCAAGTCAACGTCAAAGGATCCTTCCAGCTCCAAGTGAGGACAAGATTGCCTAAAATGCTAAAGGGACTTAGGTAGAAAGCCATGCATGTGGTGGTGCTGATGGTGTGTGTGTATGTGTGTGTGTGTGTGTGTACATGCATGTGTGCTCTGATGGCTAGTCCCATCTTTCATGCCCATTCTTGACTCCTAGCCCAACCACAGGCTGATGGGAGAAATTCTGCCACCAAAGTCTCAGCCCTCAAATGCTTTGTCCTCCTGACGGGTGCGGCAGTAAGACATTGATGCAAGGCTTAAAATTTTCCTTTACCTTTATTTACTTTCATTTTACGTGCCTGAGTGTTTGCCTGCACATGCGTGCACCTTGTGAGTGCCTGGTGCCTGAAGAGGTCAGGAGAGGACATCAGATCCCCAGAAACTGGCTCATTCACATCTTTGTTTTTGAGACAAACTCTTGGTGTGTAGCTCACAGTGAACTTGAACTCATTATCCTCCTGCCTCAGCTGCCTGAATGCTGGCTTATTACAGGTGGGTACCCCCACATCCAGGCTTTAGTTTGCATCTTGAATGTTCCCCAAAGGCCTGGATATTAAGGCCTTGGTCTCTGGCTTGGTGCTGTTGGGATGTTAGAGGGGGTAGGTAGGGGTGCTCCTCAGATACTTGGGAATAAAGTCTTGAGACTATGGGATGCTGGCCATTTCTCTTTCCCATAAGGCTCTGCCCACTGAACCCTGCTATTGTGTGCCTTCTTGCCAAAGACCCAAAACTACAGGACCAACCGGCCATGAACTGAAACCTCTACACTGTGAGCCAAAACAAGAGTTTTCTCTTTGTGAATGTATTATCTCAGGCATTTTGTCACAGCAACAGAAAGCTGGTCAGCACACAGGTCCTGGCATGGTTCCTTCACGTCCAGCAGGGACAGGGATCTCCAGGTCAAGGCCATGATAGAAGGGGAAGCATCAGTGTGCAGAGGATTCCAGGCAGGCAGTCCTGGAGGCCCAGTTTCTGGGAGTCCCCATCCGATTTATGTCCCAGAAGTACATCAAGGTGGGTCAGAGGGAGCCACACAACCAACACAACAACACCTAGATGGGCCACTCTCCCAGGCTCTTCAGCCCGCTGCAGGATTGGGCAGGCAAGGATCCTGGCATCTATCAGCCCCTGCCTTTTGATTGCTCTGTGAGTGGGTGGCTCCCACCTTCTCTAGCTCATCAGGTGTGAATGATCAGTAGTCTTCCAAGTCCCGGGAGCTTTCTAGACTGGGCTTTGGGCCAGGGTCTGCATCACCAGGCAAGAAGTAAGGGCATGAAAGGTGGGAGGAGACCAAGACTGGGAGACTCCTCAGAGCTCGGGGGCAACTGGGCTAGCAGTCCAGAAAGAGAGGTCGCCTATCAGACATTGGCTGGAATGCTGGGCAAGTGGCCAACCTGAGTCTTCAGGGAGAGAAAATTGACAGGAAAACGTTTGTCTGAATCTAAACCCGAGGGCAGGAAGCAGGATAAGGCCAGGATGCGGTGGGTGGGTCTAGTCCTGAGAGCCTGAGCCCTCAGCCTAGTTCCTTCTACCCTGCCCAGCTGAAAACCCTGGGGTGAGGAGCAGTAATTAGCACCCTGTGGTCACAGGCCAGAGTATCGCCTTAGGATGCAAGTCGGCCACCGTTCCAGAAAGTACCAGCAGTGACCCTAGGTTGCAGTCCAGCACTGCCCCTTGACCAGATGTGACATTGTAATGAGTGACCTCACCTCCCTGGGGCTCTTTCTTCCTCTATAAAATGAGTTTTAATGGCCAGAAGGATTCAAGGTTGACTTGTTGGCTTGTTTTGGTTCTTTGAGACAAGACCTTTCTAGGTATCCGTGAGTGGCATGGAGTTTGCTATGTAGATCAGGCTGGGCTCAGACTCAGAGACTCCCCTGCCCCTGCCTCCCAAGGGCTGGGATTCAAAGCATGAGTCATCACAGCTGGTACAGAGCCCTCAACAACCACAGGCCTGTTGTCGTCACCATTGTCCACGCAGTCACTGTGGTCCCATCAGAAAACGCTGTTGTCATAACTACCTCTCATCATGTGGGGACAAGGAAAGGGTTAACCTCGTGGGGTTGCTAGGAAGGTTAACTGAGCTGCTGGGGAAGGAGCCTGGGACAGAGCCTAACACACAGTGATCGTGGCTGGATGTCACCGTCTCTGTCACTGCTGTCATCTTTATCCTGGAAAAGATGAGCAAGGAGCACAGAGCTGGGCAAGGAAGGCAGCCAGTGGGAGGGTCACACAGCGGATGCTCCCTCCTCCACCCTGGACCTCCTTTGCTCATCTGCAGGCATTGTTGGCTCCTCTGGAGCTGGCATCAGCCCCGGCCGAGCTGGAGAGCCAGCGGCAGGGCCACACGTGGGGCTGCACGTGCTGCTGGGAGGGCCTGCTCACATGTCCACCCATGAGGGGCCTCCTGCCTTGCAGGGGAGCTGGCCAGTCTTTGCAGGGTGTGGCCCTTCCTCTGGGCAGGGCCTTGCTGGCCAATGCCTGTATGCAGTTACCCTGTTCTTTCCCAATCCCCCAGACTCTTAATCAGAGTCCAGATACTTGTCTGGTCAAGCACAGTCCCTGCAGTGTCCCTCTATCCTACTGCAGCCACCCCCTCCCTCCCACCCTGGTGCTGCCTCACAGCTCACACCTGTTCCAGCTGCCAGGGTGCCCGGGCTAGAAAACCAGGAGACTGGATTCTGACTGTCTAAGGAATGGCTCTATGTGGGTGGGTACGTGATGCAGTGTATAGAGGAAGGGTTCCAAGGCTGCAAGGTTAGTGTGGGGACTCTCTGGGAGAAGCATGGAAATTAGGCACAGCTCAGTCCAGATGGCTCAGAGGGTAAAGGCCTAGATCTGAGTGTGCCCCCCAGAACTCATGCAAAGGTAGGAGGTAAGCGGTTCTCTAAGGCTGCCCACCATACGCTTGCTGTGAGACACACGTGCCCCTTCCACACAACAATGACAGTAAAAACTTTAAGAAAGATAATGATGGTGAAGAAACAGGAATGTTACAAAACCAGCAAACGCTGCAACAGTCCCATGACCCAGACTCAGCACCTAGCGGCCTCACCGACCCCTGTGCTTCCTCCGTTACCTGTAAAGAAAGGTGGCTCCTGCCTGTTCATTCAGTCTTGCCTCCACCATGCCGATACATGCAGCCCTGCTTGAAGCTGTGCACGTGCTCCCACTTGGGCTGACAGACAGTTCATTTGTACTTTACTTAAGAATGTTTTTATTTGTTATTATTTTGTAATTTTTATTTATCTGGGGGGGGGTTTCCCTTTTGAAACAGAGTCTCTCTGCTTAAGCCAAGCTGGTCTTAAACTTGTGGTGATCCTCCTGCTTCAGCTTTCTCGGTGTGTGGATTATCACGACTGGCTGCAAATAATAATAATAGTAACTATTATTGTTAGTTTTTGAGATAGAGTCTTACTCTGTAGCTTAGGATGGCCTGGAACTCATGGCAACCTCAGGTCCCGGTTATAGATGTGGGCTTCCATGAACAGCTTCTAAAAAGTGTGTGTGTGTGTGTGTGTGTGTGTGTGTGATGTATGGGTCTGTGGTGTATATATGTATGCATGTGGTGTGTATGAGATGTATGTGAGCATATGTAATATATGTGAGTGTGTATGTGAGTGTGTGTATATATGAGTGTGTGTATGTCTGCGCACTGTGTATAAGTATGGTTGTGTGTAGTGTATATATGTGTGTGCGGTGTATATGTGTGGTGAGTGTGTATCTGTATGTGCGAGGCATGTGGTGTGTGTTTGTATGTGTATTTGTATATGGTGTATGTGTGAGTGGTGTATGTGTGTGGTATATGTAAGTGTGTGTGTTTGTGTGTGTTGTGCGTGTGTGGTGTATATGAGTGTGTATGTGGGTGATGCATGTGTGGTATGTATATGTGTGTGTGGTTTATGTGTGTGGTGTATATGAGTGGTATGTGTGTAATGTATGTGAGTGTGTGTGTGTGTTTGTGTGTGGTGTATGTGAGCGTGTATGTGGGTGAT
This sequence comes from Myodes glareolus, assembly GCF_982192425.1. Lineage (NCBI taxonomy): Eukaryota > Metazoa > Chordata > Mammalia > Rodentia > Cricetidae > Myodes > Myodes glareolus. Next base: position 59,763,307 of record NC_142028.1, read on the forward strand.
GCATGTGTGGGATGTATATGTGTGTGTGGTTTATGTGTGTGGTGTATATGAGTGGTATGTGTGTAATGTATGTGAGTGTGTGTGTGTGTTTGTGTGTGGTGTATGTGAGCGTGTATGTATGTAATGTCTGTGAGTGTGGAGACAAGATCTGGATATCTGGCTCTATTATTCTCTACTTTACTCCCTTGAGACAGAGTCTCTCACGGCTCCCAGAGCCAGGTTGACAGACATTAAATCCAGCAATTCTGTCTCCTACCCCAGCACCGAGCCGTGTTACAGACATACAGAGCATCGCCCAGCCTTTTACACAGGTGCAGGATTGCACTCAGACCCTCACACCTGCTCAGCAAACACTCTGACCTGCTAAGCTGTCGCCCAAACTAATAACAGCAGCTTATTTTTATTTTTCTGAAACAGGATCCCTGTAGCTCTGGCTGGCCTAGAACTCTCTGTACTCACAGAAATCCACCTGCCTGTGACTCCCCAGATGGGGATTAAAGGCCTGTGCCACTATGCCTAGTGTCATAGGGTTTCCATTGCTGTGAAGAGACACCATGACTACGGCAACTCTTATAAAGGAAAACATTTAACTGGGGCTGGCTTACAGTTTCACAGGTTTAGTCCATAGTGGTCATGGTGGGACATGGCAGCACGCAGGCAAACGTGGTGCTGGAGAGGTAACTGAGATTTCTACATCTTGATCTGCAGGCAACAGGAAGTGAGCTGAACACCACACTGGGAGTATTTTGAGCATATGAGACCTCAAAGCTTGTCCTCATAGTGACATACTTCCTCTAACAAGGTCACACCTCCTAAAAGTGACACTCTCTATAGACCACCATTCAAACACATGAGTCGATGGGGGCCGTACCTATTCAGACCACCACACCTGGTAATAACAGTTTAAAATGAACTTGCAATTGCACATGTTTATGGGTTCCAGGGTGGCAATGGGATTCACAATCACATCGTGCTCACTAGCAATGCCCTCTCCTCCACATTATTTTGTTTTATTTTTACATTTCTTTATTTAGTGTGATGGGATAAGAAGACAACTTGCTGGGGTCATGGGTTCTGGGGACGGGGTCAAACTCAGGTCATTGACCTAAAGTGCCTTTATCCACCACCATCCTGCCACCCCCACCTTGTTTCAACTTTAAGATTTTTTTTTTAGATTTATTTATTTTATGTTATATACACCTGTTTGCCTGCATGTGTGTGGGTGTGCCATGTTGTCAGGGACCAGCCTCGACAAGAATACCTCTCACTAGGGTAAAGGCGTGGGGATTTAGAAATATAGTGAAGAATATGAAGGCGTGAAAGAAAATAATAAAACAGAGAAACACAGAATAGTTTCGGGAGGGAATTCCAGTTAGTTCTGAAATTCACTCGCCTTTAATTTCCAATTGCTTAAATACCCCTGACCCCCCAAAGTAGGAGTAAGACAAAAAACTGCATTAACATGATACAAGGAAATGAGCAGAACCAGTTGAAGGTTGCGGGCTACGTCCATAGTTAAACATTCTGTTGCTAGAACAAAACAAGTCACGCTCACGCCCTAGATCAAAACATTCTGAAAGTTACTACTCCCTGTGTGTAATCCAAAGTATCTCCTTAAGGGAACTGGAACTTAGTTGAATCCATAGACTTTTGTTTGAGGTAGAAACATATCTCCTTCTCTATTCCTGAAATACAAGGTCTGGATATTAGCCACACCTGTTCACAATAACTTTAAGAGAGCAGAACTTTGATTTAAATCTAGGGGGGACCTTTGAGGTAGAAACACAATAACCTTGAAGGATTAGAGGATAATTTCCAACTCTCTGACTTTTGGTTAACATGGAAATAGGCTCACATTTTCAGGCCTCCACACCATGTGAGTACCTGTTCCCTCGGAGGTAAGAAGAAGGCGTCCAGTACCCTGGAACTAGAGTTACAGATGGCTGGGATCCACTATGTGGGTGCTGGCAACTGAATCCAGGTCCTCTGTAGGAGCAACTGCTGAGCCGTCTTCCAGCACCCAAGAATCTGTTAGGATTCCGTGAACGTCCCTGTGTGAACACAGGTGCCCCCTCAGCCTTCTCCTGAGCCGTTGGGTCTTCAGGTTGGCAGACTGCCTAGAGGACTTTACCTTCTCCAAACTGTGTAACTGTCCAATCACCCCACATCAGTGTGCGCCCCCTAGGGGCAGCTTCAATCTAGTTTCTGACAGCATTTCCTAGTGTCTGCTCACTGACCAGGCCCACAGTTTATCCAGGTTGACAGTGGACTGAATCTGTTTCCTCTTTAAGTGGCAATGCCTCAAACCAGCTCTCCTGGGTGAGATTTGCTGGCGCTCATCCCGGGAGACATGACCGCGTTCACAGGGCCCTGGGGTGTCTGGATCCTCTGCAGTCTGGACGTCACGGCAGTGGCCCAAAGGCAAGAAAGAGTCACACCTTCTCTACCAACCCCGATTGGTTTTTATTTGTTTGTTTAATTTTGAGACAACGTCCCACTCTGCAGCCTTAGCTATCCTGGAACTCACTTTGTAGAACAGACTGGCCTAGAACTCACAGAGATCTGCCTATCTCTGTCTGTCCAGTGCTGGGATTAAAGCTGGGATGATGTACATGGTGTGTACATCACCATGCCCAGCCCAGCTCAGCTTGTATTTTGAGATGCATCTCTTACTGGCTAGACTGACATTCCAGTGAGCCCCTTGGTCACCTGTGTCTGACTCCTTGATGCTGAGGTTACAAGCATAAGTTAGGGAATTAGGAATTAAAGTTCTTGCTTTTTTTTTTCTTTCAAAAAATCGTGCTTTTTGTATGCCTCATTTTCTTACGCACAATTCAGAGGGCTACCAGGACTGCTCCTTCACAGTGGCCAAGGAGTGTTTTATGAGACATTAGCAACCCAAAAACTGTTTTTTTAAATTTTATGTATTTTTATTTTATGTATATGGATGTTTTGCCTACATGTGTACCGCATGTGTGCAGTACCTACAGAGGCCAGAAGAAGGTGTCAGATACTCAGGACCTGGAGTTACAGCTAGTTGTGAACTTATATATGGATACCAGGAACTGAACTCAGGTCCTCTGGAAGATCAGACAGTGCTCTTAAGCTCGGTGCGCTGAGTCATGGCGCCAGTCCCTAACAGCTGTTCTTTATCTTCAGCTCCCGGCAGCTTCTTTCTTAACAGGGTGGTTGTTGGCATAAACTCAGATGATTGTGGACATGAGAGGCAACTTGTTGTTCCCTGTGGCATCTGCAACTCTTAGCAGGAGGAGTCCTTCACTCAGAGGTTTGACTTCCAGCGTCAGGAAAGTGCTGTCCTAATGGCTTTGCCTGCGGGCTGTGTGCAGCCTTCTACTAGACATCATCTTCGTGCTTGTGGAAGTCTGTCATTTTTTCTCAGTCAAAACAGGTTCTTCTGCCAGGCAGTGGTGATGCACACCTTTAACCCTAGCACTGGAGAGGTAGAGGCAGGTGGATCTCTATGAGTCTGAGGCTAACCTGGTCTACAAAGTGAATTCCAGGATAGCCAAGGCTGTACAAAGAAAACCTGTCTCAAAAAAAAAAAAAAAGAAAAGAAAAGAAAAGAAAGAAAAAGTAAAGAAAAGAAAAAGCCTCAAATTCATGTTCCTCCTGTATCAGGCACCTCAGTGTTGGGCTATAGTATATATGCCTATGCTTTTTTGGGGGGAGGTGGGCTGGAGACCAAGAGACTTGAACATAGGACCTTACACATGCTAAGCAAGCCAGTCTTGCTGTGAGAGGTGCCTGTGGCCTCTGAACAATCTGAATGACTTCTATGGTTTTCTATGGCTCTAAACAAAATGTTTAGGACAGCAAAGCTATGTGCCCCGACACACAGACAATACACGTGGAAATGACCACACGCATGAACACATGCCATTCTTTTGGGTAAGCATGACCTTCCAGATTTTTATAGAGTCACCCAGCTTGAAGGACGTTGGTTTTTGATTTACCCTTCATCAACACACTGCCTCTCCAGCCCCATTCCCCAGATACATTGCTGCCTTGCATGTTCTTGCAACACTATGAGACAAAAACCTTGAAATCCCCTCTAAACGGAAAGCACCTCCACAGCCTTGGGTCCCAGAGACTTGCACTTGCTGGACCCATGCCCTCCTGTCCCACCAGTGCCACCTTTAAATGACAAGAACTCATCTTTGAAGTCTTCCACCTCCTAAATTTAGAAGTGTAGATTAAATTCAAATACGTGGTTAGTTACATAACTTCACATCCCTCTTCACGGCCCCCTCCCCTTGGAATAATCAGCCTTAATCAGCTAACAATGGGGCCCTGGATGTAGCCCCAATCCCCAGCAGCTATTAAGCTTATGTAAGGAGTGACATTGGCCTGGTGTGCTAGGGGGCTTTAAAACTCATCATCTGGCATCCTGTCTTCCCCCTCGCTCAGTCTGTCCTGATCCATACATACCTACACACACACTCATGCTCATCCTCCCCCAACCCCGGGACCCCCCTGCTTGTCCATCAAATGCCAGAGCTGCTTAGCTAGCCTGGGCTTGAGCGCAGGCAAGCCGAGAGAAGGCTGTACTCATCAGAAGGTTCAAATTTATCACCTAAAAATAAAACCCCTGAATCTGTAACGACAGCACATCAGGGAAGAAGGGAACTCTCTGCCATAGACCCACTGACAGGAACTGGAAAGGGAGGGCAAGGAAGGAGATTTGAGAGGAAAATTTTAATTCTTAGAACTGCCCAGCAATGAAATGGGCAGCCAGAGGGAGCTCCCTGTTGCTGGGGTTGAATAAATAGGAAGCTAAGAATTCCGGCACTGAGCAGAGATTGAGCAGCGGCATTTGCCCATGGTCTGCCGTGTGCTAGGAACCGTGTTCTCTGGCTACTGATGGTGAAGGCAAAAGGCGTCTCAGGAGTCAAACTCTGTCAACTGGAAGGCTTCCTGGAGTTCTGGACACACACAGAGAGAGAACTCTGAGGATCCATGAGAAAGAGTTATCTTGATTGATTAGCAATGTCTGCCATGGGTGCAGCAAAACAGTTATTTGTCAATGCTCTCTCACGTCATTCATTAGTTTTATTGTAAGCAAGGAAGCTTACAACAGATTCCCAGTTGGTAGGTGGCAGAACCAAATATGGACACAGGCAGTCTGGCTGCAAAGTCTGTTATGTCCAGTACATTGTCTGCTTCTCCATGATGTCGAAAAAGGTCTTGAGGCTCAATACGAAACCACCAAGGAGCAAGGTCCCTCATCTTCAAATGCCATTTAGGTTTGTAGTCTCCTAGCTGTGGCTTTAAGGCTGCGATGGCGGCCCCAGTGAGGAACCTTGCAAGCCACTCTCAGATTCAGGACAGACTCCAGTAATCCATCACCCATCTTTGATTCCTTACCCTGAGAAGTGAGACTGTATGGGTGATCTTCTCTATCATACAAAAGGGGAAACTGAGGCAACCAAACATGAGCTGCCCTCTTCCTCCATCCCTGGGCATGGAGGCATACCAGAACCTAAGATTTCTGGCCAGAGAGCCCACTATACACAGCCCAGGAGGTTCAAGGGGGCAGAGGGGCCATGGTAAGACCTTTGAGTCACATGCCTCTCTACCCACCATGCCACAGCTGCAGCTGGCTTCTTGGTCCCACAGGCTTCCTATCAGTTCCCAGAGGTCTTTAGCACCAGGCCACAAGACCTCTGATCAGGTTCAGGGTAGCCCTCAGCCTCAGACACGTGATACCTTATATGGCCACCCTATTCTTGAATAGCATGTCTGTGGTCAAGCATCACCAGAGTTTCATTGCTGTACTCTGCAGGTCCCTTTCCAATGGCTTTTCATGTCCCCGTACAAGTCATCCATCCTTCCCTCTCAGAGCCCTGTCCCATAAGTCCTTTCGTTCAGCTTTATGTCTCTCACTTCTTCCAGGGGAGATTCCACCCTCTCTCCCAGTTCAGAAACACAGCTGCCAGAGAAGGGAGATCTCACAAGGGTGGTGGTTAGACCCAAATGCAAAGTCCTCAACCCAAGTGAGACCGCCACCCTCTCATTCTTCTTGCAAATACAGGGACAGTAGGATAACAAAGTAAGTTGGTCTCACTGAGGCCACTCGGGAGCTTGGCCCAGACCCCAGAACTGGGGGATCCAAGGGCAAGGCTGCTTTTGTATGGTGCCAGTTGGTGCCTTGTTGTGCAAGGCTGGGGGAAGGGGCCAGGGGCCAGGACGGCCAGGGCTGGGAACAGAGGCTAGGTACTTCTGCCCACTGAAAGTTAACCTTGGATGGGCTTCAAAGCAGGCCAAGAGGTTTCCTGACGCCACAGAAGTGCCTCCTCCTTCATGATTAAACCCTGAGGCTCACCCTCACACCACGCAGATAAGTCAGGAGGCAAACTTTTGGCTGCAAAAGGTGGACCCTGGACATCCACTGATTCTGGAGTGGACTTGAGCCTTTCTTTACAGCCCATTAACTGAAGCTGCCTGGAAAATCACAGAGGCCGGTCATTTCCAAATTCTTGGCATCCGATCTCTTTGCACAAACAAAATCTTTCTTGAAGACTCGGTTCATGGAAACAGCAAAGTTCACCAGGTGTCCAGGTGGGGATGAGCCTGGGGCCCATCTAAAATGTGGGAGGAATGGAGAGTCTGCCTGGGTTTCCCTCAGGTAGGGGTTCCCGGCTATCAGAGCCACCTGCCCCAGCAAGGGTTAAGAGGGGCTGGAAGTGCCTGCCGACAGCCTAGGATACTGTGATTGTCACATCTATTTCTGTCACCTGTTTGCCTCTCTGAGCCCCGTGTCGCCACAGCTGACATTTAAATGAGTTTGCATTTGTGGATCCCACACCAACTGGCGCTATGGGTGCCGTGGGTACTGAGCAAGGAGGGCCCAAACCGAACAGATGGAAGGGAGTGGCTGTGGGGATTATGATGATGTGATCACAGACCATCAACAGTGGCCGGAAGCGTCTGAAGTGCCTTAAAGAGACAAACCCAGGTACTGCAGAGCACTGGGAGACGGGCAGGGCTGTTCTAGGTGCTCTTCCTTTGTGCCGTGTGGCCTCAGCCAAGTCTCATCATGAGGACCATGGTTTCCCCAAACCCAAAGTGTGTTGTGCTCACCATGGCCTTAGACAGTATCACCTCATCGAGAAACTGTTTCTGGTCTGCCTCCCTTGGACTTTTGCTTCTGGTCACTTACTAGGCTCTGTGTGGGGAGGGGGACAGTCCCAGAGCAGTGCCAGGTGTCCCGCTGTACCAGCCTTGAGATGTCACTGAGCTGGCCCCACTAGCAGGATCGTAAAGTATGTTGGTTTCTATGCACAGTCATGTTTTATTTCTGTAGAGCCGTTCCTGCCCTCTTCCCCCTGGTGACATCTGTCAGGTCATCTCAACTATAACAGACTTACAAAATAAAAAATCAATTTAACATCAGTATGACCTGCATGGAGCATGGCACCACAATGTGTGAAGCTGGGGAGGGTGGCCAGCTGGCCTACTGACATGGTGGACACCCATCGTCCCAGCCTTGGAGAGTGTCTCATGGACCTAGGCTGTGCCCTTGACTCTGGGACAACAGCGTGGGGAAGGCTGGGCTGGTGGTGACTCAGGAGCCCGTTGTCATCAGGTGTGCAACTCAGGCAGGGATCTGTGGGCCTCTTGGGAACTGTTCTGTGGAGTTGTGAAGTCTGTAAGGGTGAGAAGCCGCTCCTGAGGAATCCCACAGAGCTTTATAATGTCAGAGTGGGCAGGGCTCCCATACAAACCTGACTCTTCACCCGACAAGACCCTTCCTACCAGTATTCAACCCTCTGGGTTCATGGCCTCAAAGCCCATGTGACCTTGTGGTGCTCTTGAACATGGGCTAAGGTCCAGAGTGCCTTACTGACTTCAGTTCGATATCTGGGGCCTCATTGGAAGAGGCAGGTGGCTCTTGGGGTGGAAATCTCATATGTTTAGGATGTAGGCATCCAAGGACCCACAGACAAGGTTGCCAAGGTGAAGTAGGTTCCCTGGATCTGTAACTCAAGAGGCCAAGTCCCAGGATCACACAGGCCTAGGTCATGTGATCCACAGAAAAGCAGGACAACTTGATTGACAGTTTTGGCCCTTTGCCCATCAAGGAAGGTCAGAGTTTCCCCAAATTAAAAACTGGGCGGAGCAGTGATGGCGCAGGCCTTTAATCCCAGCGCCTGGGAGGCAGAGGCAGTCAGATCTCTGTGAGTTCAAGGCCAGCCAGGTCTACAGAGCTAGTTCCAGGACAGCTAGGGCTATTACACAGAGAAACCATGTCTCAAAACAAAACAAACAAACAAACAAACAAAAACAAAACAAAAAAAGGAAAGAAAAGATTGGAATGTCTTCTTTTCAAAAAAGAGTGGAGGCTGCTGGGTAGGCAAGGAATGCACATGGAGTCTGCTGTGCCTTCTTGCCTCTTTCTATTGCAGTCTTCTCTGTAAACAGGGACAAGAACGGATAGGTCCTTTGAGAGCAGTCAAGAAGACTGAATGATGTCACATGTGTGAGGGCCTGGCTCTTAGCACTAACACTCTGTAAATGTCAGCAATTTAAAAAGTTTTCTTCTTCTTCTTTTTTTTTATAATTAAGGACACTAAATCAAGAAGTGACCTTTGCCCAGATGTGCCCACCAGATGCCACTGCACCTTTGATCCCAGCCAGAGGAGCCATCTGGGTAGTAGATGAGGGCTCAGATCTCAGAGCCAGGACTGAGAACATGGCTAGCATGGATTGCGTGCCTACTGGATCATACCTCCACAGGCACCCCCCTCCAGTCTCATGAATTAGAAGCCTAACATGTCACTGAGGAAACCGAGGCCGGACATAATAAGTCTTCTGTGTAACCCAGTCAGGATTCACAGCTGTAGTGATGGAGCTGAGCTTGTTTACCTTGAGAAGAAAAGGAATGTTCTAGATCTTCAGGACTCTCCTGGGACCTTCTTGGAGGTTCAAGAGCCAAACTCAAGTAGAAGCTGGGAGAGAGCACTGCCTGCTCATGAGCTGGAAGTGCTAACTGAAGTTGGATCTTTGCCATTGCTGGACTGTGAAGCTTCTGTCACTGCTATATATATGTCACCCAGCCTCAGCACCTCTACATCTGTCATGTAATATTTAAAACTTCTTAAGTGAGGATCTGGCAAGAAAGGGATTGGGGGAAAGCAGAATATATATAAAGGATTGCTTTAATTGCTGAACATCGGTGTCTTGAGACAATGTATCAGTCAACTCTGTTGCAGTTGTGCTGTGTAACAAGCATCCCAAAGCTTAGTGGCTTGAGACAGATACTGTTTATTGTTCAGGACCTGTGGCTCAACTAGTGTTTGGGTTAGGTTAGGTTAGGTTAGGTTAGGTTATGCTCCAGTGGGTAGCCCCCAACTCCCAATGATCCACAGTAGAGTTGTGGCAGTCTACTTCTTGGATCTCTCATCTTCCTGATTCAGGGCTGGTAGAGTTGTTCTCATGGTGGTGAAGGCAGAAACAGACCAATGCACACATTCACTGGATTTAAGAAGGCAAGAGCTATAGATGTTTGGTGATTGCATACTGGTCAATATGCAGGTCTTGGTCCTATGACTCAAGGCCTGGCATGATCTTCTCTTTAGGTCCCTATAGACCTTGCTTCCTCTAAGTCCTTCACTTGTTCAGCATGGCTTTGTAGTCTCTGACTTAACTGTTCTCCACATCATTTATTCTGGAAGCACCATGAGGCTCTCCACTGGGCTCCATATCACTCCTCCCTAGAGAAGCCTTGACTGCTGAGATCTCAGTGGAAACCATATTTACAGACCATGTAGCCCGTGGGTTTGAGCTTGTGAGTAACTGATGATTTCCTCCAATAGCTCCCAATACTCCTGCTCCCTTCCTAATGTTAGGACCACAGGAGTGTCCACTGCTCCTGACTCTCGGAGACAGAGTCTTATAACTCTGACATATGTGTGTATGTATGTATGTATGTATGTATGTATTTTGAGACAGAGTTTCTCTGTGTAGCCCTGGCTGTCCCGGAACTCACTTTGTGGAGCCGGCTGGCCTCAAACTCAGAGATATGCCTATGCCTACCTCTGCCTCCTGAATTCTGGAATTAAAGGTGTGCACCACCACTACCCAGCAGCTGTGACAAATTTAAAAGGAGCCCATTTGGACTGAGCACAAACCAGTGTCACCAGGACAGACACTACAAGGTTGTGGGGGAGCACTGTGCGTGCCAGATGGTAAAGATCTTAGCAGAGTGTAAGCAGGAAGATCAAATCCGACTGTTTATGTCTTTGAAGACCCAGGACTTACAACTGACTTATACTAGGTACTCAATAAATACTGCTTTTAAAAAAAATTTCATGTTTCTATTACTGAGCCAAACTCACTCATGTCAAGCAGCTAAAAAGCAAATCACATTCCCAATTAAACAAGCCCCAGAGTCTCTACTTGGCAGGAATGATGGCTGACCCCGATGCAGCATAAAGAACTACGCCGTCCTTGTGAGTCCTTACGGACCCAACTGGGCTCTCCTTCAGCGTGACCCCTTGGTGAATAGGGTGAAGAACTGGCGAGGCATTTCTAGAGTTTCCTATCTTGCCTTTCCGAGCAACAGGTCTGAGTGACTTAGGCAGGGAGGACTCCCGGGGAAAACAGGGAGACTCCTGAGAGAGGAGCCGGAGAAACAGGACAGGAGACAGGCGCTGTCTGGCAGCAGTATCAGCAGGTATGGAGGAAGGAAACTTGAGTTTGCAGGCAGTGAGTATGTTAAAACAAACAACAGAGTCACAGGAGAAAAGGCGTGCACACCAGTTACCAGGAAGTATTCCTGGGGGCCAGACCCAGTGTGAAAGGCAGAGAAGGGCTGGGGGGGTTTAGGCTCAACCTCCTTGCAGGGGTGACAGGCACCTGTGGAGGGAGAGTAGATGATGCCTGGAGACCAGATAGCCCCGGGGCTGACAGCTTGGGGCTTGATCTCGCTGAGGAGCTGCACTGCAGTGAAAACCTGAGGATGGCTGAGCTCCTATGTGGTGGATCCTGTCGCTAGGCAACAGCTGAAGTGGGTGTGCTCCTCTGTGCTGGGTCCTGTCTTTAAGCAGGTACAAGAACTGCAAGAAAAGTCTCTCTCTCTGGTTGAGATGTCACCTGGTGATGCCGAAACCTAGGCCATCGCCTGCCACGCCAGGGGCTCTCCAGGGCTTTAGCTGTACACACAACCCAAGTCTGTTTCTGACTGCATCCTGTCATCCTGCCTCCACCCATCCTTGGCTTCCCTCAGACGGGCACTGCTGTGACACAGAAACAGATGACCAGGCAGGAAGTGATCGGTGGGATTGTGCGCAGGGTCAGAGCACTGGGGCAGCAGACCTGGCAGTCAGCTCTGGGCAGTAGTTCTTGCCAGGATCCCATGACTGTGTGGAGTTGTATGGTGGATGTTTGCAGATCTTCAAGTTGCAACAAACTTGTGTTGGAGGCCAAAAGGAGACCAGTCAGTGGAGAGTGTGATGGGGGCTGGCTGATTGTGGGGAGGAATGCATTGGGGTCTTCATAGGATGAGGAAAAAAAAGCTGACCCTTGATCAGTACTCAGTGCTTCATTAATTAATTAATTAATTCATCCATTCATTCACTTTAGAGAGACGGTCTCATGTAGCTGTCCTTTACCTCCCTGTGTAGCTGAGAATGACCTTGATCGCCCTGTCTCTACATCCTGTGTGCTAGGATTACAAGCATACACTGTCAAGTCCAGTGCGTGCGGTACTAGGTACTAGGAATTAAACGCAGTGCCTTGCACATGCTAGAGAAGTATTGTGTCAACTGAACCACATTCCCAGCGCTGTTATGAGTTGGTACCGTTCTTTTGTTGATGGGGACACTGAGCCAACACAGGGGGAGCGTCTCATGGCTGCAAGTGAGATGCAAGGTGTGAACCCCAGTTTCGACCCCATCTTCAGTAAAGGCTGATCCAAGAGGGAGTCCTTTGCATTGTCGTAGCCCAGCCCTTCATAATGTGGATCCCTGAGGATGGCCACAACCAGGAGAAACACATGGGACAGGAGCTCTGGCAGAAAGCCCTTCTGGAAATCAAAGTCAGCACTACACAGAGAAAGCATTGTTCTCTCCTAAAGTCAGGATCAAACAAGTCTGTTGATAAGAGACTTATCAACAAACAAGGTGTTGGTAAGAGGTGCTGCAGACACTGAAGGGGCAAGATGGGAAGAGGAAACTACCCAAGGCACAAATGCTGACCTCTGACCAGCAGCCCCCTTTCCAGGGACTTCTTCCAGTACGAGAAGGATGGATGCTCAGGGCTTTCAGGATCAGAGAGACACCAGTTTGGGTAGTGAGGCCCCAGACAGGGAACTGGCCAAGTGTGTTATATCTGTCTGTTCAATGGCCAGGAAGCTGTCCACCTGCTGGTGGGATGTATTACTGGAAAAAGCAAGGCATCTAGCCATGCAATCCACACAGGAATTGAGGGATAAAATTGATGTCATCAAAAGGAAGCATTCTCCTTGCAGAATCCCTGTTAGGAGCACAGCGAGAAAGCAGTTAGGGTAAAAGATTTATGTCTCATTAATAGCCAAGAGTTTGTAGCTAGAGTGCACTCGACCATGCAAACATTGGTAGAAAGAATCAAATGTTCTCTTTAGAGAACAGTTTGGAGGTTTGTGCAGACACTTCACCAAAGAGGAGAGACGAGGCCAAATAAGCACAGGAAAACATGTCCAGCATCCCACACCAGGAGGGAAGTGTATGCCGATGCTATGAGGTCAGAGAAAGCACTCACTTGTCATCCCAGAACTTGGGAAGCTGAGGCAGGAAGATCAGGAGCCTGAGGCCACCCTGTGTTATGTATCACAACTGTTTCCAAATAACAAAATAGTCAGGCATGGTGGGATGTCTGTACTACCCAAACTTGGGAGGTGGAGCTAGGAGGATTAGGGGTTCAAGATCAGCCTCAGCTACACAGAAGTTGAGGACTAACCTGGCTTATTATGACCCTGTCTCAAAACACCGAAAACAACAAGTGTGGTAGTCCTACTGAAATGACTGACGTAAGTCGTTACTATGGCTATGGTTTTGGGTTTCTGATGTCCCAAGAGCCCACACGTCGAATGCTTTGTCCATGGCCCCTAGCACTAAGAGGGGAGGTTGAACTTTCAGAAGGAGCTTAGGTTATTAGTGGGTGGCATGTACTTGGAGGTGTTATGGAGACCCAGCCCCTTCCCCCTGTGACCCTCCCTCCCCATTAAGTAGTTTCCTCAGCTTCCTCCACCGTGTGCTTCCACAGTCCCCGAAGCAATGGGGCTAACCAACCATGTCCTAAAGCTCTAACGCTGAGAAATGTAAGAAGTCTTTCTTCTGTTCAAGCGGGTGGTCTTGGGTGCTCTGTCACAGCAGCAGAGCTACTGACAGCAGGAGCCACAAAGAACACAGAGCAACTGGAACTTTCCTACATCTCATGGGTACAGTCCTTCTGGAAACAGGCTGAGAACACGCTTATCAAATTAAATATATGCTTAACACATGGCCCAGATGTTAGCCTTTTGGATATTTGGGCCCTGAAAAATAAAAGCAGACTTGTAGGAACACCCAGTAATGGATTCTCACTTTATTTGTAAAAGCCCCAAACCAGAACCAGTCTCAAAGTCCTTCAACAGGTGAGAGACCAAACAAACGCTCTTTACATCCGTAATATGAAGTATTGCTCGGCCATAAAAGGAGGGAACTGCTGTTAAAACAATTGACTTCAAAGGTATTACTCTGAGGAAAAAAAAAAAACCTCTCTAATCTCAAAAGGCTAGATATGACATCACTCCCTTTATACAATATTGTCAACATAGCCAATTACGGCAACGGAGGACTACTGTATGTTTCATTATATACAGAGAACATAAATGAAGAGATCGGTGGTTGCTAGGGGCTGTGGTTGCGGAGAGTAGGACTTTAAAGATTTTTTTTTTAATTTTAAATTACACGGATGTGTGTGTCTATGTGGGCTTACATGTGTGAATGCAGTGCCCTCAGAGACCAGAAGAGGGAGGGGTCTCCTGGAGCAGGAGCCAATGTGAGGCTCCATGTGAGTTCTGGGAACTAAACCTGGGTTCTCTGCAAGAGAAGCGAGTGCTCGTAACTGCTGAGCCATCTCTCCAGCTCTGAGGGTGAGATCTTAAAGCGTTAATATAAAGGAATTTCTCTGTGGGGACTGGAACGTTCTATATCCCAATCCACAGACTCTCACTGTAGGAGAAAATGTTACAAATGACCGCAGAAGAAAACACAACCCATCGAAACAACCCCACACATGTGGAAACCGGCGGAGCCCAAATAAGGTCTGCCTTTCAGTTAGTCACGCTGTGCCCATGTCAGCTTCTCGGTTCTGACAGTGTGCCACGGTTATGTAAGATGTTGTTCCTGCGAGACGTGGGGTGAAAGGTGCATGGGAGGTCTTGGGACTATTTTTGCAACTTCTTGTGGGTCTTAAACTATTTCAAAATTAAAAATAAAATCAAGTAGCAATAGTTTGGAGTTGCTTTGTTCAGTTTTTTTCCTTTCTGTAAAAAAAAAAATAATAGCAAGATGAGAATGTGTGTAGAGCAAGTGCCATTGCTGCAAGAATTATACTGTGGTTGCCAGGAATTTCTGGAAAGATCAAGAGCGAACTGGAAAAGCTGGGGTCTTTGGAAAAGCAAGGAAAATCAGGGCATAGAGATAAATGAAGAAACTTGAATAAATTATGTACTTGGACATCTACCACTTTAAAACAACAACAACAACAACAACAAAAAAACCTCGTGTAGCCCTGGCTGACCCCAAACTTGCTACATAGCAGAGGAAAGCTTTGAACTCATGATCCTCTTGCTTCTACCTCCTGAGTGTGAGAAAATGGTCGTGTACCACTGTCTTAGGGTTTCTATTGCTGTGAAGAGACACCATGACCATGGCAACTCTTACAAAGGAAAGCTTTTAATTGGGGCTGGCTTACAGTTTCTGAGGTTTAGTCCATCGTGGTGTGACAGGGTAACACATAGGCAGACATGGTGCTGGAGCTGAGAGTCCTACATTTTGATCAGCAGGCAACAGGAAGCAAACTGTCTCAGTGGGCATGACTTGAACATATATGAGACCTCAAAGCCAGCCTCCACAGTGACGCCCCACTTCCTTCAACAAGACTATACCTACTCCAATAAGACCACCCCTCCTAATACCGCCACCCACTTTGGGGGCCATTGTCTTCCAAACCACCACAGCCACCATGCCTGAAAGAGTTTGTTTATCTGTTTACATGGCTATCTTATCACTGTGTTTTAAACCCAGGGCTTCATACATGCCAGGCAAGGGCTCCACCACCGAGCTGCATCCTTGGTCTCACAATACTTTTTTCTTTGAGCCAGGATCTCATGGTGCAGCTCTGACTGTTCTGAATTCGCTCTGTAGACTTGGCCTCAGACTCACAGGCCTCCACCTGTCTCTGCCTCCCAAGTGTGAGGATTAAAAGTGTGTGCCACCACACCTAGCCACTCCCCCAGTCACCTTTTAAATGTTCTAAGTTTTGAAAATCTGGGTGTAGATGCGAGGCAGTAGAAGAGCTAAGGAGCTATGGCTCTGGCTCAGAGAGATCTCCTCTGCTCTGTTAGAAACCCTGAGGACTGTAGGCGGCCAAATGTGTCTCAGGGATGAACTTCCATCCTCCTCAATATGGTGACACCTATACAAAGGAGAAAACAAAGGCATGGATAGAGGGGTCCACTTGCTCCCAGACCTCCCAACCAGAGCTCCTCAAGAAGACTGTGAGGAATTCCAAGCTAGAGGAGTCTGTGAGGGAGGATGAGGCTGGGTTGGCCATCAGTGACAAGTGGGAGCCTTGAGGTGACCAAAGCCCAGGCTTCCTTGTGCTGTTTATCAAAGAAAAAAAGTAGTGAAGGGGGCTGGAGAGATGGCTCAGTGGTTAAGAGCATTGCCTGCTCTTCCAAAGGTCCTGAGTTCAATTCCTGGCAACCACATGGTGGCTCACAGACATCTGTAATGAGGTCTGGTGCCCTCTTCTGGTCTGCAGACAGAATATTGTATACATAATAAGTAAATAAATTTTTTTTAAAAAAAATAAGCAGTGAAGAAGAAAGGGGTATGGGTAGCCTGTGAGGGGCCTGTCATCCAGCTGAACATGGACAGAACGGGGACCAGGGTGGGGTCCTCCTGGACAGAACAGCACCTCTGCTGGCGAGGTGGCTAGTCTTTTTACCGACTGCAGCCCATTGCCTGTTGCATAGTATGCAGGCACAGAAATGGCCAGGCTTGCAAGAGAGAAAGCTTCATTTCCCAGGACTGCCGAGCTTATGACACAGGAAAGCAAATCATCCACCTGCCTCCCTGCAGACGGGCTTAAGGCATTTGTGGGATAAAGATGCAGGTAATTGCAAGTGGTGAGATAATGACCCAACTCATATCTGTTCCCAAGACCCGCCCTCGGAAAGTGTTAGCATGAGTGTGAGCCAGGGTGCAGTGTGGGACTTTCTGATATCAAAAGATCACCCCTTGGGTCCCTGGACAGAGCTGGCAGCTTTAGCAAGAATACCCTTCGTGTCCTGGAAGAGTCATAACCTGGGCAGCTGTTGCTATCTTGTCCCACACAGAGGTGTGACCTACAGCAGAGGGAGACTAGTAACAGGCCCCTCAACCACATGGTCGTCAAACTCGTGTCTTTTTAAGATGGCTGGAGGCAGGCAACCAGAAGCCTGCAGAGCTGCGTGTTTCAGTCAGCATCCTCTATGCTTTCCCTCCTCAGGACTCTGCTTCTGTCTCATAAAGTTGGTGCTGCCAGGCTCCGTCCAGCTTAGGCAGCAAGGCCTCTCAACAGCAGCTTTAAAACCTGGGACCACCCCGGGTGAAAAGGTCACTCGCATGGGGAATATTACATATCACCCTACAGGAGTCAGCCACAGCGGTGGGCATGGCAATGTGAAGTTCTGTGAGTACCGAACAAAGGAAACTTGGGGGTAGGGATACTCAACCTGTATTGTTTATGAGGACTGCGTTTGGGTTGTGAGAAGTTAAGGCCAGGGGGACCTCTGCGGACTGTGTCACACAAACATGTTCACTTGTGACAACTGAACTGGAGAGGAAGTGGCGACCTGAGATGAGGCCTCAGTTTCCTTGTGAGTACGAGCAGCAGTCCTGCCCATTGAGAGTATTTTTAAGGGCATAGAGTGGTAGGCGATCTCATGGATGTGAAGGTGACTTCATGAGGAGTCACCGCAGGGATGGGTAGAGCCTCCTGGTGGCTCTTAAACCTGGTGTGGGATCTGGGAAGCCTGTGCTCGCAATGGACTCTACCGATGCCCCTGCCCCCCAGACCAGATGGGCCTTCTGAGGGTCCGTGAGCTGCACCATCTTGTCTTTCCCCCTCATGGCTTCACTACCTGGCCTTGACAGTTCTTCCTGCTTCCTCTCAGGATCACAGGAGGTCACATTCTTGTTAGGAAAGCCTGAGAAATACAGACAACCATCTCTGTGTAGCAGATGAGGAACCCCAGACTCTGTTTTTCACAATGACCACTCCGTGGTGGCAAATGCCAGGCACTTTGACACCCAGATGCCCAGTTCACCAGGTCCATGACCACCAGGAGGAACTATGCAAAGGACAAGGGTCATCCCTGTGCTGTGGCTCGGATAGGAGACTCTGCACTCATTCCCTCTCCCACAGAGTGGCATGGTGGGTTCCTTCCAAAGTCTGCCGTGCTGGCCAGGGGATGGAGGCTTCAGTTTAGTCTGGCCTTCAGGTAAATCACACCTGGGAGAGGCTTTCCTCCTCGACTTAATCTTCCCATTGATTAAACCTGCTCTTTTAAATTATCAAATGTTTCAAGCTTGTAGAAAAGTTCAAAAAAATAAAAATAAAAACACCCATAAATACACAGCTCTTTCTGTCATGTCCCTCCTCCTCCTGGCACATTGTAGAGATACTGTTGACTCCAAGGTCAAAGTCCTTGTGCTCCCTGTTTGTTTTAATGCATACATCTGTATCTATCCATAGCATCGTCGATTTGTTTGTTCTCGGGCTTTCCCTAAATGGAACTCTGTGGCATGAGTCAGGCAAAGCTTGTTGCTTGAGTCCCTCACTCGATCTGTGCATGGCTTGAATCCGCTCATTATAACCTAAAAATAAGCAAGGGTGCATCCAGCTTTCTCCCATTGACGGACGGCTAGGCTTTCTCCAGTTGTTCGTCCTCACAGACCAGCTGTCCTGGGCATATCCGAGTGTGTCTTCCTGCTCATGTGCAGACCTAAGATAGTAGACCATTGACTGGGTTGCTGGTCCAAGGCCTGATGATTTCCTCCTCAGTGCCTGACTGTTTTCAAGGTCATGGTGCTACTTCATGATTCAGCGGCCCGGGAGGTCCTTCTACATTCCTATTAACTAACACATAAGAGTCAAGACTGATCCTTGCTTCTCAATGACAAGACTAATCCAGAAATGAAAAAGACGTAAGGTCCCAGAGCTGACCAAGGGAGCCAGGCTGGATAGAGCTATCCCTCCACAATCCCGTTATCTGTTGTTCTGCAACAAGCATCCCCAACACTCAGAGCTTTAGAAGTTGACTAATATGTAGACGGGAGCTGTGGGTCAGCCAGTAGAGTGCTCTCCTAGCAAGCATGAGACCCTGGGTTCAATCCACAGCACCCCATAAGTTTGGCACTGTGATACATCCCAAACAGGAGGATTAGGAGTTTAAGGTCATCTTTGGTTAGGTAAAGAGTTCAAGGCTAGCCTGGGCCACATGAAATATTGTCTCAAAAAAAAATCATTCTTTTGTGTTGTTGTTGTTCATGAATATGCAACATGGGTAGTGCTGAAGGAGAAGATTTGACTCTGCTCCATGTGTGTTGGCTGGGTTGGCTGAACTAGTACCTGGTAAGTCCATTCCTAAAACGTCTTAGTGGCGGCAATTTGATACCAGGTAGAGGGAGGTGGAGGTGGGACCACAGCAGGACACAATGCAGGAGGGCCCTAGTTCTGCTTCATAGAATCTCTTCACAGCTTGCTTGGACTTGCTGAGGGCAAGGCTGTTGGGTTCCCCGAGTTCAGAAACACAATGGGGCAGAAACAAACTGGCCAAGCCATTACAGATTCCCAATGCCAGGAGAAAGATACACCATACTCCACTTCCTGATGGAAGGAGTGTCAAAGATTTTAGGTTTCATGTTTCAAGCATCTCACCTGTTCCAGCCACAACCTTAAGCGGCACAGAGTTCAAGATGCTCTGATGGGCAGCCAGTAAGTAGCAGGGCAGCCAAGATGGCTGCTCAAAACACTCTAGTCACCTGTAACTGCGGGAACCCAAGAGTACCCATGGCAGTCGTGTCCTGAAGAGACGGGCCAAGAATATCAGCGAGTGGCCATACCTGTGGATATGCTTTATTTGGTCCAATGAGAGAATTTTATGTGAAATTAGTTTCCAACATTTTAACCCAAAATACCAAGATTTCTTGAGTCCCTGAGATGACTCAGCCAGCCAGGTGCTTGCTGCCCTGCTTAGTGACCTGAGTTCAGTTCCCAGGACCCACATGGTAGGAGGGATCTGACTTCTGACAGTTGTCCTCTGACCTCCACATATGGGCCATTTTTACACTTAAAAAATAATTTTTATCAGGTTGTAATGATGCACACCTTTATTCCAGTACTCAGGAGGCAGAGGCAGGTGAATCTCTGAGTTAGAGGCCAGATTGGTCTACAAAGTGAATTCCAGGCCAGCCAGGGCTACACAGTGAGATTCTGTTTAAAAAAATGTGTGTGTGTATGTGTGTGTGTGTGTGTGTGTGTGTGTGTGTGTGTGTGTGTGTGTCACCCTGGGGAATCCTCTTTTACTGCAGTTCCCAGCTGCCCCACGGGCCCTTGAGATGACAAATCCCTGGTGAGGGAGACAGTCACCGATGTGGAGCCCTCAGTGATGCCCCATAAGGGGAGTAATCCCAGAAGCCTCCCAAGAGGAGGTGACTTCTCACCTGAATCTGGAAGATAGGAATGGTTTGTGACCATTCAGGCCTCCAGCTGAACACCTGAGCACAGGTCAGAAATGACCGGAGGCTGGAGGATTTCCTGGGAGCCCATTCCACAACCCCAGAGCCAGTCTGAACAAAGAACAGAAACAGAAGCAGTGGAGGTGACAAAAGGACTTTCCAGCTCACATTTCACTATCCGCACTCCCAGCTTGCAACACCCTGGAAGAGGCACGTGTGGCTTGCGAGGGAGTACACGTGGTGTGTAAATCACTCATTGGCCTGTAAATAAGAGGGATTAATTAACACGTCAGGTTAGCTGGTGTGGAGAAGGAGCTCCCGGGATGGAGTGGGATGAGTAAGTGTTGGTAAAAGGCAGAGAGAGCTGACGTCAGGGAGGCTGGGCTGGAACCTGCATACGGAGGCCCAGCATGCTGGGGCTGGCGTCATCTGGGCTGGAACCTGTAACTGGCGTCCTTGAGTTCTGTGTTCCTAGGGGAAGGGCTGTTCAGGAGGTCAGAGGAAGACTCTCCCTAGGCAGTAAAATACTCTTCTGCCCGCAAGGGATGTGGGGTAGCTCTGCCTCCCATCCAGGTACTACTATTCAGTACTAATCCTGCTGTAAGTGCAGGGTAATGGCCCACACAGCAGATCTCAACACCACTGTTCTTAGGGATGAGGATTCCCACCATACTGAGTTCTTAAGTACTCTCCAGGGCATGAAGTTATCTCATTCAATGTTTGGTTTACATAGTTTTGAAAATACAGAGGAACATGGCTGTCAGAGTCCACAGACTTTGCGCACACATTCCAGGGTTCGTCCAAATCTTCAGTTGCAGTTGTTCTCAGTTTGCACAGTTATTGGGCTTTGTCTTCTGACCCAGTGCGGAAAGCCAGTCCTGCCCAGCGAAACCAGCGCCTCATCCTGTGTCTCCTTGTTATTTCCTTCACATTTAAAGTCTAAGTTAAATGTCTTTCAGTTTAACCTTGTAATGGACTTGTGACTTGGAGACTCTCTGAAAGCCTACCCATATGATTTGATGAGTCCTGGTGCCAACCCCTCATGCCTTCCACCTCTAAGTTTCAGAAGTCATTGCCCAAAGAGCCAGTCCATACCCCCTTTCTGCCTACTCATCTGCTTGTAGTTCTCTGGGCACTGAAGTGGGGTCCCCGATGGTTTGTAGAAAGGCTGGCATTGGGGAGCCCTGTTTGAGGAGCCCTTCTTCTGAGGCTTGCAAAACTCCCTGGGGGACACTGGGCAACAGCGCCATCTAGTGACCGAAAGCAAGGCACTGAGAAGATATGCCCAGAGAATGTAGTTTCTAAACTTGGGACACTTGAAAACAAGACAGAATCAAAGCAACGCTGGCAACTAACCAAGTTCTAAACATGTATCTCAAAAAAACTTTTAGTGTTCATTCAGGGTAGACTGCTAGGGAAATTGTGAAAGGCTACCGCGTGGAATGGGGTGCTTTGTTGCCCAGGAAGCTTCGATATATTGATCACCAGATGCGTTATTATAGATCAGGAGGCTGTTCCTCTGAGCAGGGAGAAGGTTACTAACCAGACCCACACCCTGAGAAGCTTATGCAGTCTGCGAGTTCAAGTCCATTTCTGTGCACGATAGAGAGTATGTCCTCCGTACCAGCTCCCACGTTAGCGTAGTCCACATAGAAAGCCAGGAGCACACAAACTACTCCCCCTGGCTCCCCAACCTTGATGTTACACCAGAGCCATGCCAGCACTGCCCCTGATGTCTCTATAATCAGGCCTCTCTATCTTTCCAACTCTCTCCTTTGGCCAAATCAGCATTGCGTCTGGCATGGGTGACCCACGTAGGATTTTTCAGGTTTCCAGTGGATTAAGGCATCTAGTGTGGGAATTGCCGCTGTCACAGTTCTATGAAGGTTTCCCATTCTGGACTAAGTCAGCTGTCTCTTCGTGGCCCTTGGGAGGGCACTGATGGCTATCCCTCCCCCCTAATCTCTGCCCCTACTCTTCTAGCTCCTGTGAGTTACACAAACCTGCTGGGGTCTTTCCCACTGGGTTTCTCCTACCCTGGAAAATAATCCATGCCCACTGGCTTCTATTCCTTAGAGCCACATCACCTCTGCAGAGTGGGCTCCTGGTGTTCTTTCATTTGTTTGGGCACCAGGCATTATTTTGATGTAATTGAAAGGGTCTGACCAGATTGTTGCCACTTAAAAAAGAAATGAATCAATCAGGCATAACAACACATGCATGTAATTCAGCACTCAGGAAGTAGAGGTGGGAGGATCAGGAATTCAAGGCCAACCTTGGCTACGTAGAAAATTGGAGGCCAGCCTGGGCTACATTGCGATCCTGTCTCAAAATCTATGGCTAATAATGACATACCAAGACAAACTAGAGCACCAAATGTGGAAGATACAGACTGTGTCAGGGAGTTCCAAACCTCTGACAGTGGGACACCATACTCTCATTCACCAAAATTCACTCAAGAATAGCACAGTTGGGGCTGGAGAGATGGCTCAGGGGTTAAGAGCATTGCCTGCTCTTCCAAAGGTCCTGAGTTCAATTCCCAGCAACCACATGGTGGCTCACAACCATCTGTAATGAGGTCTGGTGCCCTCTTCTGGCCTGTAAACATACACACAGAAAGAATATTGTATACATAATAAATAAATATTTTTTTAAAAAAAGAATAGCACAGTTGATTTACAAAACACACAAACACACACACACACACACACTTCACAATGTTTTAAGTAAACTTACAATTTTATGTTTAGCCAAATTCATAGCTGTGCCACATATAGCCCATGAGCTGCAGGCTGAACATGCCTGTGTGAGTAGACCATTGGCTGGTGATGAGTTCAAAGACAGGAAGGGGTCTCTGTGAACTGGAAAGCCAGGAAAGGCTGGGGCTGGGGAAGCTTCAAAGAAAGGGAAGCATTAAGTCTTGGAGAAAAAACTTTATAGAAATGAAACACAAATAAAGGCAAGGCCAGGGGCAGTGAAGAGAGGGGGTACCTGGAGGCCTTGTCTACCCTACACCTGTAATTCCAGGACAAGCAACACATGACCCCCTTAGGGCCTCTCCTTCCCACATTCTCAGATCCTGTGATGTCAGAGGGGCTGAAGCTCTGTGATGGTATGTGAGCTGAGAACCGCAGCATTTCCTGAGAACTCTACTTCATGCGGAAAAGAAGCCAACCCACTTTCTCTCATCTCAAAGGGCATGTTTGTGAGAATAAACAAAATGAAACATGGAGGAAGTCTCTTTGAGTGGACAGTATTTGAGTGCCTGGATCTAGCCACACCTGCAGCTGATCACCATAGATCTGTGAACCAATAAATTCCCTCCTTTAAGGAATTTGGGCTATCAGTGTCCGTCACTTGTAACAAAGGTCTCTCACTTGCCCACTAGTCTGACTGAAACAGACTAGTTCATTGCTATAGGAGGCAATGAAGGAGGTTAAAGGAGACAGAAACAACAGCTATTATGGCCAGGTTTTTGTTTTTTTTTTTCAACTAAACTTTTATCCCAGTGAATTGAGGCATCTAGTGTGGGAATTGCAGAGGTTTGAATCTTTGAGCCAAGCCAAAAATCTGAAAATACGCTAGGCTTTCTCCTCTCACTGCCCACAAGCCGCAATCTCTCTCCATCAAGCCAAAAATCCTTTGAAAGGAGACCCAGGGACAGAAATGGCCCTGAGCAGCCCTGCTCTTGGCTTCCCGGGTCTTTGGAAGGAAAGTGTCGGAGTCTTCCCAGACCACATTGGGAAAGCCAAGAATCCACAAGATAGCCAGCCAGGCTGACACGGGTGGTGGGGTGGTGGGGCTGGGTCAGGGGTGATCATCTGATTCGTTTTCCATGGCTATTGCTTTGCTTGTGCTCTGGTTGAATGCTTTGGTCCCTGGCAGAGGGTGCTGTGGGTGCAGCAGAGAGGCAGATGTTGCTTCCAGCTCCACTCTGGCTCCCCCAGCAGCTGCCCAGCAGAGGACATGTAGAACAACCAAGGACCTAGAGGAGTTGTACCTGTGTTATGCGTTCTCTCCTGGTGCCCAACTCCGTGCCTGCCTGGGGTATTAGAAAAGGCCCTGTTTTCCATTTGGAAATCAGATCTCAAGTCCTTGCTGGAAGCGAGCAGAGCAGGACTTCAGAGGCCTGAGATAAGTGAGCATGTATCCCTGGCTAATGTCTTTTGGGTGTCTCCCACCCTCCTGCAGCCTCTGCTCACAACCTCTCCTGGGTGTGTCTCCCTCTGCATCCTCTGGACCAGTCACAGGCCACTTCTCGCTTTGGAGAGCATCAGGCACAGGTGGAATTAAGCCAGAAGACACAGTAAGATGCTTGTTACTATCCACCATCCTTCAGGGTCAAAACCGTTAGAGTACCAGAGAGAATGTTCTTAACATGTATGTACTGTACACATGTGCACACATACACACTCACACACACCTGCAAACAACGTCATCGTTGGTAGTGGCTTTTCTCCTAGGGTCAGGATCTGGAGAAAGCCGTCTATTATCAGCATCTCTAGTGAGCATTGCACAGTGAAAGCTGGTCCCTTCATGGGGCAAGATGTAAAAATAGAAAGATTGGAAAGGAAATATTCTGCCATTACTATAGATGATAATTTGTGTGTTGAAAAATTCCTAATAATCTACAGGTTATGAGAATTAATCATCATAAAAATCCTTCACATTTCCGTGTTCTAGCAACCGTGGGAAAATGAAAACGTTAGTGTGCCAACTTCAATGCCCAGCATCATCAAATACAGGGAACAGACCTAATGAAGGCAGCACAAGGCCTTAATGACGGAAACTACAGAGCACCAAGGAGAAACAAAGGAACAAAATAAACCAAGGTTCTGTGTTCATTGATCAATCAATTTAATGTTATTAGGACATTGAGTTGCCTGGACAAACCCAACCCAAAGCCCCAGAATCATTTACAAGGAAGCTGGCCTGCTGACTGCAGGTTTTATGCTGCTGTTTGAAGAACCTATAAGATACAAGATGATTCCAAAAGAAAACAACGCCCAGAGGACTTTGCCTACCCTGTGTCAGGAGTTTTTATAAGTCCACAGTAATAACTGCACAGGCAAAGTCAAATGGACCTGAGGACCAGGACAGGATCCCAGAAACCACCCGTACATACTCAGTCCTCTGGTTTACAGGGAGGGTGAGTGGGATGCTCCCTGCAATGGTATTAACTGGAGTGGGTAATCCACATGGAGGGAAAAAGTCATAGCACAAATGAATGCTAATTTAAGATAGGTCATAGACTTGAGGCAAAACTGTAGTTCTTCTAGGGGAAAAAGACATCTTCTTGACCTTGGTGTAGACAAAAATATTATTATTTTTTCTATTAATTTTTTGTTCTTTTTATTATTATTATTACAAATTTTCACCTCCTCCCCTCCTCCCATTTCCCTTCCCTCTCCCCAATCCTCCTCCCCCTCCCTCCCCAGTCCAAAGAGCAGTCAGGGTTCCCTGCCCTGTGGGAAGTCCAAGGTCCTCCCATCTCCATCCAGGTCTAGGAAGGTGAGGATCCAAACAGACTAGGTTCCCACAAAGACAGTACATGGAGTAGAATCAAATCAGTGCCATTGTCCTTGGCTTCTCAGTCAGCCCTCCATGTCAGCCACGTTCAGAGAGTCCGGTTTGATCACATACTCCATCAGTCCCAGTCCAACTGGCCTTGGTGAGTTCCCATTAGATCAGCCCCACCGTCACAGTTGGTGGGCACACCCCTCGCGGTCCTGACTTCCTTACTCATGTTCTCCCTCCTTCTGCTCCTCATTTGGACCTTGGGAGCTCAGTCCAGTGTTCCAATGTGGGTCTCTGTCTCTATCTCCATCCATCGCCAGATGAAGGTTCTATGGTGATATGCAAGATATTCATCAGAGTGACTATAGTATAGGGCCAATTCAGGTGCTCTCTCCTCAGTTGCTCAAGGAACAAGCTGGGGGACATCTCCTTGGACACCTGGGAACCCCTCTAGAGTCCAGTCTCTTGCCAACCCTCAAATGGTTCCCTTAATTAAGATCTATACTTCCCTGCTCCCATATCCACTCCTCCTCCATCCCAACTGTCCCCCAAGCTCTCTCTATTCTCCCCCTCTCACTTCTCTCTCCCCATATCCCCTTATAGAAATCAGTGTGGAGGTTTCTCAGGAAATTCGGGATCAACCTACCCCAGGATCCAGCAATACCACTCCTGGGAATGTACCCAAGAGTTGTCCTATCATACTACAAAAGCATTTGTTCAACTATGTTCATAGCAGCAATAATTGTAATAGCCAGAACATGGAAACAACCTAGATGCCCCTCAACGGAAGAATGGATAAAGAAAGTGTGGAATATATACGCATTGGAGTACTACTCAGTGGTAAAAACAATGATGTCTTGAATTTTGCATACAAATGGATGGAAATAAAAAACACTAACCTGAGTGAGGTAACCGAGACCCAAAAAGATGAATATGCTATGTACTCACTCATTAGTGGATTCTAGCCATAAATAAAGGACATTGAGCCTATAATTCATGATCCTAGAGAAGCTAAATAGGAAGGTGACCCCCCCCAAAATAACCATGTAGTTATCCTCCTGGATATTGGAAATAAACAAGATTTCCAGGCAAAAATATTATTATAATTAAATGTGCACATGTGATATGTGTATGTAAGGATGCCACAGTACATGTGTGAAGGTCGGAGGATATACCTAAGGAGTTGATTCTTTCCTCTCACTTTTACCGGGGTTCTGGGGATCAAACTCAGGTTGCCAGGCTTGAGTAGCAAGAGCCTTTAGGTGCTGAGCCATCTCAATGGCCCAACAAAGATTTCTTAAAACAGGTTGAGAGAAAATGTTATAATACTTCTGTGAGAAATAACTCAGATCTGTCTGGGAATGTGGCCCTAGGGTCAGAAGTTCAAGGTTTTTCTCAGTTACAAGGTGAGTTCAAGGCCAAACTTTATGAGACAGGCAGAAAGACTGCATAAATATACAGAGGATTTGAGTAAATGAATAAGAAAAATATATGCTTCCAAATTTTAAAAACAAACAAAAGGTCACAATTAGGCCCTACATTACAAAGCATACGCACATGCCTGGTAACCATACAGCCTCATTCACCGCCACAGACCTGCAGATTACAGACACAGTATGCCACCATCCCTCTCCCCGTTGAAGGGCGGGGACAGGTAG
This sequence comes from Myodes glareolus, assembly GCF_982192425.1. Taxonomy (NCBI): domain Eukaryota; kingdom Metazoa; phylum Chordata; class Mammalia; order Rodentia; family Cricetidae; genus Myodes; species Myodes glareolus. Next base: position 59,790,473 of record NC_142028.1, read on the forward strand.
TGGCTGTGCAGGGGTACTGCCATCAGCAGGGGCTTGTGGCTGTCACTCCTTCAGCTTGGTTTGCCAAGACCCACTTGTGCCTGGCTGGGGAAGAGTTTCGAGGTCTACTTTGGTTGGTCTCGGTCAGGCTGCCTGAGGTTTAGACCTGCATCCTCAGCTCTGTTTTCTTTATTCCATTGTGTTCTTCACTGACATTGTTAGCCCTCATAAACATCTCAAGGCTTAAACACCATGGCAGCAGCTGCTGTGGGAAACCAGCCTGCCCATCTAGGTGGTGGGTCTGGGGCGCAGAAACCTCTGGTGCTGCTGTGTGAGTCATTGCTTAAGATGGTAGAAGTGCGTTTGACAATATCTCCTGAACCAACGCTCACGTGCTCCACAGATTAGCATGTTCCCTCTGGGTCGTCAGTGCTGATGGTGGCTAGTGTCGTCGACTTGACCCGCAGTCTTGAACCACCCAGGAGAAGAGCCTCTGCGGTTATCTTGATTACATCACTGAAGTGGGAGACCCACTCACTGTGGACACCAGTCCCTGGGTTTGGGATCCTGGACTGAGAGAGAGTGGAGAAAAGGAGCTGAGCACGGTGTGCATGCATCCTCTTTTCCCTTGATGGAGCACAGGAGAGTACCCGGCCCCAGACCTTAGCACCACTGACTCTGTGATGGAAGCACCATTCAGGCTGGGAAACACAGGATGTAGACAGCACCACCTGCCAAAAATGAAAACAAATACCTAACCCATCAAAGTCCACAGTTCTGGGAAAGTTCCTAAATGTACTACCTGACTAACTGTTCTTGTTTACTGAAGTATGTCAGCCCAGAACATGATTTTTTGTGGGCTTAAAAGCTCACCCTGAAAAAGGCTCAGAGCTACGCCAGGATCCTGAATATCCAGTGCAGTTGCCGGCCAACTAATAAAGACTTTCTATTGGCTTAAACCCAAGTCTACACAGTCTTCTCTGGCATATACCCCGTAACAGTGAGTAGCTAGTACATGCTCATACGTCTTGACTTCCTTGCCAAAATGCCCTGTATCCTGGAACTGTGAGCGGAGAGCTGAGGTCACCCCCTTGTCCCCTAGGCTGGCTATGTATGGTGTTTTCTCACAGCCACAGAGATGAAATGGAGACAGTGCACAGGTCTGCAGGGGTTTTTGTTGTTTTGTTTTGTTTTTCACAGAAACTTTTTGCAGCAGCCTGAACCCGCAGCCCAGCTGATGCCTATAAACACAGAGGCCATAGAGACCAGGGGCAAACTCATGCAAGGCCACCAGTGCCACGTGGTAAACTAAAGAAAAAAGGAAGTGCTGCCGAAGACCCATAGATGGATCTCCTGGGCAATAGGCTGTAAAGGGGACACTAGGCACAGTCTGCACCCTGCGCAGGTCCCAGCCCTTCAAAACCAGACATGCTAATCATTGGCAGAAGTTATAATGGAGAAACTGAGGCTTGGGGCTGGAAGTATCCACTATCTTGACTGATCTAGACCTTGGCTGTGAGTATATATATTTGCAGAAATCAACAAAATCATTGTGACAAATTATGCACTTCAATGACTCTTATACTTTGATTTAAAAAAGAAAAGTGAAGAAAATAGATGTCCCAAGTCTTTGTAATGGCCCATAAACATTAGGACTCAGAGTGTATAGACCACTGCTTTGTTAAATTAATATATTCACTCCATAAGCAGAAGAACACACATGCAATTCACAGCCCTCACAACATATACCACAGTAATACAAAGACACTTGAACATGCAGACACACATGTGTGTATGCAAACACACACACACACACACACTCATACTCACAATCTCCAAAACACAGCCAAAAGCTAAGCCTCAGGAAGACTAAGCACCTCAGGCCTCTTGAGGCCTGTTGCCTAAACCCTGTCTTTGGTGGTCTGCTGCTAGTTTTTGTCAACTTGATATACACCTAGACACACTTAGACACACCTAGAGACACCTAGACATGCCTAGAAAGAGGGAACCTAACTGAGGAATTGCCTCTGTCAGACTCCCTGTGGCATGTCTGTTGGGCATTTTCTTAATTGATGTAGAAGGACCCACCCACTATAGGTGATGCCTCACTTCAGCTGAGGGTCTGAAGAAACAGCTCAGCAGTAAAGAGCACTAGCCGCTTTTGCAGGGGACTGCAGTTGAGTTTCCAGCACCCAGCTTCCTGTAACTTCAGCTCTCTTCTGGCTTCCACATATACACGTGACATATACTCACCTTACACAGACGCAGACACACACACACACACACACACACTCACAGAGAAATAAGATCTCTAAAAAAATTCTAGAAAGAGAAATCAGCATCCTTGAGGTGATCTTCTGGGAGTATATTCTCAGGGTCAGCACATAGAAACTGTGGTTTGGTGAAGTTAAGGATATACATTAAGCTGGCAGCAGAATTTAGCAAATAATATGTAAGAGTCTCCCACATGGTGCTGGTTTTGAAGGTCATGGTTTTGAAGCTAAGGCTGGCACTGTGTGACAAGAGTCCCCGAAAAGAGGTCAGGAAGTCATTGGTGAAGGTACAACCTCAGTTGCAGTGGATCCTAGGATATTACAGATGCTAGAGTAGTAGGAAGAGCATCAGAGGCAGTAACAGGTGTGGAGCAGAGCCAGCCTGAGCCTATTGGAGAAGCTGTGTGTGCTGGAGATGGCAGAGCTGGAGAAGAGCTGCCAAATCCCGTTAGAGCCCAGAAGATCAGGAGCGAGTCTCAGATGCTGGACAATGAGCTACAAGGTTTGATTTATGCAGTTCAATGTTGGCTTTGTTTTGATTTGATTGTAAATTCCCTGATTATTCCTTTGTGGAATAAGAAAGTATGTAACTTATTTTATTTTACAGGGATCCACAGTTAAGAGACTTTGAGTTTTAAAAGAGATCTTTAACTTTAAAATGTTGAAATTTTTAAAGACTGGAACTTAAAATTAGAACTGTTGTTTTGTTTATTTGTTTGTCTGCTTGGTTGGTTGGTTGGATGTTGAGTTGTTTGTTTGTTTGACTTTTTAAACAGAGTCTTACTATGTATCCCAGACTGTCCCAGAACTTGTAATGCAGACCACTGACCTCAAACTCACAAATGTTCACCTGTGTCTGCCTTCCAAGTGCTGAGATTAAAGGCATACACCACATGGGCAGCCTGGACTGTGTTTTATGTTGTGATGTTAACATGAGATCTTGTGGACAAGGAATTAAAAGGGTGTATATGTTCGTGTAGCAAAGTTGCCATGTGGTGGAAGGTCGTAGCTTTTGTGAACTTGATACATAAGAGGTACTCTCTATTAAGGTGTCACCTCTATCAGATTGGTCTATGAGCACATTTTCTTGATTGTTGATTGATGTGTGGGACTACCCCTGGGTAGTAGACCGGGTTGGCCTCAAACTCAGAGATCCACCTGCCTCTGCCTCCCGAGTGCTAGGATTAAAAGTGTGTGCCACCACTCCCGGCTTCCAGGTTTCTTCTTGACTTTTGTGACTAGGGAAAGGGAAGGAGTTGATAAAATTAACTCTTTCTTCACAAAGTTGCTTCAGGTCATGGTGTTTTATCACAGCGATGGAGAGAAACAAACTAGGACAATATCATCTGAGACAGGAGTGATACTGTCTCATATCACAGAGAAGCGATTAATCACACACAAGGCAATGAGTACAGGGCTGGGTGCTCCTGGATGCTCTGAACTCAAAGACCAGCCGAAACAGCTGGAAGACACACTGAGGATGGAGGAGCACTCGGGACATGGAGGAGACAGGCAAACAAATGACACCATCCAGTGCGTGGGACAGGGTGAGGATGGGGCAGATGCTGGTGTAAATATTTACGCCATTCATTGCAGTTTGCAAATTCCTCTCGAGCCAGTGATGGCATTTACTCTTTTCTGAAGCCAGGAAGGGGAGGTGGCCAATCATGCTAACTCTACCTAGGGACAAAACAAGCCTGCACTCTCTGGGACTGGGAGACATCAAGGATAATGCACAGCTCTGTCCTTTCCTTTTGATAAACAATGGAAGTAGAAGTCTCTTTCAGGGGATTGACAAGTCTGATGCTCTGAGAAGCTTTGGGTCATCAAGCTGGAAGAAGTAACAGCTGAGTGAGGGATCTGTGGCACAGAGATGGCAAGTGAGTGGCTCCACATCACACAGTGATTCAATAATGGGACAAGAACATTCTCAGATTTGACATTTTTAACCCCACACACTTCAGGCTGTTGATGCAGGAATCGAGAAGGAAGGCAGGGAGAAAGGAGAAGCGTAGGCCAACCGGCTTCTTCCCAAGTTCTTCGAAGACACATCTCCCTGTAAACACAAACTCTGGACGCAATTTTCATGGGAACAGAGACCTAGCCCTGGAGACTCCCAAAGACACAAGCCTGCACCAACTCATGATGGCTTTCAGCTATTTGGGGAACAGTAGTAGTTCAGCCAGAGGGACTCAAAGGGAATCAGACCTGCTTAGTGTCACCCTTAGGACACAGGGTAACAAGACAGTTCTCAAAGGTCTAGGGCCCTGACCAGTCCCCATGGGAATAAAAAGATAGGGAAGTCACAGATCTCCAGGTTGGGTTGCTTGGCAAATATCCATCCCCATAAGGGTCCATAGACGACCACCATATAGGGTCCAGGATGCCCCTGTGCACCACCTGAGGCACAGTCAGTGTATGACTAGGCCTGTTCTCAGAAGAAATAAAATTGTCACCACCCTTTGGGCTTCTGTGATAGTGGATGGCTAACAAACTTAATTTGGTCCTGAGCTTCAGGCTTCCTGGAAGGGAAATCTGTCATTAGACCACTAAGATCAAGTCTAGTGACCATGGAAAAACTGTGTGTCACTCTCCAGTGCAAGGGTCCTTTCACAGCATTTTATCTCCCTCCGCAGGCTCAGTGCCACACCTCTTGCTTTCTGGAGCTCTGCTTTGCAGACACCTCTGAGACTGATGGTCTTCATTTGCTGTGGGAGTTCCTTCTGCTCCTTCAGCCAACAGCCTTTAAGATACCAGCCCACTTGGGCATGCTCTCTTATACTATAAATGTAGCTGTAAAGTGTGTGCTCACTCTCTTGCTTCCAGCTCTCGCTTCTGGCTGCTAGACTCTATTCCTGTTTCCTGTTTGTGCAGAGGACTGTGATCTAGGACGATGATCTGTGAGTTTTCCCTAAATAAATAACCCTTTATTATACATAGTTCTGAATTAGTGTGGGATTATTTTGTAACTTCCATCATCACCTGGTACCCAACTTGGGGCCCAGTCCACACTTTTTGGGATTAGTCTTCCAGCCACATGGTGTATTGGGCAAAGACTCTCCTACAGATGGTTCTATCCAGCTCTCAGACACAGAAGGCTGCTGTTCAATGCTCCCTGGCTCCCACACACTGCCTCTCTGTGTGTTACATGCCAGCCCACGCACTGCTGCCCGCAATTCCCATGGTGTACACAGCCCACAGCTTGAACTGATGGAAAGCTTTGGGTTTTCTCTTTATCCTGGGCCTCAACTCTTGGAATTGTTTGATCGCCTTAGTAATTGCTCTTACGTTGTTAAACAAAGCATATTTTTCAGTACCTAGTTAAGCAACATCTGCTGTTTGCTGCTCCTAGCATCTCAGCCACGTGGCTGCTGGCTGATAATGATTATTACATATACTCCTATTCATTATAGTTGACTTATGACAGATAAGATCTGAAAAACTACAAAAAAATGATTGATAACATCCATGAGTTCAATAATTATTTTGCTTATGTGATTTTCCTTCTACATCCCTTTATTTGATTTTAGGAATTAGCTTTGTTTTCAACATTATCTCATTAAAAATGGTTCAATACTATGGAGAGGAACAGCATCAATTTGTCAAAATCAGCTGAAAGAATTTGTGCTTGTAGCATGAGGGCTGGCTTGTTGGGGTTTCTGTCCCGCCCAGTACCCCATAACCGGCAAGCCCAAAGAAAATCACACACAGGACTCCATAAGGTTATAAACTGATTGGCCCATTAGGTCAGGCTCCTTATTAGTCCGTGTAACTTATGTTACCCCATTATCCTTATCTACGTTAGCACATGGCTCCTTTCTCAGCTGGGCAAGTTACATGCTGCCTCTTCAATGGTCTGCGCAGGATTGGCTGAGGGAGCTTTCTCCTCCCTAGCCTTATCCTATTCTCATTGCCCCACCTCTACTTCCTGTCTGGTTGACCCGCCTATACTTCCTGCCTGGCCAATCAGCGCTTTATTAAAATATGATTGACAGAATACAGATAATTCTCCTGCACCATGTGCTGCTTAATTTAACTATTGGAATCTGTTGAAAAGTTATGCTATGTCCAAGGATGAGACATTATCTTTACTGGACAAGTTTTATACCTTGGAATCCTCAGTGAGGACATTAGAACAGAACCCTGGCAGGAGACTCAGACTTTTAAAAAGGCAGTAGTAAAAAGAATAGAAAAGATCGAGGAATCTCTTGAAATTGATGAGCAGGGACAGAGGTGCAAGGACAGGATTTAGCCTCATCAGTATATGCCAGACCCCGGGATGCCTTACACAGAGTTTCAACTGCATATCTGGTAATTTACTCAGAAAGATCACCTGACACAAAGTACCCTAAGGTAGTCAAAGACTATGCACGGAAACCAATACGTATGAGTGATCTAAAAGAAATAAAACAAGCAATAGTTTTGTATGGGCTATATTCACCATTTGTCAGGGAAATGGTGAAAACATGGGCTTCAAGCACTAAGGTACCCTACACAATTGGCTTCAGTTAATCTCAGCAATCCTAGAAAATTAATATCAACTGCTTTGGAAGTGTTATTAGAGAGAAGAGGCAAAAATTATTTAGAGCAACGGGGGAAAGCAAAAAGATTTGAGTATTCCTAAGATCAAATTCTTGGCAAGAGCCATTACTTTGATCCTAGGGAGGGCTTACTATGACAAATGCACTTTGTTCCTATGTAGCACAGCAGCTTTAAATGCTTGGGACAGGATTCAGGAACTAGAAAAGAGGATTGAGTCCTATATTAGGGCTAAACATGACCAGAGAGAACCCTTTACTGACATCTTAGAAAGATTAACTAAGGCTGTACAATTAGGAGTGACAGACCCTGAAGCTAGATTTGTACTAATTGAATCTTTTGTTTTTGAAAATGCCAACTGAGAGTGTAAGAAGATCCTTGGACTTTTAAAGGCTAGATAAGTACCCATAGATGAATTGATCTTGCTTACAGTGAATGTTAAAACATTTGACTATAGTACTGAAGCTTGGGTAGGAGAAGCTATTTCCGATTGTATGAGGAGACACCAAAATGCCAAATGTTTTAATTGTGGAAGAATAAGACATCTAAGAAGGAAATGTAGACAAGGAATTTCTAGAATTAATTTATCCTTTAGGAATGGCAAGAATAGGAGGACTCAGCATTCTGGTATATGTAGGAGGTGTGGCAAAGACACATTAGACTAACAAATGTAGGTTGACAAGAGACAGACAAGACCACCTGATACCACAGGGAAATTCCTTCAGGGGCCTCTCACAGGCTCCAATGTCAAACAAGATCCAGTCATTCCCAGTCACTGCGGAGAACATGTCTCACCAGGAAAATTAAACAATTCAGTGCATACTGTAAAAAAAAAAAAGAAACATACTGTTTTGGATGATGGAATAGACCTGGAGGATGAGTAAAAAAAAACCAGTAGGGAATAGAAAATGTATATTTTGGTAGATTTCTATAAATGATCAAAGGCCAAAGCTAAGAGTATAGATAACATTGTAATTGAGGGATTACTAGACACAGATGCAGAAATGAGTATCATTACTCCAGAATCATGGCATCCAGATTGGCCTCTTCAAGAGACAGATTTTCAATTCCTAGGAATTGGAACTTTATCTCAAGTAAAAAAAAAGCATGAGGTGGGCTGAATGCATAGTTCTAGAAGGACATAAAGGAAAGCTGAGGACAAATGTAGCTAATATTGCAGTAAATTTATAGAATTGTGACCTATTGCAGCAATGGAATACCCAGGTTAACATTCCTGCAGTCCCAAAAACTCATGTTTCTGGGAAGGATATAATAAGATACCGTAGTCAAAGATTACCAGCTATTCAGGCTGTACAAGAACACAAAACAACTAGCAAGTCTTCAGAGGTACTAATGGCCTTATCTTTAAAATGGTTAACTGAGAAACCCATATGGGCTAAACAATGGCCTTTAACAGAAGACAAACTGCAGGCTTTAGAACAGCTGGTACAGGAACAACTAGATGCTCACCATATTGAAGAATCAATCGCCCTTGGAATTCTTCTGTATTTGTTGTTTAAAAGAAATCTGGAAAATGGAGGATGGTGACAGATCTAACAGCTGTCAGCAAGGTAATTCAACCTATGGGCCCTCTACAATATGGAATTCCTCTGCCTTCTCTATTACCAAAAGTTTGGCCTCTTATAGTTATTGATTTAAAGGATTGCTTCTTCACTATACCTTTACAAGAAAATGGTAGAGAAAAATTTGCTTTCACAGTGCTTACTTAAAATAATTCTCAGCTTACTAGGAGATATCAATGGACTGCCCTCCCTCAGGAAATGCTCAATAGCCCCACCCTGTGCCAATACTTAGTCAGCCATTGTAAATAATATGCAAGCAATTTCCTAAGTCTATAATTTACCTTTACATGAATGACATTTTGTTATCTGACTCAAATGCAAACACTTTAGAAAGAATATTTGAAGAAGAAAAGAAAATTTTTGTCTAAATAGGGATTACAAATTTTTCCTGAAAAAATACAAAGAGGAGATTCTGTCAATTACCTAGATTATAAAATAGGTTTACAGAAAATTAGAACACAAAAGGCACAAATTAGAAGAGACTGATTGTGGACTCTTAATGACTTTTAAAGATTGTTAAGAGACATTTCCAGTCTACAACCAGCTGTTGGGATTGTTCTAATAGTTCGTTTAAACCTGATCTAATAGTTCATTTAAACAAAACCGTCGATGGTGACAAAGACTTAAACAGTCCTAGGGAATTAACAGCTGAAATGGAAAAAGAATTGATGGTCATTAAAGAGAAATTATGGGGGGACACATATAGATAGAATGAATCCAAATCTTAATTGTATTCTAGTTATACTGCCTTCTAGAATTTCCCCTACAGGAATTTTAATGCAAAGGGAAGATATTATCTTAGAATGGATTTTTTTACCACATAAACAAAGTTTAAAAAATAAAAATTTATATGGAAAAATCTCTGAATTAATTATAAAAGAAAAATTGAGACTTCATCAAGCAGCAGAAATAGACCCAGCAGAGATTATAGTGCCTTTTACTGCTGATGAAATTTAAAAAATTACGGGAAGACAATGAACTCTGGCAAAGAGCTTGTGCTAATTTTTTTAGAAGAAATTAATAACAATTATTCCAAAAGTGACAGACTTAATATTATAAAGAGAACTACTTAGATACTTCCCTGCATTATACAGGACACACCAATAACTGTAGTCCATACATTTTATACTGATGTAAATAAATTAGGAAAGGCAGGTTACAAATCAGAAGAATTAAGTAAGGTGGAACAAAGCCCTTATAATTCTGTCCAAACGCAGAATTAAATGCTATTCTCATGGTACTAAGGGATTTTTAAAAATCTCTCAATATAGTTAGTGATTTGCAATATGCAGA